>NC_051862.1:223807016-225161840 GCF_015732765.1 Culex quinquefasciatus | reverse complement strand
AAAAAAGTGTTGAATTCGCCCAAACTTGCGCGAAACATGCATGTTTTAACATTGTCATTTTCACCCACTTCCGTAAGTCCCCGCGCTTTCGGGTCTTCAGAGCTTTTGTTCGTCTCGACCAGACGCAACTTTTCTTCTTTGACACCAACTCTCCAGGACCTTCATTTCACCCCGAAAAATCGACCCAAAGTTTTGGGGTGATCGAGTGCGCAACGCCAAATGACTCGTTATACCCCCTAGAACAATCCCCTAGAACATCATACCCACCTCAGAAGTCGATTTCCTACCTCAAAATTCACCCCCAAAACTTACCCCAAAAACTCCGAAAAACCCCCGGAAAATGATCGCCTCACTAAAATCCGACCCCCCCAACACCACCCAAGTGACCCCACCCGTACCCCACACTGCTTGCATGCAAGCTGCCGCACCAGGAAAAAAGTGTTGAATTCGCCCAAACTTGCGCGAAACATGCATGTTTTAACATTGTCATTTTCACCCACTTCCGTAAGTCCCCGCGCTTTCGGGTCTTCAGAGCTTTTGTTCGTCTCGACCAGACGCAACTTTTCTTCTTTGACACCAACTCTCAGGACCTTCATTTCACCCCGAAAAATCGACCCAAAGTTTTGGGGGTGGTCGAGTTCAACGCCAAATGACTCGTTATACCCCTAGAACAATCCCTAGAACATCATACCCACCTCAGAAGTCGATTTCCTACCTCAAAATTCACCCCCAAAACTTACCCCAAAAACTCCGAAAAACCCCCGGAAAATGATCGCCTCACTAAAATCCGACCCCCCCAACACCACCCAAGTGACCCCCCACCCGTACCCCACACTGCTTGCATGCAAGCTGCCGCACCCAGGAAAAAAAAGTGTTGAATTCGCCCAAACTTGCGCGAAACATGCATGTTTTAACATTGTCATTTTCACCCACTTCCGTAAGTCCCCGCGCTTTCGGGTCTTCAGAGCTTTGTTCGTCTCGACCAGACGCAACTTTTCTTCTTTGACACCAACTCTCCAGGACCTTCATTTCACCCCGAAAAATCGACCCAAAGTTTTGGGGGTGGTCGAGTTCACAACGCCAAATGACTCGTTATACCCCTAGAACAATCCCCTAGAACATCATACCCACCTCAGAAGTCGATTTCCTACCTCAAAATTCACCCCAAAACTTACCCAAAAACTCCGAAAAACCCCGGAAAATGATCGCCTCACTAAAATCCGACCCCCAACACCACCCAAGTGACCCCCACCCGTACCCCACCTTTGCATGCAAGCTGCCGCACAAGGAAAAAAAGTGTTGAATTCGCCCAAACTTGCGCGAAACATGCATGTTTAACATTGTCATTTTCACCCACTTCCGTAAGTCCCCGCGCTTTCGGGTCTTCAGAGCTTTTGTTCGTCTCGACCAGACGCAACTTTTCTTCTTTGACACCAACTCTCCAGGACCTTCATTTCACCCCGAAAAATCGACCCAAAGTTTTGGGGGTGGTCGAGTTACAACGCCAAATGACTCGTTATACCCCCTAGAACAATCCCTAGAACATCATACCCACCTCAGAAGTCGATTTCCTACCTCAAATTCACCCCCAAACTTACCCCAAAACTCCGAAAAACCCCGGAAAATGATCGCCTCACTAAAATCCGACCCCCAACACCACCCAAGTGACCCCCACCCGTACCCCACACTGCTTGCATGCAAGCTGCCGCACAGGAAAAAAGTGTTGAATTCGCCCAAACTTGCGCGAAACATGCATGTTTAACATTGTCATTTTCACCCACTTCCGTAAGTCCCCGCTTTCGGGTCTTCAGAGCTTTTGTTCGTCTCGACCAGACGCAACTTTTCTTCTTTGACACCAACTCTCCAGGACCTTCATTTCACCCCGAAAAATCGACCCAAAGTTTTGGGGGTGGTCGAGTTAACGCCAAATGACTCGTTATACCCCTAGAACAATCCCCTAGAACATCATACCCACCTCAGAAGTCGATTTCCTACCTCAAAATTCACCCCAAAACTTACCCAAAAACTCCGAAAAACCCCGGAAAATGATCGCCTCACTAAAATCCGACCCCCAACACCACCCAAGTGACCCCACCCGTACCCCACACTGCTTGCATGCAAGCTGCCGCACAGGAAAAAAAGTGTTGAATTCGCCCAAACTTGCGCGAAACATGCATGTTTTAACATTGTCATTTTTCACCCACTTCCGTAAGTCCCCGCGCTTTCGGGTCTTCAGAGCTTTTGTTCGTCTCGACCAGACGCAACTTTTCTTCTTTGACACCAACTCTCCAGGACCTTCATTTCACCCCGAAAAATCGACCCAAAGTTTTGGGGGTGGTCGAGTTTACAACGCCAAATGACTCGTTATACCCCTAGAACAATCCCCTAGAACATCATACCCACCTCAGAAGTCGATTTCCTACCTCAAAATTCACCCCCAAAACTTACCCCAAAAACTCCGAAAACCCCGGAAAATGATCGCCTCACTAAAATCCGACCCCCCCAACACCACCCAAGTGACCCCCACCCGTACCCCACACTGCTTGCATGCAAGCTGCCGCACTGGGAAAAAAAGTGTTGAATTCGCCCAAACTTGCGCGAAACATGCATGTTTTAACATTGTCATTTTTCACCCACTTCCGTAAGTCCCCGCGCTTTCGGGTCTTCAGAGCTTTTGTTCGTCTCGACCAGACGCAACTTTTCTTCTTTGACACCAACTCTCCAGGACCTTCATTTCACCCCGAAAAATCGACCCAAAGTTTTGGGGGTGGTCGAGTTTGCAACGCCAAATGACTCGTTATACCCCCTAGAACAATCCCCTAGAACATCATACCCACCTCAGAAGTCGATTTCCTACCTCAAAATTCACCCCCAAAACTTACCCCAAAAACTCCGAAAAACCCCCGGAAAATGATCGCCTCACTAAAATCCGACCCCCCCAACACCACCCAAGTGACCCCCCACCCGTACCCCACACTGCTTGCATGCAAGCTGCCGGGAAAAAAGTGTTGAATTCGCCCAAACTTGCGCGAAACATGCATGTTTTAACATTGTCATTTTCACCCACTTCCGTAAGTCCCCGCGCTTTCGGGTCTTCAGAGCTTTTGTTCGTCTCGACCAGACGCAACTTTTCTTCTTTGACACCAACTCTCCAGGACCTTCATTTCACCCCGAAAAATCGACCCAAAGTTTTGGGGGTGGTCGAGTTGCAACGCCAAATGACTCGTTATACCCCCTAGAACAATCCCCTAGAACATCATACCCACCTCAGAAGTCGATTTCCTACAAAATTCACCCCCAAACTTACCCCAAAAACTCCGAAAAACCCCGGAAAATGATCGCCTCACTAAAATCCGACCCCCAACACCACCCAAGTGACCCCCACCCGTACCCCACACTGCTTGCATGCAAGCTGCCGCAGGAAAAAAGTGTTGAATTCGCCCAAACTTGCGCGAAACATGCATGTTTTAACATTGTCATTTTCACCCACTTCCGTAAGTCCCCGCGCTTTCGGGTCTTCAGAGCTTTTGTTCGTCTCGACCAGACGCAACTTTTCTTCTTTGACACCAACTCTCCAGGACCTTCATTTCACCCCGAAAAATCGACCCAAAGTTTTGGGGGTGGTCGAGTTACAACGCCAAATGACTCGTTATACCCCTAGAACAATCCCCTAGAACATCATACCCACCTCAGAAGTCGATTTCCTACCTCAAAATTCACCCCCAAAACTTACCCCAAAACTCCGAAAAACCCCGGAAAATGATCGCCTCACTAAAATCCGACCCCCAACACCACAGTGACCCCACCCGTACCCCACACTGCTTGCATGCAAGCTGCCGCACCAGGAAAAAAGTGTTGAATTCGCCCAAACTTGCGCGAAACATGCATGTTTTAACATTGTCATTTTCACCCACTTCCGTAAGTCCCCGCGCTTTCGGGTCTTCAGAGCTTTGTTCGTCTCGACCAGACGCAACTTTTCTTCTTTGACACCAACTCTCCAGGACCTTCATTTCACCCCGAAAAATCGACCCAAAGTTTTGGGGGTGGTCGAGTTGCAACGCCAAATGACTCGTTATACCCCTAGAACAATCCCCTAGAACATCATACCCACCTCAGAAGTCGATTTCCTACCTCAAAATTCACCCCCAAAACTTACCCCAAAAACTCCGAAAAACCCCCGGAAAATGATCGCCTCACTAAAATCCGACCCCCCCAACACCACCCAAGTGACCCCCCACCCGTACCCCACACTGCTTGCATGCAAGCTGCCGCACAGGAAAAAAGTGTTGAATTCGCCCAAACTTGCGCGAAACATGCATGTTTTAACATTGTCATTTTCACCCACTTCCGTAAGTCCCCGCGCTTTCGGGTCTTCAGAGCTTTTGTTCTCGACCAGACGCAACTTTTCTTCTTTGACACCAACTCTCCAGGACCTTCATTTCACCCCGAAAAATCGACCCAAAGTTTTGGGGGTGGTCGAGTTGCAACGCCAAATGACTCGTTATACCCCTAGAACAATCCCCTAGAACATCATACCCACCTCAGAAGTCGATTTCCTACCTCAAAATTCACCCCCAAAACTTACCCCAAAAACTCCGAAAAACCCCCGGAAAATGATCGCCTCACTAAAATCCGACCCCCCCAACACCACCCAAGTGACCCCCCACCCGTACCCCACACTGCTTGCATGCAAGCTGCCGCACCAGGAAAAAAGTGTTGAATTCGCCCAAACTTGCGCGAAACATGCATGTTTTAACATTGTCATTTTCACCCACTTCCGTAAGTCCCCGCGCTTTCGGGTCTTCAGAGCTTTTGTTCGTCTCGACCAGACGCAACTTTTCTTCTTTGACACCAACTCTCCAGGACCTTCATTTCACCCCGAAAAATCGACCCAAAGTTTTGGGGGTGGTCGAGTTACAACGCCAAATGACTCGTTATACCCCTAGAACAATCCCCTAGAACATCATACCCACCTCAGAAGTCGATTTCCTACCTCAAAATTCACCCCAAAACTTACCCCAAAAATCCGAAAAACCCCGGAAAATGATCGCCTCACTAAAATCCGACCCCCAACACCACCCAAGTGACCCCCACCCGTACCCCACACTGCTTGCATGCAAGCTGCCGCACCAGGAAAAAAGTGTTGAATTCGCCCAAACTTGCGCGAAACATGCATGTTTTAACATTGTCATTTTCACCCACTTCCGTAAGTCCCCGCGCTTTGGGTCTTCAGAGCTTTTGTTCGTCTCGACCAGACGCAACTTTTCTTCTTTGACACCAACTCTCCAGGACCTTCATTTCACCCCGAAAAATCGACCCAAAGTTTTGGGGTGATCGAGTGCGCAACGCCAAATGACTCGTTATACCCCCTAGAACAATCCCCTAGAACATCATACCCACCTCAGAAGTCGATTTCCTACCTCAAAATTCACCCCCAAAACTTACCCCAAAAACTCCGAAAACCCCGGAAAATGATCGCCTCACTAAAATCCGACCCCCCCAACACCACCCAAGTGACCCCCCACCCGTACCCCACACTGCTTGCATGCAAGCTGCCGCACCAGGAAAAAAGTGTTGAATTCGCCCAAACTTGCGCGAAACATGCATGTTTAACATTGTCATTTTCACCCACTTCCGTAAGTCCCCGCGCTTTCGGGTCTTCAGAGCTTTTGTTCGTCTCGACCAGACGCAACTTTTCTTCTTTGACACCAACTCTCCAGGACCTTCATTTCACCCCGAAAAATCGACCCAAAGTTTTGGGGGTGGTCGAGTTACAACGCCAAATGACTCGTTATACCCCTAGAACAATCCCCTAGAACATCATACCCACCTCAGAAGTCGATTTCCTACCTCAAAATTCACCCCAAAACTTACCCCAAAACTCCGAAAAACCCCGGAAAATGATCGCCTCACTAAAATCCGACCCCCAACACCACCCAAGTGACCCCCACCCGTACCCCACACTGCTTGCATGCAAGCTGCCACCAGGAAAAAAAAGTGTTGAATTCGCCCAAACTTGCGCGAAACATGCATGTTTTAACATTGTCATTTTTCACCCACTTCCGTAAGTCCCCGCGCTTTCGGGTCTTCAGAGCTTTTGTTCGTCTCGACCAGACGCAACTTTTCTTCTTTGACACCAACTCTCCAGGACCTTCATTTCACCCCGAAAAATCGACCCAAAGTTTTGGGGGTGGTCGAGTTTGCAACGCCAAATGACTCGTTATACCCCCTAGAACAATCCCCTAGAACATCATACCCACCTCAGAAGTCGATTTCCTACCTCAAAATTCACCCCCAAAACTTACCCCAAAAACTCCGAAAAACCCCCGGAAAATGATCGCCTCACTAAAATCCGACCCCCCAACACCAGTGACCCCCACCCGTACCCCACACTGCTTGCATGCAAGCTGCCGCACCCAGGAAAAAAAAGTGTTGAATTCGCC
The DNA here is from genome assembly GCF_015732765.1 of Culex quinquefasciatus. NCBI lineage: Eukaryota > Metazoa > Arthropoda > Insecta > Diptera > Culicidae > Culex > Culex quinquefasciatus. Next base: position 225,155,397 of record NC_051862.1, on the reverse strand, counting down.
CAAACTTGCGCGAAACATGCATGTTTTAACATTGTCATTTTTCACCCACTTCCGTAAGTCCCCGCGCTTTCGGGTCTTCAGAGCTTTTGTTCGTCTCGACCAGACGCAACTTTTCTTCTTTGACACCAACTCTCCAGGACCTTCATTTCACCCCGAAAAATCGACCCAAAGTTTTGGGGGTGGTCGAGTTTGCAACGCCAAATGACTCGTTATACCCCCTAGAACAATCCCCTAGAACATCATACCCACCTCAAGTCGATTTCCTACCTCAAAATTCACCCCAAAACTTACCCCAAAACTCCGAAAAACCCCGGAAAATGATCGCCTCACTAAAATCCGACCCCCAACACCACCCAAGTGACCCCCACCCGTACCCCACACTGCTTGCATGCAAGCTGCCGCACCAGGAAAAAAGTGTTGAATTCGCCCAAACTTGCGCGAAACATGCATGTTTTAACATTGTCATTTTCACCCACTTCCGTAAGTCCCCGCGCTTTCGGGTCTTCAGAGCTTTTGTTCGTCTCGACCAGACGCAACTTTTCTTCTTTGACACCAACTCTCCAGGACCTTCATTTCACCCCGAAAAATCGACCCAAAGTTTTGGGGGTGGTCGAGTTGCAACGCCAAATGACTCGTTATACCCCTAGAACAATCCCTAGAACATCATACCCACCTCAGAAGTCGATTTCCTACCTCAAAATTCACCCCAAAACTTACCCCAAAAACTCCGAAAAACCCCGGAAAATGATCGCCTCACTAAAATCCGACCCCCAACACCACCCAAGTGACCCCACCCGTACCTGCTTGCATGCAAGCTGCCGCACCAGGAGAAAAAGTGTTGAATTCGCCCAAACTTGCGCGAAACATGCATGTTTTAACATTGTCATTTTCACCCACTTCCGTAAGTCCCCGCGCTTTCGGGTCTTCAGAGCTTTTGTTCGTCTCGACCAGACGCAACTTTTCTTCTTTGACACCAACTCTCCAGGACCTTCATTTCACCCCGAAAAATCGACCCAAAGTTTTGGGGTGATCGAGTTGCAACGCCAAATGACTCGTTATACCCCTAGAACAATCCCCTAGAACATCATACCCACCTCAGAAGTCGATTTCCTACCTCAAAATTCACCCCCAAAACTTACCCCAAAAACTCCGAAAAACCCCCGGAAAATGATCGCCTCACTAAAATCCGACCCCCCCAACACCACCCAAGTGACCCCCCACCCGTACCCCACACTGCTTGCATGCAAGCTGCCGCACCAGGAAAAAAGTGTTGAATTCGCCCAAACTTGCGCGAAACATGCATGTTTTAACATTGTCATTTTCACCCACTTCCGTAAGTCCCCGCGCTTTCGGGTCTTCAGAGCTTTTGTTCGTCTCGACCAGACGCAACTTTTCTTCTTTGACACCAACTCTCCAGGACCTTCATTTCACCCCGAAAAATCGACCCAAAGTTTTGGGGGTGGTCGAGTTCACAACGCCAAATGACTCGTTATACCCCCTAGAACAATCCCCTAGAACATCATACCCACCTCAGAAGTCGATTTCCTACCTCAAAATTCACCCCCAAAACTTACCCCAAAAACTCCGAAAAACCCCCGGAAAATGATCGCCTCACTAAAATCCGACCCCCCCAACACCACCCAAGTGACCCCCCACCCGTACCCCACACTGCTTGCATGCAAGCTGCCGCACCCAGGAAAAAAAAGTGTTGAATTCGCCCAAACTTGCGCGAAACATGCATGTTTTAACATTGTCATTTTCACCCACTTCCGTAAGTCCCCGCGCTTTCGGGTCTTCAGAGCTTTTGTTCGTCTCGACCAGACGCAACTTTTCTTCTTTGACACCAACTCTCCAGGACCTTCATTTCACCCCGAAAAATCGACCCAAAGTTTTGGGGGTGGTCGAGTTTGCAACGCCAAATGACTCGTTATACCCCCTAGAACAATCCCCTAGAACATCATACCCACCTCAGAAGTCGATTTCCTACCTCAAAATTCACCCCCAAAACTTACCCCAAAAACTCCGAAAAACCCCCGGAAAATGATCGCCTCACTAAAATCCGACCCCCCCAACACCACCCAAGTGACCCCCCACCCGTACCCCACACTGCTTGCATGCAAGCTGCCGCACCCAGGAAAAAAAAGTGTTGAATTCGCCCAAACTTGCGCGAAACATGCATGTTTTAACATTGTCATTTTTCACCCACTTCCGTAAGTCCCCGCGCTTTCGGGTCTTCAGAGCTTTTGTTCGTCTCGACCAGACGCAACTTTTCTTCTTTGACACCAACTCTCCAGGACCTTCATTTCACCCCGAAAAATCGACCCAAAGTTTTGGGGGTGGTCGAGTTTGCAACGCCAAATGACTCGTTATACCCCCTAGAACAATCCCCTAGAACATCATACCCACCTCAGAAGTCGATTTCCTACCTCAAAATTCACCCCCAAAACTTACCCCAAAAACTCCGAAAAACCCCCGGAAAATGATCGCCTCACTAAAATCCGACCCCCCCAACACCACCCAAGTGACCCCCCACCCGTACCCCACACTGCTTGCATGCAAGCTGCCGCAAGGAAAAAAGTGTTGAATTCGCCCAAACTTGCGCGAAACATGCATGTTTTAACATTGTCATTTTCACCCACTTCCGTAAGTCCCCGCGCTTTCGGGTCTTCAGAGCTTTTGTTCGTCTCGACCAGACGCAACTTTTCTTCTTTGACACCAACTCTCCAGGACCTTCATTTCACCCCGAAAAATCGACCCAAAGTTTTGGGGGTGGTCGAGTTGCAACGCCAAATGACTCGTTATACCCCTAGAACAATCCCCTAGAACATCATACCCACCTCAGAAGTCGATTTCCTACCTCAAAATTCACCCCCAAAACTTACCCCAAAAACTCCGAAAAACCCCCGGAAAATGATCGCCTCACTAAAATCCGACCCCCCCAACACCACCCAAGTGACCCCCCACCCGTACCCCACACTGCTTGCATGCAAGCTGCCGCACCAGGAAAAAAGTGTTGAATTCGCCCAAACTTGCGCGAAACATGCATGTTTTAACATTGTCATTTTCACCCACTTCCGTAAGTCCCCGCGCTTTCGGGTCTTCAGAGCTTTTGTTCGTCTCGACCAGACGCAACTTTTCTTCTTTGACACCAACTCTCCAGGACCTTCATTTCACCCCGAAAAATCGACCCAAAGTTTTGGGGTGATCGAGTGCGCAACGCCAAATGACTCGTTATACCCCCTAGAACAATCCCCTAGAACATCATACCCACCTCAGAAGTCGATTTCCTACCTCAAAATTCACCCCCAAAACTTACCCCAAAAACTCCGAAAAACCCCCGGAAAATGATCGCCTCACTAAAATCCGACCCCCCCAACACCACCCAAGTGACCCCCCACCCGTACCCCACACTGCTTGCATGCAAGCTGCCGCCCAGGAAAAAAAAGTGTTGAATTCGCCCAAACTTGCGCGAAACATGCATGTTTTAACATTGTCATTTTTCACCCACTTCCGTAAGTCCCCGCGCTTTCGGGTCTTCAGAGCTTTTGTTCGTCTCGACCAGACGCAACTTTTCTTCTTTGACACCAACTCTCCAGGACCTTCATTTCACCCCGAAAAATCGACCCAAAGTTTTGGGGGTGGTCGAGTTTGCAACGCCAAATGACTCGTTATACCCCCTAGAACAATCCCCTAGAACATCATACCCACCTCAGAAGTCGATTTCCTACCTCAAAATTCACCCCCAAAACTTACCCCAAAAACTCCGAAAAACCCCCGGAAAATGATCGCCTCACTAAAATCCGACCCCCCCAACACCACCCAAGTGACCCCCCACCCGTACCCCACACTGCTTGCATGCAAGCTGCCGCACCAGGAAAAAAGTGTTGAATTCGCCCAAACTTGCGCGAAACATGCATGTTTTAACATTGTCATTTTCACCCACTTCCGTAAGTCCCCGCGCTTTCGGGTCTTCAGAGCTTTTGTTCGTCTCGACCAGACGCAACTTTTCTTCTTTGACACCAACTCTCCAGGACCTTCATTTCACCCCGAAAAATCGACCCAAAGTTTTGGGGGTGGTCGAGTTGCAACGCCAAATGACTCGTTATACCCCTAGAACAATCCCTAGAACATCATACCCACCTCAGAAGTCGATTTCCTACCTCAAAATTCACCCCCAAAACTTACCCCAAAAACTCCGAAAAACCCCCGGAAAATGATCGCCTCACTAAAATCCGACCCCCCCAACACCACCCAAGTGACCCCCCACCCGTACCCCACACTGCTTGCATGCAAGCTGCCGCACCAGGAAAAAAGTGTTGAATTCGCCCAAACTTGCGCGAAACATGCATGTTTTAACATTGTCATTTTTCACCCACTTCCGTAAGTCCCCGCGCTTTCGGGTCTTCAGAGCTTTTGTTCGTCTCGACCAGACGCAACTTTTCTTCTTTGACACCAACTCTCCAGGACCTTCATTTCACCCCGAAAAATCGACCCAAAGTTTTGGGGGTGGTCGAGTTTGCAACGCCAAATGACTCGTTATACCCCCTAGAACAATCCCCTAGAACATCATACCCACCTCAGAAGTCGATTTCCTACCTCAAAATTCACCCCCAAAACTTACCCCAAAAACTCCGAAAAACCCCCGGAAAATGATCGCCTCACTAAAATCCGACCCCCCCAACACCACCCAAGTGACCCCCCACCCGTACCCCACACTGCTTGCATGCAAGCTGCCGCACCCAGGAAAAAAAAGTGTTGAATTCGCCCAAACTTGCGCGAAACATGCATGTTTTAACATTGTCATTTTTCACCCACTTCCGTAAGTCCCCGCGCTTTCGGGTCTTCAGAGCTTTTGTTCGTCTCGACCAGACGCAACTTTTCTTCTTTGACACCAACTCTCCAGGACCTTCATTTCACCCCGAAAAATCGACCCAAAGTTTTGGGGGTGGTCGAGTTTGCAACGCCAAATGACTCGTTATACCCCTAGAACAATCCCCTAGAACATCATACCCACCTCAGAAGTCGATTTCCTACCTCAAAATTCACCCCAAAACTTACCCCAAAACTCCGAAAAACCCCGGAAAATGATCGCCTCACTAAAATCCGACCCCCAACACCACCCAAGTGACCCCCACCCGTACCCCACACTGCTTGCATGCAAGCTGCCGCAGGAAAAAAGTGTTGAATTCGCCCAAACTTGCGCGAAACATGCATGTTTTAACATTGTCATTTTCACCCACTTCCGTAAGTCCCCGCGCTTTCGGGTCTTCAGAGCTTTTGTTCGTCTCGACCAGACGCAACTTTTCTTCTTTGACACCAACTCTCCAGGACCTTCATTTCACCCCGAAAAATCGACCCAAAGTTTTGGGGGTGGTCGAGTTGCAACGCCAAATGACTCGTTATACCCCTAGAACAATCCCCTAGAACATCATACCCACCTCAGAAGTCGATTTCCTACCTCAAAATTCACCCCCAAAACTTACCCCAAAAACTCCGAAAAACCCCCGGAAAATGATCGCCTCACTAAAATCCGACCCCCCCAACACCACCCAAGTGACCCCCCACCCGTACCCCACACTGCTTGCATGCAAGCTGCCGCACCAGGAAAAAAGTGTTGAATTCGCCCAAACTTGCGCGAAACATGCATGTTTTAACATTGTCATTTTTCACCCACTTCCGTAAGTCCCCGCGCTTTCGGGTCTTCAGAGCTTTTGTTCGTCTCGACCAGACGCAACTTTTCTTCTTTGACACCAACTCTCCAGGACCTTCATTTCACCCCGAAAAATCGACCCAAAGTTTTGGGGGTGGTCGAGTTTGCAACGCCAAATGACTCGTTATACCCCCTAGAACAATCCCCTAGAACATCATACCCACCTCAGAAGTCGATTTCCTACCTCAAAATTCACCCCCAAAACTTACCCCAAAAACTCCGAAAAACCCCCGGAAAATGATCGCCTCACTAAAATCCGACCCCCCCAACACCACCCAAGTGACCCCCCACCCGTACCCCACACTGCTTGCATGCAAGCTGCCGCACCAGGAAAAAAGTGTTGAATTCGCCCAAACTTGCGCGAAACATGCATGTTTTAACATTGTCATTTTTCACCCACTTCCGTAAGTCCCCGCGCTTTCGGGTCTTCAGAGCTTTTGTTCGTCTCGACCAGACGCAACTTTTCTTCTTTGACACCAACTCTCCAGGACCTTCATTTCACCCCGAAAAATCGACCCAAAGTTTTGGGGGTGGTCGAGTTTGCAACGCCAAATGACTCGTTATACCCCCTAGAACAATCCCCTAGAACATCATACCCACCTCAGAAGTCGATTTCCTACCTCAAAATTCACCCCAAAACTTACCCCAAAACTCCGAAAAACCCCGGAAAATGATCGCCTCACTAAAATCCGACCCCCAACACCACCCAAGTGACCCCCACCCGTACCCCACACTGCTTGCATGCAAGCTGCCGCACCAGGAAAAAAGTGTTGAATTCGCCCAAACTTGCGCGAAACATGCATGTTTTAACATTGTCATTTTTCACCCACTTCCGTAAGTCCCCGCGCTTTCGGGTCTTCAGAGCTTTTGTTCGTCTCGACCAGACGCAACTTTTCTTCTTTGACACCAACTCTCCAGGACCTTCATTTCACCCCGAAAAATCGACCCAAAGTTTTGGGGGTGGTCGAGTTTGCAACGCCAAATGACTCGTTATACCCCCTAGAACAATCCCCTAGAACATCATACCCACCTCAGAAGTCGATTTCCTACCTCAAAATTCACCCCCAAAACTTACCCCAAAAACTCCGAAAAACCCCCGGAAAATGATCGCCTCACTAAAATCCGACCCCCCCAACACCACCCAAGTGACCCCCCACCCGTACCCCACACTGCTTGCATGCAAGCTGCCGCACCCAGGAAAAAAAAGTGTTGAATTCGCCCAAACTTGCGCGAAACATGCATGTTTTAACATTGTCATTTTTCACCCACTTCCGTAAGTCCCCGCGCTTTCGGGTCTTCAGAGCTTTTGTTCGTCTCGACCAGACGCAACTTTTCTTCTTTGACACCAACTCTCCAGGACCTTCATTTCACCCCGAAAAATCGACCCAAAGTTTTGGGGGTGGTCGAGTTTGCAACGCCAAATGACTCGTTATACCCCCTAGAACAATCCCCTAGAACATCATACCCACCTCAGAAGTCGATTTCCTACCTCAAAATTCACCCCAAAACTTACCCCAAAACTCCGAAAAACCCCGGAAAATGATCGCCTCACTAAAATCCGACCCCCAACACCACCCAAGTGACCCCCACCCGTACCCCACACTGCTTGCATGCAAGCTGCCGCACCAGGAAAAAAGTGTTGAATTCGCCCAAACTTGCGCGAAACATGCATGTTTTAACATTGTCATTTTTCACCCACTTCCGTAAGTCCCCGCGCTTTCGGGTCTTCAGAGCTTTTGTTCGTCTCGACCAGACGCAACTTTTCTTCTTTGACACCAACTCTCCAGGACCTTCATTTCACCCCGAAAAATCGACCCAAAGTTTTGGGGGTGGTCGAGTTTGCAACGCCAAATGACTCGTTATACCCCCTAGAACAATCCCCTAGAACATCATACCCACCTCAGAAGTCGATTTCCTACCTCAAAATTCACCCCCAAAACTTACCCCAAAAACTCCGAAAAACCCCCGGAAAATGATCGCCTCACTAAAATCCGACCCCCCCAACACCACCCAAGTGACCCCCCACCCGTACCCCACACTGCTTGCATGCAAGCTGCCGCACCCAGGAAAAAAGTGTTGAATTCGCCCAAACTTGCGCGAAACATGCATGTTTTAACATTGTCATTTTCACCCACTTCCGTAAGTCCCCGCGCTTTCGGGTCTTCAGAGCTTTTGTTCGTCTCGACCAGACGCAACTTTTCTTCTTTGACACCAACTCTCCAGGACCTTCATTTCACCCCGAAAAATCGACCCAAAGTTTTGGGGGTGGTCGAGTTGCAACGCCAAATGACTCGTTATACCCCTAGAACAATCCCCTAGAACATCATACCCACCTCAGAAGTCGATTTCCTACCTCAAAATTCACCCCAAAACTTACCCCAAAACTCCGAAAAACCCCGGAAAATGATCGCCTCACTAAAATCCGACCCCCAACACCACCCAAGTGACCCCCACCCGTACCCCACACTGCTTGCATGCAAGCTGCCGCACCAGGAAAAAAGTGTTGAATTCGCCCAAACTTGCGCGAAACATGCATGTTTTAACATTGTCATTTTCACCCACTTCCGTAAGTCCCCGCGCTTTCGGGTCTTCAGAGCTTTTGTTCGTCTCGACCAGACGCAACTTTTCTTCTTTGACACCAACTCTCCAGGACCTTCATTTCACCCCGAAAAATCGACCCAAAGTTTTGGGGGTGGTCGAGTTGCAACGCCAAATGACTCGTTATACCCCTAGAACAATCCCCTAGAACATCATACCCACCTCAGAAGTCGATTTCCTACCTCAAAATTCACCCCCAAAACTTACCCCAAAAACTCCGAAAAACCCCCGGAAAATGATCGCCTCACTAAAATCCGACCCCCCCAACACCACCCAAGTGACCCCCCACCCGTACCCCACACTGCTTGCATGCAAGCTGCCGCACCAGGAAAAAAGTGTTGAATTCGCCCAAACTTGCGCGAAACATGCATGTTTTAACATTGTCATTTTTCACCCACTTCCGTAAGTCCCCGCGCTTTCGGGTCTTCAGAGCTTTTGTTCGTCTCGACCAGACGCAACTTTTCTTCTTTGACACCAACTCTCCAGGACCTTCATTTCACCCCGAAAAATCGACCCAAAGTTTTGGGGGTGGTCGAGTTTGCAACGCCAAATGACTCGTTATACCCCCTAGAACAATCCCCTAGAACATCATACCCACCTCAGAAGTCGATTTCCTACCTCAAAATTCACCCCCAAAACTTACCCCAAAAACTCCGAAAAACCCCCGGAAAATGATCGCCTCACTAAAATCCGACCCCCCCAACACCACCCAAGTGACCCCCCACCCGTACCCCACACTGCTTGCATGCAAGCTGCCGCACCAGGAAAAAAGTGTTGAATTCGCCCAAACTTGCGCGAAACATGCATGTTTTAACATTGTCATTTTCACCCACTTCCGTAAGTCCCCGCGCTTTCGGGTCTTCAGAGCTTTTGTTCGTCTCGACCAGACGCAACTTTTCTTCTTTGACACCAACTCTCCAGGACCTTCATTTCACCCCGAAAAATCGACCCAAAGTTTTGGGGGTGGTCGAGTTGCAACGCCAAATGACTCGTTATACCCCTAGAACAATCCCCTAGAACATCATACCCACCTCAGAAGTCGATTTCCTACCTCAAAATTCACCCCAAAACTTACCCCAAAACTCCGAAAAACCCCGGAAAATGATCGCCTCACTAAAATCCGACCCCCAACACCACCCAAGTGACCCCCACCCGTACCCCACACTGCTTGCATGCAAGCTGCCGCACCAGGAAAAAAGTGTTGAATTCGCCCAAACTTGCGCGAAACATGCATGTTTTAACATTGTCATTTTCACCCACTTCCGTAAGTCCCCGCGCTTTCGGGTCTTCAGAGCTTTTGTTCGTCTCGACCAGACGCAACTTTTCTTCTTTGACACCAACTCTCCAGGACCTTCATTTCACCCCGAAAAATCGACCCAAAGTTTTGGGGGTGGTCGAGTTGCAACGCCAAATGACTCGTTATACCCCTAGAACAATCCCCTAGAACATCATACCCACCTCAGAAGTCGATTTCCTACCTCAAAATTCACCCCAAAACTTACCCCAAAACTCCGAAAAACCCCGGAAAATGATCGCCTCACTAAAATCCGACCCCCAACACCACCCAAGTGACCCCCACCCGTACCCCACACTGCTTGCATGCAAGCTGCCGCACCAGGAAAAAAGTGTTGAATTCGCCCAAACTTGCGCGAAACATGCATGTTTTAACATTGTCATTTTCACCCACTTCCGTAAGTCCCCGCGCTTTCGGGTCTTCAGAGCTTTTGTTCGTCTCGACCAGACGCAACTTTTCTTCTTTGACACCAACTCTCCAGGACCTTCATTTCACCCCGAAAAATCGACCCAAAGTTTTGGGGGTGGTCGAGTTGCAACGCCAAATGACTCGTTATACCCCTAGAACAATCCCCTAGAACATCATACCCACCTCAGAAGTCGATTTCCTACCTCAAAATTCACCCCCAAAACTTACCCCAAAAACTCCGAAAAACCCCCGGAAAATGATCGCCTCACTAAAATCCGACCCCCCCAACACCACCCAAGTGACCCCCCACCCGTACCCCACACTGCTTGCATGCAAGCTGCCGCACCAGGAAAAAAGTGTTGAATTCGCCCAAACTTGCGCGAAACATGCATGTTTTAACATTGTCATTTTCACCCACTTCCGTAAGTCCCCGCGCTTTCGGGTCTTCAGAGCTTTTGTTCGTCTCGACCAGACGCAACTTTTCTTCTTTGACACCAACTCTCCAGGACCTTCATTTCACCCCGAAAAATCGACCCAAAGTTTTGGGGGTGGTCGAGTTGCAACGCCAAATGACTCGTTATACCCCTAGAACAATCCCCTAGAACATCATACCCACCTCAGAAGTCGATTTCCTACCTCAAAATTCACCCCCAAAACTTACCCCAAAAACTCCGAAAAACCCCCGGAAAATGATCGCCTCACTAAAATCCGACCCCCCCAACACCACCCAAGTGACCCCCCACCCGTACCCCACACTGCTTGCATGCAAGCTGCCGCACCCAGGAAAAAAAAGTGTTGAATTCGCCCAAACTTGCGCGAAACATGCATGTTTTAACATTGTCATTTTCACCCACTTCCGTAAGTCCCCGCGCTTTCGGGTCTTCAGAGCTTTTGTTCGTCTCGACCAGACGCAACTTTTCTTCTTTGACACCAACTCTCCAGGACCTTCATTTCACCCCGAAAAATCGACCCAAAGTTTTGGGGGTGGTCGAGTTGCAACGCCAAATGACTCGTTATACCCCTAGAACAATCCCCTAGAACATCATACCCACCTCAGAAGTCGATTTCCTACCTCAAAATTCACCCCCAAAACTTACCCCAAAAACTCCGAAAAACCCCCGGAAAATGATCGCCTCACTAAAATCCGACCCCCCCAACACCACCCAAGTGACCCCCCACCCGTACCCCACACTGCTTGCATGCAAGCTGCCGCACCCAGGAAAAAAGTGTTGAATTCGCCCAAACTTGCGCGAAACATGCATGTTTTAACATTGTCATTTTCACCCACTTCCGTAAGTCCCCGCGCTTTCGGGTCTTCAGAGCTTTTGTTCGTCTCGACCAGACGCAACTTTTCTTCTTTGACACCAACTCTCCAGGACCTTCATTTCACCCCGAAAAATCGACCCAAAGTTTTGGGGGTGGTCGAGTTGCAACGCCAAATGACTCGTTATACCCCTAGAACAATCCCCTAGAACATCATACCCACCTCAGAAGTCGATTTCCTACCTCAAAATTCACCCCAAAACTTAAAAACTCCGAAAAACCCCGGAAAATGATCGCCTCACTAAAATCCGACCCCCAACACCACCCAAGTGACCCCCACCCGTACCCCACACTGCTTGCATGCAAGCTGCCGCACCAGGAAAAAAGTGTTGAATTCGCCCAAACTTGCGCGAAACATGCATGTTTTAACATTGTCATTTTCACCCACTTCCGTAAGTCCCCGCGCTTTCGGGTCTTCAGAGCTTTTGTTCGTCTCGACCAGACGCAACTTTTCTTCTTTGACACCAACTCTCCAGGACCTTCATTTCACCCCGAAAAATCGACCCAAAGTTTTGGGGGTGGTCGAGTTGCAACGCCAAATGACTCGTTATACCCCTAGAACAATCCCCTAGAACATCATACCCACCTCAGAAGTCGATTTCCTACCTCAAAATTCACCCCCAAAACTTACCCCAAAAACTCCGAAAAACCCCCGGAAAATGATCGCCTCACTAAAATCCGACCCCCCCAACACCACCCAAGTGACCCCCCACCCGTACCCCACACTGCTTGCATGCAAGCTGCCGCACCAGGAAAAAAGTGTTGAATTCGCCCAAACTTGCGCGAAACATGCATGTTTTAACATTGTCATTTTTCACCCACTTCCGTAAGTCCCCGCGCTTTCGGGTCTTCAGAGCTTTTGTTCGTCTCGACCAGACGCAACTTTTCTTCTTTGACACCAACTCTCCAGGACCTTCATTTCACCCCGAAAAATCGACCCAAAGTTTTGGGGGTGGTCGAGTTTGCAACGCCAAATGACTCGTTATACCCCCTAGAACAATCCCCTAGAACATCATACCCACCTCAGAAGTCGATTTCCTACCTCAAAATTCACCCCAAAACTTACCCCAAAACTCCGAAAAACCCCGGAAAATGATCGCCTCACTAAAATCCGACCCCCAACACCACCCAAGTGACCCCCACCCGTACCCCACACTGCTTGCATGCAAGCTGCCGCACCAGGAAAAAAGTGTTGAATTCGCCCAAACTTGCGCGAAACATGCATGTTTTAACATTGTCATTTTCACCCACTTCCGTAAGTCCCCGCGCTTTCGGGTCTTCAGAGCTTTTGTTCGTCTCGACCAGACGCAACTTTTCTTCTTTGACACCAACTCTCCAGGACCTTCATTTCACCCCGAAAAATCGACCCAAAGTTTTGGGGGTGGTCGAGTTGCAACGCCAAATGACTCGTTATACCCCTAGAACAATCCCCTAGAACATCATACCCACCTCAGAAGTCGATTTCCTACCTCAAAATTCACCCCCAAAACTTACCCCAAAAACTCCGAAAAACCCCCGGAAAATGATCGCCTCACTAAAATCCGACCCCCCCAACACCACCCAAGTGACCCCCCACCCGTACCCCACACTGCTTGCATGCAAGCTGCCGCACCAGGAAAAAAGTGTTGAATTCGCCCAAACTTGCGCGAAACATGCATGTTTTAACATTGTCATTTTTCACCCACTTCCGTAAGTCCCCGCGCTTTCGGGTCTTCAGAGCTTTTGTTCGTCTCGACCAGACGCAACTTTTCTTCTTTGACACCAACTCTCCAGGACCTTCATTTCACCCCGAAAAATCGACCCAAAGTTTTGGGGGTGGTCGAGTTTGCAACGCCAAATGACTCGTTATACCCCCTAGAACAATCCCCTAGAACATCATACCCACCTCAGAAGTCGATTTCCTACCTCAAAATTCACCCCAAAACTTACCCCAAAACTCCGAAAAACCCCGGAAAATGATCGCCTCACTAAAATCCGACCCCCAACACCACCCAAGTGACCCCCACCCGTACCCCACACTGCTTGCATGCAAGCTGCCGCACCAGGAAAAAAGTGTTGAATTCGCCCAAACTTGCGCGAAACATGCATGTTTTAACATTGTCATTTTCACCCACTTCCGTAAGTCCCCGCGCTTTCGGGTCTTCAGAGCTTTTGTTCGTCTCGACCAGACGCAACTTTTCTTCTTTGACACCAACTCTCCAGGACCTTCATTTCACCCCGAAAAATCGACCCAAAGTTTTGGGGGTGGTCGAGTTGCAACGCCAAATGACTCGTTATACCCCTAGAACAATCCCCTAGAACATCATACCCACCTCAGAAGTCGATTTCCTACCTCAAAATTCACCCCCAAAACTTACCCCAAAAACTCCGAAAAACCCCCGGAAAATGATCGCCTCACTAAAATCCGACCCCCCCAACACCACCCAAGTGACCCCCCACCCGTACCCCACACTGCTTGCATGCAAGCTGCCGCACCCAGGAAAAAAGTGTTGAATTCGCCCAAACTTGCGCGAAACATGCATGTTTTAACATTGTCATTTTTCACCCACTTCCGTAAGTCCCCGCGCTTTCGGGTCTTCAGAGCTTTTGTTCGTCTCGACCAGACGCAACTTTTCTTCTTTGACACCAACTCTCCAGGACCTTCATTTCACCCCGAAAAATCGACCCAAAGTTTTGGGGGTGGTCGAGTTTGCAACGCCAAATGACTCGTTATACCCCCTAGAACAATCCCCTAGAACATCATACCCACCTCAGAAGTCGATTTCCTACCTCAAAATTCACCCCCAAAACTTACCCCAAAAACTCCGAAAAACCCCCGGAAAATGATCGCCTCACTAAAATCCGACCCCCCCAACACCACCCAAGTGACCCCCCACCCGTACCCCACACTGCTTGCATGCAAGCTGCCGCACCAGGAAAAAAGTGTTGAATTCGCCCAAACTTGCGCGAAACATGCATGTTTTAACATTGTCATTTTCACCCACTTCCGTAAGTCCCCGCGCTTTCGGGTCTTCAGAGCTTTTGTTCGTCTCGACCAGACGCAACTTTTCTTCTTTGACACCAACTCTCCAGGACCTTCATTTCACCCCGAAAAATCGACCCAAAGTTTTGGGGGTGGTCGAGTTACAACGCCAAATGACTCGTTATACCCCTAGAACAATCCCCTAGAACATCATACCCACCTCAGAAGTCGATTTCCTACCTCAAAATTCACCCCCAAAACTTACCCCAAAAACTCCGAAAAACCCCCGGAAAATGATCGCCTCACTAAAATCCGACCCCCCCAACACCACCCAAGTGACCCCCCACCCGTACCCCACACTGCTTGCATGCAAGCTGCCGCACCAGGAAAAAAGTGTTGAATTCGCCCAAACTTGCGCGAAACATGCATGTTTTAACATTGTCATTTTTCACCCACTTCCGTAAGTCCCCGCGCTTTCGGGTCTTCAGAGCTTTTGTTCGTCTCGACCAGACGCAACTTTTCTTCTTTGACACCAACTCTCCAGGACCTTCATTTCACCCCGAAAAATCGACCCAAAGTTTTGGGGGTGGTCGAGTTTGCAACGCCAAATGACTCGTTATACCCCCTAGAACAATCCCCTAGAACATCATACCCACCTCAGAAGTCGATTTCCTACCTCAAAATTCACCCCAAAACTTACCCCAAAACTCCGAAAAACCCCGGAAAATGATCGCCTCACTAAAATCCGACCCCCAACACCACCCAAGTGACCCCCACCCGTACCCCACACTGCTTGCATGCAAGCTGCCGCACCAGGAAAAAAGTGTTGAATTCGCCCAAACTTGCGCGAAACATGCATGTTTTAACATTGTCATTTTCACCCACTTCCGTAAGTCCCCGCGCTTTCGGGTCTTCAGAGCTTTTGTTCGTCTCGACCAGACGCAACTTTTCTTCTTTGACACCAACTCTCCAGGACCTTCATTTCACCCCGAAAAATCGACCCAAAGTTTTGGGGGTGGTCGAGTTGCAACGCCAAATGACTCGTTATACCCCCTAGAACAATCCCCTAGAACATCATACCCACCTCAGAAGTCGATTTCCTACCTCAAAATTCACCCCCAAAACTTACCCCAAAAACTCCGAAAAACCCCCGGAAAATGATCGCCTCACTAAAATCCGACCCCCCCAACACCACCCAAGTGACCCCCCACCCGTACCCCACACTGCTTGCATGCAAGCTGCCGCACCCAGGAAAAAAAAGTGTTGAATTCGCCCAAACTTGCGCGAAACATGCATGTTTTAACATTGTCATTTTTCACCCACTTCCGTAAGTCCCCGCGCTTTCGGGTCTTCAGAGCTTTTGTTCGTCTCGACCAGACGCAACTTTTCTTCTTTGACACCAACTCTCCAGGACCTTCATTTCACCCCGAAAAATCGACCCAAAGTTTTGGGGGTGGTCGAGTTTGCAACGCCAAATGACTCGTTATACCCCCTAGAACAATCCCCTAGAACATCATACCCACCTCAGAAGTCGATTTCCTACCTCAAAATTCACCCCCAAAACTTACCCCAAAAACTCCGAAAAACCCCCGGAAAATGATCGCCTCACTAAAATCCGACCCCCCCAACACCACCCAAGTGACCCCCCACCCGTACCCCACACTGCTTGCATGCAAGCTGCCGCACCCAGGAAAAAAAAGTGTTGAATTCGCCCAAACTTGCGCGAAACATGCATGTTTTAACATTGTCATTTTTCACCCACTTCCGTAAGTCCCCGCGCTTTCGGGTCTTCAGAGCTTTTGTTCGTCTCGACCAGACGCAACTTTTCTTCTTTGACACCAACTCTCCAGGACCTTCATTTCACCCCGAAAAATCGACCCAAAGTTTTGGGGGTGGTCGAGTTTGCAACGCCAAATGACTCGTTATACCCCCTAGAACAATCCCCTAGAACATCATACCCACCTCAGAAGTCGATTTCCTACCTCAAAATTCACCCCCAAAACTTACCCCAAAAACTCCGAAAAACCCCCGGAAAATGATCGCCTCACTAAAATCCGACCCCCCCAACACCACCCAAGTGACCCCCCACCCGTACCCCACACTGCTTGCATGCAAGCTGCCGCACCCAGGAAAAAAAAGTGTTGAATTCGCCCAAACTTGCGCGAAACATGCATGTTTTAACATTGTCATTTTTCACCCACTTCCGTAAGTCCCCGCGCTTTCGGGTCTTCAGAGCTTTTGTTCGTCTCGACCAGACGCAACTTTTCTTCTTTGACACCAACTCTCCAGGACCTTCATTTCACCCCGAAAAATCGACCCAAAGTTTTGGGGGTGGTCGAGTTGCAACGCCAAATGACTCGTTATACCCCTAGAACAATCCCCTAGAACATCATACCCACCTCAGAAGTCGATTTCCTACCTCAAAATTCACCCCAAAACTTACCCCAAAACTCCGAAAAACCCCGGAAAATGATCGCCTCACTAAAATCCGACCCCCAACACCACCCAAGTGACCCCCACCCGTACCCCACACTGCTTGCATGCAAGCTGCCGCACCAGGAAAAAAGTGTTGAATTCGCCCAAACTTGCGCGAAACATGCATGTTTTAACATTGTCATTTTCACCCACTTCCGTAAGTCCCCGCGCTTTCGGGTCTTCAGAGCTTTTGTTCGTCTCGACCAGACGCAACTTTTCTTCTTTGACACCAACTCTCCAGGACCTTCATTTCACCCCGAAAAATCGACCCAAAGTTTTGGGGGTGGTCGAGTTTGCAACGCCAAATGACTCGTTATACCCCCTAGAACAATCCCCTAGAACATCATACCCACCTCAGAAGTCGATTTCCTACCTCAAAATTCACCCCCAAAACTTACCCCAAAAACTCCGAAAAACCCCCGGAAAATGATCGCCTCACTAAAATCCGACCCCCCCAACACCACCCAAGTGACCCCCCACCCGTACCCCACACTGCTTGCATGCAAGCTGCCGCACCCAGGAAAAAAAAGTGTTGAATTCGCCCAAACTTGCGCGAAACATGCATGTTTTAACATTGTCATTTTCACCCACTTCCGTAAGTCCCCGCGCTTTCGGGTCTTCAGAGCTTTTGTTCGTCTCGACCAGACGCAACTTTTCTTCTTTGACACCAACTCTCCAGGACCTTCATTTCACCCCGAAAAATCGACCCAAAGTTTTGGGGGTGGTCGAGTTTGCAACGCCAAATGACTCGTTATACCCCCTAGAACAATCCCCTAGAACATCATACCCACCTCAGAAGTCGATTTCCTACCTCAAAATTCACCCCCAAAACTTACCCCAAAAACTCCGAAAAACCCCCGGAAAATGATCGCCTCACTAAAATCCGACCCCCCCAACACCACCCAAGTGACCCCCCACCCGTACCCCACACTGCTTGCATGCAAGCTGCCGCACCCAGGAAAAAAAAGTGTTGAATTCGCCCAAACTTGCGCGAAACATGCATGTTTTAACATTGTCATTTTTCACCCACTTCCGTAAGTCCCCGCGCTTTCGGGTCTTCAGAGCTTTTGTTCGTCTCGACCAGACGCAACTTTTCTTCTTTGACACCAACTCTCCAGGACCTTCATTTCACCCCGAAAAATCGACCCAAAGTTTTGGGGGTGGTCGAGTTTGCAACGCCAAATGACTCGTTATACCCCCTAGAACAATCCCCTAGAACATCATACCCACCTCAGAAGTCGATTTCCTACCTCAAAATTCACCCCCAAAACTTACCCCAAAAACTCCGAAAAACCCCCGGAAAATGATCGCCTCACTAAAATCCGACCCCCCCAACACCACCCAAGTGACCCCCCACCCGTACCCCACACTGCTTGCATGCAAGCTGCCGCACCCAGGAAAAAAAAGTGTTGAATTCGCCCAAACTTGCGCGAAACATGCATGTTTTAACATTGTCATTTTTCACCCACTTCCGTAAGTCCCCGCGCTTTCGGGTCTTCAGAGCTTTTGTTCGTCTCGACCAGACGCAACTTTTCTTCTTTGACACCAACTCTCCAGGACCTTCATTTCACCCCGAAAAATCGACCCAAAGTTTTGGGGGTGGTCGAGTTTGCAACGCCAAATGACTCGTTATACCCCCTAGAACAATCCCCTAGAACATCATACCCACCTCAGAAGTCGATTTCCTACCTCAAAATTCACCCCCAAAACTTACCCCAAAAACTCCGAAAAACCCCCGGAAAATGATCGCCTCACTAAAATCCGACCCCCCCAACACCACCCAAGTGACCCCCCACCCGTACCCCACACTGCTTGCATGCAAGCTGCCGCACCCAGGAAAAAAAAGTGTTGAATTCGCCCAAACTTGCGCGAAACATGCATGTTTTAACATTGTCATTTTTCACCCACTTCCGTAAGTCCCCGCGCTTTCGGGTCTTCAGAGCTTTTGTTCGTCTCGACCAGACGCAACTTTTCTTCTTTGACACCAACTCTCCAGGACCTTCATTTCACCCCGAAAAATCGACCCAAAGTTTTGGGGGTGGTCGAGTTTGCAACGCCAAATGACTCGTTATACCCCCTAGAACAATCCCCTAGAACATCATACCCACCTCAGAAGTCGATTTCCTACCTCAAAATTCACCCCCAAAACTTACCCCAAAAACTCCGAAAAACCCCCGGAAAATGATCGCCTCACTAAAATCCGACCCCCCCAACACCACCCAAGTGACCCCCCACCCGTACCCCACACTGCTTGCATGCAAGCTGCCGCACCAGGAAAAAAGTGTTGAATTCGCCCAAACTTGCGCGAAACATGCATGTTTTAACATTGTCATTTTTCACCCACTTCCGTAAGTCCCCGCGCTTTCGGGTCTTCAGAGCTTTTGTTCGTCTCGACCAGACGCAACTTTTCTTCTTTGACACCAACTCTCCAGGACCTTCATTTCACCCCGAAAAATCGACCCAAAGTTTTGGGGGTGGTCGAGTTTGCAACGCCAAATGACTCGTTATACCCCCTAGAACAATCCCCTAGAACATCATACCCACCTCAGAAGTCGATTTCCTACCTCAAAATTCACCCCCAAAACTTACCCCAAAAACTCCGAAAAACCCCCGGAAAATGATCGCCTCACTAAAATCCGACCCCCCCAACACCACCCAAGTGACCCCCCACCCGTACCCCACACTGCTTGCATGCAAGCTGCCGCACCAGGAAAAAAGTGTTGAATTCGCCCAAACTTGCGCGAAACATGCATGTTTTAACATTGTCATTTTCACCCACTTCCGTAAGTCCCCGCGCTTTCGGGTCTTCAGAGCTTTTGTTCGTCTCGACCAGACGCAACTTTTCTTCTTTGACACCAACTCTCCAGGACCTTCATTTCACCCCGAAAAATCGACCCAAAGTTTTGGGGTGGTCGAGTTTGCAACGCCAAATGACTCGTTATACCCCCTAGAACAATCCCCTAGAACATCATACCCACCTCAGAAGTCGATTTCCTACCTCAAAATTCACCCCCAAAACTTACCCCAAAAACTCCGAAAAACCCCCGGAAAATGATCGCCTCACTAAAATCCGACCCCCCCAACACCACCCAAGTGACCCCCCACCCGTACCCCACACTGCTTGCATGCAAGCTGCCGCACCAGGAAAAAAGTGTTGAATTCGCCCAAACTTGCGCGAAACATGCATGTTTTAACATTGTCATTTTTCACCCACTTCCGTAAGTCCCCGCGCTTTCGGGTCTTCAGAGCTTTTGTTCGTCTCGACCAGACGCAACTTTTCTTCTTTGACACCAACTCTCCAGGACCTTCATTTCACCCCGAAAAATCGACCCAAAGTTTTGGGGGTGGTCGAGTTTGCAACGCCAAATGACTCGTTATACCCCCTAGAACAATCCCCTAGAACATCATACCCACCTCAGAAGTCGATTTCCTACCTCAAAATTCACCCCCAAAACTTACCCCAAAAACTCCGAAAAACCCCCGGAAAATGATCGCCTCACTAAAATCCGACCCCCCCAACACCACCCAAGTGACCCCCCACCCGTACCCCACACTGCTTGCATGCAAGCTGCCGCACCCAGGAAAAAAAAGTGTTGAATTCGCCCAAACTTGCGCGAAACATGCATGTTTTAACATTGTCATTTTTCACCCACTTCCGTAAGTCCCCGCGCTTTCGGGTCTTCAGAGCTTTTGTTCGTCTCGACCAGACGCAACTTTTCTTCTTTGACACCAACTCTCCAGGACCTTCATTTCACCCCGAAAAATCGACCCAAAGTTTTGGGGGTGGTCGAGTTTGCAACGCCAAATGACTCGTTATACCCCCTAGAACAATCCCCTAGAACATCATACCCACCTCAGAAGTCGATTTCCTACCTCAAAATTCACCCCCAAAACTTACCCCAAAAACTCCGAAAAACCCCCGGAAAATGATCGCCTCACTAAAATCCGACCCCCCCAACACCACCCAAGTGACCCCCCACCCGTACCCCACACTGCTTGCATGCAAGCTGCCGCACCAGGAAAAAAGTGTTGAATTCGCCCAAACTTGCGCGAAACATGCATGTTTTAACATTGTCATTTTCACCCACTTCCGTAAGTCCCCGCGCTTTCGGGTCTTCAGAGCTTTTGTTCGTCTCGACCAGACGCAACTTTTCTTCTTTGACACCAACTCTCCAGGACCTTCATTTCACCCCGAAAAATCGACCCAAAGTTTTGGGGTGGTCGAGTTTGCAACGCCAAATGACTCGTTATACCCCCTAGAACAATCCCCTAGAACATCATACCCACCTCAGAAGTCGATTTCCTACCTCAAAATTCACCCCCAAAACTTACCCCAAAAACTCCGAAAAACCCCCGGAAAATGATCGCCTCACTAAAATCCGACCCCCCCAACACCACCCAAGTGACCCCCCACCCGTACCCCACACTGCTTGCATGCAAGCTGCCGCACCCAGGAAAAAAAAGTGTTGAATTCGCCCAAACTTGCGCGAAACATGCATGTTTTAACATTGTCATTTTTCACCCACTTCCGTAAGTCCCCGCGCTTTCGGGTCTTCAGAGCTTTTGTTCGTCTCGACCAGACGCAACTTTTCTTCTTTGACACCAACTCTCCAGGACCTTCATTTCACCCCGAAAAATCGACCCAAAGTTTTGGGGGTGGTCGAGTTTGCAACGCCAAATGACTCGTTATACCCCCTAGAACAATCCCCTAGAACATCATACCCACCTCAGAAGTCGATTTCCTACCTCAAAATTCACCCCCAAAACTTACCCCAAAAACTCCGAAAAACCCCCGGAAAATGATCGCCTCACTAAAATCCGACCCCCCCAACACCACCCAAGTGACCCCCCACCCGTACCCCACACTGCTTGCATGCAAGCTGCCGCACCCAGGAAAAAAAAGTGTTGAATTCGCCCAAACTTGCGCGAAACATGCATGTTTTAACATTGTCATTTTTCACCCACTTCCGTAAGTCCCCGCGCTTTCGGGTCTTCAGAGCTTTTGTTCGTCTCGACCAGACGCAACTTTTCTTCTTTGACACCAACTCTCCAGGACCTTCATTTCACCCCGAAAAATCGACCCAAAGTTTTGGGGGTGGTCGAGTTTGCAACGCCAAATGACTCGTTATACCCCCTAGAACAATCCCCTAGAACATCATACCCACCTCAGAAGTCGATTTCCTACCTCAAAATTCACCCCCAAAACTTACCCCAAAAACTCCGAAAAACCCCCGGAAAATGATCGCCTCACTAAAATCCGACCCCCCCAACACCACCCAAGTGACCCCCCACCCGTACCCCACACTGCTTGCATGCAAGCTGCCGCACCCAGGAAAAAAAAGTGTTGAATTCGCCCAAACTTGCGCGAAACATGCATGTTTTAACATTGTCATTTTTCACCCACTTCCGTAAGTCCCCGCGCTTTCGGGTCTTCAGAGCTTTTGTTCGTCTCGACCAGACGCAACTTTTCTTCTTTGACACCAACTCTCCAGGACCTTCATTTCACCCCGAAAAATCGACCCAAAGTTTTGGGGGTGGTCGAGTTTGCAACGCCAAACTACTCGTTAGTCGATTTCCTACCCCAAAAAGTCCGAAAATCGATCACTACTCTCTCAGAACTCGATTTTCTTATTGACCCCTCTCTCCATTCCTCTTCCCAGGTGCGAGGTACAGAGAGAAAAAAAGGACAACTTTAACAAGTTGCAAGTTGGCAAGTTGAGCGCAAATGCTAGCGCATTGGGAAAAATGGTCCTATTTAATTATCACACGACATGGTGGACTAGCATTCCATATTCAATGCATTCAAATAATTTGATAATACATATGAGATTAGCGTTGCTTTCAACACATACATATACAATAATGGTCAAATCGCAATTTATAGCAAGGATACCTGAAAAGTTTCTTAAACTGTTCTATGCTGGAGCATTTTAGTATAACACTTTCAACCGCGCGAGCAGGGAGAAAGCAAAGTTCAAAGAGGAGAGAGAAAACTGCATTTTTTGTTTTCTCCCTTGTCGCGAGCGAGGCGCGTGCTTTTATGGCGGCTCTGAACTCTCACAATTCTTGCATGAAGAAACCCAACAAAACAATAAACTTAGTTAAACATATGAATCCAAACAGTGACTTGGTAATAAACTGAAGGTCAAAAATATGGAATGCATGAAAAATATAAATGCTTTAATACTTGTAGCCCCAACGGGGTAAACAAAGTTGGAAATACATTTTCACTGGCTCTTTGAACACTTGGAAAAGAAGTTGGAAATGCCTTTTACATTGTAACTTAGAGTAGACGCGTATGTTTTGGATCTACCTTGTTGTAGGTGATTCTTGACATCCTTCCGGATCGAATGCATAAAGAATAATCCAAATCGGTTGAATTTTCGCCGAGAGATAGCCGGATGAAGTTGCATTTCCAACTTTTTTGACCCCCTTAGTGCTTCGCGTAAGTTTTGACCCCGTTGCACTATGGGGTTTCAGGCGGCCATAAATCGAAAAACCGACATACTCTAATTATTTTTTTGGTATTTTTTTTCGAAAATAAACATTCTAACTAAGAAAAATCCGGAGTTTGAAAGTTGTAGGTTCAAAATTCACTGAATTGCAGACCTTCAAAGGCAAAAATGGTAAGAAAAAACATGTTTTTTGACAAAAAAATGATTATTTTTCATAGTTGTACTGTGTAGCTGTTATTGTATTTTTTCCTGCATCATTATATATATTCAGAAAGGTAATTGATTCAACTTTTCAATAACATTTTACAAAACACACTTTTACAGGCTAAAAAAATAATAAAAATCAAAAAGTTGGATTTTATTCAAAATTTAGTTTTTTTCAACTTTGTTAATGGAGTACTTTTTTTGTGTGCATTTGTGCGATCTGAAAATTTTGCAGCTTAAAATTTGAACCATGTCCTAACTTGTCTCCAAATTTTAAAGTGCACTTATGTGCACTTTTTGAGTTATGCCATTTTGAACATTTTGATTCTTGCAAGAAAAGTAATGATTTCGCGTATACGCTTGGTTCAAATCGCATTATTTACCTGCGGAGGCAGAAATGACGTACCTGCTATGTATGTTTTGAAATTGATTTGATATTCATGACTTTGTTGGTACTTAGGTACGTTTAATAAAATTAGAAATTTCTATTCAAAGTATTTTACAGTAACGATTCGTCAAATATTCATATCAGTTCGTTGTTGTGTTCTTTTGAAAGTATGGATAATAATACCGTAGTGTCCCTATACGATATAACGAAGCACTATTCTGAAAACGTGAGAACTGCTTTCGAGTATATTTGTAAGAATTACAACATTGCAGAAGTTCATATTTTAAGTAATCTAACGACAATCGCTTACGTAGTGATTTTGATTCAGAAGAATTTATCGTGGAAAACGTGAATTTTGCAAGTGGATCAACCAAAAACGTGGACGAGAATCCATACAATGTTCCATAAAATAAACCGTCTAAAATTCTAAAATACCGCAAAAATCAAATTTTAATTAGAGAGGAAGGGGGAGGGTCTTCAAAGAGAGGTGGATTTTAACTCAAGAAAAAGGGAGGGAGATTGAACGTAAATCAGAAACTTTAACATAGCATAAACCGCCATTCCGTGCATTAAATAGACAGAGCAAGAATATTAAAATTCACCACTTTAATGCATGTGGCCTCAAATATATGAAAAAATCGAAAATTAAACTTTTTTTTTGGAAAAATATCAAAATTCATTTGTTTTCATTATACTAAGTACAAAAAACACAAAAAAGTCACAAAAAAGCAAAAAAATATTTTTGGCCGCTCGTTTATATGGAAATACCCCATAGTGCGTTGGTGCTACAAGTGTTAAGAACTAAAGCTCCTTTGTTATGTAAACAGCATTTCTGATTTAATTAATTTGTTTCATTAAATCGAACCAATCTATCGAATTAAAATTATTATTATTTAACAGATTGTCCATTGCTTCCTTGTTTCCAAAAAAGTCGAGTTTAATCATTTGTTTCTCCATTGCTCCACTCTATATGTACATAGGGGGACAGCGTCTGATTCCAACGTGCCTCAATTAGTCAATTAGTCAATTAGTTGTTGAAATTGGTTGAAATAGTGAAAATCAGCTAATTGGATCGAGTTAGGAGCGAGCGCTCAACCTGCCAAACATACTAGAATTTCCTCTATATGCACTATGGTACATTGGGCGGCCAAGTTTCAAAAAAGTGACCTTCTCCAAATATTTTTTGGTATTTTTTTCTCGAAAGTAAACATTCTAACTAAGAAAAATCCAAATTTTCAAAGCTCTAAGTTTGTTCATTACGGAGATACGCTAGCTGAAAGTCAAAAAATTGAGTAAAAAACAAGCGTTTTTCGTAAAAAAAGGCTGATTGTTTAATTTTAACATAGCTCAGCCATTTTAAATATTTTATTAGGACAATTATACATCGTTGGAAAGGTAATGAGATAAGCTTTGAAACTATTAACAGATAAAATGTTGTTTCCAAACCAAAAACTGAAGTTTTCATCGAATAACTGGAGCATTTTTTTGACAAAACTTATTTTTTTGTGTTTGTTAATCGAGTACTTTTTTTGCTAACCGATGCTAAACATGAAACTAAGATACATGAAAGATTGGATCATAATCTAACATTGCTGAAATTTCAAGCCTGCGATTTTTTGCGTTTTTGGAGATATGCCATTTTGAACTTTTACGTTTTATCAAAATTTGCTGCAATCTACATATGCGCCCGTTTATTTCACTTGCTTTGCTACCTACTTCGTGGGTTCGCTTCAAAAATCAATACCTGGTTTCAAGAAGTTCGAAATGACTTTATTGGAATTTTCTGTTGCCTACATTTAAAATTGAGTACCTTAGTCAAAATAAGGTATTCGTACCGAAGTTTCTCAAGCGAAGCTGGAGAATCTCAGTTTGATACCGAAAAAAGTATTCAGCAAAATATTGGCTTAGCATGATGAATTTTTGCGATCAATCCATGAAACTGATCCACATTTAAGTTCTATGTTGGTTAGTACAAAACATCATAAAAGTACCTTTAACATATCCTGAAGCCGTCAGAAACTCTATAATCAAATGAATTTTCATGAACAAGAACATTAGGATTAGTAAGAATATGTTTTGTATTTTATCGTTTTAATTCATAATTAATATTTTAAATGAAATTAATTTTTCTGTTATTTGATTTAACAATTAAAATTTTCGCAATTTATGCCCGTAAGGGTGGAGGCGGTGGGTCTCAAGTTATATGGCATGGACTCACAAAAAGAAACACACAGCAGTAAATAATAAATATTTGACTTAAAATGGATTTATTACGCTTAACAAAATTTTGTTGGAGGGGAGGAGGGGAGGGGGGAGGGGGGTGTGAAAGAAAGTGGAGGGAGGGGTTGTGTCCTTAAAGTGGGGATGTATTAGCTTATCCATAATTTATTAATATAAACTTGCAATAAAATATAAACGCAATTCTTTTGCACTTGCAAATGTTTGAAAAGACTATTATAAACAATCCACTATTGAAAAACATGAAAAGTCATAAAAATCGACGTATTTCAATACCATACAATTACCCAAATTTGTATGAAAAACATTTAAAAAGCAAAAAAATAATTTGGCCGCCTGTTTGTATGGAGATGGCCCATAGTGATATGTAGGCAACGCTCTCTAAACTCTAACTCTAACTCTAAAAAATTGTTTAACGTTTGATTTAAAATTATAAAAAAACTCTTTTCTAACATTAAAGGCTTCATCCATAAAGTACGTCACGCTAAAATCAGCCAAAATTTACCCCCCCTCCCCCCCCCCTTTTCACGCTTTCCCTATATTTATAACACGCAATGTCACACTTACTCAGACCCCCCCTCCCTCCCTAGAGCGTGACATACTTTATAGATGACGCCAAATTGAATTTGCTATCGAAACATAGCTTTGATAAGTTTTAAAAAAGATAAAGTTATAAATTTGCAAATGATTTTTTTTTGTTATAGTAAAATTAAATCAGGAAATTATCTATGATTTTAAACTTCTGATCCTACTTTTGGTTGCTAAGATATTGCTTTCAAATATTGAAAAAAAAAAAATAAAATAAAATATCACATATAAGTTATTTTTCCAATCAACGATATCTTTGAAATTATTAACACTGGAACGTCCAACGCATGTCCAACGTGTGAACAGTATGTGAAAAAAGTATTTACACCCCTTGGGTACTATGCACATTTTGTGATGAAACATGTAACAATTTAAAGTTTGACAGAAACCTAGTGCTACGTTTTGTTCAGAAACTCAAACCAAACATTTTGCTACAAAAAGCTCATGAAAAAATGTTTTCTATAAAAAGTTATGTAACAATTCTATTACAAAAATAAAAAAAGGTGCAAAAAAGTACATCTTTCGAAAAATTAACATAAATAATGTTATTTGTTGACAAATCACCATGACGTCCAAGCCTTCCTAAAAACGTTACTTAATCCACCTTTAGGTGGTTGGTGCCTTCCTCTCATTTATAGAATGATTACAATCCCCTAAAGTGTCCACATGGTTTATGGATCTCCCCTAACGTGATCGCAGCACCTAAGAGGTCCTAATAAAAATAAGTGACGAGTAAAAAAATAGACTTCCTACAGACTTTTTGTCAAGATTATACAGACACCGCCTTTCAGGAAAATGGCATCCCTCAATAAGGCTTTTTACGTGGCGATCAGACGGGACCATTTGAGGTTATGTAAATTCAGACCATTTTTTAAACTGCTTGTTATTTAAGATAGGTAAGTCAGATCTTGAAAATTCTTACTCCACCTAAAAGGTCTTCTCATATGCTTTCTAAAAATATATAACATGTGAGGGTTTCATGAAAAAAAAACACCCTTTTTACCATAATTTAAATTTAATATGAAACAGTTTTTTTAACATAACTTTTTAAATACATGATTAAACTGCATGAATTTAAATAGCAACGTTAAGACGGATCGATTAAATCCATGTGTGTGTGTGTGTGTGTGCAACCAACCAAACGGGACCACGCGGTCGCTTCTTACAAATTGAGTTGTTTCCATGTATTTTTAGATCAACATTCTATACATGCAAATAACTCGCATAGGCATTTGGAAGGTGGTAGCTCTGCCGAGCTTCGGTGACCCATTTCTACGCTGGCTAGCCGAGCGCGAGGTACTTCAGCTTTTGTCGACAAGCCCCGCCCTGAAGAACGTTTGCACCAATCGGATTCAAACGTTATTTAGAACTTCCGAACCCTTGTCAAATGGACAAGGACCCAGCGCGTATATAGTTAGTTGATGGTGGTAACAGTATTCCTAATTCCAGTCATAGCTCACCAAGTCGCGATGGCCTAGTGGTTAGCATTTTTGCTTATCAACTCAAAGGACGGGGGATCGAACCCCGAC
The DNA here is from genome assembly GCF_015732765.1 of Culex quinquefasciatus. Lineage (NCBI taxonomy): Eukaryota > Metazoa > Arthropoda > Insecta > Diptera > Culicidae > Culex > Culex quinquefasciatus. Next base: position 225,127,225 of record NC_051862.1, on the reverse strand, counting down.
TCGAGCGACTTTTGATTTTTCGTACATGTTCAGAGTTTTTCAAGATTTATATTTCCTATACTTTCTCGTTGGGAGCAGATGGGAATCGAACCCAGAACCCTTCGCTTACAAAGCGAACACCGTAACCAGTCAGCCACGTCCGCTCCTAAGACGGATCGATTAAATCCATCCCGGCCAAAATCGGTTAAGCCTGTGACAAGTTATTCCAGTGACATTGATTTGGTACACATGTCTACATACAGCCAAACACACAGACATTTGCTCAGCTGGTGATTCTGAGTCGATATGTACAAATGAAGGTAGGTCTAGGAGTAGAGCGTCCAATTTCCCGGGGTTACGAAATTCCCGGGAAACGGGAAATTTTCAACAAATTTCCCGGGAAATCCCGGGAATTCCCGGGAAATTTGAAATTATTTTAATCTTGTTTCTGATTAATCTTTTGCGACGAAATTATATAGCACATCAACTTTATTGGTCAAAATGAGTGTGAGGATCATTTAATGGCTTGATTGCTTGTAAAAAATCCAGCAACTTTGAGAAAATATATTTACTTTCTAATTTTTAAATCTTTCATATCGTCCCAAATGAAAGAAAATATTATTAGTATTTTTGTTGAAAAGGATTTTTTTTAATCAAAGTGTTTGGACAGTGAAAATCTATGCTCCACAACCATAAAATTGCATTTAAATTTGTCTCAGTGACCATAAAGTTAAAATAAAAAAACCAAAAAAAATCAACTTGTGAATAAATTAATAATCATTGAATTTACCTTAAAAATCTAATTTAATCTAGCGCTTTTTAACATGAAACACTATTTTTTAACTTGAAAATTTGATACGAAGTTGTTTTTTAATGGTTTTTCATGGTTTTATGATATGATTTAAGTTATATGGTATTCAGCCTAATAAATCAATTAGATTGAAATAATTTTGAATATTTAAAAGTGGCTGAAATTCAACGATATTTTTTCATATATAACCCTCTTACGCTTTTGGTAGCTCACGTGCTTCATAAATTTATAACTTCAATCTGTAATTTCTCGAGTACTTAGAAACAAATTCTTCTCACACAAACTTTTTTTACAAATTTAATTATATAAGTTCAATTTCCATCCATGTTCAAGGTAAAAAAAAGTCAAACAAATATCAATGTTGATCTTGGCCGGAAGATGTAAATATTTTATTTTTAAATGATATTACAAAAAGAAAACATTAAAAAAGGTTTTCAAAAATTAAATAGCTTATATTCATTCCATAACAACGTAAGTTTTGTTGTCCAACATTTAAGCAAACAATATTCCTAGTGGTGAATGCTTCAGAAATAAATATTACCTGAATTAAGGTAAAGCCGTTGATCATTTTCGAAGAAAATTGATCATCACTATAAAATATTTTGATTAAATTTCAATTCAACGAATATCTGCACCAAAATGAATCAGCAAGTGCCGGTTGAAGCCACTGAAGGAATTTTTGCTCTAAATCAAATGTGTTTCAAAATTTATTTAATTTTGTGGAACAATCATTGACGCCCAAGTTCGCAATCATTGAATAATGACGATTTCCATAACTTTACAAGGAATGGGATAATCGTTACCAAAATGAATCAGCATGTGTAGGGCACTATTCTAAACAACTTGTTGAAGGAATTTGGTCAAAATATTGAAAGCGACGCAAAATTTATATCTTTGAACGAAATATCATGACAATGATGGAAATCTTCACGTTAAACCTTGACAAGAAATTTGCAGACAAGCTGATTAGTTCAATATGAACAGTAGATAAAAATAAATAAAATCAAATCAGGTTCCCCGGGAAATATTTTTTTCCGGGAAATCCCGGGAATTCCCGGGAATTTTTTTCCCGGGACGGGAAATTGGACGCTCTATCTAGGAGGTCTAATTAAAAAGTTCATTTTCCGAGTGATTTTATAGGCTTTCCTCAGTAAAGTGAGGAAGGCAAAAATGAAACGGTAACTGCAACACGTAGGTTTTCGGGCTTGTCTTCGCGTAATTTTGAGCGTTTTTTTTACACGCACAAAAGAAAGTTGGATCGACGTCATGATCATCTAGTTATCTTTGCAATTCACTCAAAAAAAATGTCCCGATTGGTTAAGTTATTACCGTTCCAACTTTTTTGGGGGTTGGTAGTTGGAATCAAGTTGGAATGATAATTTATGTTGATCTTTAACGGCATTGTTTTGAAATTAGTTTCACAAATTCATAACGGCATTTGAAAATTAAATAACACTTTTACACACACATGTATTATTTTTATGTGGGTTTATATTTAAGTGGTTTTGTCTCAGGTTTGAAGTTGAAGCTATGGGACATTTTCTCAACTTAACGAAAAACTAATATTTTCAGAAAAAGGCACCTTTGGCCGCTATTTTTTTAATCTTATAATTAATTAAGAAACAATAAACTATTTTTGCTTGAAGTACGATTTATTTCAAACAATCATAAATCGGCCATGTTTCTCTTTGGCTCAAGAGATTGTATCTTCGAACATATATATAAAAAAAAAAAAAACAAAAAAATACCTACAACTTTGCCGATGGTACAAGTTTACGAGTATATACACATACAGCAAAAAGGTAGTGAGACTACTACGTGTATTTTATGTATGTTATGAAATATAACACCCCGAATTATGTAACCCATTATGTTTTTTTCATAACGTTTTTCTCTAATTTGAGTGGGAGAGAAAGCATGGACCAACGAGCCTATCTCGATTTATGCTACGTAAAGATAAATGTCTTTTCTTTTTCATGGTTTGGTTTGTTTTTATAAGGCGAGAAACTAGGGCCTCGTAGCGCGGTAGTTAGCGGCTTCGGCTGCCGATCCATATGTTGCTATTGGGCGCGGGTTCGATTCTCGCCTTATCCTCCTGGCCTTCTATCGGATGGGGAAGCCATACTATTTCAATAAATTACCAGGTAGTGAATGAAGCTGATGTAGGTAATCTCAAATACTAAAAACTTTAAAATTCGATATCTCTGGAACGAAACATTTTCATTTCTATCGATAAATGATTCTTATGTAAAATAAGCTTAAACCGATAAACTTCGTTCTGACTTTTTTCGTTTTTTGACGTTTCAGCCATTTTGCATATTCAGCCTCCTGTGATCAAAATTTGTTTTTACGTAACTTTTTCCAATTAGTTAGCGTATATACCTTTTTTTAATAAACTTCATCATCCCGTTACGAGAATGGAACTCACGACCTCTGGATTGGAAATCCAGCACGCCGCTAGTCGAAACCCATCCCCTACCGGCAGGGTTGCGAATGAGCGAGCGCTCACTCCAGCTGGAGCGTGAGTTTTTATCAGGTAGCTCGTGCTCGCTCACGTGAGCCGGTGAGCCAAAGTAGGTAGTTGTTTTTTCCTGTTGAAGCATCTGCCTGTTTGAAACAAAGTTTCTAGAACTATCTCAGCACAGGCAGCAAAAACAAACAAGAAAGTGGTCGAACAAACAAAAGTAGGCAATAAAACGGATTTGATCGATGAACCGAAATTTACGTTCTATTTAAAATCTAGACATTTTTCGAACAAGGAACAAAAAACTAAATTCATAATGTAAACATTCATTTACGTGAAGAGATGCACTGTTTGTTCACAAATCAAATCCATATTGGACCATATTGTATTGTTGTTATGTACAAAAATATTGACAATAAAATATACATAAATTTATTTTTAAATAATCTTTTAAACAGTTACAATCATCCATGTTCAAAAAATCATAAATAACTTGTAATTGAATATATACTTGTTGGAAGAAGTTTGTTTCGTGGTGAAAAATATTGACAATTTATTTGATTTGAGTCAAAAGGGTTATTTCAACTCTTAGGAATTTTGAGGCATATATTTAAAAATAGAACTGTTTCGAAAATGTTACCCTTTTTTCTAAAATGTTTGCCAAATAAAGACTAACCTTATAGAAATGATTAGCCGTTTCTAATCACTGAATCACTGAAAGATTTAATAAACGGAATAACTTTTTTTAATGGTAGCTCATTCTGACCCGCAATCTTGAAATGTAGTCAAAACACTGATTAGGTACATAAAAACAGTTTAATGTTATATTTTAATCAACCAAGCATTTATCCTTGAATCGAACTTACCAAAGCATAAATCTTCTTGAATCCATTCATTGTTTTGTAAGTTTTTCTAAGGTTTCAAAAAAAATCAAATTATTCGCTCTACAGCATTGTCTTGGCGTTCTCGATTACGAGATTCCAACTCCTACTCTAAGGTTAACAGGCCCTTTTATTTAGGCGTCTATACCCCTCCGCCCCTCTCTGCTACAATAAGGCCTTTATTTAAAAACATGATTGATGAAAATAAGCTATTCCAATTCATATATCATAAAATTTGTTCACAAAGTCATATTTCCACAGCCCTACTGCACCTTACGCAAAAAATCCATCTAGAATTAAAAAAAAAACTTTCTCAAAAACGTTAAATGATTAGCGACACGTCCAAAATGAGCGCTCCGTGAGCGAAATATGAGCGCGAGCGCGAGCGTAGAGCAAACGCGAGCTGAAAAAATCGGAGCAAACGTGAGCGCGGGCAAACGTGAGCTTGCTCGCGCAGCGCTCCTCCTCACGAATGAGTGAAAAGTGAGCGCTCATGAGCGCGTGAGCGCGTGAGGAACGCAACACTGCCTACAGGTCTGTATTCCCAGTGAGCATATTTACTCTTTGAAGGGATCTGAGCCCATCACAGGAATTGAACCCATCACCTTCCGCTTACAAGGCGAAACCGGTACCCTCTCGGCCAAGGTAGCTCGGCACCTTTCTTAAGTATTGAACTGATTCGCGTTCGAACAAAACCATCGAAATTTTTAATATATAGATTGGCTGGGGAATACGATGGTGAGGTCAAATAAAAAAAATAGTTGAGGTGTTTTGAGATACGGCCATTTAAAGATTTCAATTGCGCAAAAGGAAAAATGGCATTTTGATAAAATGAGCTTAAAAATGAGCCATAAGTCTTATTTTCGGCTTTCCAAATGTTATGAGAAAACCAGGGGGTGCTAAAGGTAGCCATCTTAAGGGTTGAGATTGATATCGCTCACAAACTGCGCACAGTAAAAACTAAAATATTTTTCTATTTATATATATATATAAATACGATTTTCAAAAAGTTCTCCGATCAAATTTTAATATGGTTCCCGGTGTAGGGCATGCCCATAGGGGCTCTCATGCCAAATATCAGCGCATTTGGTTGTAAACTGGCTGCGCGCATCAGTGTTGAAGTCCTACAGGTCTGGTAAAATCAAGCGCCAACTTCTGGTATGGTCAGGCCTAAGGGGAATGATCTGGAGAACACTTTTCTCGAATATTGGATTGGAAAACATCAAAGATATGCAACAACAAAAAAAATTAAAATGAAAAGATATAGTTTCAAACATATGAAACTAACGATTGCAAAATGAGATCAAAATTGATAACACATAACAAAAAAGGCAAAATAACAGCAACATCGAAAAGAGTCTTCAAAAAAAGTTGGTCTAGACCCCCCGACGAAATATTTCGCCGGACCCCGCAAAATGTCGAGATAGAGCCCTTCTTTCATGGTGCCAAATAAGACTTGCCGAATTTTTTATCTTAATGTTCTCCGAAAAATACAGCGTGACTGAAGTTGAGATCATTAAGAACAAATGTGGCCGGCGACCTAATTCAAGTCACATGGAACGTTTACCTTAGCTACCAATTTGACTTTTAACTACAGTTCTGGAGTTTTTTTTTGAAAAGGTCCAATAAACCAAATTTTCAGTTTTTGCTTTTTGGGTGTTTTTGAAACCGCCTTGAGTTAGGGGTATTAAAAATCACTCAAAAAGCAAAAACTGAAAATTTGGTTTATTGGACCTTTTCAAAATAATCTCAACCTCCAAGATGGCTGCCTTTAGCATCCCCCTGTTCCAAACATTGGATTGAGAATTTACCTGCGTGTCAGATAGGGAGCTGAATCATGCTGTTTCATATCCCTTGGTATGGCATTTCAAAACATCAGATATGGTGAACATTCCCATGTAAGTGATTTTGGCGTTATATTTTTTAAAAGAATAATAAAATTTTCGTGTTTGAAGCCATTACAAAACGTAATTTCATCTCAATTTAAGTATTTGTATAGTCACAAAGTATACATTTTACAATAAATGTATATCACTATGCTTTGGCATACCTTGAATGTTCAAAAGCAGAGTGCCATCAATTGACATTATTTGTAGCTGTCATCAAGTTTGATGAAAATACCATTAGTGTTGAGTTGAAAATTGTATTTTCGTTTTATAATTCATGAAAAATATATTTGGAGATTTTGGAAAGGCTTCGTCACAACACATAGAAAACGAATAAAAATTGGGAATCGTAAAATGCGTAAAGGCATTCACGTTGCGTTAGTATTTCATTACGTTCTCTGGAATTACCACCGTTCTCAAGTGAAACCTCCATTTATGTGCAAGAATAATGCGTTTTTATATGGTGTTGACGATTCTGGACTTCCGAACATTTTATGCAATAAAATTAAAAAGTTTTCTGATTTTAATAGCATCAATATGAAGGATGGTTCATTTTTGAACTTTTCTACAAATATTTTATCTAGAAGATTAATAATTTTATTTAACAGTCATTTGTCGTATTTGTTTGTCCAACTGAACTTTTCCTAATTATTTCTTTCCACAGATCCACTTAAAATGGCATCAAGCGAAAACAATAGCGATGAAGGGGGAAGTTATGATCATATGATTCAGGTTGACCAATTTAAATATCTCAAAGATAAGTATAGAGACGTGGTAGCACAGCTAAAGACAATTTCCAACGAAAAGCAAAGGTAAATAAACATAAAGCTCGAAACAAAATGTATGTTGTTTTGATAAAAGTTATCGAATTTTATTTCTGTTTTTGGATTATTTGAGCGTTTTTTGCAGAATGCATTGCTGAATTGCAAAGAGACGAGTTGTTCCTTTTAGTTCCGCTTTATATTTTAAAATATCTAGACAGATACGTATTTCGTTTACTAGTCGAGAACAGTACATTTAAGAAGTCTGAGAGTAGTAGAGGAAATGCGTGTCTGTCAAGATATTTTGAAATATAAAGTCGAACTAAAAGAATCAAATCGTCTCTTTGTATTCACAACATTATTGAAATTGGGATAGAATAATTTTGTATGCAGAATTATCAATGTTTACGGTTAAATTGTTTTGTTACAGTTTTGTTATGCATACAGACAAAATAGTTAGTTGCATAAACGTTAAAAACTATCCAGGTTTAAAAATAATACTAAAATTCACTTTCAAACTGCATAAGCAGGACAATTACACTTTCCATAGCTATTAACCATTTCAAATCCAAAAGTATGGCATATGTTGAATGAATTATTTATCCACCTTTTTTTTATTTTTTAGACTGGAACGTGATTTTCAATTGCTGAAAAAGGAATTAGAGAGTGGAAAGGGCGAATTTTTCAATACCTATCATGAATACAATATTTTAAAGCAGAAGTATGATAACCTTCGTTTGCGTTACGATGAATTTGTTAACGATCCAACACACTGCATAAAGTTGTGTGAAGAGTTAAAAAAAGAGCGAAACAAATATAAAGAGCTGTTGAAAGCAACAGAACTAGAAGTAGAAACGGTTTTATCTGAAAGAGGAACAGTTCTTAAAGAAAACCAGAAACTTTACGATAAAAATGAAAGTTTAGAACGCGAGCTTCAATCAGCTTTGCGTTGTCGGGATGAATCAATAAAAGAGTGCGTTTCATTACAAGAAAAAATAGAAACGATAAAAAGCAGAGATTTTCACCAACTTGCTTCTGAAACAAGTTGGAACCGTGAACGTACTGAGAGTAAAGATAAATTTGACATGGTTTCGGAAAATTTAGACTCTGCCAACCGAGAAATTGAAAGGCTAAAGAAGGCACTAGATAAAGCGAAAGCTGAAATAACAAAATCGGTTCAAGAGACCGAAATCGCTAAAGGACGCAGAGATTGGGCAATATCTGAACGTGAAAAAATAGTTCAAGAACGAGACAGTGTGCGCAACCTGTGTGATGAAATAAGAAAGGAAAGAGATACGGCAACATCTAAACTTTTAGCAGCTATTCGAGATAAAGATGAAGCGTTTAAGGAAATTGAGCAGCTCACAGAACGTTTAGAAGCTCAAAGTGTTTTGAAGGATAATATGAACAATAATGTAAACTCTGGCGATCTTTCTAATAACTCAGTAGAGAGCAGTTTTAGAAGTTCACATTATAGCGCTTTCAGTATGGAGTCAATATATGATATGGATGCTTTACAACAGTTTCGATTAGCCGTTGTTGAAATAGACACAACATTATTACAAAATAATGTTTCCGAATGGGGCCTGGAGATAAGTGACGATTTGGAAGATTACACGGAAAATAACACGTCGTCACATAATATTGGACCCTACGTGTTAACAGTGGAGCACGATTCAATGTTTGCTGGCCACCTGGTACCAAATGATATAATCTGTCAAATAAATAACATTGATTGCACAACATTTTCTAAACGAAAGATTTACAAAGCAATCAAAAGTAGTCTTCCAATATGTACATTAACCATTCGGCGACCAGAGAAACGGCTATTACCTGTGCAAATAAGTTTTCTTAATGGGAACAAAAATCATGGATTGCACTTGGAAATGGGAATTTACATTTCAAAAATTGATAACGGATCCTTAGGTGCGAAGGATGGAAGATTGAAACATGGAGACCGAATAATTTCTATAAATGGGAAACCTACAACTCATGTAAAAAATTTAAGTGAAACAAACACTATAATCAACGATATGAGAAACAACTGTCTAAGTCTTGTCTTAGTAAAAGATCTACTTGACTTCAGTCATGGCTTGCGATATCTAGATTCTAGAGTAAAGCATTTACACAGCACGAATAGTTGTACACAAACTGACAATATTTTAAGCAACTTTGATGCTGTTCAGCGAGATAACATCAACCGATTGAGTCTGGATCTCGACAGCAATACACATTTTCTTCCATCAGCAATGCCGTTCAGTATAACAACCTCAAGCACGCCAAACTCAATCGTTGCAAGTACTCCATCGTCATCAAAATCAACAAACTCCAAGTTTACTGGAATATTTCAAAAAATTAAGCAAAGCATTAGCAACCACAAAGACTGCCAGGAAAATGATGCGATCGCAGCACTTGATTCAGTACTCGACAGTGATGATCAAGAATTACCTAGCGTATCTGTGTATTCTAAAACACGCGATAAAAAATCAAAAAGAAAAACAAAAGATACCCAAGAAGTACCACGAGGGACATGGCCACGAGTGACGATGACAGTGCATACTGGAGATAGCCATGTTGGAACAATTGTTCATCGTCCTAAAAAAGAACGCCCAAAATTAAGTATCCCGGTTGATAATAGTGAAAGCACAAGCTATTTTAAAAGTCCTTCTCCAATTGATACCAAAACAGCCTCCTTGCAAGCTGGAACAATCAGTCAAGGTATGAACATGCCGGCATTCACGACCAACAACAAACGAAATTCAAACCCAGTAGTGCAGAAAGATGTTAATCGTGTTTTACAATCTACAAAACATAATTATGAGTACAGTGTTCCCAAATCAAATTTGTTTTCTACGATGGATAATAAAGGTTCGCAATCGAGAACTTCTACGTTCGATACTCGCGCTAATAGCAATTTAGTTAATTTAAACCGTCACAGCTTGAATTTGTCTTCGCTCAACAGACAACAACTTCAGCCGCAGCTTACACAACAGCAAAATTCTATAGACTTTTTATCATTGAAAAGCAACAATTCAATTGATTCCTGCAAAAGCCCGGTGGGGTATTTTCCAGCAAAAGCATCAAATAAAGATCGTAGTGACAGCTATGTACCATCCAAAATAAAACATCAATCAAAATATTGCAGTGATAATGAAAGCATTGATATTGACAACGCATCAATAACGATTATGAACAATATGAATACACTGCCCCATTCCCACACGAGAAAGCAGTCGATCGGTAATGCAAGTAATTCATCATCAACAAACCGAGCGACTGTAACCTCTGGCACTGGAACTTTGAGCTATCCATTGAGTTTTACATCTTCTGCGTTTCCTGGAATTTCAATGATCCAACAGAGCTCTGGTACGATGAGGCCATCGAGTAACATTTTACCTTCAGGAGAGTTTCTGAGTGTCCAGCAGGCTGCACATCATTCACATGGATCATCTATTGATTACTCGTTCAATCGATACAGTCAGATTCAGTCTTCTAAAGAGGAGGTTCCATCCGGTTTCATAGGGCACAGCTATGAGGGAGGTACTTTTCCTCGTAATAAAGTTCATCAAGGGTATCGTATACCATCTAATCAAAGTGTTACGAGCCGAGGAAGTGGAATAAAAATCAGCAATGGTTCGATTGATTACTGTAGCTCTGAAAGAGCGTCCCCAATCCCAACTTTTCGAGTACAAGTGTTGGAACCTGGAATGGTATCGGCGACAAACAAACGAAATTCATTGCAAGACTATAACATGCGAACCAAACCAAATATCGGCGAGCTCCGATACGTTCATATTGACAAAAGTGAATCAGCAATGTCTCTTGGCATTAAAATATTTTGCAGAGGAAATGGTGGTGGAGTTTTCGTTTCTAATGTTGGTGAAAATAGTCTTGCAAGTAAAGTCGGCCTACACATTGGTGACCAACTGCTTGAAGTTTGTGGAATCAATTTAAGGAAGGCAACCTACGAGCTGGCAGCGCACGTGTTACGGCAATGTGGAAACTCGATTACAATGCTCGTATTGTACAATCCAGAAGTTTACAATAATCTAACTACCAGTGAGGACAATATAGGCCATTCGAATTCTCCAACACCGCAAAATTCTCCACGAGCAATGGGAAGGTCAATCATTTCAGCCGTCAATACAACAACTGTGAATGCAATTTCGACTATTGTTCCAAGTGTGCTTTCCAGTAACGATGGCCAACAATCTCAACTAGCAAACACTTCCCAGGGTGTTCATTATAAAGAACAACCCCGACTTATCATCATGGAGACAAGAAAAAGCTCTAATCTGGGGATCAGTTTGGTCGGAGGAAACGCTCATGGAATATTTGTACATGGAGTTCAAAAAGATTCGTTAGCTGACAATGCAGGCCTAAGAATAGGAGATCAAATCTTAGAATTTAATGGTGCAGATCTGACAAGATCGACCGCTGAACACGCTGCATTAGAGATAGCGAAACCTGCTGACAATGTTGCTGTATTGGTTTTGTACAACATTCAAAGTATTTGTGCAGTGTGTTTTTTTCATTGATCAAATCATTAATAGTTTCATATTTATTGTAGAATTCAATCAAATCAAAGATAAACCAGGTGATGCATTATACATACGAGTTGGATTTGACAGAAATTGTGATCTTGGAGATTCGGAATTATCATTCAACAAGGAGGAGGTACTGTATGTGGACAATACAATGTTTGGCGGTGTTCCGGGAAGGTGGCGTGCTTGGAAACTGGACGAATACGGGCATAAATTGCAGTGTGGAATAATTCCCAATAAGCTCAAGTATTAACGCAATAAGGCAGGTTTAATGAAACGTACTCGCTAGTGAAATTTTATTTTAATTTCAGAGTCGAAGAAGAATTGAGAATGCTGGGTGATTTACAAGATGTTGAGACTACAGCACGTAGGGGATCCACATCTGCCAGGCGGTCATTTTTCAAGAGAATAAAACCTCAACGCAGCTCGTCTCGTGATTCAAAAGAGCTGGCTAGCTTCAGCAATACGCATCTCAGCTTGTACATTGACGCGGTTTCTTTGAACGATGTTGGACTATGCAGCTACCAGCGAGTTGAAAGATTGGAATGTTAGTAAATTTCAAGTAACAAATGTAATACATTCTCTAATCGTTACCTACATTGTAGATAAGTTTCGGCCCGTATTGGTGCTTGGACCTTTATCGGAATGTGTTATCGAAAAGTTGTGTATCGATTTCCCGGAACAATTTCATCGCTGTCAGCCAAGTCAAATGCGATGTACGAAAGAAGACATGGAAAATGGCGTTCAAAATAATGCAATTGCAGATTACAGACGACGTGGTAGCTTATTTGAATACACAACTATTCAGTCAATCCTTGACAATAAGGTGAGAAGTGATAACATAATTATATATTTCATTGTACCTCAAACGTATCAGCACGCGGATTCCATATTTTAAAATCAAGCTCAAATTTGGTGGGGCTGTTGGTATCATCAAACAGGCAAGAATCTCAATTTCGCAATTGTGAAAGGCCTTACAAAGTTTTAGCTCTGTGCTCTCTTGTACTAAGCTTGCTGGTTTTCCTATCTAGTTAGCATAAGGGAACACAGAGGTAGCATAATGGTGGTTTCAATTTTGTACTTTTTTGCGAAAAATAACAAAATTTGTGCTAGAACCTGGCCATTGATCTTGAAAATAATTTAAAAAAAAAAAACTATTTCTACTGGTAGAATTTTACTTAAAAAATCCATATATTTGGGATTCAGGCTCAGTTAGCCCACCGGATCAAGCCGCTGAATTTAGCAAAAAGTCAATTTTAACACATTCTAGTATGCATCTCTGTATGTACAGTAAAAAAATTAAAATGTTAATGGTGTAACTTTGGAAGGTTGAATATTATCACTTTTGTCAATTTACACTGAAAAAGTGACATTACACCAGAAAAGTGGTGAAGATACACATTTTTTACAGGTAAAATTACACATTTTGTCTGACATAAAAGATGTAGCTCTTCCCAGATGTAAAATTATAATAGATTTTTTACTGTCTGGTTGAAAAGGATATTTAAGCTGAATAAAATTGCCTTTATTTGTTTATTATTTTAAAGCAAAAGTCATGTTTCTATTTGTTTCTTTCAGCAACATCACTGCATATTGGACGTTTGTATATCAGCGGTTGAAAGGCTTCAACGTAATCAAATATACCCAATTGTTTTGTTACTTCGTTTCAAGTCTTCCAAGCAAATCAAAGAGATAAAAGACTCACGTTATTCCTCTGATAAAATCTCAGCTAAAGCGGCAAAAGAAATGTATGAGCATGCATTGAAATTGGAATCAGACTACCGACAATTCATATCAGGTGCTTATAAATTTTCTTTTATACATGCATCATAACAAAACCATAATTTTAATTGTTTTTTTTTCAGTTGTTATTTCCGGAGTAAATATTGCTCACATGTGTACTCAAATAAAGGCTGCCGTTGATAGTGAGCAGAAAAAAATACTGTGGGTTCCGGTGTCAACAAATCTCTAAAAGATGGTTTCTACGAACGTTGGCAAACGGAGACTTTTATTTAATACAGTGGCAATCGAGTTATGAACTTATAAGTTGGTGTAGTTTATTAATGATTTATTCATATTCTGTGGTTTAGTTGAAAATATATATATATACATGCATATTGCGATTAAGATGAGTATTACTTACAATAGTTTATTCGCCGGGACCCGTGGTGTAGGGGTAAGTGTGATTGCCTCTCACCCAATCGGCCTGGATTCGATCCCAAACGGTCCCGGTGGCATTTTTCGAGACGAGATTTGTCTGATCACGCCTTCCGTCGGACGGGGAAGTAAATGTTGACCCCGGTCTAACCTAGAGGTTAGGTAATCAGCTCCATCCAGGTGTAGGAGTTGTCTCCCTGGGTTCTGTCTCGGTGGAGTCATTGGTAGGCAGTTGGACTAACAATCCAAAGGTCGTCAGTTCGAAAACCGGGGTGGATGGAAGCTAAGGTGTAAAAAGAGGTTTGCAATTGCGTCAAAAATCAAGCCTTCGGACACCTAGTTTCGAGTAGGAATCTCGCAATTGAGAACGCCAAGGCAATGCTGGAGAGCGAATAATTAGATTTTTTTAGTTTATTTGGCGAAACTCTAATTAAACAACTTTAAACGTTTAAAGTTGATGTCAATTAACGCATCAGTTTTGTCAAGGTATGATAGATTTGGGCTCCCTGAACGCGCTCCAATCGACAGTTTAGAATTCTAGTAAATTCCCTGCCAATGAATAACATTGTAAATTTCAGTATTAATTTTAATAAATCATCTGAAGCAACCATGTGCACCCTCTCTGGAAGTAATATTTAAAAAAAACCGTGGGTGCGTCTAACCCTAACCGTGGGTGCGTCTCGTTGCTTAAGATGATTCCATAATAATTATACCCGAAATTAACAAAATTGCACTTAATGCACTGGAAATGTACTAAATTTAAATTTTGTCTATTGGACGTGTTCAGGGAAAAAATCTATCCTACCAGAATCGTGATGCGTTTACTGACATCAACTTCACCATTATCGAGTTGTGTTATCATGACAATGTTCTTGTAAACAAGGTTCCTGATATCCCCAAAAAGACTCATTCAATCGCCAAATGCTGAAATTTGGATGACCCAATCTCACCCCCAGACCCAATGTCACCCCTGATGACGTTACTGAACACTTTCTCCTTGCCCTCGCTCTCACTCCAAGTGGGTAGTACAGCGAATAGATTTTGAGTAGTTTTACGGATTTGGCTCAGTTAAAAGTTGATTACAATGACCAACAAAATTTCTGCGCAGACTCAACTCCAGACGAAAGTTTTAGGTCCCTAGAAACATGTGCACTAGGGTGACAAGAAAAAATGAAAATCGTAAGAGATACCCCATGGCTCTAATTTTTAGGTAAAATAAGTAACTGTGCCAATTTTGAGCCAAATCGTTGCAGTTTGTATGGCAAAAATAAAAAAATAAGGGAAAAAGCAAACATTTGAAATAAGACCAAAAGGTGGCGTTAAACGTGTCGGATCATTGTCAAGTGTAAGATTCTTATGTAAAATTTTATAATTAACAACTTTGTCGAAGACCGCAAAATGATCCGAATTAACCCTGAGAATTTATTAACGATTTAAAGAAGACGTTATTGTATGAAACGATTTTTTTTACCAACTTCAACGATAAAAAGCGACCCTCAACCCCTACCGATTTCGCTCAAAATTTTCACAGTTACTTATTTTTGCCTAAGGAATCGAATTAGGGGTATCGTTAATGTCCATTTTTTTTATTTTCACTCTACTGCGTAGTCATTTTTGTCAACTTTTGTTGGTCAGTCTTATCAACTGTTCTTTTTTAAATTACTTACAAAACAAATTAATCCAATAAAAAAGCCTTCTGGATCATCAAGAGCAAGGTCAAAGTAAGGTCATTTTGAGTTCATAGCCTCATAGTACTTCGTATTACATAAATGATGACAAATTAATGAATTTAAAACTTTTCAATTAGCCGAAAAAGTATCTGTGCGTTATTAATAAAAAAATATGAGTAAAGACAACAGTTCTCAGATAAGAAAAAATATTATTAAATAAGTGCAGTTTGAGTTCAAAATGACTGTATTTCATAATTATAAATTTACATCAAATGCATAGAAAGATTTCAGATATGATCATCGTCTTTCGGTCGATACCAATCATCAGTAGCATGACCGTAAATTGCATTTTGCAATTCATCTTCTGCATACTGTATTGTCTCTCTTGCTATTGTTCTCGGGCTTCGCGAAGTTACGCGAAAATCATACGGCAGATCGTAGCATTTACAAATGCAACATGAAGGAAACCTAAACCAATCTGAAAATATTCCTCGGCATTCATTGTGGGGATCATAAGCCAGCAAACGGTGTAATCTATACTGTTGCTCACAGCGACATCCTTCTCGGCAGTACATTTGTTTGAACTCATAAGAACACTTTTCCCAATGAACATATTGTTCAAATGGATACAGATTTAGTAAAGCCAACACTTCACCTCTTGTGTTGTTTGCCCAGAAGGGAGCGACGACTTCTTCTTTAACAGGACATGCGTTCCTAGAGTCAAAGAGACAAACATATTGAAAAGTTAATGGAACGTGGCTTTAAATGACTTTTTTGTGTAAAGTACCATCAGCAAGAGTGACATTGGGTCTAACAAATTAGCTGAAATTTGTATGACCAATCTCAACCCCCCTACCCAGTGTTACGCCTGCTGACGGTATATGCTAATTAAAATTGTAATTCACTTACACTCCTCGCATGTTTATTGTCGGTGGATCTTTTTGTGCAGCATCTTGGAAAAGCAGCCCTTCTGGAGATTTAGAAGCGTTAACTTCTGTTTTATTTTGCTCTATTTGATTAGATTTATCATCTAATTTGTCCGTGGAAATCTCGGGGATGTTATGTTCTTGTGGCTGTATCTTTTCCTCACCATCGGTTGTAGTTGTCGATATTGTACTTGCATCAATGCTGGTTTGTGCATTGATTTCTTCTTCAGCTTCTTTTGCTACCGGGATTGCCGAGCTGCCTGTTACGCCGATGGTGTAATCAATAGTTTTGACTGTTGTGGTAGAAACATTTTCAACCAACTCTATATTTGTCTCCAGATTCGCAATTGTAGATAACTTTTCAATGTCGATCTTTTCTCCTTCAACTTTAGTGGTGGTGTTGCTATTTTTATGTTGATCTTTTTTTTCTTGACCAATTTCTGTGGTAGGTTGAGAGATGTTCAAAAAATCTGGTCTTATGGTGCTCAAAGTTGTTGATTCCATATTAGCGTTGATTATGGTTGGATTTGTAGTTGAGGATGTTTTCAATTTTGACTTAAAAGCTGAGCTTTTCTGAGTGGGTCTGAAATGGGGTTCAGTTATTACATCGTTATTTTTTTCCCTTACGTATTCAAACTGTGTTGAATGCACGTGTTTCATCTTTTTGCCAGCCTTTTTCCTTGAATATCTCTCTGCAGTTCGATGAATATCTTCAATGTCGATATCGTTATTGTCGATTTCTGCTTGTAAAATTGATATGTGTCGCACATCTCCATACATTCTACGCATCAATCCTTGATTTTCATGAACGAATCTCCTTACTGCATGCCATGGATACGCAGATCCTGGTAGATTACAATATGCCTGTACGCTTAGATCGCAAGGAATGGATTGTAGTAATTGTGCGGACCTTCCTTTCCGAGAAGCATTTGGATCACATGATGAAGCTGAGTCGTACCCATAACCACCAGAAGTCAACACAGGTATAATAGTAATTAGAACTAATGGGTGAATCAGGCCCTAAAAAATAGGAATTATTATTATTCTTTTCAAAATAAAAAAGCATGTTATTTTTATTTAAAAAAAAACTTATAATTGAACAAATAGCGGCCTCGTAACCGGTGGATGCGGAGTTCAATCCCACGTTTGATCCAATACAAGTAGTGATCGTTTCCCTTCTGGAATCTATTGCTTAGAAAAGGAAAAGTAGTATATTGTCACAAACTGGACCTTATCAAGACACCTCATCATCATTAACATGCTAATCTTAGTTAATAATAAAAACGATACTTAATCCACCTTTAGGTGGTTGGTGCCTTCCTCACATTCATAAAGTCAATACATTCAGTAAAAATAGCAACATTCCCTTAACATGTTTAACAAATCAATTTTATTACTGATTTCTTTTGATAGGGTTCGCAGACCTTCAATTTTTCTGGCTCATCGGCAAGGTCTGATAAAAAAAACCTATTCAACGAAATTTCACATGGAAGATTCAGACAATATTTTTATCACAATATCTTAGATCCGGCTCCAGAAAGTATATAAATAACACTTAAGTGCCAATAACTTTTGATAGGGTTGTCAGATCCTTGATGTTTTAGGCTCATTTGAAAGGTCTTTTGATTATCTAACTAACGATGGGTCGCATGATGGACCCGGACATAAGTTTTACTGAAATATCTGAGATCCGGCCTCCAAAAAGTGTATAAATAACACTTAAGTGCTAATAACTTTTGATAGGGTTGTCAAATCCTTGATGTTTTAGGCTCATTTGAAAGGTCTTTTGATTATCTAACTAACGATGGTTTGCATGATGGACCCGGACATAATTTTTACTGAAACATCTGAGATCCGGCCTCCAAAAAGTTTATAAATAACACTTAAGTGCTAATAACTTTTGATAGGGTTGTCAGATCTTCAATGTTTTGAGCTCATTGGAAAGGTCTTTTTAATATCATCTTTCTCTGTTTTAATGTATAACATGATAGGGTTTCTTGCAAAAACCACCCTTTTTACAATCTTCCGGACATACGCCAAAATCGTTTTTTAGCATAACTTTTGAAGTACTTAACTAAACTTGCTGATTTTAAATAGAGACCTATGGAACCCCAAGACGGATCGAATGAGACTAATACGGTCAAAATCCGCTCATCCAGTCCGGAGATAATCGAGTGACAATTTTTTTGTCCACCCACCTACACACATCCACACAGACATTTGCTCAGAACATGATTCTGAGTCGATAGGTATACGGTGAGGGTGAGTCTACGAGGTCGAATTAAGAAGTTCATTTTTCGAGTGATTTTATAGCCTTTCCTCAGTAAGGTGAGGAAGGCAAAACCACAGAGTAACCCAGAGCGAACAGTCCGAAGAAATGTCTTTTTATTTTTTTGTTTCCATAAGGTTTGCTGGTTGCAGGCTTCCAATGTTCCTGCGATGTACCACAAAGTGGAACCAAAAATCAAGTGACAGTAATAACTCTGGCTTACTCTGTGTAAAACTGTCACTATATCTGCTTTGTAAATGGCCCCGATACTCTTCAAGGGTGTTCTTCCCTCAGGAAAAGAAAAGTTTTATTTTACATTTTTAAAATTTTTATAGCTGGCCTTTGAAAATTTTCATATTTAAAATAATTTATTTATTTAATCAGTGTAGTTCAAACTTTCAATATTTTCAATTTTAAGGGGGGTTTCGCTTAACCGAATCCATTGCAACGAAATAAGGACGTTTTTGTATTGTTAGCACTTAGTTAGTTTAGGAGTGCGATGCCTGTGTGGACGCTCAGTCCTGTTTTTTCGTGTTATTTTCCGTCTCTTTTGTGTCGCTGTTCGAGTGCATGGGGTGATTGGTCATTATAATTAAATAATGGCATCAGTAGTGCGATGCCTGTGTGGACGCGCAGTCCTGTTTTTTCGTGTTATTTTCCGTCTCTTTTGTGTCGCTGTTCGAGTGCATGGGGTGATTGGTCATTATAATTAAATAATGACATCAGTAGTGGTGCCTGTGTGGACGCGCAGTCCTGTTTTTCGTGTTATTTTCCGTCTCTTTTGTGTCGCTGTTCGAGTGCATGGGGTGATTGGTCATTAAAATTAAATAATGGCATCAGTAGTGCGGTGCTTGTGTGGACGCGCAGTCCTGTTTTTCGTGTTATTTTCCATCTCTTTTGTGTCGCTATTTGTGTACATGGGGTGATTGGATTTCTTCTGATTCGTGTTGTTTTCATCTCTTTTGTGTCGTTGTTTGTGTGCATGGGGTGATTGGTCTTCTTCTTCTTCTTTTTCTTTATTTTTAGTTCGCGCGTTCGTTGGCCAATGAGTTTATTTTTGTCCTCTTTACATAGTTTTCGATAGAAACGATCCGAATTCTTTTTTTCGAGACAAGCAAATCGTATTGCTGGATTAAGTCCTTTCTATATCATCGATGATCGGAAGGCACGCCGACGAATATGTTTTAAGGCTTATGCTATAAAATCATTTTAATGAATAAAGCCCTTCTTACATCACCGTTGATCGGAAGGCACGCCGACGAAGAATTTCTGGAGGATCGCGGTCGAATTAATACTATATTTAAAATTCTAGATAGCTATCTTTCGGATTCGATTGTGAGTAGCGGGACTTCGCGGTTACTATGCAACGTATTTTTGGAGTCTTTTTATATTTTAAATTTATAAGTCCTTTATTTATAAATCATCGTTGATAGGAAGGCACGCCGCCGGTTAAGTTCGTTTAAGTTATTGTTTTAATTTCATTACAATCGGTTACGTGGTGTCCTGTTTTCTTTTCGTTTATATTCGTTGATCGTAATAATTTATTCCAACTGGCAGCTTTAGTATTAACTCATCTACTATTTTTGACATTTGCTCGCGTTATCTTAATTGTACCAACAGTAAAAATATACTGATAAGTCCAGCCCATAGCACTACCGCTCGGTTGGCACGCGTTCGATTAAAACAAACTTTTTAAATAATCAATTATTTATCTTTCCGCAGCCGGCTGCCTAAGATTTAAAATTTCAACCGATAAACAAAATGCTCATGGTCACATCACTGCCACTCGTGAATCCTGACCTCATACCCATCTACTAACCCCCTCAAAACTCATGTGATACTTTGTCGGAGAAGCAGTCGATTGGGCGGTCTCTATCACTCAAGTATCGGACTAACATTCCCATCCACTTCCCCGTGACCCTACCACTGGTCGTGGCCGGCGCCGGTATTGATCAGCATGATAGGGGCCTTTGAGAAGTTGCGAAGCGAGGAAAGATAGCACCCACTTATCTTCCACGGCTCGTGGATGTAACTTCTGGAGGTCCTGGTCAATAACGGAGTAGCAACTGCGGGTGGGCACCTATGCTTATGCTTATGCTTATGCTTATGTTAGCACTTAGTTAGTTTAGATAAGCTTAGCACGACTTATTAGTCCTCTTATTATTACGACCAGGCAAGCATCGGCACTAAGAGCTCTTGTATTGGACTTATCCATATTTTTATGTGACTGTGCTTAACAGCACTCAGCTTGTTCTAGATGGCATATTCGTTAAAAGTAATATTATGCTTGTTACCCATTGTAAAAGACTTGTTTTTATCATGAATAATGTGTAGAAAACATTGGTTCTTTGGATGTATGTTTGTCATATTTTTACGCAACTGTGGTCATAAGCTCTTAAGATAAACTTCTTAAAAGTTCTTTGAGTGCACCTAACATTCTTTTCCCTATATCTCTTTTGGATTTCAATATAATCTTTCCGTGTCCTTGGAGCTCGTGGCGCAGGGGTAGCGGCTTCGGCTGCCGATCCCGATGATGCTATGAGACGCGGGTTCGATTCCCGCCTTATCCACTGAGCTTCTATCGGATGGTGAAGTAAAACGTCGGTCCCGGTTTCTCCTGTCTCGTCAGAGGCGCTGGAGCAGAAATCCCACGTTAGAGGAAGGCCATGCCCCGGGGGGCGTAGTGCCAATAGTTTCGTTTTCGTCCTTGGAGCTAAGGAGTAATTAGTCTAGTTGAATTACTGACACAACATGCTGGGAATCATCTACGCAAAATGTCAAACAAGATCTCTTAAGGCCGCAGAAGGTGTCCATTACTTTTGGGGCAATGACTGTCAATAATGGTTCTGAATTGAGGATCCACAAATAGTAAATTGAAATGAAAATATATACACTCAATCCCCGGTGGTTGGTCACTTTTTCGTTTTACACTTTTTTAGTTTATTGGTTGGTCAAAGTCAAACTAAAAAGTGACGAACTGTCACTTTTGACACGGCGCTCACGCACACCATCAAAACAAACGTTTGGTAGTGTGTGTGTGAACTCCGTGTAAAAGGGGTGTCAAACTAAAACGTGACCCCGTTAGTTTGACAACAGTTGGTGTCAAACCATCGGGGTTTGAGTGTATTTAAAAGAGGTGTTAGAGCGGATGCATGTCTGATTACCACCAATCAATGTTTATTCAGCTTATATTTGCGCAACGCATTTGATAAAAAAAAAACTAATCTTGCGATTATTGAATTAGACCCGGAGTTTCAGATTCCTCTAGATGTCCATACCATACACTTGAAAAAAAAGAATGGTCCAGGTTGGTTGGGTTATGGTCGAGAACCAGCGAGAAAAAGTTTCAATTTTTTTTTGAAGTCTCAATAATCTGTATCGATTACAAATCTTCTTTAATTTGAAATGGAATAAAAAATTGTTCAGAAATGGCCAATATTACACTCTAAAGGGAGATTGTCTTGACGAAGATTTGGTGAAGAAACTCTTTCTCGGAGTAGGGGAGCTGGGGGTAAGACGGCCAGGCGGGGTAAGACGGCCACCCCACTGTTTTAATAAGTATACTAATGAATATTACTAAAATGTTTAGCAATACTGTTCCTCATGCTAAATAATGCATATGGAGTCACCTTTGCCAGAAATATTGCTTGAAACAGTATAAAAATAGCTCAAAATAAACAAATAATTTTTGAGCTCGAAACTGGATGTAATTTTGATGAATTACAACTTAGGCATTTTTGTTAAATAACAATATGTTTTCCTGTCTTCAAATATTTTTTCACGTTAAATTGAAGTTTTCCCTAGATTATGTCCCTCGAAAAAGTTCAAAAAATGCGATGAACTGTTTACAAAACATGTTTAAAAAAATATTTTTTTTGGGGGCAAGACGGCCATCTCCTCCGGGGGTAAGACGGCCACCCATAATTTGTAGATTTTATTTGATATAGGTTATTAGGATGTAACAAAAATTACTTTTTGGCGAGCATTCAAGGGTTTGTTCCGGTGGGCATACTAAGCCTAAATCCAAAATATGAGCTTGATTGGACGTAACAGGAGCTGGCGCTCCGCCTTTCAATTTTAAATGGGATTTAACCCGTAAAAAAAGATTTTTTCAAAAATGTCACTTTTTGAGGCATTTTGGCCACTGAAGCGTTTATTTTCAACATCATTGGCGTGTAGGCCAGATCCTTGCGCATCTTTTGGTATATATAACATTGGTATATATAACATTGAAATTTGGAGCACCCTGGAGCTCGGTACAGACCTTCAAAGTTTGGCATTTTTTCGAAAAATCGGCCCCGGCAAAATCAAATAGCGTCTAGGGCGTCGCGAGGCGCGACGCATATCTTTTTTGCCGGGACCGATTTTTCGAAAAAATGCCAAACTTTGAAGGCCTGTACCGAGCTCCAGGATGCTCCAAATGTCAATGTTATATATACTAAAGATGCGCAAGGATCTGGCCTACACGCCAATGATGTTGAAAATAAACGCTTCAGTGGCCAAAATGCCTCAAAAAGTGACATTTTTGAAAAAATCTTTTATTACGGGTTAAATCCCATTTAAAATTGAAAGGCGGAGCGCCAGCTCCTGTTACGTCCAATCAAGCTCATATTTTGGATTTAGGCTTAGTATGCCCACCGGAACAAACCCTTGAATGCCCGCCAAAAAGTCATTTTTGTTACACTCTAATAGGTTATATTTTTGACGGTTTTTGACTATTAAGACATATTTGTAGATAAAGGAAAAGCATTTTCAATAAAACTATCAATTTTTAATCAAAATGCTGTTAGTTACCGTTTCGACAACATTCTTTACTGTGATATAGCAAAACTCATTGAATAGTATGACATCCTATCAAACTTTTCATAAAAATCGCTTATTTAATATTGTTTACATAATTTTGATTTACTTATTCTAATCGAAATACACAGACTAATTTTTTTGTATCACATTGTGTTTGTTTTGTAGTAAAAATTCATAGTTTTTCATAAAATGTGGTCGCAATAATAGGAAATTCACTGAGCCAAAATATGAAATCTTTTAAACAGCATTTTTCTTCACATTTGAAACCTGATTTTTTCAACCAAAATAGTTATGATGTTCAGAGAAGTCTGTTGAACCAACCATGTAGGTGTTTGGGTGGATTTAGCAAAGTTATCAAGTTAATTTATAGCACTGGTCGTCTTACCCCACATGGGTGGCCGTCTTACCCCGCGTATTTCATATATATATACGATTTCAATTATTTTTTTAAAATTGCTGAATAGTTTTGAAAATTGGTTTTTAGACCAGCTAATTTATGTCATTTCTATAATGGACTAGTAGTAGAACAATATGTACGTAATTTGAGATCAAAATAATCTGTTGTGTAAATTTTATTAGACTTCTCTCTTAGGGTGGCCGTCTTACCCCCATCTCCCCTACTTGATTACATTATAGCTGAATTTGCAAATAATTTTTGAAACAGGACCATAGCGTATGTTTATTTGTTCCTTCTAAATGATAGGCTACTGTGCGGTAAAAGTTACCTTCAGATGCATGTCAAACTTTTTGTATTCATTGTTCATCGATATTTCAAGCACGTGGTTTATCGGTTATATGCAAACAAACCTCATGAGCAAGTACATGTTAAATATACCGGGACTTAACGACACTAATTGTTTTTTCTTAAAGAAGGATTAACTTACCAAATCGTTACGAGGCTGACTTTTCATATCCTTACTAGTTTGTCTTAATCATGAGAAAAAGGGCTTCAGTTGTAAAATATGACATTCATTTCATAATAAATGCACCTGTAACCAAAGGTACACTTAGTTCACGTATAGTTCACTTTAGCAAAGGCATTAATTTACCAAAATAAGTCAGATTCGTAAGCCAAACTACTGCATCTCCCATATGAAACTGTTTACCATAAAGATGCACACTTTCAACTTTCTCCTTTTCATTTCATTTCATAAACTGCTCGCATAGCGTTGCTTTCTATTCACACCTTTTCAGTCCAATCATTTGGACGTAGAGCACAAGTATATATAGTGATTGCACAAGCGTGGGCACGTGTAGTTCTGCAATAATGATTTTGATAACAACAAATATTTTAATTCTAATATTAATGACTTGTAAATGAATAATCGGTGCATCTGTTAGATGTGTAGAAACGTTTTGCAATCTAGACACTTTGACACTAATTGATTTTTAAATCTCTACAGCATTTATATAAAATATTAACGTGTAAAATAAAACTCTACTGTAAGTAAACGTATGCTCCCCTTGGACGTTCAAAATTAACTGTTGTACAAGACAAAATGTTGATACTGACAACTTGGAACTGTGTGAGGCGGGAGAAAGACGATATACTGGAGAAGTTTTTTAGTAGGTCAGTAGTAGCGCTCTCGCTTTGCCGTCAATCTGTCGGAGCTGATCGTTGCTCGCTGCACTTTGCGAACGTAATCGCTATTTGGCGTGCGTGCTCGAATGATAGGTAGAAAAGTGAAAACGTCTGATCAATTCAGCTAGCAGCAGCTTAGAGACGAAACAATATTAATCTGTTTCAAATTAAAATAGTTTTGTTGATCGGAAGGCACGCCACCGGGTGAGTTCGCTGAGGTTTTTTTTTATTGATATTTTTTATTTTGGACAAAACAAGCCAAAATTAATCCCTCCTTCTCACTTAGTAACTCGAGCTGCAAACCAAATCGGACAGTACATCACGTTTTGTCGCATTGCTTTTGTAGCCGTACTTCTAGGTATATCATTATTATTATTATTATTTACATTTAAACATCTGCTTGTAAAAAACGAAATTTCCTGCTGCATTAAATAGAGAAAAAAATGGTCAAACCAACTCTTATATGACAGTGTTGGAATTCGAGCGAGAAGAAGGGAAGCTAGGCTCGCTCGTGAGCGAGGGAAAGAGCTTGTAGTACTTTCCTCTCCTTGTTCGCTCTCGCGTTTTCGTTTGCGTTTTCGCTCTCGCTGCGAGCGCTCGCGAGCGCCTCATGCTAGCTGTTCAATCCAAGCTAGCAATTTGTTTATCCGATTGACGCGATAATATAGAGGTGTAAATTCAATCGATGGGTTGTTTTTTTCGTTGTAAAACATACATGTAAAACATACACCTATTTTCGAGTACCGTAAACTGGGGTGGTGTTCGTGGGGGAGATCGGTTGAAAAAACGACGCGCGGGAATCCGCGAGAAAGTGCTAGAAGATTCTGAAATTCATTGAAGGAATGTGTCGCGTTGTGGCCTTGGGAGTTTGGCCCTCAGTCGTGTGGTGTTCGTAGGGGGAGATTGGTTGGAAAATCGACGCGCGAGAATCCGCGAGAAAGTAATGAAGTTTCTTGAATTTATTGATAGAAGGCTTCGCGTCGTCGTGACTTAAAACAGAGATCTTCAGGGGTTATACAGTGAGGATGATTAGCTCCCACTACTCATCTGTTGGTTCATTGTGTAACTTCAGCTGATCCGTCAATAACGGAGTAGCAGCTAATTGGCAGTCAACCATGCTCATGCTCATGCCCGTAAACTGGGGTGAGATTGATAGCCCGGGTTACATTGATAGAAATTTGATTTGGCCACTAAATTGGATACATCCAATATAACAGTCACATTTTTGCATATGAGCAATTCTCTACGAAATCGGTCTTTTTTCTTCAATTTTAATTTTTGTATTTTTTAATCCGGCTGAAACTTTTTTGGTGCCTTCGGTATGCCCAAAGAAGCCATTTTGCATCATTAGTTTGTCCATATAATTTTCCATACAAATTCGGCAGCTGTCCATACAAAAATGATGTATGAAAATTCAAAATCTGTATCTTTTGAAGGAATTTTTGATCGATTTGGTGTCTTCGGCAAAGTTGTAGGTATGGATACGGACTACACTGGAAAAATAATACACGGTAAAAAAATTTGGTGATTTTTTATTTAACTTTTATCACTAAAACTTGATTTACAAAAAACACTATTTTAATTTTTTATTTTTGATATGTTTTAGAAGACATAAAATGCCAACTTTTCAGAAATTTCAGGTTGTGCAAAAATCACTGACCGAGTTATGAATTTTTTAATCAATACTGATTTTTCAAAAATCGAAATTTTGGTCGTAAAAATTTTCAATTTCATTTTTCGATGTAAAATCAAATTTGCAATCAAAAGTACTTTACTAAAATTTTGATAAAGTGCACCGTTTTCAAGTTATAGCCATATTTAAGTGACTTTTTGAAAATAGTCGCAGTTTTCATTTTTAAATTAGTGCACATGTTTGCCCAGTTTTGAAAAATATTTTTGAAAAGCTGAGAAAATTCTCTATATTTTGCTTATTCGGACTATGTTGATACGACCTTTAGTTGCTGAGATATTGCAATGCAAAGGTTTAAAAACAGGAAAATTGATGTTTTCTAAGTTTCACCCAAACAACCCACCATTTTCTATCGTCAATATCTCAGCAACTAATGGTCCGATTTTCAATGTTAATATATGAAACAATTGTGAAATTTTCCGATCTTTTCGAAAAAAATATTTTTGGAATTTTCAAATCAAGACAAACATTTTAAAAGGGCGTAATATTGAATGTTTGGCCTTTGTGAAATGTTAGTCTTGATTTGAAAATTCCAAAAATATTTTTTTCGAAGAGATCGAAAAATTTCACAAATGTTTCATATATTAACATTGAAAATCGGACCATTAGTTGCTGAGATATTGACGATAGAAAATGGTGGGTTGTTTGGGTGAAACTTAGAAAACATCAATTTTCCTGTTTTTAAACCTTTGCATTGCAATATCTCAGCAACTAAAGGTCGTATCAACAAAGTCCAAATAAGCAAAATATAGAGAATTTTCTCAGCTTTTCAAAATATTTTTTCAAAACTGGGCAAACATGTGCACTAATTTAAAAATGAAAACTGCGACTATTTTCAAAAAGTCACTTAAATATGGCTATAACTTAAAAACGGTGCACTTTATCAAAATTTCAGTAAAGTACTTTTTGATTGCAAATTTGATTTTACATCGAAAATGAAGTTGAAAATTTTTACGACCAAAATTTCGATTTTTGAAAAATCAGTATTGATTAAAAATTCATAACTCGGTCAGTGATTTTGCACAACCTGAAATTTCTGAAAGTTGGCATTTTATGCCTTCTAAAACATATCAAAAATAAAAAAATTAAAAATAGTGTTTTTTGTAAATCAAGTTTTAGTGATAAAAGTTAAATAAAAATCACCAAATTTTTTTACCGTATTATTTTTTTCCAGTGTAGTCCGTATCCATACCTACAACTTTGCCGAAGACACCAAATCGATCAAAAATTCCTTCAAAAGATACAGATTTTTGAATTTTCATACATCATTTTTGTATGGACAGCTGCCGAATTTGTATGGAAAATTATATGGACAAACTAATGATGCAAAATGGCTTCTTTGGGCATACCGAAGGCACCAAAAAAGTTTCAGTCGGATTAAAAAATACAAAAAAAATCGAATGACCGAAATCCTAGAGAACTGCTCATATATGTTCGATAATAAGGTAGCCCTCAGTGCTAATACACTCAAAATTCTCAAAAATTTTGAGCTATGAATTTGACGAGCATTTGAAAAACCTATCAAAGTCACCTGGGGCTATCAATGTTACCCCAGTTTACGGTAGTAATCTCTCAATAGAGAACGCCAAGGTAAGGCTGTAGCGCGAACAGTTTGATTTGATGTTTCTGGGTATTAAAAATATTCTTTGCGATCCAAAAACCATACTCACATGCATTACTTATGGTTAAAACTTTATAAATTTCCATATCCGAGTTAGGGAAGCGCTTTTTCAGTTGCCAATTTTATGCATTCTGGATACTAGACCTTCCCGTTAAAATTTTTTTTAACACTTTTGAAAGTTTAATGGGTTACATATCTTCGTTTGTCGCTCTTTGACGTTTCGAGAAAAAAAAACGCATTTTAATGTTTGACCTAGAATAAACAAAAACAAGAGCACGCAATGTAGGGTACGTTATCCATTAGTGGACATTTTTACTATAGTGGACTCTCTGAAGGGTTTTTGATGAAAAATTCAATAAAATCGCAATTTCAAGCGTGTTGTTGTCTACAAATCTTTTATTTGGCATGTTCAGCATCATTTAAAACAATGTTGGCTGACATTGTCGTGTCCTTTCAGCCAAAATAAGTGTTTTGAGTTCGACATCTGAAATCAGCCATGGCCACTAGCATTTTCACAACAAAACTGCATTTATATTTTATGATTAAATCAACTATCTAATCATTTTTTGACTGATTATTCAGCTTCAGCAGGTCGAAATAATGTAAGTTTAAGGAACTTTACTAAAATAAAGCGAAGAACTGCTAATTTTCGAGCAAAAAATAGAGGGGTCCAATATAGGACAACGAAAATCCAAACTTTTCCAAAAGTGGACTCCTGTTAATTTTAATTACAAAAATAAATAAAAATGTGTATTAAAGCAAAAGTTTCTCTGAAACATACAATAAATGCTTGTTGTAATCAACATAAACGCATATTTTTTTCAATTATGAGTATAAATATAGCTGTTTTCATGTTAAAACTACAAAATATGCTGAAGCCGAAAGAATTTATAATTAATCAAAACTTTAGTTAATGGTACTTAACTGAAGCATAATAGTTGCAGTTTGGAATGATATTTTAGAATAATAAATCAATAACGAAACATTATTTTTAAATAAACATGCGTGGTTTTATCAGCAACTGTAAACAAATCTTTTGTTTAGTTTCGGTCAATCATTTATGTAATTAATATGGAAAAAAAATGCATCAAGATTACTTTTTTCGAATTATTTGTATGTTTACAGTGTTTTTTGAAACGTTTTCTCTGAACTTTTTCGGAAATAAATGTGTTTAAATGTCTGTTAGGTTGTTTTGTTGCTTGAAGCCAAATTTGTTTACAACACATATTTGTTCATGATGAAAAGTGACCAAAATCCATCCTTTATTCATTATATCTATCATTAGACCTACACCATGCATCAAAACATCAAATATCGGTTAAATTTGGTATAAAAATAACAGTTTGCCTAAAGTGGACCCAGGTCCACAATCGGATTATGGACCCGGGTCCACTATAGGAAAAGGGGGTCCATAATAGGCAAAAAATCTTTTTTTTTAAATGGCTATTTTTCAGCTCAAAAACAAAAAACTGATGAAACAAATACTCAAAATTGTTCAAAACACTCCAGATTCCATTATTTGTACAAAGGGTTATGAAAAAGTGCTTAAAATATTGAATATTTGTGAAAAATGTGCTTCGGCTCACCTAGGGGGTCCACTAATGGTTAAAATACCCTAAACAATAACAAACACGTTTTGTTTGGTTGGCCATTCTGTGCATTTTCCCAGTTTACGGTAGTCGAGCTTGTACCTGTGTCAAACGCGTTCGGACCTGAAATCCCTTGGGCCAGTTGTTGCACTTTCATCAATTTTCAGGGTGTGTCAAGTTAGGACGACACGATTGAAACTTCGTTCTTAGAAGAGCGACAACAATGCTCGGAGTTTTTGCGGTTGTTGTTAAATATCTCAGGATTGAAATCGAATTTTGGGGATCTAAGAAGGTCAACAGGTGAGGCTGCACAAAAAGCAATTTGACCCAAAATGCATGTTCGACAAGTGAGTACGACAGCGACGATACATGAGTAGTTCTTAACGTTTTTTTCCAAATCGACTTTTCATTGTTTTTTGTCTTATTTGGATGAAACTATGTCCATACAATTTTGCGGGCCGGTCATTAGAGCTCGAAAATGTGTATCTCTGAAGGGATTTATTAGCAATAAAATATATTAGTTTACTTGTTGCTGTGCCGGTTATGCCCTTTACATACAGAGCTGGGGCTCTGTTTTACCTTACAGTGCAGATGAAGAGTTTTTTAGAGGTAGTCCCGAGCACTCTGTTTCACAGATCTTATTAGGACGTTTGCTTTCTTCCATTCTATGCTACTTTGAAGTATTTTCATACAGGCAGGCATCTACAATATTTGGGTGTTTGGATCAGGTAAAATGTTGGCAGAAAATCTAAGCATTGCGTCTGTTTGTTAGACAAAGTCGCAATATTGAAAAACGCCTAGCCTTAAAGAACCCTAGATGAGTCAATATCAGATGCCTGATGGAAAAACACGCTTTTCCCCAAATTGAGAAGGTCAGTTTTCCGATTTTCAATCCCGTTGTGGGGCCTTCCCGGCAAACCGTGTCTTGAATATTACAACACCGTACAGTTATTTAGCACATAACGAAGGTTCAAGCGAGTTTTTCCCCAAACAAAATATTATTTTTACTGACTGACCATGTTTAAAGTAGAAAAATACAAATCTACATTTTGGCTGAAACTGAAACCTTTCACGACTTACAAAAAAAAATCATACGAAAACACATCATTTGAACTTTGAATCTGTGCTATCACGTTTTTGACCACGCTGGTGCCGTGTTATGGTTGTCTTGCTAAAGCCAGGGTTAATTTAAAAAATAAAGGTAAGGAGGATTATGACTTATGATGACTTATGATCCAGTTTTGCATGCCTACACATTTTCATAGGAAAATACGACGACATCTGCCTGGGAACTGGGCAGATGTAACTATTTTTTTTAAGCTGAATAATCCATGTTACCTAATACTATCGATATAAGGTGATCCAAACAAGGCTGTTCATGGCACACTACGAAAACAGCACCACAAATGCAATGTGATGTGACAGCGTGGTGAACCGAACATGCACCGGAAAAAACGAAGCTTGATCTCTTCTTTCAATTAGCTGAAAATATAGGGATTTTTTATCAGAATTTGTCAAATTGTATAGACTAACTGCTTCAACATGTTTGATCTAATATTTTTTTGTATTTTATCCTGTGTTTTATATTATAGTAAGTACATGGCAGTGCTTTTGAAGAAGGTTTTACTTAATAATTTAAAATAATGTATACATTGCCATACCAAAATGAGAGGGCATCGTAATTTAAATATTCTTTAAATATTTGTCAACTCTCAGAAGGTTGGAAATTTACTTTCCAACAAACCGCGTGGTCCATGTGCGTTGCAGTTTCAACTGTAAACAATTAAATGTCCTTTTTACCTGCAATAGTATGCCCAGCATGTTTTGCCGCCAAATTTGTAGTGAGCATCATTTACGCTTGCTTTCAGCTTTACCTCCATTTTTGTTGAAGACCTTGAAAGCGTTGATCGCAAAGGTGTCTTTTATACATTGCATGCGATTTTATGTTTACCGTGTACTGATAACAAATTTAGTTTTTTGTTCCACAACACCGGAAGAAGTTTTCGTGATAATTAACACGTATCCTTGTGGGTGGGACAAATTTGCCTATCATTTTTTATTCTCAGCTAGCTGTTTTTGCATTTTTGAAAACTGGCAACATTGCACAAGGGGTTTACCGTTTCGTTGAACATCTTAGGATTGGAATTAAGAAATTTGTGAAGGTTTTTATCGTTTTTAACACGAACAGAATCAAGGAAATTTCAGCTTTAATCATTAACATGGAAGCATACTATTCCATATTTAGGTAAATGGGACTTACATGCGATTTTACGTCCTTTTGCTTGTCTGCTTTGAACGACGCCTTCCTCTACCTGAGGGTGGTTAAACATGTTTTTGCCTTATATTAGAGTGCAACAAAACATCAATAATAATTTTGTTGATAGAATCTTTATCGGTACCGATTTCTCGAAAATTTTGCGCCTCGATTCGAGTCATGTGGAAAAATGACGAAAAAGGATTTTTTTTCCCTTGAAAATGAAATATAGCAGCACTGTACAGACGTTTTAATAGAGAATTAGTATTGTTAAGAGTCCTCTGTCCAATGCTAAAGCACCTACATTTAGTTCCGTAGACCTTTAACCTCGTGCTTCAATGAAACTTTTAACACATTTTAATGCACGGTGTTGAATGTTACACCAAAATGGTTTTGCGTTTGGTTTAGACTAGGTGACTCTACTTTATCATTGAAAGTACGCTATGAAACAGTGGGCCCTATGCATATATGACGCCCATTTTGCTGTTATTTCCTGGGCTCTTCTTTTGATGATCTAAATTTAGTGCTCAGAATGAATAAAAGTAATAAATATTACTTACAGCAAATTTGTTCGATAGAGCATACACATTTTGAGATACGAGAAAATAAGTGTTGTTACGTATTTTCCGCCAAGACTTTTACAAAAATCAGGTGTGCCATAACAGTGCGCTGACTGTTTGATGTTGCCATTTTGGAATACATCTCGATTTTGAGAAGGATTGTGCCAAACGTTATTTCAAAAGAGAGACGTTGATTCAAATTTTCTGTTATTTTGGATGCTTTAATGATTAAAATCTCTTTTTTGTTAAAAGGTATGTTATTCTCGTTTACAGAAAACGATATAATTTTATCTAATTCTACTTAAAGTATGTTAAAATTTCCTAATGATAAGATAACATTCCTAAAAAGTCAATGATCTTTTTAATAGAATTCAGAAAAATTTAACGTCAGTAACATCAAATTATTTTTGAAAAATAATCGAATCAGTTTTAAATTTATCTAACGACAGTTTACAAGCTAGTTTGAATTCAAACTATCGTGACAAAAAGTTACACAATCCAAAGAGCTTATCTTAGCATTATTTTTACTAATACACTATTTATAAAAAATCATAGTATTCAATGCAATTAGTTAATCCAATAAATACATTATAAGGAGTATTAATAACCAAAGTAATACTCATCATCAGAGTTGTATCAGTTTCATAGGCATACGGTCTTACAAACTGAAGCATGCTGAACCCTTAGCAAAAACTCATGACGGCAAATCAATTCCTAGCATCCTCATACTCATGCATCCCTCTTTTTAGGTAAACAAATCCATAACACTCATTTAAAATGATTCTAGAATTTACATGCCAACGAACAATGAATTATGGTACAGATATAAGAAATTTTTCAAATAAACTACCTAAAAATTGACGGTAGTTTCAATATTTTACCTGGCTACCAGATATAAGTGACGCCTCTTGCGAAGCCATCACCATGCTACGTTCTCTTCCCCAAAGCGAAGCAGCAGCACAGTCGTGTTCAAGAGTTCGCCGTGATCGCATCGTTGCTCCCGAGCAAAACCTGTGGATTGGCTTTTCAGCAAAGTTGCCTCTCAAATTCTTTTTAAAACAGTTTTACTTATAAGGAAATAGTTTCCTCATACAAAAATCTAATCAAGATGAGTTCGGATAACCAAAAAAGTGAAGTCGAGGTTGAGAATGTTGCCGCCGCCGACGAGAAAGCAGAGACCAAGGAAATCAAGGGAGTTAAGCGGCCCGCTGATGTAAGTATAATTCGAAAAAAATAATGAAACACATGCAAAATAGTTTATAACTGTGGGATAAATATAGTCTATAGAGCCATTTATTTTTTTTCTGTATAAAGACAAGTTTTTTTTTTCTAAACTAGTGAATGTAGAATTTACCGGCCGGTGGTTTACTTTTTTGGTCATTTATATCTATGTGTATTTAAACCAGTTTAAAAAATACGCGGTAAAATTTTCCTTCCAAGCAATCGATTGTTTCTGCAAACATTTTTAACATAGTCATTTGAACTACCACTTTTGGTGGTTAAATAATTTGCTGTAATTTTAGTTTAAAAACATAATTTAACATGGCGGACGAAAGCACGTTTTCCCCTGGCACAATTCTTTTCAAACGATTTTCTTGACAGATTGTTGTTCGTGTTTGTAGAAATAATTATGTTTTTTTTTTCATCATCGCAGATGTCTTGTTTGTAATACTTGGATATTTATGAAATATCGAAAAATCGTTTTTTTCCTGGCTTGGCGTCCTTTTCAGTAATTTCGTTTTGAGAGGAGAGTAGCGTGGTATTGGTGAAAAGATATAAGCCCTCGATATAAGTGTTAGTGAGATAGAACTTTAACACCAATACAAATGTGAAATTAGCACATGTGAGAAATCTAAGTATGATAGATCATTGGGTTGTTTATATAGGCTAATGTGAAATGAAGCAAAAACACCGGCTTCTTGTATCATTGTATTAGTTGAGCAATGAACTTTTATATTTGTGTTACACAAACACGTTTATGGCATTTTAATATTGTATTCTTTTATGAAGGGTAATTTTATGAGGCGTTTGTTCATTAACATTGTGTTTAATTTTGTGCTTATATTTTTCATTGTAAACTAAATATTCTCATTTGTTTCCTCCCAACAGGAAAAAACCACAGAATCCAAAAAGGTGAAGAAGGATGAAAATGGCGCGGGAGAAGAAGAAGAAGACGTTGATGATGAAGGCGAGGAAGTGGAAGGAGAAGATGAAGAGTACGACCTTCCCTATGGTGAAGAGGAGGATATAGAAGCTGAAGGTTAGTTTTTGAATCTGCTTTATTAATCAACCTTATTTGTCGCCGTTTTCGAAATATCCGTTGAATTGTTACTAATAATTCCAAATTTTCTTTTCTTTATTTTTCAGATGAAGAGGAAGAAGAAGGGGATGAAGTTGATGGAGAAGAGGAGGATGAAGACGCGTAATGATGAGATACTAAGTAAGAGTGAGACTAAGTAAAATAGAAATAGGTGATTTATTATTTCGATTTGCGTTAAATCTGCAAATAATAAGTATATGCAACCATGAACATTGTAAAATTTGTTTGTGTATATATTTTAAAACAACAAAGGAAATCCTACCATAGACAGCAAACATCCAGGTTTAAGTTTTCGGTTTAAATTATCAAACTTAAGGTCCCAGGTTGTCTTAAATTAGCGATATAGTCAACAGTTGCATGTGTTCCATGCGCTGTTAGGAAAAGCTAAAACCACCATCAATGTCGTCAATGGACCTGATATTCAGTTGAAAAACATTGATTTTCAGATTGCTTACTTCCACTTAATCTGTTTAATCACGTGGTTATAAATACGTTGCAACGGTCAAGCAATTCATACAAAAATCAATCTGACGGTACCGTGTTTATTGTAATGCATTCACACATTTTGGTAAGTGTTAGCATAAATATCTGCAAAACATGTATTAGCTCATAACGATAGAGAATTTTGAGCGTCAAATAAAAAGTCTAATTAGGAATCTTTGAAACTACTATGATTAATTTATTTTATTGAAGTGCTCCTTATGGGAGAGTCCATCAAGCTTCTCTATTTATTTTAGTTCTTTATTTACATCTAAATATAAAATGTGTAAAGTAACTGATAGCATAAACAAGTCATACAACATTTCATTTGCAAACAAAAATAAACATAATCAAAGCAAATATACCTGGCCATTTGTAGTGATTAAATATGCAATAATATACGGTACAAGATCCCAAACATGAATGCTTTACTGGTTTATTGCAGCGGCATACGGTTGCAAAAATGGCCAAATTTAAACCACAGAGTGCATTTCCCGTCAGCTTTTTTCAATTCAACAGAACATCCATACATTTAAGTTTCCATGTCTGTGTAGTAGATTTGTTATATTCCCAACAAAATTACAAATTACAATACATAATAGTAAGTTACAATAAACAATTGGTTTGAGACTACAGAAGAACGAATTATAAAACACAGGCGATCAATAGTAAGCATACTTTCATGTATTACAGAAATAAACAACATGTGTTTTTAAGTCTTGTTTTATTTTAACACTGCGTATATCTACTGAATATAAAAAATCTCTACAAGATCGGTTGAAAACAAGATGTTAAATTGGTATCGACTACGTTGTTTGAGACATTAATTGCCCAGAGAGTAATTCCAACTCAAAACAGGACATTTTCAGGTACTACACCATATCATTTTTGAGTATATGGAGCCAGTTGCACTCGACCTTAGAAAAGGTTGTAAGTATCTCGTAATCATTAAATTGACCTCAGGAATATATTCGCCTGATAAGGTCCAGTTTGTGACGATAAACTACTATCCCTGTACTAAGCAATCGAAGCCAGAAGGGAAAAGATCACCAGTTGTGTTGGTCCGAGCCGGGTTTTACGAGGCGGAAGCGTTAACGCTCGTGGCTACGTGACTCGGTCAAACTAGCAACAGCATAAAGTGACGCCGTTTATCGTTTTCAAGAAATTTTCAATATAAAAAAAAAAGGTTTCTGTAGCGTAGCAAGTTTGAAAATGTCATCTCATATAACGATACATTAGCTGCTGATTTACATAATTTTATTTGTTCATCATTGTGTTTGTTCAAAGTATGGCACACGTTAAATGATTATTATTTCCCTTTTCTTGCCAATTATCTTTTCCTTGAACTGCACTTGATGATCGGTGTGCACCTTTTTTCCTTTGATAGTCAAATTTTTGATCAATATTTAATCCTCCATTTGTATTTTTGAAAACTGTCTGTTCTCGCTGTAGCCTGTGGATCATTATTCGATATATTCCTATAATATCACTGCGTGGACCGTTAATGACTGATTTGTCAATCATTTCTGAAGTTATTCCAAGACTTTCTAATATTTTGCGAGTTTCATGTTCAAGAGGATGCATTATATTAAGCGTAGCGGTAGGATACATGACATGTTTTCCATGTTCTTCATCAATTATTCGTTGCAGGTGGTCTCTGAAATCTCCGGTCGATGTTTCATCACTGTTTTCTTGTTTGTTTGCAAAATCTAGTGGACTAATTCTCTTTTTTACTAAACGACTAATGGAAAACCTACGATTTCTATTGCTGTCTTTTTGGCTATAGGTATTATTATTCGAGTTATCATTGGAAAAACATGATTTTTTAAGGTGGTTTGTGCAAGATAATTCTATCTCTATTGGATGTAAAAAGTTGTCTTCTAAAACACTACCTGCGCGTTTGGTGCAACATTTAATAGTGCGTAACGATGGTTCATTTGTTTCATTTTGATTGGCAGCACTATTATTTCTGCGACTGGATGATTTAGCTGGAGAATATTGTCGACGTTGGCCTCTAGTAGAAAAAATCCAAAAATACTTTCTACGCGTCTTAGGAACTTCACTTGTATTATCATCCTCGTTTAACATTTTGGGATTCATACTTGAATCTGTTTTTCTATTGGTAACATTTTTGAATGTTTCTGCATACTCAAACCATTGGCATTTCAGTAGCTGTTCGATTGTTGGTCGACGGGAAGGTGCCATTACTAAGATGCGTTCTGAGGATGGAATGTAACAAATAAAATTTTGGTTTGTATTTATTGTTTAAAATAAAGGAGGATCGCATCAACAACAATGCATTTTTTAAAATCTATTACTACGGTGTGATTTGTGCGTTGTTCAATGTTTATAATTTTAAATGATTTTGGCGAAAGGTAGAACAAATATTAGTTTTCACAATTTGGCAACACTAAATTTGCATATGTTGAAAAACTGTCGCATTGCGCTGTTAAGCACATTAATAAAATTGGGAATCACGAAGAAATCAGTTGAATCCAATGTTACGCTATAATTAGGGGCCATCCAAAACAAAAAAAAAACACTATTTTAAACTACTATCACCATACGTAATTGACAAATTTCTTGTAAATCCCAGCTTCATGAACGCTTGTTAAATATTTT
This sequence comes from Culex quinquefasciatus, assembly GCF_015732765.1. Classification (NCBI taxonomy): domain Eukaryota; kingdom Metazoa; phylum Arthropoda; class Insecta; order Diptera; family Culicidae; genus Culex; species Culex quinquefasciatus. Next base: position 225,089,356 of record NC_051862.1, on the reverse strand, counting down.
TGAATGGTCATTTAATTTTACAAAGTATTGAATACTTACGTATTACTCTACAGCAAGGAAGGCTTAAGGTAGAAGAAATTTCAAACTCTCCTCTTAGAACGGCTGTTCGGAGTAACGGCACAGTTGACGCTTTAAATGGCATTTTTGCGTGAAGCATAAAATATACCAAAACACCTAATGCCCAGATGTCAACCTAAAATTATGTTTATTTTTTCAAATAAAATGATGCAAAATAGGATCAGTACACATATTCTAGCAATACTTACTGGACCACCTATGTAATGGTCGTCACTAAACAGCTCGGGAGCGGCATATGGTGGTGAACCACAGAATGTATCCAAATGTTGCCATGGACCGTTGATGAGCTGAGTACTGAAACCAAAATCAGCTAATTTGACTCGATCATCGCTAACCATAAGGACATTTTCTGCCTTTATATCACGGTGAACATATCCCAAATTATGCTGAAAAAGTAATATTATCATATCCTCGATTAGTATAATAATCGAACTGTTACGTACTAGATGTTTCACAGCCAGTAATAATTGATGGAATATTACTGCAGCATGATACTCTTCCAACGGTCCTTCTTCAGCAATTCTGTTATATAGTTCTCCACCCTGTACCCACTCACTTATAAGATGTATCTTTCCGAGAGTTTCAATAACTTCGAATAGTCTGAAATTAACAAGAACTGGTTAACATTGAATAGGACAGCAAAAAACCAATGGAACGAAGCATATATACAACTTTTAAGCACTGAATCGCAATCGCAATTAATTTCAGCTAGAATATGACGTTAAACAACAGAAAGAAAATAAGTTAGACTATTCTAGATAGCAATGTTAGTGAAGTTTATGGAAATATTCTCTGAATGTTTTGATTGATTTTAAAAGGTAAAACTATGCGGAATTCTAAATGGCTTATTGCATCATTAACCGTACCTGAGTATAAAAGGGTGAAATACTGATTCTAGCGTTGTAACTTCCCTTGAAAGCATTCGAAGCGCTTTAGCATCTAAGCGACTGGTATCCACTACTTTAATTGCAACTTTATCTGAATTTATAATATATATATATTGATCAGTGTACATTTAAGCAATTAAAATTAAAAAAAAATGTGACTTACCTTTGGTTAATTGATGAACGGCAAGTTTGACACGTGAAAAATTACCTCTTCCGATGTCTCCACAAAACCGATAAAGTCCTATCCTCCGTCCGAGTGCCACCTGGAATGAGAATGTCCAATTACCGAAGAACATGGTTACGGCTTATAAGCAATGCCATTCGAAATAGGGAATCGGCTGTACCCAACCCTCTCTTAGATCAATGAAACTTTGTAGACATGTTATCCATGGCTCATATAAACCATTCTTGTGTAGCCATTTGCACTCGATGATGACATTTGAGAAGGGCGTATGTTATCGTATCAAAAAGTTGTCAAAGACAAACTTGTAAGAAATTTGCCGAGCTTTCTGAAAAGATTAAACTGACACCATTTATATGACATTTTAAAATTTTGGAGAATTTCTCAACTTTGAAGCTAAACGCACTTTTTTTCCGCACAGATTATTTAAAAAAATCCTAAAATGTTGAATAAATATATTTTTCTCTTAAGATTTACTCTGTAAAGTTACAAAAAACATGCTTATTTAAAAAAATGAAAATGTTGTTCTAATCTCTCTGTGTCATCGCATATTTGAAAATTGCATTAAATTTTTTATAACATGACATGTCTCTTTTTTAACAATTGCGTAACCCTTTGTGCAAAGTTTCACGCAAATCAAAGAGGGGTCGAGGCAACTTTTTCCGATTTCGTGTGAGTTGGCAGAGAATGACCCGTATATGTATCATTCTTACATAAACCACTATAATTAATTGAACTTTCATTATACCTCTTGTGAGCATCTTGGATCACTCTGCAGGGCAGCGGTAAACCTTTGGTAAATAGGTGTTTTTGGACGTGCAACAGCTTGAATTGCCAGGTTCGGTTCCACTTGAAAAAAATAAATATAAAAAATCACGTAATGATTTTTATCGACGAAAATTTAACTTACTTATTCATTATTCTGTTGAATAAAACTGAATATTTGCACTGATGAGTGTATTACGGTGGTTCATATTGATTGTCAATCACTGAAATATAAAACAGGTAAATCTTAACATATATTATTCTGATCCTGAAAAAACAATATCTAATTTGAAAAAAGTTATTGATTATTCTACAAAACAATGTCATGCAACTTGAAAAATATTTAACAGTGCTTCCCGCGAAATGAAAATGTAGCGTAAATTAGACTTTTTCAATACACTCATAAATAAATAATTTAGACATAATACAAATATTGAAACTTTATATAAGTATTGTTGTTGTTTTTTTTTTTCATTTCTAAAGTGAAGCATAATCCCGCTATGAATCGGTCAGTGTGTTTAAAACAAACCGTGACAATAGCGCAGGGGCTGTTTATTTCTTCAATGCTCTGCATATCATTAAGCTTAGGGGCAACGTTTTGTATACAACCCCGCGACCACATTGATTGACCGTGCCACAGAGGAATAAGAATACCCTCGAGAACCATTTTCTGTTCCGTTTTTGTTCAAAATCGATAATTATTCTTTGCATTGGTTCTTGGAATATAAAGAGGATACATGAAAATGAAAATGTTACAGCATGCGAGGGTTAATTATTTCATCTGTTTACTGCTGTAAAACTATTTCAATGTTTAACATTGTTTCAATTGAACAATTTGAGTACAAACCGGTTAGATATTTTGAAAAAAAAATCTTAGCTACAATTTAAGTTTTTGTTAATCGATATAAATCATACCGGATTAATAACGTCTCACAGAAAATCAAAATTTTGCTAGATTGGGTCAAATGTTTGAAATGAAATTGAAGTTTAATGTTTCACGATTGATCGCGCGATATATCAAATTCTATATTCAGATTCAATTACGCTTAATGCAATATAGGAAACATGCTGAAGTCATATGAATTCCACTCTGAATTTTTTTAAAATCGTATTGAAAATATTAAAATCTGCTCAATTAAAAAAAAAAACACTCTTTCACATAGCCTTTATCAAAGCAATTATTTTAATCCATTTTCATAATACTTCAATATATTCTTGCAGTCTCAGTCATCTCAGTTACATTTACGAAACATTATGATGAATGCTTATCAAAAAATATAACATTGAAATTAAGTACGTCTCGGACCATAACAAAAAACTTCAAATGACATTAAATTGGGTGAAAAGAAGTAACATACAGCTCCACTAAATATTTGTTTTGAGATTAACATTTTCATTCGAAACAGGTTAAGCGTATCAGAAATTTAGCTGACATTTGTGAATCACGAGTAGTTGTTTGTTGTAATAATAACTTTTCCTTCCGAATGTGTTCTCTTTGTATTGATGTGTTTAACTAATATGTCACTGACACCAGCACCGTCATCAATTTTATACACAGCTTTGCACTAGAACTCATTTTCTTCATTTCCATTGTGAAAAATGTGGTATCACTTGTTGTTTAAACCTTTAAAATAAATTTGCCCAAAAAGTTTTTATACCTTTTTGCTTAGCTAGTGAGAGAATGTTTATCTCTCACACGGGACTGACGGTGGAATGAAAACCCAGAATTTTGTGTACATAAGCCAGCCTTACTAGTGAGATTTGCGAGAATCCAACAGTGGTGCCAATGCCTGTACTAGTTTCTGTTTTACATGGCATGGCAAACATGGTATTATTTTTATGGACATAGTTATTCTCGGGTGATATTTAATTTGACGATGTGTAAATAGTTATTGTTTTATTTGAATGTTCATACAAGTGGAAAGTAGGGTTCTAAGGCATACTTTATGTGTACAGAAATAGAGCACGATTGTATTTTCAATTCTTGGCCACACACTAGCCACACTGTAAACAGCTTCTCTCCTCTCATGTTCTAGAGAAAGTATCAATCTTATTCTCTCGATTTCTCTGTTGTGATATAATGATGTTCCCGTGTTGAAATGATCAAATAAAACTTGAGTGTGGCATTTTACTTAATTTGCCATTGTGCTCTAATCATGAAAAAATGAAAAAAAAAAAAAGTGTATTCGCAAAATGTTTGCAGTCAAGTGAAAGAAATTTCCAAACAGCTAGAGCATTGTGCTTGAATCTCGATTGATGGAGAAATTTGAACTTAGAATGTGTGTATTACATATGTTTGACAGAAAGTAGACAAGGTTGTTCGTTCCGAATTGGTGATTTAATTTCTCGAAAGAACATCATAGTTTTCGGATTGGTTAACGATCGCTGTTACTGCACCAAGGGACCATCCATAAACCACGTGGACACTTTTTTGGGTATCCCCCCCCCCCTCGTGGTCTATTGTCCATACAAAAAAAAACTTTTTGTATGGATCATGGACAATCGCCATACTCCCCCTCTGAAGTGTCCACGTGGTTAATGGATGGTGGAACACATAAGATTTGGGAAAAAACGAATGTTCTACCTTCAATCAGTGTTAACTGTTTTTTCCTGGCTGAGATGTTCCGTTTCAGTAAAAGTGGACTTTGCAAAAAGATTTGCTTCAAAGGGAAACAAAATATAATTGCGAATACTAAAGAAAAGGTTTTTTTTTTTCAAAAGAGAAAGTCGATAATTTGAGTGAGTAGAATTATATATTTTGCCAAAAATATCACCACAACTTAATAATTAACATTGTTTATCAACAGCTGCAGTGGAATTTTCTTCATCATTTTGTATGTCTGGCTTCTGTCTCTGCCTAATACGTTCAAGTAAATCTTCTTTCCATTGTTCTTCTGGAACTCCAATTGCCCAATCCGGAACTGATGTTACTGGAAGCTTAAAATTAGCCATGACATCTTTTATCTAGAAATTTATTTATAAAAATTGGAAAATATATGAAAAACATTAGAATACGATAACACAACAAATTAATAAATTTAACATGATCGTGCTATTTCGTTGTTTCGCTTTTTGTTTCGTTTTAATATTTGGACTACAATCAACATAAACGCAATGTAAACAATTAAAAATCGTGTTTTTGACTGAACGTTCTGTACATTGTCTCAAAATTATAATCAAAAATGTAAACAGTAGACGTAACATGTAAAAGTGACAAAACGAAATCTGACCGAAATACTTAATAATTGAAAGCCGCACAAAATGGCGTTATTCAATCAATCGATATGTTGATAAACCCGATTCTTTAATTTTAACAGTTCTGTTACGTTAACACTTATTTTCCCAGTCTTACATTTCAACACTAGGTAAACCAAGTTGGACGAATGTTCGACTTGTGTTGAAAAAAAAAATCATATTTAAAATATTTGAAAATAGTTGTTACTTAAATCAAACATAAATTAAGAATCGTGTGTTAGTATATGTTTTATAGGGTTTACCTACCTGAGCTACTTTTGATTGATCTATTTCAATACTAAGAGCTTCTGGTCTAGGAGTGTTCCAAACATCTAAATTGAGAAACTCTTGATTGTTATATAACACATTACTAGAAATTGATCTTTCTGATCGATCCACCGTCATTTCATTTACACGAGATTCATCGTGTGAGTCTTCATTCAAGTCATGTATGCTTAATGGCTGATATCCCATATATTCATTTTCTTCTGTCGACTCATTATCACTGTCTTCGGACGTTATTTCCAAATTTATTATATTGTCCTGCTCCATACAAAAGTTTTCTTCATTTTCTGTTTGTTCGGGCAAATCAGGCAATCCCATTTTCAACAAATAATGGAAAGATCTTTAAAATCAGATACCTGAAAAAAAATTATTTGTGTTTTGATAGCATGCATGTTTGTTAAAATCACCACAGAAATACCTGTCAAACTCCTTCGAACCACAACAACTGTTTGTTGGGTGGCAACCAAACGGGAAATTGTTTATGATAACCTTTATTAATTCGTCATCAGAGTTGATTCTGAAAATGTTGAAAGACGAGAAAACTGGTATTAAAACAGGTAATTTTACATAGTTTTATTGTATGAATGGTCCTATATACTCATATTTATTTTCAAAAATTAGCAAGTACCTATATATGGAAACCAATATCAGAAAGCACGAAACAGTTTAAAGAAAAAGTAAGTTTTTTGTCAACACTTTAGAGTGTAACTGAGTACTGACATTTTTCTTATTACAGATTCCCTTAATTTTCGAGAAATCCAATCTGATTCATGCATCGAATCGAGTGCATTTTATTAAACAATCGCCATCTTTACAAAAACAAACTTTTAAAAGGCAGATTAGTAAACCTCATATATATGATGCGCTCAGTGAACATTCGTCTAAAAATAATGCGCTGTTCAGTTTCCAATGTAATGGAATTGTTTCTCCAGGAAACATTATTTCAACAAATCAATCTGGATTTTCACCACACATTGATCCATACGTCAGTATAACTACAAAAAGCTACAAACCGTGGAACTGTCCAAAGGAGCAAACCATCACATTCTGGAATTGGAATTCAACTGAAGGGAATAACTTGGTGAATCAGAAGAAACACATTCCACAAGCTGTACTTTGCATGAGAAAACAAAGTTTAACATCACAGTTTCAAAGTGAAATGTCCTCTAACTATAATCATAAATCTCTGATTGATTTGGACAAAGGTGCAAGCTTGCTCAAATCAGTTGTACTTCAACCTACGTGTAACATCGACTACAGTACTGAATATTCAAGCTATAAAAACAAATTTGACTGTTCGCGATTGTTTAAACAACGCAAATATTGAAAAAAAATCACGATAAAAAATACCTCAGGTATAAACATACGTCTTGATTCTTTGAATTTGTTGTGTAGTGGCTTCGATCTAAAAAATATACTGTCAAATAGGTATAGTCTGGTAGACTCAAACATGGGATATTTGGTTAAAGCTTTTATTTAAATTTAATTTTTCGCTTTTTAACGTGTTTTTTAAATCGCCTTAAGTAAGGGGCAATAAAAAAACCCCAGGTCAAAAAAATGGTTTGTTGGACCTATATAAAAACTGTAGACTAACCATATTCTAATTTCATAAGCACTTTTCTGCCAAACACATAGCTAGATGAGCGAATTCCGAGTGTAAGTGTTGAGTCTACCAGACTATCAACTTTGTGTCTTATTTCAGAGGGGTGATTCTTGAGTTCTTTGCAATTGTCAACTGAACGCAAGGTTTTGTAGACAACAGGTAATCATAATTGTGCTACGCTTTCTTATGATTAGAACATTCTATTTGAAACAGAAATTATCGATCCAAAAAGTGTATAGTTTCCTTGAATGCATTTCTTTGACCGATTTTAGTTTGGACTGATATAAAACTGATAAGCTTAAAAAGTGGAGTGATATTTAGAGGCTAATAATTATTAGTTACATTTTCCTCGGCCTTTGAAAGGGAAAACCTCTTTCAATTAAATCACCAAAGATGTTTTCACTTAATACATTTATTTTTATTTTTTTTAAGAATAAATCTTTTCTCTTCACATATTTGTTTATTTCGATATAATTTTCTTTTTTTTTTCTTTTTTTATTATATCTTCGAGTGGCGACTTTTTTTTAAGAATCTCTCAGTGAAATAAATATATGTAAATACAAAAAAAAATCACTTACTTGAAAACATTAACACAACAATTAACAATAATTAACGTCAATATAACTAAATACGAGGTAGGGTACTACCCTGGTCGTTCGCTGTGAGTGTTCGATTGCTGGCACTCTAATGAAGGTTCGAATATGGGTAGTATGCTTATTAACTTTTTCGACATCTCATATCCTCAATGTCGTGACGGTTAAACAAGGGAGTCTGTGTGATGTGTCACTACACCTGTTACAAATTTCCTTTGCTTTGGGGAATGGGAAATTTCTTTTAATATAAGCACTGGTATTTGTAACAACAAAATTCGTACAAAATAAAAACATATGTACGTGGGTGTACAGATTACTGAACATAAGATGACGATCTGTTTCATCAAGCGAACACCTGTGAACTGGACCAAGCTGCCGGCGGGAATGAGAATTATTCATCTTACAATAGAGACTGTCAAGAGAAGAAGCAAAGGCCAGCGATCGAAAAACGGCTTTGTTGACAACTGGCGCTTAGGACCTATTGAAAACAATCTTGAGATATTAACATTAGATGATTAAGAATGGCCACTGAATCCATCTTATAAATGAATGGTATTGAAGCACTTCAAATTGTGTCATAGACATCCCGGATTGGTTTGACTTTTTCTCTTAGCTTTCGCAAATTACTGTTAAAAATGGATTTTTTTAAAACCTTGATATCTTTTTGCAATAGCCTTCAACACCCATACTCCTATAGGTCAAAAGATAGTTAATTTTATGGACTATAAGCCTACAGTTTTATCTTTTTGGCCAATCCCAGTTTTTCTCATAGTTTTTCAATTTTTCTATAAGAAACATTTTACATCGTTAATTTTTGCCCTGTAGGAAAAGAAGACGGCACTTTTTGGTCTCAATTTTGTCATATTTAGAATCCTCGGACAATTTCACGTAAGTTAGAAGTATTGGAGTTGTAACTTTGATTTAAAAAATAATTAAATAAAGCATTTTTGAAAAAAATAAAAAGATCTTACCTTATGATCAATACGTCAAATACTGTATCAAGTAGGCGAAAACCTGTTTTACCCCTAATCCAACAAATTGTTAAAAATATTTTAATTCATTCTAAATGGAAATTTTTCCAATCAAATCTACAACTCCAATACTTTAAACTTACATAAAATTGTCCGAAGATTCCGAATATGACAAAATTGAGACCAACAAGTGCCGCTATGGCGGCTTACAGGGTAAAAACTAACGCTGTAAAATGTTTGTTATAGAAAAATCAAAAAACTATGAGAAAAACTGCAATTGGCCAAAAAGTTAATACCATAGGCTTATAGTCCATGAAATGACCTTCCTTTGACCTATAGGAATATGGATGTTGGAGGCTGTTGCAAAAAGATATTAAGGTTTAAAAAAATCCATTTTTAACAGAAATTTGCAGAAGCTATGAGAAAAATTCAAACCAATCCTGGATGTCTGTGGCACATTTTGAAGTGCTTCGAAAGCCCTTTCGAATGCACCTAAGAGAGTTGGAATTGACGAAGTTTTACGAAAATGTGAGCAATTTTAACATTTTTTAGGTTTTTTGGACCTCAAACTTCGAAGCCCGTTTTACCCCACTTCCCTTTGTCATAGAGGGCTCCTATTTGGCATGAGCTCATCTCATGTACACTGAAAGCCCGACCATGGTAGTTTTAAGAAAATTTGCTAAAAATGCTGCTTATTAAATTAACTGTGGCTTTTTGGTGAAAGTAAACGCAAATATGGTAAAATGTACCATGCTTCCACAAAATTGCATGGTAGCAAATACGAAATCATTATCATTCTCTCCATAATCGAGGGTTAAAATTACCATACCGCTCTCGACATAGTAAATCGTTAATCAGTCAATCCAAGCACGGAATGTTTTTAGCAAAAATACGTCGGTGCGTGTTCTCAATTTAACCCTACAATATGGTAGCAACTACCATGGTTGGGTTTTCAGTGTATAGACAAACAAACGCTGAAAGTTTCATCCAAATCGGAACACCTCGATACGACCTGGAGTCTGTGATTAACAGAGCAGCAAGTCAGACGTGCGTCCCTCACACACAAAAAAAAGTGCTAAAAAGTGCAAAAAATGCCTCACGGCGAGAAAAAGAGGCAGTCCTCACCAGAAGGATCCGCAGATTTGAAGAAGCTAAAGAATGCCGAAGCGCTACCTGCAAAGCCAGGCAGTTTGAGCAAGGACGCTCAAAATTCGTCTGGAAACCAGTTCGCTACCTCCCTGTGGACGTAAGCGAGAAGGAAGAATTTGAACGACGGGAAAAGGTGCCACCCATTTTTGTGAAAACATCGTCATAAAACTTGGTGCGAAAGTGGTTGACCGGATTTATCAAATCTGGAGCTTTACGAGCTTCCATTCGCTTGTGTGCTGATGGACTCAAAATTCTGCTACCTGGCAGAAAGGATTACAACTACGTTCGGGATTTCCTGAACAACACAAAGATTGAATACTACAGCCATGACGATCCAGGTAAACGCCCCATGAAACAGGTCCTCCGTGGCTTGTACGACATGGATGTGAGTATGCTGAAAGAAGAGCTCAAAACTCTTAAGTTGAATGTGATCGAAGTCTTCAAGATGACGAGACACAACAAGGACATCAAGTTTCGTGATCAACAGTACCTGGTTCGTCTCGAAAAAGGATCAACAACGCCGACTGAGCTGAAAGCAGTTCGGGCAATTTTCAACATCATCGTGACTTGAGAACGTTATCGTCCAGTGCACCGTGACGTGACACAATGTTCGAACTGATGTCAGCAAGCGACGACGAGGCACCAACCAAATCGTCGTAAGACACCACCAACTTTCATGGACGTGGATTTTCCTGCTTTGGCGTCACCAGGAGTGGTTCCAAATCTGCAGCCATTGCCGTTGAATCAGCGGCAAAAAGTTGCAGAGAATACAACACCTCCAAGCTTCAGTCATCAACCGAGGGAAAACCAACCAGCATCAATGGATGAAGGCAGTAGTGACCTGTTTTCACCACAAGAACTTCTGAATTTTTTCATCGAGATGACAACAACACTGCGTGGTTGCAAAACTCGTGCAGAACAAGTAAGAACGCTTGGAGGATTTATCTTGAAATACAGTTCGTAGTTTACTCGTTCTATTGATTTTGAATAATTCAAAGAATGTTTTATTTTAGTTTTAAGTTAGGATTAGTTGTTAAAATATTTTTTTCTTTTTTACCCAAATGTCTTCGATTCAATGCAAAAATGTAAAACAATTTGAAGTTAATAAATGAATGTGAACAGTTGATAATAAAACGAAAAATACAACAAAGATGAAGAGCATTGAGCCATACTACTTAGCATGTAAAAGAAATGTAAGGAAGTTCAATAAAGACATATTTAATTTCCAAAATTCGATACGATCTGTTACACATTGGTGAAAAACTCGCTCTTAAGGGTATTTCCCGTAGGGGAAATGGAAATACTACTTTAAAAAACATAATCTAATTGGATTCGAGTACAAAAAAAATAGATTTTTTTTTATATAATTTTATTAAAAATAGATTTTTGTTTGTGATGGTGTTTTGATTACAGGTTCAAACCTCTGTTGTAATAATATTTAAACGCGCTTTCAGTTCATCTGGCACATCTACATAAATATGATCAGTTCCAATTTCATACATGAAATTTCGAAGTTTTTCCACATCAACAGCATCATCCGAACTGGACCAAATCGTAAATGTTACATCATTAGTCGTTTTTAATGCTTCGTAAAGCTTTTTTAGCTGCGTAAAACTATTTGCTGCTATTCCAGCACGGATCGGGAATGTAATAGGTGCGCCTAGCATATCTATTTTATTTGACTTGATGGTATCGATCATGCACTGAATGTTCGTTTCCGAATAAAATCCTTCGGTAGAATGTTGGTCCCACTTAGTAGTCCATCCAATGGATAATACAACAGGCCCAAGTTGTTTTGCACACTTGAAAAATCTATCATGGTCCACTGGAATCGTTGACGTGTTGTTAACTGGGCCGGCCAATATATCTGCATTTATCCAAGTAGGGTATTCTACCGTATCGTACAATGTTTTAATCAAGTCAATCGAACTTTCTAAAGCTTCAATTGATTTGAAGTCCAATTTTATTCCTTTTACATCAGCTTTTTTTGCCTGTTGATTAAATTGGAGACATTTTTCCAGAAATTCTTTCAAAGATAGATTTGACTGTGTGGCTGGCGGATGAGCCATAATCGGAATTTTCTCTTGAGGATTCCCGTTTTCTAAATGTCCAATAAGAATATCAGCTTCTATAAAATTTGTATTCCCTGAATGAAAAAATAAATAAACAAAAAAATGTTATCTAATTGAAATAAAAACAACACTACAATTGTGTGAATGATTGCAAACAAATTTCAGTTGTGAATTGTGAAATGTTGAAAATTCTACTGCACACAATTTACAACCTATCAGTATTCGAATGCAGCTAATATAAACTTACCATTTAGCACATTTACGAGGTAATCTTTGTTGTTCACCGCATGTGCCCATGTAACATCAGTCAATTTTGAGCTATTTACATAATCCTGCATTGATAATTTCCCTGAGGTAAAAATATCGCTTGTTGACGCCATTGTTTGTGTTTAAAGTAATCAGTTGTATATTTAATTACCAGTTGAAATTAGGAGAAACAATAGGCTAAGAAAAAATACCATTTCACTTGTTCAGCCCTGATGCTTCAGAATCAGAATTTAAACTAATTCACTTATCTGTCAATGTTCAAAATATACCATCGTATAAAATGCTTTCCGAGACAAATACTTACGAAGGAGTGTCGTCAAAATTGAACACATACATGCATAGGCAAGACAAAATGGCAACGTGTATGTGATGTGTTATGGAACGTTATAAGTATCTAAATTTTGGGTTACGGTTGAATATAATAGTTTTCAACTTAATTAAACTCAATAGTTAGTATTCACTATTGACCTTAGCATTTTTATAAACTTTTTGGTAAAACGCCGACTCGAAAAATCATGAAAACATCAAATTGAGTGCGTAACGTAACGAAGCTGTGTTGACCTGCGCGCGCATTGTGACGTATTTTTACGCACAGAAGAAGTAAACTTGAAGGCAGTATCACCAACCCAACGTGCCAGTTGGTTTTAGGTTCTCGTCGGGTTAAGTCGAAAAAAGTCAGAAAGTCGTGAGTAACCGAGTGAGCGATGTGTTCTAAAAATATAATGTGCTATTTAAAGTGAAATGTGTGCTGCAGAATAAGATGAATATCTGTTGCAAAAAGCCTCCAGAGCCTAACCAAATTGAGCAATGGTTGGTAACACTGTGATTCCTACAGAAAAATGCAACTGCAACTGTAGAATAAATTGAAAGTTGAAGACGACAACGTGATTCACTTTGAAAAATGTGCTGCAGTGAAAAAATAATGTGTGGCTTTCGAGGTTATGTAATGAAAAAAGATCTACGCACGTTTATCTTCACTTTTGTTTCGTTCGAAAAGTTTTAGTGGTTAAAGAGCAGTTTTTTAGTGAAGTTGATAAATTGAAGAGTCAATTTTGAAATGATTACCAGTCAGAAGATCTGCAAAAATGGTGTATAAAACGGAATGATTGTACGAAATGTCGAAGAAAAGAAAGTTTATTTATACATCAGACCGTTCAGAACGGCATGAAACAGAAAGATACATTGCGGTCTGCTGCTGTTCCGATTTTGCGGCGCTTGTGGCACTCTTTAGATTTGGTTTGAAGTAAATATGTTCCATATTTAGAACCATGACGTATTGGTGACAACTCTTGGACAGCTGAGAAGTGATGAAATCTGAAAACGGTCTTAAATTAAACATGAAACAAAGTGTGATGAAATTTTAAAATATTCAAAGGTGTGGTGTTGGAGAAAAGAAGATCTATATAAAGAATCATAAATTGAAAACCAAGTGTGAAGATTACCGTTTATTTTATGGAAAGTTGAGGTAGAATAAGATGTGACAGTGATGTTTTTTTGTGTTATGTCATTGGAAAAGTTTCTATTTATAAATTGTGCATCATAGCTAATTGAGCTCATTTCCAGCGCATTTTGTGTTTACAAGTTGTAGTCTTATTTTTAGAACCACATTTTAGGATGTTTCTTCTTTTTTAGCCACTGGAAGCTTATAACCATTTGTAATCTATTTCTAGTGTTGAGCGTTAAAAATCAGATGTTTTCTTGAATTTGGGTAATGAGTGAGCACACAATTTGGAAAAAGGAAAATTATTAAAAGTGATTAATCAAAATGTCTGGCCCGCCGAACATCAATAAAAGTCACAATAGTGGAAGTGGTCGTGGTTGGTTACGAACTCCCCCACCCACGTACTTTCGTTCACCGTCACCATGGGTTCCACCTGGATCAACTCCAACAGCAATGCAAACATCTCCAGTTACCTTCAGTGGAAATTCGCAAATGAATCCAAACCACATCGTATCATCGATCAATGAGCAGCAATCCGCAATAAGTTCTTTAGGCACGACACGAACCGAAATTCAATACTCGCGCAGTAATGTTCGTGGAGATGGATATGAAAAACAGCAATTGTTTAACATTGCCCCTGGATCTGAGTATCAATTCAATAGACCACCATCTGTAGTATCGCAAGTCCAATCAAGCACACCTATCAACTATGGTTATGCAAACTTGAGACCAATATCTCCCGCAATTCAACGGCCTTATGGGATGAGTACTGGATTCGAAAAACCGGTACATGTGGCAATACATAGTATGGCAATGGAAGGTGCCGTTGGAGGAGCTTCTTTGAATGCCGGTACTTCGTCTCAATATATTATTTACGACTATTCCGGAGAATATGGGCCATCCACGGCGGAGATAATAGCAAACCAATCACAAGATTACGTAGATGAAAAGTTGGCTGAATATCAAGCAACCATACATTTGCTACAAGGTAAGTTTAAATCATAATACCTAGTCTAAAACACCGAAATCATCCATTCAAGCATTTTGGGCTCACATCTCCATCATCAAGTTTAAATCGTTCAACAATCGTAAAACACAAGTTGTCAAAAGTTTTGCGAACACTATTGCGCCTTGCAGCAATTTCTAGAGTTTTGTGTCAATCGTGCTAGGCCTGGATTTTTTCATCACACTGCTTTGCAGGACTGAGAACTGTCAACTTTGCGCACTTTGCACCTCAGTAGAGTGCTGCGGGAAAATTTTCATCACAGTTGGCAAACTGATTTTCCATCACACCATTAAAAAAAACAAGTGTAATGCATCGACTTCTGACCACAATCTAGTCACCATGCTGTGGTAGCCGAGGCAGTTAAGTCATTGAGATGGTTTGTTAAAGGTTCCTGGTTCGATTCTTGTTGCGAATACTTTTAGGTTTTTTTGACGCGTTAATTTTTTTAAGAGCTCGAGGGCATAATTCTTACGCCCATCTCGACCTGTGTATGCAAAGTCCGTAAGCGGTACCATTCAAACCTCTTCGGCGGCAAAGTTACGGCAGTGGATCGCTCGACACACTTGCTCATCAATAGTGTGTGTGTGACCCATTTCCCCACCTAACAGATGAAGCCTTTGTGATTCTATTAATAGAGTCGCATGTCCGCAATAGATCTAATTCCTGGTCGCAGTGGATAGTGGCATCAAACAAAAAAAAAAAAAAACAGTACCACAGACACTGTCTGGTGGAGGTACCATGGATTGGCTTATAATTTAATAGAATTCTGGCTGAACCGGAAAGAAAATATTTAAAAAAAAACTTAATTAGAAAAGACTACATGTTATTGGTACATCGGGCAATGGCATTGGTACATCGGACAAGCTCCAGGGTAGCGAAGGGTATCGACCTCTCCATCGGCGAAACTCCGAGGATCAGTCCATCTTGTATTGATCTGCATGGCTGGCAGAATCTCGGGCAGCTTTTCTCCACCGCTGTCTGTCGCATCCCCATATGAGGACCGTAAAGGACGATAACCCCCAGGCCACTGGCCTTAATCGCCATGAAGGGCCCCCTCTCGGCAGCGCAGGATCAGCGGGTTGAAGACGCCTGTCCGAAACGTAGCCAGCAACGCCCGCTGGTTGTCCACCATCCGTCCGGCAAAAAGCCAAAGATCCTTCGTTAGCCAAGATGCCTCCGCAAAACCATCCCGACACCATCCCGAGACCACGATTCCGGAACAAGCCGTCGTCTCTTGAATCACATAGCCGGTCCGTAAAACTTTCTCTGGGCTGGACGAGTTTCTGAACTTCCAAAAATAAATAAATAACATAAACAGCCTGCCATAGCAACGGATATCTTCGTCATCACTGTGAAGAAAAATCACTGTGATGAAAAAATACTGTGATGAAAATAATTGCGCAAGACTCTAGTAAAGTGCAAAATGCGCAATAAAATCAGCTGAAACATTCACTGCTTACAATTTCGAATCAAAAAACTTACGACTTACACGCAATAAAAACATGTTTATTAAACCTGCGATTTACTTTACTGAATCAGCTCTTGTGATGCCTTCATCTTTTCATCAACTCAAGGCACAAAAGTAACAAGTTGTCTTATATCATTGTGAGTGTGAAAATTCGTTGATTTAGATTTCCAAAAGCTACTGATAAGCAATGCAAACCTCTCAAACTACAGCACATACCGTGGCGGGAACAAAATATTAAAAATCGAGATTTATACGAAGAAATTTGTGTTTCACCATACTGATTAGGAATATGTTCGTTTTACCATATGAAGTACCATGCGAGGAGGCGCTTGGTGGCTCAAGTAAATTTTAACCTATACAACCCCACCCCGCCTCTAAGCGGGCTTCGATTTAAAAAATTGACAAAAATCAATTTTCAAACAATTTTTGATGCTTAAAAAGCATTGGAAATAAGAACTCATTAAAATTAACGAGATTTGAGGGTTTGAAGTTTCACTCGTGATTTTTTCTGGTGTCAACTTATTCAATGTTTTTCATTAACATTTCCTATATGTGTTGTTAAAATACGTACGCAGTAGTTTTGGTAAGACTATGCCTCTACTAATTTTCCTACCATTTAAATGACAATGGTATCGTTAGTAGGCTTAGCCGAATGGTTACACGGAAAAAAAAGTGTTCCGGAAATCATGCAAATCGTACCATGAAATCGTGAATATCGCGATTTTTGCTTTACGAATTTTTGAACTATGCATAATGGGCACGAATTATCCAGGAATCGTGAATAAATATGCATGACTTTCCATGACCGATTTCACTCGTAAACGTGAATAATGTTCATGATTTCATGAAATAGATGCATGCAGTCGTGAAAAATATTCACGATTTCATGATTAAAAATTCATGATTACGGTCAAAAAAATATACCTCGTGAATAAAAAATCATGATTTCATGCATAAAATTCATGAAATCATGAATTTTTATGCATGAATTCGTGCACAAAATTCATGAGTTCTGGAATATTTTTTATGATTATTTTTGGCAAGCGTAAATAAAATTCGTGATATCATGTATAAACTTCATGAAATCATGCATAAATTTCATGAATTCGTGATTTTTTTTTTATGAAATCATGAATTTAATTCACGTTTACGAGTGCATTCGGGCATGTCTAATCATGCATATTTATTCACGGATCCTGGTTTATTCGTGCCCAATATGCATAGTTCAAAAAATCGTAAAGTAAAAATCGTAATATTCACGATTTCATGGTACGATTTTCACAATTTCCGGATTACTTTTTCTGTACATTTACCATATCGTGCCACTGGGGGCACATATCGGAATTGACAAGGGAGCCTGTTTTGTTAAAAAAAAAACGGAGGACATTTTATGTGATGCCAATGTACTCTGGCCCCACCTGGCCACTTTGGAACCGGTCACCGGTTACCGGTGGTCACTGGGGACATTTCGGAATGTGCAAGGAACCCTGTCATGTGACGTATCAAAATTCATGAAATTCAAATCTTTGGCCATTTTATGTGATGCCAATGAAATCTGGCCCCACCTGGCCACTTTGGAACCGGTCACCGGTTACCGGTGGTCACTGGGGACATTTCGGAATGTGCAAGGAACCCTGTCTTGTGACATATCACAATTCATGAAATTTAAAACTGTGGCCATTTAATGTGATGCCAATGTAATCTGGCCCCACCTGGCCACTTTGGAACCGGTCACCGGTTACCGGTGGTCACTGGGGACATTTCGGAATGTGCAGGGAACCCTGTCATGCGACATTTCAAAATTCATGAAATTCAAATCTTTGGCCATTTTATGTGATGCCAATGAAATCTGGCCCCACCTGGCCACTTTGGAACCGGTCACCGGTTACCGGTGGTCACTGGGGACATTTCGGAGTGTGCAAGGAACCCTGTCTTGTGACATATCACAATTCATGAAATTTAAAACTGTGGCCATTTAATGTGATGCCAATGTAATCTGGCCCCACCTGGCCACTTTGGAATTGGTCACCGATTACCGGTGGTCACTGGGGACATTTCGGAATGTGCAAGGAACCCTGTCATGTGACGTATCAAAATTCATGAAATTCAAATCTTTGGCCATTTTATGTGATGCCAATGAAATCTGGCCCCACCTGGCCACTTTGGAACCGGTCATCGGTTACCGGTGGTCACTGGGGACATTTCGGAATGTGCAAGGAACCCTGTCATGTGACATATCAAAATTCATGAAATTCAAATCTTTGGCCATTTTATGTGATGCCAATGAAATCTGGCCCCACCTGGCCACTTTGGAACCGGTCACCGGTTACCGGTGGTCACTGGGGACAAGGAACCCTGTCATGTGACATATCAAAATTCATGAAATTTAAAACTGTAGCCATTGTATGTGATGCCAATGTACTCTGGCTCCATCTGGCCATCTTGGAACCGATTACCGGTCACTGCGGAAGAATTCTGAATTTACAAAGGTCCCAGGTATGTGATGTTCAAAAATGCTTTAAATAAATTAAAAATACAATCATTTATCTAGTAAAACCAACATTCAAAAACTTGACATGAGCATTTCGGAAACGTTAATTGGGTACCGATCGTTACTTTACAAAAATACAACGAAAACTTATATTAAATACAAAAAGACCTAAGGGATTTCTTGTACAGTCCAGACTCGATTGTCTGATGTATTAATAATAGAAAAATCGATAATTCGTATAATAAAGCCATAATTTTTTTGTCTCATTAATAACTTCAATTACAATAAAGTGATTAATTACAATAGAAGGATTTATTTTTGTAAATGCAGATGATCAAACACTTTAATTTGACGCAAATAGAGTCATAGAGAGTTGAATTGAAAATTAAAAAAAAAACACCGAAATTCTTAAAATACTCAACAAATTAAAAATCTTAAAAAACTTCAAAAACTCAAACTAATTAAAATACGCAAAATAAATTAAATACTTCACAAACTCAAAATATTTGAAATACGCAAAATACATAAAATAAATAAAATGCTCATAAAACATAAAATACTTGAAATACCTAAAATACTTTTTTTGTATACTTTATTATAGAGTATTAAACTCTTTACTTAAAGTAATTAAAATACTTAGAATACTTAAAATACTTAAAATACTTAAAATACTTGAAATACTTGAAATACTTGAAATACTTGAAATACTTAAAATACCTAAAATACTTAAAATACTGAAAATACTTAAAATTATTAAAATTCTTTAAATACTTTAAATATGTTTAAAACTTAAAAATACTTAAAATATTTCAAGTTCTTGAAATATTAAAATACCTATAAAAAATTAATTGCTTAAAATTATTTAAAAGCTTAACAAACTTTAAACACTTCAATTATTTCAAATACTTGAAATACTTGAAAACTTTAAAAACATTTAATATTTAAATACCTGAAGAAATGAATATACTTAAAAAAAATATTTCAAATACTAAATATATTTTTAATACTTACAATATTAAAATACCTGGAAAAAATTAAAGCTTAAAATTATTTTAACACTCAACAAACTCCTAACACTTGAAATATTTAAAATACTTGAAATACCTAAATACTTTAAAAAGTCACAATATTAGCATACCTGTTAAAATAAAAATTCCTAAATTCATTAGCATACTTAACATACCTAAAAATAATAATATTTCAAAAAACTTAAAAGTCTTTACAAAATTAAAGTACCTAAGAAAATTGAAATGCTGAAAATTATTAAAATACGTCATTAACTTCAAATACTTTAAATATGTTAAATACTTTAAAATAATATGCTTACAATATTAAAATCATTAAAATTATTAACATACTTTACCTATGTCCCCATTTCTAGCTCAAAACAAAGCACCGAAATGTCACTCAGCGCATCCACCAAAACAAACCTCACTGTCTGTCACACGCGTAGAATGCTCCGGCAATTGAGAAAAAACCGAGATCCCTACGAGTCCACGACCAAGAAACTGTCACACGCGGAGAAAAACACGGGAACTGTCTTATGGACCATGTTCCCTTGATTCGACAATCGAAACAAACTGGGAACTGTTCTGTCTCTTACCTTGTTACTCCTCCCGCGCTCGTTCCTCCTCCTGCCACTCGGTCCTACTCTTGCTGCTCGGTCCTCCTCCTGCCGCCCGGTCCTCCTCCCGCGCTCGGTTCTCCTACTGCCACTCGGTCCTCCTCCTGCAGCTCGGTCCTCTTCCTGCTAGCCCTTGGCTCCGTTGCCATTTCCAACGGAACGGCCGCAGATCTTTTCCCGGTTCCGGTGGACAGCACCTCCAAATCCCGGGTCCGCAAATCACGGTCACTTTTACCGGCAAACACAACAGGACGCGACAAGTCACAACGCGATTGACTTCGTGGCAAATAAACACGCGGCTGAACTGGCAAGCGAAAAACAAACTTGACAGTTCGAACGAAACTGTTCTTGATTGATCAAGATCACTCGTCATAAACATGGATAAAAATTCATAAACCCATGAATGTTATGCACGAATTCATGCATTTTATTCATGAAAACATGTAAACTTTCATGAAATCATGAAAAACACGATTCATAAATTCGCGAATAAAATTTTACGACGTAAAATTTACGCATGCATAAATAATCGTAAAATCATGAATATTTTTCATGAATTCATGAAGTTTAGTCATGACTTCATGAAAATCAGTCATGAAATCATGAATAGTGATATGCATGATTTCATGAAGGAAAATTCATGAATATTCGTAAAAATATTTTTGCCATGAATTAAATTCATAAATTCGTGCATTTTTATGCACGATTTCATGAATAAAATTCATGAAATCATGAAAGGTATCACGAAATCATGCACAAAATTATTCACGAATTCATGAATCGAAATTCACGATTTCTCGCACACTTTTTTTTCCGTGTACGCTGTCCACTTTGTAAGCAGATGATTCTGGGTTCGATTCCCATCTGCTCCAACCTTCTATCGGATGATGAAGTAAAACGTCGGTCCCGGCCTTGGTTGATGTTAGGCCGTTAAGTCATTCCAGGTATAGGAGTCGTCTCCATGCCATAAGTACAAACAACACACCAAACCAAGCCTGCTCCGGTGGAATCGCTGGCGGCGGTTGGACTCGCAATCCAAAGGTCGTCAGTTCAAACACTGGGGTGGAAGGTTCCTTGGAGTAGAAAGAGGTTTGGGTGCTCTCCCCATTCAAGCCTTCGGACTCCTAGGTTCGAGCAGAAACTTGCAATAGAGACCACAAAAGACTCGGGGGTCGTTAATGTGGATGGTTTGATTTTTTGATCGTTCTAGAGCAGAAAATGTGAAAAACAAGCAAAAAATGAAAAAGTAGCTGTAAAAAGATCGCAAAAGGTAATGATAGTAGGTGGTAAAATAAGCTTAATACTATCAAAAACAAACATAAACTAAACATCATAAATGCAAATAAATCCTCCACAAAAGAGCAAAATTTAAACTTGGAAATATGGACCCTCCCTGTAAAGGCTTATGAATTGATCTAAGTTGAAAGGTTCTCCAAATCTCTGAATTACAACATTCTGGAGCAGAACTGTTAAACTGTAATAAACACTAATTGAATTGAATTGAATTAAGTGCAAATAAAAGTACTGAAAATGAAACAAGAAAAGTAAAGTTTTTCGTAGAATAAAAGTTGCTGAACACGGGACAAATAATAGTTTTCGAAAATCAAAATTTTGCATTTCTTTTAACTTGTCTAAGCTTGTCTCATATAAAAACAGCAATTTACAACCTGTTGGCAGAGTATGCACAAGGTAACGAATATGCTGTCCTCCGATTTGATCGAAAAGTTTCTAAGAAAAGATGAAACATTGCCAAGGACGTCATAGACATACGTTTTGGCACTGTCTACCACTGTAAGAACGCGCTCAAAACAAAGCAGTCAAAATAAACAAAATCAAAAATTTAAAAATAAACCGGTGCTTAGCGACAAATGTAGGTCAGATGTTGTTAGAGTAGTGCTATTTTTGTGAATGAATGAGCATTGTAAACAAAAACAAGTATTGAATGTGTTACCTACGTTACTTACGATTCTGTTACGGTCGGCCATCAAACTGTCTCTCTTATTTTCTCTTCTCTTCTTTTTTTGGGAATCTGTTTACAAACGATCCGGTAGCATTGGTGATTGTATTAGTGACAACATATTTCGGGTGGTTTACATAACGCATGTTGCCATGTTTAAAAACATAAACATTGCCTTTAGTGCATTGTTTACAAATTAGGTTGCGTTATTTAGATTCGGTCATAGTCTGGTTGATGTTTTCAGTGTCATGATGTGAAAAAAGTTAGATTTTTTATTGAACTTGATCCTCAAATTGAAAAAAAAAATCATGTTGAAACCTAGTTTCAATAAAAATACTTACAATCAATTGGTTAAAAAACCAACAAACATTTAATACAGCGAATGACAATGGAAGTAAAACGCTGAATAAACAAAAATAATACACGTCACTATTTTATCAAAATTTAAGATCATTCGTATGCTACTATAAACACTATTGACACCGGTTTCAAATATCTCACCACTACAAATAGTGATGCTTGGTTTACTCTACAACCACCTCTCACTAAACATGACAGTGTTATTGCGACGTTCAGTCGAGATCTATATTCCTTGACTTTGCGCGTTTCTACTGAAACCTGTTGCTGCGTGTTATTCTACTGTCTACGTTTTCCTTTTTTTTCTTTTCTGTCTGATGTCATGTCTATTGATTTTATTCAGAATTTCGACGTTTAAGGCATACATAGCTTGCGTGAGCTAATAAAAGGAAAAAAAAAACAATTTTGGTGGTGATAAGAGAGTGTGGTGATTGTATTTGAACAACTCATTTTGTTCAGGGTCATTTTGGTCCGAATACACCATTTAGCATGTTGTCATGTGAGTGAGTGAGAAATAAAAGTGAACTGCTGTGCCTTCTAGTGAATAAAATCGTGAATTTTAAAGTTAATTACTGTTTTATGTTGGATTAATGAAGCTGCATGCTCGCTAATTCATTAAATCTATCAAAAAAAGTTGTGAAAAAGTATCAATGCAATGGGGTCCAAGTCCGGTTTTGATGGTCATGACGCAAAGCGTCCAAGAATGACATTAGTTACCAGTGAAAAAGAATGTGAGACAGAAGATACAGATGATGAAGAAATTAATGCGATGTTTAAAGCAAGCCACTATGAAGAAAAAGTTATATATGTAAAGGAAAAGCACCTGCGTACGCAGACTACCTCTAACATCGAACAAACTAGTAGTTCTTGGTATAATTCTTACCGTACACGGGTTATTAGTAAGGTGGGAGATACAAGTCGTCACTATGGGAGCACAGAATATGATTGTCATATATTGGAAAAGAGAGGTAAGATAACATGAGAAGCTACAAAACGTTGAAGGTATCATTTGCATGTTTTCAATCAATTTGAAAATGAACGTTATGCTACTTTTCTTATCATACCATCATGATTTATTTTGAATTATCACGAATCACAATATGACTGCTTTTATTGTATGTGGTGATTATTGCATTCGATCGTATTATTACGATCGTAGTTTTTCGACTTACCATCGACGTATCTCGATCTTTTTTTTTATTCTTTATTACAGAGTTTTTCAGCTGGAGGCTGGTTCAACTCTTTTGGATGATTTGACTTAAATATTGATTATAGATCGTAGTAAATTTTTGAATCTTTCAGAAATTGTATAAGTTTTTCGTCCATGTTCTTGTCGTTCGCAAGGATGTCTAGGATGTTATTAGGGAGATTATGTTTGGTCCTCATCATGTAAAAAATGGGGCAGTTAACTTAAAAGTGTTCAACAGTCGCCTTTACATCACAGGTTTGGCAGGTTCTATGAAAGTTTGTTCTGCTTTTAAAGTTATGTGTTATACGGGTGTGACCAACGCGTAATCTCGAGAGCTTTTTTTGTTCTGTTCTGTTCCCTCTGTCAGTCCAAATTGTAGTTTCCCTTTTAATTTTCCAGAGAAAGAGATCTCGTACTTTCGTCCATTCTAATTCCCAAGTTGAATGGGTCAGATTTTTGACCCACAACTTCAGGTCTTGACATGGTATGGCGTTGTGTAAGGTTTTGCTGGTTTGGCCGCGTTTCGCAAGGTTTTCTGCACGCTCGTTCCCAGGGATACCGACGTTAGCGGGTATCCACATGATGATAGTTCTTTTAGTAATGTGTTGCTGAATAGCTTGGATCCAGGGGTGGGTGGGTTTTGAGCTTCTCAGCGCATTTACGCAGCGTTGAGAGTCGGTTAAGATGAGTTTTGGTATTGTTGGTGTTGTTTTGACTACTAGTAGGATTGCTGCTGCTTCTGCCGAAAATAAAGAACATTGGTCCGGTAGCTTGAGGTGACTTTCCTTTTTGTCCAGGACAGCTCCAACTCCAACTCCAGTCGATGATTTAGATCCGTCGGTGTTATTGTGGGTATAGTTCACGTATTTTGTGGCTAGGAGATGTTCTACTTCAGGTCAAATCTTGATCAACCATTACCAATACCATTTTCAGATTTTTTTTTTTTTTTTCAAGCGGAATAGGTAGAGGACCCAGAAATCCCCACTTCATAGCGGGAATCTAGGAAATTTTACGAGAATTTAATGACAATTTATGGATTTCGGTTCTATTTGTGGTAGAACGTTGATAAACTATTTGATTTTAAGTTTCCACAAGGTTTTTATCATTTACAAGTTTATTTTTGTTAAAATTTTGTGTTTTAATAAAGTGCTTTAAAGTGCCTATTTTCGCCCCCCTAAATCCAATTTTCGCCCACGACAAAAATCAAGAAATCAAATGAAATTATGGCACAAAGCAAAGCAAATATGGTCTCCTATTGAAACACAATATGTTTCCGAAGCTCGATTTCATTGATGTTTAGCTACGGGTAATTTTTGAACGTTGATGTTTTCATTCATTACCCTAATGAATGAAATAAAATTAAATGATAAATTAACCCTTGAAAATAAACTAGAATATCTCAAATATATTTTCAAGCACATTTCACTGCGATAAGATAAGTTTTTATGGTAAACGAAAACTGGTTCTAGATGAAAACTGAAAACACAATGCTAGATTTCGCCCTGGTTGAAAATTGGATCTCATGTTTTCCATGAAATCGCCCACATTATTTTATTAAAATAATCTTTGGTAAACGTTTAAAACAGGTAAATCACTAGACTTTCGTGAAATTCACACATACAGTGAAGCAATCAAATACTCATTTACAGTATTTTCGGACAAAATGAGTTGTTTTCCCTGATTACCATTATAACCCGCTGTAGTCGAAATTGACAAAAATATAGCGGCTGTAATAAGGCTTTTTTTGAAGTGCTTATAAAAACGTGATGAACAATAGAAATTCATTAGGAAAGTTTCAATTAGTACTAGAATTAAATGAATATGTAAACCTGCACAATAAATTCAACCAAAAAATGGTATAAGTTTGCTAAATACATATTTAATTCAGTAGGTGGGCGAAAACTGGAGCAGTTCGAAAACTGGGTCCTCTACCCTAATTAATATATATATAATCAATAAATATAAATATTAGAGTGTAACAAAACTGACTTTTCGGATGGCATTCAAGGGTTTGTTCCGGTGCGCATACTGAGCTCAAATCCAAAATATGAGCTTGATTGGACGTAACAGGAGCTGGCGCTTTGCATTTGAATTTTAAATGGGATTTAACCCGTAAAAAAATATTTTTTTTCAAAAATGTCACTTTTTGAGGCATTTTGGCCACTGAAGCGTTTATTTTCAACATCATTGTCGTGTAGGCCAGATCCTTGCGCATCTTTTGGTATATAAGTTATGAGGGGGTCCCGGGAAGCGGGCCATGTTGGCTACTTCCCGGGCTCGTGGGGAGGTTCGGATGATTGACTTCACACTGGTTGAAGGATGAAACTTGACTAATTTATTATTGCAAAAAGAATACTTCGTATGACGAGTTTGTATGTGTTGGTGCAATACAACCAGGGGTGCCAAGCCGTAACTTATATAACATTGAAATTTGGAGCTTCCTGGAGCTCGGTACATACCTTCAAAAATTGACCCCAGCAAAATCAAATAGCGTCTCTAGTGTAGCGAGGCACGACGAATATCTTTATTGCCGGGGCCGATTTTTCGAAAAAAAAAACCAAACTTTGAAGGTCTGTAGCGAGCTCCAGGGTGCTCCAAATTTCAATGTTATTTGTACCAAAAGATGTGCATTGGCGTACACGCCAATGATGTTGAAAATAAACGCTTTTGTGACCAAAATGCCTCAAAAAGTCACATTTTTGAAAAAAATCTTTTTCTACGGGCTAAATCACATTTAAAATTCAAAGGCAAAGCACCAGCTCCTGGCAATTTTTTTAAAATTTTTGAAATTTTTGAAATTTTTGAAATTTTTGAAATTTTTGAAATTTTTGAAATTTTTGAAATTTTTGAAATTTTTGAAATTTGTGAAATTTTTGAAATTTTTGAAGTTTTTGAAATTTTTGAAATCTTTGAAATTTTAAAATTTTTGAAATTTTTGAAATTTTTAAAATTTTTGAAATTTTTAAAATTTTAGAAATTTTTGAAATTTTAGAAATTTTAGAAATTTTAGAAATTTTTGAAATTTTTTAAATTTTTAAAATTTTGAAATTTTAAAATTTTGAAATTTTTGATTTTTAGAAATTTTGAAATTTTTGATTTTTAGAAATTTTGAAATTTTTGAAATTTTGAAATTTTGAAATTTTAAAATTTTGAAATTTTGAAATTTTGAAATTTTGAAATTTTGAAATTTTGAAATTTTGAAATTTTGAAATTTTGAAATTTTAAAATTTTGAAATTTTGAAATTTTGAAATTTTGAAATTTTGAAATTTTGAAATTTTGAAATTTTGAAATTTTGAAATTTTGAAATTTTGAAATTTTGAAATTTTGAAATTTTGAAATTTTGAAATTTTGAAATTTTGAAATTTTGAAATTTTGAAATTTTGAAATTTTGAAATTTTGAAATTTTGAAATTTTGAAATTTTGAAATTTTGAAATTTTGAAATTTTGAAATTTTGAAATTTTGAAATTTTGAAATTTTGAAATTTTGAAATTTTGAAATTTTGAAATTTTGAAATTTTGAAATTTTGAAATTTTGAAATTTTGAAATTTTGAAATTTTGAAATTTTGAAATTTTGAAATTTTGAAAATTTTGAAATTTTGAAATTTTGAAATTTTGAAATTTTGAAATTTTGAAATTTTGAAATTTTGAAATTTTGAAATTTTGAAATTTTGAAATTTTGAAATTTTGAAATTTTGAAATTTTGAAATTTTGAAATTTTGAAATTTTGAAATTTTGAAATTTTGAAATTTTGAAATTTTGAAATTTTGAAATTTTGAAATTTTGAAATTTTGAAATTTTGAAATTTTGAAATTTTGAAATTTTGAAATTTTGAAATTTTGAAATTTTGAAATTTTGAAATTTTGAAATTTTGAAATTTTGAAATTTTGAAATTTTGAAATTTGAAACTTTGAAATTTTGAAATTTTGAAATTTTGAAATTTTGAAATTTTGAAATTTTAAAATTTTGAAATTTTAAAATTTTGAAATTTTGAAATTTTGAAATTTTGAAATTTTGAAATTTTGAAATTTTGAAATTTTGAAATTTTGAAATTTTAAATTTTAAAATTTTAAAATTTTGAAATTTTTAAATTTTGAAATTTTAAAATTTTGAAATTTTTAAATTTTGAAATTTTGAAATTTTGAAATTTTGAAATTTTGAAATTTTGAAATTTTGAAATTTTGAAATTTTGAAATTTTGAAATTTTGAAATTTTGAAATTTTGAAATTTTGAAATTTTGAAATTTTGAAATTTTGAAATTTTGAAATTTTGAAATTTTGAAATTTTGAAATTTTGAAATTTTGAAATTTTGAAATTTTGAAATTTTGAAATTTTGAAATTTTGAAATTTTGAAATTTTGAAATTTTGAAATTTTGAAATTTTGAAATTTTGAAATTTTGAAATTTTGAAATTTTGAAATTTTGAAATTTTGAAATTTTGAAATTTTGAAATTTTGAAATTTTGAAATTTTGAAATTTTGAAATTTTGAAATTTTGAAATTTTGAAATTTTGAAATTTTGAAATTTTGAAATTTTGAAATTTTGAAATTTTGAAATTTTGAAATTTTGAAATGAAATTTTGAAATTTTGAAATTTTGAAATTTTGAAATTTTGAAATTTTGAAATTTTGAAATTTTGAAATTTTGAAATTTTGAAATTTTGAAATTTTAAAATTTTGAAATTTTGAAATTTTGAAATTTTGAAATTTTGAAATTTTGAAATTTTGAAATTTTGAAATTTTGAAATTTTGAAATTTTGAAATTTTGAAATTTTGAAATTTTGAAATTTTGAAATTTTGAAATTTTGAAATTTTGAAATTTTGAAATTTTGAAATTTTGAAATTTTGAAATTTTGAAATTTTGAAATTTTGAAATTTTGAAATTTTGAAATTTTGAAATTTTGAAATTTTGAAATTTTGAAATTTTGAAATTTTGAAATTTTGAAATTTTGAAATTTTGAAATTTTGAAATTTTGAAATTTTGAAATTTTGAAATTTTGAAATTTTGAAATTTTGAAATTTTGAAATTTTGAAATTTTGAAATTTTGAAATTTTGAAATTTTGAAATTTTGAAATTTTGAAATTTTGAAATTTTGAAATTTTGAATTTTGAATTTTGAAATTTTGAAATTTTGAAATTTTGAAATTTTGAAATTTTGAAATTTTGAAATTTTGAAATTTTGAAATTTTGAAATTTTGAAATTTTGAAATTTTGAAATTTTGAAATTTTGAAATTTTGAAATTTTGAAATTTTGAAATTTTGAAATTTTGAAATTTTGAAATTTTGAAATTTTGAAATTTTGAAATTTTGAAATTTTGAAATTTTGAAATTTTGAAATTTTGAAATTTTGAAATTTTGAAATTTTGAAATTTTGAAATTTTGAAATTTTGAAATTTTGAAATTTTGAAATTTTGAAATTTTGAAATTTTGAAATTTTGAAATTTTGAAATTTTGAAATTTTGAAATTTTGAAATTTTGAAATTTTGAAATTTGAAATTTTGAAATTTTGAAATTTTGAAATTTTGAAATTTTGAAATTTTGAAATTTTGAAATTTTGAAATTTTGAAATTTTGAAATTTTGAAATTTTGAAATTTTGAAATTTTGAAATTTTGAAATTTTGAAATTTTGAAATTTTGAAATTTTGAAATTTTGAAATTTTGAAATTTTGAAATTTTTGAAATTTTTGAAATTTTTGAAATTTTTGAAATTTTTGAAATTTTTGAAATTTTTGAAATTCTTGAAATTTTTGAAATTTTTGAAATTTTTGAAATTTTAGAAATTTTAGAAATTTTAGAAATTTTAGAAATATTAAAAATTCTAGAAATTTTTGAAACTTTTGAAATTTTTGAAATTTTTGAAATTTTTGAAATTTTTGAAATTTTTGAAATTTTTGAAATTTTTGAAATTTTTGAAATTTTTGAAATTTTTGAAATTTTTGAAATTTTTGAAATTTTTGAAATTTTTGAAATTTTTGAACCGACGTTTTACTTCCCCATCCGATAGGGGAGATGGGGGTAAGACGGCCACCCTAAGGGAGAAGTCTAATAAAATTTACACAACAGATTATTTTGATCTCAAATTACGTACATATTGTTCTACTACTAGTCCATTATAGAAATGACATAAATTAGTTGGTCTAAAAACCAATTTTCAATACTTTTCAGCAATTTTAAAAAAATTGAAATCGTATATATATGAAATACGCGGGTAAGACGGCCACCCATGTGGGGTAAGACGGCCAGTGCTATAAATTAACTTAATAACTTTGCTAAATCCACCCAAACACCAACATGGTTGGTTCAACAGACTTCTCTGAACATCATAACTATTTTGGTTGGAAAAAATCAGGTTTCAAATGTGAAGAAAAATGCTGTTTAAAAAATTTCATATTTTGGCTTAGTGAATTTCATATTATTGCGACCACATTTTATGAAAAACTATGAATTTTTACTACAAAACAAACACAATTTGGTACAATAAAAATAGTTTTTGTATTTCGATTAGAATAAGTAAATCAAAATTATGTAAACTATATTAAATTAGCGATTTTTGTGAAAAGTTTGCTAGGATTTCATACTATTCAATGAGTTTTGCTATATCACAGTAAAGAATGTTGTCAAAACGGTAGTTAACAGCATTTTGATTAAAAATGGATAGTTTTATTGAAAATGCTTTTCCTTTATCTACAAATATGTCTTAATAGTCAAAAACCGTCAAAAATATAACCTATATCATATAAAATCTACAAATTACGGGTGGCCGTCTTACCCCCGGAGGAGGTGGCCGTCTTGCCCCCAAATAAATTATTTTTAAACATTTTTGTAAACAGTTCATCGCATTTTTGAACTTTTCGAGGGACATAATCTAGGGAAAACTTCAATTTAACATGAAAAATATTTGAAGACAGGAAAACATATTGTTATTTAACAAAAATGCCTAAGTTGTAATTCATGAAAATTACATCCAGTTTCAAGTTCAAAAATTATTTCTTCATTTTGAGCTATTTTTATACTATTTCAAACAATATTTTTGACAAAGGTGACTCCATATGCATTATTTAGCATGAGGAACAGTATTGCTAAACATTTTAGTAATATTCATTAGTATATTTATTAAAACAGTAGGGTGGCCGTCTTACCCCGCCTGGCCGTCTTACCCCCAGCTCCCCTACAAGGCGTGATCAGGCAAATCTCGTCTCGAAAAATGCCACTGGGTCCGCCTGGGATTGAACCCAGGCCATACTGGGGTGAGAGGCTACCACGCTAACCACTGCGCCACCGGACCCGGCTTGCAAGTGTATATAGTAGTGAAAAAGATGTTTCGCCGAATAATCAAGATGATGATTTTTTTAGATTCCTTTCACCGATGTTTCGTGCGCGATAGAGGAGAACAATGCTCCTTTCGGATTTTTTCTCTTGATGAGCATCCAAAGATTTTCTTTTGATGATGATTATTCCATCGCTGGTTAAGATTATTTTTCTTCAATACAATCAAACAGCCGTCGGTAATGACGATAATTGTCGGGCAACATTGTCATCACTGTTTGCTTGAACCTTTAAAAAAAACTTCAAAACATAGAAGCAATTTAATTGTGTGCCAACCAGTATTGACTACTATTTTTTGAATTTTACTTCCATTTTTGTATTGGAATGTGTGTCGAAAAATGCGAATTTGTCTCCTCGATGTCTGTGTCATGAAGTAGAAAATATCCTTATTTACGTGGTTGCCAAGGATTTTTATTTGGAAAGGATTCGATGTTGGCTTCGAACGAATAGAATACACACTAGTCGTAGAGAAGTCATCGGTGAAAGTGCACATCGGAAAACTGTGCTGAGCTTACTTTGAAGGTTTCAAAAAAGACATTACATAACTTTTTCTTTCAATAAACTTAATAACATAACGCTTTTTTATTTTCTTTCGACAGACGAACAAGAACGAGTGCAAAAGAAAACTTTTGTTAATTGGATCAATTCTTTTCTGTGCAAGGTAAGTTACTTTCATGGAATTTCTCATATCTGATCAGTATCGTTATTTTTGTCATTATATATATATATATATATATATATATATATATACTTTCCTGATAATAGTTTTATTCAATTTTTTAATAAGTGATTGTAAACATAAATTTGAAAATTTCTCGCATTAGCAAATTTTGCATTGAATAAAATCAATACTGTATGTTCCCATGGAAATTCCTTTTGTTTTATATGTAGTTAGCAGCACATAAAACAAATTTGCATAATAATGCGTGAAAATGTTCAAATGCTTTATCGATTAAATTTCAGCGAAATCCACCTTTAAAGATTCAAGATTTAATCCAGGATCTTAAGGATGGCACTAAACTTCTGGCACTTTTGGAAGTTCTATCGGGTGAACGACTGCCTATGGAGAAAGGAAAAGTTTTAAGAAGACCTCATTACTTGAGTAATATAAACACAGCACTGCAATTTCTAACAAGCAAACGAATTAAGCTAGTCAATATAAACCCTTCTGATATTGTTGATGGGCGACCAGCTGTGGTACTAGGTCTTATCTGGACAATCATTCTGTACTTTCAAATAGAGGAAAACAGTCGAATTTTACACTACCTAAACGAGAATATTAGTGGTTCCTTGAGCAGCTTAGATAGCGGATCAACATCTCATATTCCGAGCCCCAGCAAGTCATTCCTTCATGGAGCATCTCCTAATATTACAAACCAAGCCATGCCTAAGCAAGGACCAAAGAAAACGCTCCTCGGATGGGTGAATAATGCGCTTCCCAAGTAAGTATATGTTTAATTATCCGAAGTCGACCAAATATCACGATGGCGACGATTTGCATTTGATAATAATCATTTTATTTTTCAATAGATCTTCTGGTTTAGAAGTGCGTGATTTTGGTACAAGCTGGAGAGATGGCTTTGCTTTCCTTTCACTTATTGATGCTATTAAAACAAACGTAATCAATATAGCAGAAATGAAGAAATATAACAACCGTTACCGCTTGGATACCGCATTTAACATCGCAGAGGCAGAACTTGGTATCGCTAGGCTACTCGACGCGGAAGATGTTGACGTTGGAAGTCCTGATGAGAAGAGCATTATGACTTACGTGGCCCAATTTTTACACAAATATCCAGACGTGAAGGTGAACATTTAAATGGTTTGATTAATATACCTAGAACCAACCATAACTCTTTTTTTCCCAGAACATGAATTCGAAAAGTGAAAGTGAACAGGAGCTGCTAGATTTACTTAATTGGTTACGTAGTGCCGTTTCTTATTATGATAGATTGAATGGAGCATATCCTAACAACTATGAACTGTATGAAAATATGTTCCACGAGAAATCTGAGAAGCACAATGTATATAAAAAAGTTAAAAATATATACGCGAGCAAAATAACACCAGAAGTACAAGAGCTCAACAATCTTTGGCCACTGCTAGAAAAACAACTTCAACAATGGTTGTGGTATCTGGACTGTAATCTTCCAGATCAATTTGGTGTTATTGGTTTGTGGCTGTGCAATGGAGAGAAAATTCTCAATGATGATGATATTCCAAACAGCATGAATGAAGAGACAGCTTCTCTTATCAGTAAAAAATTGGAAGCCCATAAACAGTTTTTTGCTGCTTATTACGAGGTTCTTGAAACATTCAACGAACTAAAAACAACAAACCTAGTTAGAGCTGTTCCGGAGAATCAACTAAACAATATTCATACAAGGTTGATCCAAATTGAACCTAGAGCCAGACAACGAAGAATAAAGCTCAAGTTTCTTGAACACAAGTGTTGCTTGATTGCATTTTTGAACCTGTTGGAAAACAAAATAAACAGTGTGAAGTATAATAACGAAGATGTTGTGAAGCAATCTCTGGATCAATTGAAAAACTTTGTGACTAAAAATCAAATTATGCAAGAATTTGAAAAAGCTCTCGTAGATATGCGTCAAGTTATTGAAGAGTACAAGATGGATGGCAACATATCAAAAAAGGAAGTATACAACATTGATTTATTCCTGCGGGACATTGAAGATCGATGGAAAAATGTATCATCTCGATTGATATGTACAGAAACCATGCTTGAAGACGTTCTTACGCATTGGCAACGATGGAAATCACTCACAGTTGATGTACAAAACTGGATTGTTTCAGCACATCGTGCAATGTCAGCGGATGAGGATGACAAAATAGACTTTTTCCAAAGTCTTAACTCATATAAGGAAAAGATCGAGATGCTCTCGGACACATTTAGCATTTTAAAATCAACATGTGACATGGAAACAGTGGTCAGCATAGAAAAGCAATTTAAACATATTTTGAGCCAATGGGAGCAAATCTTTCAAAACACCAAGCAATATCTTCATGTCGGAGACATTTTGCAGCACAGACTCAAATTCAAAACGGATGCTGCTCGGCTTAACGAATGGATTCAAAAGGCAGAAAGTATTCTGGCAAAGAATAATTTGAAAGATTCTGGCGATATAAAAAGGTGTGAAGTTGAAATCAAACAAATTGCCTGTGAAATTGAATCGATGGAGGACTTGTTCAAGTCAATAAGTAAAAGTTTCCAAATACTTATCAAAGAATATTCTAGAGATGAAGTGGATAAAATGATGAACCTTATGAAGCGAGATAAAGAAGCACTGGTTTGCATCAGAGCCCAGATTCCTTTGAAATTACATTTGTTCCATCAACTGTTGACCCAACAAGATGCTTTGGAAGCAGGCCATAGAGAAATTACAGAGTGGCTAGATGAAGCAGAGAATTTGTTGATTTCGTATGCATTCAGTAACGATCCTCAACAAACGAAAGCTAATCTCGTGAATCACAAGTCATTCTTCAGCCGAGTTTTATACTACAAATCTATGTTGGAAAGCAAAAATAATGTTTATCAAAATCTGTTGAAGCTGACAAACAAGGATAAAAGTATTAATGTGAATGATTTGTCCACCAAATTCAAACAATTGAATGATCGTTTTGCTTATGTCATCAACAATGCAAATGACTGGGAGTACAAGCTGCAAGAAAACATAAAAGTGTGGGAAGGCTTTCAGAGTAGTTCGAATAAAGTCGAAAGTTTTCTACGTCAAGCCGATGCTTGGCAAAATGCGACGATACCGTTGGAGAAAAAAGCAGATGTTGAAGCGCAGTCAGCGTTTTTCACAAGTTTCGATCAATCCATTATAAATCATTTGGAATCACATACAGAACAACTTCTTAAATATTTGCCTCCAAACGAGCAGCAGCATTTAATCAAAAAAGTTGAATTGGTACAGAAGCAATGGAGTGACATAATTTCCAGAATCCCGCAACATTTATTAAAGCTAGAATTCAGATCCAATGAGATCAAATTTTACAACCTCATAAACACCATAGAGAAGGAGTTGAACACAGAGGAGCAATCCTTCAACTGTAATGATAATTTTGATGCCGTTTTAGAAAGGAATGAGGAATTTTTCAAAGATAATGATTTACAACTGGTAGAGAGTGTCCTCGCATCATTGGAAAATACAAACTATTTGTACATGGAAAAGTTTCCAAATGATCGTGCCCTGTTCCAGCCATATCAAAATGCTAATGATAAATGGGTTACTCTAAGCAAACGCATTGAGAACGTGAAAAATATACTTCATAAGATTCCTGCCCAATGGGCTGCATACCAATCAAAATTCAACGAAATGAGCGATTGGATGACACGCGTCGATGAATCTTTAAAACAAATTTTGGCGGAAAAAGAGTCAATGGAACAATTTGAGCAAGAGAAAATTGCCTTTCAGGTATGTAAACTAGGGTTTCAACATCAATTTTTACAATTGAGGGACTGTTTTGTTCCTATCTTACCACAGTTGGCATGATTGTGTTTCAGAGCAGCTTAAATTTTATTGCACTTATTAATTGTTATTCTGTTTAGTTGTTAATAATTGATCATTGCTGCAACATTTTGTTAGTGTAGGAGAAAGTTTTGCAAGACGGTCACACGAGCAGATGTTCCTCTTGCCCTACTTTCCCCTAATCTATAACTTAAAATGTAGTTGTTTGGAATTGCACATACTCATAGATTTTGTTTTTATTTTTTAACAATCTGAAAACCCATAATTACTTATACATATTTTTTCCAATTTCTTCCATTTGCATTTCGGAAGTTGAAAGAAATAATGGTAAAATGTTCAATGAACTGCACATTTTGTTTACTGATTTAATTCTTTTTATTTCACAGAAAATATGCTGCGAGGCTGATGCGAAGCGAGAAGACATGAAGTGGCTTGTAAAGACATTAGATTTTCTTTTGAGCCACACAAATGAAGATCAGGCTACCAGAGAGCAGGACAAAATTGAAAAATTAATTACCAAATACAAGACCCTGATTCCAATAATAGAGACAACCATGATAAAAACTGAAATTTTCGCAAAATGTTATACGTATCGCCGTGAAGCTCAAGAAATATGTGATCTTCTAGACCGGATAAGAATGCAAACCAATGATTTACCTGCACCAGAAAGTCTTAAACGTGTAGGAGAAATGATAGAAGAACAAAACTATTCAATTCAGGAGTTAGATAACCAACGGGCGCATATAATGAAAATGCTTCAAAGAGGAAAAGATTTGAGTAAAAATGCGAATTCTCCAAAGTTTATTGCAGCAGAAATACAAAAACTAGACCAATGCTGGAATAGTACATATAATGACACTGCAGAAAAGTTGCGAACATTAAATAGTTTGCATAAAATATGGAGTGATTATAATGTTGAAAAAGGAAAAATCGTTAGTCTTTTGAATAATGCAGAAATCGAATTGAGATCAGTTACACCTTTGCAAACCGATCCCAAGAGCGTAAGTCATGATCTGGAATCAAAAAAACAATTGGTACTAAACCTTCGACAGGCATCATCAAAATCATTGATACAGTTGAATGATCTGTGTCATGATCTAGGATTATCTCTTCCACCTATCGCCAAGCAGGCGATTGAAAAAGAAACTCATGAGCTTGAAAAACGAATTGATAATACCATGAATTATGTGGAAAAAAGAGTTGAATATTTAGAAGACTACAACGATAAATGGAATGAATACAAGCAGCGCCTTGACAGTCTCAAGAGTTGGGCTAACAATGTGTATCCAAAAATGGTCGCAGCAATTAAGCAACCACACATTACACCAGAAGATCGAGTTGTGAAAACAAATCAGTTGGAAAATGTGTTGAGTGAAAAAATTAAAATTCTCGACAAACTTTGTGCAAGTGCGTCTGATTTGGCATCAAAAGAGGGAAACCTGAGCGAGATGAAACGATTGAAAAGTGAAGTTGTTAGACTTCAAGGTACTTTTTCTGAAATGAATAAGGCCATCAGCATCGAAAAGCGTTCTGTAAATCAAGATCTTGATATGTGGCAAGAATTCAATCAAGAAATTGAAAAGATCAAAATTTGGATTTTGCAAACCAGTGAGGCATCCGAGTTAAGATGTGGCAAAGTTACACAGCTGCATGAAGCCAATAAGCTGCTAGCTAAATTGGATGGATTGAACACTGACTGTGATGCCAAATTACTTCAGGTTCAAACCATGGCAAAGAAATTTAATGCAATTAAATATGGCGCAAAGCCCACTGAAGAATTCGAAAAGTGTTATATGAATTTAAACGAAATTCACGAAAATTTGCAACATTTCATTGCAAAAATAAACAAACTGATTAACAATTGGTCAGCGTTGGAAAATGATTTGCAAAAAATTAACACGTTTCTTACAGATGCCGAAGCTCGTTACCAGAAATATTCCCAAGGCAATATTCATGACTTGCAAATAGACAAGCTGGAAGATAATATAAAAACTCTGAAATTATTCAATAATGAAATTTCTGAGCAGCAAGCTAAGTTAATCAGTCTATCACATCTGTTTGACCAAATGAACAGTAGTATTACTGACGAAGGAAATTCTATTTTGAAAAACAAACTGCTATCTTCTCGTGGAATTTTGACAAAAATTAACGACAATGTTCGAGGATTGCTCAATGATCACTATGAACAAATAGTCATTCAACAGAACTTCAATGCTCGGATGACAGACTTCAGCAACTGGATGGATCAAATTAGAGCAAGTCTGAGTGAACTTGATAAAACTGCTCTAACTGAAGTTGACCTAACACTTCAAAACGTTCAGTATTTGATCCAACAACATGCTGGTAAACGAAATTTGTTCAACGATATTTATTGTCATGTTAAACAGTACAGTCTTAGTGGATCTGTTGGTGATAATTCGGTTCTCAGTGAAACGTTTTCGTCTTTATCCAGCAATTATCAAGGGCTTGAGTCATGCTTGCAAAAATATAAAAATTATTTACAATGCTGGTCAGAATTCTTGCACTGGCATCAAACGACAAAAGAACAGGTTACATTTATAAAGGATAATTTGCTTAATTATGACCATATACTTGAAGCAGAATTACACGACTTTAAAGTTAAAATAGGGGAAATTAAAGATAAAATTAACGAATGGAGACAAACAATGATAAAACTTGAGCATCAGCCCTGTATACAATTTTATGATCAGATGAAAAATGTAGTAAACGCTGTAGAACTGATAGCCGACTTGGAAAACAAAATTGATTCGATAAAAATACAGGCTGATACAAAACTCAAAGAAATTTTTGAAGTGAAAGAAAAAGTTGAAGTATTTAAAAACACACAAAAACAAATAGTTGCCAACATGAATAATATTTCTGATCAATTTAAACTTATTCTTGGAGAAGCGAGTCTGTGCAAAATTCATGAACTTGTTGACAAATTGACAAACTTAAATGAACAAATTGCTCATGAGACTACAGTTCAAGCTCAGGCTCGGCTTGAAGGACAGTTGATCGCTAAACAAGATAAAATGCCTTCTTTTGCAATTCAAGAATCGCTTACGGTTCTCGATAAAGAGTTAGAAAATATAAAGCAGGCTACGGAGGAAATACTGGAACTTTTCTCTGTTGTTCGTAATTCTTATGTTGATTTCAATCAATACAATTTAGAATTTCACAATGAGTTGGCAAACGTTAACAGAATAAATAATGCTACTGCACTCATGTTTGATGATAAGCCATCCTTAGTTAAACAATTGGAACTTTTGAAACAGGTATCTGAGTCGATGAAAAAAATTAAGAAAACCATTGACTTATCATCAAAGAAAGGAAATGAAACTGTCAAAAATTTTAGAGCGTATAATGCTGAAGAGTGTGACAAAATCCTTGAAATAATCCGTCAAAACAATGTCGAATTTAAGAATAATTTGGAAATTTTAATTGATAACAGCAACGCTCTTGATCAAAAACTTGCTTTGTATAGACAAGTTGAAGAGCTAAGTCGTGACTTAATCAGCTGGTTGGACGTAACAAAAGATAAATTTAGCCGTGTTTTAGAAAATCCCAGTGAAATTGATTATAAAATATCGAGCTATAAATCAGAGTTACCTATTCAGGAAGCATTCAGAGAAAACTTTAACAGTCTGCTGCGTGAATTTAAAAGTTGTAATAACAATATATTACCAAAGGACCTGCTCGAGTTGAATAACAACTTGAATGAAATGTTTGAACAGCTGGACTTGACTGTTAGTAAATTGAGTAATTTACAATTAGAATGTGCTAAGGAGGAACGCAATTTGAAAGATCAAATAAAATCAATAATAGAAAAACTATACAAAACTCGCGAAGAAATATTACACTGTGAGGACTTAACATCAAACAATATAAAACAACTGCAAAATTTGGAGAAAATTCGACAGCTAAGAAAAGAACTCAATTTAATCGGAGTAGAAATTGCTGATCTGAAAAATAAATTCATGAGTGTCGAAACTAAATATGACTCTATTAAAGAAGGAACAATTTCCAAGGAAATCCAAAACCTGGATCAACGATTTGGAATTGTTATAAACAGCCTAAATGATATTGAAAACAAACTCAACAAACTTGTTGAAAAATCATTTCGCGATAAGGTGGCAATACTCAGACGAATGGTGGGCTCATTGGATGAAAAATTGAGGTGGTGCAATCCTGAGTCGTGTAGTGATAAATATAATTTGGAAACGAAAAAATCTAACTTAGATGAAATCATAAAATCAATTGATAAATGCAAGGAAAATAAAAAAGAGTTGACAGAATTGTTAAAATCTATTGAAGTGGTGTTAAACAACTCTAAAGTTGAACATTTGGGTGAGGAAAACCTGGAAGTCGAACGCGAATTAGAGCGGCTGATACAAAGCTGCAATAAAACAGCTTCTATCCTGTCCTCGAATATATGTTTGTGGCAACAATATGAAGAATCTTCAGGAGAAATTATCAAGTGGTTAAAAGAGATGGAGCAGAAAAATAAGATGGAGACTGTTATGCTTATTGATCTAAGCTCACTTTTAATCACGATTGCCGAAGTTAAAGATATCAGAACCGCTTTAGCCGAATTTGAACCAAAATTTCAAGCTTTGCATCAAATTGGCGATCAAATAAATGAAATTAATCCCGATTCAAGAGCATT
This sequence comes from Culex quinquefasciatus, assembly GCF_015732765.1. Taxonomy (NCBI): domain Eukaryota; kingdom Metazoa; phylum Arthropoda; class Insecta; order Diptera; family Culicidae; genus Culex; species Culex quinquefasciatus. Next base: position 225,049,254 of record NC_051862.1, on the reverse strand, counting down.
GAACCTAGTCCAACATTTGCATTCACGGTATAATGCCTTCGCGAAATATTTTTCTGCGTTAATCGATCGGCTACTAGACGTTGAGTCAAAATCACAAAAGTTTACCGATAAAAGTAAAGAAGCACATGACTGCCTTCAGTCTTTGAAGCAACAATTAGTATCCGAAAAAGATTATAAGGGACTCAAAGATTTACGCACACGAATTATTGGAAGTGAGAATTTAATTAACGATACCTGCTCGTTTGGCGAGCAGTTGTATGCTGAAGTTAATTCTGATTGTCGTGAAGCTATCAGAACAGAAATTCATGCACTGCGAGCATCGTATAACTCTCTTGTTGACGAGTGCAATGCAGAACTGAAACGGAAAGAAGCAGAAATAATGAATAAAAAATCAATAGATGAAAGTTACAGTCAAATCTTGAAATGGTTATTGGAACTTGATAGAAAAATGTCAGAGTTTCCCCAGTTATATTCAACGCTTCAAGACAAACAAAGTGCATTATTCAGCTGTAAAACAATGCTAGAAGATGCTCGAGCGCATGGGTGTTCTTTGGAGCAGTTGAATAAAAAAATACAAAATTTATTTGCGTCAGACATGGTGGCAAAACTACATGCATCTCAATCTAAACTTGATACAATAACTGAAGATTTAATGAAAAGAATTGATTACTTAGAAAACAGTGTTAAAAACCATGAATATTATCACTCTATTCTTGAAAAATCCAAAGATTGGATGATGAAATTACAATCACAGACAATCGAAATATTCAATGAGAATGAGTTAAGTAAACCGAGAATAGAAGAAGATTTAATGATTCTTGAAAACACGTTGTCCGAAGAAGAAGCCGTTTTAGACAGTATCAATGAATGCTACAACCAATTCACTAAAGTGATGGGACAAACGCATGAATATGGGCATAGTGATCTCTTAAGAGTTTTCGAAAATGACAAACATAGCTGGGTAAACTTTTTTGAAAAATGTCAAGTAAACAAAGAAAGACTTTTGACTGCATTGAAAAATTTGGGGGCACTCAGTCAGAAAACAGAAGATTGTTTGCTGAAACTAGCTGCATTCAAACATAATATTAAAGAAATCTCTGGTAAAATTCCTTTAAATGCACAACAAAGCACAATGATGGAGCTCAGTGAAATAAAGAAGGATATTGAAAGCTATGGAAATTATGTCAGTAATCTGATTGAAGAGTGTCAAAACATGAAGTCAAACGGGGAGCTTTCAAATAAAGCATTCCAACTGCAGAACGAATATCGTAGCCTTACTAACCTCTGTTCAGATGCAATGCTTAAAGCAGAAGCTACTATCAATGATCACTGTGACTTTAATAAAACCTTTGATGATTTCCGAGGTGTTTTGAGTGAAAACATTGATTCTTTAGAGCAGTATAAGCAACTGGTTGGTGATTTAACTATTTTACAAGAACGCCAAGCAAGACTTAAAGAGCTATCATACAAGCGCCTGGATGACAGTAATGTCTTGGAAGAATTAATTGCTAGAGGAGAAAAGTTATGTACGCAAACATCGCCAGATGGTAGAGAACTAATCAGACATAGAATGTCTGAAATACGACAATTGTGGGACAAGTTTTCCGACGACTTGGAAGTTGTTACTCAAAAAGTAGACCATTGCATAATGCAATTTGGAGAATTTAGTCTACAACAAGAGCAGCTATCCAAGTGGTTGAAAGATATTGAGTGTTCTATGAAAGCTAATGCAGAACTCAAGTCAAACATTCAGGACAAACGCGCACAGTACCAAAATCATCGGCTTATGCATCAAGAAATTATATCACAAAATGCTTTGCTGGATGCCGTATGTAATAAAGCTCAACAATTGCTAACAATCACGAGGGATCATCATCTGGAAACCTATTTGGTATCAATAAAAGATACATATAAGAATATTGTTCAGAAATCAAATGAATTGTTGGATCACCTAAAAAATTCTGTTGAACTACACGTTCAGTACGCAAATACTTGTACCAAATTAAAAAAATGGATTTGCGAAGAAAAGGATAAAGTTGCACAGTTTGAAGATGTAACTGGCGAGAAAAGTGAAATTAATAAACGAATAGATGCTTTAAATAACTTAAAAACAAATAAGTCTCAAGGAGCCGACTTGATGAATCAACTTGTGACCAGCTTTGAAAATAATAAACCAAGCACTGCGCCTCAAGGCATATCGATTGCAGAAGAGGAGATTGAATCTACTAAAAAAGAGTTCACTGAATTATACACATTTATTGACAATCTTATCGAAAAACAAAAATTGGCTTCTGTGAATTGGGCACAGTTCGATAGAGATCTGGAAGAGCTTACCAAGTGGTGTAGGTCTATGGAGGTAATTTTCCGAGAGCAGCCATTGTTTGAATCATTGGCCAAAAAGAAGTCTCACCTTCACTTGTACAAGAACAATTCAAATTTCATAATCGAAAAACAGAAAACGTTAGACGAATTTGTAACAAATGCTCAAGCTTTATTCAGTAAAACAGGTGTAGAGAAAATAAAGTTTTACATTAATCAGTTGATCAATCGCTATCAACTTATTAATGTTCTGAGTAAAGAAGTGGTAAATCGTGCTCAGAACATTGTAAATGATCATGAGCATTACGATGACAAGTTGGAAGAATGTAACTTAAACTTTTTAACCATTAATGATATGTTGGATAAGGTTGAAAGTGAGAAGATGTCACCTATTGCACAGTCCATATTGCAAAATGTGGAAATTGAAAAAGAAAAAGTAGAAAATAGTTTGTCAAGATTGAACATGATGGGTGAAAAAGTTTTAACAGAAACAAGTACCGTTGGTCGTGACAAAATACGTGAAGATATGGGCAACGTAAAAGAACGTTGGGATCAACTAGTTTCCAGAATCAACAGTTTGAAGAAACAGTTCGATGTCAGAACCGTACAATGGTCATCGTATCAAGACATTTTGCAACAAGTTTTAGTTTGGCTTGATCAGACAGAAAAGAAAATAGATGTAAACGAATTACGAACTTGGAGTTCATCGCAAGAAATTAGATCAAAACTTTTCAAATATAAAGCATATCTACAAGAAATTATGGGTCAAAACAGAATGATTGATTCATTGAATGATAAAGCTGCACAGTTGGTCGAATGTGGAGACGAAGATGTCAATGCTAAAATGCAATCTGTGAATGAACGATTTGCTTTATTGAAAAAAACGGTTTCCAATATGATTGATAGATTGGATCAGTGTTTGGCACTTTGCAACCAATTCAATGAGCGTCAAAAATCATTCCTCGATGAGTATGATATTTTACTGAACGAATTAAAACAGCTCTCCGATGTTTCGGGCAACAAAAAAATGGTTGTGGCAAATTTTAGAAATGCAGAAAATCTTCAGGGAAAAATTCCTGAAATAACTGAAAGAATAAATAGTTTAAGAACCCTGGTTACAGATAACGATGATCTTATATCCTCTGTAGCGAAGAAAAGTATGGATCAAGACTTGATAAAAATTCAAAACGAATTCGATAAACTGGCAAGCTCTGTAGATGAAACGAAGATAGAATTGGAGAGGCGAATGAGCTTATGGGATGTTTACCAGCAAGACCTGGAACAAATTGGTAAATTTTTGACAGAAATAGAAGACTCAATGAAAGGGTACACATTGAAGAATTTTCTGGTGGAAAAGCAAGAGCAAAACGAGTACTACCAAATGTTGAATTCTAAGCTTAAGCAAAATTATTTGTTATTCGACAAATTGATGGATAAATCGTTAGAATTGCTGCAGAGCAGTGGTGATGGTAAAATTTCTCTCCACATGCAGCAAATGAAATCAAGAATGCAGTCAATAGAAACAACAGTAAAAGAAATAATGAAAAAGTGTGAGCAGGCATTTGAAGATCATAAATTATATAACATGAAATATAATGAATGTCTAAAAGATTTAGATGACATAAGAGACACTTTCGGCAATAGTAAACTTAGCCATCAGTCTAATTTGGAAAACAGCATGAATGTTGTAAAGGGCCTTATTGCAAAACAAAACTGTGTCAGCGTCAAATGCAGTTCTGTTTCTGACATGGGAGAAATGCTGTATGGCTCGACTGCTCTTAAGGGACAACAGGCCATTAGGGTTGAAATACAGGAACTTCTATTGAAATTTGAACAAATTTTTGACGAAATCAATTCATTTTTCAAAACATGTGAAACGCGTCTTGCCAAAGTTTGCGGGTTAAATGAAAAATTCCAACAATTCCGAGATTGGCTTCATACGCCCCATCTGGATTTGTCTCTTGGAATAGTTCGTAAACCGACGCTAGATGAAAAAATTACTCAGCATCAATTTTATGCTGATCTCATTGTTGAGTTGAAAAGTCATGTGCCAGAACTAAACAATCTAAAGGATTTAGTTGAGACTTTGAGTGATAGAGACAATAGTATTGATGCATGCTTCAATGAACTTAATGAAACTTTCAACTACAAACTCGAACAAGTCCAGACATTTGCCAATGCCTATGAGCAAATTGTAAGCAATCATAGACAATACTGCAAAGCTGTTTTGGAAACATCAGATTACATCGATGCGAATCACAACACTATTGAACTGTGGGGTGAAACAGATCTTGACCAAGTTTCATTAATGACAAATATGGATCGTCTAATTGAACTGAAAAAGTCAGTGTTGTTAGAAACAAACAGAATTGAACAAATTCGACAACTTGGACAAGCAACTATTCCTGATACCAGTGACGATGGTCAGTCAAATATTAGAACACAAATTGACATTTCTCAGCAGGAATGGGAAGGCCTTTTAGCTGCAGTTGATTCGACAATAGAAAAAATTCAAGCTAAGATTACCGAATGGAGTGATTTTGAAAAATTACGAACAGAATGCATGAACTGGATGCGTAATGTCGACTCTAACATTCACTCAGTTGACTTAAAGTCAACTTTAGACGAGAAGAAAAATACCTTAGATTATCTGAAAAGCCTACAAGGTGAAGTTAAGGCTAAGGAGCTTGAGATAGATTCATTTACTGAAAAAGCTCAACAGCTCTATAGGGGGTATCTTAGTAATAGAAGCTCCCAAATATCAGAGCTAACAATCAAGTATCAACAGACAGCAAGCCGCATTAAAGAACTATCGACTAGATGGCAACAGTATGTGATAAATCATCAAGAATTGGAAACTCAATTTGCTAATCACAAAGTATGGTTGAATAGTGTCAAGGAGAAACTGAACTACTGTGCTGACTTATCTACACCGTCAGAAAAAGATTTGCAGAGTAAACTCAAAGTTATCCATGACCTCATTGTCAATAAAGATGAGGGAAGTACCAGGATACAACAGATAATTGACTTATCACGACAAGTACTAGCATGTACAACATCACTTGGCCACGAAGCAATTAATCGCGTTGTGGCCGATTTACAAGATGAGTGGTCATGCTTAACTCTTAGAATGGTTGATGTAAAAAGTCAGTTGGACGATGCCATCAATCAGTGGTCAGGATTTTTGGATCAAGTAAACGACTTGAAGAAGAAAATAGAATGGATGGAAACTGAAATGAAGCTATTATCAGAATTCCAAGGCAATATGGCTGAGAAACGTGCCCAGTTGGATAAAATAAAGCATACAGAAGAAAAAATACGCATTGAACGTATTGAAATTGAACCATTGAAAAAGAAAGCTGCTGAAATGAGCAGTTCCGGTCAACAAACGCAAGCTGCGTCTACTGCCCAACAAATTCTTGGCAAATTTGACTATATAGCAGATCAAATTACGAAACTGCTCACTGAACGTGAAGATCAGTATCGTGACCATCGTTTGTACAAAGAAGCACACGATGATTTGACAAACTGGATTAACCGTGCACGAGAGAAATTGCCGTGTGCCAAGCAACAATCTCTCAGTGACAAACTAACCATCGAAAACGCCATGGCTCCTCTGGATTCACTTATGAAGAAGAGAGCTCAAGGTGAATTACTGGTCGAACATTTAGTCCATACAGGTGAAGTTGTGTTGGCTTCAACTTCTGGCAAAGGAAAAGAGACTATCAAAGCTGATATCAACCAACTCAAAAATAGTTTTGAAACACTTTTCAAGGATATCGTTAATCAAAAGCAAAAGCTCGAACAAACAATTTCATTGCTAAGAGAATACAAAGAAGAATATGAGCGTTTGTCTGAGTGGTTGCAACAAATAGATATAATAGTTAAAAATCATAAGCTTGCAACCTCATCCAACTTACAAGATAAAGAGAAACAAGTTAAGGATATGAATGAAACCATTGCTAGATTGGAAAAAGGTCAAGACGATTTAAACAAGTTTAATGCTTTTGCTGCACCATTATTGCAATCGCATTTGGATTCATACATTGGCAATCAACTACGACATCTTAACTCTCGATATCAGGTACAAGTGAATATCGCAAAAGATGTTTTGAAAAAAGTTGAATCTAATTTCGAAGCTCACAAAGAATATAAGGAACATCTTACAAAAGCTAACAATTGGATTGACAATGCCAAAGAAATTGTACGATATTCTATTGAAAATGTAGAAAATGTTAGCAAAGAAAACCTTGAAAAGCGTCTCGAGAAGGTTATCGAACTGATTCAGCAGCGCGAGCAAGGGCAACAGCTGGTGAATCATACTGTCAATACAGGTGAAAAGGTCGTCAAAACAACAAAATCCGATGGTAAAGAAGTAATCAATAATGAAATTAAGGAAGTTCAAAATGCATGGGATCGTTTGGTTAAGAAAATGTCAACCGCTAAGGTTCATTTGGAAACAAGTTTGCTTCAATGGGCTGATTATAGCTCCAGTTATAACCATCTTCAACAGTGGATACAGGATCGTGAGTCAAAGCTGCAGAGGGTGTGTGAGCAAAAAGTAGTTCGATTTAAAACTGGTAAACCATCAAGCCTAAGTATTGGGTTGAACGAAAGAAGAGCGAATTTACGGCAGGCTAATGATATTGTGCAGGATATTGTATCTTTTGAACCAATGATTCAGTCTGTAGCAAGCAAAGCTTCCGATTTACACCAAACATCCCCAGCTTCAGAAATTTCAAACAAATATGAAACACTTAGTAAACAAGCAAAGGAGCTTTTTGCTAAACAAAAAGAAACTGTCGAGTTACATCAAGCTTTCATTGATTCCAGTAATGACTTCGCCGCCTGGATTCGTAATGCCAAAGAATGTATAAACAAATGTTCTGACTATAGGGGCGATAAAGAATCGTTAATATCAAAAATGTCACAACTAAAAATTTTAGATAACGATGTATCTGTAGGGCAAAAGAAACTTGAAAAAGCTCTAGAACAGGCAGAAGTAGCATGTCGAAATGTAGAATCAGAAGAATGTGAAGCAATAGAAAAGGAAGTAGCTATTCTGCAAGATGAGTTTGATAATTATTGTATTGTATTGAAAAAAATTGCCACATCTTTGGAGAATGGTATAGTTAGATGGACAGAGTATGACGATCATTATAAAAAGGCATTAAACTGGATTGATAAATATGAACAGGTTATTCAGTCAAGCAACAAAATGCAAAACAGCTTAGAAGAGAAAAAGTTTGTTTTAGAAGAGTTTCAGGAGAAATTACAAACGCTTTTTGATTGGCAAAAGGAATTAGATAACCTCAATATTCGGGCACAGATTTTGCTGGACATTTGTGCGGATACTAGAGTGAGCAATGGAGTTACACAGCTGACGACAAAATACAACGTTTTGCTGTCAATTGCAAAGGAAATAATGCGACGTTTGGAGCTACACTATCAAGAACACCAGCAACACAATGCATTCTATGGCGAGTGTCAAGACTGGTTGGAACGTATGCGAGAAAAGCTAAACGAATGTGATGTCACTCCACATTCAATAGTTGATACTCAAGCAAAATTAAACATCATTAAAGGAATTCGCCAAAGTCTGGAACAGGGTCAAAATAAGCTGCGTTACCTATTTGAACTTAAAGAAAAAATTGTTCTCAGTACTGAATCAGAAGGTGCATCAAAATTGGCTGAGGATACAGAAAATCTAAAAACGGAATATGAATCATTGATGGTTGATATTCAAGACATACGACAAAAGCTTTTAAATCATTTGACACACCTCGAAGATGTTGGCAAGCTATCAAAAATGCTCTCCGAATGGATTGATGAGGTGCAAAATAAATTGGATGATGAACCAATCCTGATTGAATTATCTGATAAAAGGGTTGCATTAGAAAAATATCGTGCAATACATCGTGAAACTGGAAATTACAACGATATTGCCGAAAAGATAAAAACCAAAATATCAGAAAATCAAAACGTAAATTCTGAATCCATTCAAAAAATATTATCTACCTACCAGGCATTAGTTGACAAAGTTGGTTCAGAAATTGAACATCTTGAGAGCCAAGTAAGCTACTACGAAAAATTCAATCAAGGTCAACAAGCACTTTACGATTGGTTGAAGAACACTCGATCAAATACTGAGAAACTATCAGATTATCATGGAGACAAAGAACAAATTGAGTTACAAATTAATCAAATCAAAGATATTGAACTATCCTTCTCCGAAGGAAAAGTGCTGCTAGAAAATGCACAAGATTTAAGCAACAAATTACTGAACATCGTAGGTAATGACGGTCAAGACACTGTGAAACAAGACATTTTGCAATCCAAGTCTGATTGGGAGGATGTAGAAGTACTTACCAAAACTGTGCATCAAACTTTAAACGAAGTTTTGGGTTCATGGGAAAGCTTTTTCGATAAATCTGAAAACATACAAAAGTTTATTGCTGAATACAAAGAACAAATAGAATCATTATCAAACGATAAGGGAGAAGATCAAGAAAGCAGTCTGAAAAAACTAAAGGTAATTACTCAATTTAATATTATGCAAAACCAGTAACTAACTAGCATGAAATATCCTTGTCTCATTTTATTCCTCCAATCCACCAATACTTAACATCACTGAATAAAATCCTTGGAAAAACAATAGCATATCTTGGATATTGTTACTACCAAGAAAAATGAAGTAGATGAACTGAACGATGTTTGCGAAGTTTTAATGGAGAAAAGCACTTGCTGTATGGTTCGAGATCGTACAATTGATCTTCAAAAAAGTTATTCGGGTCTCTTAATGAATCTTCAAGGTAAGTGAAATGTATACGTTGCTCCAATCATTGATAAATATTCAATAAATGTTTGGGTGATTTTTTACATGATTATTTATAATTTGATTTAATATAAATAATTTGTTATTTGCAGGTTTAATTTCCCAGCTCCAAAAAAATGTTATGAGTCATACCGAATTCATTTATTATAAAGATGAATTGGATAAATGGATAAACAACGCAAATGAGGTTATCAACGGTTGTCAAAATATACCAAGTGATGACATTTCTATTATAAAACAAGAGATAATTAACATTCAAACTATCTCAAACACTATACCACAAGGGCAAAAATTGTTTGAAATGCTCCAGGATGCATTTACTAAATCATCATATTTGTATTCAGAAGCTAAGCAAACGGAAATGTTTCAAATTATATCTTCGTGTAGGGATGCTATGGACTCAGTTGTCATAAAAATCAATGCAAGTCTTGACGAATTGAACGCCAAACACAATCGTTTGGAGATATACGATGATTTAAAGAATAGAGTAACAGATTGGCTGAATCTTACAGAAGGTGTACTTGAATCTATTCCGGAAACTCACGGAGAAATGGGAGAAGTTAAATCATTGCTTGATAAAATGAAACATATAGAAACAGAAATTTCATTCAAACGAACTGATCTTGAGAATATTCAACAAGAAGCGCTAAGTTTATTTGATCCAAGCAAGAGTTCGTTAGAAATGGACCGAGTAGCAAATCTTCAACAAAGAAATATAAAATTGAATGAAAAATGCGTGTACACAATAAAAAATTTGGAATTGGAGCTTCAAGAGCAGATGCTGTACTATCAAAATTTGCAAGAAATTGAAAAATGGTTGCTGCAAATATCATTCCAATTGATGGCACATAATTCACTTTACATACATAACCGAGAACAAACTCAAGAACAGATCGCTCAGCATGAAAAACTTTTGAATGAAATCCAACGTTATCAGGTAACCATTGATGATTTCAATGTGAAAGGACAAACGCAAATTGAACGATATGTGCTGAAGGCGCCAGAAATCAAGAACCGAATTGAAAGTCAAATGAAAAACATTAAAGATAGCTATACATCTCTGTTGAATACTTCCGTGCAAATTAAGAATAGACTGTATGACTCTTTAAACAAATTCCAAGAATATGAGAATACTCTAGACGATATTGCCCGGCGGCTTGATGAGTTTGAACCAGAAATAACTCAGATGAAACAGATTAAAGTATTAAGCTACGATGTTGGAAAAGAAACTCTAGAAAAGGCGCAAAGTTATCATAACAAATTGCAGATTGAAAAAAGTCGATTGATACATGCTGTTCAAGCGTGTGAGGCAGCTACTGCTAGCATCAGCAGACCAAGCTCTCCAGTAGAAAGTGCCCATCAGGTTATTCCTGAAATTGAATTAATGGTTCGTGCGCGACTGGAGGACCTTATCGACGAGGTAAGTAAACATTTGTATGCCAATGCATATGATCCTTTAAAGAATGCAATTGATAGATCTTCGATGTATCCTGATATAAAACATATAGGTTAAATTGCGCTTTTCCTTTTTCACAGGTACAATCGTGGATTGAAGATTTGATTTCGTCTATTAACAATTGTGAACGACAATACAAACAAAGGCTTGAACTTGATCAGTGGATTACGAAACAAGATGCTTCAGTTACCGACTGGCTTTCGAAACCCTTTAAATTACGCACAGAAACTGCTGAACAAGAAATGCGTCAAATGAATGACCTGCTAAAAGAAATTTCCGCGAAAAAAGAGCTCACTGATCTAGATCCAGTGTTATTAGACAAGTTGCATAATCTACAGAACCGACTAGAGCAAGCAGTTGATAAGAAAATGTTGGACCAATTGTGCATTAACAACTATAGGAAAATCCACGAAGAAGTACAAGTTTGGTTTGATGATATCGTTAATCAAATTGATTCCCCTGAAAAAGGTTGTGGCATGAATTGTAAACAAAAGTTGGAAAACATCAATGAAATAAAGAAAAACATTGAAAACAACTGTGAAATTATGAAATTGTATAAGCAAAACGCTACTCAGGCTTCGGGAATCGTGAGTAATTTAGATGCTCAGCAAATAGCTGAACAAACAAAATCAGTCGATCGCAGGTATAATGACGTGCGCAAAAGACTTGATAGAAAAATTGATGCCGTTGATTCCACCAACAATATATACAATAAGATTCATGCTGATGTTAACACCATTAATGATTGGTTATCTGAAAAACATAAAATAATTTCACAACCATATCAATTAGACGCTGATAGCAAATCAGCTGAGTTGCAGCAACAAAGTTTCAAATCACTTTTAAAAGAAGTTGAAGAAAAGCAATCGCTGCTTGATACAATTGGAAAAAGGTTTGCAAGCATTCAGCCTGACTTAGAGTCTGACGAGAAACAGAGTTTGGCTAATGACATACTCAAGGCTAATGACTCTTCTCGAGAGCTAGTAAATTGCATATCTAAAGAAGTTGACAAAATCGTTGATGATATACTGTGCCGCAAAAATATGCAGAATAATCTTGAAATGATGAGATCATGGATTAGAACAAAACAAAATGACATTAATAAAGCGTCTGATTATGTACCATTGTTGGCATCTAACGTTAAAACAGCGTTAGAACTATGCAAGAGACACGCTCTTGGTATACAGGAATTCAGAGAAAATGCCTTTAAAGATGTAACCAAACAGGTGCATGAAATCATGAAAGAGTGTAGCACTGAAGGGCAGAATAAACTATCTCGAGAATTTGAGTTGTTGTCAGATAAATTGCAAAGTTTATCCAACAGTTGCAGCGAAAAGATATCCTTCCTCGAGCTAGAGCATAAAAAACGCATTAACTTTGAAACCCACAAAGAAAAGTTATTGGAATGGTTTAATTCAGCTGAAACAGTGATTGCTGCGGATGTACGACCCCTTAGCTTGGTTATCCTGAAAGACCAAAAAGATAAATTAGATCATATAAATGATCAGAGCGAATCAATAAAACAATGTGCAAAAGAAATTGAGGAGTACAAAAACACTATAGTTCCATCTTTAAATGAGACAGAAAATAATAGCATAACTATGCAAACCAGAACACTGACTGACAAGTGGCAAGCAATCGATAAAGCGTTGAAAACAAAACTTAAGAAAATCAACGAGCATATCCAAGAGTATGAAGAAGCTTTGCGAAAGATTAATCAATGCGCTGAGTTTGTATCCACAGTTCAAACTCGTCTGCGTGACATGAACAAACCGGTTGCAAGTAAAATTGAAAATATTCAGGATGTGTTGATGACATACGAAACAATTTTAGGGGATTTAAAAGAAAGGCGTATTGATCTTAATACCATAATGCTAACTAATATCCCTCAGCTCAGAGAAATTTCTTCAAAACTAGAAGAGATGATTTATAGTATGGAAGAACAACTAAGACGTTTGAAAACGACATTAAACATGAGAGATCAATTCGTTGGAGCGATTAATGAAGTGGTGAAAACCATTTCTATTATCAATACCGACTTTAATGAAATTGACCAGTTTTCTAAGAACGTGAATGAAAGGTTGGACAAATATAATGCCATACTGCATCAAATTGAGCAATGTCATCAACTGCTGTTATTGGCATCGGATAAGGGACACGCTATTGCAAATGAAGGAACGGATCTTGACCGTCACAATATAACGGACCAGTTAAATGCATTACGTGCACAACTTGAATCGATAAAAAAGAATGTTGAAATTGAACAAGATAAGTATCAAAAGCAGAGAATCTACCACAAAAATATCTCCAAAGACATTTTGAAGCTCTTAGAGTGGTTTAGATTGAAGAATGACATCATCAAATCTCGCCCATTATATTGCGATGACTTGAAAATATCTTCAGAGCTCATTTGTGACAATGAAAACTTGTGCGTTCAAGCCCGTAATAAAATCAGTCAAATTTGTGACCTACTAAATAAACTTAAGTATGAGTCCCAACTACCAGACGACTTAAAGGCATACATGCAAGAAGCCGACCAGCTTAACAACTCGATACCAAATGAATTAAATTCTCGTGAATTATACTTCCAAGAAAACCACAGCCATCGTATTGCATATCATGCTAAACTCTCTGAAGTCGAAGAATGGATTAAGAAGTTTGAAAATCAGTTCGTAAAGCATTTCGAATTCAAGATGGACGTTGGTATTATTGAGGCAAATCTTAGTGAGTTGTCCAAATTTGTGAAAGAAGAAGCTGACCTGAGGAACGTACTATATCATGACATTCAAGAGCAAGCGGAATTATTTTGGAATACTCTCACTGAAAGTGACCAAGACAAATGTTTGTTGTATCATGAAAATTTAAAAACGCGCATGACAGAAGCTTCACATAAGGCCGCCTTAAGACAGACCGACTTACTGGCGAATAAAGATCTGATACAGCGACATAAAGCATATGAAGAAAAGCTTGTGACATGCTTACAAAAATACAAACTAGGAGACTCAGTGCTGGCATTACCTACCTTACCCGCTCGTACAAATCACATAAATGAACTTTTGAATGCGCTTATGGTAAGTAAACATTATTTTAGTGTGGAACTCTAATTAAATTAAAGAAGATGTTTGTGAAAGGGGTGTTTGTGGGTCTCGTGGCGCAGGGGTAGCGGCTTCGGCTGCCGATCCCGATGATGCTATGAGACGCGGGTTCGATTCCCGCCTTATCCACTGAGCTTCTATCGGATGGTGAAGTAAAACGTCGGTCCCGGTTTCTCCTGTCTCGTCAGAGGCGCTGAGGAAGGCCATGCCCCGGGGGGCGTATTGCCAATAGTTTCGTTTTTCGTTTGTGAAAATGTTCGTTCAAAATATAAAGGTAATAGAGAATTATACAAAAATAATGTGGTGCAGTGCGTGGCCGAATGGTTACGCTGTCCGCTTTGTAAGCGGATGATTCTGGGTTCGATTCCCATCTGCTCCAACCTTCCATCGGATGAGGAAGTAAAATGTCAGTCCCGGCCTTGGTTGTTAGGCCGTTAAGTCATTCCAGGTGTAGGAGTCGTCTCCATGCCATAAGTACAAACAACACACCAAACCAAGCCTACTCCGGTGGAATCGCTGGCGGCGGTTGGACTCGCAATCCAAAGGTCGTCAGTTCAAACACTGGGGTGGAAGGTTCCTTGGAGTAAAAAGAGGTTTGGGTGCTCTCCCCATTCAAGCCTACGGACTCCTAGGTTCGAGCAGAAACTTGCAATAGAGACCACAAAAGACCCGGGGGTCGTTAATGTGGATGGTTTGATTTTGACAAAAATAATGTGAAATTAGGCTTCATCCATAAAGTACGTCACGCTAAAACCAGCAAAAATATACCCCGCCCCCCTTAGTCATGCTTGCTCAGAAGACTCCCCTTCACCCTAGAGTTTGACATGCTTTATGGATGACGCCTTACAGATTCATGCATTTGTTTGTTACCATGAAACCTTCAACACAAATTTGTTTTTTTTTCTCTAAAACTAATGTTTTCCAATTAAAAAAATTAAAAAAATATCGGAAAAATAACCATTTGCAATCTTTTGAAATTGAACCCAACTAATAAATAAACAATTCGCCATACGATGACATAAAGAAAGATTACTTCGTTCATTTGGACAAGATATTAATTAGTGTCTAATCAATCCGCGACTATCCAGCTAAATTTTGAGAAACATGCATTTTTACTTCATTGATGCAATATTTTAGCCATCAGGCATGTGAAATTGGGCCCAAAAACCTACCTTGAGGCTTGAAGGACGCTGGCACTTACAGACAGTTGATCAGATTTGCCGTTTTTATAACCGGTTGCTGAGGGGAACACCCGTGAAGAGTATCGGGGCCGGCATTTACAAAGCGGATTCAGTGACAGTTTATTATTCACCTTAATGTTAGCATGTTAAGGTTAACATTCCATAGGTTGTCTTCCTAAGGTGTCCTGATAAGGTCCAGTTTGTGCCGATACACTACCTTCCCTTTACTAAGCAACCGAATCCAGAAGGGAAAAGATCACCAGTTGTGTTGGTCTGAGCCGGGATTTGATCCTCGATCTACCGCTTATGAGGCGGAAGCGTTACCACTAGGTTACGTGACTCGGTCAAATCTTTCTTTAAGGGGTTACATACTGCCCCTGATCGCATAAATGTCCCATATGCATTTCCATCGATTTCGAGTTATTGATGCAGTTTGGTTCAAAATTGTGTGCTCTTTCAAAAGAGCCTATAACATCCAGTACTTTGTTCTAGAAATCAGGAGAAAATTCAGTTTTTTGGCGAAAACTTAAAACGTCGCCTTATGTATGGGACAAACTTTAAATGCCTTTTTTCTCAGCTTGCTGTTTTTGCATATGGGACATTTATGCGAACATGAGCAGCATACATGTAAATCGGCAAAAATTTCATAGGTTTGTTTGAGCACACACTAAATTTTACTTAAAATCTGTTTTCAGGGCATTTAAATATACATTTTCATCTATTAACAAAAAAAATTTGAAGACATTTAGTTGTATCATTGCCGAGATATAGCTATTTGAAGTAAGCAGTTTCAAAAAATGGGTGCCACGATATCTCAACACTGCCTTGACCAAATCGGTTCAAAATTTTGGTGAAGACTCGTTAAACCAGCCCTGTGTGCATGACGACGGTCGATTTTCAAAAAACTTAATTTAAAAATAGATAAAAAATATTTTTGCGTTTTTTTCATATAAAAAATTGTTATTTTTTGATTTTTGTATTTTTCAAAAAGCAAAATTTTAAGGTTGGGCTTCGTCATGCACACGGAATATGTCTTGAGAGTCTTCACTCCGAATTTTGGCCAATTTGGTCCATCCCATCTCGAGATATCGTGGTACCCGTGAATCAACTCGGTGTTTAGAGAAAAACGAAAAGAATGTTTGACAGTTCGTTTTGCACATTGCACAGCTTAAATCGTCTCTTGTTCATTTTTTTCAAGAAAAAATGAAACTCATCTTTTTAGTGGATTTTATAAATTTTCTGTAATATGAAATTTTGTGATATTCTACATGTATGTAACCCCTTAAGATTAAAAAAGTTCTAATTTTCATAATACATGAGCGGTTTTTTCTCTGAACTCTTTCTTTACCCAATGTCTCACTCTGCAAAAGCAAGTCAGTCAGTGTTGGTTGAAAAGGTAAACACGATATTTTTATGTGATGATGACATCAGTGATCTCATGTCGCAAAAACTGCGTCACCATGAGCAAATTTAACTCGGCGGCGCAGAGCTTGATTCGATTTTCCAAATCGCATAACCGGCTGATCTTTTACAACACTTAAAGAGCAAAATTCACACAAGGATGCATACAATATCTGCTTCAGCTTAAAATCTTCTCCTCGCCACGTGTTCGGAACCATAATATTCAAATTTTTTATGCTTGGTGTTTGTGAATGCACGGTGAGCCAGAAATAACCTTCATTTTGAGAGAATGCGCAGAAGGCGCTTGACATAAAATTAGGGATCATTCTTAAATCACGTGGTCATTTCTTGCATGAATGTGGGATGAGTAATTACCAACAGTTTCTTTGGTTACATCAGATAGTTGGTTTACCAGTATTTTTTTTTTCAAAATTCGTCAATGACATTGCTTAGGTACAGCCCCTATACAACTGCTAATCTCTCTTTAGAGTGAGCTCATCGTGGAAGTAAAAATAAAATTCATTACAGCTAAACTTCGATTTATTCGTTAAATCTATATGTTGGTTTAAAATATAACTAGATTGTACAACATCAAACTATCCGAGTGTTTATGTTGAAATTACAACTAAAACCATGTCAAACTTTTAAACATTTTCGTATGTTACAATTAGCCCAAGACATTCCTCAAAACGATATCCGTCATGATCGGTTTCCAACTGTAAATGTTCATTCAAAGAGCACGTAGCTCAATGAAGTTACAAAAAACCTTTCATTCACATTTTCGACTTGTTCGAGGTAGCACGATTGTATGAATAAAATACCCGGAGTTTTTCACCGGCTTACTATTTAGCATAAAATAATAAATTTGTTTCTTTCGTAGGCTGAGCAACAAGAACTGAACTTGTTCAACGACCTATCTAGTAAAATAATTCATCAAACTGACCCATCTGAGAGTGATAAAGTAAATAAGCTTAATTTGGAAATCAACCGTAATTGGGCAGACAATATCACTCTTTTGGAGAACGTACGAGAAAATTTAAACCAACTGCAACATCAGTGGAAACAGTTGGAGAGTATTTTGCTGGAGCTTGAAACCAAATTAAATTGTTTGCTGGAAAAAGACAACAATCTAGACTTAACCGTCCGATCAAGAGAGGAAATTGATTCTAAAAATAAAAAAATAGAGGTATGTAATGTTACTATATGCATCACGTGACAGAACTTTTCAATGAATCAAAATTTCATTAAAAATTATGCGATTTTCTAAAACATTTCAGGACCTTTTGGAAGACAAAGCTGCTCTCAATGACTTGTACTTGAAGGCCAACTCTCTGGCAAAAACATTGATTATTGCTTTGCAAGAGCAGCAATTGAAACCGTACTCATTGGAAGATAAGCTAATTCATTTGAATCAGGTTGACTCAAAGTAAGTATAATTATTGAAGCTATTTTGGTTTACACCGGTTAATGATTGATTAACCTTTTGAAAAAATTGAGTAACGTTTTTTTTTTTTAATTTATGTCAAGTATGACCTAATTATGAAAACGTATCCTTTTTTTGCAATAAAATAAAATAAAATACGAATTTACTTAAACAAACTTGGGACGAGTAAGAGATACCAGTGAGATCTTTCGAACAAATCCTCCCTCTCTCTCAATCTCTTAGTTCAGCTCGCACACTCGTGTTGGCATAGCTTTGGTGTGCCATTCATTTTAGTCGTTTGTTGTGCTTTGAGCCGCTCGGTTATCGTTCAATTCGTCATAGCGATAATAAAAATTATTGCTCTATGAGCACCATATTGTACTAGCATAGCCATAAACAATCAAATCGTACTTGGTAAACTTTGAACTAAAGAGTAAAAATAATACTAGCGATTTTTGATCAGAGAGAAGCGTAAAAGGTATTGCATCAACACTTCCGAAGAATATTGAAGCACCTGACGTCATCGGCTAAATTTAAGTTTTGTTGACCGTGAATCGGGCGGGGTGTTCATTTGCATTGAGACGTATCTTGACTGTCGGTGACTAGCAGTATTTTATTTTAGAATTTTGGAGATTATTTACCTATGATTTTTTTTCCAGATTGACAGACAACCTAAAGATAAAGCAAAAGCAGCTGCAGGATAAATCACTTGAGTTATTACTCTTCCTAGATCAAATATCCAATTTATGCACCGAAATCGAGCAAACGTCTGACAAGTTGATAAAACTAAATCCATTTGATGAAAGATTGCAACAAACAGAAAAGTCGATCACAGCGATCAAGTACAAAATTGATGAGTTTGTAGATAAAAAGGGACAATTTTGTCAAAAAATCAGTGAAAACTACCTGCCAACACAACAGTTTATTCCTACTGATTTGACCAAAAAAGTCGATTTACTACAAACATTACTAAACAATCTTATTGCTGCAATGGATAAGTGCAACATTGACTTCAGACGAGCCAAAATAGTGAGAACTGATTACTTCGTGGTTTACGATAAAATCAAAACATGGATTGAAAATGCAGAACTGACAATGACCAACCATAATATTGATCCAAGTGAATTGAAGACAAAACTTGTTGCACTTGTCAATGGCGAAAAGGATATCCAACTGGCACACGAACAACTTACAGCGTATGGAAAAGAAATCATTCAAAGCTCCCCAAACAGTGATGATAAAATCACAATGCAAGCAAATGTAGATCAAATAACATTCGAACTGAGCAAAACAATGCAACTTGTCGAAGATAAAAATCAGACAGTGGATCAAATACTTGGAAATTGGGCAAACTTTATGCGGGTTTATCAACTAGTCATTGATTGGTCCATCAAACTACGTGCACTTTTAGAACGGAAATTACAACTTAATACTCTCTATGAAGCTCAATTGGCTTGTCAAAATTACTCCGTAAGCTAACACAAAAAAAAACAAATTAAATATTTATTACTAACACAAACAACTATTTCAGAGTGCTGTTTCTAGTATAGCTGATGTTTCGCAGAATTTAAGCGAAATGAACCATGAATTCGATAAAATCAACGAAGTTTGTTCGACTGGATACTTGAAAAATAAACTACACGAAGCAGAAACTCTCAAAACCGACATTGAAACAGTACTTTTTGAGAGGGTATACATCTGTCACAATATAGATTTAGTACATTTTTTTAACCTCGACTTTTACTTTTCAGAATCTGTTTCTATATGAAACGACAGAAGAGTGGCAACAATATGAAAATAAAATAGAAAGTGTTAAATCATGGATTCAAGATTCCTACCAAACCCTAAACTCGACGGAATTAAAAAGCAAAACACTTCGAGATCAACTTAGAATTCTTGAGCAGATGCTTGCTGATATATCTGCTCAAAAAATTAAAGTTAACATGTCACTAGAAAAACTTCAGGTAAATTATATCAACGATTGTTTAATCTATTTCTTTTGTAACACTTCAATTTGTTTGATCAAAAAGGTACATTTCCACTCGGAAATCATCTACTCCGACAACTCCAACATTGTTCATATTGGTCGGACCACGATTGGTGACCTGGAAAAATTGAACAAAGACGTCTTTCAAACTACCCAAAACCTGGACAAGGCACTCACTCAAATCGAAGACTGCCAAAACGAGATGCAGGGGATTCGTCAACGCATCGTACAGGAGGAACAGCAGCTCCGGAATATTTTATCACCATTGCATCAACCAAGCGATAGTGATAAAACCGAACAGGTTAGTGGCCAAATGTGTTATCAATATGCTAGTAAATATAACGTAATTACACATGAAATTTTCTCGACATTTGAAAACTAAAGAGCAAAAAATTTAATTTGTTGTAATTTAAAAATGTTCGTTTCAAACACAAAGTAGATTTGCTTAACGGTGGCTCTGCGGAGCGTAGCTAGATTCGTACTTTCGAAAAATGATTTATTAACCATTGTTGTAGTTTGATTTTTGAAATTTGTCACTTTTTGGTTCTAATGAAAAAATGTCTTGTCTAACATCACAGTTCTACGCAAATCAGTCATTACCATTGTTAATTCGTGCATCACGTCATAAAACTTGATACCTGGCATAGTTTAATTGTTACTTTATTCATTAGTTGGTTTGGCATTTTTGAAGGGGAAAGGTGGCATATAAAAACTCATACATGCACTACCTTAAAATCAACAGATATAAGCATATCATACTTTGGTGTTAACTATCTGCACAACGACACATTTTTAGTTAAGGTCTACTGTTGGGTCAACTTTTATTTATATACTCTTTATTATTTCATTTTCCGTTCTTTCCTACTAACATTCGAACCCTACTAAACTATGCATTTTGGAATCACAATAAAAAAAATCATTTACATATCACAAAAAAACATTTCACTTCGTAAAACTCGTCTTCCATACGCTTTGGCAAATAATCATTAAACACTCTTTGGCTGTCTCATCGAATGAAAATCGGTCTGTGGGATATACAAACAAACAGGAATGTCGGGAACGCATCAGAGCTTTGCAATCACATCTTAATCAGATAAATGCTAAAATCAAACTGCTGCTGCAACGAGGCACCCCGGAATATACTTGATGTTTACGGAAAGTCTACCTTCTTTGTCGAATTAAAAATTGTATTTATAAATAAAATTGTTTAGTTTTTGAAATTTATAAGCAACATGATCGTTGCAACTATTTATTGTGATTTAATATTTACTTATATTTTTGGAAAAGTAAAGATTTTTTTGTGAAAAATGTACACAGATGATTTTTTATCCATCATTAAAAATAAAATTCCAAACAATAAATTGACAATTCCACCATCAGGGTCTGCTGTTAAACTGCACTCAACTGCTACAGTCACAGGACCAAATAAAATCTGCAATACAACGCGATGTCCCTCTGGCAGAAACGAAGGAACTTGCGGAATCGATATCACCATTATCTTCAACGCATGAAGCTGTTACTCCAGGAAACTCTGCAACCCACAAATCAAGCCCAACAAATGCTTGGAATAATTCAAATCTCACGTATGCAGAAGTTGTCGCGGGTCTTCGTCGCCAACGTCAAATGGTGTTCGAATATAGCAGCCAAGAGAAAATGCGTGTTTCCAGTCAACCAAAAAGACAAAAAGTTGATCAAAGTGTTGAGGGAACCAATCTTGAGAAAAATCCTCTTAAAATTGATGACAAAACGGAGAATAATAAGATGACCGATGCCGTGGGAAGAAAAAGAAATCCGAAAAAAAGTGTCCAGCAAAATCATCCAGGAAAGTCCGAAAGAAAGGTGGTTGATAAAACAGCTGTGGTACAACAATTATCCTCTGAGCATCATGCAACAACTTCGGAAGAGAATGCCAATAGATCATATGCAGATGTCCTCAAGGCACTCAAATCTGGTTCAACCGATCGGACCACGATTATTTCACACACTGCAACAAATAATCAAGAAAGCGGTAAATACAACGTTGAAAAAACAACGATGTTTTCGAGTCAACAAAATGTGCCTCCATCACAAATGCTTGAACAATGTGTTCATGTCGACCTTTTAACAAAAAATGGAAATCCGTTGGCCCAAAAACAAATCTCAACAAAACAAGGAAACATTTCCAAAAAAAATAAACAAAAAAATAAAGCAAACATCAAATGCCGAGAAGAAATCCTGAGTAAACCTACAATCATCAAATCTACGGAAGAATCTATGATTCAAATCACCCCAAATCAACAGTCATTTGAAGAAGTTTGTGTAACTGACCATTCTATAGACTCAAGACTCAAAGACTGTTCAGATATGAGTGTAGGAAATTCTAAAGGCGACCAGAAAAATGGAAACCGCAAAGATTGCAATGTTGAAATCACTCCCGATACGAACAATGCAACTAAGATTTTCTACCATGAGAGCAAAATCAACAAAGTTGATAAATTTATAAGTGAACCAAATTTGGTAGATATTCCAATACCAAGTGATGACATTCTACAATCAAAATCACAAGGAGGCCAGGTGTGCGTTGACAAAAAAAGTACAGTTAAAAAATACGAAAAAATAAGAAAATCTAATTCTTCCAAAATAGCAGCAATGCTGAACATAGAAAAAATGCAATTCGAGAAAGAGTTGAGCAACGACCAGTCCAACATGACGACTACTGTGCACTCGAGTGATAATTATGTAGTTGATATTATTCAACCAAGTTTCAGAGAGCATGGTCATGTTGCAACAATATGCGAAAGTCCAAACAGTTCTTTTAAGAGTAATCTTATTTTTGATGATTACGATTATATGAATGCGCCTTATAAAGAATCAATAGGAGCATTGAAAACTGATACTGTCAAGACTGTTCCTTCAGGACATGTAAATAATGGAAACTCAAGCAAAAAGGTTGAACACATCGACACTACCACTGTTGAACAGAATAACATTTCACAATCATCGTTGAACTTTGGTCAGTCAAAAGTAACAGCTACTGGAAAGG
Organism: Culex quinquefasciatus; assembly: GCF_015732765.1. NCBI lineage: Eukaryota > Metazoa > Arthropoda > Insecta > Diptera > Culicidae > Culex > Culex quinquefasciatus. The sequence goes on along the minus strand of NC_051862.1, from coordinate 225,026,535 downwards.
ATAAAAAAGGTGCAAAAAAGACGGACGAAACCCATCTTAAAAACATTAGATGGCGTGATAACAGGCAAAAAATATCCATGATTACGCATGAAGAGCACATGTTAAAACCCATATCGTATATAAAGCTAGAGCTTCCTGCAATAACTGCAGATAAATTAATTTACGCATGCAACAACAAATCGCATCTGGAAAAACATGTTTTCCAAGATGAGTCAAATGTTCCTGAAGAAGAAACATTAAATTTAGACTCTTCATACAGAAAAGAATGCGAAGTTGCTTCAGAAATATCCATGGCAAATTTTGCATGTGATGAAAAATCATGTCACAACTCGTCTAAATACACCAAACAAATTCTGACTACAGAAAAAAGCTTCGAGAGTGACGAAATTCCACTGAACATAATGAAAACGTCCGACGGTTCAAGCCAAAATGGAGTTGAATCATTGCAAAACCAACGACAAACTCAGTTTACCACTACTATATCCTGTGTATCATATAAAACTTGTACTATACTATCAGAAGAGTCAGGTTCAAGGCATGTAATAGAAGAGTATTACACCAACCCAGATAAAACAAAGCAAACATTGAATCAATTAGAAATTTCAATGGAACTGCCAACATTTTCATCGGCGTCTGCACAACCAGAAGGTGTCAAAACGGAAGAGGAATTTTCATCAGAGGAAAGTAACATGACAATGCGAAAGGAAATATTCAAAGAACTGTCAATGGATATTAAACAACTTGTCCAACCATCAGTTGCATCAAAAATTTCGGCAGATCAAGAACATTTTAAAGTAGAAGAGAAAATTTCTGCAGAAGAAAAACTCTTGATTCAAACGAAGGAAGAATCGATTACGAGCGATGAACCCATCGATGAAACTTCCTTGACAACGGATTCTCTCCAGGTTGAAAATGTCAACACAGAAAAGGATAACTCTTCAAAGGATGTGAAGGAAGAAATGTCGACGGTTGTCGAACAACTTGATCAACCATCAGTTGTACGACCATTTTCGGCAGACCCTGTTCAAGAAGAAGAGGAAATTTCTGCAGAAGAAAAACTCTTGATTCAAACGAAGGAAGAATCGATTACGAGAGATGAACTCATCGATGAATCTTCCTTGACAACGGATTCTCTCCATGTTGAAATTGTCAACACAGAAAAGGATAACTCTTCGAAGGATGTGAAGGAAGAAATGTCGACGGTGATCGAACAACTTGATCAACCATCAGTTGTACCACCATTTTCGGCAGATCCTGTTCAAGAAGCAGAGAAAATTTCTGCAGAAGAAAAGCTCTTGATTCAAATGAAAGAAGAATCGATTACGAGCGATGAACCCATAGATGAAACTTTCTTGACAACGGATTCTCTCCAGGTTGAAAATGTCAACACAGAAAAGGATAACTCTTCGAAGGATGTGAAGGAAGAAATGTCGACGGTTGACGAACAACTTGATCAACCATCAGTTGTACGACCGATTTCGGCAGACCCTGTTCAAGAAGAAGAGGAAATTTCTGCAGAAGAAAAGCTCTTGATTCAAATGAAGGAAGAATCGTTTACGAGAGATGCACTCATCGATGAAACTTCCTTGACAACGGATTCTCTGCAGCATGAAATTGTTGACACAGAAAAGGATAACTCATCAAAGGATGTGAAGGAAGAAATGTCGACGGTGATCGAACAACTTGATCAACCATCAGTTGTACCACCATTTTCGGCAGATCCTGTTCAAGAAGGAGAGGAAATTTCTGCAGAAGAAAAGCTCTTGATTCAAATGAAAGAAGAATCGATTACGAGCGATGAACCCATCGATGAAACTTTCTTGACAACGGATTCTCTCCAGGTTAAAAATGTCAACACAGAAAAGGATAACTCTTCGAAGGATGTGAAGGAAGAAATGTCGACGGTTGACGAACAACTTGATCAACCATCAGTTGTACGACCATTTTCGGCAGACCCTGTTCAAGAAGATAAGGAAATTTCTGCAGAAGCAAAGCTCTTGATTCAAACGAAGGAAGAATTGTTTACGAGAGATGAACTCATCGATGAAACTTTCTTGACAACGGATTCTCTGCAGCATGAAATTGTTGACACAGAAAAGGATAACTCTTCAAAGGACGAGAAGGAAGAAATGTCGACGTTGATCGAACAACTTGATCAACCATCAGTTGTACCACCATTTTCGGCAGATCAAGAACCTGTCCAAGAAGTGGAGGAAATTTCTGCAGAAGAAAAACTCTTGATTCAAACGAAGAAAGAATCGATTACGAGAGATGAACTCATCGATGAATCTTCTTTGACAACGGATTCTCTGCAGCATGAAATTGTTGACACAGAAAAGGATAACTCATCGAAGGACGAGAAGGAAGAAATGTCGACGGTGATCGAACAACTTGATCAACTATCAGTTGTACCACCAATTTCGGCAGATCAAGAACCTGTCCAAGAAGTGGAGGAAATTTCTGCAGAAGAAAAACTTTTGATTCAAATGAAAGAAGAATCGATTACGAGCGATGAACCCATCGATGAAACTTCCTTGACAACGGATTCTCTCCAGGTTGAAAATGTCAACACAGAAAAGGATAACTCATCGAAGGATGTGAAGGAAGAAATGTCGACGGTGATCGAACAACTTGATCAACCATCAGTTGTACCACCAATATCGGCAGATCAAGAACCTGTTCAAGAAGAAGAGGAAATTTCTGCAGAAGAAAAACATTTGATTCAAACGAAGGAAGAATTGTTTACGAGCGATGAACTCATCGATGAATCTTCTTTGACAACGGATTCTCTCCAGGTTGAAAATGTCAACACAGAAAAGGATAACTCATCGAAGGATGTGAAGGAAGAAATGTCGACGGTGATCGAAAAACTTGATCAACCATCAGTTGTACCACCATTTCCGGCAGATCCTGTTCAAGAAGAAGAGAAAATTTCTGCAGAAGAAAAGCTCTTGATTCAAATGAAGGAAGAATCGATTACGAGCGATGAATCCATCGATGAATCTTCTTTGACAACGGATTCTCTGCAGCATGAAATTGTTGACACAGAAAATGATAACTCTTCAAAGGACGAGAAGGAAGAAATGTCGACGGTGATCGAACAACTTGATCAACCATCAGTTGTACCACCAATTTCGGCAGATCAAGAACATGTCCAAGAAGTGGAGGAAATTTCTGCAGAAGAAAAACTCTTGATTCAAATGAAAGAAGAATCGATTACGAGCGATGAACCCATCAATGAAACTTCCTTGACAACGGATTCTCTCCAGGTTGAAAATGTCAACACAGAAAAGGATAACTCATCGAAGGATGTGGAGGAAGAAATGTCGACGGTGATCAAACAACTTGATCAACCATCAGTTGTACCACCAATTTCGGCAGATCAAGAACCTGTCCAAGAAGTGGAGGAAATTTCTGCAGAAGAAAAACTCTTGATTCAAATGAAAGAAGAATCGATTACGAGCGATGAACCCATCGATGAATCTTCCTTGACAACGGATTCTCTCCAGGTTGAAAATGTCAACACAGAAAAGGATAACTCATCGAAGGATGTGGAGGAAGAAATGTCGACGGTGATCGAACAACTTGATCAACCATCAGTTGTACCACCAATTTCGGCAGATCAAGAACCTGTCCAAGAAGTGGAGGAAATTTCTGCAGAAGAAAAGCTCTTGATTCAAATGAAGGAAGAATCGATTACGAGCGATGAACCCATCGATGAAACTTTCTTGAAAACGGGTTCTCTCCAGGTTGAAAATGTCAACACAGAAAAGGATAACTCAACGAAGGATGTGAAGGAAGAAATGTCGACGGTGATCGAACAACTTGATCAACCATCAGTTGTACCACCAATTTCGGCAGATCAAGAACCTGTTCAAGAAGAAGAGGAAATTTCTGCAGAAGAAAAACTCTTGATTCAAACGAAGGAAGAATCGATTACGAGCGATGAACCCATCGATGAATCTTCTTTGACAACGGATTCTCTGCAGCATGAAATTGTTGACACAGAAAAGGATAACTCTTCAAAGGACGAGAAGGAAGAAATGTCGACGGTGATCGAACAACTTGATCAACCATCATTTGTACCACCATTTTCGGCAGATCCTGTTCAAGAAGAAGAGGAAATTTGTGCAGAAGAAAAACTTTTGATTCAAACGAAGGAAGAATCGTTTACGAGCGATGAACTCATCGATGAATCTTCTTTGACAACGGATTCTTTGCAGCATGAAATTGTTGACACAGAAAAGGATAACTCTTCAAAGGACGAGAAGGAAGAAATGTCGACGGTGATCGAACAACTTGATCAACCATCAGTTGTACCACCATTTTCGGCATATCCTGTTCAAGAAGAAGAGAAAATTTCTGCAGAAGAAAAGCTCTTGATTCAAATGAAGGAAGAATCGATTACGAGCGATGAATCCATCGATGAATCTTCTTTGACAACGGATTCTCTCCAGGTTGAAATTGTCAACACAGAAAAGGATAACTCATCAAAGGAGGCGATGGAAGAAATGTCAACAGCTATGAAACAACTTGATGAACCGTTAGATGTACCACCAATTTTGGCAGATTCCGAACCTGTCCAAGAAGAAGAGGAAATTTCTGCAGAAGAAAAGCTCTTGATTCAAATGAAGGAAGAATCGATTACGAGCGATGAACCCATCGATGAATCTTCTTTGACAACGGATTCTCTCCAGGTTGAAAATGTCAACACAGAAAAGGATAACTCATCGAAGGATGTGAAGGAAGAAATGTCGACGGTGATCGAACAACTTGATCAACCATCAGTTGTACCACCAATATCGGCAGATCAAGAACCTGTTCAAGAAGAAGAGGAAATTTCTGCAGAAGAAAAACTTTTGATTCAAACGAAGGAAGAATCGTTTACGAGCGATGAACTCATCGATGAATCTTCTTTGACAACGGATTCTCTCCAGGTTGTAATTGTCAACACAGAAAAGGATAACTCATCGTTGGATGTGAAGGAAGAAATGTCGACGGTGATCGAACAACTTGATCAACCATCAGTTGTACCACCATTTTCGGCAGATCCTGTTCAAGAAGAAGAGGAAATTTGTGCAGAAGAAAAACTCTTGATTCAAACGAAGGAAGAATCGTTTACGAGCGATGAACTCATCGATGAATCTTCTTTGACAACGGATTCTCTCCAGGTTGAAATTGTCAACACAGAAAAGGATAACTCATCAAAGGAGGCGATGGAAGAAATGTCAACAGCTATGAAACAACTTGATGAACCGTTAGATGTACCACCAATTTTGGCAGATTCAGAGCCTGTCCAAGAAGAAGAGGAAATTTCTGCAGAAGAAAAGCTCTTGATTCAAATGAAGGAAGAATCGATTACGAGCGATGAACCCATCGATGAATCTTCTTTGACAACGGATTCTCTCCAGGTTGAAAATGCCAACACAGAAAAGGATAACTCATCGAAGGATGTGAAGGAAGAAATGTCGACGGTGATCGAACAACTTGATCAACCATCAGTTGTACCACCATTTTCGGCAGATCCTGTTCAAGAAGAAGAGGAAATTTGTGCAGAAGAAAAACTTTTGATTCAAACGAAGGAAGAATCGTTTACGAGCGATGAACTCATCGATGAATCTTCTTTGACAACGGATTCTCTCCAGGTTGAAATTGTCAACACAGAAAAGGATAACTCATCAAAGGAGGTGATGGAAGAAATGTCAACAGCTATGAAACAACTTGATGAACCGTTAGATGTACCACCAATTTTGGCAGATTCAGAACCTGTCCAAGAAGTGGAGGAAATTTCTGCAGAAGAAAAGCTCTTGATTCAAATGAAGGAAGAATCGATTACGAGCGATGAACCCATCGATGAAACTTTCTTGACAACGGATTCTCTCCAGGTTGAAATTGTCAACACAGAAAAGGATAACTCATCGAAGGATGTGAAGGAAGAAATGTCGACGGTGATCGAACAACTTGATCTACCATCAGTTGTACCACCATTTTCGGCAGATCAAGAACCTGTTCAAGAAGAAGAGAAAATTTCTGCACCAGAAAAGCTCTTGATTCAAATGAAGGAAGAATCGATTACGAGCGATGAACCCATCGATGAATCTTCTTTGACAACGGATTCTCTGCAGCATGAAATTGTTGACACAGAAAAGGATAACTCTTCAAAGGACGAGAAGGAAGAAATGTCGACGGTGATCGAACAACTTGATCAACCATCAGTTGTACCACCATTTTCGGCAGATCAAGAACCTGTTCAAGAAGAAGAGAAAATTTCTGCAGCAGAAAAGCTCTTGATTCAAATGAAGGAAGAATCGATTTCGAGCGATGAACCCATCGATGAATCTTCTTTGACAACGGATTCTCTGCAGCATGAAATTGTTGACACAGAAAAGGATAACTCTTCAAAGGATGTGAAGGAAGAAATGTCGACGGTGATCGAACAACTTGATCAACCATCAGTTGTACCACCATTTTCGGCAGATCCTGTTCAAGAAGAAGAGGAAATTTCTGCAGAAGAAAAACTTTTGATTCAAACGAAGGAAGAATCGTTTACGAGCGATGAACTCATCGATGAATCTTCTTTGACAACGGATTCTTTGCAGCATGAAATTGTTGACACAGAAAAGGATAACTCATCAAAGGAGGTGATGGAAGAAACGTCAACGGTTATCGAACAACTTGATCAACCATCCGTTGAACGTCAAATTCCAGGGGATCAAGAACATGTCCAAGAAGAAAAACTATTGATTCAAATGAAAGAAGAATCGATTACGAGCGATGAACCCATCGATGAAACTTTCTTGACAACGGATTCTCTCCAGGTTGAAATTGTCAACACAGAAAAGGATAACTCATCGAAGGATGTGAAGGAAGAAATGTCGACGGTGATCGAACAACTTGATCAACCATCAGTTGTACCACCATTTTCGGCAGATCCTGTTCAAGAAGAAGAGGAAATTTCTGCAGAAGAAAAACTTTTGATTCAAACGAAGGAAGAATCGTTTACGAGCGATGAACTCATCGATGAATCTTCTTTGACAACGGATTCTTTGCAGCATGAAATTGTTGACACAGAAAAGGATAACTCATCAAAGGAGGTGATGGAAGAAACGTCAACGGTTATCGAACAACTTGTTCAACCATCCGTTGAACTACAAATTCCAGCGGATCAAGAACATGTCCAAGAAGAAGAGGAAATTTCTGCAGAAGAAAAACTCTTGATTCAAATGAAAGAAGAATCGTTTAAGAGCGATGTACCCATCGATGAAACTTTCTTGACAACAGATGCTCTCCAGCTTGAAAATGCCAACACAGAAAAGGATAACTCATCGGAGGATGTGAAGGAAGAAATGTCGACGGTGATCGAACAACTTGATCAATCATCAGTTGTACCACCAATTTCGGCAGATCAAGAACCTGTTAAAGAAGAAGAGGACATTTCTGCAGAAGAAAAACTCTTGATTCAAACTAAGGAAGAATCGTTTACGAAAGACGAACCCATCGATGAAATTTCCTTGACAACGGATTCTCTCCAGGTTGGAAATGTGAACACAGAAAAAGACAACTCATCAAAGGATATGGTACAGTACACTTGCAGCACTTATTTCAAAAGTGAACAATCGATTTCACAATACTTACCGATCTCAAACACAAAGTCCATAAATCAACTCAACGGATCTCTCGCAACAAATGAAGCTGTTTATCTTTTAAAGACTCTAGCCGTTGAAAAATTTGCCGAACTGCTGAAGCTGAATGATGCTGAAAGACAGTACTATGAACAGATTGAACAAGGAAAATCGTATAAAAATAGAGCTTCAACCACTTTTGACAGTACGTCTCCAGGAAAGGATGAAATCAAAATGGAGGATGGAAGCAGTAGATGCATTGATGAAACAAAGGAATCTGTGGAGGCTGTGGATTTATCACATTTAAATTCTTTTGCAATAACTTATCTTTCCGAGTTGCAACGTGCGGAAAAACATTATTATGAAATAAAATGTTTGGAAAACATTGAATCCCTATCATGCAGGCTGACTAAAAGCAGCGATCTGAATATGGATTGTGAACTCGAGGTATTTAGTAAAATGCAAAACACTTTACAAAGCAATGATGTGCCTGTAGAATTCGAAATAAGTGAGAAACTCCACAAGTTTGATTCTAAAGTGGAACCTTTACATAAAACAACACGTTCAAGCGAAGCTTCAGATCAGTCAGAATTAGAGAAGAGAGCTCACAACAGTAAAATAAATACTTCTTTTAATGAATCAGAAAATGTTGAATCTTTGAAACCCATTGGCTCAGGTGTGCTTTTGATGGATAGCAGCACAAATGTATCAGAAAATATTTGGAACAAAGGTCTGCTATACTCAGAAGTAGTTGCTCAAAATTTAACAAATGTTCAGGAAAACAAAAAAATAAGCGTAAAATCGGTTCAATTAAGTGAGCTAGGTGAAGATCAAACAGTACAAAGTTCATTTGATGAATCAAAAGGGACGATGTATTCATCTTATCAAAAGAGTTTAAATAAATTCAACGATGAAAGAGCAATAAGTGGTGATGAATCTGCAAGAGTAACACAAGAGAATGGACAAAATGAATATCGGGACAACACATGGAAGAATGATGATAAAGATGTTATTTTAGCATCACCTGTGATTGAGAGCTGCTCAGCAGTGGCAGAAGATTTATCGTCAAATTTAAATCAGCGTTTAAAACAACCGTTGGACACAGCTTATAACAACGGAAAAAAACACACTGAAATTGAACGTATCGAACATAGCATTGACAACAACTTTTTATCATTTTCTCAAAATGAATGTTGGTTGAACAAACCAATTTATGATAAAGCTGAATGTTTATATTACACGTTGAAGTCAAAAGAAGATGCAATAACTTCAAACGAGGTTTTGCCATGTAATCAATCTAATGAATCTGTCAGATTCCCGAGCTTGACAACACCAAACGTCATGAACAAATCAATTGACGTTAAGCAATTAGCTGAAGATGATGTAAATGAGACTAACAGACAGCCAAAGTGTGAAGCTAAAAAACTAACAACTACATCATCAGTACTAAATATTCCCATGAAACAAAGCATTTCCAATTCCGATGATCCTGATACTCCCAAACGTCCCACGGAACTACATTCGCTAGGTTCAACGAACAACGTAGCACTTAATTATTCTGAACAGAATGATCCTGAAAGCACAATAGATAAACAGGTGACGTTGTATTTTATGTCATGTATAATCAATTGAATGCTCATAGATTTTTTAACCAGCATATCTTAACACAATTATGAAACGTAACAATTCGCATTAAATCTTACACAAATTGATTATCAAAGACGTTTCATGATTGTAATATCGCATTCATCGCTCTGTTAAACAAATCTCTAATATGTTCGTTCAGTGTATGCATTTAAAAACTACATTACTTAACTATGCAATCTTGAATGTTTTTACCATTTTGTTAACACATCAACTCCCAACTCAAAAGCTGAAAGTAGTTAATTTATCTGGTCTATAAAAGTACAAGCACACAAAAATTGGGATTTTATGTGTTAATAGCATGTTGTGGTTTTATTATTGTCTACCCTGTTTATGTTTAAAATACTAATAATGTAATAACTCTAAAAAGCAAAAGTGTGGAATATTTTGTATGCATAAATATGTGGTTACGCACCTCTTAAGAGAACAAATAATTTGGGTTGAGGTGTAATCAACTTTCTTTAGTTCTTCGTATTAAAATCTGTACAACGCATTTAAATTTGTTATTCAATCGTATCGATCGGAACATTCCATATTTTATGGTAATTTTTAAATGTGAACATAGGTTAATAGCAATGATATTTATTTAAAGTAAAATTTATTAGTGTGATTTAAATAAAATCCCAATCAATCAATTAATATGTAAATAAATATAATATATTACTTATTTTCGATTAAGTGAGACCAACAATTGCGTTTTGCCAAGTTTCTGATGGGGCGTATAAGCCATTTATGGGGCTTAAGAAAGTGGGAAATGAGCAAACATAGTTTGAGAATCATTGATATCTTGATTTTATGCCCAAAATTCATTAATTTTTCATATCTTTCTGATGTTCAAGCTTTGAAAACTGTTTTTGCAAACATAGAATTTTCAAATTATACAGTTTGTGTTACTGAGAAGTTCTCTCCCTTATGTTTTACAGCTTAGTTTTCCATTATAGCTAATTAGTGTTGGCGATAAAAACAAATATTCTACAAAGCTTTGATTTAACACTTTTTAGCACTAATTAGCATTTGTTCTCATCTAATCTGGCATTATGTAAAATTGTGATGTTTAATGTTTACTGAAATCAGAGAAAGGTTTATTTTTTTATTTGGTAAATTTCTCTAGATTTTGATTTGCATGCTCTGTTGTCATATATAAATAATGTATGTTCCTAATTGTTTTTTATAATCTTCAGATATTACCCCATGATGTGGAAAATATTTTGGAGTCGTTACTATCAGCAGAGCTAAAGATGAACAACCTTCCCTATGACAACATTAATGATCTGATTAAAGGGTTACAGGTTTGTATGGCAAATTACATAAGTTCAGCTGCTTATGTTACATGGGATCTTCCTTGCAGGTGCTTATTGAAAAACTAGCAGATTATAAGCAACAAAATTACGCAATTTCTATGTCATTACCATCCAATGCTGATATGAAGATACAGGAGTCGATCCGTCAGATAGACGATCGCATTGATTTTCTACGGCAAAGAGCGCACGATGGATTGGAAAAAATACAGGTAATTTTTGTTCCATTTATTGAAATGTTCCTCTTTTAATATCTTTTCTGCTTTATTTTCTCAGCAAACATTGAAAATTAGAGAACAGCGTAAAAAAGAAGTACAAGCATATCTTTCACTATTAGAAGAGATCGAAAGTTGGTTATCGACATCATCAATACAGTTAGATGATGTCGATGATGATAGTACGGAAGATGACATAAACCAAATGTTGTATCGAAACCAAAACCTTCTTCGCAATCTAACTGTGAAGGAAACTAACGCCAGAGCAATATATGAAAAAACTGACGAGTTTTTGATGTATTCAGATGTATCTGATAGAACAAAGTTGCTAAAGGAGAACCTAAGCGCTATCATAAGGACAATGCGAGAGAAAACACTTATTGTTGAAAACAACATTCAACGACTGACACAAAAACTAAAACCGATTGAAAGCACTATGGTGAACACTGAAATGCAAACCAGTCCTCCAGTTTCACTTGATGTTTACAATAAAGCTCCTGTTGTACAACAAGATACATCATCTCAAACCCACAAAACTGGTTCCACGGACAATATACTTATTATTCAGTCTGTATCAAATGGTCAAGAAACTCTTCAAATTTCAAATGTGCGCAATACTCCGCTAATGGGTACAACAGATGATATAATTGTAGAAGCAAAGTACACTCACCCTCAAGAAGGAGAAGGTAGAAAATCATCAGAATTACTTCTGCAAAATATTCCCTCTCAGTTTGAAAGTACATTTGTCGAACCAGATGATAGTACAACAGAGATCGTGGTGGATAAAGATGGTTCTAAAAAAATCACCTTAAGAAAGACTATACAGCCAATACAATCTATTGGCCCATGTGAAATTCCAAGTACCAGTACGTTGGATGCTACAATATTACCCCCAGTAATTGAGGGAACAGTGCTGGAAGTCCAACAACCAAAACTAGTAAGCGAGGAAGTTCATGTCGCACGCAACATTGTTGGGGAGATCCTGGACAATATTCAAGAACATGTAGTTGATACGATAGTTAAAAAGGAATCCGAGCTACTGGACACCCAGGAGCAAGATTCTCAGGTATTCGAATCCGATGCACTTAAAGTAGATTTGATTGCTTCTGTTGTTGATTCACCAAGTACTAGTACCGTATTTAGTCTGCAAAGTACATCTGAGCCTTACTCAAATCTTACAGCAAAAACAGATTCAAACTTAAATGCATCAGTCGTAGAACCCGTCGGTGACATCTGGCCTCCATCAGAATCAATAACTGTAGGAGAGTTTGGAAGTGTTTGTAAACCCGATAACACAACAACAGCCCGGACTGTTCGTTTTGAAATGATGAAACCGGAAGTTATTTGTGATGAAATTTGGCCACAAAGTTTGAAAACAGGATCAAGTTACTTCGATGTTGCACCTCAGTTCCCGACATTACCATCAACAAATAACGATGATTCTACCACACCAGAGAAAGTATATCAAGATGAACAATCAATATCAATATATGGCGGAGAAACTGTTCAAGAAATTTCTTTAATATGTAAAGAATCGGAAGAAATTCAAGAAAGTGAACAGCAAGTTGTTGACGAAGCCCTTGAAGCAACAGTGCACAAAGGCATAGAACCAACGCCTGATGATGTCCATCCAAAGGAGAAATATGATAGTTTACCAGTTGCTGAATCTTTGGAAACCGACAGTAAAGACGACGGTATAAAATCACCAGCGCCAGATGTACCTTCGGAGGAAACACGTATAGGTGAAGCAATGATTGAATCTTATGAAACTAAAAGTAAGCACGAAGATGTAATAGCAGACAATGAAACATGCGGCGATGACAGAAAAGAACAGCTCACAGATATACAACAAACCAAATGTGAATCTGATGGAAAACTTAAAGTTCAGGTTGCTTCAACGAAAGAAGAACAAAGTTCTATAAAACTCACAATGAACATTGTTCCATTAGATGCAAAGAAAATTAGTGTAAGTCTGATTGAAATCGGCCATACTGATTCAAAAATAGTTCCCACAGAGGACCCTTCGAGAATCGAAGAAAGTAATCTTTCTAAAGATCTGCTGGCATCTGGAAAAATTCCAGGACTAAGCGATATCGACTTCGATAAAGGATATGATGCTGATAAAACGACAGTCGATGGGGAATCTGAAACTGATGAATCACAAAAGAAGAAAAAACGCAAGAAGAAGAAGCAACGCAATGATACTGATAAGGCTATAAACACGGAAATGTTAGAATCGCCAGTTGTACCAGTTGAATCAATTGCACTTGATTCTCGTGCTGAAGAACAAAGAATCAATGAAACACAAGAAAGCATCGTTGACGAGCCTATTGAAACGTCATCATTTATACAGGAACGATTAATCGTTTCAACTGAGGTTATAGAAGCAGTTTACGTTGAAGATGTTCAACAACAAACAACTCCCGTTGAGTTTGAACATCCAGATTTTGGATTGGATCAAGAAGTATCGAAACTTACTTCTGAAAAGTTAATTGTTCCTATCGATATAGAACAAAAATCAATGCAAACGTCTCCAGAACCCGAAATATTCAAAATGTCTCACCAAACATCGCCCATACAGACATCAGCTGTTGCATGCGAAGCAAAAGAAATTCAAACAACAATGCAAGTATGCGAAATCGAAACACAAACGCTCAACACTTCTCCAAAGCATCAAATAGAACAAGAATCTCAAACTGAAGTGAGCAAAAGTGAGTTTATGGATAAATCTGCAGAAACTCCAGTTATTGATGTAGTAAACACGGCAAATCAAACCATCATTACAAAAACCGCTGAGATGGAAATACAAACGATAGAAAACGTTGGTGAAATTGTGGAGCCTCTTGTTACAAGTATTATTAATTTGGCAGTAAAAGATGAAGTAACCTACACACACCATTCGATCCAAACAAGTCCGATAAGTTTTGAACCATCAAAACAAGATGTGCTTGTGCTTCATGAAAGTATACAGACTATACAACCTGAAATTCTTGATGCTTACGTGGAAACCGAACAGATTCTTCAAGAAAACGCTACATCACCTGTAACTCAGGAGACAAAGAGTGATGTACAAATTCAAACTAGTCCTATTCATAAAACAGCCATGGTTTTGGGGAAATGTGATACCCCAAATACATCCGGTGTGGAGAATGTCAATCAAGATACCCAAACAATTGTAATCGATGTAGTGGATAACCAAGCACAAACAAACCCTGAACCACCAACTGGCGTAAGCAAGATTGAAATTCCCTGTACCGACAACAGCAAAAACGGTAAAACTAGCTCTGAAAAAAGCAAAAAGAAAATGAAGAAAAGAAAATCCGACGGTAAACTACCTTTGCAAGTTGAAGTCACAGCACAATTTGAAATTCCTGACAGTTGTGCAGAAATTGACGCATTCACAGTTAAAAAAACTATCATATCAGAGACAAACGTTGATTCAAAAAGTGATCTCGATATTCACGTTCAGTTAGATATTGATCCTACTCCTCACCGTTCTGAGTCGTTTATAATCAATGAGGTGATATTGGATGAAAAGATTGTAACCTTAGGACTACACAATTATTTGTCCATCTTGAAATCCCAACAAAGCTATGCTGAGCACAAAAAAGTACCATGGAGTGAAATGGCCAGTATGCTGGAAAATGTGTATAGAGCTGGTAATTCTGTGCAAACATCATACCCAAATGCTCTCAGGACTACTTCGGTTGATGCTGAAAACCAAGAGCATGATTATCTGGGCTTAGGAAAAGCATTGTCTTTGTTGCAAGAAAATTCTACCGATGCAACTATGCAAAATCAAATTCTTTTCGAGATACTAGAATCAATCAGTACGCCAACAGAGGAAATAATAGCTGATATAAACAAATCGAAAAACCTGGACAAAACAGATTGCTTCAGAATCTGTGAAATGCATAGGCAGAGATTGGTGTATATACTGGAAATTATACAAAGAATAATTATTTTCATTACAAGCAACAATACACAGCCGAATAACGACGTTGTGAAATGTTTTGAATTAACAGCAAATGAATTGAGACATCTTGACAATGAAATTACCAGTTTGGAAACAGAATACCGTCGAAAACAAGTTTACACCGATGATTTGGCTGGAACATTACAGTATGTCAATGCACAATTTGATGTTATTGATGAAAAATTATCCAATGTTATAAACAATGAAACATTACCCATCAATAAAAAACTACTTCAACTGGATGAATTAGAACAGCAATATTTGGAGTGCGCAAAACGATTGCGCTCTGTACCAACTGAACTCCAAACAATAATGGATAGCACATTTGATAGTTACTTTGAAACATTACTGGAGACAGCCGGGAAAAAATCGCGAAAATTGTCACATTCTGTAATAATAGAACGCAACAAGTTAAATCAGCTGAATAGTTTGGCAGAAGAATATGAACAAACACTCCTTGAATTCCAAGATATCACAGATGCTGCAGAAAGTTTTATAAAAAATAACATCGTCACAAACAGTCTAGAAGAGCTTCAGGAAGAAATGCAACGATATCGAAAGTTTTTTGTCAATTTAAATCACTGTAAAATGATTCTCGAGTCGCTTGAATCTAATCTGGACCCAATAACGCGACTGAAACATGCAGAGCTGCATTCATCTTTATACAACCAAACAGCGTCAATATTGGAAAAAGCTGTGGATAAAGCAGCAAAGTTAGCGCAAGTAGCAAGCAAGTGGACCATACTTCAAAAGGAAATGCGTAATGAATCTCAATGGCTGCAAATAGCACAACAACGTGTTCCCGATTTACAGAATGTGTCTTCTGAAGATTTTGAACAGTTTATAACGCTGTATGAGTCACTGTACCAAGATATTGTTTATCATCATGCAAAGATGATACAGCAGAATGAAGTGGCCAAAAAAATGCAAGAACATGTTTCAGCCCCAATCTTAGAAAAAGAAAGCAATGAAGCTTTGACAGTCATTGTGCAACTAAGGGAAGAAGTTTCACTTCATTTGAACATGTTGGTCAAATACAAATTGCACTGGAATAATTACAACAATTCGGCAGACAAGCTAGGTGAATGGATATGTTCTTGCCAAAAAACGCTGCGTGAAATACACATTCCTTCAAATTTGGTTGACACTCCAGTAGAGGATATGCGTAATTTTTGGGAAATTAAAGCTCAATATGAAGTGCTCAATAACAAAGTGTACAAAAGTGCTTGTGATTCATTTGATAGAGCACTTTCGACAGTAAACGTCAGTGATGAACCTTTACAACGACAGTTGCATGGTCAGCTTCTCGAAAATTGGTTGGATGTTTCTTCTACAATATCACAAATTCAAAACAATATTTCTGAATCAATGAAAACTGACTCAACTACAGTCAGAGATAAAATCGCGTTTATAGAGCAAGAGCTACAAGAAATCACTACATTGTTCAACAACACCAAAGGAGTACTTAAATCCCAAGAAGATCTGTATGCGTACATTGAAAAAATTCAAATGCTCCGTACGCGAATTCATCTAATCGACTCAGAATTGGGTCAAATCGCCTTGGGAGCTGATTCTAATACAGAAAAAATAAGTGACATATTTGGAATTTCCCGAAACATCTCTCAGCAAATTAACGAGGAATACGAAGCAGCGGAAACATTTTTCAAATTTTTGGAAGACATTGAGAATGGTATCAAGGAAGAGGAAATTAATTTGTCTCAAATTTCCAAAATCTTGGACACAACAAATGTCAATTGCAAACGTCCGGATGTACAGAAATCTCTTGATGATTGTATTCAATGTCAACTGTTGTTGAGCGATTCGTGGAACAAACTGATGAGATTAAGGCAAATGCTTCATACATTACCAATGAATCTAAAAGTATCAGTTTCACCGTTGCAAACCGAACGGGCTTTGTCTTTGCTTCAGACTACACATAACGACCTGGAACAAAGATGTGGAAATATAATAATTCAACTGAAGCACAGGTTAACCTTGTGGAACAAATTTCATCGGCAACTGGAAATGATTCAAGAACACATTCAAGAAACTGAGTTTATGATGGAGTTGATGCAGCTACAGGAAAATGCCGACTACCAAAGATTATTGACCGCAACGGAGAGACTTGATGTAATTATTTAAATTATTCAGCATTGTACTGCAAATAACCAACTTTTTTTTATATTTTTAGGCTCTTTTAATTGAAATTGACAGTAGAAAAAATACTGTTGAAGATTTGAAATCAATAGCTCAACCATTGATAGAAACATCCGACGAAAGTGTTTCATTAGAAATCCAAGAAACAGTGCAGAAAATCACAGTTGTTTGGCAAAATACACGGGAAAGTTTAAAGGAGTTATGCCAACGATACGAAAAGGCTGTGAAATTATGGCAACACTATCATGATGTTTGCAAAAATGTAAAGCATTGGGTAGAGCACGAGGCGTCTGATACAGATACGTTGGAATACATGAACGAGATATCTCAGTTGGAAGTTTATCAAAACTTAATTGTTGATAAAAGGAAGGACTTGGAGCAACTTAAGGACCTGATAAACAATATAAACGTGCAAGTCGGGTTTAACGTGACTGGTCCATTGATATTGGAAATTGAAGACTTCAGTCATAAAATAGAAGAAATAGAAGAAAATGTTATCTCTCACAAGGCTGACATGGAATTCAACAATTTCCAGAGTAACGAGAACCGATTTGTGCTTAGTCAAGCACAGCAACTATTTGATAACTTACAACAGGTTCGTATGACAAAACTATTTTTCGAACTTTCAGAACTTTTGTTCTCATTACACTGCCCACCATTGAAAAAACGGCTAATATCCACTTTTGGCAAAATCGAGATATTAGCACCAGGTGGTAGAGGATGTTCCAACGCATCTTCTGGAACTTTAATTTTACTGAAATAGTGCTTAGACTTGGCTGCCGATGCGAAAAACCAAACGGCTTATATGCCACTCTTATGGGAAATTGCCTTGACGGAGATTTTGTCACAAACACTAAAACGCGTTTTTCTCGGAATACTTGATTTGGCATAATAGCCGAATTTTCAATTATGGGCAGTACAGTGCGTCCATATTTCAAATACGAGTGTAATTAGACGCAATAGTATATTTTAGGTTTGCATTCAAACTTAAAGTATTTTTTTTAGCAATGTCGCTATCTGAATGATAGACAACAGTCTGCTAGTTTAGTGTTTTGATATTGAATCATTTAGCTTTATTTTTCAAACATGTAGGCAACACGATGATACCATATTAGAGTATAACACAAAATTTGATCTATTGATCTCAAATATAAGAGATCCACCTTTGAATTCAAAAAGGCATTTAACCCATGAGAAGACATTTTTCAAAATGACAATTTTTGAGGAATATACTGCCCATGTTCGCATAAATGTCCCATATGCAAAAACAGCAAGCTGAGAAAAACGCATTTGAAGTTTGTCCCATACATAAGGCTACGTGTTAAGTTTTCGCGAAAAAACTGGATTTCCTCCTGATTTCTAGAATAAAGAACTGGATGTTATAGGCTTTTCAGAAAGAGCACACGATTTTGATTCAAACTGCATCATTAACTCAAAAGTGATCAAAATGCATATGGGACATTTATGCAACCAGGGGCAGTATAGGTCATCAATAGCATTGTTTTCAACATCAATAATTGACAGCTGAAAAAAAATCATTTTGAGTGTTAATTCCCACTTACAAATCATAGGCGAAGCGCCCGCTCCTGTTCAGTCCAATAATGCTCATATTTGGAATTTTGTCTCAGTTCACCC
Organism: Culex quinquefasciatus; assembly: GCF_015732765.1. Lineage (NCBI taxonomy): Eukaryota > Metazoa > Arthropoda > Insecta > Diptera > Culicidae > Culex > Culex quinquefasciatus. The sequence continues at coordinate 225,007,988 of NC_051862.1, read as the reverse complement.
ACCGGAACAAGCCCCTGAATGCCCGCAAAAAAGTAATTTGTGTTACACTCTAATACCATATCTACAGTCGTGCCTCGGTTTAGCACCGCATATGGGGGATGCAAAACCGAGGCGTGCATAACCGAGGCACAGAGCTTATGGGATTTTGGCTATATGGGAGACATTGGCTTTAATCGTACGAAAAATCATGCAAACATCAAAAAATTATAGTGTTTTGGAATCGGGATGATGTCAGCTATCCATTAAAATGATTATTTCATGAAAGTTTTTACAAAAATACGTATTTTTCCTGTGTTTCGAAAATGTATATTTTTTTTCTCTAAAGAAACCAACAATATATTGTTGTTGCAATATGGGTATCAAATGATCAGGTTTTTTTCATCCATTTTGGATGTTATAATAACATTTTTAGAAAATACTCCAAATTTTCACAAAACTACGTTTTTTTCGAAAAAATACTCAAAATTTTATTTTTTACAATATGGGTATCAAACGATCGGGATTTTTTCATACATTTCGAATGTAATAACAACAATTTTAGAAAATACTCAAAATTTTCACAAAACTACGTATTTTCGAAAAAAAAATACTCAAAATTTCAATTTCTACAATATATATATCATACATTTCGAGTGTAATAACAACATTTTTAGAAAATGCTCAAAATTTTCACAAAACTAAGTATTTTCGAAAAAAAATACTCAAAATTTCAATTTTTACAATATGGGTATCAAACTATAATAATATAATAACATAATAATAACTGCAATAACTGATTTTTTTTGAAAATACGAAGTTTTGTGATAATTTTGAGAATTAAAAAAAATGATTTTTACCCACACTGTAAAAACGGAAATTTTGAGTATTTTCTTTGAAAATACGTAGTTTTATGAAAATTTGGAGTATTTTCAAAAAATGTTGTTAATACATTCGAAATGTATGAAAAAATCCCGATCGTTTGATACCCACATTGTAAAAACGGAAATTTTGAGTATTTTTTTCGAAAATACGTAGTTTTGTGAAAATTTTGAGTATTTTCTAAAAATGTTGTTATCACATTCGAAATGTATGAAAAAATCCCGATCGTTTGATACCCATATTGCAATAACAATATATTTTTGGATTTTTTAGAGAAAAAAAAAATGCATTTTCCAAATACAGGAAAAATACGTATTTTTGTGAAAATTTTCATGAAATAATAATTTTAATGGATAACTGGGCCGTGCTTAACCGAGGCAGCTGAACGGTGCAAAACCGGGGCAGTGCAAAACCGAGGCGTGCAAAACCGAGGCATGACTGTACACAAGTTTGAAAAATGAGGCTCCAGCTAAATTAAAAATTGGCCGCGGTACATAAAAAAACATGTTTCTGAATGTTTGTACAAAGTTAATTTTGTGACACAATAATTATGAAAATTTTAATGCATATTTTTTTGTTGATTTATTTCGTTACAGAGCTATGGAGATCATGATTTTAATACCGACTTGGAATCAAAAGTAAAGCACCTCCGAGAATATATGATCAATTTATGTGCTACAGAATCCCGCTTAGAAGATATTTTAAATGGCAAGCAAAATGGAAACCTACCAGAAAGCGAGGTTAAAAACTTGCATTTAATTTCCCAATCTTTATTGCAAGATTCGTTGGAGCAGTACCAATGCTTGATGCAAAAAATAATATTGCATGGAAATGATGAAAATTTCATCAATTTTTGGGACAATTACATGACATTTGTGAAGACATTCCTTGAACAGGATACACCATGTAATGATACAGAGCTGCGTAAGCTAAGGAATCAGTATTCTTTGATTGCTCACTTACTAAAGGATTTAAGAGCACTCATCATGAAAAAATCGAGTATCAAAATGAGCCATGCAGCCAAATATAATTGCCTGAACGAACAACATAGTTACTGCATAACAACGGCTGAAAGTCGCTTAGTTGACATAGAAAGCAGATTGCGTCACTGGGACAAATACAACAGTATCAAATCCACATTGAAGCAATCTATTAGTTACATTGAACGTGAAAAGTACAGTCTTCAGCTTGTTTACATAAGTCTGAAGGAGATTTCCAAAATGCAAAACAAAGTAAATGAATTACAAATGCTGTTTCCACAAATTGAACAAGACTTGGACGATATGCAACGAGAAACTTCAGAAATTCTAAGTTTTACAAAGGATGAACATATAATGATTCAAATCCGGAGTGACCACGGAAAACTATCCCAACAAACTGCCAAGCTAAAAGAAAGTATCGAAACATGGATTGATTTTCTATCCAGGATAGCGAATCTGCACGAACACTTCCATTCGAAGTGTGATCAGATCCATTACAATTTAGTGGAGCTAACCCGTTGCCTAGAAGATGTGAAAATAGATAGTCTTGGAGCATCTCAACATCATCTGAACATGTTGAAAAATGAACAATTACGTTTGGTTGGAATAAAGGATACATTGACCACTACGAATGAAATACGGGATGAGCTGAAACAACGTATCAGTGTATTCGATGCTAAGTTAATTCATCAACGGGTCTGGCAGCTTTGGCAAATGTTCGAAAAACTGGACTATTCATTATCAGTTCTTTTGAAGCAAATGCAGGAAAGGTTACAAAACCTTAAGCTATTTTCTCAGCAATACATAATTTTAACAAACTGGATGATGGAGTTTGAAAACCGTATCAATGATTCCAACAAATATCAAACGTGTGAAGACGACGCAACGTTCATAAAATCTGTTGAGGAACTTTTGCTTCAAGAGCTGTTGCTGAAAGAAAATGAAATAGAGTGGTTTAATATAGTTGGGATTGATTTAGCTAACAATTTACAAAAGGGAGACGAACAGCTGGAGATTAAATCAAAGCTTGAACTCCTCAATTCTAACTGGAAAAGGCTAAAGACACATTGTCACAATAGGACTCAGAAAATACAGGAAGTCAATAGTACTACCATTTCCCTGCAACGCAGAATCGAAGATATTAAAACATGGATGAACATAATTGAACACGATTTGAAATCTCCGTTTTTGTTTGAAACGTTGGATGATTCTACTTTAAACATACTAATGGACCAATACGACAATTTACAACGATCAATTGAAAGCAACAGTGGAAATGTAGGCGAGGTTTTAAATCTATGTGAGATGTTGTTCACTGATGTAGAGTCATGGAACGTTCACATTGATAGAAAGCATGTACTTCATGATATAAACAATTTGGAACTAAGGTGGAAAAATATTTGCTTGGAATCAACGAAACGCAAGGCAGATTTGTTGTCAATTTGGAATATGTTGCTGGAAATTGAAAAAATCACAAATTCTCACCAAGAATGGGTTGAAAAATGCAACAGGTACTTAGATACACTGGAAAACTTTTACCAGTCATCAGTGAACATAGAAAACATAAGTGAAATATTTGAAGAACTCGCTATACGACAATCTGACATGATTGCTCAGGAACCTATATCACATATATTGAGAAAATTGTTTGTCTCTCTCAACAAACACGAGAGAGCTGATGCAGCTAATATGAGGAATGTTACTAATGTGGCCAAGAGGATTCTGTCGATATGGGAATGTCTTTTGTGGAGATCAAACAATCTTAAAAAGGAGCTAAGTGATTTACAAACTATGCACACAGTATTTATCAATGAATATGAGAATATTATAATGGCATTGACACAAATTGATGTGCAAGTAATAAACATCAAGCATTTATCAGAAGCTAAAGACGATACACCGGAAATAAAAAGAAAACGACTACGTGATCTTCATAACGAACTGCGATTTGTAATCAATCTATTTGATAAGCAGGACGAGTTAGGCACCAGTTTAATACAGAGACTATCAATGCCAAACAGTATTCATTTGAAGATACAAGAATACCATGATTTTGCAAATAACATCAAATCAAGTCTAGATGCATTATTGTCGGAAACTATTCAGGAATCGGACAAGCAAAAAAGCCAGCACAGCTCTCAAATACAAACGGAATGTTTTGAAAAAGATTCTGCTGTTCAAGTCAATACCTTGCCAGCTTTGTCTCACGGTAAATCAATTACTGCTAAGGAAGCATATCAATATCAACTTGAATCAGCTCTCGTCGAGGCAAGAGGACACTTGGAAAATCTGCATACAGCGATAAATGAAATAAACGTGAATAATTTCATGACGTCAACTCAAAAAGTATCTAAAGTGTCCGCCACTTGTGAATCATCGATTGAGCTGATAAAGCATCTCAATCTTATGGTTTTGTCTGAAACTCAGAGTGACGAGGAAGATACTATGAATAAGCTGGTAACTATTGAATGCGATAAATTCACGCAGTATCAAACAGAATGGCGATCTAAGCAACAAAAATTAGAAGAACTGAGGTATGTTAGCGTGCAAAAAAATATCAATGTTTTATATTCTCGTTACTGTCAATAACATTCTAATACATCTTTCGCAGTCATTGACATCTATGCCTAATACTTAATATGCTTTACATTTCTTACCTCTAGATCTTTCCCAATTGCTTACAATTTCATATGTGTACAGTAAGTGTTTTTTATGCTTTTTTTTAATACAAATTAATATTTAATTCTGTTTTAATTGTGATACACCAACAAATTAAAATTTATTTATGTTACAGCAATGACGATTATCTCACATGTCCTTTGTGTACAAACCGAAACTGGCAACAAATTGATAACGACCTATGGCGACTTGAGCAATGGTTACAAATGGCAGAGGCAAATCAGAAAAGTCAACACACCAATCCTCCGACGGACATCGACACGCTGGAGGATACCATTCAGGACCACCGGGAATTTCTGTTAGATCTGGATAGTCACAAAAGCATAATAAAGTCGCTCAACATTGTTGGCGAACATTTGGCGACGCACACACTGGATACGGAAAAGGCGGTCAGATTACGCGAACGTCTTCAAGCAGACAACCAACGATGGGAGAAAGTTTGTAGTCTAGCGTCACATTGGCAATCCCAGTTACACCATGCGCTGATGGACAACAAAGAATTCCATCGGACAGTTACTGAACTTTGCGCTTGGCTAGAGCAAACAGAAAACAAAATCAAAAGTTCTGAACCAATTGATTTGACTTCCGACATGAAACTCATTGAGCGAAAATATAAAACCTTTAGAGAGTTGCGCAGTGATTTAGTTCGTTGTGAGCCACGTGTCGTGAGTTTACAGGAGACAACATCTCAGCTTACAAAATATTTGGAAGCCAACAAGTCCCAGCAATTTGATGAGATATATGCAAAGTATGGAAGTTCAAGTAGTTAGTCCAATTCAACACTACAAAACATTATCTTTTTTCAGGTTAACAGATTTGAGACTAAGATTCCACTCAATACGAAGACTGGTGGAAATGTATACAATAAAAATTGCCGCTGCCTTGGGTTATGATCCAACATTTGATACAAACAGTATCGCATCGGTAGATACTCTACCAGGGGTAAGTTTTGCTACAGTTGCGATATTATTCCGCACTTAAATAATGCTTCAACAATTTGATGACATTGTTGATCAACTGGGTAAAAATAATTAGTGTAGTTTATTTTTTTACTTCACAAAATGATTTTACACGTTTACACATATGTTTTCGTTAATAGAGTAACTTTTATTTTCTTTTTATGTAGATTCAAGGCGTTAGCGGATCGCTCACTCGCGTAGCCGGACAAGAGTCCAATGCAAAGTAATTATCTAGATTTAGTATACCAAGTATAAATTAAACAACGTAGTTTTTGTTGCACTGTAGATATTATCAAAACAAAAAAAGGGTGATAAAAAACCAAATGGTGGTATTTCAGACCACGTTCCTTCATATGTCCTGAGCATTGGTGAACATGTATTTTTGACGTATGAAAAGTGTGTTTTTAGAAAATGCAAAACATATTGTTTATGCTTAATACCTGGTCATGTTTGCAGAAATTTCCGATATGCAACATGAAAAACGCAGCAAAAAGTCCGATGATAATTTGGATATCACACTAAATTTACAGTTTTTCTTGATTAGTCTAATTTAGAACTGAACTGAATAATGATGAAAAAGCATTGAAGATTTTTGTTGCGAAAAATGGAAAATTTGTATTTGTTTGTATTTTGAACTCAGTACGTTTAAGGAACAAGCATGAAACGGTCTACTTTGTATCACCCTTAAAATCGTTTTACTGTTAATGTATTAATTCAATAAACAAATTATTTCTTTCACAGTGCACAAGAGGGAGAAGACGACGAGCACATCAACACAACAGTGTTGACCAGAAGTTACCGATTCTTGGGCCGTGTTGTACGCGCTTCTTTACCAATTCAGGCAATGCTGTTATTGCTATTAGGCGTAGTTACTCTCATGCCCCACGGTGAAGACTACTCCTGTACATTAACTAATAACTTTGCACGCAGCTTAGAACCAATGCTACGATATCCAAACGGACCCCCACCTATCTGAAGGGGTTGCTTTTGACATGTATTTGAAACCATTTTTTCCAGTGAAGAATGTGCAATAAAACTAGCATTTAACATTAATATGTAGTGTAGGGATAAGTATTTTTTCTATTGTTGTACCACTCTTCTGGTGATTTTTTTTTAACTGAAACAAAAGCAAGTTACTTATGAGTTAAGTTTCCTTTATACATTTATTTTTACAAGTTACCATTATATGTATATTTTGATTTTTATGTTTACAATGTCTAATAAACAAAATTAAAAGTTCAACAAATACAAATAATTGTTTTAAACGAATTCATTAAACACCATTCTCCACATGCTCATGAACTGCCTACTAGTTGTATATTCTGCTTTTACAAGTATTCCCGATTTTTCAAGAACATAATGCGGTGAACAATTATTGTAACAAGCTGAAACAAATCACAATTTATGATTTAGAACTTGAACAAGTCAATCATCTTACTTGAATTGTGATGCTGGAAAACGTAATTGCCATACCAATTTCTATTCTGTCGGTGGCATTTTGAATAAATGACGATAAACATCCATTTTGAAACACATTGACGGTTTCAAAATCAGATATATCAACAAAACTTCCATCGTATTCGATCTTTACAGCTACAATATTGCACAAAGCCTGAGATTGGCAGCAGCTTGATGGAACTATTGTTTTGTTGTTTTTGACTAGCCTGTAGGTATAAAAGTAAGTATGTTTTGGGAGGAAAGCAACTCAAATATTCACTTACTGGGTATAAATACGCTCTTGATCCAAATTTCTCCATTTTATGTTTCTCCAATCTTTGTAAAAAGACACTCCACAGCATGAGTTTGAAAATTGAATTTGGTTCCAAAATATGTTCCAGTAAATATCAATATTGTACATTTCTATACCGTTAATTAATACACCTTCTGTCTCTAGAGTTAAGTCCTGACTCAATTGTAAACTTAGCAAAAGCTTTAATATATCAAACACTAAAGCTTCGATTGCAAGAAACAGCCAACATTTTGAAGAGAAGCTAATAGCGTTGCTGAACGGAGACACGAAGGTGCGCTTCGCACGAAGCATTCCAAAAATTTGAACAGTCAGATTGTGAAAGCTGATTAGTTGCAACATAATCAGCATTCCATCATTTTCTAATAACCGCAACTTTTTTTTCGTTGTTCGCAATTCATGCTTGATGAATTCTTCCCAGCCAATTCTTATTATTCCGAGACATATCGAAATCAGATGAAACAACACTGCTAAGTTCAACAGACTTGCCATTTGGAAGACAAGTAAAAACTGTTTAGTGTTACTTGGCAACATGCAACTAGGTAGCAACCGACTTTGTTACTTTTCACAGCAACTATTTCAAGCCAAACCGTGCTGGTAATCAGACGTACTTCTACAACGATGGCAGAAACCAACCGCGATCAAATGGCTGACAATGCTAGTGAAATATCTAGCTTTTCCGATTCCAGTGATGAAGGTATCTTTCAATAACTGTGATTAGCATAAACATGCTCAATTTTCGTGTGTTATTTTAGCAAAAAAAGAAGTTGAGATAGTGGAGGAAGCAATTGAGGAGACTGATAAGCCAGTTTACACCGAGGAAGATTTGGAAACATTAATTGGATTTATTCGGAACATGATTTTTCTGTTTGATTACGATGAAGACGATTTTAGTGAAGAGGTGGTTGAAGTTATCAAACTGTGGCTTACCGATGCAAATTGCCCTCTTTTATTTATATTTTACGATGGAGACATTTTGACGGCATCGCTAGGATTCCCATTGTGCCCTTTCAATGATCTCATGTACTTTATGAGGGAACCTGATCAATTGTTTAATGTTATTCGTTTTCACGACGATATTATGTTCGGAACATTGCAGAGCGATATCGAAGGATCGTTGTTAGTCATTTTGGAGCAAGTCTATGGACCACTGATCTTATCTACAGAGTTGTCGGAAAACGTTAAAGCAAACGTACTCAGCGGATACAACACCTTCATGACTTATTTAACTGAGTTGCATTACAAATTGTCAGGATTTACACTTTTGTACGTTCCTCGAGAAGGAAATGATATGGACGTTCAGGAAGTTGTTTTGAATCGCTCGATGATCAAACGATTGGAATCAGTTGTGATTGACTGGACCAGTCAAATTCGTTCTACACTCAGCGATACTCAACATTTTGTTCCAGACAATCTCATTTGCCCTGCTGATGAATACAGTTTTTGGCTTTACCGGCGTAAGTTTACCCCTTTCTCATGCATACCTTAAAGCTTTAATTATGAACATATTTTTCTTAGATGAGGTGCTATCTGCAATAAAAACTCAATTTGAAAACCCAAATGTAGAGCATATTCTACAGGTTCTGAACTTGGCACAGTCATTGTACACGAAGCCACTTCGAGAAGTTTTGTCGGACCTGAAAAAAGAAATCGAAGTGGCCGAATCAAACATACCGTTTCTAAAGCTTCTCGTTGATCCATGTTTTGCTATACGAACCCTTAACGATGAAGAAGATTTGTGCTCTCAGCTTATTTATGTGATGCATATCATCAGATTCATAGGAGTTGATTCGTCCCATTTGCACCGAGACGAATGCATCACCAAACTATTCCTGTACCTAAGCAATGAAATTGTGTCGTGCTGTGTACAAAGTATTGATATTAACAAAATTTTAATGGGTTCTCCATGCTATGGAATAGAAATTTGTAATCTCAAAATCAACTGCTGTGAATCATACAAAATTATCTATGAAGAAGTATGATTAGTTTCAGGATGATTTTTTTTATTATTTTAAGCTGCTAATTCGCATATTTACAGATGCTGGAGCATTTTAAAAGAGATTATGCGTGGAATCTAGACTATGCCACTATTTTTAACCAGATAAATGCATTTATTCAGCGTTTGTGTGACATTTTAGAGATTTGCGAGGCTATGCTGATCTTTGGAAGGTAAAAGTTTAATCTCATTTGTATGGTTTTATGGGTAGTTCAAATAATACCAAAACTATGTTTGCAGATACAGTGGCAGTAGTTCTTACAAAAATTTCCGTTTTCCGTGTAATAATGCTCAGGAGTACGAGCAGAAATGTGACCAAGTGATGACAATATTCACGAAAGGAATCGAAAGCATTCAATCTTCAGCTAGTGCTATATTAGACATCAACAACAAATATTGGTACAAAACGATTGCAGAGTTTCGAGATATGCTGAGAAACTTGGATGACGTAATTGAAAATCTGCTGTCAAATATTTTTTTGGTTGCGGAAAACCTAGAAGAAAAAATTGATGTCCTTGTGGCGCTTCTCAACTTTTTCAATCGCGACAGCATAAAAGAAAGTTACATGCGTAAAATTGCAGAAATTTGGAAAATATTCCATACTGAACTAACGTCAATTTCAAAGGAGGTCTCTTCAGGAATTAACATCCATCCAACATTACTACCAACAAAATCGGGACAATACACAATGTTGAAAATCAAATTTGAACGGCTTTGCCGGCTCAGAAATCTTCTGGAAAGATGCAGATTTTTTCCCACATACAATGAAAGCGAAGAAACGTTGTCCTTGTTTGAATCATGTGAAAAGCAAGTGAAATTATCCTTGAAAAAGTTCAACGATTCATGGACCAAAGCCTTGAGCCCCGATTTTGGAGCATGGTTCCATAGAAATCTTATCTGTCGGAGTCAAATTCGCCCTGGTTTATTGGAATGCCACATCGAGAGGGAAATGCTGAACATATTCAACGAAGCTCACTTTTTTAAAGTCTTGGGAGCAGCCACCCCGAGTATCATAGATTTGGAAAAAAATGACACCACGAAACAAACATTTGACAGTGTCATTCGGGTGGTTTTGTACTTCAATAGTGTTGTTTCTTCAATTTCTGAAAAGGAAAGACTATTTTTCAAACCCATGATACAACAAACGGAAAGAAAACTCGAACCGCTCAGAAGCAAGCTAACTTGGGAAGAAGATTTGAACGAATACATTGATACTTTTGTCATGAATGTCAAAGAGTTATTGGATATCATTCAAATATATAAGCGCGAAAATTTCAAAATTTCTCGATCCATGGAAACCATTTACAACCTTGAGTTGTTCAAATTGAACAAGTCACAAAATCAGCAGTTGAACGATATGTTCAAAAACATAAGCGAACAGAAAAAACATTCACTTTCGCAACTCGTTGGCGTTTATACGGACATCAGTAAAAATATATTTATTATTTATGACCATCTTGGATCGAATCTTCGAAGAATGGGTGAAAGCTGGATTCAATACGTTCGGAAGATTGATCATTTGCTGAAAGCTGCAGTTTACAATTCGTCCCTAATAACACTCAAAAACATAGAAAAGGCATTAACGGAGTCACATCATCCCATTTTGAGCATCGAAATTGTGCTGGACAGAAAAGGTGTTGTATACCAACCCACTCTCGCACATGTGGAAGTTATGCTAAAGCGTTTAACAACAGAAGTTACAACCACCATTAAAATTATTCCTACATTGTGTCAAAAGTTTCAAATAAATGCCGGAGAAAATATTTACGACGCCTTTTTGAACGACGAGCAATATATTAATGAAGAACGTAAAATAAAGACTGCAATTATCACTACTATTGAAAATCTTGTGGCATTTAAGGAAAAATGGAATGTATTTAGACCATTTTGGAGTGTAAATCGAACGTCATTCATTGAGAAGTTTAAACTTGCGAGCATGACATCTGACGCCTTCCAAAAAAATATAGAAAAATTTGACGAACTTTTAAATCAACTAACAACTCAAAACGAGCTTACCACATGTGAGTGCGTACATGTTGATGCACAAAAACTGAAATACGCCATCACAAATCACATTCATGATTGGCAGCTTAAATATATTGAATATCTAAAATGCGTATCCTATGGACTGATAATCGGTAAGTAGCACCTCGTGCGTCATATACATACTGCTATCACAATTTATACATTTTTCAGATTTTAATAATAAACTCAATCAAAACATGCAATCCATGAGTATCGTACCAAAGGAAGTTGAAGAATTGAAAGAATTAGAGGCAACATTCAATAATTGTTTCGACGACATACCCTGTATGATGCTGACAATTGAGAACATTGTAAGATATTTCGACGTCCTTGGTAAGAATCTCATTTTATCCAGCCGATGCGTTTGTATTTATTGTTGAAATATTGCAGAAAAATACGTTTCAGATATACTGCCCGAAGCCCTAAACTTGAGAAAAAAAATTCATGAGATCTGGAAGCAATACATGGCATACGTGAATAGGATTAAAGAAAAGATTGCTGACTATCAAACCCAGTTTAAACTCTCAATAACAAATGAGGCGGCTTGTTTGAAAGTTAATGCTCTAGAGATGCTGAAAATGCTGGACACAGAAATGCCTATCGATGATGATATGTAAAATAAACGAGTCTATAAATAACAAGATATTGATAGTTTATTTTTTCTATCAGATTACCTGAAGATGCCTTTTCAATTATTGAATCGCTGACGGAAAAATTAGAACTACTCAAGACTCAAGAACAAATTATAGCAGCCAAAATGCGTTTATTAGGAGTTGAATATCACCCATTAGATGTGAGTTTGTTTTGTTTGCTAGTGGGAAATTCCTAATCGACAAGAATTTATGTACAAACTGAATTTATTTATTGTTCTAGATTATTGTGGAAATTAATCGAAAAATTGAAAGCTTGAAATTAATATGGGAATATGTCGATGAATGGCAGAAAACAAAACAAGAAATACTCACTCGATCATATGAGATGGTTTTAGCTGATTCTTTAAATGAAGAAGTTTTGCGAAATCGATGGTATTTGGTATTTTATTCTCTCTGACTGGTGTTGGTGCTAATATTTTCATAAATTTATAGCAAACTTGAAGCTTTAGTAAACTGCTTACTACCAGACATGCATTATCCCATTTACATCAAAACTACAAATGATGTTGTAAATATCTGCAAAACAATGGAAATTATGATTGATATGAAGCGGTCGTATTTGCGAGATCGACATTGGAAAGATATTCAAGATATTACAAACTTGTATGACTTGCATTTTACTATAAGGCTTCATCCATAATTTACCCCCTTCCCCCTTGTCAAGCTTTTCCTATACTTATAACATGCAGTGTTACACTTGCTCAAACCCCCCTCCCCCTCCCCCCTAGAGCGTGACATACTTTATGGATGAAGCCTATAATAAGTTTTCCCTAATAAGTCGCTTATTTTCGCTAGGCCGTATGAAGATCGCCCAAATTTGTTGACAGGAGACATGGTACAATACCAGTTTTTTAAACACGAAAAGGATTTCAAAATTCTGTGCAGTGCAGCGCGTAAGGAGTTCGATATTGAAACGCAGCTAACAAGAGTAGAACGAAGTGCAACTCAACTCAGGTTCATAACTAAACAAAGTACTTCAGGTGCACACAATATTATAAACGGCGATGATGTGTTTTCAACTGCAAAGACGAATTTAATGACAATCAACAACTTGAGTGTTTCTGAGCACAGAAAACATTTTCAAGAAAACATATATTATTGGGAAGAAGCGTTGAACTACATTGTTGACCTGTTCGAAGTTTTATCTGTGATCGCTCAAAAAGCTCAGATACTGACCGAGATTTTCAACGTAACGAAATTTTCCTCGAGTATGATTGAATTCAATCACGCATTTATTGCATGCAACGCACAATGGAATGATATGATGCACACCATTGTGACATCAAATTTAAAAAATGACATTTGTCCTCAAGGAACCGATTTGCTTCAAACCCTTGATGTTATACACAACAAATTTGAAGATGTATTCCGCATGTTGAATCAAACCATGGACGACAAACGAAATTTGTGTGGTAGATTGTACTTAGTTCCAGACAATTTACTGATTAAAATGATAGCATACCCAACAAATCTAGAATATCTACAAAATGCATTAGATTACATGTTTGAAAATATCTCAAACATTTCTATAAGAAGACCAGATGGATCAGAAAAAATCAGCCATTTGGAGGTTACTGGTGTTAACACAGATGCAAATGAAACTATCACGTTCGTTCAGCCCATTATAATTGATTCCCTTGCAACTCCAGAGCATGTTATATGTTCAATTGAGCAGTCGGTACAACAAGTACTGAAAAAAGATCTGCAAAAAAGTCTTTATCAGCTCAAAGAAACTTTCTTCAAGCGTATAGAAAGCGGATGGATTGTTAACTTTAATTATCAAATATGTTTAAAAAGCATTCAGATAGACAATACACATTTGATAAAAAATGCCATTATGCAGTGTGAACTTCTGAAAAAGAATAAGCCAATGAAAATGCTAAGAATGCTGCATAACAGAGTAAGATTGAACCGACAGTTTTTTCTTAAATTGAAAAATTATATAATATCAATTATTTTCCAGCTTTTGAATGATCTAGCTAAGTCATATCAAAACAATATTGGAAAAACTGGAACATCGTGTTTTAAACAAAAGCTAAACGCTATGATTATAACGGAAATGAATACAAGAGACGTGATTAGTAAACTAACGGCTACAAATGTTAAAAATGGATTAAACAATTTTGAGTGGCTATCATTTATTCGATCATATTGGAATAACGAATCGTTAAATTGTAATATTGCTCATATAAATGGCAGATTCCACTACGGATTTGAGAGCAAGTCTTCTGATGAGCCATTGTTTATAACTCCGTATACAAATCGAATGCTAATGACAATCTCAAGTGCACTTAAATACGGGTTTGTACCGTACCTGATCGGAAAAGACGAAAAATGTTGTATCCAAATTCTAAAGCAGCTTTCTATAGAAATGGCAGTTTTGTTCGTGACATTAAGTTGTGATCCCCAGTGGAAGCCAGACTGTATACTTCGGTGTTTGGACGGAATGTTCAAACTACAATCCTGGCTATGTTTCTCAGGAATCGAAAAAATCTCTTCACACGTATTGGCACGAGTGAATGAAAAACTAGCAGACTCCTCATCAATCGAAAAGAAAAACTATGTTTTGGATTTAAAAAAGAATAAAATTTTGACAACGTTTCAATTTTTCGTCACATCTTCCGTGAAAAACAAAGGCATGGAGCTGGATCGTACAATCGTTCGGAACGTTAATGCCACAGTACCAGATCAAGAAATAATTTTCCAGAACATTCTCTGGTTGATTGGTTTTCCTAGACCCCGAAAAACTGCAAACCAATTAAACGCTTTCATACTGCATATATCAATGTACCTTCCAGATTTAAGCTATTTGTGGACTCCAGCACGAATCCAACATGCCATAACAAAGATGAATGATAAACCTACAGCACAGCAGGAGGCTCTTTTCGTGTCAAGTGCTTTGCAGGTAATGAATGATTAATAATTAAGCATTGAGTTAAATTCAACATCTTTCCTGTTTCAACAGGTTGAATTTTACCCGTGCCTATCGAGAGATAAACAGCTTATATTTGAAAAATGTTTACAAAACATTTTCAAAAATCCTGTCAAGCAAGAATTGTCCGTTTCAACTGCACATGATAAGTTGAAAACTATGTTTGATAGCTCAAAGTTGATGGTATGATGTATTTTCTTAGCTTTTAGTTATTTGTGCAATGAACAAATAATTCATTATTATTTTTTTTTTGTATAGCACTCAGAGCTGCTCGAATCAAAAGTACGCAACATAATTAAAGTTTTGTCATCGACAAATCAGTCATTGATAGTATTAGGTGATCCTTGCTGTGGAAAATCAACATTATTGGATAAAGCTTTGCAAGCAATGGCTGCAGATGGACGTCACTTGAAAAAATATTTTATAAATCCAGAAACTTTTAAAGATGATACCGATAGCGAAAAGAATGCAATCGACGAAATTATTGCGACAATTTTGGCTTCTACAGTGCACACTCGAAAATGTATTATATTTGACAGTGTTGCTCGCAGTCACTGGATTGAAAGGGTGGGCTCAATACAGCAGCATTTGAATGGCGATCTTGAAAAGATATGCTCAGAAAAAGTTGATGTAAAAATGGTGATTGAAACAAGCGATCTCAGTACAATCACACCAAAATCTCTTGCCAATTTCTCCATTATACACATTGATGCTCACAGCGTCACATGGAGTCATATGTTCCAGCCATGGTTTGAACGAAACACAATTATCCCATTGGATATCAAACCAGATCTTCAAGAACTTGCTGATAACCATTTCGAAGTATTTTTAAAATTCAGAAAAAGTTCAACTTTTATACAAAACTCTGATATTAACATTATCAAATCATTTTGTACCTTGTACGAAACGATAATGTCTGATTGGCGAAAAGACGAATCAACATTCTCCGCAGTGTACTGGAAAACTGCCTTCAAAATGCTATTCTTTTTCTGCTGTGTATGGTCTATTGGAGCTAACTTGGATACAACAGAACGTGGGAAATTTGATGTACTGATGAGAGAAAGCATTAATGATGTAATGGTTAGTTTCCCATTAAAAGGAAACATTTATCAGTATTTCATTGATGTTTCTGAAAACGCTACTTCTTGGACATTTTGGAATGATAGCAATTTAGGAAGCAGCATTGAAGGGTAATTATCCTTTAACACCAGAAATTAAAATTTCGATTTAGAAAAACATTTTTCAAATCGTTACAGATCCTTCATGAACAGTATAGATAATATTCCATACCAATATATCATAAAATGTATGATTTCAAACGAAAAACCGGTGCTCTTGACTAGTAACGATGCTGTAGGGAAGAGTGCAATGTTAAAACACATACTACTTGAAATGCAAGTCAAAACTCAAGCAACTTGTGTTACAAGTTTCAACAGCAATACAAGCTCGAATCGTTTGATGAAAATTCTTCGTTGGAATACCATGAAGATTTCAAAAGAAATAGTCTATCCAAAAGACAGAAAGAACTTGATATGGTTTCTGGATGATCTTCACAACGTTCTTAGTGATAAGACTGATAGCACTGAATTTTTGAGACATTTCATTGAGCATAGAGCATGGATTGATAACAAATGCCCACAACGTCTGCAGCAAACACAAATTATAGCGGCTATGAGAAACAGTTATCCCTTGCACACGTTCCCTTCAAGCACAATACGATTGTTAAACAAGTTTCATACAATCAGTTACAACTCCTGCAGTGACGAATCAAATGCAACTATATTTAGAAACAAAATGATGGCCGCGATTAAGGCTATTGCACCAAACAAGTTTATTGATGTACTGGTACCTGCAACTATTGATTTTGTACGATCGCTTGCCATTCAGCTACCAGCAACTCCAATCAAACCACGCTATCAGTTTTCGCTGAAAACTGTTGACAGAATTTTACATTCGATGTGCATTTTTTGTCCCAACATCTGTCATTATGAGAAAAATCCATTGCTGAGGCTTTGGATTCATGAATGTTTTCGGGAAACATGGGATTTACTAGATAACGTTGATTACAAGCTGTATTATGAAATCTTCAATGACACCATCTCCAAACACTTTGAAGCTACCCTGCACAGCATTTGTCCGGGCAATAAAAGTCCACTGTTTTGTGATGTATTGAATCAGGAAGGCAGCTATGAAGATGTGAAGGAAACCAATCAATTGATGTAATTAAATATTTAACTGCTAGAACTTCCCTCTACATTTATTTATTCGTTATTCAGGCAATTTGCAGAGAAAGCTACCAATTCGAATGCAGATTCAAAGACTATCGTGTATCAAGAAGCCGTAGAACACGCAGCTAAACTCCTTCGTATTAGTCGTATCAGAAAGGGACATATGGTGTTGGTTGGTGAAATTGGCAGCGGCCGGCATACGATATGTGATCTAGCTACAAGCATCCTAAACCACCAAACTGTATCAAAGAGCAGTCAAACAGCTATGGACCAAAGAGAAACTATTTACCACCAGCTTAGATTTACGAATGATGATTCTGAAGATGTAGTAGACAAAAAGGTCGGACATCTTTTTGATTTGGCAGCAACGAATCGTGTGATATGCCTTGTTTTAGCTGATGATACTGCGAATTTAAACCATTATTTCTTAGAATTTCTTAATGGTTTCGTAGTAAATGATTCCATATCAGGCTTCTTATCACAAAAAGTGTTTGAAGATGTAAACGTGCTGGCAGCGATAAAAAATAACTTACACTTTGTATTATGTCTACCCATGAACACAAAACCTTACAGGTAATTCTAACTATTAACATTTTGCATGCTATTTATTGCGAAAATAGTATATAAAAATTTGCTTTTTCCAGATATCTTTTGAACACATACACGTCACTTTTGACCAGTACAACAACAAACTGTATCCATTCTCTAACAGAAATGAGTTTAATGGAAGTAGCAAAACTATTTTTCAAAATGCACATAATTTTTGATGTACCTGTTTCATGTCAAGAAACATTGAAAGTTGATACCGAGCCAACGGTGAGACAAATAATTATTTAAAAAGTAAATCTATTTTTTTTTCTTTATACTTTGAATAGCACCGAAAACGTGACAGTTTAATTCAAAGTACTGAAGATCGCTTCTATAACGCCTCGGTGGATGCCGCGGCAAGATTACATACTACTTTGCAGCATCAGGAGAAACTGGAAACCTTGACGAGTTGGTTTTTTGAGTTTTTGCTTACTTTCCGAAGGTATAGAGTAATTCCGATTGAAGGCAAAAATAACTTTTATTTTTGTTTTCAGAGTTTTGTTGTACAAACGTAATATTTTGCGTGCTTCACACGGAAAATTTACCAAAGGTGTAAACAAAATAATGGAAGCAACGCAAAATGTTACACTACTTCAAGACTTGTTAGAAAAGCAACAGTATCAAATAGAAACCTTTCAACACGAGTTGGAGACATTCATCGAAAATATCGAAACTCAAACAATCGAAGCCGATGAACAAAAACAAGAGGTTGCCATACAACGTGTAAAAATTGGCGCAGAGGAAGTTGTTTGCAAGCAACTGGCAGACATTGCCGAAGCAGATTTGGCAAAAGCCATGCCTGCGTTGAATTCTGCAATAGCCGCGCTTGATTCATTGAATAAAAAAGATATGAATGAAATAAAATCATATGCCAGACCCCCGGTGAAGGTTGAGCTTGTGTTGAATGCGGTTATGATTTTATTGGGCAAAGAACCCACATGGGCAGAATCCAAACGACAACTAGGAGAGCAGAAGTTTTTGGATACTTTGCGAAGCTTCGATAAAAACAATATTGCCGAAAAAACACTCAAAACGATCGGAGGCTATGTAAGAAATCCCGAACTGGAACCTAATAAAGTTGGAATTGTTTCGAAAGCAGCTAAATCTCTAATTCTTTGGGTTCGAGCAATTGAAAATTACGGCAAGGTTTATAAGTAAGTGTGCTATATGTTAGAAGTATGGTTTTCTGAGTAACACAACTTTACATTCTAGATATGTTGGCCCAAAAATTAAAAAGATGGAAGATGCAAATGCGTCTCTTATTGAGAAACAATTGTCACTGAAGGCGGCAGAGCAAAAGTTGGAAGAACTAGCTAAAGTATTAGAAGAACTCCGAAAGGAATATGAACACAAAATCAAACGTAAACAAGAATTGGAAGAACAGGCCAGACAAATGGCTATCAAATTACAACGTGCCAAATCGTTGGTGTCGGGATTGAGCAGTGAAAAAGTTAGATGGACAAAAATAAAAGAACAATTAGAAAAAGAACATCACAATCTCATTGGAGATACATTCCATGCCGCAGGATCGCTAGTATATTTTGGATCATTACCACCTATGCAGAGAGACAACATTAAAACACAATGGATGATCGATTTGGAGGCATTAGAAATTCCATTCAACAAAACTTTTAATTTATTTGAGTTTTTCTTTGAACCCAATGTATTGCAAACGTGGCAAAATCACGGAATGACAATGGATCCTCTCTCTCTTGAAAATGCAACAATTTTACTTCATACCCAATTCAGAGTACCGTTAGTTATTGACCCGCAAGGTGAAATCAAACAATGGATCTTGGGAATTCACAGCTCCACCAATTTGTTTATGTATGACATCAACGATGAAATGACAATTCATCAAGGAGGTATTGCGGCACAATCAAGGCATTCAATAGTTTTTTACAACTTTCAAGAAAAGAACATGCCGATTTTCGTCAAATCATTGCATAACTTGCTCGGAATAGATCACGACAAAAACGACATCAAAAATCAAAAACGGTGCATTACAAAAGCATTTGAAAAATTTTCATTTTATTTGATGAGTAATGAAAACTTGACATACAGTACATTATTAAAAAAAGAAACAAATATGATCAATTTTGTTTTGGGGCTACCAGGACTTGAGTCTAAACTACTCAGTAAGTAGATATAGTATTTATGTAAAAAAAACCTTTTATTTATCACTTTGTTTCATTTGAAATTTACAGCAATTGTCGTTCAGCATGAAAACCCAAGTCTTGAAGAGCGGAAAGAAATATTAATGCAAACTATAATTGACAACAACAAGACCCTTTTTGATCTGGAAGAAAATATTCTACGATTGTTGAATGAAAGCCAAATGCCACTTTTGGAGAATGAAGAGCTTTATTCAAGTCTCCAAGTTTCCAAACAAACCACCGATAGAGTAAATATTGCACTCGACCAGGACGAACGAACTCGCCAAGAAATAGAAAGCTCCAGAGAAAATTATAGATCTTGCGCGGGACGATCATGTTTGCTGTTTTTTGTAATTGATAGTTTGAAACAAATTAACCCATTGTACGCCTTTTCATTACACTGGTATTTTGCACTGTTTGAAAATTCTTTGCAAAAATGTCCAAGATCACAAGTAATTGAAGAGCGAAACAAAAAAATCATTGACTATCATACATATAATGTGTTTAGGTGAGTATTTTCGAGAAGGTTTTATGCTTTACTATGAGTTGAATGAAAAATTTGGTTTTTCTACATTTTTTTTTTGCAGGAATGTTTGCTTTGGGTTAAAACCACTAGATCGAAACATATTTGGGTTCATGCTTTGCGTTCGCTTACTCTTCGCAGAAGAACGTTTGAGCCTGAATGAGTATAACTTTTTGCTGCACGGTCCTAGAAAGATTGATCGAACTGAGCAGATTGAAAAGCCTAGCCAAACTTGGATCAGCGCTGAACAATGGGACAATATAACTGAGTTAGATAAACTGCCCGGATTTCTAGGAATTGCACAATCATTTGAAGATTGTAACGATGATTGGAAATATTGGTACAAGTCTCCTTGCCCAGAAACTGAAAAAATGCCAGTAAATTGGGAAAGGAACCTAACAAAATTCCAAAAAAATATCGTGGTACGTTGCTTGCGACTCGATCGATTTGAACCATGTATGACGGAATATATTGATAAAAATCTTGGCAGAAAGTATACCTACACTAACCGCTTCAATTTATCTGATGTGCTGAGTGAGAGCACTCCGCAAACGCCAATATTACTCGTAACAGACTTGAATAGCAATCCATGGTCAGAAGTCCAATTTCTTGCCAAGAGTGATATCAAATTTCTAAACATGAATAGCGATACATTACAAGATTTGGTGCATTGTCTGAAAGATTGCGTTGCTGAAGAAAAATGGCTCTACATTAGCAATCCTCTCAAATCAAAGTCGTTTGTTGTGAAATTTCCAACTGTTTTGAAATATATCAAATCAATTGATTCTAAATCTGATTTTCGCCTATGGGTAAACGTAACAGAAAATGAACCTGTACCTTTAGTATTTCTACAAAGTTGTTCAAAGTTTGCTTACCACAAGCCAATGGTATTTTTCTAAACTTAAAAAAGAATGAAAAATACAAACTTATTTTTTCAGGGAATCCAACAAAATATGAGCAAGTTATTCGAAGAAATTGGAGAGCGTGAGTTTGAGAAATTGTCTAAGAATGCCTATCACACACAACATAAGAAACTGTTATTTTCTCTATCGTTTCTTCATGCTCTGCTGAATGGAAGAAGCAAGTTTGAAACACTTGGGTGGTTACAAAATTACACCTTTGAACTATCTGATTTTTATGTAAGAGAAGAAGTATACAAGAATATTTATTTCAGGATTTTAATAAATTTTTACTCTACTTGATTAGCTGGCAAGAAAACTTTTGACCTACAGCATTAAAGGTTTAACGTCGGCAAATGCAAAGCATAGCAACGCTTTATTAGAAAACATTTCGGAGATTATACCTAGGCAGTTTATTGAAAAAGTGTGCTTGGAAATCTGCTACAAGAGTAAGTGCAACATCTTTTAAAATAATTTACAATATTCGTGTATTGCAATGATATCTAAGGACTTTGCTTGCCATTAATGTTTGATTTATGATCATGTATCACATTGTCAAGTGGTAGATAGAGGAGTCTGAGGTGTTGTTAAACTATTCTCGATCAAAATTGGATAAAGATCCGGCACAGTAAACATGTTTTTTTTTTAATATTAATGAATCACGGTGCAAAAAAAACAATAAATAATCCAACAACAGAAATAGAAGCGCAGTCAATTGAAAATAATGCAAAATGCCTTTCTATTTGGATTTATATTTTACAATAGAATTTTTTATTTTTTATTTACAATTTTTATATCCTATAATAGAGTGAGATTGCTGACTTTACTACAAGCAACGATTAACCATATTTTTGTACGACACGATCGTGCATAACAAATTTAAGATGTATTTTCACCCTAATTATAAAAAAATGGTGTCACAGCCTGTGTTGGCAGAAATTATCTTGTTTGAAAGCGCTTCTTAGGGACTTTAGTCGCAAAATGTCGGCTTGTCATTTATTTTATACCAAATAAAAAACTGATCAAAAATCGCAAGAATGGTTCTCTGGCATCCCTTCTCCTCCTCGCTCGTCAAGAGTGGTGCGTGTCTCGATTTTCAGTCTGCAAATATTTAGTGTGCAGTTGTGTGCAATCGATTCGCACAGGGAGAAAATATGGTGCAAAGTGTGCAATATATTTGAGATAATTAAAAGTATTACGTAATTTCAACCACACTTCACATTTATTAGATTATTAAAACAAAGTTCAAAGTTCAAAGTACAACACAAAACACTAAACTAAACATAAAAAGCTGCAGTATCCTTGAAACTAAACAAACAAAGTTTGATTCTCCTTGACTTTTGGTTTAAAATAAATTACGCTTTAATGATACTAACTAAATTTCACACGAAAATGCTTTTAACTCCAGGGTTTGGGCTTTTTGAAAAAAAAAGTTTTACCTGATTTTTAGCATTTTGGTAATTATGGTCATTTTGGTCATTTTGGTCATTTTGGTCATATTGGTCATTTCGGCTATTTCGGTCATTTTGGTCCTTTTGGTCATTTTGGTTATTTTGGTCATTTTGATCATTTTGGTCATTTTGGTCGTATTGGTCATTTTGGTCATTTTGGTCAATTTGGTGATTTCGGCTATTTCGGTCGTTTCGGTAATTTTGGTAATTTTGGTCCTTTTGGTCATTTTGGTCATTTTGGTCATTTTGGTCATTTTGGTCATTTTGGTCATTTTGGTCATTTTGGTAATTTTGGTCATTTTGGTCATTTTGGTCATTTTGATAATAATGATTATGTTGGTCATTTTTGGTCATTTTGGTCATTTTGATCATTTTGGTCATTTTGGTCATATTGGTCATTTCGGCTATTTCGGTCATTTTGGTCATTTTGGTCATTTTGATCATTTTGGTCATTTTGGTCGTATTGGTCATTTTGGTCATTTTGGTCAATTTGGTGATTTCGGCTATTTCGGTCGTTTCGGTCATTTTGGTAATTTTGGTCCTTTTGGTCATTTTGGTCATTTTGGTAATTTTGGTCATTTTGGTAATTTTGGTCATTTTGGTAATTTTGGTCATTTTGGTAATTTTGGTCATTTTGGTCAATTTGGTCATTTTGGTCATTTTGGTAATTTTGGTCAATTTGGTCATTTTGGTCATTTTGATAATAATGATCATTTTGGTCATTTTGGTCATTTTCGTCATTTTGGTTATTTGGTCATTTTGGTCATTTTGGTCATTTTGGTCATTTTGGTAATTTTGGTCATTTTGGTCATTTTGGTCATTTTGGTCATTTTGGTCAATTTGGTTATTTGGTCATTTTGATCATTTTGGTCAATTTGGTGATTTCGGCTATTTCGGTCATTTTGATAATTTTGGTCATTTTTTCATTTTGGTCAATTTGGTCATTTTGGTCATTTTGATAATAATGGTCATTTCGGTCATTTTAGTCATTTTGGTTATTTTGGTCATTTTGGTCATTTTGGTCATTTTGGTAATTTTGGTAATTTTGGTCATTTTGGTCATTTTGGTCATTTTGATCATTCTGGTCATTTTGGTCATTTTGGTCATTTTGATCATATTGATCATATTGGTCATTTTGGTCATTTTGGTCAATTTGGTTATTTGGTCATTTTGGTAATTTTGGTCATTTTGGTCATTTTGGTCGTTTTGGTCATTTTGGCCATTTTGGTCATTTTGGTCATTTTGGTCATTTTGGTCATTTTGGTCATTTTGGTCATTTTGGTCGTATTGGTCATTTTGGTCATTTTGGTCATTTTGGTCATTTTGGTCATTTTGGTCATTTTGGTCATTTTGGTCATTTTGGTCATTTTGGTCATTTTGGTCATTTTGGTCATTTTGGTCATTTTGGTCATTTTGGTCATTTTGGTCATTTTGGTCATTTTGGTCATTTTGGTCATTTGGTCATTTGGTCATTTGGTCATTTGGTAATTTTGGTCATTTTGGTCATTTTGGTCATTTTGGTCATTTTGGTCATTTTGGTCATTTTGGTCATTTTGGTCATTTTGGTCATTTTGGTCATTTTGGTCATTTTGGTCATTTTGGCCATTTAGGTCATTTTGGTCATTTTGGTCATTTAGGTTATTTTGGTCATTTTGGTCATTTTGGTCATTTTGGTCATTTTGGTCATTTTGGTCATTTTGGTCATTTTGGTCATTTTGGTCATTTTGGTCATTTTGGTCATTTTGGTCATTTTGGTCATTTTGGTTATTTTGGTCATTTTGGTCAATTTGGTTATTTGGTCATTTTGGTCATTTTGGTCAATTTGGTCAATTTGGTCATTTTGGTCATTTCGGTCATTTTGGTCATTTTGATAATAATGGTCATTTCGGTCATTTTGGTAATTTCGGTCATTTCGGTCATTTTGGTCATTTCGGTGATTTTGTTGATTTTGGTCATTTTGGTCATTTTGTCATTTTGGTCATTTTGGTCATTTCGGTAATTTTGGTCATTATGGTCATTTCGGTCATTTGGTAAATTTTGGTAATTTTTGTAATTTTGGTAATTTTGGTCAATTTGACAATTTTGGTCATTTTGGTTATTTTAGTTATTTTGGTCATTTTGGTCATTTTGGTCACTTTGGTCATTTTGGTCATTTTGGTTATTTTGGTCATTTTGGTCATTTTGGTAATTACGGTCATTTCGGTCATTTCGGTGATTTTGTTGATTTTGGTCATTTCGGTGATTTCGGTCATTTTGGTCATTTTGTCATTCTGGCAAGCATTTTGGTCATTTTGGTCATTTCGGTAATTTTGGTCATTATGGTCATTTCGGTCATTTCGGTCATTTTGGTCATTTCGGTAATTTTGGTCATTTTGGTCAATTTTGCAATTTTGGTCAATTTGGCCATTTTGGTCAATTTGATCATTTTTTCATTTTTTGTCATTTGGTCATTTTGGTTATTTGGATTTTGGCAGAATAGGAATAATACTTTCAAATAATTTCAATCATTTAACCCAATATCTTTCTGGTTGCAGGTCAAATAACTTACTACTGGGACCAACGTATCTTTGATTCATATTACAATGAAATTTTTTACAAACAATTTATTAACGTTTCCCAAAGCACATTAGTTTCGTATGACAGTCGTTTTTCGATTCCTCGTGACGGTAATTTTCAAGCATATAAAAATTTTATTTTAAAACAAATTCCGATGGCCGATGGAATCAACGTGTATGGTCTGAACGAAAATGCAAATATTCAACATCTGAAATCGCAGTCATCCTATATACTTGAAATGCTGCGCAAGGTACCGCTTGATCCACAGGCTATTTCATCATTTCAAATTAAACCTTATGTTAGCATGGATTTTGAAAACGTAAGACATTTTTTTCATCATCAACTTGCATGAAAGTGCCGAAAGAATCTTGTCATTGTTATTTCCATTCTTCAAACATAATGCTTTTAACAACATGCATCTGATTTTCAGGTGAAGCAAACAATCCAAGAGCTGCTAACAAAACTTCCTGTTTACCTAGACTATGATAATGCAGTAAGAATTGTAGGTGCAAACAGAACCCCTGTAAGTGATGCTTTGCTGCTCGAGATACATTCATACAATCAAATCGTGAGGCTTGTTAGAAAAAATCTTGAACAAACATTTGCCATATTATTAGGAGAGCGTTGTTTGAATGAAGAATACGAAGACTTTTTAGAGCATTTCAGACAAAACCGAGTGCCACATGCTTGGCTACGATACCCAACAAACAAATGCATCTCCGATTGGATATACGATCTCAGATGCAGAGTCGAATTCTTCCGAATGTGGTCTGAAACTGGTCAACTCTCAACGAACATTGTTCTTGGATATTTTATAAGGCCAGTCATGTTTCTAGATAGCGTATTGCAGGTAGTTTACTTTTTTAAGCTTGCGTACCCCCAGTGAAACTTACCATTTCCAATGATTTTTGTTTTAGCTCTTCGCCAGCGCCAATGATATTTCAGTCACGGATGCTGAATGGAAAGTTACTGTATTTACCACAATGAAACCTATTGTTAAGTTTGCTATCGCAGATGGATTTATTGCTCGAGAAATTTACCTGCAAAATGGAGGTTGGGACCTAGAAAAACAATGTTTGAAAGAGCCTAATATTTTACAAATGTGTTCTCCGATGCCACCCACACATTTTAAGCCTGTCATCAAGAAAGACGATGTAAACGAACGAGATTTTGCATGTCCCTGCTTTTATGGCCCCAGCCGTAGTGAAGAATCATTTATTTGTACGCTATACCTTAAAACGGGAGACTTCCCGAAAGAAAAATGGGCGAACTATAATACCGCATTGACACTTACAAATTGAATGGATCTGATAAATATATATTTCTGGAATTCAATTGTACAAAAAATATGTTTCTATTAAGATTTCGTAATGATAAACACTAATCATGAGCATAATAAAATCAGATAAATTCACTCTTTGCCAATATTAAACGACTTATAGAGAAAATAACCAACTGACATAAACGTATTTATTTGCCAACTACATACCACAATCATAATACTATTGTACTTATATGACTAGTGAACTTCTCTAATCCAGTTTGAATAGAAAAATGTTTATTTCAAATAATAATTTATGTTTGGCTTTAAATTCTAGTTAGTGTTGCAGATAAGTCTATTTCAGAAATTTTGCAGAGCGGTTCTTATTTAGACGGGATGTTTTCATTTAGAACAAATTATAGGCTTCCTCTGATCTATAATCTCATCTTGCTCGTACATTTCACTAATAAATTAATATTAAAACAAGTTATCGCACCAATCGTTGTTTGTAGTCCAGATTTAGTTTGTAAGAAAATTGGATGATTATGCATCAATCACGCACCATTTTAAAAATCTGAATTTTTAGATTTCACTGGAATAATCATAATTTAAAATAATCTTGTTTAACCATTTTAAGGCTCTTTTTTTAAAGGCACAATTTTTTCTATGCTATACACACAAAATAAAGTCTTGAATACACTTGTTATTGAAATCTTGATTTGTATGGCACTTCTTTAATGGTTTTAATGATTGAATTCAACAGTTCAGACTTGATAATCCGAAGTCCTTTTTCAAAGATTTTTTTAGCACAAATGTAAACATGACTTATGAAATGGTGATGAAATGAAGAAAATATTTAACCAGAATGTTTTACTAACGTGCTCTGAGATTATGGGCGCCATCTTGAATTGCTCATTCTCACATAAACAATCTTGGAATGCACATTCTCATATTCGTAAATTAAAAACATGGAACGAGCAAACACGGGTCTTAAAATTGCAACAAGTTTTCTAATACATCTTCTTGGTGTAAACGCAAACGCTTGTGTCAAAATCACAGTGGCAGAAAATGTAAACAAGGATTTGGTATAAATTATAGATAAATTATTCGTGATTTTTTCATGTTTCGATTATCCGAAAATCTTTGGATAATAGTACTTCGGATAAAGAGGCCTTTATTAAATTTTAAATTATTTACCAGGAAAAAATATGAGTTTTTTATTATTGAAAATTCCATGCATCGAAAATGCTAATATTTAAATCATACATTCATTCTTTTATCTGTTCATCTTATATTGTGTATTGTTTTTTTCGAAACTATTTGTATTCACATTATTAAACTTTATACTGTAAACTGGGCGAATCGGGACTACATCTGAATAGGCTCATCAGTTTTTTTTTTCATATGATGGTATTCATCTATTTCCTAATTAAAAAATATTAGGAATCATATACATCATTTTAAACATCATAAGCTGCTAACTTTACTTGCTGCCTTGCTTATTCATGTTCATTCCAAGGAAATTGATCCTGCTCTATTTTATTTTAAAATTTATTTACACTACAATTTTGGGAAGGAATCTCTCAAGTTAAATGATTGTGTAGTTTTAAGGCAGACTATCAACAACTAGACTTTAAAAGCGATACTAAGAGCGTCCTTTTTTGCCGGACATTTCCCTTTAGCAATGTTGTAACGTCCATATTCACATCTAGGCTCCTCACAGCGATTATTCATGATGCACCTAGGGGAAAGAATTATTAATATTAGGGTAGTTCATGCGCTTGATAAATTAAGCTTTACCTTCGATTATCCATCGAAAAATGCTCTAGACCACGCTTAAATTGATCGCACTGTGAATCACTGGACGAGCAATCGCAAAAGCATCGGTTGTCATTATCGACAACACGCTGAAAGTACGTTGGGCAGTTGCAGATTGGTGGTTTAGTTGGTGTCGCCACTATTGAAACGGATGGTGTTCTACGATTTATTGACTCGTGCCGATTGATGCACGCACACTCTGTGTGATTGATAAAACTCAGCCTTTCAATTGTTGACCTTGATCCAACAGCTTTGACCTGAAATTAGGAGATATTGAGTTAGATCAGGCATGCTGCTGAATCATTTGCTTTCATCTTATTGAACATACAAAAAAATAAAGTTCAACCGTTGAATTTTTTGAAGCTGCACATGTTTTTGCCTGTGGACAACATCCGACATCGTCACCGCATCGATGAAGTATTGTACAGTGTGGCGTGTATTGCTTTGTTGGATCATTTGAAGCTAATACAATTTTTGGTTTAGGAACATTACAATTCCCCTCTCGTCGAAGTTTGGCTACATGGAACTTTGCCATATTTGCATCTACAAAAAAATTGTCTAAAATGAACAACTCTACACACATTTCTTGTTTAAACATCTTACCTGCTGCATACACTTCTTTGGACAGAACTTTATTGTTTTCTCTGGTAGTATCAACACTGTTGGAAAGTGAATGCTGTAATGTTTAATTTTAGTTAAACTTCGTATCTCAAGTGTGCTTTACAGTCCAAATTCGATTATCCATAGTTCGAATATCCAACGATTTTGAAAAAAAAACTTTGAATAATCAATCAATGAAATCATATACTAAAACCACAATTGTTTGACACCGAATGTTGTCAGAATATCGTGTTATTTTTTTTATTAGTTCGACACAAATATTACTCAGCGCTCAAACAAACTTCCATTTGTTTTGTTTAAAAGAGTGCCTGAGCGCCGTGTAAAAAGTTATAGCTAGTCACTTAATAGTTTCACGACGTCAAATCTCCAGAAGTTAAGTGTTTTTTTAGATTTAATTTGAGTTCTGCTAAATTTGTTAAATAGTCAATTATAAGTTATCGATTGCCTGTTACTACAACAACTTGTCTATTATTGGATCATTTTTAGGATCATATTACTGCTCAAAGGACAGCGAAAGATTTTTTTGTAATCTGATTATCCGAAATATTTGTTTACGAAGTCTTCGATCATCGAGTTTGGACTGTAATAAATTAAATAAGTCTTAGGATTTATTTCTACCACCACCAACTGAACAACCGTCATGTGAAATATTTTGCCTTATAATTCTATTTAGGGGAAGGTGGGGCTATTGTAACAAGCTAAGGAAATGCTCGTTAAAACTCATTAAAAACCTAAATAAATCAATCGAGGTTTTTAAGCGAATATGGCGTTCGAATGGTGAACGCCCGAAATGTCAAAATCACGCAGTGGTACCAACATTAAAGAAAAAGTGTGCCATGGCATGACAGCCAGATTTTTTTTAATGTTGGTGCTACTGCGCGATTTTGACATTTCGGGCGTTCACCATTCGAGCGCCATCTTCGCTTAAAAACCAGGATAGGATTTTTGTGATAATCATCTTATTTCGAGTCTTGACTAAGACTTTTATAGAACAGTTTATTTTAAATCCAGTGGGGCAAGACAAATAACTCGTTGGGGCAAGAGAAACAACGCATGAAACAACATGTTAATTTGCTAACAATTGAACTGTTATCACTTAGTCACATCAGATTAGAACAGGGGTGACCAAAGTAAGGCCCGCGGGCCAAACGTGGCCCGCGAGGCCATTTCTTGTGGCCCGCGGACCCATTTTGGAGGATCATGTAAAATTGCCCTTTGGCGCATCTTTAAGGTGAAGCCGTTGATCATTTTCAAAGAAAATTGATCATCACTGTAAAATGCTCTGTATTGAATTCAATTTTACGAATTTTTGCACCAAAATGAATCAGCATGTGCCTGTCTGTTGAAGCCACTGAAGGAACTTTTGATCTAAATCAAATGTGTTTCAAAATTTATATAGTGTTGTGCTACAATCACTGACGTCCTAGTTGGCAATCATCGATTAATGACGATTTTCATAACTTTCCAAGGATAATCGTTACCAAAAGGAATCAGCAAGGATAATCTTTATATCTTTGAACGAAAAATCTTGGCGATGATGGAAGTCTTCACCTTAAGTGATTTTATAATTCCTGGAAATTAAGGTTAAGTTTATGCCTATTTTAACACGTTCCGTAACAGGTTTAAATGTGGTTAAAAGAGTAAATGTCAAAATTTTCATCGAATATTTATAGAAATTTTATTTCAGTTGGAGGAATAATTTTCGAAAAATCCTCAAGCAAATATTTATAATTAAGATTGCACAAAATTAAAAAAAAAAATAATTACGCACTTTTACAAAGTTTATGTCTCTCCATCTGAAATATATTTTAAAAAAATCAATAAAAAAAATAATACAACTTTAAAATTATCATTATATTTGTGAAATCACGATTTCACAAATATAAACAAAGTTGCAATGAAAAGCAGATGAATAATGTTTGTGTTGATATTTTTTTTATCTTCTGATTTTAATAAAACAATTCCAATTGATTGCAGGCTTTTTTGTACAAAACAGTTTTTTTTGTTTTATAATATTTTGTTTTTAGTTTTATAGATTTCAATTTAAAAAAAAAAACATTTTTTCTCATATGGCCCGCAAGCTTATGTGAGCTTCAAACTTGGCCCGCCATTCAAAAACTTTGAGCGCCCCTGGATTAGAAGGTATTTGAAACGTTTCAAATAATGGCCTATCTACAATCACTTAGCTTAGAACATCTAAGTAAAGTAGTTACTTAGGAAAGTCTGCAACTTACGTTCGTCATCCACAATCAACTTAGAAAACTTGCTGGGCTGATATACGTTGCTATGCAGTTGTTTGTTTACCTTTGATATGGAAACGTCAACTTACCGTAGATTTTGAAATTTTCCAAACCAAACGTCAGTTTCTAATTTGATTACTTTTCCATTGTAGAAACTCAGATTCATTTCCATTGATTCAAATTCCTAAGCTAAGTGAAATTTTCTAAGCTAAGTGATTGTAGATAGGCCATTACCCGACCAACTTCGTTCTGTGCCTCTTTTTCGATGATTGACTTTTTTTTTTTGCTTTTTTGCTTATTCAGCCTCCTGTGATCAAATTTGATTTTACGTAACTTGGTCCATACAATTTGCCGATGCTCCGGAATCGGTTCCAGAGTGGTCAAAGTGTGAATTAGTTTATACGAACCCAACGCAACAAATAGCTCCTCGATCCGACGTTCCGTATTGGACTGATTCCCGTTCGAACAAAACCGTCGAAATCACATATATGCATAGATAGATAATAATATTTTACTAATATTTTGGTCGTTTTTGCGTATAAAATAAATTACTTAGATGATAAATAGTAAACTTTCAGAATATCACTATGTTTTATAGGGACAATATATGTTAACAATTGTTTATAAATTTTTAAGTACTTTTATTTATTTAGTTCCCAGTCAAACATGTTGTTGCAAAAATTCGTATTTTTTTTTCTATGCTTAAAACTCATTTAAGAAATTCATTTTTGACGCTAGGACAGTCTATAAATTACGTAGGATTTTTTCGACAAACATAGAAAACATGAAAGAGGAGAAACATTTATGCATGATCCATAGCCTAAAATTGCTTTGTTTGTTTGGTCAGTCAATTTCAACACTATAGGGCCATCCATAAACCACGTGGGCACTCTAGTGTAGCGGAGATTTGCGATTGTCGATTTCTCAATACATTTTTTTGTGTGAAAAAATGTCCACGAGGGAAGATGGAGGGAATTGTCCAAAAAATGTTTATAGTTTATGGAAAGCTCCTATACTACAAATCGGCTTAACCTTTTTGAAGAAAGCAACAGCCTCTAGTAGATGTTGAGATATCAAGATAAGCCCTGCGGTAATAAACCACCGCTTCATCTTAACTCTCGGTAAACTTTTCTCGGCTCCTGTCGGGATGGAGAAAAATAATAAACTTTTTAAATAAGCTTTGCTAATTTTTAGTTTTTGAATAGCTTTGGCCAGCATGATTTAAACTCAACATAAATGTTCTGATTTTAAACCAATTTATTGATATCAAATTATAAAGGAAAAATCGTGATATGTCCTCTTGAACAAGGAATGGAATGAATTTAGAAAATGGGCAGCTGAGGGTTAAAAAGTTCCACTAAGGAATTACTGGTTTGATTTGATATTTGATGGTATATTTTCGATCAAGCTGTTAACAAAAGTTAACCTTTTGCCATGAACAATACACGGATAGAAATCCTGTCCGAAAAACCGTAAACAAATTGTTTTAAAATCGATAACATCGATTGTTTTCGATTTCGTTTACAATGTTTTCAAATCTGAATATGTATCTTGTAGTTTACTATGCATACTTTTTTCTTCAAATATAAGGGGTAAAAAAACAATACGTAACTTAAATAGAGGAGGAAAGGCGTCTGTGTTACGATCCATGCAGAATCTAAGAATTCGAAAATTTGGGTTTCGTATTATTTGGAAGAAATATTTTTACTATTTTTTTTAATAACCATTATCAACAAACATAATGTACTATTTTTGAATACTTTTGTAAAAAAATACTTTTTTGTTGTTATAAATAAAATACTTTTTTACAATGTTATAAATTTTGATGTCATGCGAGCCTATTATTATACAATACTTAAAAATCAAGGCGTTACAATCACTAAATTAGAAGTTTCAAATTATTCTCATCTTGTTTGAAAACATTTGCAAATCTGAACAGCATTGCGTTTTCAGTGTGCCAATATGCCAAAAGAGTATCGATTTATTCAGATGCATGGCAAGTTGAAGAGAAAATTGAGACATTCAAAGCTGCCCCAGAGGAACGACTCGGTTAGTACCTTGTTACCCTTCTAGCTGGACTAGCTCACGCCAATTAATCAACCAGAAATAATCTCTAGCTGCCCCATTCCAATCACGATTTTGTATTCCAGGCAACGACGCTTGTGATGCTTAAACCGTATGTTTAAGCGTTACTGGCAGCATCATATTAGAGAAAAATAGAGTAGATATGGCCATGACGTGACACCTTAGGGATAAGATTGCGGCACCAAGTGGGGAATGATTCAATCCAAGCTTGAAAGTGAACACTTGGGTGCGTATTGAAAAAAATGTCTCATACGCAACATCATTCTAAAAAAGGCAAAATTGGATTTCCGTTGGTTTTGTAGGTTTTAGTTAAAATACACATGGTTTAGAACCTCAACTCAACGGTAAGGTGGTGGTAGTTTGTTGTGACAAAGTATTGTTCCTAATTACCATACTTACTTTTGCTTCCACAGCATCATCATTATCTTGATGTAAGCTGTTATCAAATTTATTGTTGACATTACTATAATTTTGTTCCTGACTAAGTTTCGTGCTGTCTGCTACCGTCACTGAGTTCGTTGTTGTACTATATCCAGCATCACCCTGAGCCTCGGTATCGTAATATTCATCATCATAATCATCTTCATCGTCGTCTTCTTCTTCATACTCATAATCATAGTCATCATCATTTGTATCCTCTTTAGCATGCCTGCTTTTACATTTTTTGTCGCTGCATTTCGTGTTTAAGGCTTGCAAAGATTTTGTCAGCACGCTTGAGTCTCTCTTCAAGTGGTCTTTGTAGTATGGCGAATTACTTTTGTAACTGTTGAGCAATTCTTCGAAATAGTTATTGGTATGGTGAGTTGACTTTTTTGAATCACCAGAACTTTTATGTTTTTTAATGCTACTCTTTATTGGCTCAGTTGTAAATGCAGATAATGGCTTGGGCTGGTTTTCAAGCCATGGATTAGGATTGGATTTTTGCTGGTTTGTGCTGATACTCCTGGAATGGTGAACAAAAAAAACGATTTTGATAAACACAATAAAATGATAGAGATTTATTCATTTTTCAACAAATTGAAAAGTTGATACTTTTTTCCAGGGCGGTGGACTCATGTAGAGTTGTCAACGCGTTGCAGCGGTTCCAACACCGACTCTGGCTTCTTTTTAAATTAAGCGAGTTATAACAAACAGATATATCTTCTGCAAATAATTAATATCTAATGGGAGCACAATAAATATTTGTTCTTTTTTTTTTTGAATCAGTATTAAAATAGTATAAAGGCAAACGTTCTTTTTTTTCGATACCGGTAAAAAAATCGCTGGATATGTTTTTTGTCATTCTGGTTATGTCAATGACATAACCTCCTACGAATAAAATTATTGACATGAAGCGTAACAAAAAATACGATCCAATTACCATCGTTTTCCTGAATTATGTAATAAAAGAGCGATCCTATTTTTTTTTTTTTTTACATTTTATCAACTCTAGTCAGTAACTTTAATGGAACGATACAAATTTTCAAACAATTATCTAAATTTCGGAATGAAAACTACGAGAAATTTGTACATGTATGTCACATACGGGAGTTTTCAGTTTTCTGCGCTATTCAATTAGGTCATGTCTAGAAATAAATCCCACCGTACTACTTCTCATTAGAACAGCTGACAGCATCGGAAGGTAAAATAATTCGAGTAAATTTTCCTGCCACTAAAAATATGCCTTTGCATAGTTTTGACGCAAGTTTGTGGCAGTAAAACTGAAGCAGTTTTTCAATTGATCAATTAATATCAAGGAAGTTGATGTTTCATTTCAATATAAAAATACATTTTCTTTGCATTCAGCTTTAAGTGCTCATCGTCACCAATTAGTTAATATGTTTACCGCACACATTGCGCTCCTCGTACATTCGTGAAGCTGTACAGAATCGTTCCGTTGGGAGCATTTGTTGCAAAACGTATAACGATCAATTGCGTGAATGTTTTCTTCTTTGCTTATCAAACACTGCTTCCAACGAAACGGGCATTTGTTTTATAAATATTGTCTGTTTTCTGAGTCACATTTGTTCCGAGAAGTTTAGTAGAAGCAAGCTGTCTGGTGAGGCCGCATTGCTCATCCGCGTGAAATATGTGCAACTTGTCTACGGTCAATTGCAGGCGCAACCTACAGCGAAGTGTCTACAGTACATAAAATATATATTTTTACATATGTAGGTAGGCTTGTTTTGCTCGCACTTGTCTATACTCTCATACTTGATTCCTGTTTAAATGACCCAGCAGCCATACAGAAAGTGAAAGATAAAAAATAACGCGAAACCCTTTTCGATGTGATTTGGTGGCTAGAAATTTGAAAAAGACAGGTTTTACGAAATGGAATCAAGTGAACGCAATAGCACCGCTCACTTTACTTTCCGTTTCAATTTGTGTTCAACTGCACTTCCGTTTTGATTTTAGGCGTTTGGTTTCAAAGCTTCAAAGCCTTAATTATTCTCGTTTCTTACACCCTCTACCCTTTAGCATTTTATCTCTATATAGACTAACTAGATAACGCAACTCTAAATACCAGGACTGGTTTAAAAACACTTTATCTCATTCGAATGTACACAGCGCGAATGCATCTTCGTAAAGTTTCATCATACAGTATACGAACACAATGTTGTTCAAGTCACGGGCGCCACTGTGTGGAAGCTGCTAATTGGTGTTATTAATTTTAATAACCTTGTTATCTATTCATAAAAATGCACAACAAGAGGCGTGCAATAAGACACTGGATTTTTTTCTTCATAACGAACTTGGGAAGTTTCCAAAAAATAATGTAAAGTTTAATGTTTTGCACAAGGATTAATAATTAATGTAAAGGATTGCATACCTAGAATTAGCCCGGTTAAGTCTTGCTCGATGCACACTGTGCGGCGATGACAGCGCGAATGATGAACTGCTGCTAGTCGGGTTAAAGTCCCGCTGGTGCAACCCCCGGTGATGATGAGGTGGCCGTCGCTGGTTCGGATACCAATTTCGGCCAGCAGCTTGAGCAGATTTAAAATTGCTCTTGTGAGAGCGAAGATGATGATCATCTTGCGGGTTGACAATGTGTCGATTTTTCACAAAACTATGTTCGTGTCGCACGTGGTGAAGCGCCGCCGTCGGTTTCGGCGTCAAGACAACCGCCGCATGTTGCCGACGATGAATTTTCGCGACACTATGACCGACAGGACTCGGTATAGAGTCTAGCAATGGGGCGACTGTCGTGTGTGTTTCCACCGGGAAAAATGACTCATCACTGTCATTAATGTTTCCACTACTCGCACCATGGATCGCACCGACACACATTTTTGCTTTCAAAAATAAATGCAAAAGTATGAAATAGAATGCGAGAACTTTCGTAACGCCTATTGATGATCTCATGATCGAACACTTGCTTTAAAAACGAATTACTACGCATGGAAATTCATTCCACCTTTCCTAAGATCTATTTTATCAGATGATTTTTTTTCTCTACCTCATGCTTCTCAAATAACACCTTTTTCAAAGCCGATTTGTTCCTTCTTATTCTCGACTCACAGTCAGCCACTGCACACACTTTATTTATACTTTTTTTCTCTAGTTATTCGACACTTTTTTTCAAACCTATCGAGCGTATCCTCATCCGTCGATCAACTGGTCTGGGTTTCGTGAATGCACCGTGTGAATGATATAAAACAATCATTCTTTAATAATTTTCGGTCTTCTTAATTTCGACTCTTTACACACACTTCATTCTTCGCCGGGATGTTATTTGATCATGTAAGATTTAATTGGAACTTTTCTCCGTTCCCTCTGGTTTCTTCCTTTTCACTTGAATCCATTGAGAGCATTGCTTTTTGTTGGGGTTAACTGGCCGACGATTGCACAAACGCACTCTTTCAATTTTGGAACCAAAATTCATATTAGTTAAACGTGGTCATCGCACACCCACAATTCATACACCACGCCAGTTGAATGAGAATAACGCTTTTCATTACGAAATTATCCAAACAGACAAAGAATACGCCGGGAGCAATTATACGAGCGCGATCCGAATCGTGCGGCTGGCAACGATAGACTGAGAGAAGCAACGATGAAAACTCAGAGTTAAGTTCGCGCCACTCCACACCAGACCGAACAAACAGTCAATTCTACTCATCGCGCAAGCTGCGAGACTTGTACCAACTACAAAAACATAAAAAATTATTCCTTTAAAAAAAATGGTTGATAAATCAATCTGAAAACAATTAATCAATCAAGATGTTAATGGTACCAGCCACGCGTACAACACAGCAGCCTTTGATGATTATATTTTGGGCAAAACCCAAACATGTGATTATCCAATCAATTCTGCGCAGACAAACTTTTTTTTTTCGCCTTTTACAAAGTACACAGTTAACGCGTGGCTTATATTTTTTACACACGCGCGCTCGTGGTGTACTTACTCTCGCGTAAAATGTGCACGCATCACAATGGACCGCATCCAGAGCTTCTCAGCGCTTGTCTCGACTCGTCTCGGCTCTCGCAATTTTTCTTCGCGATGGGTGAAGGTTAGTGTTCTCAGTCCGACCGACCGACCGACAGCGAGCATCTCCCGGAATTTCGGACGCGAAAGCACCGCAAAGCGTTGAAAAATAAAGGGAAAAAATACCTTAAACAACGCAGCGGCAGGCCGCGAGATCAAGGAAGAAACGAAACGAGAGAAACAGCAAAACAGGCCGGCCCCGATAGGGTCAAGGGACCACGCAGCGTACCGAATCGGCGCCGATTGTAGCTGATGGGTAGAATCGCAGAGCTGTTTAAAAAAACAGCATTTTTACAGACACAAATCATGACGATATAACCTGTCCCTTCGGATGTAATTAAAATGCCACGGGTAAATTACATCTCGTTTACATTTTAAACAGATTGTCTATCATCACCGTTCGACACGCAAATGTATCGTTAACCCTTCGCCTGGAAGATTCCTTTTGTTCTGCTTTATTGCCAATATTTATTTATGTAGTAGTCTTGGTTCTATCCCATTCCTCAGAATCCCATTACCCAGAATTCCATTCCCCAGAATGGTCCATTCCCCAGAAACTCATTCACCAGAATGACCCATTCCCCAGAAAAGTTTTTTTTATTACGAGTGTACTTTATTTCAAAAAGTGATCAGTTTTAAAGTGTTAAGTGTTTAGATTTAGCCTTTATTGTGATAACTGCTGACAAAAGATGAATGTTCCCTTCTTTAAAGAAAGGAAAACTCTCTTAACTTGTGATAATTGTTGACAAAAGTTGAAATTTCCCTAATAAGTTAAATAAAAATATTCTCCTGACTGTCATTACTGCTGACAAAAGTTGAAATTTCCCTCTAAAGTGGAATTTTCCTTTTTTTAAAGAAGGGAAAACTCTCATATCTGATAAAAGTTCAATTTCCCTTTAAAGTTGAATTATCCCTTTTTAAAGAAAGGAAACCTCTAATGACTTGTGACATGCTGACATAAGTTGAATTTTCCTTCAGCAGTTATCTCTAGTAAAGAGAGTTCTCCTAACTTAAAGAAGGAAAAAATCAATTAGTATCAGCAGTTATCACAAGTCGCGATATCTTCTTTAAAGCGATTCTAAAATTAAATAATTAATGTTGAACATTTAATATCATTATGCCAAATGACCATTATCAAGCCATTATGCCAAATCACGTTATGCCAAACGGCGTTATGCTAAATGGCATTATACCAAATGGGAAATATAACATGTTTTTCAGGGTCCTAAATATTTCTGGGGAATGTGTCATTCTGGGGAATGGCTCATTCTGGGGAATGGGCCATTCTGGGGAGTGGGTTTCTGGGGAATGGCATTCTGGGGAATTTTTTTCCTAACTTAAAACTAAAAAAAGTAAATTCATTAAAATATTCAAAATCATTAGAACGAGTAAACTACGAACTGTATTTTAATTTAAATCCTCCAAGCGTTCTTACTTGTTCCGCACGAGTTTGGCACCCACGCAGTGTTGTTGTCATCTCGATGAAAATTTTCAGAAGTTCTTGTGGTGAAAACAGGTCACTACTGCCTTCATCCATTGATGCTGGTTGGTTTTCCCTCGGTTGTTGACTGAAGCCTGGAGGTGTTGTATTCACTGCAAGTTTTTGCCGCTCGAACAGATCCTACTCCTGGTGACGCCAAAGCAGGAAAATCCACGTCCGTGAAAGTTGGTGGTGTTTTGCGACGATTTGGTTGGTGCCTTGTCGTCGCTTGCTGCCGAATTTTTACAAACTCAGCTCGTTTTGGGCAGCTCCGATTCTTGGTCGAATGGTCGCCGCCGCAATTGAAGCATTTGGCTTCAATGTTCTCGTTGATTGTGTTGCAAGCTTGAGTTTTGTGCTCACCTCCGCAGGTTGCACAACGACTCTTGATGGAACAGTTCCTTCCACCGTGTCCAAACTGCAAGCAGTTCGAACACTGTGTCACGTCACGGTGCACTGGACGATAACGTTCCCAAGTCACGATGATGTTGAAAATTGCCCGAACTGCTTTCAGCTCAGACGGCGTTGTCGATCCTTTCTCGAGATGAACCAGGTACAGTTGATCACGATACTTGATGTCCTTGTTGTGTCTCGTCATCTTGAAGACTTCGATCACGTTCAACTTAAGAGTTTTGGGCTCTTCTTTCAGCACATTCGGGGGAGCGTTTACCTGGATCGTCATGGCTGTAGTATTCAATCTTTGTGTTGTTCAGAAACTCCCGAACGTAGTTGTAATCCTTTCTGGTAGGTAGCAGAATTTTGAGTCCATCAGCACACAAGCGAATGGAAGCTCGTAAAGCACCAGATTTGATAAATCCGGTCAGCCACTTTCGCACCGAATCCGATGACGATGTTTTCACAAACATGGGTGGCAACTTTTCCCGTCGTTCAAATTCTTCCTTCTCGCTCACTCCCTGTGGACGGGTGGACGGGTAGCGAACTGGTTTCCAGACGAATTTTGAGCGTCCTTGCTCAAACTGCCTGGCTTTGCAGGTAGCGCTTCGGCATTCTTTAGCTTCTTCAAATCTGCAGATCCTGCTGGTGAGGACCGCTTCTTTTTCTTGCCGTGAGGCATTTTTTGCACTTTTTAAGCACTTTTATGGTGTGTGAGGGACGCACATCTGGCTCGCTTCTCTGCTGATCGCAGACTCTGGCATTCTGGGGAATGGAATTCTGGGGAATAGGATTCTGGGGAATGGGATAGAACCAGTAGTCTCATGTATCATCCTAAGCTGGATTTTATCAAAACTCCTCAGGAAGGACGACTTCTGGGGCCGATTCTTTCCTGATTCTGGGGAATGGGATAGAACCAGTAGTCTCATGTATCATCCTAAGCTGGATTTTATCAAAACTCCTCAGGAAGGACGACTTCTGGGGCCGATTCTTTCCTGACGTAACAGCGTTTAGACGTTTTTCAACTTTTTAGAAATATAAAAAAGCTGCCAAATAATTTAAAAATTTAATAATTTCAAGTATGGCGTAGTACTACCAAATATAAGTCTCTACGTTATATCAAAGTACACACTAAAAATATTTTTTCATTGGATGCTTGTGTGCTCTCTAAGCTTGCTGGGATTCCTATCTAGATAGTACAAGAGAGCACACTGGCATGATTTGACGTAATCCTTGATGCACCTATCGTGTGAACGTTTTTTAGCTATAAAATTTATTTATTTTTTAGATACGTAAATTGATAAAAAAAAATTCCCATTGGCATTCCTTAACATCATGTGAAACCTAAAATTACATCACAAATAACCCAACATTATGCTCTAACTGGAGCACCAAGTTTGTTAAAAATGAAAATCAAATGAAACTCGGTTTCACGCGCTTTGGCCACTACACGCTTGTCAGAGTGGAGAAACGTCGAAACGACTAACATGAGTGCCGCCGCGAAGAATGTTTGCAGTAGAATATTTGAAATGTTATTCTAAAATTAAAATTAAAAAAACGTTCAAAAAGAATTTACAAATGTTTCAGTTTTCAACATTGACATTGCTGAGATCAGGTCCGTAGCCAGGGGGGAGGGTGGGGAGAAGAAAAAAAGAAGATTGTTCACTGATTTCATGGCCTCAAAAATGTTGAATTTGCTTTTTCTTTAATAAATACAAACTCTATTTTTTGATTTTCAACTTTTTCGTTCATTTTAACCCTCTACTGCCCAATTTTTTTTCGAAATTTTTTTTTTTCCCGTGTTTAGGAAGTCGTTTTGAGCAACTTTTGTTCTACGAAAAACTTTACTTCGCTTGTTTTATGTTTTTCTTGTTTCATATTTAATATTTTAATTTGCATTTATCTTAGTTTATGTTTGTTTTTGTTAGTTTTAGGCAGACGTGCATCGGCACTCAATAGCACTTGACAGTTTTTTTAAGGCCATGGCTTGAAAAAGGCACCATATCAATTTGTTTTGTGCCTAAAGTATGTTTTTTTCATTGCACTATGAGGTTCTGAACGACCGAAACCATTATCTTCACTTATTCGCTAGTTTTTGTGATGAAGTGCTATTTGAGTGCTAAATAGCACATTTAGCACTTGAAATTTTTGTGATATTCAAATCACTTTTAATTTTTTGCTAATCCTAATTACATAGTGAACAACGATTATTAAAAGCATCGAACTAAAGCTTGTTTTGATGCACCTCCTATCATTACATTTTGCCTATCTAATTTTTTCATGTTTTACAGTAACTTTTTCAATTTTTTGCGTGTTTTGCACATTTTCTGCTATAAAATGGCACCATTATCATTTAAGTTGTAAAAAAAATGCGTAGAGGCATAGTATGGGACACTAGAAAAATTACTGTATACTTCTTTTTACTTAAAATAAAGAAAATGTTAGTAAAAAAACTCAGCCAAAGTTGACCCCTATGTCAAATAAAACAAGTAAAACCTCCAACCCATAAATTTTCTAAAATTTTTAAAGTTCTCCATTCCAATGCTTTTTAAAGATCAAAAGTTGGTTACAAAATTG
Organism: Culex quinquefasciatus; assembly: GCF_015732765.1. Classification (NCBI taxonomy): domain Eukaryota; kingdom Metazoa; phylum Arthropoda; class Insecta; order Diptera; family Culicidae; genus Culex; species Culex quinquefasciatus. Next base: position 224,965,815 of record NC_051862.1, on the reverse strand, counting down.
ATTTTTGGCGATTTTTTTAATCGAAGCACGTCTAAAGGCGGGGTTGGGTTGTAGAGGGTTAATCAAAAAGTGGTTCAAAATTGGGCAACATGGCAACCCTGGGGGGGGGGGGGGGGGTAACAGATTCCCAAAAAAGTGTCCACGAGGTTTATGGATAGTCCCTTAACAAACAATCAACTTTTCAAATTTAACAAAAATGGGATCGCAGAATTCGAATGTGGTGTTAAAGTCAAGATGAAGAATTAAAACGTGTTTTTTTTTGTGATTCGATTATCCGAAGACCCATACAAACCTTCGGATAATCGAAACTTCGGATAATCGAGTCTGGACTGTATGACATACCTTTAAAATCAACATTTATGACGGCATCGGATAAGAAAAATCATTTCCAACATTTTGGTGTAAAACTTTTAAATAATTGTTTGATAAGAATTTAAAAAATAATTTCGAATTCGGCAAAAGTAATTTCCATTGCTTATTTTTTCTGACTAGTCCTTGTCAATACCTACAACTTTGCCCTCGACACCAATTCGATCTAAAAATTCCTTTGAAAGTTAAAGATTTTCGTTTATTTACGTACCATTTTTGTATTACCTATTGCCAAAAATGTATGGAGCTTGTATGGGTGAACCAATGGCACAAAATTGCTTCATTGATCGTAATGAGGTCCTTACAAAGTTTGAGCCAGCTAAAAAAATATTTTTTTTTTCGAAATTGGCAAATTACGAAAGAATTGCTTATATGGACTCATATTTATGGTACGAAATACAAATTGTAAAAATGCAAAATCCAACTCAGGGTTAATTTTCGCGGGGTCAATATCATCAGATTGACCCTACACAGTCGCAGCGAAACGAAACAGTCGAAACGGCCGGTTTACAGTCGGTTTAAAATTTAAAATGCACACGAATGGCACTTCAAGAAGCTAAAGGGCACGTAAAGCGTAGAGCGCAAAAAATGAGAACGAAAATTCTCATCATAAAATCAGCCTCTGCTATTTCATGGAGCCGAAGCCGAAGCATCTCACAGTCGTCCAGGACTGTTGTTTACCCAGGCACATGACTTAAGTTTGAGTCATGAGAGAGTACATTGGTGTACACAGCGTGCACGTTACCATGCCCTCTCCTCATCGGTGGAAGCTGTAAGAAAGGAATGGGATATAAAGAAAACATGTTTCAGAGTCATGAATGAATGAGAATGGAATGCCTTTTAGGATGGGCGCAGGTTTGACGAGACGGTCGAGGAAACGGCAACTTATCGAAATTTGTTACACCCCGTACAGCCGGAACGAAACAAACCGTCTAAATTATATATGGATGGGAAAAGAGGAGAAATCCTCCTTCTAGACGCCACGCAGTGATCAACCCATGTCATCTTAAATTTAGTTGAGTTGATGATTATAATACCTGTTGCCGAGGCAGTGGTCCCACTTCTGTCTACAAGAGAAAAAAAACACATTGCGAGCTGGTCCAATTTATCTTCTTTCCCTGCACAGATGCTGTGAAATATGAGAATGCGAATTAATAATTAAGATACGCCTCGCATGAAATCGCAACCTTTGTTACTATTCACCGCCGGCATTCAAAAATGAATGAAAACGATACCATTTCCCCTGAATTAATTTGAGGAACACTACCCACTCTACTCACAATCAAAGCATATAATTTAATCGGATGTTTTTGATTTGATTGTAGACATAACAAAAAAAAACCTTAAAACCAAAGCATTCTAACTTTAGACAAATTTAAAAGAAGAAACATATTTTAGTTACAGCGTATAACTCCGATCGATAGTCTTTCAAAAAATTAATGTAGCCTGAGCGCATGACGTGATATAATCTAATTAGCAAGTAAAAATGGTGATTTTTCACATTGCTGTTATAATTAGTACTGAAATCGCAAAACCACAAATGAGCATCGTCTGTCCAATAAAAATCCAAAGTTGGTCAACGGTAACGATGATAATTTGTATGATCGTAAAGAAAGCAAACTGCTTGTGAGTTGGTATTTCTAATCAATTTGGTGTTTGAGGTGTTTTTTTTAATTTAATTTCTTACAATATAGCAAATCTGTCCAAATAAAAATAATGTTTTGTTCTAAACTAGGCCAATAAACCGACTGGGGTGCATATCAAAATAAATGTATCATTGGTTTGCCCTCAGACAACACATCCCCAAGTAATCCCAGTCGTAAGCATAACAATCTTGGAACACGATCGCATACTTTCGCAGTTAAAGTTAAGCATCAAAATCCCGCTTACAATGCGACGGAAGCGAATTGGAATTTTATGACCACCACCTTCAACACGCTTGCATGCGTTCTCCCCATGACAATCATTTATTTACGACATGGCCAGGTCGCTTCGGAGGTGGTGGATCTTCTTTGCACCCAACCAAGGATTATGTCGCGCCGCGCGCTGTTCGAAGCTTTGCAAAACCACACAAGTCGTTTCTGTGTTTTTTTTTCTCTCTCTTTCGAATCGTGAGATTTTCTCTAGACTGATTGCAATGACTCAACAACGGGGTACGGCTCAAGAGTAAAATAAATAACCACAACAAAGACTTTAAAACATGGTTAGAATGCAACACTCCATCGGAGAATTATTTACAGATTTATTGGACTCACCTACAAACATGACCCACAAAAAAAATTGTTTGAAATGTCAATCAGAAGATCTATTGTTCAAAATTGTTTTAGTTTTAAGTTTCAGAATAATATTTATGTTAGATTTTATCCTTGTGACAGTAGATAGGATAAAACGAAAAATGATTTGAAATTTGCTTGGTTTCTTTAAAAATATAAACCATGCCATGAAAATCTGAACGGATCGATCAAATATGATACGCAGATCGGATTCGATGCAATACCATATGGCCATCCATCATTAGAAGAAAAAGAAAATCATTAACCCAATTACTTAAGTTAGCAGTCACTATTTATCGCATCAAACATAATGCATGAGCATAACATATTGATGTGAATTATACGTACACCCAGTAGGAAACAAATACTTCATACACTTTATGTTTGGTTGACAAGTCAACATAAAATGAATTTCTCACGATTCACAATTTGTTACAATTGTATCACACTGTAATTGAAAAACAAAATAATGCAAAACTGTAACAATTAAATTGAGATGGACGAATTACACAGCACGTGCCCAATTTTCTTATTTTTAATTGGATAAAATTCTAAATTAAAACTAAAAATTAAATTCCTTGAAGTTAAAGTAGGATCAGATCTTAACTGCAACTGAATGTATGTGCATCAGCAGAATAAACAACTTGCACTGCAAGGAAGAGATTGTCGGTTGCAACAAAATTAATTACTGTCCGAGATAAGCTTATGGCCAAAAATAGATGTTTGGACTAAACAAAATGTGTACATGTTAATATAGGGGCAGGAGGGCAGAATGGACCAGGGGGGCAGAATGGGCCACCCTTGGTTTTGGGCTTTAGAATGGATTTAGACCAATTGTAAGGCAAGGGTCTTATAAAGGACGTCAAATAACATCACCATACCGAAACTACGTTTGAATTCATTGTATTCTACGAGTTATGAGCAAAAATGTAAATTAGTGATAAAACCACGCAAATGTTGTTTATTTCGAGGTTTTTAAATAAGCTTTCTACAAAGTTGGATTGTTTGAAAAAGTTTGCTCAATGCTTATAACGATACTAGATGTTACTACCAAGGTATACAATCAACAACGGAACCTTAAAATCATTTAGAGGCTTGGTGATGGAAGTGTTAAAATAAAATCCACTTGGGGGCAGAATGGACCACCCTTATCCTGCCTTATAAAAACAATCAAAAGTTATGAAATTTGGATTAAATGGATTATTTCACTCCTGGTAGCTTCACAAATCACGTTTAATGCAACATTAGTTGATTTTTTAGTTGTTTTGATGATTATTTGTAAAAATAGTGTCATTTTTCAACATATTAACACTATTTTCAAAAATGTTTGTTTTGTTAAGTGACTATTTTTATTAAAGTGATCTAACTTCATGGAAACTATGTTAGAACGGTACCTTAAGTCATTTCTTATCTCCCTTCAACGTTGTATTAGATGAAATGGAACTTTTCAGCATTTATTTTGAAAAGTGTTGCTATTCGATTCTGTTATTTTTGGTACAGAAAAGTAGGCTATTTCGTCGTTCAAGAATGACAGGAAAAGTAAGTAGTTTCACGACGGAATTGCAAAAAATAGTTTTAAGCTAAAAAATTTCATCAACCAACTATACAACATTGAAGGGAACATCCCAAAGCATAAGCCTACTACACTGATTTCATAAGTTTTCATGTTTTTCCATGGTTTTTGGCGCATTTTACTAAGGCGGGCCATTCTGCCCCCCCCCCCCTGCCCCTAGGATATATAGGCTTCTAAAACGGTAGACGTGTTGAAATTGGGGGAGAAGTCTAAAAAGGGGAGGGAGGTGGGGGTAGTTATGTTTTGGATGATTTTTGCAGTTCGTACTATTTAGATGGTACCTTATTAAAAAAGTACATTTCATTATTGATTTATGTCTATGAAAAGAAACATAAAACAAAAAATAACTCCAGGGTTGTAATGTGTTGTACAGTAGTTGTTCGGTAACTGGGCTGAGAACGTAGCCCAGTCACCGAATGTTGCTCGTTAACTGGGCTGAAAAAAAATAACGAGGGGACCACCGATGCATAATATTTTCCAGATGAAATATGAAAATAAAAGTTACTCAAATTTATTTGCAATGCTTACTTTTCATTTTACTTTAATTGTAACTTGAAATTAAACAAAAAATTGAAACAAGTTTTTTATTTATTGAATATGATTTTTGCATCCATTAACCCCTCGGTCATTTTGGTTTGTTTTGGTTTTTTGACGTTTGTCTGCTTTTTAACTGGGCTACGGCCTAGTTATCGAGCGCCCAGTTAAAAAGCAGCCCAGTTAAACAACGCCCAGTTACCGAACAACTACTGTATTACGATTACTTGTTAGTTAAACTGTAATAAAGTCAAAGAAGAAACTCCTATCAATTTGTTTTTTATTTAAAAGAAGGGTGTTCAGGGGGCCTTAATCTATTTTCCCATTGTTCCTTTTGCCCATACGGTTAGGGAGCGTTCTTTTATTGCGTAACGCAAAAAATCGCATTTTTAGACCCCCTTCCCCCTTCTTTCCATACAATTTTTTTAAAAAATGTATGAAGCGTAACACGTAACAGCGTAACCATCATACCTATTTTTCGATAGAAATGAGTCCAACATTTGTTGCTTGGTGATCGAAAAGCATGCCGACGAATATGTTTTTGGGTTTATGATATTGCACCATCATTCTGTTGTTCTATTAGTCACTGTTCACATATTTTTATTTTTTTTAAATCATTTTTTGAATTAGAAATACATTTTGGGGGAAAATTACGTTTAAAACTAATCTTAATTTAAAAACAAAAAAAAACAAGAATTCATTGAAATATTCAAAATTATCAGTACGAGTAATCTACGAACTGTATTTCACGATGAAAATCCGAGGGCTGTTACTTGTTCCTCACGAGTTTTGCAACCACGATTAAAAAACTGAATATTTTTTTTATAACTTTTTAAAAACATTTATTTGTTATCTTACAGTATCAAATAACCATCAATCACTGTTCTTGTTGCTTCAGGTAGTTCTCGTAAAGCATTAATAAATCTTCGCTGGTTCGTGGTTTGACAACGTTCAGGGCGTGATCGAAGAACTTTTGTGGAATTTCCAGCGTATCAAATGATTCTTCGAGTGCTTTTAATGCGGCTTCCTGGCAAATGGCTTCAATTTCCGACCCCGAGTAGCCTTCTGTTCGAGCCACGAGATCATCCTGTTGAACATCAGCGGAAATCGGTATTTTGGACAACTTTATCCGGAATATTTCCTTCCTGGTGGCGAAGTCTGGTAACCGCACGTATATGATACGATCTAATCGTCCTGGCCTCATCAATGCTTTATCGATCAGATCTGGTCGGTTAGTTGCGGCGATAATTTTGACATTCTTGAGTGCACTAACTCCATCGATTTCGGTTAATATCTGTGCTAACACTCTTTCCCTAACCGAGCTGCCGGACTCGGCAGAACGTTCACCACCGATCGCATCGATTTCATCAAAGAAGATGATCGATGGCGCCACCTGGCGTGCCTTTCGAAACAGTTCCCTGACGGCACGTTCCGATTCGCCGACCCACATCGAGAAAAGCTCTGAACCTTTGATTGATAAAAAGTTTACCTTGCTTTCGGTTGCAATCGCCTTTGCTATCATCGTTTTGCTGCATCCAGGTGGGCCAAACATTAGCAGTCCCCTTGGAGGAGAGATTCCCAATCGGGTGAAGATTTCCGGCCGATGTATTGGCCACTCGATGATTTGACGGAGCTTAAGCTTAAGATCGTCCTGCCCACCGATATCAGCCCAGTGAACGTTTGGATTTTCGATCATGATTTCTCGCATAGCACTAGCCTTGACATGTTGCAGAGCCGAAGCCATGCTAGCGTAGGTTATCGTAGCTTTGGCTTCATGACTTGCCCGTCCCACCAGACTGACTAAATCCGCCCCAACATAACCGTGCGACACTTTGGCAATGCTTTTGATTTCATCCGGATGAAGGGCGTGTTTCTGAAGAGTTAAAGATTTCAACAGGATTTGCTCGCGGGCATCGGCATCCGGGATGGGAATTTCAAACTCATAATCCAATCGACCACTTCTTCGCACAGCTGGATTCAACGAGTCGGGATTATCCGTGGTTCCAATCAACACTGTGCGTGATCCTCGCACTGAGCTGTTCAGGTTGTCTAGTAAATTCACAAAGAAGTTCGATAACCGTTTGACGATATCTGACGCTTCGGCTTTCGGACAGATGTTGTGCATTTCTTCGACGATCTAAAAGGTGCAATAGAAAATTAATAACAGATTGAGATAGGTTTCATTTCTCCAGCTTACGATGATGGTTGGACTGGGATAATTCTGCAAAGCTTTGTTAAACAACTTTGATACGTTGCCTTCTGATTCGCCGTAGAATTTGCTGAAAACCTCCGAGCAATTTATTCGAACGGTTTTGCACTTGAAGTGTGCGGCTAACGAGTTGACGAGAAGTGTTTTACCCGTTCCGGAAACACCGTAAACCAGAACGCCACGACTGATGGGCACATCGCTGTGGGTCGTCGATGTAGGTTTCGATATGCCCAGCGCGAGTTTGGTGATTTCTTTCAGTTCGCCAATCACAGTCTCAAGGCCACCAATGCGATCCAAGCAATACGACACCGACTGCGTTTCCTGGGACGATCCAGTGGTCACAATGGTCACGGTTGAATCTCGATTAAATTGGTAATATTTGCTGTCGCCGAGTGTTAGGTTCTGCAAACTTTGCTCAATTGTTCCCTTGGGCGCATCCTTCAACGAGATGTTGACTGCGTCAAACTGAATAGCTTTGTTACACAATCTTAAAGTCAAGAGACTGCGTTCGTTCAAAACGCGACCGGTGAATTGTTTTCGAACTAGCTGGGCTAGCCAGAGCTTATTTTTGTCGACCCACGCTAAGCTTTCAGCTCCACCCTGAAGGTTCAGCTCCAATTCATGAGCAATCGAAATTGTGCTCTTGAACGGTTTGATGGACACTGATTTCTGGTCCTGGCCTTGAACTTCATCTAAAAATAAGTGAGTATTTAAGACTCAAATCTCCCGATCTTGTACAATACTTCCTACCGATATGATTCACGATGACACGAGCACCAAACTTGTCGTCCATTGGCCATACCTTACGAATGAAGCTGAACTTGGGAGATACCAGCGAAACCTCAACGTAGTCTCCCAGGACTAGACCGAGCTTCGTAACGGCACCTCTGCCCATCAAGATCAACCCATCGAGCTGTGCTTCACCGACATCTTTAAGATCTTCAAACGTTGACAGCTTAAGGCACTCCACGCTGTTGCAGATCAGCTCAACCTCCGCCGTCAGATATCCGCTGAGTTTATCGACGTTCTGGCACTGGTCCTCCTGGTGCTGGCCCAGTTCCGCTGTTAGAATATGTCTCTTGCACTGCTCACATTTCCACCAGGTTGGTTTTTCCTTTTTAGCCGACTTCGGAGGCATGTTTCCAAATCACAGACGAATGCACGTGAACTACCAAGTGTTGTTGTTTATGTTTTTGAACCGGCTTTGACAGCGCGCATTGTTAGTTCAGACAGAAGATAACAGATAGCGCATAACGTCGCAGTTATGCTCGCTCGTCGTAATCACGAAATGAAAACGTTTTTTTTTTTGTGAAAACAAAAATGTTGGATCAAAATTTAGCAAACTGATAACTGTCACCCCTTCTATCGTGTTGAGATTGAGTTTAGTTTGCTGTAATTTCGAGTTTAGCTATTCTAAACTGTAAAATTCGAATAGATGATAGTGTGTTACATTACCAAATTAAAGTTCTCAGTTAGTACTAAATTTTTACGGACACTACTATTTCCGCCATTTCGGATTATTTTTTTCCAGGGTACCTTAAAGCATTTTTGGGATCCCTCATACGAGCTCAGCGTACAAAAATAAGACCGCAATGATATTTTTTTGTGCATAGAGGATGTCAAATTTAATAATTTTATAATTTAATAATTTTATAAATGAATAATTTAATAATTTAATAATTTAATCATTTCATAATTTTATAAATGAATAATTTAATAATTTCATAAAACGATAATTTAAAAATTTAAAAATTTAATAATTTAATGATTTAAATAATTCAATAATTTTATAATTTAATAATTTAATAACTTAATAATTTGCAGAATTATTAATTTAGGAAATAATGATTTTTTTCTATGTTGGTGAGAAGAAAATTTTAAGTTTGGGATAATAAATAAATGAATGTTATTTTAAATTATTATAATAACTTCATTATATTTATTTCGTGATAAAAATAACTTTAAGCTAAAAACTAAGCCATTAGTTTTCGCTCGACGGATCCGCTTCCGTAGCCTTCTTCCTGATTCTCTTCTGCCGAACTCCTCTGGGAGATCTCTTCCGGACGTCATTCTTCTGCTCATGCAGTTCAAGGTGCCGTTTCAAAACATATTTCCCTAAAAAGTTAAGCGATTCGTATAACAAGGAATAATCAAACTGATAAAAATCTACCTTTAAATGTGGCGTCACAAAACGTACACTGGTAAGGTCGCTCGTCACTATGCTTGAGAGTTTTATGTAACTTGACCGCGTTGGATTGGTTGAATGCTGCGCCACATTCGTCGCATTTGAATCTAAAAAGGACAAATTAATTTTTTAATATGCACCAACAACATAAGTTTAGCCCGAGAAACATACGGCTTTTCGGCGGTGTGAGTTCTTTCGTGACGAAGTAAGGAGCAGCGCGAAGTTGCTGTAAATTTGGTGCAATAGTTACACTTGAAGACGATAGCCTTCGTGTGGACATCATTTTCGTGCGATTTTAGATGAGACGATCGGCTGAATTTTTTCCCGCAATACGAGCAAATAAATTTACGCTCCGGAGGTCCGACGATTCCTCTGTGCACGCGAAGGATGTGATCTCTTAGTTTGAAATTTGACGAAAATTCAACAGCCGAGCCCTGGTCTTGGCACTCTTTGCACGGAATTCTTTTTCCCGTCCTGAAGTGCAAACGCTTAAGGTGCTGCAAAAGAATTTAATGATTGAATAATGTTGAAAAGTGAACGTAATTTACTAACGTTATTCAAGTGCCTAACTGTTGTCACTTTTAAATTGCACAAATGGCATTCCTGGGAAATTCCGATGTGTGAAGGCAGATGCAAATCCAACTCGTTCAAAGTAGCAAAGTCAGTTGTGCAAATGTAACACGTATATGTTGGCTTGCTTCTGGCGAGTTTTGTGATTTTAGTTTTTACTTTTTTAACGTTCTTTTTTGCTGGTTCAATGTGATGTTCAGTCTCCAGAATCAGCTGATTTGGAGAAGTGTTAGTTTCCAGCTTAACTGGCTCCGAATTTGTGTCACGTGAGTTTTCATCTTGCATCACAATTGACTCTTCGGTTACGATGTCCAATATTTCGATGTTACTTTTGTCATCGATTTCACTGAAGCAAAAATAATAAAGAATTATCGTTTGAGTAACGGTTTTGAGATAATTATGATAACCTTACCTATAATATGTTTTAACTGTATCATCTGTATCGTGTATTGTTTTCCGTATACGATAAACCAGCTGCACATTTTTCGCACATTGCTCGCACACTTTGGTAATTGTCTCATTTTCTGCAAACTAAATTTTCTCCATTAAAAAAAAACATAAATATTATTGCATTTTTGTATGCACTACCAAAATTTGGAAGCACTCGGTCACAACTTGTTGAAGCGTCCGGCCATCAGATATAAGTTCGTCAATTGAGAAAAATTCCTCAATGAAGTTGCTGTCAACGACTAAATCCTTAAGACACAACCGACAACAGTTTATAAAATTCATATTTTTTTAAATAATTGTACACAAAAGTAGCAAATTTTCACGATCGACTGACGGACCATGTAAAAAATGTAAACAAGCCAAAACCGTGACACACACAGAAAGGTGCGACGCAACCGAGCAACGTTACAGTGGTAGTGGTGTAAAGCATAAAAGTGCATAAAATTCTTATTTCGCACGAGCGCGCATAAAATCTGGTTGCCAACAGTAACGTAAACAGTAAACATTATGCTATTTGATGCTGGAGCATAACAAGCAGAAACATCTTTCCGAAAAATGAGCTCATCTCCGGGCACTTCCGCCACGACACCCACCAAACAGGTGAATAGTTGGATGGATGAAGTTCTACGAACTTCGAGCAATGGTTCGGGCAAGTAAGAGGGTCAAATTGAGGCGAATTCAATGGGACAAACTAATAACGGTATTTTTATTTCACCTTTCACCTAGGAAAAATTACTCCAATCTGCTGGAAATGTACGTATTAAATGTTGAATTTTGAGGGGTAAAAATGTTCATTGGTTGATATTATTTTCAAGGGAACGTTTCGCGAGCGCCCTGGACACCGTAGAAGATCCCGACATCCCGATGCTACCCGATGCCGATGAACTACAGGAAAGCCTCTTTTACAACGAATCGCCCAATTTACCCTCGTAAGCTTTTTAGTTAATTGTTTCGTTAATCAGTGTGGTTAATCATTTTAATTACGCCATTGGTGATTTTTTTACTGAAGCCTGACTTACCCTATAGGGTTGGTAACATTTTATGACTTCAGTTAGAGGACACAGAAATCGTTCATGAGTTTTTAAGTTAAATATGTTGATTTATTTAAAATATTTTATAAAAAAGATTGTTGACTTAAAGTTTCGCAGCAAACCGAGAAAAGGGCAGATGAGCAGTTTGACAACTAACGTGGATTTATACATATTTTTTTATAATTGTCTGCTAAAAACTTTGTAGAATATTGTTACACTCTATAAAATAACCCTGCAATTTTTTAAATGAAACTTAAAAATGTAATGTTTTGCTCTGAATAAAAATTGACCCTTCTGGGTTATTGCAGATTCGAAAAGTAGCCTACATTACAATTCCCATAAAATGACATGTGCCATTATTTTAACAAAAAAATGCCTATTTTTTGAAACTATTGTTGTATTTTTTCGGAATTCTGAGTACGCCATCAAATTGTGCGTCCAATTATTGCATATAAGTCCTTTTGACACCAAATTTCCATATCATCACCAATTCAGGCTGCAAATTATTGAAAAACACGTTTATTGTCGAATGTCCCAAAACGCCCCTATGTCTCGAGATATCGAAAAATGTAGAGTGCATTCAGGGAGAACCCAGATCAGGGACAAAAAATAACCCTGAAGACAAAATTTGACGCAAATCGAAGAGGGGTCGGGCCAACTTTTTCCGATTTCGTGTGTGTTGGCGGAGAATTGGAGAAATGAATAGAGTTAAGCCATTGATCCAGAGTAAAATTTGTAAACTGACTCTTATCAGAAAGCATAGCATTACGGGTCTATCTTTTACAATTTGATTGCTGCCAGGTACGAACAAAATATCTAAGAATGAAAGTTTCCTCACTGTACTTCAAGGCTACGCCTATACAGTCCCGGCGGGGATATGGGAGGGAAGTTTTTTCTTGGTGGCAAACCACGTAGCCCAGTGGTAACGCTTCCGCCTCTTAAACTCTGGTGTGAATAGTATCAATAATAAAAAAATGTAACACTTTTCCAGGGTAACAACTTACAAGCAGCTAAGTTCGGACATTTTCCCCAACGGTAAATCAACGCTTGGAAATTTGGACGAAATCGATATTTCGGTGCTGACGGAATGCTTGGAGAACGAGGACGACATCGAGGAACCGGACGAGCCCTGGGTATGGGACCAATTGTTCACCCAACTGTCAATCAAAATAAGCACCGAAGCGAAGGCAAACGTGGTGGAATTCAAAAACTAAGCTGTGATTCACTTAAAAATACATTTCTATCACGAAGTTTATTCAGTTATTCAGATTACTTCTATCGATGATGTACAGTGTGTCCTCCTCCAGCTTTTGCAGACTCTGCGGTAGAAGCATGTTATCCTCGGCGTACGGCAGAATATCACAAATCAGAGATGACTCAACGTTCAGAATGTACTCACAGGGCCGGGGCTCGAGTAAATACAGCGCGATGGCGTTCGAGCTAATCGAACTTTCCGTACATTTGAGCTTCACCTCGACCTGCCTCGGCTGATTTGTTTTGTCACAAACTTCGCCACCACCGTAGAAGTTGCTCAGCTGGTTTTCATTTTTGCGCGTATTTTTGCTGGACGGATTCTTCTCGAGCCATTCCAAGTGTTTCTCCTTGCTGAAGTAGCCCAAAAAAATTGAATTGTCCTCGTGGAACTGACGGACGTGCTTTCCAAAGCAAAGCTCAAACTTCCACCAACCGGAACCCTAGCAAACGAGAATAGATTTAGAACACCTTTTTTCCAACAAACTCAAAATAAAATAAAAACCTACTCCCGTCAAGCAGTAAGTACCGTCCAAAAATTCCAGCAGTGGCTTCAATTCTCGCGATTTGCGGATCTTCTTGGTAAGCGAATCCATCGGGGTAGTTGGCTCGTCTCCGATTTCGCTTTCGACCAAACCTTTCCTTTGCGTGCTTTCGATTATGGGCTCGTTCGGAAACAGCAGCTGAGGACCTTCCTGGAAAGCGGAATAAACATCAGACAACTAAATTTTATACGGGATTTAAAAGTACTGTACACACACACAACAAACATAAATATATAAAACATGAAATAATAACAACAAACCTCGTTGAAATTAATAACAGCAATAGCTTCTTTAATGCTTTTATGCACATCCTACAGTAAAAGAGGGAAGTAAACTAGATAAAGCCAAGAAAACCAAAGCTACAAACTAAAACTACTGATTTTTTTAAATAGTAAAACAAGCCAAGAATCGGAAAGTTAAGCAAAGCTAAGCGTTTCATACCGTCAACTTTTGGTACTTGATTTTCATGCTCTCAATCTCCATCATAAGCAGATTTTTGGGCTTTTTGGGGGCATTATCCACTGTAAAAATGATAAAAATTTCACTCTTCAAATTTCAACTTTGAAACATTCCTAAAAACATACCCGGCACGCACGTGATTTTGTTCTCCTCGGTGTGCTCCTTGTACTTTGGGTGGGCGCACAGCATTGGCGTCAGAATGATGATCTCGTAGTTGCAGGTCGAGGTTTCCTTGAGCGAGTACACCTCGTTCTTGCCGTGGAGGTAGCACACGTACAGCACTTTGGTCATCCTTGGCTCGCCGTTCAAGTCGCAAACTGTAATATGGGAAAACGAATTGCAATTACAGTTCACAAAAGCGGCTCAGGTTGATTGTCTTACCCGTGCCAGAATCCATTTCCAATTCCAGATACGGCAAGTTGAGTCCGTCAATCTTCTTGTACTTGAGCTTGTCGGATGCGTCCGAGTCCTTTTCGAATCGGGCCTTCAGGTTGGCCGTCTTCTGCTTGTCCCACTTGCCGAGGTAGTATTCCTGCAGCTTGCTAGTCTTTTCGTGCCGTTCTTCGTGGTACTGTTTGATGTATTTACCGTGGCACACCTCGTACGTCCAGTAGCTCTCGATCCGGTACGAACAGGTCGCATGATTGAACAGGGGCATGAGCAAATCCAGCGGACTCGGACCATTGTATTGCCATGCCGAGGCAGGATCCAGCACCGGTGCAATCGAGGGAATCGTGCACCGATACTTTTCCTTGTTCGAGGTCGTCACGGTAATTTCTTCATCTCCAATGTTTGTGCCCTACAAGTGACACGATAGAAATCACAAAAATAAACTCAAAAACTAAAACTCAAAACTCACCAAAAGTTCGTCTTTTCCCTGCCAGGCCAAATTGAACAGAACCGTATCGTCGAACCCTTTGGCATCGTGACCACTAACGAGCTGCGACCAGGTGGTCGCCACCAGAAGAAGCACCACTGGCCACGCACATTTCATTGTGATGTCGCTTAGTAATTTTGTAACAAATGCAAAGTTTTACTTCAAATTGTTATAAAACAACATTTCACTGCTCGGTCGTGGACAAAATCGATTGGTTGTCTGACAGAGCGAGGAGGTGTGCGTTGTCAGTCACTGACAGTTGAGTCTCGTACTGTACGGTTGAATAAATCCTAGTGTGATGAATATAAATCTAGATGTTTATAGGACCTTTAAAGAAACTCTAGAAATGTCAAAAAATCTAGCGGTATACTTCAATGTCCGTTATGCAATTTTATGAGGAATTTTCTCAACTTTTCGGAAATAAATATTTTTAGGTATGATAATCATGGGCACTATTTGAAAAACCCGAAAGACTAAAATTTTCAGTTAAATTTAAATTTAGAGGCTATATCTTGAAAACGGTGCACTTTATCGAAAAAATTGTAATGTAATTTTCTTTAGCAAATTTGATTTTACATTAAAAACTGAAATAAATATAAATTTAAACTGAAATTTAATTTTTTACAAAAAACATGTACTGTGGGATTTTTTAAAGTTATTTAAAAATTGACATAGGTACTGTATCAAATGCTCCGGTTTATTTTATGAATTGTTGTTGTGAAAGTTGTGTATAAAAAATTAAAATAATCAAAATCATTAAAGTAAATTATTTTCTTAACCAGCCGAAAATAAGTATGTTAAATATAGGAAATTTTCTGATATTGAAAAATATAATTCCCGTTTCAAGCTTGAGCATGATTTTTGCTGGACATTAATGTAACTTTAATAGAAATAATTACATTTGGGTGGATACCATATGAAGAGAAAAATAGAAATTCTTGTTGGCTTTTAATTTATTTGACAGAATTTCAGGCGTCTTTGAAAAATTAAATTTTTTTCAAAAATCGATACACAATATTTATGATGTTTTTATTTAACTCATATGATGACATTTCCAGTAGCTAAACATCAGAATTTTTTTGTGAAATTCTAATTACATGTTAAAAATTAGAAAAAAAAAATTTAGACTGTAACATTTTTTTAAGAATCCTTAAAAAACTAACAATTGTGTCAGTATACAACTAGATCAGACAAAAAAAATATCTAAGGCACCGATTTTTGAATATTTGTATAGCATATTTTGCCAACATTTATGTAGATTTGTATAGAAGAACCAATGATGCAAAATGGCTTTTTGGTCAAAGTGAAAGTGGTCAATATTTTTTCAGGCAGCAAACAAATCGAAGAAGTCGTCAATTTATATGAGCTACGCTGTGATATCCATTTTCAGCTTTCCAGCAAGGTTCCTGATTTTCAGTTCAAAGATCAGGAATCCCTCACTCATCGCCTAGCGAATCATTCGCGAGTGAACACCACTTGCTAGCTGCCAGCGTCTTGGTTCAAGGTGGAAATTACTTTCAAATATTTCTTTAATGTTGCATAACATTTATGATAACATTTATTTTAAGCAGTTTAATAAATGATCAAAACAAAGCGGATCGCACACTATTTCGACTAAGCTTTGAGCGACATAACGCAATCGGTCTCTTTGAACCATTCGCTGTATTACCCGAGCGAGAGCGAGAACAAAGAGAGAGTGCACGACTCAACCCCCGGTGGTTGGTCACTTTTTCGTTTGACACTTTTTTAGTTTGTACCCCGTTGGTTGGTCAAAGTCAAACTAAAAAGTGGCGAACTGTCACTTTTTACACGGCGCTCACGCACACTTTCAAAACAAACGTTTAGTTGTGTGAACTCCGTGTAAAAGGGGTGTCAAACTAAAACGTGACCCCGTTCGTTTGAAAACAGTTGGTGTCAAACCATCGGGGTTTGAGTGTATTCAGTAGCGATCGGTGTGGAAGTGGCAAACGGTAGGAAACGGTCAGAGCAGGTTTTCGTCGCGTACGATTTGTGATCGCAATTGATTTTTTTTTAGGCTTGATCTTATTTTTTTTAATAATAGAGCGTAAAATTTAACCTATTGTATTCGGAATGTTATTTTTTTTAGCTGGGGCCTACCTAAGCGAAACTTTACTGTTTATGTGATGTTGTCATAATTGAATTGAAGTTAAGAAATCAAAACACTAAGGAGTGCGTTCACAGTTGCGGCCTGCTGAAAGTTATGAGTTATTTTAAGTTAAAAATGTAGTTTTCAAAGGCAATGTAAATTTAACTGAACATTGTATTACATTGTTCTTTTGATACTAATGATTGTACTTATTTTGTTATTTACTCATTGAAAATTAAAATTTGGACCCCCTTGGCTAGGGCACGAGACCGACGAACGTGCTCCAGAATCATTGACATTGCCGTACAGCATTAGCGAATGCCACCAGTGAATGCCGAATATACTCAAAATATGGAATGTTGTACCTTAATTAAGACTTTAAATTTAGTGAATGAAACGCGGTCCATGTAAAGTTACCAGATATGCTAGTAAAAAGTGCACGTTGTGTAAAATTTGGTGTTTATGTAATAAGTGGAACAGTAAAGTGCAGTTGCGTTATCCAACAAGGATGAAATAATTGTTGCGTGGGAATCATTGCTTTCAGTAAAATGTTTGTGATTAGATCTATTTATGTTCGTTTCTTGAGTATCGTTATACTTGCCTTCTTGGGGGTCACTCTTATGATACAGAGTCTTCCAATAACCACAGGTTTGAGGCTTAACTGATGGTTATTGGTTGTGTGCCTCAAAACTGTTTTTGGTTTTATTTGCAGACACTTGCAAGTGTGAGGATCGAGACATTCAGCACGAAAAGTTTCACAGCAGCTTCCGGGAGGTCACGAGCGATAAGCCAAAGTTGGCCATTCTGGTTCCGTTTAGGGATCGCTTCGACGAGTTGCTGCGCTTTGTTCCGCACATTTCGGCGTTCCTGGACAAACAACAGGTTCCGTTTCACATCTTTGTCCTCAACCAGCACGACCGGTTTCGGTTCAACAGGGCATCCCTGATAAATGCCGGTTTTCTGCAGGTGAAGGACCAGTTCGACTACATAGGTAAGAGGAGCTGATTGAAAGATTTCGGCAAATTATAAAATTGCGAGTTTAATTTTAGGAATGCACGATGTGGACTTGCTTCCACTGAATGATAATTTAAAGTACGAGTACCCGGGCGAAGGTCCTCTCCACATTTCCGGTCCAGAGTTTCATCCCAAGTACCATTACGCGACATTCATCGGTGGCATTTTGCTGCTAAAGGTCGAGCACTATCAGCAGCTCAACGGAATGTCCAACCGGTACTGGGGCTGGGGTCTTGAGGATGACGAATTTTACGTACGAATAAAGGAAGCGGGTCTGGAAGTGTTTCGACCACGGAACATTACAACCGGCCCCGAGAACACTTTTCTGTCGGTGACAACACGACGTCCAAAGTCAGTTCAAGAAATAACCTCTAATTTAACCCCCTTTCAGACACATTCACGATCGCCTGCACCGGAGACGGGACACGACAAAGTGCTACAACCAGCGTGAAGTCACGAGAAGGCGAGACCGCGAAACCGGCCTGAACACAATCCGGTACACGATCGTAGACCGGAAGGAACTTACAGTGGACACCGTGCCAGTGACTGTGTTAAACATAGACTTAGAGTGCAATAAAACGCAAACTCCTTGGTGTGAATGTGATATGAAGACGGACAGCAAAAAGAAGGTCTGATTTGCACCACTTTGCCATAGGATTGTTCTTCAAAACACGATAGTCCAATAAATCTCGTTTCAAACTAATCAAGAGTTTTATTTAGCAAACTCGCCTGGCGCTACCATAAACTTTTTTGTGTTTGTTTGACTTAATTGATAGAAAGCGATAATCTTTTCAGTAAGTAACAATTATAAATTGTTCAGATTAAAAAATAACAACACTTGAGCAAACTTAATTAAATCGTTGTAATAAATAGGATAAAAATAAATCAAAAAACAGTGCTAAAACTAAGAGATTAACTGAAGAAATTTTAGTTAAATATTCTCAATAAAGTTGTTCTACCAATGTTACAGCTGCGGAAATTACACTGGAACCGCCGAAAGTTTCAACTTTTTGGGGACAACCTGGTTTTATAGAGAAAGGGATAGACATTCAGTTAGATTGATTGAAACTGAAACATTTCATAGAAATAGAAGTAAGAAATCTACTAGAAAAAGGCGTGCATTTCGATAGATGGGCATGCATTTTGGACAGGGTTCAACGAAAGCAAATTACCCTCACAAGCTAAAATGTGGTTGCGCCCTAAACGACGTACTCCCGATCACTTATAACCTTGATGCCGTGCTCTGTGAAAACAAACTTGATCATATCGTCGTAGCTTTTCGCTGGGCTGACCCTTCCCGTGGATTCTTCCTTCGAAGCGGGACTAGCTGCCGGAGCCGCGTCGGAACAGACTTCCGACGCCGGCTTTGTGACTGTTGGTGTGCTGGTGCGATTGTTTTGTGCAAGCGATTTCTTTTCCACCTCTTCACCCACCTTTTCGTCTGCTGTGCGATATGAAACCGTATCGATCGCGGAATCGGGCGTAACGGATGCTGCTGTCGTTGCCTTTGTGGTGATAATCTGAACTGCTCCGCCCGGAGCAGACAAAAATCCGCGCATGTTTTTGGCCGAATTCTTGGCATCGTTTTCGGTGCCACAGCAAAAAACACGGTTCAATGCGTTGCGCGGAAAATCCGTTTCATCCATGGATTCGGAGTTGAGCGTGTTCAGCTGGTTTTGACACTCAATGTAATCTTCGTTATCATTTACAGGTGAAACTGGTGAAATACTCATAACTTCCACGCCAGTATTTGGGGTTAAATTGAACTTACTGTAGTGATCAAGGCACAGACATGTGAAAATGAGATGTTAAATTGAATGGGGTAGTTGTTTCACTTCTCATTCCTTGGCAAGACCAGATGAAATTGAAATCTGTGGCGTTAGAAAAAAAAAATACTTACGTTGCACTCGAGCCGTACAGGAGGTGCTTCTTGATGTACTCTGTAACATAGTCGTCCAGTAAATATTTTACCGACAGTCCTCTGCCCAGCAAACGACGAACAAGGGTCGAGCTCACATCATTTGTCACCCAGTTTGTCACAATAGTTATGTTTCGCTGAAAGACATCAAGTATTACTAATCATCCGAACTAGCTAACCCGTACCACGCCTTCCTTACTCTGTATCTGCTGAGCAAATCCGAGTTGAATATAAACTGCTCAGGGTTGGATCCGGCTCGCGAGATCACCACCAAACCGTGCTGACCGATGATGGCTTCGATGTCTTCGTCCTTCCACAAACCTGGCGTCGCAAACGACTCCAAAAGGTCAGCCCCGCACAGCAGCTTCAGCTGGACGTGCCCGGTCATTTTGTTCAATCCCTCTGGCAACCAGGAAGGAATCTGCTGATCGTTGATGCTGTTGGAATCCTTCAGGACCGAGTTGATGTAGTTCTAAAAAAAGCAAACTCAAAATAAAACTCGCAAGTTCCCTCTTCCCCCTATCTTTTACCTGATGATACTGAAGCGTCAGCCTGGTTCTTGTCCACTCTTCCTGCTGCGTTTCCCAGTCGGAGAGCCGGACCCAGTCCGAGGACTGCAGGCCAATTTTAATCATGGTGCACCGGTGGCTAGCGGACACCAGCCCCTTCTTGCCGTACGAGTCGTGCACCGGGGAAACAATGCCACCGACAACCTCTGCCGTTCCCATCTGGTTAAAATGGTCCCGAGCGATTTCTGGAAGCAAACGATTCTGGTAAGTTGAAGCAATTTTAGAGACATTTTCAGCGATTTTGTTACCAAACATCCGGAAATGCATCGGGGTGCACGGATTGAACGACCCGCATGCAATTAGCATAATTTTTGTCGGCGCCGTCATCCTCATCTGGGTGGCTTACTGTTGAATACTGGAATTCACAGGAATCGGGAGATTTTACTTGAAAAATACCAACTTTGCTACATCAATATTTGAAAATTTTGTTTTGAATCATCCTTTTCATGCATGACGTCCTTGACAAGCAGGGTTGCCAAATCGTCTACGAGTTTGTGCGAAGTATGTAAGAAACATTTGTATGGTTCACTTCGTGTCAGGCTTATATGAAAGCTCACCGAATTAAATCTGTAACAAAAGTGTTTGAAAGCGTATAACACCAACACTAAGCACGAGAGCGAGAAACAGGGGGTGAGCTTTTTGGTATAACAGTTTTTTGTGTGCATAATTAAAGGCGTTTCCGTTCAGTGCGTTGCGCTATAATCAAACAACCCTCTGAGAAATGCAACGCCCTGATTAGTCTGATAGTTGGATAAAATCTGGCTGCGACGGCCGATCGGGACGTTATATTTCTCAGTGGAAATAACTTAAGGGAAATAAAACCTTTCTCATCACATTTTTATTATCGGTGGTTTATGCAACAAGTTGCAAAAAGAAGATTTTTCAGCACGAGTCGTACATTTATCCAACGAGATTTACCGAATTAAATAAATACGACGGGTGCTGAAGAAATCAAATTTTGCCACGTGTTAACCATTTTTTTTACGGTTCCAAAAACCACTTTTCGAATTTTATTATATATGTCAAACATTCATGTGTAAAGTAAATTCACCGTTCGAAACATAAAAATATAGAAAAATTTTACTTTTCGGTACTCTCGGTACTTTCGGTCTCTCTCTCTCTTCTCTCTGTCGCACTCATTCACTACAGTGCTGAGAATTTCAGAGCTGAAAAGTTTTCCATTCATTTTCAGTAGATGAAAGGAGCCGTTTCGTCGCTTGAGAATGACAAGAAAAGTATGTAGTTTCACGACGGAATTGCAAATAAATATTTTTTGAGTTGTTTCACAATTTCAAAGGTGAATTTTTGATTTGTCATTGAGCTAGTTCTATCAGTTTCAATTATTGTTATTTTTATTCAAACTTATAAATTTCAAAGAGCCGCAATATCTTTTCGAAAGTTTAGTGTTCAGTCGTTCAAACCGCACAAATAATATTATAATGTCGGCCTGTGTGGATCAATCGGACCGCGCACTGGACTCACAATCCAGAGGTCACCGGGCAGACGCAAAAATTCTAAGTGTTAATATAGGTATTCGGTGCCCTCTCCCCGTGCCATACCTTCACACTTAGGAGACCCGGGAGGCGGAGTCTTGTCGCAAAAAGAACGATACACGCCTGTGAATCCGTTGACGAAACCGCAGTTTATAATGTCGGCCTGTGTGGATCAATCGGACCGCGCACTGGACTCACAATCCAGAGGTCACCGGGCAGACGCAAAAATTCTAAGTGTTAATATAGGTATTCGGTGCCCTCTCCCCGTGCCATACCTTCACACTTAGGAGACCCGGGAGGCGGAGTCTTGTCGCAAAAAGAACGATACACGCCTGTGAATCCGTTGACGAAACCGCAAGGTTTAAGAGGGCCACATTATAAGGTGTTACGTCGATTCCGTTTTTATATTATAATACCAGTTCACCACACTAACTTTATGGGAAATTCATTCGCAGTTCGAGGTGCACGTTTGTGGAATAATTTGCCGTATAGTTTAAAATCTATAACTTCATTTAGTGAATTCAAGCGTAGGTGTAAAGACCATTTAAAAAAATCAATATGAGTTTTGTTTTGGTTTTTGATTAAGGTGAAGCCGTTGCCGTTTTCGAAGAAAATTAATCATTACTATAAAAAATTGTGTTTTAAATCCAATTTAACGAATTTCAGCACCAAAAGGAATCAGCATGTGCCGGTTGTTGCCTTCTTGAAGCCACTGAAGGAATTTTTAAACTAAATCAATTGTGCTTTAAAATTTATATGATTTTGTGGCACAGTCATTGACGTCCTAGTTGGCAATCATTGATTAATGACGATTTCCATAACTTAACAAGGAATGGGATATTCGTTACCAAAAGGAATCAGCATGTGTAGGGCACTATTCTAAACAACTGGTTGAAGGAATTTTGCCAAAATATTGAAAGCGCCGCAAAATTTATATATTTGATGGAAAAATCATGACAATGATGGAAGTCTTCACGTTAAGCAATGCCTTGTTTTTAATAACTACATACACAGCTTATAATCAGTCTTAAATTTATTACTGAATTCTATTCAAACAAGTAATTTGTCGTATCAACCAAATTTTTTTTTTGAATTTATTTCGTTATTGTTTTTAATTTAGTTGTTAGTTTTTAGTTTTACTGAAACATAAGGTCCTTATCATTTAAGTCAATGTGTACAAAAAAGGTTGTACCTTCGGTATATTTTTTAAAAATGAAATACAAATACAAAATACTAATTTATTTAAGGAAATTGGGCATTTCTCTGAAAATATTGAACCAAAACTGATACTTTTTTATGGAATTTGTTCCGAAAACTGTTCTCTACAATGTGATTGAATCTAAAATGTTTTTAAATGTTATGGTGTAATGTGGCAGAGGATTAAAAAAATATTTTTCGGAACCTATTGGGTAATGAACAGCTTATTAATTAAATAATCCATGTTTTGCTTTGTTTATTGCTCAAATTCTTATGGGCAATGTGTTGCTATTTATTCATAATAAATTGTACAAAGAAAAGATTTATTTTCGGTCGTATCGGGGTTTCCAGCTTGGATTCTGGGGTAATTTCAAAGAAAGCTAGAAATCTGGTAAATTTGGCTCGAATTGTTTTAGTGGAGGTCAAATATAGCTAGTTAGAGTTCTCAAAATATATTCATAAGAAATTTGAGTGATATCAACATGAGTGCACCGATTTTCTGTGACTTTTTTGAAGAAATATCCCATAAAATCTAAAAATAATCTTCAAAAAACAAAAAGGTTGATCTAGACCCCCCGACGAAATATTTCGGTGGACCCCGCAAATGTTCAGACATTCCGAATTTTTTTATCATTAAGGTCTCGATAAAATACACCGTGCTATCTAAGTATTGACGGAACATTTTTTTATTTAAACAACACTTGAATTTAATAACAATCCTAAATATGCTTTCAATGCTAAAAAAATGCATTTCAGATTGTTTCGTGTTGATTAGAGATCGCAGTAAGCCGCGCGCGCGAACGGTTGGAGGAAAAATCGCAGCACGATTTTTGACGGTTCGAAATGCTTCTAGAGAATTTAAAAGTTGTCGTTTTTCAATTAGTTTGCTAAAGGTCACATTTTCTTGTGATAAGATTTTGTATAGTTTTCAAAACAGGCCATAAGTGCAACTTCTTTGTTAGAACCACCGAACCATGGGGAAATATTGGTTGGGAGCGGACAGACTCAGTGCAAAAGTGAAAGTGTTCACGTCAAACGATCGGCCTGTCTCCTGAGAAGAACCTGGAATCTGACGATCGGGATACCACCTCGCGGCGTCTTTTGAAGATTTGAGCTTTATGTTAAAGATTTGCTGTTTCTTGGTGAGAGATTTCCATCATAAGTTGTTAAATTATTATATTCCCCTATATTATGATATTATTAAATAACCCTTCTATCCCTTCCCCATTATCCCTTTCCCAATTTCCATTTTCCCCAACTTCAATTGCCCAATTCCAACTCCCTCCTAAAAATATAATTATTTGCCAATTTACACTTACACACCACACCTAACTGACTCGGAGCGTTTGGTACGGTATGTTCACGCATCCTTCCTCCCCTGTTGATTTTTTGAAATGTGATCCGTTCACCGAATCTGTCTCTGCGGTTAATGCAACGCAGTAGGCCTGGCCGCTTTAATTTTTGCTGTACATTTTTGGGGTTACTCGGATGTACTGCAATTATTAATATTGACAAGAAAGGACTTGAGGCGTAATCTAACCGCAAGTTCTTCCAGGATGCTTTCTTCGGACTGGCTGCGCTTGTGTTCGATTCGATTCGATTCGATTCAGATTGTTTCCTGTTGATTACACTTATATTTCTATTGACATTTTTTTTTAAATTTTGAATAAAACAATTTTTTTTCGTTCTTGATTTTCTGAACCAATTTTGAACTTTGGAATATATTTGCAACGGCCTAACTTGGCGAAAAGCTAAACGCACTCTTTGTCCAAAAATCAAAAATCAAATTATTCGCTCTACAGCTTTGCCTTGGCGTTCTCGATTGCGAGATTCCTACTCGAAACTAGGTGTCCGAAGGCTTGATTGTTGAGGCAATTGCAAACCTCTTTTTACACCTAAACTTCCATCCACCCCGGGATTCTTACTGACGACCTTTGGATTGTGAGTCCAACTGCCTACCAGCGAATCCACCGAGGCAGGACCCAGGGAGACGACTCCTACACCTGGACTGAGCTAACGACCTAACACCTCTAGGTTAGACCGGGGCCAACATTTACTTCCCCATCCGACGGAAGGCGTGATCAGACAAATCTCGTCTCAAAATTTGCCACCGGGACCTTCTGGGATCGAACCCAGGCCGACTGGGTGAGAGGCAACCACGCTTACCCCTACACCCCCTACACCTACACTCTTTGTCCACAAGAACTTATTAAAAAATGATAAAAAAAAATCCAATGGGAATAGATTCTGTCAATAGTTACTTTAATTAAAAAATAATTTTTAAAGTGTTTTTTCAGTTTACGATTTTTTCCGAATAGTACTAATCATAATCTACAACTTTCCTGAAGACATCAAATCAATCAGGAAAAGCTTTCTCAATATACAGATTTTTGAATATTTGCATAGCACTTTCTACCGACAGCCCTCAAATTTGTATGGAGAAACCAATGATGCTAAATTGATTATTCAGACAAAAGTTATCGTTCGACACAGTTTCATCCAAAACAAAAAATACAATGAAAGCCCGATTTGCGAAAACGTAGCTATTGCAGCAATATCATGTCAGGACATCGTGCCTGTGTGCTTTAAAATAGGTAGTAAAATATAATAATGACATGCTTGCTAGGGCCCCCTTTTTTTATTTCGCCAAAGGCATCGGGGACCAAGGTACGCTGAAGATCAATTTATTTAAATTTTGCTTAAATCCTGATATGTTCTGTAATTAAATGTTTATAAGCATGAACTTATAAAAATATGAAAAAAGTGGTTATCGTGCTCCTTAAAATTAGCCATTTTATTCATAACCCGTGTCATCATACTGTAGAGATAAATAGATGTAGATTCATTTATCAGAAAGACAAAAAAAAAAAACAAAAGAAACGCGACCGCAATAACGAACATTTTATTTCCTGTCGCTTCGGCACCAGTTCTTGACCGTTTCGACGGCTTCAGTCCCTGAGCCGAGAGCAGACAAGCTGTTATAATCTTTGAATGTCGTTAAATCTGTCACATTTTGGTTGTGCTTGCGTATTATATTAAATTACTCATATGTGCCACGCAACGAAGCCAAGTCAAAGCGCGACATAAATAACCCAATAAAACGAGAGCATCACGAGAGATGGATGGATAAGACCCCGGCGATCAAGATCAAGATGAGTGGGGTAAATTTTAATTTTTCATTTTATTCACACGTCAAAATCCGATACGTTCGAGCGCGATGGGAGAGTTATGGTCGCCGTCGCCATTGGGCGCGCAGGATCAACAGGTCTCTCTCGCCATAGAAAACGATGACGATGGGAGGGGTACATATGTACATGTGACATGGAGGCTGTGGGTGGCTCACTGATCGGTCCGCCTGGCCATGGATGAGAGTGAGTGTTGTGTCCTGCTGTGAGGCGATACTAGTGAGTCGCCAGTGAATTCCTCATATATCTCAAATTTTTAATGCCCAGTCCAATTCTTTTTCGTTTTGAGTGACGCGGTTCTGATTTATTAAATGACTGATTTATTATTGCTCGTTAAAAAGAGAAAAAGCAGATTAATCCCATCAGGTCTGTGCGAGATTCAGCCTGTTGACGAGATGATTATAATGATGTTGATGAATTGGTGAACGAGCCAAGCGGGATAAAATGTGTGGCAATCATTTGGTTTTTGTCTGCTCTGTACCGTTCGTGAAATAAAACAATGTGTTAAATTTTTGTTTGTAAAACAGGCAGGCATGATAGCCGAACCCAAATAGAACATAATTGAATTATATATGAATGTGAAGGAATTGTCTCAGTTCAATATCGATATTTTTAATCGTGTTCTTATTTTTTCTCAATTATTTAGTCAATTACCAGTTGGTTCATTTTTTTTATTTTAAATGTTTTGTGTCCATAACAATCTAAAATGAAAATAAGATGCAACAATATTTTTTTAACATTCTCTATAATTGCAAAGCTCTAAACTCTAGTTATGAAAGCTGACTCGATACTAACCAGCTTTCAGCACCAAATAGAACCTAATAAAAATAAGTTTAGGCACAACTTCAAAATTTTAATAAAAACAAAAGTCGATTTTACATAAAATGATTTGAAAACCTGGGTTTGTTTGAACATATTTTGAATTTTTGTGTTAATCCAATGTACAGAACCGCAGAAAGATTTTTCTTTTCGATTTTTTTTCTTCTATACTTATATTTTGAAAACTGATGATTGCAAAACAATTGGACTGGGGCAAAATACATTTTAAAACACTTTGTTTCTACAAATTTTGAAACTTGTATTATTTTTGTTCCTTTTATTTTTTTTTAAATATCAATAAAATTTAAAGATCGGAAATCTCTGATCCTAAAGTTGGAGTGAAAGAGTGTCTTGTAGTTTCATTGAAAAACAAACTGTGTTAAACCAAACGACTCTAAAAAGTATTAAACTGCGAATAAATATGAAGAAAATTCGACTAAAATGCAGGGAACTGGTAAAACGACCGGTCCATTTATTCCATATTAAATATTATTTTGAACTGCAGTATTAGGTATTTTTAAAATTTTACAAATATTAGTGGCCTCTGAGTGGTCCCTACACATTTTATCAATGAAAATTTAAATTTTTGGGATGTTTTTTATACTGTTATCTTTCGGGAAAATTATGACTGACAATACTTGAAACTAAAATTTCAATGGCCTTACACCTTACACTATCCACGAAATGTCACGATACAAAAAAAAACCTCACTACACAAACATGTTGTAACATTCAAAGCCTCCATTTTCCGAAGTTCGTATGAGAAGGCTTGCATGAGACATCGGATAACCGGATCATGAACATCATCATCATTAGTCAAATTTAAATGAACTATTTAATTACCAAGATTTCTCAATATTTCATCACTGCCATTAAATCTAAAAATCCGAAATAAGTTAAAAATAGTTTAGGGGTCATACTTAAGCTCGACAATCAAAATAAGACAACAACAAAATTAGTTTTTTTGTGAATCGTTTATAATATTAAATGTTATTAAATGTTTTGTCCCTCGGCTCTGGTCAAGGTCGAGGGCTGGGGGCAAAAACAACTAAATTACACATTTCAAACACAGCTTTCTTTGAAAAACACAAACAAAGCGCTTTTTGATGTTCCGACCTTGATTAAACAAAACCAAGAGCACGCAATGTAAACGATAACAAACACGTTTTGTTTGGTTGACCATTCTGTGCCTTGTCTCGAAGTTTTGTTGAATTTAGGTGCCGGAGTCCTGAGTTATAATTACGCAAAACTTGATATACAAATTTTCATTGGCTTTACATTATCTACAAAATGCCACGATACAAAAATGCCTAAGAATTACCAAAAAATAATCCACATTCTGTATCAAATTTCAGCTCATTTAGCGTTACTTCACAATTCAGAGTAAACATCGTGAATTTCGTAGCCCTAACTGTAAATAAGCCTTTAAAGTGGCCATGTAAATATTGGTGAGACAAAATCAACATAAGTTATTCTTCTACTGATTCAGATTATCATATAACACAAACACAATTAATTTTCTTGATCATAAATATTTGATGAATGTTTCATTTATTAAATCATTACGCTAAACTAGATTGATGTGATTATCTGCAAACAATTTTAAGTTTATCAAAATTTATAATAATAGTACTGTAGTTAAACGGATATTTGAGAACACCTATAATTTAATCTGCACAGCATTAACAAAGTGTAGACGACAATCCAACATACTTCAAACAATCGTACCTCATGCTTACATTCATCATCAACTAGGATGCTTATTCTCAACCAATACCACGCGGTAAAAAGTCACTTGCATATCACAACACTAGAATACTTGTAACGAAACCCAACTCTGGTTCAGAACACCGCGCCCATAAACACCTCCTTCTTTTTCGTGTACCGCTTATTAATAATATAACAAAATTATCAAAATAACTCCACCTCTGTCATAATAATAAATTGTTTATGATATTTTTCCTTATATTCTCCTCTCCGACACACTGCTGTCGCACACACTGGTGTCGCAGTATATGGTTTCTTTTCTTTGCTCTGTGTTGGTGCGCGCACCTTCTCCATCTTTTGACGACCCGTGTGTTCCTTGATTATATTTCTGCTTTATGCTTTATGAAAGATAGGGCGGCGAGTGGCGAAAGAAGAGAGCTTTTCAATAAATATTATGATTCGTGTATGTTGCGTCTTCCCTGGTCGTCCGCGGGAAAAGCCACGCCGCAGACAGACAGACAGACCTGAGCAGCCTGAGCTAGAGTTTTTCCGATCAGAATCGCAGCATGCCGCGTTTGATGGTGTGTGCGAGCGGAGCATTTTCCCCTCACTCGGTGATAGCATAACGCATAAGGCTGCACAATACATGCATGCATGCAGCATAGCCTGTCCGTTTGTCTATGCTACACTTGTGTGTACAAGTGTGCTGCGCGTATGGTTGTGTTCGGATTAGTCTGGTAGGGGAAGCTGGGTTTGTGTTGGTGACTCTGTACACCAAAGTGGGTGGTGGTGGGGATAAAGCATATTCCGATAGATGACGACGAGCGGACGAGCGCTCGCGAGAGCTGGTTGGTGTTGGTTTGGCAGTCAGCAGACCAGTCTCAACGCTATCGTCGTGCAAGTAATTGGTTCCTTTGTCAATATTATGTGGAAGTTTGTTTAGTAATGTTTTGTAGTTTACGGAAACGCGATCTCTAAGCCAGGAGGAGCAGTTCTCGTATTGAATTGCAGTGGGAGAGCGGTTTTTTTTCTGTATGATACACGAGAGATTGTGTCACGAAAGGAAAACAATACCCCCACAGACACGGACTAG
The DNA here is from genome assembly GCF_015732765.1 of Culex quinquefasciatus. Lineage (NCBI taxonomy): Eukaryota > Metazoa > Arthropoda > Insecta > Diptera > Culicidae > Culex > Culex quinquefasciatus. The sequence continues at coordinate 224,936,387 of NC_051862.1, read as the reverse complement.
AAAGAAAGGAAAGAAGTAAAAAAAGACTAAAGAGAAGTACGCTTTCTCGGCCGAGATTCGAACCTGGGACGGGTCCGCGTGTGTGTCAGAGTGAAGTGTAAAATTATTTGTGTTTTTATCGGCTCGTCCATCATACACGCCCGGTTGTGTATGCTCGCGCGCGCTCCTGCTCACTCTCATCCTGCCCACAGAGCAGCAGCAACACCACCCTCTTCCCACCATCACCACCCTATGTGTTTGTTGTATCTCTCTGTGTGTCTGAGACGCGATCGATTTTGACTTATCGACCGAATGGCTCGTTTAGCATATAGTTTCAATCAGTAGTAGCGCGCTGATTGTTGAATGATGTGGTTGGTCGTCGAAAACCGCAGCCGCAGGTCGTCCAGTGAAATTTCTCATCAAACAAAATAGCCAACGCATTTATTTACCTCGCGTGGACTTGTGGAACACACACACCCCGGCCGTGGAAATAGTTTGCAACTAGCCGTCAAACTGATTAGTGTGATATATCTCTCCCGGAATTACCTAAACCCCTGGAGAGTTGGCCACGATCGGCTCTTCAACGCTGGGAAATTGTGTGCAGTGTGTTAAAAATCATGAACTGATCAACGTGAAAAAAAAAACAAAATTGTGCAATAAGATTTAAAGGAAAAACAAACAGAAAACATAAGTTTAACGTGCAAATTTTGAAAATGACAAAACAAGTGCTGCACTGTTGAGAAGCAACAAATCGTGCTAGTGAAAACATCCAAAGGACAGTGTTGAGCAATGATTCAAGTCGACTCTGTTGGATACTCTAGAGTGAACGATAAATCCCAAGCTGATGAAGGTGAATATTGTTTCTGCATCATTTCTGTTAGCTCAAAAAAATGTAAACAAGATGAAGACGATATGCCGTCGGCTCATCGCACATGCATGATTCTCTCAATAAAAGTGTCGATAGTTTTCGAAATAAGATTTATTCAAACGATCAATTTAACATCCCTGATTGATGTAAATCAAACGATTATTATTGATTTCCAAGAAATTAACTTATAACCCACTGCGGTGGGGCTCATTTTTCGCTTCGCGAAACTCCATCAATCCTTCGATTGATGTCGTTTTCCACACACGTGTGCTGCCTCAGGGCACCCCGCTTTGAGTAGAGAGAAAAACTTTTAAAAAAATATGGCAAAAATAGGCATTTCGATTAAACAGCCAGCCACATCTTGCACACTTTCAGTGCAGCAGCGTGCGCCTGTTTTCAATATAAATCAGTAACAATCAATTACATTTATAACGCACCGTGAGTAAATAAATTTCTACTGCCAAACAACTCTTTAGACGAACTCCCGCGCGCCGCCCAGCGCTGGTGCAGTTTCCCAGATCAAGCACCAGGATGGTTTCAATCTAATCGATTTATTTGATTTGGATCGTTTATAATATTTTATTGAGGCAGAAGCGACGGCGCAACGGGTTTTGTACGGTCTCTGTTTCTGAGCGCAAGGATATAAATTTTAATCTGCGTGTTGCAGGAGCCGTTAGTCATACTTTTGTAAACAGTTTTTGTGTTTTCGAAAATATGTTACTTAAATTTTATATCGCAAGTTTGAATTAATCCAGTCTTGATAGGTTATTTTACTTTTTTCAAAATAATTCAGATTCAAAGTAATCATGAAAAATTTACGTCTAATTATTAATATTGTTTTATGGACTAAAGTTATTAGGTTAAAAAGCAACATGTTCCATTAGTATTTTGAAATTGGATAAATTCGACTTGTATTAATATCTTAGTTCTTGTTTATTAAATTATTTCAATTCTACATGTCGCTGTTGTTTTTAATTAATTTATTTTTAGCAGCTTTAACCTTCTTGGTCATTCGCTGCCCTCCAATTCTACATATGTTGCTGAATATTGTATGCAATGCTTGGCTTCTTAAATTCATCAAAGTGATTAACTGCCGTTCTTCGCATAATTGTCCAATGTCAGTTTTGGACGATTTTGACTTTATGACATTTTTGAGTTTAGTTTGATGTGTACTTTAAGAAAAACACATAAATTCTGGTACTTTGTTCGCAAACTCATTAAAAACAACACCAAGTCTGTTTGTCCCATCGTTAAAGTTCTACGCATAATTGTCCCACCAAGTATTTTCTTACACGGAATCATAAGTTTTACTAAGCATTATGTCTTGTTTACCTGGTGTATAGCAAGAGAATCACAAATAAGGATGATAAACTGCTAACTGGGGTGATTAGGGACACATAGGGCGAATAGGAAACCACGGGACAATTCAATCGCGTTTTTCTCAGTTGCACTTTTTTGAACATGGGACAATTATGCGTAGAACGGCAGTTAACCAAATTAAACAAATTTGAATTTACCATCTTTTGGACCTGTTTACTCTTGAGCCAGGTTATGCTTGAACTTAATGAACATAAACAAAATAATAGTGCATTCCTTCATTGACAGTTTAAAGGGACAAGATGAGATTTTGTCTCTTGCAACAAGAAAGTTATAGAATATTGTTTTGAGCATTTGAGGATACACGGGAAGGTTGCTGTCTTTTTCTTTCAAAATTGTTTCATTTACAAATCCAATCCTAGATCAATTTGATTGTGACAATAGCACAGCAAAATTATGTTGCAATTCTTTAAAAAAACATATTTCGATACAACTCGCAGTTTGAGTGGTTGATGTGCACCGTTCATCAAATGACAAAGGATTTAAAACATTTTACACAGTAAAAAAAATCCGATTGTAAAATCGGATGCAAAAGCAAAATTGTGAGAAATGTCATTTTATACAAACCGAGTGCCTACACGGAGAAAAAAGAGTTCCCAAAATCGTGAACAAGCGTTCATGAAAATGGGAACCACGAACGATTTTGAAAAACGTACCATGGCATTTGAACACTTTGTTCGTGGTTCCCATTTTCATGAACGCTTGTTCACGATTTTGGGAACTCTTTTTTCTCCGTGTACATAGTTCTGGATGTAATATTACATAACAAATTCATTTCAAACCAAGGATTTGCATTTAGCTAACATGTTTCCATTATTTTTTTTATTTTTTTTTGCATATTGTTTTGCAATTACTGCTTGTGTGAACTTTACAGCTTTTACAGAACAAATTCGATGGGATATGAATGATGAAAACTCTAGCAAATATGTTTACAATAACCTTCAAAATAACAAATAAATTTTACACATTAATCACCAATTTTGATTTTTTTAATGTATGTATACTCATAACAACTCTTAATGGTTATGTTATTGGTGTCCAATTAGCAAATTTTTGTTACGACGCAACATTTTACTGCTCGGTTCAAAATTACCTCCTTTTTGCGATGAATTGTTTGCATAAATTTCGTGTGTTGCAAATAGTAGTTCAAGTGAGGCGCATAGCACATCACTCACTGTCGCGAAAAGTGGCTGTAAATGTCAACGGGAGTCAGCAAATGAATGCATAATTATATCAATTTGAATGAGGTTAATTCACCGTCGCTCAAATGACAAGGTAAAATAACCGAAAAATATTCGTCGCAGTCTTACCCATTATCAGCTAATTCAGCATTATTCGTCTTAAATATGAAATCGCAAGACACGAATGTGTAAAGCGTGCAGCAGGAGAAATATGACTGGCCCGAAAAATTGGAAACCATTTTGATTTTAAGTTTTGCTCTCTGCCACCGCCGTCGATCCGGTGACCATCGATCGCCGTTCGACATTCCAGTCGAGTTGAGTTTTCTTACTTGTGGCATCATTTTGGCTTGGTTTGCCCGTCCTCTTATCATACATTCTGACCAGGACAAGTTGCAAGCCTTTTTTTCCAGAACGAAATCACTGACTGCAATTACCAGTTTGCGTTTCTTCGAAAATATCATCGACCAGCTCTCCTCGCAAATGCAACTGAAGGTACAGCGGTTCGTATATGATCAAGTTTTGCAGTTCCTGTATCATCCTCCGTCGCTTTTTCTGCTTTCATCTTCCATCGGAAGACCGTGCTCGTCTTCCTATATAGACACGCACGTATCGTCGGGATATTCAAGCTTTCCTTAATTTAAGCTTAAAGAGGGCCACAACACACATGCCGGGCACAAGCACAAGCACACAGGCACACACAGGGCATGTCGAATCTAAGACAAACGTTGACTGCGTGCGCGCCTGCCAAAGTCTCTGAAAGATGCTGTTAATTTATACACGTCATCACTTGGAGAAAAACCAGTTTTTCTCGTGCATGAACACCACACTCATATCGCGGGCAAACCACCTTTACCTATCGTTATATGCATGCATGCATGCATTCACGGCCCGACCCGTTGGTAAAGGTAGGTGAGGCAAACCGCACCGGGTCACACATTGGCCGACCAATCTAGTGGTTTGTCTTTCAGGATAAATTTTGAACCGATCAACGATGGAAATGATGAAAAAAAATTACAACGCAGAACTATGTCATTGTTTGAATTGCATAAAGTAATTTTGTTAAAACGCATCCATTTTTCTAAAATTATATTTCATAGATACTAAATAAAAAGAGAACTTTCTCTTTTAAAAGTCCTTAATCAGGCAAGAGCTATTGATTGCTCTTCTTGTTGGGACATGATTATTTTGTTCAAATTGACGAAAAATATTAATATGTCAATGTTTATAATTTCCGCCTGTGAAAAAAACAGCAATTTAGGTTACACTATTACGATCACTAATTCCCATACAAGTCATTGTGCGCCAGTTGTATCCCGATTTGCTGGTTTATAATTCTCCTCCTCTTGACAGGGTGCGCACTTCGATCATATAATGGCAGCCAGCGTCGTCGAACACACTCTGATTTGAAGCCAAAGTGCCCGTCCGGCGAGCCAAGCCAAAAAGATAAAGGAGTTTTTAGCATGGCGACGCGAGCCGGCCTTGCATTTCTCGGGGGCTTGAAATCTGAGCGTGAGGCGAGAAAAGATGCAACCTATAAATGCAGAGTATGTTCTTGCTGCTCTTCTTAAAGTGTTGTTGGGTGTATAAGGTGTGCAGGAAGATCAGTGACCACAAGCACTCTTCACCGGGGTGCTGTCAAGATGGGAAAGGGAACATAAATTGCAAATGAGTTGATAATAAATATTTTTTCCTATATTCACAACACTGAGGTTGCGCTATTTTTTAAATCATATTTTATTAAAAATATGAAACAAATCTAAAATCAGTTTTTTGTCTTTTTTTACAACACACAGATATGAAGGAGAATGATAGTTGCGAGCAGGATAATTCAAGCGCAGCACCGTCGGTGAATTTACTAGCAAAAATGTCGGAAGAAATCGCAGAGAAAGATCGCAATAAGCAGGAGCATCTGAACGATAACCACCATAACCATCTTCCGGTTCGACATCATTTGCCGCACGATCGCAGTGAAAATGTTCAAAATGAGGAAAATATGAGCGATGATGATGAAAACAACGACGATAACGGAAGCGGGGTTGGTCGAAATGAGATGGAAAACGACCACGGTAGCAAGAACGATCGAAGCTCCACGCCACACGGCAATTTGTCAGATGAACGACCGGAGGTTAATGCTGCGGCTGTGGCGATGGCAGCTTTGGCAGCGACGAAAAACTCCGCTGGAGGTTCTCCAACGCTACCGAACGAGTTCAATCCCGCTGCATTTTTCCCACAGCCAGGACAAATGTCGATTCAAGCCTTTCAGAATGCGATCGCTCAATTCACGGCAAATGCATTGGCCAACAACATGGACAATGATACAGTTGTGAAAAATTTAGCCATCCTGCAATCGGCACTTTTCACGCTGCAACAGCAACAGTTTCTGCAGTTTCAACTCATACAACATCTGCAGTCGCAACTGGTGAAGAAGCAGGTTACCAAGGAAGAACCATCGAACGATAGTAGTAATAGTTTAGTGTTTCATCATAACAATAACAATAATCTTAGTAAGAGAAATGAGCCTCAAGATTTGCGAAAGCAGGAACGGTTAGAAGAAGATGAAGAAGTCGAGGAAGAGGGCATTGAGGATGCCTACAGTAAAAGCTATCAGATGGCGAATATAATGGCCGTTGCAGCTGCTGCCAGTGCGGAAAATCGACCAGTGATACATCCCGTTCCCGAAGAAGAACTAAGGTAAGTGCAGAAATCCTGTTTCCGAAAGCAAAATTCATATAGCTTCCGTTTCTTTTCCTTTGACCCTCATTAGGAAACCAAAAGTTTCTGAGCCGTACGTTGAAAAACGGCCAATTGCAGAACCTTCGATCAGTTTGCCTCCGTCGACGGTGGCGGCCAGTGCAAGTTCAAGCCTTCCCACTTCCATCTATTCACATAGTGGAAGGAGCGAAAAGGATGAAATTCTACCATATCAAGACTCGAATTTCTCGTCACTAGCCGCGAATATTATAACGGATCACGCGCCATCGATCCTGGGTGAACCAAATTCACTTGCAATGCTGGAAAAGAAAGCCCAAGAAGTGCTCAATTCAGCTTCGCAAGGCATTCTGTCCAATAATCTGCTTGATGAGCTCGCCTTTGCAAACGATAAATCATCTCCAAATGGTCGAAACGATGCAGCCCTTTTCAAGCACCGATGTCGGTATTGTGGCAAAATTTTCGGATCAGACTCTTCGTTACAAATTCACATCCGATCACACACCGGCGAGAGACCGTACAAGTGCAATGTTTGCGGGAGTCGCTTCACTACCAAGGGCAACCTAAAGGTTCACTTTCAGCGGCACTCTGACAAGTACCCGCACATACCGATGAACCCAAATCCCGTGCCGGAACACTTGGACAAATACTTTCCTCCGTTGATTCCCCAGGAAGCTCTCAAAGAACAGCAGCAGCAGCAGCAGCAGCAGCAACAACAACAACAGCAACAGCAAGGACCACCACCTCCTTCTTCAATCCCACCCCCTGGTCCACCAGGTCCGTTTCCAGGCATGGAATCGCGAGGTTTCCCGCCAAGGGGATTTTTCCCAGACTTTTACCTGCCGAGGCCTCCTCTGGACATGTTCACGAATCCGCTGAACGAGCCAGCTCGGAATCCGGTTGATTTGTCCCAAGTGAGGAAACCGGAACCACCACGGGAACCTACACCAGAGATGCGGCTCTCGCCGGAAATCATCATCCATGAGCAACCACCCCAAATAAAGCAGGAACCGATGGAAGAGTCGTTGGACCTTTCGGACAAATCCTCGAAAGTTGTTCAAAGAGAAGAAGAGAAAGAAGAAATGGAACAGGACAAAGAGGATAATACGACTCTGAACAACAGCACCAGTGAAAAAGAATTTCCCTTAAAGTTGAAGAACAACTCCGTGGAAAACCTTGCGACGGTACCCTCGGTATCACCTCCTTCGAGCTCATCGTCAGGGTCACTGTACCAAGACACGGTGTTGGATCCGTCGTTTTACTCTGCACATCTGCCTCGCCCAGACAGCAACGATAGCTCGTGGGAAAACTTTATTGAAATTTCGTCAGAAACATCGAAATTGCAAGAGCTTGTCGATAATATCGATAGCAAAACAACGGAACCCAACCAGTGTTTGGTTTGTAAGAAAGTTTTATCTTGCCGAAGTGCACTTCAAATGCATTACCGAGTTCACACCGGTGAGCGTCCATTTCGGTGCAAAATTTGCGGTCGATCGTTTACGACCAAGGGCAATTTGAAAACGCATATGAGTGTTCATAGGATAAAACCTCCGATGAGGACCCTCCACCAGTGCCCGGTGTGCCACCAAAAATTCTCCAACATTTTCGTCCTGCAACAGCACATCCGATTGCATACGGGAGAAATGACGGACCTTACTCCGGATCAAATAAAGGCGGCTGAAATCAAAGAGTACGAAGGGCCCGATATGCGGTTGAATCCGTTTGGAGTGCGGTTGAATGAATTTCCTCCCCAGCAGCACAATCAGAACAAACGCAATTTAGAACATTCAGACGAGGAAAACGAGCACGAGCCAGCGGAAGAAAAATCTCACAAGGTTCCTGTGAATGAGAAAATTAAGGTTAAAACCGGACTTACGTCACCAGCAATTGAAAATCAGGTGGAAGATTTGCGTGCCGTAAACTTACAACGATTGTCGGTTCGATCGTTGCCAAATGAGGAATTTACCCGTGACACGGCTTCGGCCAGCCCAAACTCGACGGACGCCAAAAGGTTACGATCGTCCAGTCCGATCGGGTCGGTATCGTCGGTGATGTCCAACCGGTCTCCCATGTCCACACCACCCACATCCGGCGGTGAACAGATAGGAGCAGGAGCCGCGAGTAGAGCCGCCGTCGCCGCTGCCGCAGCAGCTGCTTTTCCTTACGGACCTCCGTTCCTTGGAATGCCCCAGTTTCCACCGTTCATCAATCGGCCGCCCTTTTTGGGCAATGTTCCGATAGTGCCACCGGGAGCAAACATGCCTCCGTTTGGATTGTTCGGTAAGTGGCCACCTTAGGAGTAGACTTTGCATATTTTTTCAGAACATAGATTTTTATTACAGAAAATTTGATTAATTGTAGGCGTACGTGGAAACACAACAACTTGTAATATTTGCTTTAAAACTTTCGCATGTAATTCCGCGCTCGAAATTCATTATCGAAGCCATACGAAGGAGCGCCCATTCAAATGCACAATTTGCGATCGAGGATTCTCTACCAAGGTAAAAAAAAAATCTATTGATTATCCCCGTTTAAAATTGAACTTCCCTCGTATCTGTATAGTTTACCTTCTGTTCCAATACCCCCTGTATTCTAAATTCAACTCTCCCTGCCCCATGGTTTTATACATTTTATGTTTTCGGTAATGGCACAAAATTCTATCAGCTCAAAATCTCATGATCTCACTCTCTCTCTCTCACTTGAATCCTGTGTTGCGTGGAAAGCAGTTGAAAGACGCCCTTTGACTGAGTGTATTTTTTGTATGGCTCGTCCTTTTTACCGGAAAATCAGTATCATAATCATAATTTATTACTCCTGTGTGTGTTAAAGTAAATCGATGATCTAAAGATTAGTTAATTTTCTTCAACAATTATGTGTGTTTTGTGGTCACAAGAAATGCGCCAGAGACAACATAATGTTAGTGGTGCGCGATATCTCTCAAAACCAAATGCATTTATTGGTATATTTAGAACAAACCATAAGACATGAAAAAGAACCACACGGAACAAAAGATCGAATTCCGTGTGACACAAACGACTCTTACTGAAAAAAGAAAAAAAGAAAAGTAAGAAACAAAATACTCTGCAAGAATAGAATCAAACGAGTACAATACCAAATTTTCTGTAATTTGTTAAAAATAGAACCTTATTTATCCTCACTAATCTGATATCGATACCCTGTGCTTGCATCTCACACCATGCTTTGCTCTTCCCGCTTACACATACATCTCTGAAAGCCGAAGCATACACGGAAAAAATAGTTCCCAATATCGTGAACAAGCGTTCATGAAAAAGGGAACCTCGAACAAAGTGTTCAAATCCCATGGTACGATTTTGAAAACGTACGTTTGAACACTTTGCTCGTGGTTCCCATTTTCATGAACGCTTGTTCACGGTATTGGGAACTATTTTCTCTACGTGTAAGAAAGTTTTTAAAATGATGACACAGATAAACTACCAAAAATACATAATTTATTGATTAAATCAAAACACTCATTCGCAATTAACAATATTGTATATTAATTTGGCCTTCACAAAAAAAAAAACCTAAAAATGCCTTCAATTGCACACAATCACACAAAATTCATTAGTGTTGCCTTCTCACACACACTCTCTCAATAACGTTCTTACGACAAAAGCCCAAGACACGTTGGATAAAATTGTAGTGTTCTAATTATAAAACTCACTTAAATGTCTTTTATTACATAATTGCGTCGCTGCTTTTTCATGCACAGTATCTAATTCGTTGTATCACGCGTTATCCGCATTAACTACATCTCTCTCTCTCTTTCTTTCTAACATTTCGAATCCTCTCCCCCTCCCTCCTTTGTTTGAAACCAAATTTATTGAAGATTGCGATGCCGTCGGTAGGACAGAAAAATAATTGCTGAGTTTCTTTTTTTTGTGTTTTGCTCAATTACAGGGAAATATGAAGCAGCACATGCTCACACACAAGATCCGTGATATGTTTGGCAGCTCGGGTGGCAATTCCGGGGATGAGTCACGCACACAGACTCCGCCGCAGGACTCCAGTAACGCTGGTTCTGCTGGTGGTGGGCCGAACAGCATGGCCACCAGCAACCGGTTCTCACAGTCGTACTCGCCGGCGCCCATGGACTCCTCGGCCGATGATTACTCCTCTTCGGGGAGACGGAAACGGGAACGTTCCCAATCTGGCAGCTATGACGGTTCCGGCAGAACTTCAGCGGTTCTGGTGAAACAGGAGAGAGAATCTACAATCGATGAAAATGGCTCCAACAGTCTGCACTCGAATGCGTCGGAAAACACCTCCAACAACAATTATCAGGAGTTTATCAACAAAGATGCCGACATCAAAAATTGGTGCCAAAAGCTGAAAGAGATGCCAGAGAATATCGCAGCAAGTTGATAATCTTGTTCGAGCAATCGTTTAAATTCCAGCGGCAAAGTGATTCAATAGGATTTTTCTTTATCAGTGGTCAAGCAAAATTGAGCAGATTTTGTTAGACTGTACCCAAACAAAACCGACTCATTCAATGCTCTGCTTTGACACAAAATTTAAAGAAAGAAAAAAGTTAATAGGTGACATAACAGTTGTTTCATGATAAATATATATAAAACAAAGAAAATCAGAATGTGACTTGTGCTCTCGACAGGAATAGGAACAAGTAATCAAATGTGCGATCTCAGATACAATCCCTATCTTCGTTTTATTGATGAAGCAAACCGAATTTGTATTTTTAAATGAAAGCGTCTATTTTTGTAAAAATTGTAACATATCAACAGAACTTTATACAGATTGTTCAGCTGGCAGTAAACACAAAAGCAAACAAAATTAAAACAAAATAAAACTTCACAATCTTACAAGCACTGTGTTAAGGGGCGTGAGCGGCTGCAGACATTTGGATGAATACAAACAAACAAAAATCGTTGTAAAGTTAGTGTGATAATAATGCTAATATAGACGAAAGTTAATTGCGAATCGATATTACAAAGCGACGCTATGTACCAATGATGTAGCATAAATCGAATCCAAACAAACTGAGACTGTAAACTCCCGTGTTTGATTGCCTCTGGTGGAAACGGACATTCGCTCACCAGGGCGTAAGAGCAGGGTAGCTAAAAGACCGAACATCAAAATCAACTGAAAGTTTGATTGAAGAATAGAAAAATTGTTTTGTACAGAAATAAAAAAAAAACATTAGTTATCAATTGGGCTCTTAAGCTCTTTTAAAGTACTGTATGTGAGTGTGTCACTGTATGTATGTACCTATTAATAAAACATTTAAAGATTACATTATGCTTTATAAAAGTCTAAATCAAATAATTATTTAAAGTAAGTTATACAAACAAACATGAAGGAATATTTGTAAGTGTATAATCAGTGAAATGAAAATACAAATTGTAGCTTTTAAGTGGAAAGAAAGATGTGTAATAGCACTCAATAAGCGTTGACGGCTTGCAGAAATTAATGAAAAAATCAAAGTAAGAATTATTATTTTATTAACACTTCTGTAGGTTACAATGACACATCCAAATGGTCGTTTAAGATGGTTGCAATGATTCGGAGAAAATGTAAATAACTTTTGTTCTTATCACTTTTTTGGATTCTCTTTGAATATTCTTGTTCAACAGGTTTTTTATTTAGTTCAAAATTTAACATCTTTTTAAACTTTCTCAAATTGTGGATGTATACCAGAGAAATGAAAACTAATTAAACAACATTTTTGTGATAATTTATGTTATTAGGAATTATATTTTAGGTATTTATATTATATTTTAAGAAACTGTTTTTATTGAGAGTTCTGTACAGCAGCAAACACGGAATGATAAAACAATATACAACCAAGAGACATTATGAAATGATAAATTCTTTAAGTCTTTCAATTATCCGAAACATACCTAAGAAATGGTTTTCAACCCCTGAAACTTGTTTTGTTGGCAAATCTTTTAATTGATTCGATGACATGTCTTACAACTAATATAATGTAAACTCTTAACTTGCGTTGCAGGTGAATTCCAACCCCATTTGAATTAAATTGTATAGTCCAGACTCGATTATCCGAAGCCTCAATCATCCGAAGTTTCGATTATCCGAAGTTCGATTATCAGGAACACTTTTTTTTTCTTGTTTTTAATACATAAATCGTGTTCTGCGACCTCATTTTAGTGAAATTTTAATGATTTAATGCCTATTAAATTACAAAATGCATTAATTCATCACCGCCGTTTTGGCCACAATTTTTTATTCAAAATTTAGTTTAGTGCTCATATTTTGAGCGGTATACGTACTTCGGAAAGAATCGGTCAAGGAAAATTTAATTGGACAACAGCGGCAGAGTAAGCAAGCCAGAGAGGGTGAAGAAAAACCCCAAGAAATTTCTCCTTCTCCTTTGTTCTGCTGCTCGTAAAGCTGTTTCTTGACCTCTTTTCTTTGGAGCTGCGTATTGACCCTAAGCTAGAAATCAAATTTATGACAACGAAATTTTGTTTTTTTTTTCGTGATTCGATTATCCGAAATAAAATTTTACCAAGGCCTTCGGAAAATCAAGTCTGAACTGTAGTTGAAGTCAAGTTGAAGTAGTCCATATCTCAGCTTTGACTAATTATGGCACCAGTAGTATGCCTAACACTTGAACTACCAAAAAATCGAAGGGATGTGGTCCACTCGTTCCAGTTTTGGGTATCACAGCTTGATATTGAAAATTGTAAAGTTTCATTTAGTTGTTTAGAAGTTATGACAAAAAAAACTATTTAGACGACTTCAAAAAGGGTGATTTTCAACATAACCTCAAATAACCGGATCTGATCGCCACGATAGAGCCGTGGAGTTGGTTGTCATTTTCTTCGAAGGAGGTGTTCCTAGTTTTTTTTTCAGTTTTTTTTCATGATTTTTTTCTTCGTCTTTTTTTTGCGAAAATTCTTTAAATTATTTTTGAACTTCTGTGGCTGTGCTAAAGATGTAAGAAATTCATCATAATGGTGTGTTTTCATCAAATTTATGCTGTTTCATTTTTTCCGGCAAACATGGCGGTCAATCATATTCAATCAGACCACGCGTTAAGCGTTATATTTATGCACTGCTATATGGCCGCGATAAATGCTATTTAAGGAGCTAATGGTTTTAAGTGAGCTTTTTACATGCCTAACAGCTACAACACCCTTGGTTTTAACGAAGCATGCGATAAAACCGTTTGGCATGGCATTGCCGTCTGGTTTTCAAGCCTCTATTAAAACTTTTATAAAACCTTATTGAAAGCCAGTCGGCTTTTATTTTCACCAGGTTTTATGCCCGAGGCATTAAACCTTGTTAGAACCTATTAATTAGCTCTTGCTTGTTGGTTGCGGTGAATGCCCAAATAAAACTATTAAGCAATTAGGATGGTGGCTAGTTGGTTTAAAAATGTTACTTGGGATGTTTTTGAAAATCGGAATCGCACAAAAACTGAACTGAACTTTTTCAAAACAACCTCCGGAACCTCTGGGCTTCTCTACGACCGTTTCTAACGACCGTCAGAAGATGCCAGACAATCCATCAACTGAATCCAAAATATATAATTGAGAGTAAGGAAGCAACAATTAGGAATGTATTCGAACTATGTTTTTTTCGGAATTTGAAATACGTCATCAAATTAGGCGTCGAATTTTACATACATTTATATCTCGTTAACATTTTAATCTGCGATATATCAAAAAACATACTGCACAAAAAAAGAAAGGGATCGTACCACCCATCCATCACGAGATATCGGAAAATGGACCTCGGATTCATGATCAAATACAAAAATTAAACATTAGAACAAAGTTTTACGCAGATCGCAGATAGGATTCATGATCAGGTAAAAAAAATATTTTTTTTTAGCAAAATCGTCGAAAAAGAGGGCGGTGCCAAAAATAGAGGGATGGTCCAATCAGCACCAAACTTGAGATTTCTGTTAACTATCGATAGATAAACGTTCCCTCCAAGTTTGGTCCAAATCGGTGAAGGTCGAGTCCGAAAGTGTACTCAGTTGACCTGGAATGACCCATATATGGTAAAAATGAACAAAGTTGCATTTAAATAAAATAAACCCAAATTAAAAAATGTTAAAAAGTAAGCGAAATTCTTCATAATTACTCATACCAGTAAAATGATTCAAAAAGATTAATTTCTGCGAACTGCCTCACTTGACTTTTTACTTCAATCGTTTCTGAAAGTTGCATCAAGATATTTTTCAATGATTTAAGTAAAATAAGTTTCGAGCCTAGGTTGGTCGAATTGACTGAAATTTGGGATGAAGACTCTCAAGATTTACCCTGTGTCAATCCATAGTCCAAAGTTTAACAATAACGTGACTTTCAGAGTCAAGTCTCGGCTAGAGGCGTGGTTGAGTCGTAGAAAGTAATGGTTGAAATTAAAATGTGAGCTATTTTTAACTGTATAACAATTGTGAAATTACCTGATCAAATTCCTAACCAAATGTTTAAGTTGCTCACAAAAAGCTATCTACTTTATTTAATCAACTATTTTAAACATTTTATTATTCAAACATTCCAGCAAATGTCTCAAAAATGAACCATCAACTCCATCAAACGTTTAATTTTGGTTGTACCTTTTTCCCAAACCTTCATAAAATTAAGACTGATTCATTTCAGCCAGCGATGTGTTTCTAGCCTTTAATCAACCGTATCATTAACTTTGAGACCGAAGTACCGACAATCAAAATGGGAAAAGGATATCCGTTTTACCAAAGTCATCTTCTCCGGAGGGCGGTGAAAATTAGAATTTTTGATTAAATTTTCCCTTTTGCATGCATAATTTACGGTGCGAGAGGATCGCTGTAAACATTTGCCCGTGGAAGGTCGGCCAGTGAAAACAGAAGCAAAATTTTCAAAACTCATCTAACAAATTGCCGAAAAATTGGGCATGTCTCCTTGGGCCGCCGCTGAAAAACAAGTCGGTTTTGTGTTTTCACAAAAGCAGCAGACCCGTTTTGATACGAAATGGCAATCAACCGACAAAAGGTTCAGCAGCAGCAGGTAGCTGATTTAGTAATGCTAGTAAGCTTCAAAATTGGGCACGGTTGAGTGCGACCCGCAATTCCTGGATTAAGGAGATTCTCAGTGACGGTTAGATCTTCAACTTGTGTCACGTAATATAGTTATGTTTTGCAGTTTGAATGATAATTGCCGTCGTGGTCAAATGTTTCAAAGTATCGATCGATCAGACAAATCTCCAGAGAATTATTAATTACTTCATATCCGGCCAGACTTTGGGGCTTTCTTGTAGGTTTGCTGGGCGTTTCCCAAGTTTCTTATTCTTATTATGACGTGCGTTCGTCCATTACATTGGGGTGAATTTATAGGCCAAACCGAAGGACCGGGAGAGGACCCCGATTTAAATTAGCCGAAGTAATTTCATGTCCCCTTCACACTGCAAAAAGGAAGTTGTTCTATTGTCTAACTGTGATTGTGAGGAAAATTATTCCTGAGTCAATCTTAATCACGAGGGGAAGATTTTAATGCCAGGTTTTTTTTCGCTTCGCTTCAAGTTATTTTTTTTACATAAACTACATTTATTTAAAATGTGCACAATAATTTTAAAGAAATTTCAGAGCATTGCGATGATTTAGTATTACATCTTGAGTATTTTTTGTTCTGAATGTAACTAGAAAAGCATCACCAGAGCATTGAGGGGGATTCGGGAGTGCGGGAACGAGAAAATGATGGCTATCTCATTTCCAGTTTTGATGGACACCACTTTGGGTGGAAACGAGAGCGATGCTGGGAGCACGGAAGCGGAACGAAAAACATTTTCCTCTCGCTGTTGGAATGTTTATGTGTGAGTGCGTGTATGTGTGCCAGTCCATCTATACATAAAAGTACGGGTAAAGGACAAAGCCAAAGGAAAAGGACTAAGAAAAACATTTTGTGGTTTTTATTTAATTTCAATTTCTAGCAGTCCGAATGATAAATATTACGGATGCTTACTCGTTTATATAAATGGATGAGCTCGGGAGGGGGAAACGATGCCACTCAAAGTGATTTTTTTTCTAGGATACTGAAATTGGTTTTTCGTGAAAATAAGATGGCGAGTGGAACGTGAAGATGTGCCAAAATATCATCGCTGCTGATTGAATTGAAATTTTTAATAAAATGTTTCTACTATTTCGAACATATTCCTATGATATTTTTTTTTTAGTTCAGCTGAATAAATAATACCTGATTGAATCAAAAGAAAACAACAAATGAATAAATTTTTTGCACTTTTAAGGGAATTGAATTGAAAATTTAGAGTCATTTTTCTCAACATTTTTGCTCGTGTGCTTTCTTGTTCTCGGATTTTTCAAAGAAACATGACCGTTTATTCTTCACTGTACATTTTTTTTGGAATTATTCCTCACTGTTGTTGTTAACTCTTTTGTGAAGTAGTGGTCTATTTAATTCTTATGGAAAAAAATATACATTTCCGTAAAAAAATTAAGATAAAAACTATGGCTTGGCCAATGTTCAAGTTTTGCCTTCCTCTGATATAATTTATTACCCAGAAGAAGTTAAACAAGCAACTTTGAAGAAAGTTTCCCCCCGCTGCTGAGCCATGCAAACCACTGACGCGGCTGACTGATGCTACTTGTACTAGCAAACCACCGAAACCAGCTTCCAACACTCCCCAATTTTCCACCCGAAGAAACGGGATTTGATTTCTTTTTTCGTTGGCTTTTTCACCGTACTTTGTTTCAATCATCATCATCCTCATCAACGTTTGTAGGCTCCAATTTGTAAGATGGAATGAAAGTCAAGATTTTTTTTAGAGGGAAGAATAAATCCTTCAGACATCAAAGCAGTTTAATGTTTTTGGAAGGATAACATCCGGCTGGACATGGATCAGTGCTGTGGCCAATTTTGCATTTCATAATTTTATTAGGATTAGACATCAAATTGATTGAAAATCAACAAAAAAAATCTATATTAAATGAAAAAACCTGTTTCACCCGATTAGCATGATTGAATTTTATAAATCAAATACAAGCAGTGGCAATAATTGTGCGATAAGTCACACCCCTCTAGACAGTCAACTGAATATTTCATCAGATAGCTTAAATATGCTTTCCGCCTTTCCCTGCAAGATAAAAATCTGACTGTAAACAAATAAATGTATGCAAAAATGACATTTTTCCATTAATATCTCGGGAGATTATTTTAATCCCTTTGTGCGACTTATGGAACGCGTCCCAAGCACATAATAGGTCTATTGACTGTGAAATTGTACACTCGTCGCAGCGATATACTCCCTTCGTTTAGCCACGAGCAGGAGTTTTTACACACTTGTTTCCCGAAAAACGGGTATCGTGCATTTCATGCTTTGTTGTAACTTGCTGTAGGGAGTTGGTCCATCCCCTGTTTCTTCGATACAGCAAGTGAGAATTATCAATAATCTAATTGGGGGAAGGGTGTCATCATCCCTTTATACCTTATTATACGGTGACCCCTGCTGTAGGAAAATTCGTATCTTTATGCTCAAATCGGTTTTGTGAATCAAATTGCTTTTATTGAAGACTTTTTCAGCTTTTTTACATCGTACAATAGTACTAGAAATAGCGATTACCTAATTTGCATTCGTTATGTTCATAAACTAAACCGAAATGTCTAGCACTTCGGAAAAATCTGAATTCCTTTTTTTCCGTGTCCCGTGCCCAGTGAGAAATAATTGTTATTAATTTTGACGCTCCTGCAAACCAGGAAGAAAATGTGTCCAGATGTTGAAGTGGTTCATGAGTTAATCTCCATTTAGCTCGTGACCATTAGCCGCAGCATCCGAGCGGATAGTAATATAGACTCCCTGCAGTGTAGCGTTGTGGTCTGGGCCGAAATATTGGTTGGTTTGTTGGCGAGTTCATCAATGGATGCATTGCAGGTTAAACGGACCATATGTCGCGGCAAAGCTTGCATTATTGGTCATTTTCATAAATGGTGTCAAAGGTTAACGTATTGGGTGTGGTTCCATGTGTGAGATTTTCATCAAATTGTGACTAGTTTTTGTTGTGTTAGAAATCGAAAAATACGAACACAAAGAACTCGATTTCGACGTGCACGTGTTCAGCTTCGAGTGTCTGTGATTTTAATTTAAATTCAGATCAAAATTGTTTCTTTGTTCAGCTCGAGATTTTTTTCCCTTACTACGAGAAAGCATTGCTCCGTAAATCCTTTTATCAAAACAATAAATTTTTCGAATAAATAAAAATCCTCTAGGAAAATAAAAAGCAATCCGATAGAGAAAAATTGCCATAAAAATCTCATCTGTATGGATAAAGTGTAATATCTTCAGCTCTAGATGGAGCAGAGAGGCACCACGAGGAAAAGCACCGAAAACAATAAAATCTAGAAAAAAAGTTTACTGGTTCGTTTCGATTGTTTTTCTCGTTTTTTTGTCGTTGGGGTTCACTCTCCCACCAACGGGTAGGTCCTTTTTTCGGATTGGGTGGTTTGCGTTTTCATTGCGCACGAAGGATAACCGGTGGCTCTACGTGTACTTTTTCTTTCTCGGAAAATTCATTGCAAAGAATATAAATATACCTAGCAGTAGCAAAATGAAACCGAAGAGAGGAAAAAAAATGGAAAACATAACCCAATAGAAAAAGGCCGCTGCGAAGAAGTCATTTTTTGTATTTACGTCCCATTTCCGCCCACCCAGAATATCTCATAAAATAAGACCAAGATAACCCCAACAGCATGAGAAGTTATGCGATGCTACTTTGGTCCTTATTGGGTATTGCTGCTGCTAGAGTGGTTGATGCTGGAGGGAGATCTTTTTTTTGGGCCAAACAACGCTCACAGGAATGGGGTAGCATTTTTATTTCTGAGCTTTCCAGATATCCAATGGTGGAAAGTGAAAGAGAAGAATAAATGTTTTTTGTCGTTCTTCTAGCACACCCCTTCAAGACATTCTCCCCCGTTTCTTCTCTTCGCCAAAAAGTTGAGTGGGCACGGAGGTGGAAATACATTTCCACCACCCGCAATATTTTCTTGTCCTCGATTGTAGCATTGTAGCTAAAACGTTTTTTTTTTTTTATCAAATTGAGATATATTTTTTTGTGCCATAAAATGGGACAATGCTTTATTTTATTTTATATTTATGTAAATTTTAGGTTATCCTTAAACACCACCGTTTGTTTATGTCTGCTAAGACAATGATTTGAACCTTTACGAAGCAGTAAAAAAAATAAAGTGTTCATGGAATTTTGCATTGAAGTTTCGTGATACTTTTAATCGATTGGTTAAAATATGTGATATATGAGAATATATATGAGAAAAGTTATTAACTGAATCGATAAATGGTCGAGGTAGTTTTGGTGCTCACTTCTTATCAAAAATCAAAAAATCAAACCATCCACATTAACGACCCCTGGGTCTTTTGTGGTCTCTATTGCAAGTTTCTGCTCGAACCTAGGATTCCGAAGGCTTGAATGGGGAGAACACTCAAACCTCTTTCTACTCCAAGGAACCTTCCACCCCAGTGTTTGAACTGACAACCTTTGGATTGCGAGTCCAACCGCCGCCAGCGATTCCACCGGAGTAGGCTTGGTTTGGTGTGTTGTTTGTACTTATGGCATGGAGACAACTCCTACACCTGGAATGACTTAACGGCCTAACAACCAAGGCCGGGACCGACATTTTACTTCCTCATCCGATGGAAGGTTGCAGCAGATGGGAATCGAACCCAGAATCATCCGCTTACAAAGCGGACAGCGTAACCATTCGGCCACGCACTGCTCACTTCTTATATGATAATATAATAAAATACTTTTCGTACAGTCATCCCACATATTCGGAACGGTTTCCAGATCGGCCAATGTTCAAAAAAACCTTACAAATCGATAATTGAACTTAATGATTCGCTTTTACCTTCATTTGAAAGCTTTTCTTGCGATCTTTCAAATGCTGTATCGAACATCTGCAAATTTTAACTATTATATGAAGTATTTGAAGAATTACTTTGACCCTTGAAATCCACAAATTCGGAACACATTTTTCCTACGAATGTAAACAAACTTTGGATCTCTCCAGGAGTACATATTTATTACCAAATAATGACTTCACACACTGAAACCAATGAAATTCAAGCTTAGTGATGTTTTATACATGGTTTGATAACTTTTTTTTTGAAAATATCAGTTAAATTCAGGTGTTCCACAATTGTGGGAGGCACAATAACATCCCACAATTATGAAACAGGCCGTAAGAAGGCAGTGCTTTGCTACTCTGCACAACATAATCTTGGAATGAAGTTTTTTGTTTAAAAAGTACTACTTTTACTAGTGAAATAGCAAGATAATGTCCAAATGAAGGATCTAAAAATAGTAAGGTCGACAGAAAAGCTACTTTTGGCATGCTATTGACAAATTATCATCAAACTGTTCCGAATTTGTGGGTGTTCCGAATATGTGGGATGACTGTACTTGATTTTTTTTCAAGAATAACTTTGAACCAACACAAAATGTTATACTATCCAATCACAATCGGTGATTTATCAGCTTTTAAGCATGCATTCAGGAGCAATTGAATTCGAACAAAAAGCCTTTTTAACTCACCTTGATATATACCTATCGTCGCTATTCTATATTTGAATGTGTGAAAATGTTGTGTAAATGACATGAAAATTATGTCTGGCTTCATCATTCCAACCATTGATAGCTCTGTCACCTTCCCTAAGTGTTATCAATTTTTAAGATTTGGCAGCTCTATCTTAGGTTTTGACCACATTCTAATATTTCTAAAGATTTTTATGAAACCCGGTCTTAAAAATACCAATGAAAGAGATATCCAGATATATTATTCAATCCTTCACAAATTTTGATAATTTGGTCACCCTATTTCAAGTTATGACATATTTGTTATTTATAGACTCTATTAAAGCCTGAAATCGAACAGCTTCATTGATTATTTCTGTTAGTTCTGATGGAATTCAGGACAATTCCTTTAACTAAAGTTATGAAACTTTGCGTCACTGTTTTTAACATATTATTCACAATCTAACTCTCTCTCAGCAGAAACCCCCTGCAGTGAACTATAAACACGTTTTTGTGTGCTTTGAAAAGTTATTGATCCGAAGCAGTTCAAAAGAAACAGAAGCTCATTGAATTATCAATATCTGCGAAATGAATCAGACATGCGGTAGCATCTCTCAAAATCTGGCTTCTGGCTATTAGCAAGAAACAAAGCCGGTCTCACGTACCCACTCGCTCAAGTTGGTTTTGGAAGTTCCTGACTGCCAGTCTGTCTGGGTCGGTCGACATCTCCGGTGCACAAACAAACAATCTGGAACACCACAAATCGGAGGGAATCACAAGGGCAAGAAGAAATTCAACTCCCGAAATGGCCTCGAAGAAAAAAAACAACGGCAAACCCATCACATTCAAACCATACCTGGGTCAAAAATGCAATCCACCTTCCCTTTTCTCTGGTGTTAGTTTGAAAGATTTCAAAATTCTCCGAACACCTGAGAATTTTTTAAATTATAAATTTATAAATACAGTGTAAATAAATTTGAGTCAAAACAAAACCGGCAAAAGCCCAATGCCTGCAAATGCAGCTCAGCAAAAAAAGAGGTGAGAGATTGAAGAGGAAACCGGCAGATTTCTCACCTTGCCCGGGGGCAAAAGCGCGCATATAAAGTCAAAAAAACACAAACGGCAAGCCGCCGTCAGCCGGCCGGACAAGGACCATCGAAATTTTCTCTTTTAACGAGACGACGACACGGAAATATGATCAAAAATATAAATAAATAAAATATTGAAAGTACATCTTGGGAGCGCGCGGTCCGCTGGAAAAGAATGGGACATTATATTTCTTCTTCGTTGTGATCACACTTTCTCAAATCAAGGGTATGCTTTTTATGCTAGGTTTGATTAAGCTTACATTTTTGAATTCATGCTTTAAGCAATATCATGCTTTTAATAATTGCAGAAACAACATAATCTTTGATAAGTATGTCAAATTAGATAATTAACATTTTCAACGAAAAAAATAAGTCGCATTATCTTATATATTTCGAATCTGTCAATCAACGCCAAACGCAGAAGGAATCAATGAGAAGCACTTTTATAGATACAGAAAAAAAACAAACTTGAAATGCCGGATTTCCCACAAGCAATTGGATTTTAATGGTCACCAAAACTTGACAAAGTTTCAATTTAATTATTTTTCTGTGTATTTGGATATATGTTTGTCTTACGGAATTTATCTCTCCATCGTTCTCACATTAGTTGACTCGGCTTGATAGACCCCAGAAGGTGAACGGATAGGTTTTCGATTGACACTTGTTACAAATTTTACGATTCTCCGTTTTTCCTATGGTTGGATTAGGAGAAGAAATCAATTAACCATTATATCAGAGGCATTTTATTAACTACGAAACGGAAAGCGATTGAGCCGAAGTCGGATGGGAAAATGACAATTATCGAAATCGGTGGAGTTTGCGCGTTCGTAAGACCTCGTTTGAGTCTCAAGCTTGGGAATAATGATATAAAACAAGCTGAGGAAAAATACAGAAAAAAACCTTGATAAGATACCTTTTCCTAATGGATGAGGTCAGCTTCATCGGCGGTACATTAGGCAACTTGGAAATTGGATAATTAATGCTCTTTTGAAAGAAAAAAAAACTTTTCACAATCGATCGAGTCTCAATGGCCAAAAATTTAGAAATGCTTACCTCTCTGTTGAACGACAGGCAATAAAATGCAGGAGGGAAATAAAGGCTACAAAAAATTCCCACAGTGTTTGCTCGTTTCTGATAGATATGATTTGAGTATGTCTTATCCAACAGTTGAGAAGCACAAACTCGAAAATGTTGGTAAGCAAACTGGGAAAGTTTGCCATTGTCTCAAAGGTGCAGCAGTTTTGGATAGCTGACGGTTAAATTAATGTACTGCAAAGTTTGTCCTGAAGTCAGTGAGCATGAAATTAAAACTTGCGACAATCATTCTTTATTGTGTCTGATTTTAAAACATGAATGCGCTTATTTACAAATGACACTATAATTATAACTTTTCAACCGATTTGGTTTCTTATAAAAGCTTACAAATATATTTCAGGGACAAATTCCATAATTCTACGCTAGAGGCCAAACCCGTCTCGACTTGCTCTACCAGCGCTGTCGAAAATGTATTTTCATATCAAATCACATTGTAATTATTAAACAAAAAATATTTATTATAATACCATTATCGTATCACAACAGACAAACCATTAGGCCAGATATTTGGGACGCGATCTGTAATTATATCCATTCGAGGCTAAAACGAAATGCAAAACAGTTTCAAGAGCCCAAAAAGCATCAGAAGGTACAACGGAGAACTTTGAAATACGTTATTAAATTCGCTATGTTTCTTTTATTCATACAGAGACCTGATGCAGTCGCAAATGTGGAGCTGTCTCTTGAAAGAAGATGATATTAGAATTGTGCTGGACCAAAGCGCCAAAATTATAATGATTATGCAAGATGTTTGACGAAGGTAGCAGAATTTGGCTCTCGATTATGCACTGGCTGAAGATACGGTGTATGCAATAATATAGATACCAATTATGCCCCTCAGCATCAATCCTTTGTACCGTTTCAGGCATAATCTTTACTTTAAAAGCTAACACGTGCAAGGTATTTAACTGGTAGACTACGAAGTTTAAAAGTATGCAATTTCACGCGACGAAATGTATTTTATTACGCGTATAATAAGTGACATCCATCGGATCATGCTACAGAGCAATATTGTTTGTGATTCGCTGAATTAACAATCAAGGAAATCCAGCGTGTTAAAGTATGAAAAATCAATTATTCAAATTTTTACTTTAATACTAAAGGGGAAGTTATTTCAAGCGGAGTTGAAAAAATGGCATAGCATTAACTCAAGCGTTAATTCGAAAGAAATGGAGACCATTTTATCTTCTAGTTAGGATTATGAAAATGATGCAAAGCTTGTTTTGATCTTTATAAACATTTCTACGAAAACTCTTAAATATGTTTCTCATAGTCCCAGAATGTCACCCCTTCCTCCACATTTCAACCCATATAAATGATAGTCATCTCGTGCGTGTTCCTGTCACGGTTGTCTGCAGTGATTAAATGTTTACATTATCCCTTTAATTTCCTCACCACTCATTTTTACTCCTGAACTCGGCCCGCTGCCACATGGAAGGTCCTCCCCACAAAGTTGCAGCCAGGAAAATCATGGTTAACAAAATCCGCTATCAGTTTCCGGCTCCGTACCGACACCGCACAATATACTGTTAATATTTTTCCAACAGATTATTTCACACTAGTCAAACAATAAATCTCCTTTCATCTTGCGAGTTCAGCTGAGAAGGTTCAATTTTCCCTCTTTGTAGGGCAAATAATGCCTCTGCCCTCCAACGCGATCATTTTTCCCGAGTCCCGAATAATTATGTTCGCTCCGAGCCATGTCGCGACTAGTCCGTCCACCCAAGGTCCTATAACTTGTTTATAATTTCACACTTAATTCATTTGACAGATGTCATTTTTACGATTTTTATTGCTTCACCTCGTTCATGGACAAAAAAAGTGGAAAAATTGTGGATGGCCTCCGGCGCTGGTGGTGTTGCAGACAATGTCGATGCATGATGAACATGCTTCAATATGTGTCAGCTCGGAATGAAAAGTATGCAGTGTAGTGGGACAGGGTGGACAAAAAATAATATGCTATTTAAATGGGTGAAAGTCACTCACCGGAACGTAACCGACCTGCCTGAGCGATGAGCGCGCGTTATCGGATCCTTTCAACTCGGTATTACTCAATTCAATGCAGAGCAATATTGAATGGCAAAGTGTATGAGTGAGTGACTGGTCTTGAAAGAATGGAGTTTCGTTTTTTTCCTCTTCTCTTCCTCTCTATCTCTGTGTTCTTTGCCGATTCCCTCTCGACCGAAAGGATATTTGATGAGCGGAGTATATTTATACACAATAGAAATGAAACACTGTGACAAAATAGAGTAAACATTAATAAAGGGCGAAGAATAAATTTGAAAAGATATATTTACTTTTTTGCCTGCTCACGCAATTCGAGCGCAAATAGGATGGCAGAGACCATAACAGCATTAAGGCGACATTCAGCTGTACCTACAGGATGATGCTGATCCAGAGGTGGTTTGGCGACGACCGACCGACCGACAGGGTGACGAGCGGAGGAGAAAGAGAGGTAAAAAGCGATTCCGTCCGGATTGTGTCCCATGGGGTAGAGAGATGTTGTTTTCGGGGTGTATTACTACAAATATATTTTCAATTATCATTCCTTTATGTGCAGCAGAGATACAAATGGGCTGCATTTGGACTCTTGTTTATTGATATAAATTTGTGATAAAATATGTATGGAACTAATGTATTTTAGGTAGATTGCCCAATAAAAGCTACGCTAGGCAACTTTTTCTAGCATGGGACAGGGAGGACACTCTGCCAGTGCAAATTGGATGATTGCTGGACCCATGTTGTTCAGCAATGCCCTTTGCGGATATTTGTTGTTTTAGACAGGAAAGAATCATTCGATTGCTGAATAAATCATGATCGGAAATTGATTGCCGTAACATGAATGAAGGCAAACAGATGTCCACGCAAAGGTCAGCAGTTCACCCTTGGTAACGTTAGAAATGTATGTAACGCTCTGAAAATATCATATCATTTTTTTTTTGCATTAGAGCAATTCCAGCTCAAATCAGGAATTTTTTTTGGTTCTTTTGTACCCGACCCTCTCCGATTTCAATGAAACTTTGTAGACATGTTATCTAGGCCTATAAAGCCATTTTTGCGTATATGGAGTCAATTGCACTCGATAATAACATTTGAGAAGGGCGTAAGGGTTTTAAATATTTTTGTATTTTGTAAATTAAATATTCCTGTATCTCTAAGCCGTTACATCGTATCAAAAAGTGATCAAAGACAAACTTGTAGGATATTAGACGAGATTTTTGAAAAAAAAAATACATTGAAAGAAAAATGCACGCCAATTTTATGAGATTTTTCAATTTTTAAGTTTAAAAGTTAAATTTCAAGGTGATGTCACGATTTTTTTTCGTTCAATTTTTTTGTGAAAATAGCCTAAAATGTGACAAAAAGACCCACGGAAAATGCAGGATGGTATGTCTCTCCTAAAAAAATACAAAAATCATTTACTAAAACTGTTTTTTTGAAAAGTGGTCTAAACGTCAACATTTTCAAAAACCGATAGGTTGTCCCGCCCGTGTGGATCAATCGGACCGCGCACTGGACTCACAATCCAGAGGTCGCCGGTTCGAATCCCGCGGAGGGCGCTCTAAAATTCTTTGTGTAAATATGGGTATTCGGCGCCGTCGCTCCGTGCCATACTTTCATACACTTAGGAGCCCAGGGCGGCGAAGTCCTTGTAGATAAAAAGGAAGACACTAGTGGTTGGTACTAGCAATGGTGGCCGACAGCTATAAAGTCAACTTCGTTTTTTTAGTGGGTATCGATTCCCCAGACAATTTTACATCAAAGTCTCGATATTGACCATTGTCCTATGTCCAATCCTTGTGAAGATACAGCGGTTTTAAAAATAAAAATGTTGAAAAAATAGTTTTTTTTAGTGGTTTTTGGCAATTTCTAAATGACAGACTTGATTTTTCAGTCTCGTAAATATTTTTTACCGGAAAGCTCGTCCGATTTCCCATGAGTTTGCCTTTGACAGCTTTTCAATTTGACTCGTTTAAATATTTACGTAAGGTTTCTACCACACTGAATAAAATAATCAATTTTCAGTTATGAGCAATGTAATTATGCTTATATCTGTAAGCCCATAAATTCAATTGAAATGCTGTCAACGGCAAACTTATGGGAAATTGGACGAGCTTTCCGGTAAAAATATTTACGAGACTGAAAAATCAAGTCTGTCATTTAGAAATTGCCAAAAACCACTAAAAACCTTTTTTTTCAACATTTTTATTTTTAAAGCCGCTGTATCTTCACAAGGATTGGACATAGGACAATGGTCAACAGGAAGAATTTCATGTAAAATTGTCTTGGGAATCGATTCCCACTATCGGGTTTTGAAAATTTTGACGTTTAGACCATTTTTAAAAAAAAAAAACACTTTTAGTAAATGGTTTTTGATTTTTTTTAGGAGAGACATACCGTCCTGCATTTTTCGTGGGTCTTTTTGTCACATTTTAGGCTATTTTCACAAAAAAAAATTAACAAAAACAAATCGTTACATCACCTTGAAATTTAACTTTTAAACTTAAAAATTGAAAAATCTCATAGATGTGGCGTGTATTTTTGTTTCAGTGTATTTTTTTCAGAAAGCCCGTCCAATTTCGTACAAGTTTGTCTTTGACCACTTTTTGATGCGACGCAACGGCTTTGAGATACAGTAATTTTTAAATTACAAAATACAAAAATATTTAAATACCTTACGCCCTTCTCAATTGTTATTTTCGAGTACTATTGGCTCCATATACACAAAAATGGCTTATATAAACCTAGGATAACATGTCTACAAAGTTTCATTGAAATCGGAGAGGGTCCGGTACAAAAGTACCAGAAAATTTCCTGATTTGAGCTGGAATTGCTCATTAGTAGAGATTAAGGCTACTTGATCCCTGTCTTGTGTTTCAGTAGCACCTTTAGTCTAAAGTTGTTATGTCAAATTCTAGAACATTCTTCATAATTCGTTTTTGCTGAAAAATATTTTTCAATTGTTCATAATTTCTGCAGGGAAAAAGTTTTGCTTTTTGCTGAAATAACGATTTGACAAAAAATATGTTCTATTTTTCAACAATTAAATCTATTACATGGGCTGGGCTTTACCAAATCACCCAGCGACGAAATAAAGAGAAACACAAACAGTTTTTGTGTGTTTGATTTTTTTTGCCTTCCTCACCTTATTGAGGGAAGGCTATACAATCACTCGAAAAAAATGAACTTCTTTTTTAGACTTCCTAGACCCATCCTCACGTATACAGCAATTGCATTTGAAAGGACCATAAACCTTGAAAAAGTTCTCCAATCAGGCAAATTTAGTTTTTGTTGGTTCCTTGGCCAAAATAATTCGAATCGTTTTGTTTTGTTTGGCCATTAGGGTGACCTACGCCGTGGGTGGTCCTAAAAATTGTAATTTTCGCCAATTTGCGCAAAAATAACTTTTTTCAAAAAATCATAACTTCACGTCAATTTAACCAATTTTAGCTGTCTTGGACGCAATTTAAATCTACCTTTCCAACGAGCATGAAACATTGTAGATCTGACAACCCTATCAAAGGTAATAAGCACTTGAGTGTTATTTATATACTTATTAAGGCCGGGTCTCAGATATTTTGATGAAAACGTTGTCCGGATCTGTCAGGCGACCCATCGCTAGATGGGTTATCAAAAGTCCTTTCCACCGCGCCTAAAATATTGAAGATCTGACAATCCTATCAAAAGTTTTAAGCACTTAAGTGTTATTTATAAACTTTTTAGAGGTCGGATCTAAGATAATTTGATGGAAACGGATCTATCATTCGTTGGAAGAAGATCTGACAACCCTGTAACAAGAAATTAGTAACGAAGTCTAATTTGTTAAAAATGTTAAGGGAGAATGATGTTTTTGTTTTGACCATATTTACTATATCAATAAGAGGAAGGCTCGAACCACCTGAAGGTAGATTAAATAACGTTTTTTTTTGTAAACTCATACAGTACCTAGTTTCCCAGATCACTATTCGAATTTCAGGAAACTTTGCCGGGTAATATGTTGATTTGTATCAAGCCATATTTCTAATTCTTAACCATAAAAAAGAAAATGATTACGATTCTGATAAAAAAGAGGAAACACCAATTTATTTGAACAAAACATATGAAAAATCAATTGCCATATTTTGATAAATGATGCAAAATGACGATTCGGGCATAAGCATGAAACATCTCGCAACAGGAGACAAAACACACATTCCGACGAAATAAATAGCATCGAGTTGTCAAACCGCTTCATATAGAGCATAAATTATTTTTACCATGCCCATAAATCTATTTCTGATTTCCCACCATCTAATCAGCATTTCAAAGCAAACGATTCGGGGATCAGTTTCAACTGACTCCCACTACAAACCCCAGTCGGCAAAAGTTCACAAATATGAGCAACATCTTTCAGCAGATCAGATCGAACACGCGCGGTGAAGAGGGCTGAAATAAAATATCGTTCCTCATAAAAGGCGACATGTTGTCTCAAATGAGGAAAATTTGTTGATGATGCCTTTTGATGAAAACAATAATCCACACCTTCCTTTCCCCCATGCGCATTCAAGCGTGAGCGGGTTAAGCGCTAAAAGTCAAACGAGCTAAAGTGACATTTTCCTCCATTCACGCGGGAGGCTATTCCCGTTGACTCATTAACTGCGACAGTGGAGAAGTGAAGGGGGGAAGTTGGTGGCGTGGAAAGTGAGCATTAAAAATTTTCCCGTTGAAAGAGACAAAACTCCTTCTGCATCTGGGCACACACTAGAGGGAAGAACAAAAAAAAAAGCAGAAAAAGCAAAAGGAAACAGCCAACAAGCACAACTGTGCCGCTGTTTAGTAAACACGGTGTCTAATCTAATCGATTATTATTATGACTTTCTTAATTTACATCTTTACCAGTCGAAAAGATCAACAACAATAATAACCCTTCTCTCGTCGCTCATCTTACGGTCTTGACTTAGGAAAGCCAACCGGTTCAAGAAGGACTTAAGCCGACACGCAGTCACAGTCGTCGTCGTCGTCGTGAGCGCGCTTAACCATTTGTTTTCACTTATGCTGGCGTGTCCCACCGCCACCGTGGCCACATGGCACCAGAGATCGAGAGAGAGAGACATTGTGCGACACTCGCTATCTTTATCTCTGTCAGTAATATAATAGTTTTGTCAGCCGATCTTTACAAAATGTCATCACAGTTATATGTTCGGAAGCGTGTTTAGTGTCATATGTGACAGCTGAAATACATCAATCATAACACCAACTAGATGGCGCGACCAAACAAGCAGGCGACGGCGACGATGATGAGCATATATTGTAGCCTCCGACACAATAAAACAGGGAAAAATGGAAACATTAACACGATGACGAAGAGATTGTGGCGGCAGCTTTGCGTTTTTTGGGGAACCCGACAGTGATGGAACTCTGACATTAGTGTCCAAATGGTGCACACTTACAGCTTAATTTCGTTTTTGATCGTGTTTCGAACTCGCAACTTAATTTGTGGTAAGGAAAGGTTGTATGTTGAAAAAACAAAAGATTAAAAAAAAATGCATTTATTTAAAATTTTGTTATTTCAGCAAATATTCACAAAAGTGCAACTTTATTGCCTTCAGTGTGAGAATATTAAATTCAAAATATGGCCTAAATGTATTAGACATGTAACCGTCATCATCGTTTTCGGGGGGAAAAGTCAAAAATTTTCTCCATTAGCGAGTAACAACGGGAGGAACATCTATAATCCGCCGAGACGCCCGAGACGACACGACGCAGAGTGGCACATGCATTTTGAGTAGAGAACACGTATTTATAAATATAAACGCGCCCCAGGCCAGACAATGAAAACATATGTGAGTGCGGTTATATTGTTTACTATTTTTGATTTAGTAACACAACAGACGCTCACATATCATCGTTTCACGCGCCGTGTGTCGAGCGTATTGTTAGTAGCATAAAGCATAATCATACGGGAGTCAGACCCCTCTTTGAGGAGCACACGACCAGAGGGCGACCGGAGCAGAGGAGAAGCATAATTCTAGGCACCGCACGAGATAGATGATACTCTGCCTTTCAAGAGGGTGCCAAGAGGTCAAAACGTTTGTCCTCCCGCCTTTGACTTGCCGTTTTTACGTTTGTCTCTAATAGTTTGTATTTTTGAGGTTAGAATGTGTATTACTTTCATATATCATTAGTAGAGGTTAAGTGAGACTAATTTCTTACAGAAAATAATATAAAGCCAATTTCCAAGACTGCAGAATCTTTGATATGAATAAGAAGCAGCACAACACGCAAACTCGAACGTTAGTTTTATTTTTTAAAGGGGCATCACCCTTCGTTTTATCATACACGATGAGCACGTTAATTGCCGGAAACATTGTACCCCGAAATTTGCTTCAAATTTGTCAATTAAATACAAAACAAAAGAGCAAACAAGTCTTCTGTTGGAACAATAACCCGATGTTGTTAAGATAAGTATGACGTGATAATTGTTGTTTAACTTTTCAAAAGTGGGAAACGTTTGTTATGAACATGGATTTCATTAGACATGGAATTCCCAAACAAACGCGCTTATTATTGAATTCAAAACATTATTGCCTGGGAATGCCAGATTTTTCAAGTGTCTGCCAGAATAAAGATTCACCCTTCTTTGTGCCAGATATTGACAGATTTTGCCAGATTTTTCATTTTATGCCCATTGTAAAAATAGAATATGAATTCCTAAAATAAAATGCAAATTCAAAATTTGTGAGGCCTTAAAATCAGTTAAACCATGAGAACTCTACAAACTTTTGAATTAATTTATATCCTCCCTCCCCTTCACCATTCAAAATTGTTAGATTTTCATCTGCCAGACTTTTCCAGATTTTTAAAATTTTGACCTGGTAACCTTGAGTACCCCTTCCATTTATGAACAAAGACGTGTTTTTTTTATAATTTGCAGCCTGAAATGGTAATGGTATAGAAATTTTGTGTCAGAGGGGCTTTCATGTAAAATTGGACGAACTATTTGATGGCGTACTCAGAATTCCGAAAAAAACGTATTCTTCATCGAAATTAATATAAAAAAGTTTCAAAAATTCTGCTATTTTTCGTTACATATCCATACCTACAACCTTGACAAAGACGCCAAATCGATCAAAAAAACCTTCAAAAGATACAGATTTTTGAATTTTCATATATCAATTTTGTATGGAAAATTATATGGACAAACTACTGAAATGAAATGTCATTACTTTTTTTAAACTCTAAACAAGTTTAAAAAAAAGTAATGACATTTCATTTCAGTAGTTTGTCCATATAATTTTCCATACAAAATTGATATATGAAAATTCAAAAATCTGTATCTTTTGAAGGTTTCTTTGATCGATTTGGCGTCTTTGTCAAGGTTGTAGGTATGGATATGAACTACACTGAAAAAAATGATACACGGTAAATTTTGTTTTGATGATTTTTAATTTCACTTTTTGTCACTTAAACTTAATTTGCAAAAAAACACTATTTTTATTTATTTTCTCTTATGTTTTAGGGGACATAAAATGCTAACTTTTCAGAAATTTCCAAAAATCTTTGACCGAGTTATGATATATTGAATTATCATGTAAAATCGAATTTGCAATCAAAACGGTAAATTTTCTGAAAATTAAAAAAAAAATCAAATTTAATATATTTTTGAAAAGCTCTATATTTTGCTTATTTGAACTTTGCTTTGCAAAGTTTAAAACAGGAAAATTGATGTTTTCTAAGTCTCACCCAAACAACCCACCATTTTCTAATGTCGATATCTCAGCAACTAATGGTCCGATGTTTAAATATGAAACATTCGTGAAATTTTTCGATCTTTTCGAAAACAATACTTTCAAAAATTTTAAATCAAGACTAACATTTCAAAAAGGGCAAACATTTAATATTGCGTCCTTTGAAATTCTGAAAAAAATGAAGTGTTTTGACCCTTGATTATTCCGCCCGATGATGAGGGCGACTTGAGGAGTTCTGCTTTTTGGAAATTTTAAATAAAGGATATCTAGCGAGATTTGGTTTTAGAGGGTTAAAGTTAATGTGAAATTTATTGCTTGAAATTCGCAGCTGTCGAGGTGAATTAGTTTTTTTCAGAAAAAATGATTTTGCATTCCTCACTGAGGTACTGTCATCAGGGGTGACATTGCATTTGTAGCTATCGTTTCAAAATCACCTTCATATGTAGCTATCGATTCTGAATCGTAAACTAAACGAGTCTTAAAATAATAATCGAAACTTTTCCAGTGTAGAATTATTACTTCAAATACCTATCGACAATTTATATCTGTAATTTCGAAAATCACTGGACGTAATATTTGAACAAACCCAAAACTATCAAAATCGATCCAATTGGAAAATGTGGTGTCTCACCAAGACAAAAATCAGTATGCATCCATTTAGCTGCTCGATGTGCACCAACAACACACTCCTCGTCCTATAGTGTACCCGTCCACGGAACGTGAAATTCTTTCTCCCGCTTTTCCATCCTAATGACAACGCAACAGCTGTTCCGACTACAATACAATAAATTGTGTCTATTTTTGGCCGCGGAAAGTATTTATTTTCACTTTTCACCGCGGGCTCGGAAATTATTATTGCTTTTTAATTTTAATTATTTTTAGGTAAACCGTAGTTCCAGTTTTTACTTCCAAATTTGTCGCGCTGGCACGGAATTGTAACTTTATCTCGACTGGCGGGACTTTGCTCGATTACATTTCACGATGGCGCTATGGATGATGGAATTTTAAAACTTTTCATATGGCGTGTCTCGGCGCAAATTATTCTAACCCAAGCAGTGGAAAATCTTAGAACGACGAGATAATCGTTCTAGAGCGTATTCGATTCCAAATTTTCCGTCCCCACTTTATGGCTGTTTGGATTTGAACTCGTGAATGGAAATTTTGATGCGTTCGAGGATGTGACGCGGAGGTTAAACTGGGGGACAAAAACGTGGTCGCGTGTGTTTTTGTTTTTATTGCCTTCTGACGGATTATCCAGCATAGAATTAGAGTGGGGACCATCCGAGAGCTAAGGTTTTGGTATAGAATGTCAAATTGGAATTACCTCTCGATCACGCGAGATCGTAGTGCTGCAGTAGGAAAACGTTTTGTTCTAATAAAAGAATATTTAAGCGTTGGAATGCGTTCAAAATATCGCAGCATAATGACAATTGTAGAATGCGCCTCAAATAACAGTTAAGTTCTAAAAGAGAGTCATAATTTCAGGCATAGATTCGACACTACTTACGAATATAGGATATTTCTAGCCAAAAATCTTTACTTTAACATTCATAAATGTTCTTGAATTGAAAAAAAATCCAGTGATTTTTTGTATTGTTTATTTATAATAAAACAATGTAACAAAAAAAATCTTACAGGTATTTGTTAAAAGAAAAATAACTCAAGCTACCTGTCTCGAAACCATAGGAAACTTGCAATCGGAGAACCATTTTGATTTTCCATGGGGTGAAAAGGCGCGCAAAAAAGAGTATCTTCTCTTTCGCAACGTGGCCCAACCGCAAACCGAAGGAAATGTCATAATTTCATATGCGCTATGTAAACACACACACACACACACCCCTACCCTACCAGTGTGGGTTGTCCTTTTTGCTCCTGTGGTGCTCAGGTGCAGCCTGTCTGCAAACCACAAGTCGTCTCTTTTCTTCCCCAGGAGCTCGGATGATGATCCCTTTCCGTTGGTTTAGGGTGGGCGAGGGTGGGTGGAAGCACGACGGTCGGATGTTGCGTCGTCGTCGTCGTTTGTGTGGGGCCCTCTGCTATATGCTGACGCGGACAACAACACGAAAGGAAGGACCAGGACTAGGAGAAAGGAATCGCGCGCGCTAACAATTTTCATCATATTCAATAAAAATCTCCTTTTCCTTGGGCTTTGACTGGACGCATGCGCGAAATTGTGATTTATATTTTCATATATGCTGCTGCTGCTGCTGCTTCTACAAGCTATTGCAGCATCCATGACTTCTTCGCCTTTGTCTTCAGGTCGCTGTGAGGGTGAGGGAAGAAGAGAAACCTGAAAGGACCAAAATTATTATATCTCTGCACTTTTACACTTGCTACAATTCTATAGGGTGATATAATATTAGTCTTTTTTAGGGGAAAAATGTTCCAAATCTGCAGAAACTGAGATGCCCAGCGATTTAAGATTAAATTTATCATTAGAGGCTAAATAAAAAAAGGTGAGAAAAACTCAAGATAACTTTCTGAAGAAGCACTTTTAACGAAATTTGCCCCACAGATAGCGAGTATGTGCGGCCATAGATTGTGTGGGTGAGATTTCACCTTTTGCCCTCCTTATGTACCACGTATAAAATATGATATGATATAATAGTTTAGACACGCCTCTGAATGCAATATTACATAAATATAGCACCGGGCAGGGCAAAAATATTATAAAAAGAAAGTTGAATAAAAAAGTCCAAAAGAAAGTGCAGTTGCTTGGTAGATACTCTCAGATAAAACCCCCGGAAATTTATCGTTATGAAATGCCAGCTAGCCAATAAGGCAGTAGTATATAGAACCCACAAGAGGTTCGTGAGACGAGAGGGGTTATAAGATCGTCCAACTGACGGAGAAAGTAAGGATATAAATGGGAAATTATATTTCTTCGAATGAAATGTTCGTCAAATCATTACTTTTTTTATTTTTAAAATATCTAGTACAGTTATCCCACATTTTGGAACAGTTTACAGTTCGGCCAATGAATGTTCAAAAAATCATAGAAAATCGATAATTGAACATAATGATTTGCCTCAATGTGAAAGCTTTTCTTGTGATCTTTTGATTGATGTACCGACCGACTGTATTTTTTATGTTTTATATCGAATTTCAAAGAAAAAAATGACGCTTGAAATTTACAAATTCGGAACACGAATAACACGAATAGAAAGCGTGATCAGGCATATCTCGTCTCTAAAAAAAATCCACCGGGTGCGTCTGGGATTGAACCCAGGCCTTACTGGGGTAAGAGGCAACCACGCTAACCACTGCACTACCGGACGCGGCCTATACACAATAACATCCCACAACAGGCAATTCGGAAGCATTGTTTTGTTGCTCTGGAGAAATTCCAGAGTTTTTTTTTAAAGGTGTGTGTTTTATATGTGTGTGTTTTATATGTGTTTAGGGCCTTTTTAAAAAAAAACTCTAGAAAAAATGTAGTACTTTGTATATACAGTACTTCATTTTACTAGTGAAATGGCAAAAGAATGTACAAATAAAGGTCCTAAAACTGGTAGAGTCGACAGAAGAGATGCATTTGACTTGCTATTGATACTCAACAAGTCTGATTTATGTACTTTTCTGTGTACAATCACCCTACATGTTCGGAAAAGTTTACGGATCGACCAATGTTCAAAAATCATAGAAAATCGATAATTGACCATAATGATAAGCTTTAAGCTACTTTTGAAAGCTGTACTTGTGATCTTATGTTATGTAATTATGTACCGACCAACTGCAAATTTGAAACTTTTATTTCATGATTTTGAAGAAATATTGACCCTTAAGAAACCAAGGAAGTTGTTGTCTTCTTATTCTAAAATTGTTGAACTTACAGACCCAATCCTAAAATAATTTGATTATAAAAATTGATGTGCACCGTTAAAATCCACAAATTTGGAACACTATTTTGATCTTTTTTTGGAGGAATTTTCAGTTAAAATGAGGTGTTTCGTATTTGTGGGAGGTACAATAACAACCCACAATCATGAAACAGGTAATTTGGATGCAGTGTTTTGCCGCTCTTGATGTATGCAGAATATTGTCAAAAGAACAACTTTTGATAGAGAAATAGCTAGAGAATGGCCTAAAAGGGTAGGGTTCACATTTGGCATCCTATCAAATAGTTACCACAAAAGTGTCAGGAGTTTGTAAGTGTTCCGAATATGTGGGATGACTGTATTCAAACTTCTCAAATTTGGCATCTTAGATTTTTTTCAACGGATCTTGTTGTAGAACCAATTGGCTTTATCATTGTAATCTAATTTGTAAGCTGAGGGTAATAAATCAAACATGATTAAAAAAAACTCGTCTCTACGTAGCGTAACAATAAAATATTTATGTCCTTCCATTCTATTTCTTGCTGAATTTATTGCCCTTCGTTACCCCAAATATTTTAACTACGCTCGGCCTGAGTGCGGGTGGAAAAATTGTGGAGCATCATTCTCCTCCGATGGGACAAACCGCCCAACTCCCGGCCAAGTGGAGATTCCCTTCCGCACAACCCTCGCAGTGGTAAATGAAAGCCTTTCCTGGCAGTAGTCAAGCACGTACATATGAAACCGGCCACCCCGTCCGTCCTATCGGGGTGGCATCGTTCCGCATTTTGGTCCATTTGCCCTATCTCTTGCCGGGTCCGGTTGGCCAAAAAGACAACGATAGCGACCGAGGTGAAATTTCTTTTACTCTTCTAGTCCGGCAACTGAACTGACAGCAGCAGCAGCAGCAGCTCCTTTCTCATGCCGATTTTCTCGTTCTCGATGCCTCGTTTGCCAGGGCCAAAAGGGACCTAGCACCAGAGTACAATCGTACAGAAAATGACCAACAAAAAATTAAGATTTGCAACACCACCCTTTGCGTTCCATATTTCCACCCCCAACCAGTCCCGGGCAGAGAAATGACCACGGCAGAAGGATAAAGGATCCCCTCGTCCATTTTGCGCCCACTCGCCGCACAACTTCTCCCCCTCCCCTTCAGTGCCGCGCAGCATCCCTCTCGGTATCCTTGGTAACCGGAGCCTGGACTGGACACGAGCTGCTTGCCAGTCTCTGCTTTGCGAACCTTATGTTGAACTGGACCTTTGAATTGTAACTGTGGGTGGAGTGGAGGTCGGAGGGGGTGCTAGGATGGACACAGGGATAGCTTCTGAGCTCAATTGGTACATAGCTAGCAGAGCATCGGAAGAGATCCTGCGAGGAGGGCAATATATATTCGTACAGTTGCACAGAGCATACACACCTAAATAGAAATACAACATCATCTTCTCGTAACAGAGGAAAAGAGCACTGCTCGCGAGAAAGAGAAAGCAGCGTTGTAAAAAAAAGTGTGAGTGAGAGAGCAGGAGAGGTTATAACTATTGATAAATTTGATACATTCTTCAGGGCTGAAAGCGGGAGCGTAGGTGTGTGCGGCTCGCGCGAACGTGAACAAGAACGATGAAATCCAACACAACATAACGCCAGGAGTACTTGGAATGAGAAAGGAGCTTATGACGATGGTCAGCAGCAAAAATATGTGTTTGTATTTAGCGGTGGAGCCCGGGGAGTGGAATATCACCCAGCTCGGGGGCTTACACATGGTGGCAAATCAATCCTAGAAATTTGTAAAAAAAATAAATTGTTACTGATGTCATTGCCAAAGTTTTATAAACATAGCTATATGAGTAATTTTAGAAGAAAAGGTTTTAGGTAATTTGTACCTTCTTTTCTTTTGTATAAAATAGAGTTGTCAGATTTTCTTTATTTA
Source organism: Culex quinquefasciatus (assembly GCF_015732765.1). NCBI lineage: Eukaryota > Metazoa > Arthropoda > Insecta > Diptera > Culicidae > Culex > Culex quinquefasciatus. Next base: position 224,898,096 of record NC_051862.1, on the reverse strand, counting down.
TGGCTCATAGGCTCAAAAGGTTTTTCGATGACTCATCCAAGATCATGTGACCTACATGATTGTTTTGGATAACTTTTTTTATGAAAATTTCTGCCTCAAAAAAAGTCTATAAATTATACACTCAACCCCCGGTGGTTGGTCACTTTTTCGTTTGACACTATTTTAGTTTGATTGGTCAAAGTCACACTATCAAAACAAACGATTGGTAGTGTGTGTGAACGCTTTGTAAAAGGGATGTCAAAATAAAAAGTGACCCCGTTCGTTTGACAACAGTTGGTGTCAAACCATCGGGGCTCGAGTGTTCTTAAGCGCTCGTTTCTTTTGATAGGGTTGCCAGAGTTTAGTCAAAGGCGTTTTTTAGAACAACTTAACTAAACATTCCAACTTTCAATTGGGACCATTCCCCAAGACGGATTCAATATCTGTGTTTCCTTGTAACTTTGGCCGCTGAATGTTAATCTGCCATTTTTTCTGCCATTATAATATGCTGTTATTCTGAAAGGGGTCATCCACAAACCACGTGGACACATAAAAGAGGGGCTGTCAGCGGTTTTCCACGCTCCATACACCATATTTGTTTTGTATGGAAATTGTCCACGGTGGGGGAGAGACGGGGGGGGGGGGGGCGGGTTTGTCCACGTCGTTTATGGATGGTCCCATATTGGTAATACTATGTTTAACATACCATTCTTGCGAATGTCTTTAAATTTGTTGTCAAACCAATTAGAAAGGATTGTTTAAATTGCACATCTCCTTGGGCTGCCACCCTGAACTAACTCATCGGGAGGGTCGGTTGATGTGATTTAACGCTCACTTATGATAACCGGATAGAAAGGGGGTAACACAGGGCGAACCCTTCGAGAAGAGGGAGGTTTTCGTATACATATATGAATATTTGTATTACTTTTATTGCGGCTTTCATATAAGTTTCCCCCGGGTTCTTTTGTCGTGGGACCGTAGTCCTAAAGCTTAACTTGGTCTTATGTACGTCCAAGGTACATTTGCCCATCGATGGAATCGATTTTCTAAGAGGTTGGACGTGGTGGTGAGAAAGAGCATTGGGACTCTGATTCAGCTCGCAATAACTTCGAAGAGTTAATCCGTAAGGTGGGCAATAAATATTTTATTCACATGGATTCTCGAGTGTCGTTGGGTGTTATTGTTGGGAGAAAATGGTCGATATTTCCATTTACGACTTAGGCAGATTCATATGCAGTAGTAAATTATTTGAGCTGGTTTATTCAATAAATGTAATATAATTGGATTCGTTGTTTCATTCGACGCAGTCCAAATTGTCATTTTATTCAACATGCGTTTGCTAGGCCCGATAGGCAGTTGCATCTGCTGATTTCAGTTTATAATAGAAACAAATACAAAATACACACACATACATACGTCCCAAATGATACGAAATTTATTTTGATTGATTTAAATGAATTCAGAATACAAATAAAACGAAAGCGTGTACTAACACAAATAAATGCTTTTTATATTTTATGAAAACAAAAATAAATTTAATTGAATGAGATTAAACGAATTTCACTCGCGCACATTTTCCTCAGTCTCATCGACGGTTTTCCACCACTCTTGGTCTATCAATATGTAATCCACACGAATTTGGTACACACAAAACAATTGTACAGCCTTTTGGAAAACGTATGAGGGGATCCTGTGTTCAAAATGATACACGCGGGATGCCAATCCGGATGAGTTTGTTCAGTGGACACACATACACCCGCACACAGAAACAATTTATGACGCACACAAATATATCGACCGACTGAAAAAGAGAAAGAGTGAGAGAGAGAAAGCGAGAGACAGCAAAGAGCCCAAAATGTAGTAGATTTTTCATCCATCATTCAGCATGTTGATGCTGCCAAATGGTCATTCGTGTAAAATTGAAAACCAGGTTTCACCCACCGTCGTTGACCGACCACCCACTCGTCGTAGCTCGACGGGCTGATTAACGAAATTGCAAAAAAAAGCAGCATTTCAAATGGCATGGCGCTGATAATCGAGATTGAAAATATGTTTGCTAGTATACATTTTTGAGGTGTGTTTATTTGAAGCTAATTGATAATCTAACTAAACTAACATGTAAATTTTATTTAATGTTGTAGTGTTTTCACATTGTATTCGAAAGTTTGGGAGGTAATCTCATGAATGCCAGTAAATATTCACGTTTTAATCGAAGGTGTTCATCAAAAAAAATGTGAATTCTTCAAAACCTATTTCGAAATCATAACAAATACCTAAAATACACACTTCCATTCCAATATGTTTGCAAATATATCAATTTCTACTGAGTAATCACCGGATATCCTGTAGATATTCACTCCTTCAGTCATAATCCAACGCGAGCATATTTACTCTTGGCACCCCAACTGATGCGGTATCATAAGAAAACGCCGGAAGTCACCCAACCTACTAAATTGAACTTTTTGCCCCTTCACCGGCTCAGATTCAGTTCAAATTACTTCCGTTCGACATCAATAATAAACCATCAATTTGACTTGCTGCTTACTGGGGTTGTTTTTCCTTCGACTTGGGGTAATTTTCATATTGCAGCTGATGGAATAAATATAGCCTAGGAGCTGCTTGATCATAATTCTTACATTAACATACATGGCACACAACGTAAACAAAGTGCCTGCCAGCAGTCGGTCACATTTTCCGACGATGACAGGCAGCAAGTGGCAATAAATATTAAAAGATCCTGCCTCCCTGCCACTCGGTATTTTGGTCCAAAACCGGGGCGATGGAAGGGCGATCAACGACAACGTCTGAAGGGAGTTGGTAATTTGCCACGTGCTCAGCGGAAGAAAGCCAAAATGTTGTTTTTCCTTTCGCCGTGCGTTCCTCCCGGGGCTGCATTTTTCATTGAAAAATATTTTGAGTCTTCTGACAGGGGGTTGTAAAAGAGGGATGGAACATTAGAACAAATGAATTGGTCTGAATGTTTTTTTTTTCGTTTTTTTTTCTGAAAAATGTGATAATAAACATGCTCTGTAACTTATTGTGTATGAGTGGCAAGTGAGAAAATAAATAAAAAATGCCGTGGCGAATTGAATTCAATTGTTCGAATTCTACCTAATCCGATGATAGCCAGTTTGGCAGGGGTGGTGTGGTTGGCACAACAGACTTTAACTGTACCGCCAACAGGCACAGCATGAGGTGGAACCCCAGCAGGTTCCACAGGGAAAACCTTACGCAGAGGGGCCCTTGAAACGCGCACTTGTGCGTTCGTCCTGTCGCCTTTGCCACTTTACTCCTGCCCTGCCGTTTCCGGAAAATCTACTCAACTCCTTCGAGACAAATATTCACACGCACAGAGTGGATACACTCTCACACACTTTGTTCTGTCACACACTCTTCTTCTACGCACACACAATTGAGCCAGAGTGCACTCGAGTGCTATTCAAGTACCATTTACTAACGTTGATTAAAGATTCATACATTAAATTAATGATTATTGTGACGATCGTTTCGGTTTGAGAGGGAAGATTGATGGGCTAGAGTAAGGATTTTTTTTATTACTTGTTGGCGACGTCTAGACCAAAAATGTGAACTAAAATTCTCGCAGTTCGATCCTTTCGTTTTTTATTTGTCACTAGAAAAAACAAAACAAAATAAAAACCAACATTAACCGGAATTCATAACTTATGAATTGTCTTTTCAGACGATACATTTACTCATTATCGCTTTACTTTTGTGAACTTAAGAGAAGTATTGATATCTAAAACTGAAAGCCTTATTTTTCTTCTGATTTCTTGTCATGTCAGAACTACATTATTATTGAAATCTACACAGTAAAAAAAAAAAAAAAACATGGTAATAATACATCTGGGGATGAGTACACCTTTTATGTCAGAAAAAAGTGTAGTCTATAGGTATGTAAATTTACCATTGTTGAATGTAATGCCACCTTTTCAGTATAAATTGAGGTAAATTATATCATAAAAGAATAGCCATTGCTATTGATCCGTGGACTATATTTATGTTATGTTAAGTTTAATCTATAATTCTGTCAGTTGTAAATTCTAAATGTACACAGTAAAAAAATGTGTAAATTTGAAAGGTGTAATTTTGAAGGTTGAATATTAGCTCTTTTATGTTGTAGTTTTACCTCAATGTAGACTGAAAAGTGGCAGAACGTGACAGAGAATCAGCAGAAAATGTGTTATTAATCAGTTCTAGAGTTTTTTGAAAAAGTCCTATAAACATATGAAACACAATAGCTTATAAGACTTTAAAAAAACTGTAGAGTTATTCCTGAATAAAAAAAAGAATCAAGAGGAAAATAATATTAAAAACATCAGCGTGCAATTTTATCCAAAGCAATTCAAAACAAAACAAAAATCTACATTACAACACTTCTAGGTGAATAACATGTCCCCGCACACCAGAAAGGATAAAATTGAAACAAGCAAGGATTCTCATAAATTATTTATCGTCCATACTTTACCCTCATCCTTCGTGTCCTTCTTAGGGACCCCAAGGCGTCCGTATGACGCATAAAATCGCGCAGGTAGGCCAAGCAGCACTCATACTCACATACGGTGTTCTACACAGAAGTGCGCATTCTGGGATGACCCAACCTAAATTATGACAATGATATACACGACGACCTTTTCCGGAGGCGCCAGCGCAAGCATATTCGGCTGATAAAAATTTAATTTATATGGCGCTACGAAAAACAAGCAGAAAGATAAGACATCATAAAATTATTATAGCGTCGTCGTCTAGAGTTGATCTGGAACACCCGACCATAGACAAACAAATGTCTCCCGAATCCCGATCGAACATATTTTATCGAAGCATGTGGATTCTATCCTGCATACTAACGATCTAAAAAAGATTCAACATAAGTATTGGATGTACCAAGCATTTCTGGAAAAACAACTGGAATTTTTAAAATGGACTTCTACATCTTTGAAATTTAAATTGATGATGAAAATGGAACCACATGCTCCTCAGTTCTAAAGGGTAATTATTACAAATGTCATAATTTTATAACCTTACGTTAAAAAAAGTACACCAAGGGGAACAATACCAAAAATTATGCAATTAGAATGATAATGGCAATTTTCCCCGCACAAGTCAACTGTTTAGCAACGCTTCCTCAAAACAGAACACGACAGATGGGATGCTTGTTGTCACTTACCAGCTTTCTATCCAACTGATTGCTGAAAAATGGACTGATGCAGTTACACAATGACTGTAAATAAATAGTACACAAACCGAATCGTTTCCTCAGAAACGAACCGGCCGAGAATATGTTTTATTAATTTGTCGTGCTCGGAGATGGTCCGAATTGCAGGGAACTGCCTTGACGCCAGTGAATGATACTCGCAGATGGAATAGGCCGAGCACCCCCGGAAAATGACATAAAAAATAAATGTGTGAATTATGTATGCCCAAAGGGATTGTTGGCCCACCCTACCGGAATAGAAAACTCTGGGCACTTTCGTAACGCCAACGTTGTTTATCCTGGCAGCCCAAATCTGTGTTTGATAAAGTGAGTGACTAAGCCGAGGCAGCGAGTGAAAATATGAACCTGTTTGTTCGCTGTAATAATAAAAAAAAGGAGGGAGAGCACATCCTGGACGGTATTCAATTTTACGGTTTTAAAATGGAAATTATAAATAAACGTTGCTGACGTTATAAACACATTGCGGGTGAGAAAATTAAATTGTCACGGCACCCTTAACGAGACAATGATTATGATATATATTGTTTGGAAATGTTTCCGAATAAAAATGACTCAAGGTAACTTAAAAATAAAAAGATACAAGTCTGCAACTATTTGATAGACATTGATGTAATTTATGGGTTGGGACGGTAATTACAAAAAAAAAAAATGTGAGAGTTGATTCATACTTTATAAACCCGAAGCAGCAAAGTGTTTAACGAGTTCTACAAGAGCTCTTCAAAATAGCTACAGCATGATAGTTTGAACCATGGCAGGATTAAAGTATCTCTTATCCTTCAAAGATAGTCTTTAGGAACTTTTTAAGAAAATGTTGACCTGACACGGTCCATACAGCTATGCTGCAGCTATTTTGGGGCTATTGTAGAACTCTTGAAACACTGTTGGATTTAATAAAACTCGAAACTGCATAGAAAAAGCATAACTGTCTCTCCTGTCTGTATTCTGTTTTGCCTATAAAAGAATAGTAATAGTATTCCACTTTGAATTTTGCAATATTAAAGCCAAATACCTTTTTAAATTTTAAGTTTCTTAAAAACAAGACAGAATACAGGTAGTTGGAACAATTATGCTTTTCTATCCAGCCATCAAATGGAACGCAGACAAATAAGGTTAATCAAAGATGTAAATGATGATACATTGGAAACGTCCAATGTGAAATATGGTAATGGGAATGTTCCAGGTGTACTTATAATTACGCTGATACAATTTTAATAACCCTCATTCAGGAAAAAAGCAAGACGTTGTTCATCTTACACTGCTTCTATCCAGAGAATTCCTTCCAAATACTCCAATTTCTTGGTGAATAATTACGATATTATCTATCCTTGCGTCTTATCGTAAATCACCCACACTTTCCCTAATTATATTTTATTTCCTCTTCGTGCAGCATCTTCGCCTAGCACACTCATTGCTGCTCAATTATGGCGTTCGCCAAATCACACTGAACGTGGAATACTGAAGTCCGTAGTGGAAAACAACGCCGAACAAAATTTTCTTTCCTCCACAACCCAACCGGATGTCTGCATCCTCACAAACCAATCGATTAAGGGGGGCAGAATATGCGTCCCTTCTGAAACTCGCATTGAACGTGTTTTCTCCTCATTTCACAAGCAGAAATTATACTCATCTACGTCGTGAAATAATCGTTGGCAATTTTCTGTAGTTGACAATTGCAAAAATTACTTTTCATTCAGTGTTGTTTCCCAACGATCCGTTTCAACTGGCCGTAACCATTCATCTAGACAGGATTTGTGAGATGAGCTCTCTGGCTTTTTATGATGAAGCTTAATTGAAATTTGTAAAAAAGTTGTTTTTAATCTATTCGCAGATCGATAAATGAATCTCAGACTTCCTCTATAGATGTGTGTTAATAATGTTGCGGTAAGCGTGCTAAAACAATTTAAAAGAAAATAATCTTTCAGATGCAGATGAGTATCATCGATCGTAGAACGTCCAAAATTCAATGTCTGTAGCTTTGAGCAATCATCCACCGGTCGATTTGTTCCGCACGAGATTCACTGAGCATAAATTGTTTGTGCTTAACCTTTTTTTTTACACATGAAAGCTTTTTCCCCCCTGCTCCATTCCCATTCAGATAAGAGCCGGCTGGGGCCATTCTCTGGCGGCTTTTTAAACTAGATCAAACCCGCCAAAGACCCCCCCTTAATAACGGATCCAAGTGTGAACCATTTTGAAGAGGCCGAGGGCATGGTTAGAGTCCGAAAAAAAAAGATGAAGGAAAAACGCCGAATCGAACGCAACGGCGAAACGAATCTCTAAATTTTCTATACATGCACGCGGGCTTTTTGGGCAACACTCTCTCGAGGAAGGCGAAAAAACGCCCTTCTTGAGAATCGAACAGAGAGAAACAAAATTAAATGATTTTCCAACAACTCATTCATAAAACTAAAAACATAACCGTTTCTTTTTCCCTCTTTTCACACGTAACGTCTATACTAGAGGGGGTCTCGTGGCGCAGGGGTAGCGGCTTCGGCTGCCGATCCCGATGATGCTATGAGACGCGGGTTCGATTCCCGCCTTATCCACTGAGCTTCTATCGGATGGTGAAGTAAAACGTCGGTCCCGGTTTCTCCTGTCTCGTCAGAGGCGCTGGAGCAGAAATCCCACGTTAGAGGAAGGCCATGCCCCGGGGGGCGTAGTGCCAATAGTTTCGTTTTTTTTTTTTTTCGTCTATACTAGAGAGCCTCTGGAGCTAATATCGGTGAGAGAAAGGCAAGCCAGGAGGCAATCTTTTTGGTGAATGAAAATTGTTCTCAACTCTATTTTTGTGGGTGCAAAGTGGGAGGAGGGCGGTGTTGCAGGGCAGGTGCCTATGCCTTCTTCTGAATGAAGCTTCAAGACCTACTACCAAAAGAAAGGAGAATAAAAAAAGACCACGCGAGGCTTCGAGCCACCGCCCATTCACAAACCAACGAACGGAGCTGGAAAGCAGAGTAGCTAATAATGTGTATAAACAATGCAAGTCGTAGATTAAAAATGTGTAATTTATCGCATTAGGATTGAAGATTTTTATTAATTTTCGTTTATATTCGTAACTGTGACCAATCTCCTCTGGCTACTTGCGTTACCCATCCCGTATTCTAGGGCGCGAAAAGGTGGAATTGGAGGAATTCCAATGAGGAAAAAGAAAGGTGAGCAGAAAAAAAAATGTGGAATGTGATACTTTTGCCCAGTCATTTGGGAAGGAAAATAGAGGAAATAGATTCCGTGAATGTTTCACGCACTTTGGTGGCTCAGCGGGAATGGTTTGTTGTTTCGCATGTTTTGTTTAATTTTATTATAAATGGTACCGCGGCCAAGACCATGACGCTTTCGAAGTTTAATAGTTTAAAGGTTCATTTGGAATGAAGCCAAAGCTAGACTTCTAGTTTTTCAGTAGAAGGTTTTTTTTACTTTTCGATGGATACGAGCAATGTGCGATACAATGTTTAAAAAGAGGTATTAAATATTAAAAATGTTGATGTTGATAATATAGTGAGTTGTTTCCTAAAACAAGAATGATTTTTTGTCAACTAGTAGTAAATTTGAGGATTAAATTTTATTTCATTTTCGATGCAATTTGATGTGGCAAGAGTGCGATTGCAAATAAAAAATCTTAATTTACATATATTTTAAGGCATCAATTTTTCTGATACAAAATCAATTCAAATTCTCAGTATACCTCAGCATTTAATATTTTTTTGATTGCAGGACAAATTCGTGATCGTGAATTGTCTGGTTGTTTGGGCATACATAGAGAAATTTCGCCGGGGTTCCCATAATTATGAATACGAGAATTTACTTTTTTCCTTTTAAGTTACCGTGATTTACGTATAAATTTTACATTATCATTGTCTGATTGACTGTTATTTATTTAACAAACGTAAGTCATTATTTACAAAAGGGGACATATCGACGTGATCATGTGAAAACACGTGTTTTTTGGCAACCTTGTTAAATATTTATTATCGCGGCCTTTCTTTAATATAAAACAATGTACACTTGTTCCGTTGTACTTCAACTCTGCTCGTCCAAGAACGAGCTCACCTTTATTAAGTATTTCCATGTCGGTAGATCAACTACCTCCCTAGTATTATAATTGACTACCTATCGACTTAACTTCTATTAACCTCCTAGATTTAGTCATTGCGTTTACCTGTTGACGTATATAAGTTTTATTGTCTTATATCGCCAAACAGAGATGGTAAATATGGGTAAAAGGGCGTGTTGTGGTTCAGGCCACAACATCACTATCCCCCTCGGAAAAGGTTTTTTTATTATCTAAGAGATATTTTTTATCTTATCATTTAATGTTGTCAATAGTGCTACAATACTTTGAAACCTATTTATGTGACATTTATACAATATGTAAAAAAAGTATTTACACCCCTTGGGCACTATGCACATATTGTGATGAAACATCAAAACAATTTAATGTTGACAGAAACCTAGTACAACGTTTTGTTCAGAAACTCATGCCAAACATTTTGCTACAAACAGCTCATGAAAATATGATTTCTATAAAAAGTTATATAACAAATACTATTACGAAAATAAAAAAGGTGCAAAAAAAGTTTGTACACCTTTCGAAAAATTAACATAAATAATGTTATTTGTTGACAAATCACCATAAATCCAGTCTCCCAACTCCAAATAGGCATCTTGACTGATTAAAAATGATTTGGATTGAATATAAAGTTTACTAACAACTTAGTATAAAAGTTTATATAACTCTGGAAATTCTATATAAAACTTATCTAAACTTAATTTTGCAAACTTTTAATTCAACTAAATGTCAATATATTACCATAGAATTGCTAAATAAACATTTTGGAGTGGGTATAACACCGTTTTGGGGTATTTGTATCGATAGAATAGATTTTTCGTTGGAATTTCGTACCAACCCGGAATTACGTCGTCGGAAAATCCGCCGGCATCGAACCGGTCCACAATTCTTAAGTCAACCTATGTGGCATCGGAAAGGGCATAAAATGTCCGATCTTTGATACCCATACATCTAGGTTTTCTATAAAACCCACGATTTTAAATACCTAGGTAAAAACGTTGTTATGGTTTTGTTTGAGCAATCTGCCAAAAATGTATGGAATTTCGTAATTTTTGTTCTCGTGGATCAAACTTACTTTTTGCCCAGGTATTTAAAAACGTGAGTTTTATAGAAAATCTAGATGTATGGGTATCAAAAGATCGGACATTTTATGCCCTTTTCGATGCCACATAGGTTGACTTAAGAATTATGGACCGGTTCGAATGCCGGCGGATTTTCCGACGACGTAATTCCGGGTTGGTACGAAATTCCAACGAAAAATCTATTCTATCGATACAAATACCCCAAAACGGTGTTATACCCACTCCAAAATGTTTATTTAGCAATTCTATGGTAATATATTGACATTTAGTTGAATTAAAAGTTTGCAAAATTAAGTTTAGATAAGTTTTATATAGAATTTCCAGAGTTATATAAACTTTTATACTAAGTAGTTAGTAAACTTTATATTCAATCCAAATCATTTTTTTAATCAGTCAAGGATGCCTATTTGGAGTTGGGAGACTGGATTTATGGTGATTTGTCAACAAATAACATTATTTATGTTAATTTTTCGAAAGGTGTACAAACTTTTTTTGCACCTTTTTTATTTTCGTAATAGTATTTGTTATATAACTTTTTATAGAAATCATATTTTCCTGAGCTGTTTGTAGCAAAATGTTTGGCATGAGTTTCTGAACAAAACGTTGTACTAGGTTCCTGTCAAACTTTAAATTCTTTACATGTTTCATCACAAAATGTGCATAGTGCTCAAGGGGTGTAAATACTTTTTTTACATACTGTAGATGTGTTGTCTGAATTTGTAGAGGTTTTGTTTTATGTAGATTGTTGTCATTTGTTTCATACGTTTTCATGATGTTTTTGATTTTTTCTGAAATACGGTATTGTTTTGTTTGGTACATATTGTTTACAAAATTTACTTAAACTAATGTTAGTTGATGGAACCGATTACCCGCGGTTTACTCGGGATTAGTAGGATACAATAAAAGTAGTAAATCAATTTTTATGTTTACTGATTTTGAATGGATTCGTTTCATATTTTTGTTTACTGTGCTATTATTAATTTTACTTTTAATTTAATATGTTTTTTCTAGACAGCAAAAATAATGTTTTACAATTGAAAGACGCGAAAATTATGCTAGTTACATTGATTACATTTCCTAAAATTTGAAAGATTTCAATAAAATATATTTGAAATGTGAAATGTGCAGGATGACTGTAGGCGTTGAAAATGTGTAAATACACTTTGTGATGATGGTGCTGAAGATGTCTTGATGTTGTTGTTTTGGAACCATTTCGATTGTTAACGGTTTCGTTTTCGTGAATCTTTTGATGACAACCAAGATCTCGGCGACGATTAGATGAAGATGAAGATGGCGAAACAATTAGAATTTTTTGGTCTGAAGGTTGGAACGTGGGGGTCTCCTTCCCCCTACAAAAATAAGTTTTGTCTTATGCAGATTTTACTTATTTACTTTGTATTTATTTTACTTAACTACAAATGTATTTTATAAAATTTCAAAACTATGTTTAGTGATAATTGAGATGTTTGTTTTTGTGTTTATATGTGTGTTTTTAGTGTATGTATTTATTTTATAATTATGTTGTATGTTGAATTGTTTTTATAATGCATGTATTTTTGTAAATAATTATTTTTGAACATTTTTTTTTAATTCAGTTGGTACATCTATAATGTTTATATTTTCATGGATAATAACTGATTTTTCCCTTTTTATACATTTTTGGTAACGTTATTTTTAAGGGATCTATATATTCATAAGTATCTACGAAATTGTTTGTTGTTCCTTTTTTAATACTATCATTCAAGTCATGTTTATTGAGTATAAAGTCACAATTTGTAATCTCCTTATTTTGTTTTGCACTAACTTACAGTAAAATAAGAGAAATTGCTATAAAAAATACGTCAAACTAGTTATTATACTAAATGAAGTGAAATTATGATGTTTGTGTTATGACAGCAATTAGTAAACCTATTTAAAAATATTTCCATGTATATTGTTCGTTTGAAAACTTTTTTAACTTTAAGATTATTTCTTGTGTCTGATTTGAAAGTGGAAAATATGAATCAATTTTGTGTGAATATTTGATTAACACATAACATTATTTTGCAGTGTTTTTATTGGAAATTTATTCAAAATATAATGGTTATTTTTTTAAGTTTTAAAATTAATATATGAAAGTGATTTTTACAAACCAAATTAAATCAATCAAACTTAAATTATATCTACAATATAGATTGATTTAATTTGAAGTGTTAAAAGGTTGATTTCGATATCTTTGATATCTCGCCTGTTTTTTTTTCGACATACTATGATTTTAAATTAGGCAACTATTTTGCTATTTTGAATTATTTGTAATATTTGTATAATATTTATAATGAATTGATTTACTTTTCGCTTTTTGCATTGCATATTTCTTTGTTCAATCTGTTATATGTTCTGAACCATTTATTTTAATTTTTTACGAGTAATTTGTTTTGAAAATGATTTTGTATTTAGCAAACATATTTGCTTTGGTTCATTTTTGTGTACGCTGAATGCTTTTCTTAGATTTTTGTTAAATAGAATTTTTATTATACTTTTGCTGAACTTATATTTAAATCAGATGTATTCTCCGGAAAAATATACATGATTTTAAATATTTTGTTCTTACGATCAAGGTAGAGTAAATCTTTAACATTGATTGGCCAGATATCAACATAATTGATGGTTAAGATATGTCTATCATGATTGTGTGTGTGTGTGTGTGTGTGTGTGTGTGTGTGTGTGTGTGTGTGTGTGTGTGTGTGTGTGTGTGTGTGTTTTTGTTTATCAGTAAGAATACTGATTACTTAGATCATCTAAGTATTCTATAAATTGTTGATAGAAGTGATCATTTTTATTTAAGAAAATATTTTTCTCGTTTTCAATTAAATAATTTTTAAATTTGTTTTGTTGGTAATCTTGTTTTTGACATTGTTTTTTATCTTCATTTTTTATCATTTTAATTTGCTCATTATGTTTTTCGTTAAGCTCGAAATTTTTTGAATTATTTTTGATTTCCCCATGATTTTTATATTCTGCTGTTTTTTGATTTTTATGTAGAATTGGATTTTCAGTATTGTCACATAGGTTTTCACTGATATTTGGATTGTTGAAATTTTCAGCTTGAATATACGAGATTTCATCATTTGAATTGTTTTTCGCTAAATAATTTTTATTTTTTGGCATACTGTTTTGCCAGTAATGAATATATTTTGTGTTATAGTTGTGGCAATTATTTGTGTTATTATAACCATTGTTGCGAGAGTTGTTATTTTGAAAATTACCATTTGTCATATTATTATTATTGTTGTTATCGTAATTGTTTATAAAATAAGGTCTTTTGTTTTTAAAAAATGGAACGAAAGTTTTACCCTTATAATTAGGGTTAATTTTTGTATCTTTATTATGAATGTTTTCCCTTTTAGGAACAAAATATTTCCAAATATTTTTACCGTGAAAGTAATTCATGTTATTTTGTTGTCGGATTCTATAAATATTTTCTTGTTTTGCATCATTATTGTTATTGTGCAATGGATTAAAATTGTTACCCTTATACCTGGGATTGAAGTTTTGGGGACCTGTTTTCCCAGAATTTAAACATGGTTGAAAATGGTTTTTGAATTTAAAATATTGAACTCCGTTGTTTTGAGCTGTAGATTGTTCTAAATTTCCTGCTCTGTCAATTAATGGTAGAAATTTACCATACATTTTTTTGTCACCTAAATTTAATTTTTCCAAAGTAATTTTGATTTCGTCTAAAGTAGACGCTTGGCCTAAAATAATAATTGTGTCGATGGACAACAAATCTTTTATTTTCCATACAGCTTTACCCATGGCATGCTGATGGAATAATTCAAATTCGGAGCCACAATTGTTTTTTATTTTTGTCAGAATATAATTAAGTCTAGCAATGAAATCAGTTAAGGTTTCATTTTGCTTGATTGATGATGCATTCATTTCGTCTAATAATTCCAACATCAATTTTAAACTTGGTTTAAATCTATCTTGCAAAAAAGATTTAAGTTGGTCCCAAGTATCAATTTTTTTGTTTTTTAATTCATATTGTACATTTTCCGAAAGTTTACAGTATTTAATCACTGTAAGAAAATGTTTCTCATTTACATTTTTGTTTTATAAATTTCGTGAAAAAGATCTACAATTTCAATAAAGGATTTTAATTTTTGCACCGAACCGTCAAATAGTTCGATGTGTTCAAATTTCAACCAATTTTCCATGTTTGTTAAAGTATTTTTATTATATGTTACCAATCGTGTCCGTGTTTACTGCAGGGTTCCTGGCCGATGATCCTTTTTTTAATCACTTTACTTCAGCTACATTTTTGACTTCTGACACCAAATGTTAAATATTTATTATCGCGGACTTTCTTTAATATAAAACAATGTACACTTGTTCCGTTGTACTTCAACTCTGCTCGTCCAAGAACGAGCTCACCTTTATTAAGTATTTCCATGTCGGTAGATCAACTACCTCCCTAGTATTATAATTGACTACCTATCGACTTAACTTCTATTAACCTCCTAGATTTAGTCATTGCGTTTACCTGTTGACGTATATAAGTTTTATTGTCTTATATCGCCAAACAGAGATGGTAAATATGGGTAAAAGGGCGTGTTGTGGTTCAGGCCACAACAACCTGTGTATCGTTTATGATCACTACACCGATAGAAATCCAGTAAGCTAATTCGCTAATTCTATGTTTTCGAAATTGTATACAGTGAATTGTTTTCAAAATCGTCAATATTTTATCCGATTTTGAATTACAATATTGTCGATTTTGAAAACATTTACAACTGAAAATTTTTTTGACGATTTTGAAAACATTTCGTGTATATGAATATTTATGATTGCTCATTGCCTAAATATTGTATACGTAAAACAATATTTTTGATTTTTGGTTAAACAAGAATGTGTTCACGTGGTTTGTAGGTGGTTCCAGATGAAAATTATGACTGGCTAATAAATGTGACCAATTAACAAACCACATATTTTAGAAATTTAGTACGGATTGGCATTGGAGGCTGAACAAAATGGTAACCTTAACTAAATTTGGTCCTTAATCAACGTGTGACAGGTTAGCACGATCATGACGACATGTAAATAGATAAATACTGCTATGATAAACAGTTTTCCATGTTGGTGTCATATATTGAAATCCTTGTAGATAACTTGAAAAATTGTTTAAATTGATGACATGCAAAAATAAACTGCATCCGTATAAATCGAACCCACGGGGGACGAACGTGAAAAATCACTTTTAAGTCATTTTGCTCCACACTCCATACTCTTGAAAATCTTTGACATTTTCCGACCGGAATCTGTAAAACATCATCCTCTTCATACATATGTGTTTTGGCAACTCGCTTAGAGCATAAGTGAAGGACGTTTTTTCTTCCCCAAACAGAAGCCGAACAAAACGACAAGGAGATGTGTCACGTATGACACAGTCGAAGAGCATACACGGACACGGTACACGTATCACATTCAATATTTATACATTCAACCCAAATCTATATCAAATTTGAAAATAAAATAGAATATCTCAGAAGGTGTGTGTGTGTCTGTGCATGTGTGTTGTTTACCACTTTCTATCAAAAGAAAAGCAAAGCTCAGTGGCGCAATCCGGGTGGGAAACGGCGGCAAGGAATTGGCCTCGGGGACAAACTCAAAAGTGGATTGAAAGGAATGGGTTTTGTGTGATTTGATTTAAATAATATAGCAGCAAAATATAACATGGAACGTCCATAAAGTTTTTGAATATGTCACGCATGATATAAATTGATTGACATAAAATATTGATCTTCTAATGCATTGCATTGCCACGACAGTGCCACTGAGTATGAGCTGAAATGTGAGTAAACGAGGGCAAACTGGGTGATGGTATCGCTTTACAATTCGATCTACGGGGATAAATTGACGGTGCGGCGGCGAGCGAGCGAGTGTCGACGCGGGAACGAAACGAAACGGTTGTCGGTGGTGCCTCCAAGTGTTGGGCTGGGTGGTGAAAAGCAATTGCCTTTTGCTTTGCATATACCTACACTACTGCTGGCGTCTATTTGAATGAACGGAATGCTGCCTGCTGCCAAAGAGAGGGGACGACGGTCGGTCATAGATGTTGTTGGGCTTGGGTCGGTACAATCGAAACTCGATGGAAGAGCGCATTTGCTGAATTTTCGAACACTTCGCATTGATTTATTTGAATTGGCTCATAAATATCTCATACTTGCGCACAACGATAAATAGAATGGTATTTGCGATCGACCTCGGTTTTGGAACAGCGTTTTTAGTGGGAGCCTAATTTGTACCGAAGAGCAATTTGTATAATCTTCTCGCTCTTATCCAAGTCATCAGCCAGAAAACGAAGCTGTACATTTCACAGCACCCACGATTCATTCGCTAATAACGGAAATTTAATCATTCATTCTTGCTGGAAATAATTAATGGTTTTTCAGTAGAAAATTGCGCCAATTTCCTTCAATTGACGTCAAGTACTATGCTGATTTTCCCCCTTCAAAAACTTATTTTCCATTCTAGCTAATGGTGCTCACTCGCAATGGTAATCTATTCAAAACATGTAATTTATTGACTCGAACGAAATTATCCCATCAATTTCGGCTGCTGCTGTGTTTATGACTTCTCCATAGCTTGAAGATACATTCTGCCCTATTTCACCTCACATTCACAACGATCGAAATTACCGTGGTCACAAAAGGTCAAAAGCGAGCAAAATTGCTCTCGTATTTCTGGGCGAGAAAGCCATTCCCCCTGGTACCTATTATCACATTTCGAGTTCACGACCTCTGGAGCGATTGTTCATCATTTTCCTCTTGGTAGTACAAGACTCCCAGTGGACCAAACCAAACATAGAGAGAGAGAGAGAGAGGCAAAACCAAAAATCTCAGCCCATATCAGCGCTGAAATTTTTATGCTAAACCATAATAACTTTTGTCTAATATCTCGAAACATTGCTCCCGGTGCTGCTCTGTGACGAAAAACTTTTCCCTCCTCACACACACACACATACGCACATGTGTTTTACCTCCCCCAAGAGCCTTACATAAATTTACCGATCTTTTTCACCCAACATCGAGTGCGGGACCAAAAGTCTTGAAACTTTTACGCCAACTTTTCCAGCAATCTCAACAAACAAATCACGAAACGACGTCGCCGTACCTTACGCCGCTGGAGCAGGAGGATGGGCAGAGAAAATCAGGAATAAAAAAAATATACCAGGAAGAATCTATTTCCACATCCCCGATCGGGTGACACATTCATCCCAAGAGAACGTGTTTGCATAACATATCGACTGTCTTGAGGAAATTATCGCACACATGTTTCGTAAGTGATATGAGGAAAACAAAAGTTGCTTTCTTTTTGCTGCATGCCAATCAATTTAGAAAATCATATCAATCTTTTAATGTGTCATTTAGATGTGACAAAATCACTTTTTTTATCAATATATGTTTTTGCTGCATTTATCGAAAAATTAAGCGAAATACTTTCAAGAACGATTTCACACAGTTGGACAATATCCTTGAGGAAGACTTCGGTTCCATTCAACCATAAGCATTTGCATGTTTGTATAAGTATGCGTCACGATTTGCCCGAGCGTGGAACATGCCATTATTAATGAAAACGTTTATATATTTGATCAGCAATAAATTATGCAGACTTTTTTTTTGATCGTGCTTTTTTGCTTTTGCTCTCCCATGCTTAATGGTGTTTGGTGCATGTGTGCCAACAGGCAGAGTCAGGCAACCAACGAATGAGATCTCCCAGGAATTAAAACGGAATCGGGAAAAAATCGTTCATTTTTTCTGATCCACTTTTGTTGATCGTATTTTTGTCTGTCTGGTAGCAGGACTCGCCTGTTCCTTGAACTACATTTCTTATGGGGTTTAAATTTTTTAATGAGAACGCTCATTAAATTACTATCAGATAAGAGTTACACATTTTGTCAAGTATTCTGAAACTTAAAAATAAAAACATATGCAGATTCCACCCTCGATACAAGTTAGCTCCATGAGTCTTTGCAAAACTCCGAATCACGATTTAATTTTTAAAATTTCGACCTAAACTGGTTGTACTTCAGCTCCAAACTTCAATCATATCACACTACTTGATCGGCGTGACTTCAAGGCATAAAATATTTCCGATTATGAAAAGCAAAAGACGAACAATCAAAGCAGAAAAATGAAGCATTATAAATCTTGTGTGAATCGCCTGGAATTCCTTTGACCGAACGGGAAAGGATCCGATGGCAGTGTCGTCGGTGTGTGAACGTGCCGTGTGTCGCGCGGCAGAACGACCAAAGTGACAGAGAGAGTGAGTAAATGTGACTAAGAATGAGCATCGTAGTAGGGGAACAGCATCTAATTCCAGCGTGCCTCTAATGTTGGCAGGTCAGAACTTTGACATTCAATTAAAGCTCATTAAAAGCGATTTCAACAGAAGTCGAGTGATAAATAGCTCAATAAGAAGTGAGCAAGCAAGTTTCTATCAAAAGTTTTGCAAAATTAGTTGTTTAAATAGTGAAAATCAGCAAATTGGATGGAGTTAGGAGCGAGTGCTTAACCTGCCAAAGATACGAGAATTTCCCCTATAGTGTTTTGTTTTGTTTTACGCTGAGCGACGCACTTGGAACGCTGGAACTGGAACCAGGAACCAGCTTCTGAGGTTTTCGTGTGCGCAGCTGCGATCGTCGTCGTCGTCGGTGGGGACACAAAAAGAATGGGACTCGAAAAAATTCGCACAAAACCTACATCTCGTTTGCAAGTGATATATTTCTCGCCTTTTGGTATTAAAAGGTACATTTTTGGCAACTAAAGATTCGGTGTTGTTCAAGCTGTTGCATGACTTTGAATATGTTTAGAAGTATGTCAATTGTAGGTTTGATCAAATTTGAACAGATTTGAACAAATTGTAATAAAAAACTAATCTTGTGACGCCAATTAAAGTTATTTTTTTGCCTAGGACAGAAGGAGGAATGCGTAATTCTGTTTTTTTGCAATTTCTTCGTGAAACTACTTACTTCTCCTGTCACTCTCGAACAACGAAATGGCCTTATTTTCTGTACCAAAAATACAAGAATGGAAAATTAATACCAGTGCTAAAAAGGTCTACTTTTCAGTATTGAAATGGGTGCAGTTTTTAGCATTAGTATCGAAAAATATTATTTTGCAATATTTTTTAGATTTGAATACTCAAAAAGCGTTATTCGGAATTGCAACAAATGGTGTCAGCAACTCGTTGCAAAGCTTGATTTTTATCAGCACGAGTCGTACATTTATCCAATGATGTTTACCGATTTTTTCAACACTCGTGATTTGTGATTATCCAACTCAGCAGAGCATCGTTGGATAAATGTACGACTGGGCAAATCTCATCTTTGCACCTTATTGCATAAACTACTATTTTGAACTTAGCAGTTCAAATTTTTTGAGAAAAGTGATGTGGAATTCAAAAATACAAACATTTTCGTTTCTTTTATTCAATTTTGACGCATGGGTAAAAAATTAAGTAAAATTATAGTTAAAATGCAATTTCAATTTAAAAACTCAAATTTCTCCAAAAAGCGCAGATTGCATTCGAAAGGGAAGATCTAGCATAACAAATACTGAAAATATCCCAGGGGTTTATAAATATGTTATTCCAAATTTGAATCAGCATTCAATTTAATTTTTTGTAAGAATTATTTCTTCAAAATGGTTCACAATACTTGTTTCAGATACCGTTCGATCAATAATCAGCAAAGTGATCAGAAAGCTGACAAAATTTATAGCAGCTAAAACAAAGGGCATATAAAAATGCGAATGATTTGGAATTTATTTAATATTTTGTCGTCACCGGTTTGGCTTCCATATTTCAAACCCATTTACTCTTGTGTTGTTGTTTTAGGGTTACTTCAGCTATGTTCGTACCCATGTGGAACTTATTAGGACCTACGTAAACACAAAAGCAAAGATTTTCTTGAGAAGATAATTTTCAATCACAAACTAGGTCAGAAAAAGTTACCTTTACCCTATGTTTTTGGAGTTGAGAATCTGGAGGAGACTTTCCGTCGTCAGCATCATCGTCGTCGTCGTCGTCATCGAACGCTAGAGGAATTGCGGAAAATCGTTCACGCAACCCGGGCCAAGTCAGAAACATTCTGGGACCTCTCACCTCTTCTCACACTTCTCCACAGCATGCAGAGCTCTGTTCCGCCGGCGGCGGCGACGATGAAGGTCACCACAAGTGACACAAAAAGATGATTTGTAGCGGCTCTGAAACAAAGACGCGACCTCGCTACCAGATTTTCGTGGGAAGGTAGAACGATTCGCGCCCTGCACAGAGCCTGATCGATGATTAACTTCCTTTTAAGGAATTTATTCAAAATCGGGCTCACACAAGTGTTCGATGACAATTTGAAATATGAAAGCGAGAGTGCGAGCGTGTTGGGATCAGACGGCCAAGTCCGCGCATTAAAGTTCCAGAGCCCAAAAGAAGAGCGGCTCAAAACAAACAAAATCGATTGAGCTTCTAGAGTTTCATATTTTACTCGCCTCTGTGTATGGTTCTTCCTGCCGTCAAGCCGCTTCCAGACGACATCCTTCGGAGCTTCCAATAGTAGGTAGGTATGGTGACGCGACTCTGTTCGCTTCTCTTTCACTTCTTTCGTTTTGTGAATATTTTAAAGGTCTAATTAAGTTTTGTTTTCGTGAGAAGACCTGAGGAAAAATTCTACCTCCTCGCTGTCATCGATGACGACGACGACGACGGTGATCTCGCTCGCGCAAGTTCTGGGTTGTTGGATTGGCCGATTTTGTCACCCGTTTTGGATCCACGGAATCCGTGGTGTTGTTGGCGAGTTCGCTGGGAATTGAGTGGGCTTTATCGACATCGCGGGCTATTAATTCTCGTAAACAGAGTCGTTTGTTAAATGAACGAGCGAATATATGAACGCGCGAGCGGAAGGGAAGAAAGGCATGATTTGTAGCTAATGGTTTTTGCTTTTTCTGAACTTATAATATTCATAATCAATTAAAAATTGAGATTCCTTCTTTATACCTCGTTTTGGCTTGTTCAAAAAGTTTGAAGTTATTATATTGAGAGAAAAGGTTTAGTGAATTGAAGAACATTCAGAAATCACCATCACATAATTGATAAGAAACAGGTTGTTGTTAGTTTGATGTTGTTCAAGAAGAGTATATTCTCGTTAACAAATAGTGCACAAAATACTCAATGAGTGGGAGATTCTAACGTTTCACTTCCCCTAATTGTTGAAAAATGTATTAATGTTCGTGGAAACGCCAGCATTTCCAGAAAATTAAATGTTATACATAGATGAGTACCTCAAAACATAACACAATTGTCTTTTTCTGTAGATTTTTCACCACGGTTTGAGCTCCCTGAACAAACTCTAATTAACGAAATATCTTGGAAATATCATTTTAGTTCATATACGAAACTAATTATGTGAATAAATGATATGGCTTCGTTCTAAAAACGCGTTCATGGATTAATCCTGAGATTTAGGATTTGTAAAGACCCATGGTTTCTTAGAAAGATTTGAATTAAAAAGACCTACTTGTCAATTGAACAACTTAACGTGATCATGTGTCAATTATTACAGAAGGTGACGAGAAATGAACAGATAAAAATCTTCCAAAGAGAAGAATTATTATTATGAATGGCACTTCCCCTTTACCCTATGCTTATATCAAATATTTTCCCTGAGTACATCCAGAACAGTTTAATTTACCACTATTCCAAATACACAGTGTCAGTCGACGCTCACCCATAAACAAACCCGAGCAGCAACACTTCGATAGCGTCTCAAATGTAATTTATTTCCTTTTTTTATTTTGGCTACCAAATTTATTTGACGCAATGAATTTGGTTTAATTGAATTTCAAATTTCTAAATTTGAAACAATTTTTCCCCCAAGATTAATGCCCCATTCTTTTGCATGCTTTGGCTTACGAAAAAAATCGTCATCGTTGTGTGTCTGTCTTGTATTGCCGTGCACGATTATTCTGTTCTCTGTCGAATTTGGATTTCTCCTGGTTGCACGTTGTTTTAAATCCTTCCTCCGCTCCAGAAACTACCATTGTACGCGTTAAAGCCAACCGGGGTGTTCTTTCTTTTTAATTAGTCTTTAATTTTTCCAGGTACGAAGCGTACATGTACGGCACCGTTTCCAGGGTTGAACCGGGTGCGAGTTTCGTTTGCAAACGAATGATAAAGATTTACCATGAATTGAACCCGCGGCGATCAAGACCGAGAATCGTTGTTGTTCAGAAATTAACCTCTCCGATCGATTTCTTGAATTCCGATTTCTGCTGCTACCGGAGATGTGGATTAAAATAAATATCCGTGCTTGAAACGGTTAGTCTCTCGCAGCCAAAGCAATGACCAATGAAACGCTGCTAATAGAAGAAGGGAGGGTGGAGGGGCTGTATTTGGGTAAAGTGTGTATCCAAAACAAGAACCGATCGAATATTCCAGCTAGAAACTGTAGATGCTAGACTGTGAGCGTTGTATGGGCATTTTTCTTCACTTCGCAGCAATTGGAGATAAATATGTATGGCCTCGTTAGCGTCGAAAGTTATTATAACAAATGATAAATTTAATTGTTTAATATTAGCTTCGTTCGCACTTGCTCAAGGTGCTGTGGTTATGCCTTAAATCAATGGGTAAATTTTTTTTATTAAATTATGATCTGGATTTTATCAAGCTCGCCAATAAATGGAGAGAAATTTGAGCTGGTAAATATTTACTTCATTACTAGCAAATACGATCCATCAACACTTGCCCAACCTGTACGTATGAAAGAAAATAATAATTCAGCCTGCAAGGTCACTAACATTAATCAAATAAATTATCAAATTTTCTTTCAATATTTCTCTCGGGTAAATTGCGGTGGGGACCCCCGCTGGGTGGCACGGTCCACTCCACTAATAGACGCTCATCAGGGCACCATTCGGCAATCCAATCTAAACAAACAGTAGCATTTGGGATCGCGGCAGCCCGAGCAGACGGAAATATCGTGGGAATAACATTTTTTGTTATTTGAAAATACTAGGCCAATAACATTATTTGTTTTTTATAACAAGATTTGTTATTCGTCGTTATGATTTTTTTGTTATTGGATTGTTATTGTAATAACAGACTAATAACATTTTGAGTTATTCTTCGAACAAATCTTTGTTATTATTTTTTGTTATTTTAACAACTAATCCGATCATCCCAATAACATTTGGTGGTATTCTTCCATAACAAAAAATGTTATTCCAAAGTTGTTTTGGCTCTCAACCAATATCAGACCAATAACATATTTTGTGATGATAACATAAACTGTTATTAAAGCCTTATGCAAAAATGGATTTTTCAAGAAGATTCCATAACACTTTCTGTTATTTTAACAGTATTTGTTATTTAAATGGCATGAATTTTGTTATTACCGTCTGCCCGGGAGGTGAGCCAAAATCTCAACGCTGGAACCCCGAACCCGCTGATACAGGCGGCGCCCGTGACCAAAACACAACGCTATCAGTTTTATTCGTCAGGTCACCATCATCGCGCACATTTCGCCCAAGCAGCGGTTTGTGGAGTTTGCGGCCATTCGAGGTTTGGAGGCACCAACCAACTGGGCCACCAACCAGTGGGAAAATTAAATGTGTCGTGAAATGTGACCAGGAATATGACGAAGGAAACGAATGAGAACACCTTAACGATCAGCAGCAGCTTGAGAAATGAGATACGTCCAGAAAATACACAACGAAAATCGCCCCAAAAGCGATACAGGAAGCCATAAAA
Organism: Culex quinquefasciatus; assembly: GCF_015732765.1. Lineage (NCBI taxonomy): Eukaryota > Metazoa > Arthropoda > Insecta > Diptera > Culicidae > Culex > Culex quinquefasciatus. The sequence continues at coordinate 224,873,957 of NC_051862.1, read as the reverse complement.
ACACCTACCAGCAGATAAATATTCCAAATTTGTTTGCTGAAAACATTATTGCTAATTCAATAAAATATACTAAATTATTAATAACGTACCGAATGTATTTTGATATGATATTCAGATTCGACTGTCATCGTTCTCAACAAGCTGAATACAACACTACACTGTAATACAAAAGATTAGATCAAAATACTTTTTTTTGATAATCAATGTGATTAAAACAAAACAAAAATCACTGATTAGAAAACAAACCATTTAAATTTTACAATTTTGATAGGGTAGAGGACCCAGTTTTCGCCCTGCTCCAGTTTTCGCCCACCTACTGGATTTAATCTGTATTTTGCAAACTCATACCGTTTTTTGGTTGAATTTATTATGCAGGTTTATATATTCATTCATTTCTAGTACTAATTGAAACTTTCCTAATGAATTTCTATTGTTTATTAAGTTTTTATAAGCTTTTCAAAAAAGCCTCACTGCAGCCGCCATATTTTTGTCAATTTAGACTACAGCGGGTAATAATGTTAATGAGGGAAAACAACTAATTTTGTCCGAAAATAATGTAATTGAATAATTCATTAGTTCACTGTTTGTCTGAATTTCATGAAAATCTAGTGATTTACCTGTTTTAAACGTTTACCAAAGGTTATTTCAATAAAATAAAGTGGGCGATTTCTGGGGTCATGAAAAAATATGAGATCCAATTTTCGCCCAGGGCGAAATCTAGTATTGTGTTTTCAGATTTTATCTAGAACCAGTTTTCGTTGACCATAAAAACGAATCTAATCGCAGCGAAATGTGTCTGAAAATATATGTGGAACATTCTAGATTATTTTTAAAGGTTACATAATCATTTTAATTACTTTCATTTATAAGGGGTTTTGGTTCAAATGTTGTAAAAGTTTACTGGCACATAGGAGAACAAATTAAGCAGAGGATGGAGAAGTAGTTACACATGTGCTTTAATATTTTTATTAAGAGGTACTCGAAGTTTTATATTGAGTCAATTCGGGAACGAATGACCCATAGGGTTAAAGCTCTTCTAACAAAATCAACAACAACATGGAGCTAATTGTAACTATGCGCCCTTATCTAGGGTGAATAGGGACACATAAGTTCTATCACAAATTTTGATTCAGTCATATTTGTTTAGAGAGAGTGAGAACATGTTTTGGTTTTAGTTATAATAGACAGAGAATCTCAAAATAAGCAGGATATCTGAAAAAAAACTCCTAGGATTTTTTGAACCTCAATTTATAATATGTACGACAAAATATGTGCACATCAATGAAATTTAGCTTCGGAAACATGTTGTGTATCAATAGGAGACCATATTTGCTTAGCTTTGAGTCATAATTTCATTTGATTTCTTGATTTTTGTCGTGGGCGAAAACTGGTTTCAAGGGTGGGCGAAAATTGGATTTAGGGGGGCGAAAATAGGCTCTTCAGAGCACTTTATAAAAACGCAAAATTTTATGAAAAATGAACACGTAAATGATAAAAACCTTGTGGAAACTTAAAATCAAATAGTTTATCAACGTTCTACAACAAATAGAACCAAAAACCATAAATTGTCATCAAATTCTCATCAAATTTCCTAGATTGCCACTATAAAGTGGGCGATTTCTGGGTCCTCTACCCTATGATTCAAACTTTTTGTTGACGATTTGGAAAATAAACAAGATGGACAAATACTTAAAATATTTTTTTTCCAAGCCATATTTAATTTAAAGAATGTTACAAACTATAATCCCTTTAACTTTATAGCTCACATTCCCAATTAAATCAATTTAAAACTCAAGAATTACTTATTTAAAACCTGTAGCAAACTTTGAAAATTAAATCTGGATTTTATCTAAATGCTTTTTATAAACAAATTATTCCGTAGTAACAGTTCAATAGAGTGAATCTACGTTTGTAAACAAGCACTATTGAACTGTTACTACGGTATTAATGAAAATATTCTGCAAATCTCTTCTCTATTTAATGAGCCTTGCCTTAAATATCAAACAATTTTCCTAACTTTTCATCAATTTTAGGGTAACATGTCTTATTATAAAGTCTAAACTCACATTTATACCAGTTCTTTAAAAATCTGATTGCATTTAAACCTTGAGTTCAGCTCAATACTTCCTAAAACCGATCGACACAGTGGTGTTCATGATGCGGCCACCCATCTACGGCCTTCCGATAGAGCCGTAGATGGTTATCGCACCGATTTATGTTTCTTTCTCGTTTCTCAGATTTCAAACAAATCAAACCGCAAGCAAATGTCTTTCAATCATCGTCTTTATTTTTCCTCTGTGACCCGGCCATCTCTGCTTAATTGCGTCGTCTTTGTTTGATTTCCAAGACATAATCAAATAAAAATTAAAATAAAATTATTTTTTAATGATTACCTATCTGAAGATTTATTTATGGCTTTTCGACGTAAAACAAAAAAAAAACAGCTCCGGTAAGTGTGCACCTGAACCTGTCGGATTGGATTTCCTTCATGAAACAGAGTCATGAAAAACCAACAAACAAAAATCGTATAAAAGCTTCCAGCTTATTCCCATCAATATTGAATTCAATATATCATAACGCCTGGGGTCTTCCTTGTGTGTCTTTTTGTAATCCACGTAGCTGCCGGAACACACTCCGGTCACCGGCGACGCAGGCAACAAACTGTGATTCAAGGAGATCATAAACGTATACCCAACCTTGTTTATAAGGATCGTTTAAAACACATTTTAAGCGTATGTATGTATATCTATGAAACGGCGAGCCCGAAATCAAACTTGGCTAATGAAATAAAAATAACAATAAAAATAAATCAAATAAAACACACATTTTCGGTATCATTTAGCTTCGCAGGCAGGCGGAAGGCAGCAGCAGCACCACTGTCGTACTTTGCAACGGCCTCGGTCCATTCCGGGAGGAAGCGTAGTGGTGGAGCCAAGCGATGGACACCGGACCAGGAAAGGCCATCCATACACCTCTTTGTGGAAGATGCTCGTTATGAGGAGAATTCACTGTGTACACTGCGCTACACACAACAAACACACACACACACATATACATTTATTTATTTCCTCGTGATCCCCGGTGATGGCAGCCGTTTTATCATCCATAATTGAAAACAAAGTCGGTTTTTGGACCCTATTCCAAGTCGGTACAGCGCGCAAGTGACTGATATTCCATCATTAAGTTCTCGCTTACTTCTGTGGCTGTGGTTCCTTCCACCAGTTTCTGGAGATCATTTTTCAGTGCTGCTTGGGAGATGCATACACTCACGAAGACTTACTGCTCGTAAGATTGTGGGTAATACTTTTAGAGTTAATTATCGAAAATTCGTTTCGACAATGTCTCAAGGCGTACGTAAAACCCAAATCGGCAGTTGTTCCCTTACTAATTTTACTATGCAGTTTTTTTACTTAACATCCAGGAAAAGATTTTTCCCACTGACATTATGTTTTAATTGTTATTTTTTAATATTTTGACTTTATATCAGAATATTAAAAGCAAAATGTATAAAACAAGCCAGAACATAAAGCGATCCCATAAACCAAGTTGAGGTCTAACTAGCTCTTTTGTCTATTCGGATGATTAACCTTAACTCAGCAGGAAACAGAAAGAGAATCAACACTTGTACCCAACCGAAGAAACGTTTTAGTGCACTTCGGAACAAAATATGGCTGCTGTACACCTGACTCGACGCTGTGGAACTAACCATACGCGGATGATTATACTGTGGGAAAGCCACAATTTTGACTGAACCATACAGTACAACATGAAACACTTTTAAATCTTAATTGCCGAAAAGATTTGGAGATTTGTTGGTCATAAGTTTTCGGCTCGAAGTTGTATCATGCCCAAGGTTTCTTAAACTAAGCTTTATCAAATGTATATATTTACCAAAGGTGTTTAAAATTTTTGTCACCTTTCTATTTACAAATTTGGCATAATACCATTCTCGAGTGATCCCCAAAATTCGAAGTCAATTTTGAAATATACAACAAAAATCGTAAAACCCAATGCATTGGTGTCACTCTTCATATGGAATTAATTCCGATCTGATCGTGCTTTCTTGATGCAACCTGCAAGTGCGATAACTGTTCAAAGGGAATTGAATCAGAGGACGTTTTGTCACTTGTAAATTTCCGACAATTGCATACATTTTTAATTGTAACTCAAGACTCCTGCAACCAAATTCAACCAAAATTCAGGACAACTCACAGAGCGGTCTGCCAATTATAACGATATTGTTATTGTTTACAATTATCGATTATCTGAAGGTTTGCTGGAAAATTCGGACAATCGAATCATGGTCAAAATAAAATAAATGCTTCCCCACTATGGGAAAATTTGATTGGTTAATTGCTACATCACGAAATGCATTTTCTCAATATTCCATCACCACCATTTTGACCGCCATCTTGGATTTGAAATTGACTTCGGATAAACGAGTCCGGACTGTACCTACATCCCGCATCTCGATATAAAGGTAAAATTTCTCAAATCGTTACAGCATGTGTGCTCGAATCCCCGTCCTTTCATCCAGCTAGTGCCGTTATTGCCAGTGCAGATTGCCGTACACATTTATCTATTTTGTTATCGTGCCCCCAATACTGTGTCAACCCCCGGTGGTAAAAAGTTGAATCAACCCCCCAACGAATGTAAGGATCACCCAACACGTGTGACAGGATATACGAACAAACACAAACGGAACAAAGCCGGAAGGACCATAGAACGACAACGATTTATTCCCTATATATTAATATCAATATATGAAAAGGAATCTTCATCAACTGTGAGTTTGTACATGTATACGCGATACGGTGCCTGGGGGTATGAAAAAATCAATAAAATATACAACCATTTTATTTTCCACCCACAGATAAAATAAATTTAGCTTAATAATTTATTCAAATCATACACTCTTGCTCACTCACTCGCAGCAATAGCGCCGCGATGTTCAGCGTTGGTCGGTAGCTTTCCGGTGGGGGGTAGCGAATTCGTACCGAGGAGCGAAAACGGTTGAGCATAAAATACCATCATCAGGAGCGATGCGATTCGTTGCGGTGGCGGTGGTGCCTGGTTACTGCTGCTGCTTCTACTTCCTATCAAACACCTTCCTTCTGCCTCACATCCCGGTTTCTGGCTCAGTTAGTGTCCTTGTGTGAGATACAGCACACCACTGTCAAATCGGAAGGGGCAGTTCATGAACTACGCATAATTGGTTGAGTTGTTAGCTACAAAAATAATAATCTTAGTCAATTGCATACAGAATTTTAGGGAAAAAGTATTACTTTTCAATTAATCACGTTATTTAAGGCTGACCCAAAAACGCTTCTGACATTCGCATCCCATCCTGGCCCGGACTGAGCCCGGGGTCGCTAAATTGTTAAGGTGTGGGTGGGTGGTGTAGACCATCAACTTCAAACACGATCCGCAAACGGTATTGGTGGTGGTGGTGCTGCTGCTGCTGCTGATTGTGAAGGTGTTGGGTGGTGGGCTAGCTAATGCGGGAAAAGGTAACCTGCTTTGATACATGCGGTTCTCCCGGGGGAATGGGGGAGCACTTCCCCCTTTTTGCCGTCTTCTTCTCCACGTGGTCGTTTTGTGACGCAAAAAAGAAGATTCCATTTCACCGAGGGTTGTGAAACCAGATAGCCAATAATGTAACTGGGATGATATGATAGAATTTATTAAATATTTGACCGCATGCGTACTGAGACGACCAAACATGGACGGTGCTTTTCGAGAATTTTGTTTCAATTTTATGATCATTATTTGAACGATTTTAATCAATAACAGCAATTATTTATCTCTTCAGTTGGTAATGACATGACGCCTTCCGTTTTGGTCGACACCCTCCAGTAATTTCACCGATTATGAGTGTTAAACTTTCACACCAATTTTGCTGACAGAATTTATACACAAAACACCCCTTTTCGATCACAGGCATCGTTACATTATCAGCGTTAAGTAAACAAAAATCTGCGCCCAACAAAAGATAACATAAATTTATGATTACAGAGTTATAATGGTGCACGTGGCATTAATCATAGATCTTGCATAGCGCACGGCTGTCATCTCCCTACATCATCATGATGTAACTGTTGCCAATTTTCCATCCAGTCACCGGAAGCAGTTAGAGTGGGCAACATGAAATAATATTATGTCGAACTAAATGCTTACATATGCTTGTGTCACAGTCACGTGATTATCATATTAAAAATAAATAAAAGGCTTTCAGTTTTGGCACATTCCCTCCCGTTTGAGGGATTATAAGGGGTGCGCGCCTAGGGGCAGATTTTGTTTGCTGCGTATTCTAAATTATATGATAAAGAAATTTTTTATTCATTTTTTCCGTTTTAACATTTTGAGAAAACCGATTCTTTTTTTTATTTTGTTGATGGAATGATTTTCTAAAAATATTTTTTTTGACGGTATGATTTTTTTTTTTGAAAAACATTAAGTTCAAATACCAATTTATTTTTCAATTTTTTGAAGAATATTATTGAATGTTATAATATATCGTTGTAATGCCTCCTTTTCAGTCTAAATTGAGATACTATTACAACATAAAAAATGTAACATTAAACTGTAGAAATTTACATCTTTCAATCCTCGAAATGTATTACTCTGTATCTTTTTTTATTTTCTTATTTAGAGGTCAAATATGAGTTCAATGACCCCAATTTAAAAAAAAATGTTGAATTTTGGAATGTTGAAAATTTCATCAATTCCTGATGTAAATCTGTCGAAATCTGTCACCATGCCCAGATGTAATATTTTTTCTCTGTGTGGTTGATTCTCTGATACAGTTTGCTAAATCTATACCTTGAATATTAAAATCCCCATTTTGTTCGTCATCTTGGACACCACGTAGTGCATGTTTCAAAAATCTGATCAGAGAATATGTGAATTTTGAAAATATGCTTGTCATGTAACAGGGGCAGCATGTTGCCAGCTCCCATACAAACTAAGGGTACCCGTTTTTTGGGCCCATTGTCCTTAGATGGTGGCCCTCGATATTTTCTAGCCAAACATTTTTGATAATGGCGAATAGTTTAAATTAATATAGTGTTTGCCTTGTTATGATCAAAGAAAATAAAATAAGCGTTTTGGAATCATTTTCTTGAAAAAAAACGTTTAGAGATACACCACGATAAAATATTAGTCTCGATCAGTTGGAGGGATCGTGCCGTCACGAAAAAAAAGTTTTTCGTGCAAATTTTGTGTTGCATATTTTATGGGCGGACTCCAACGAGGCCCAGGGGTTGTCTGTTCATTTGAATCATTATTGAACATTTTAAGAATAAGATGTTATTAAAGTCAGCCATATTTAATAAAAAAAAATATCCTGATTGAAAATCCCAAGTGAAAATTCGGCAGAATCTACGAGAAATCTAGTCTGTACTGGTCTATTTATTTACTGCTAATACGACAAAACAACATTTGAGTCGTAAATCATATTTTCATCGTGCCTGATTCGAGTGTAATCTTTCGTGGTGTTCTCATTTTGGTTTTCCAACTGACACTGGGAATGAAATCCTGGCGCGTGGCACGTATCAACTTGTAGACAAAATATTGAAGGGCCGAGATCGAAAAACATCATCTCTTTGATAACAGGCACGCTACGAACCGTCGGCTGATCCATATTGTGACAAAAGATCAACGGTGTAAACAGTTATCAAGCTTTTTTTTTTCTCTGGTGTCCTTTTGCTGATGAGCAAACGCTCGGTGCCTTGACATAATCCTAAACTGTGCACGTGTGGCTCGCCAGTCGGGTGTTAAATTGTCACATTGTTCTTTTATTCAGAGATTAATATCCATTTCAACGCGGAGGGAGAACAATTTACGGCGCAGCGATAAAAATATTCATCTCTAATGGCGGGTAAAATTTTCTTATCTCGAAAAAGTTACATCTTACTGCCTGGGCTGCTGGTGGAATCCAAATCCCTGAAAATATTTTAAATTCCAAAGTTGTCGCCAAAGGTATGGCAACGGTGCGCAAGTAAAAGTTCCTCCCACTCCTGGGTGTCGTCGTTGAGGGTGTTATTTACATATTTAAGGTCCCGAGGGAAAGAAAATGTTATCTCAATGGTCCTAGGAATGTAAAACCAACATTTTGACACAACACATTAAACATCATAAATGTCACCTTTATAAAATATGCAAACACTGCGCAGCAGCATCGTCTCCCAGGATATCCAACAGCAGCATCCAATGGTGGCCACCAGTCAGCCGCACAGGACCAAAACGAAGTGAGATATAATTTCTTTTAATTTTACCTTCCTTCTTCATCGCCGGAGAAAAGCGAAGCTTGTGTACAGTTGCCGTAAAATGAAAATCTCACCCCAATGCGCATCCCCAACCCCACTCAACTCGAGACCGGGAGAAAGATTTTCATCTTGGAGACAGATGAACGTTTTTGGCCGTGACGCAGCATCTCCTTCAAGCGCGAGTGTATACATAAGGCAATGGGAAATGTTCCCGAAAATAATCTTATTTGATGCATATAATCTCTTGTCTGTTATGAATTTCAATAAGTTCGTTTCTTTTGATATAAAATTTAAACGTGTTACAAATACTGAAACTGGCACTCGCTTCAGTTTAGATGGAAGCTGGGGGCAATGCCAGATAAAAATAAGGATCTTTCCGGCAAAGAAGGAGGAGCAGCAGGACACGGTGGATAATGAGAATTTGCAACGCGCGCTGAACTTTCCAGCAGCGTTATAGCGGAAAATATAGCGGAAAGCAAACGGAAGGAAATCGATTAGGGATGAAAATCTATTTGATTAATTTATTTTCCTGATGGGAAAATTAAATTTAGAATTTATGTGTAGCAGTTTTGTGAATTGATATTAATTCTCCACTTCGCCATGCCCCGGCACCACGTTTCAACGGGGCGCAGTGAAATGAATGTCAGTGGGATGATGGTGCTTTTGGTGCCATCCGCCCAGCGGGGGAGGTGATTGGGCTGAAAGATGGATACAAAAGCAAAAAAAAAGTAAAGCTTTGCCACCCACTGATGTGGAAAATTTCTGCCATATTGCGATGTGTTTTCTTCTTTCTGTTGCTCGTCGAGAGCACAGCGCGGGGTGATGTAAAAATGGGTGGATGTCGGAAGTTCCACCACACTAGCTTTTACCGGGTTCTTGCTGTGACAAAATTAGTCCTATTGCGAGAGGCCTGGAGAAAAACGGCACTTTTCTCCTATATATCAATGTATCGGATATAATTGAATTTTCATTAAAATTTCTTCGCTATGGCATGGGACAACTGGGATTCATGGATCGTTTTGGCCTGAATTTACACTTTTATTGATTTTGAACCATGTCGTACGCTTATTTGAAACGGAGTGATGGATGTTTCTTAATTACCATCGGGCTTAAAGAGGGTTTACTGAAATGTATACTTTTCAATCGCAAACTAATTTTGATGATGCTTCGTTGTTATCATGTTTTATCATTATTGAATTATACACACAGAAAAAAATCAATTCCCGTAATCGTGAATTAAGTTCACGAATGTGAGATCCACGAAGGAATTTATTCATGAGTATGGTGCATTTGCACCATAAACGTGAACATATTCCTTCGTGGTTCTCATAATCGTGAACTGACTTCACGGTTTCAAGAATTGATTTTTTTCTGTGCAGAATCACTTATTTGACTCAGAAAGTCGCTATGTCGCTCAAAGCTGACTCAAAATAATTTGCACATGGCTTTATTTTGATAACTTATTAAACTGTTTAAAATCAATGATTCCAAAAATGTTTTGCAATTCTGTGTATAACACAGCTAAAAGTGACGATTCTCGAGATTTTCAATTTTCCGGGAATCAAGAGTTGTTGTTGGCATTTTCCCGGGAATTCCCGGGACCCGGGAGTTTTTTTTACTACGCCAACAGTGTCAAAAATTTAAAATGAAAAGGAATACATTTGTTTCTTTTAAATGAATTCAGTTACTGTTAATTCATACTAATTCTATGAAACGTTAATTTAAGCAGCATCATTGTTTTGAGGAACTATATAAAACTTATGATTTTTTTCTGAATCTGCAAAAACAAAATCGTTTCTTGAGTTTTTTAAGACTCAAAATTGTAGTTTAAAATATTTACGAATCTTAATTCGCACTGAGTGATTTTTCAAAAGGTTCACAAACTTGTTACTAATATAGCTTATATATAATTTCCCATTATCGGGAATTTTGAGATATGATAAACAACGACTCAAAGCAACAAATTTAATTGTTATTTTTTGTAATTTTTAAGTTCAATATTAAATATTCATTGAAGAAATATTTACAGTTATCAGGAAAACCCAAATGTTCACAAAAACTAGATTGGATTGCTATGCTCAAGAGAAGATATGGAAATTGAACTTAACTTGTAAAAGCTTCTCCCTGTTACAAATAATTAAAAAAAAAAATATTTGAAAATAAAACATTTGATTTCATATCTGGGGTGTAACTGCTAAATAATTTTTAGGGTAAATTTTGGGGTCCACCTTTTTTTGGCTTCTCTAAATTATAGTTATTGGAATTTTTGAGAAATTAAAATTTACACTTTCTGAATAAGAAGATTAGAGAAACATTGGTTTATTCGAACTTGAACATCGAACATTGGACATTCAATGTTCTTATTAATTTTGAATTTTTCAAATGTTTTTCTGATTTGTTTATATAATTTTGCTCCGATATATATAAGTTTAAATTTCCCGGGAGTCTCGACCGAATTTCCCGGGAATCGAAAGGTCAAAAAATAGTAAATTTCCCGGAATTTTTTCCCGAGAATTCCCGCTCGTCACCCTCTAAACACAGCATCACAGCATTAACAGCAATTTTCAAAATGCCAAATGGGTAATTCAACGCCAACTCACACAGCAGTTGCCAGGAACCCTCTTCGATTTGCATAAAACTTTATCCTAAGTGGTAATTTTGTTTGTTTTTGTGTTGGTTTGGGATTTGGTGTGAAATTGGACGCCGGATTTGATGGCGTACTCAAAATTCCAACAAAAAAAACGTATTTTTCATCGAAATAATACAAAAATAGTTTCAAAAATTCTGCCATTTTTCGTTACTAGACTAATCATGGCCGGTCAAGGTCACCCGCGAGACAAAACAAAGAAAAACAAAACAAGTATATTTTTCAATACTTTGTTTTCGTAAAATCGCGAGCTTATGTTTACATATCAAACATTTGGTAATTGTCTGCTTTACAACTTTGTAGAACATTGTTACACTCTAAAAAATAACTTTGCAATGCAATGCAATGTAGAAATGAAAACTGAACCTTCTGGGTTGATGTAGATCCGAAAAGTACATTAAACTTCCCATATAATGTCATGTCCTAAAATTGTTTACTGCCGAGTAACGAAAAAAGGCAGAATTTTTGAAACTTTTTATGATTTTTACGATAACAACATGTTTTTTCGGAGTTCTGAGTGCAGGCTGCAAATTATTGAAAAACACGATTTTTTTTAATTTATAAAAAAATGTCACGAGATATCGAAAAATGGAGCTCAGTATCCTGATCAGGGACAAAAATCAAGAAAGGACATTTTTTATCAATAAAAAAAAAGTATTGAAAATGTTGTGTTTTATTACCAAAAACGGGTATGCAAATAGGTATTTATCATTCTTAATGCCATTCTAATGAACCACTAACAAAAAGAACCCTTTAGAGTGAAAACAAATGCCCTCCAAATACAGCCCACCTGTGCACGACCGAATATGAGCGAACCCCTCGGCGTAAGTGAAGGTGCCCGACGACGTGCACTAATTTGATTGTGCAGCACCCCCGCCATAAATAATACAAAAGCCTATGACTTTTCAACTTACCAAACCACTCAAACCGCGGAAATTAAATCAAGGAATCACGAACAACGTCCGCCCGCAATCAGCCAAGCAATCGAGGGTAATTTCATAAACTCAAATATTTATTCACTATCATCAACAAAACGGGAGCCGAAGAACAGGACCAAGCACGGAAGAGGGCTCCTCACAGTGCACAAAACATGCCGCAACGAAACACTTTTTAACCTCTCATCATTCCTCGATTTCCGCTTAAAACAGGGCTGCCCCGTGTTGGGAAAAGTTGGGAAATTCCTCACGGGGTATTTTTTTTCTTTCCTGTTGGCCTTCGACGAGGGTGGGTTTCGCGCTCAATTGCCTCGTTTGGTCTTTTTCCCCACACGTATCATGCGATCATTTTTTACCCACATTTTCCGGTGTAATTGTAGACACGCGTTCGTGTTTATGAAACAAATAAATAATAAATTAATTTTCCATGGTAATTGACATTATTATGGTTTTCTGTTTGATCGGCTCGTGTTACAGTGCGCTTCCAAGTAAAAGGGAACCAGTGGTGCAGTGGTGGAGGAACGGAGGAATGTTGTTGCGTTGTGTACATTTGTGGTTTTCTGGATGATGGAAAATCAACCACGGTGGAATAAAACCAGAAGGCAGCGAGAGAACACCACTGGTGAGAAAAATGACATGCTTATGAAAGCTTTATGAACTATTACGGCAATCAGTGTGATCATAAATCAAGCAGCGACTAGTCGACTCTCTTTTTTGAAACATTCTCTGGCCCCAGTACATCGATATGTTTACATTGGAAAACCAAAGTCGTGTTTATTTCCCTTATTACATTATTCAGTGATAATATAACAACTGATGCTTGCGGAGGCGTGCTTCTGTAAATAAATACACGCATAAATCCAAGAATAGACGTCTCCGTAGAACTGGCTGCCTTAATTTTATGTACTCTAATAATTTTCGATAGTAATAATTTTTTGGGGGTTTTCTCAGCTCGCATCACATGAGTTTTCTTCTTCTGGTACGAGGTTCAGCTCCACTGGGAACAGATGCGTTCCCCAAAACCTTTGTTTATACAATCAATTTTTAAGAATGTTTATTAATTTTTTCTCAAACCAAAGCTCAAAAACTGCTCGACTAGCCAGATTAAATTTAATGAACCTTGGTCCGAACGATACTCGTCTCGTCAAACAATAGTTAACGCGCAGATGGAACGATTTATGGTGATGTATATCTATTTTTAATAGGTTTTTAAAATATAATTCCAAATTTTGGAATGAGACCTGGTTTGTTTTCCTATTCCTCTCCATCATCGCGCGCCCCCTCCACATTCCTCCCCGAGCTGAGCTGTGTTTACATGCACGCGCTTTAGCTTACTTCACCCACGGGACTTTACCGCTCTGATCGGATTCAAATTTCAAGTCTTTTGGGAAAAGGAATAAAATACTATTGCCCAATTGTATTGTCTTTATTCCACCAAACCGAAGTGCGCAACAGATCTGTTCCGCAAAAAAATCTGTTGCGCAGTTTCTCTGTCGAAATGTCAAACTTAATTTGAGTATTTCCCTGTTAGCGTGTAGCCGATCAGATTTGACTTTTCTCGGCAATGTTTTGGTTGTTCGACTTCGGATTTTCGCTACGTTGTTAAGTTTTTTACTCAAAATTAGTTGAAATCTCAAATAAAACATTTTATTAACTAGGATCAGACAATGCAGAATGTTCATCGCAGGCTGGCTTAAATCTGCGATCTGGGAATGGCTCAAAATTGTCAACTCAACCGCCGGTGTTAATCGCAAGAAACGGGACCAGGTGTACAAGACATTTGGAGCAGCAATTAGATCAATGAGGATTTCATTCCGTCTGAATCTTGGACCGGGCCAAGAATTTCTGTGATCGGAAAAGGGCTTGGGAAAGAACCTGAAGAAGTTCGGCTTGATTGTTTTGCCATAATTGATGCGATAAATAAAACATACGACTAAACAAAGTTTATTTCGAGAATAAGAGTGATAAAATCACAATGATGCATTCATTCGTGGTTCGTTCCGTCTGTCCGTAATCTGGGTTGCCAGGTGCTGACTGAAATCGTTCTCTTGCAACTGGACTGCTGTTTCCAACGCTGGTTCTTTAATTACGCTGGCAAAAACGCGTTCAAATGAAAGGTCCTTGATGCCTGGTCTGGTGATTTTCAGAACTTAAGAATTGGGATCGATTTTGCGACGGTTTTTCTTTTTCATGAACTTCCTTTCCTCGGTCATCTTCGCTTCCGTTTCCGTCTTTGCCGCAGTCTGTCGATTCGGTATCGACGCGTTCGTCTGCAAACGGATCATAATCTATGTCAACGGGATCTCGGAGGTATTCCTTCTCCTCATAATCGTCGTACTCCATCTCCTGCTGTTCCTCGGCACTGTATATTCTGGAAATGAACAAAACTGATGGTATTAGTAACAAATTTAAGCTCGAATTATCAAAAATACTGTGAAACGTACCCTTTGTTGAAAAAAAAAGATTCCAAATGTTGTTTCAAGAATCACGTTTGTTTTTGTTGCGGCTGCTTTTTTTGTGACAGATGACAGCACAAAAATTCTACACTCAAAAAGGGATCCCATTAAATTGTTTCGCGAGTGATAAGTGGTGGCCTTCGCAGATGCGCTCGAAATTTGATTTTTGTCTGTATTCACAATAACGATCGTATCGATCGCGCAGCGGCTGAAAGGATCATAGTTCTGTAAATTTGAACTTTTTGTTGGATGAAAATGTATTCTTGGTGGTACAAACATTAGAACTTGTTTTAAGAGATGGGTTAAATATTTTAGTTTTTATTTTATTTTGCCAATATACCATAATATAAATTTTCAGTTTGACTCCTGCGGCGCCCTGGTTATTACCACACAAGACGTTCGACGCGCCCCAGCACATATTTAGTGTAAATAAACACCGAGAGCTTCTCGAGACTTGTTAATCAATCTATGAGTAAATAAATTTTATTGAATAAATTGCCTCGAACAAGCCGGTCGAAACAGGCGCGGGCCAACTGACCATCGCTTGTTTTCCATCCCGAAATTCATGCAATGACGGCGGAAATGAGAACTTAACTTTTCCATGCACAACACTTCAGCATCTGACCTAAACTGCCCACCGATGGTGTGAGGGCGCGCGAAAAATTTTGACTTTCAACACTCTTTACCCGATTCCAGCCTGTTGCTGGCACGATACGCCAGCTATATGCTATATGGAGGTATAAATTGAACAAACTTGTTGAGCCACCGCGGGCTGACTGACCGCGTCGTCGTCGTTTTCGACCCTGATCCGGTGCCACTTTTCGACTGATGTGATTTACATTTTTTCAATAAACGGTGACATTTTTCTCGTTTCAATCCCCCGCGCGTTACTGCAGTGGAACGCGCGCCGCAAGCAAGGATTTGTTTTATAAATTAATCAACAAATTAGTTTTAATTTGACACAGTAGTGAACAGCAGGATATGAATAACGATAGCATGTGGCGCCGATGGTAATACCAGACCAGGGCATCGCTCAGTGACGGCTACGACGACGACAACGTTAGCCAGCAGGCCCAGCAGTGATGGTATTATAAAACGTGATTTTTTAATTTTTAATTTGACATCCTGCTGGCTCTCGTCCGATAGTCGTGTTCCTCAAACGGTCAAACGGTTTATTGATTATCTCTCGTACCATGATTTTCTACCAAACAAAGACAATGTAAGGCAAAAAGAAGAAGAAAGTGTAATCCATTCCAAACTAAAATTCTGGCATGGTTTTGGCAAACGGTATCAAACGGTGATAACACAAAAAAACACTCTCCCTCACAGAGTGCAAGAGCTCCGAACTCCGGAGATAGCTTTTGTATCCGCCTGGAAAAAGATCCACTCCTATGTAAATCGAAAACCGTAGTTGGTACAACCTGAAGTTTTAATAAACCAATCAATCACGAAGGGATTACGAGAAGTCAGACGGTTTGATTGAATGGTGGTTATTAGAAAAGTGCAGTAAACTTCTGCGAGCTGTTAGAATAGACAAACGACGTTAAGTTTTCGATTATTGAAAGTCTTGTCATTACATAGATAGTGCAACAAAAAAAAGGGTCCTCAAATCAGTCGCTAAAGTAAATTTAAATTGAATATTTTTAAACTTCAAATATTCATTATGGTCATTTAAGTCATTTTGGACATTTTGGTCATTTTGGTCATTTTGGTCATTTTGGTCATTTTGGTCATTTTGGTAATTTTGGTCATTTTGATCATTTTGGTCATTTTGGTCATATTGGTAATTTTGGTCATTTTGATCATTTTGATCATTTTGGTCATTTTGGTCATTTTGGTCATTTTGGCCATTTTGGTAATTTTGGTAATTTTGGTAATTTTGGTCATTTTGGTCATTTTGATCATTTTGATCATTTTGGTCATTTTGGTCATTTTGATCATTTTGGTCATTTTGATCATTTTGGTCATTTTGGTCATTTTGATCATTTTGGTCATTTTGGTCATTTTGGTCATTTTGGTCATTTTGGTCATTTTGGTAATTTTGGTAATTTTGGTCATTTTGATCATTTTGATCATTTTGATCATTTTGGTCATTTTGGTCATTTTGGTCATTTTGGCCATTTTGGTAATTTTGGTAATTTTGGTAATTTTGGTCATTTTGGTCATTTTGATCATTTTGATCATTTTGGTCATTTTGGTCATTTTGATCATTTTGGTCATTTTGATCATTTTGGTCATTTTGGTCATTTTGATCATTTTGGTCATTTTGGTCATTTTGGTCATTTTGGTCATTTTGGTCATTTTGGAAATTTTGGTCATTTTGGTCATTTTGGTCATTTTGGTCATTTTGGTCATTTTGGTAATTTTGGTCATTTTGATCATTTTGGTCATTTTGGTCATTTTGGTCATTTTGGTTATTTTGATCATTTTGATCATTTTGGTCATTTTGGTCATTTTGGTCATTTTGATCATTTTGGTCATTTTTGTCATTTTGGTCATTTTGGTCATTTTGATCATTTTGGTCATTTTGACCATTTTGACCATTTTGATCATTTTGGTCATTTTGATCATTTTGGTCATTTTGGTCATTTTGATCATTTTGGTCATTTTGGTCATTTTGGTCATTTTGGTCATATTGGTAATTTTGGTCATTTTGATCATTTTGATCATTTTGGTCATTTTGGTCATTTTGGTCATTTTGGCCATTTTGGTAATTTTGGTAATTTTGGTAATTTTGGTCATTTTGGTCATTTTGATCATTTTGATCATTTTGGTCATTTTGGTCATTTTGATCATTTTGGTCATTTTGATCATTTTGGTCATTTTGGTCATTTTGATCATTTTGGTCATTTTGGTCATTTTGGTCATTTTGGTCATTTTGGTCATTTTGGTAATTTTGGTAATTTTGGTAATTTTGGTCATTTTGATCATTTTGATCATTTTGATCATTTTGGTCATTTTGGTCATTTTGATCATTTTGGTCATTTTGATCATTTTGGTCATTTTTGTCATTTTGGTCATTTTGGTAATTTTGGTCATTTTGGTCATTTTGATCATTTTGATCATTTTGGTCATTTTGGTCATTTTGATCATTTTGGTCATTTTGATCATTTTGGTCATTTTGGTCATTTTGATCATTTTGGTCATTTTGGTCATTTTGGTCATTTTGGTCATTTTGGTCATTTTGATCATTTTGGTCATTTTTGTCATTTTGGTCATTTTGGTCATTTTGATCATTTTGGTCATTTTGATCATTTTGACCATTTTGATCATTTTGGTCATTTTGATCATTTTGGTCATTTTGGTCATTTTGATCATTTTGGTCATTTTGGTCATTTTGGTCATTTTGGTCATATTGGTAATTTTGGTCATTTTGATCATTTTGGTCATTTTGGTCATTTTGGTCATTTTGGTTATTTTGATCATTTTGATCATTTTGGTCATTTTGATCATTTTGGTCATTTTTGTCATTTTGGTCATTTTGGTCATTTTGATCATTTTGGTCATTTTGATCATTTTGACCATTTTGATCATTTTGGTCATTTTGATCATTTTGGTCATTTTGGTCATTTTGATCATTTTGGTCATTTTGATCATTTTGGTCATTTTGGTCATTTTGGTCATTTTGATCATTTTGGTCATTTTGGTCATTTTGATCATTTTGGTCATTTTGGTCATTTTGGTCATTTTGGACATTTTGGTCATTTTGGTCATTTTGGTCATTTTGGTCATTTTGGTCATTTTGGTAATTTTGGTCATTTTGATCATTTTGGTCATTTTGGTCATTTTGGTCATTTTGGTTATTTTGATCATTTTGATCATTTTGGTCATTTTGGTCATTTTGGTCATTTTGATCATTTTGGTCATTTTTGTCATTTTGGTCATTTTGGTCATTTTGATCATTTTGGTCATTTTGACCATTTTGACCATTTTGATCATTTTGGTCATTTTGATCATTTTGGTCATTTTGGTCATTTTGATCATTTTGGTCATTTTGGTCATTTTGGTCATTTTGGTCATATTGGTAATTTTGGTCATTTTGATCATTTTGATCATTTTGGTCATTTTGGTCATTTTGGTCATTTTGGCCATTTTGGTAATTTTGGTAATTTTGGTAATTTTGGTCATTTTGGTCATTTTGATCATTTTGATCATTTTGGTCATTTTGGTCATTTTGATCATTTTGGTCATTTTGATCATTTTGGTCATTTTGGTCATTTTGATCATTTTGGTCATTTTGGTCATTTTGGTCATTTTGGTCATTTTGGTCATTTTGGTAATTTTGGTAATTTTGGTCATTTTGATCATTTTGATCATTTTGATCATTTTGGTCATTTTGGTCATTTTGGTCATTTTGGCCATTTTGGTAATTTTGGTAATTTTGGTAATTTTGGTCATTTTGGTCATTTTGATCATTTTGATCATTTTGGTCATTTTGGTCATTTTGATCATTTTGGTCATTTTGATCATTTTGGTCATTTTGGTCATTTTGATCATTTTGGTCATTTTGGTCATTTTGGTCATTTTGGTCATTTTGGTCATTTTGGAAATTTTGGTCATTTTGGTCATTTTGGTCTTTTGATCATTTTGGCCATTTTGATCATTTTGGTCATTTTGATCATTTTGGTCATTTTGATCATTGGTCATTTTGGTCATTTTGGTCATTTTGGTCATTTTGATCATTTTGGTCATTTTGGTCATTTTGGTCATTTTGGCCATTTCGGTCATTTTGGTCATTTTGGTCATTTTGGTAATTTTGGTCATTTTGGTCGTTTTGGCCATTTTGATCATTTTGGTCATTTTGATCATTTTGGTCATTTTGGTCATTTTGGTCATTGTGGTCATTTTGGTCATTTTGGTCATTTTGATCATTTTGGTCATTTTGGTCATTTTGATCATTTTGGTCATTTTGGTCATTTTGGTCATTTTGGTCATTTTGGTCATTTTGGTCATTTTGGTCATTTTGGTCATTTTGGTCATTTTGGTCATTTTGGTCTTTTGATCATTTTGGCCATTTTGATCATTTTGGTCATTTTGATCATTTTGGTCATTTTGGTCATTTTGGTCATTTTGGTCATTTTGGTCATTTTGGTCATTTTGGTCATTTTGGTCATTTTGGTCATTTTGGTCATTTTGGTCATTTTGATCATTTTGGTCATTTTGGTCATTTTGGTCATTTTGGTCATTTTGGTCATTTTGGTCATTTTGGTCATTTTGGTCATTTTGGTCATTTTGGTCATTTTGGTCATTTTGGTCATTTTGGTCATTTTGATCATTTTGGTCATTTGGTCATTTTGGTCATTTTGGTCATTTTGGTCATTTTGATCATTTTGGTCATTTTGGTCATTTTGGTCATTTTGGTCATTTTGGTCATTTTGGTCATTTTGGTCATTTTGGTCATTTTGGTCATTTTGGTCATTTTGGTCTTTTGATCATTTTGGCCATTTTGATCATTTTGGTCATTTTGATCATTTTGGTCATTTTGGTCATTTTGGTCATTTTGGTCATTTTGGTCATTTTGGTCATTTTGGTCATTTTGGTCATTTTGGTCATTTTGATCATTTTGGTCATTTTGGTCATTTTGGTCATTTTGGTCATTTTGGTCATTTTGGTCATTTTGATCATTTTGATCATTTTGGTCATTTTGGTCATTTTGGTAATTTTGGTCATTTTGATCATTTTGGTCATTTTGGTCATTTTGGTCATTTTGATCATTTTGGTCATTTTGGTCATTTGGGTCATTTTGGCCATTTTGGTCATTTTGGTCATTTTGGTAATTTTGGTCATTTTGGTCGTTTTGGTCATTTTGGTCATTTTGATCATTTTGGTCATTTTGGTCATTTTGATCATTTTGGTCATTTTGGCCATTTTGATCATTTTGGTCATTTTGGTCATTTTGGTCATTGTGGTCATTTTGGTCATTTTGGTCATTTTGGTCATTTTGACAATTTTGGTCATTTTGGTCATTTTGGTCATTTTGGTCATTTTGGTCATTGTGGTCATTTTGGTCATTTTGGTCATTTTGGTCATTTTGGTCATTTTGATCATTTTGGTCATTTTGGTCATTTTGGTCATTTTGGTCATTTTGATCATTTTGGCCATTTTGGTCATTTTGATCATTTTGGTCATTTTGATCATTTTGGTCATTTTGGTCATTTTGGTCATTTTGGCCATTTTGGTCATTTTGGTCATTTTGGTCATTTTGGTCATTTTGGTCATTTTGGTCATTTTGATCATTTTGGTCATTTTGGTCATTTTGGTCATTTTGGTCATTTTGGCCATTTTGGCCATTTTGGTCATTTTGATCATTTTGGTCATTTTGGTCATTTTGGTCATTGTGGTCATTTTGGTCATTTTGGTCATTTTGGTCATTTTGGTCATTTTGATCATTTTGGTCATTTTGGTCATTTTTGGTCATTTTGGTCTTTTGATCATTTTGGTCATTTTGGTCATTTTGGTCATTTTGGTCATTTTGATCATTTTGGTCATTTTGGCCATTTTGGTCATTTTGATCATTTTGGTCATTTTGGTCATTTTGGTCGTTTTGGTCATTTTGGTCATTTTGGTCATTTTGGTCATTTTGGTCATTTTGATCATTTTGGTCATTTTGGCCATTTTGGTCATTTTGATCATTTTGGTCATTTTGGTCATTGTGTCATTTTGGTCATTTTGGTCATTTTGGTCATTTTGATCATTTTGGTCATTTTGATCATTTTGGTCATTTTGGTCATTTTGGTCATTTTGGTCATTTTGGTCATTTTGGTCATTTTGGTCATTTTGGTCATTTTGATCATTTTGGTCATTTTGGTCATTTTGGTCATTTTGGTCATTTTGATCATTTTGGTCATTTTGGTAATTTTGGTCATTTTGATCATTTTGGTCATTTTGGTCATTTTGATCATTTTGGTCATTTTGGTCATTTTGGTCATTTTGGTCATTTTGGTCATTTTGGTCATTTTGGTCATGGTGGTTATTTGGGTTATTTGGGTCATTTTGATCATTTTGGTAATTTTGGCTTTTTAGGTCATTTTGGTAATTTTCGTTATTTAGTCATTTTGATCATTTTGGCCCTTAACCTTCTGGTAGTCGCGCTATTGTACTTTGTGCACCGGTTGTAAGAACGTTTTGCAAGGGAGGCCGAAAACGCGACATTCGAATGGTTAAGATCATTTTGTCATTTTGGTAATTTTTGTCATTTCGGTAATGTTGGTAATTTTTATGCTTCAGATCATTTGGGTCATTTTGATCAATTTGGTAACTTTGGATTAGTACACTAAAGGTGGGGACGCGTTTCTTGTTTCATTATGTGTTTTTTTTTTTTGAGAAATGTTGACGAAATGAAGTGAAATTTGACAAGGTTTCAAATGACAGAAGAACATATGGGCAAATGGTTAAAAGTTGATAAATAGTTTTTTGAATAGAATTGAACTTTTTTTTTTAACAAAGTGAAACCCACAAGATATAATACAATTAAATAATAAATACATTTGAAAGAACTAAACTATGTTTGAAGTCAGTATAACTCTATCATGTTTGAGAGAATTAAATACAAACATACTGAAACTAAATTCATTTTAAATTTATTTGAAATTGTGAGCCAATTTGTAACACTTTCGTTTTATTTCAGTGAAAATAGCGGTTTAAGATAAATTTTCTTCAGGTTGTGATAGGATTATGTTGCTTCTTTTTCGTAATCAACAACAAAAAAGACATGAGCTAAATGGATACAAATATCTGGAAACTTGCAAGTTTTTCTACACACCGTTACCTATAATTTTACCCATTCACTCCAAATTGGGATCACACTGCTGACTTGCCGGAAAATTAAGGCTTGGGCTGAGATCCGTCAAGCATCAGTGGGACTCCACAGAGCCGAAGGGCACACCACCCTAGGTGCTGCGACCTCCCAACCATCCCCACCACCCAGCAATAGTCGGGGCCAATTTCGCGTTCTCGTGTTCTGGCCAAACAAAAGCAAATTCGTTTTAAATCAGCTCGTGCGCTCGCCCGTCGAAAAATTGCATTCTTTATTACTACTTCCTGCAATTATGAATGAATATATAATGCGAATCGGTTCTCACAGACGCGCGAGCGCACATAAATAAAATATAAATCGATTGATTAAAGTGGATATTATTATTTACACCATTTTAATTTTTCGACATATTCGCTGTCGCTTGTTGCTCTTTTGCTGGACGTTCAATCAATGGCCGTTTGTTTGCTCGTTCACGGTTGGCTTTTGTATGGAGCTGGGCCCGTATTGCATTCCACTCGATTTTTTTTTTGCTTTTGACTTTGAACAGCCATGTGAACACAACGTCAGTGCTGGAAAATAAAATTAATAATAATAAGCTATTAAATCAATTTTCGTATCGTTATATTGATATGTAAATTTACCTGTCGAACGGCGCAATTGAGTTCAGGTTATGAATGCGGCCGCAAGGGATTGGCACAGTTTTATATTTATTGTGGTTAAAAAATGGTGTGCCGAGTAGAGGACAGAGCTCGGTGAACTCATCTGTAAAGTACGGTTACTTGTTTCGCCGCCAGTGAATGCTATGACAAGTCGTGCTCACTCACTGAATTGCATCGATCAAAATTGATAAACCTGCTCTACTCGCTTCTTTGGCAAAGCATGACGGCATGGTCTATCTGTAGTCAGCACTACAGAGCTGCTTATGTACGGTGAATTCGAATTTTGTGATAATTAAACAGAAAACAGATTTGTAGCTAATTCGTATTTGGACGAAAATATTTAGATGGCAAGTCAATGATATTGAGCAAATATGTGCATTACATTATCTGTTTTTTCTCCTAGCTTCTTCTTCTTCTTTTTCTTCACACTAGCTAGTATGGTCTCACTTGAGCCGGCAGACCTCTAGGCTGGTAGGCAGGCAGCATACCAGAGTTAAGGTTCGCAATCTGATGGTTAAGCTCTTTCAGCACGACGACGACGGCGACGAACTTCGATATGAACTGAATAACGGATTGAAAAATAGTATGTTGCACCGACCGATGAAAAGAGATAGCAAGCATCGCTCTGGTCGCGTAACTTCGATAAATCTGCCTTGTTTGTCTGATTTTTTTTTGCTTCAACTTTTGCATAGATTCAAATGTTTGCGTGGTGCATTAGCGTATACTCTTGGAGAGATAACCAACAAATGCATTGCCGGTATGCCAAGGAAGGAAGGACAGGACACGTTCAAGAGCGCGCAAGAATTAGCCAGTACTGTCTATGAATGACAAGAGCTGAGAGCGATATCACCGGTGTATCTGTAATAAAATGCTTGCCATAAATCGTGACTAATTATATCAATTAATATATGCTGGTAATTAATTATGCACAAAGTTAATTTATGTATGATAGAGCTAAACTGGTGGATCAACTAGTGAATATATCATGCTATTTCTTTCTAGGTAACATTGTAGGTTATTTTTTCTATTGTTATCATAAACCATCTTAAGATATTCAATATTTTAAAATTATGACTGTTCAGCTTTTATAGTTTTATATGAGAGATTTACCCACTGTGTTATTTTTTTATTCGGAGGTTATTTTGAGGATTTTTTGTTATACAAAAAGAATTTAGTTGTTGTTTAGTTTCTGTTTTTAATTTAAGTTTTAAACTGGTTCTAAAGCTTTCAATTTGTCTATTGCCAGATTTTTTCTTTTTTTAATATATAAATTACGTTTAACCTAGCCTGGGCCATTATAAGTAGTATTTCAAATCGAAAGTTTTAGGTTGAAAACCCATCCAAATCCCAAGATGAGATCAATGTGATTGTTTTTTGCATAAGAAGCACAAACTCTGGTAAAAAAATCAACTCAAACCACGTGGACACTTGGGGGGGGGTGGTAGGCGATTGTCCACTAGCGTGGTTCACGTTTCTATGAAAAAGTTTTTTTTTTTGTCTGAACAATTGTCCTCGAGGAAGAGGGGGAAAGGGGGGGGGGGGGATTGAGAATTCAAAAAAAGTTTCCACGTGGTTTGTGGATGGTTCCTTTTCGATTGACAACATTGTTTCGAATATTTCATCAATTTAATCTAAATAAGTTTTTTTATCCGTGGTCTTGTTTAGCTTAAATATGACCGCAAAAAGGCATTAAAGTGATTTGTAAATTTGAAATGCAGTATTTTGACAAAAATTATGGTGATAAAATGTTTAGAAAATATAAATCGATAATGTGACAGCAAAAAGCACACAAATTTGGCTAAAAGTGAGAAAAAAAGAAAATGCTGTTATGTCTGTAATTAGATTATCCGAAAACTACTTTAAGCAAAGTGGGTTAATTATTTCCGGTGAAATTAAATGAAACTTTCACTGAATTTTCATCAACTGAAGTTTCAGTAGACGATTCCGCAATTTTGATTTTATTGAATTTTCAGTTAAGTCCGTTGCAAATATTTTTCAAAGCTTATGTCACCTCCCCCTTCAAAGTTTGTCCAAAAAATCAGAGGGCAAAAAAAATATTTTTTTCAAAAAACATCAAAATTTCAATGGAAATAGAAGTCTAATCAACTGAGAACAATCTAAACTGTCATTTTCTGCATTGATAATTATATTTCTCATGTTGCTCGTTTAACAATATTTTGAACTTTTATGAAATTACAATGTGCAGCACCGCAAAAACTTTGTTTTCTCGCAAAAATAAAAATTTTCTCAACACTTAGAAATTTTTTAAATCAATGATTGCAAAACAACTTGACAGGTGTAAAATGCATTTTAAAACACTTTTTTCATTCAAATATTAAAACTGTGGTCTGAAATTTAAATTTTTGAACCTTTTTTTTATTTTTTTTTGCCCTCCTCCCCCCTCCTCGATTTTGATCAGAAACGAAGGACATAAACTTCTAAAAATATTTGCAACGGCCTGGTTTTTTTTAAGTTATCATGAAATGATTTTTATGCCATTTTATGTCACACATAAAAAAAACTACTACTTAGCATCGAGGCATTTGTTTTTCAGGTATCTTACCTTTGTTGAAGAAGATCAAAACAAAATATCCAAATCAAAGTATTTTTTCCCACTCACTGATTTTTATATTACATAATTTAAATAGTAAAAATATTTAAATTAGTTATCCGAGAAAAGTATTTTTCACAATTTTCTGGGAAATAGCTCTAACTTCAACTGTGAACTTATCAACAAAGTCAGTTGGAATAATCTTTCTCAGCTTCTATTGCCAATATGTTGTCAGATTGAATGCTCGTCACGAGCACAGCAGCACATTTTCAAACCCATATCTGGGTGCCTCCAATGAACAAATATGAGTATTATGACACATTTTCAGGCTATCGGCTACACCGGCTATGGAATAATAAATTATGTAAAACACATTTTATTACCTAGAAAATCGCTTATGGCTAATCACCCGGAATGGGCAACCTCACGACTCGTAGAGTACATCGCATCATCACCAGCACCATCATCATAATCGGTAACACGCTCCACGGTACTCGCTTTAGGTACTCTCAAAGTCTCTCGGAGCATAATGCGTTTTTGATGGAACAGCATCTCCGTTTTTAGCTCGCACGTGATCTCGCGGAGGACCAGCAGCTGGGCGAAATATCCATACGCATCGCGCCAACGCGACCATTTACAGAAGTTCCACGAGGCTTGAAGCGACGCGTTTCAAATGCCTCGAAAAAAAAAGTTACCTTCGAACACACACACTTCAGCTTCGATTAGCGGAGAGTTATGATGCGTTGCGCACCCCTCGACGGCCCGTGCAATGCGAACGCGCACTGCATAAATTGTGACAATGCCACAAGAAAAGGAAATGGAATGCATCTAGTTATTATTACTCTAATTACTCATTCAGTAGGTTGCAGCACTCTCAGTCAGTCAGTCACTTAGGACGACGGCATTCGCTACAAGGCAACATCTTCTTAGGAGCGATTGCTAATTAAATGACAGTTTGCAAATTTGTTGAGCATAGTAAAACTAGGTTTTGTAATTCGAGTTGACTGGCAGGTGGCCGTTTTAATGGCGGCTATCAATGGCGCGACGATAGTTGGACAAATGAACTTGCAAAACTGGACGGAATGCAGCCATGGAAGTCGTTTATGCACGCAATCACATTGCTATGATACACACTCCATAATGAGAGAGTTGAGAGATGCAGGTGTTTTTATTCAAATTCTAGGTTTGAAACAAAAAAGCCCTTAGAATGTTAAATAGAATAAAATTGATATCATATCAAGAATAACTCTCTCACGTTACAACTCAATCCTCGAACTGAATCATTTCACTGGATTAATAATTCCGGCAATTCACAACATTGTTTTGCTAATGTATACTCTCTTGTTGTACCAACTTCCGTTCCGTTTCATAAACAAAACAATACCGCGCATAGTTAATCACTCAAATGGGACCACGCGAGGTCCACGGCAGCCAATTCAAACTGTCTCCAAATTTACAAAACAAAGGCGACAGAACAAGTTTATATGGTCATTAATTTGGCTCATAATTACAATCATAAAGAGCGCCGCGCGCAATGGCATATGAAATCATAACAAAAACATACATATATCTCTTTCGCCACCGTCGTCCGGCCCCCCATTCTGGCATTTTCGAGTTATAACGGCGTGCAACGGAGCACAGCGCGGCAAAACACCTAAATAGGGAAAAGGGCAGCTTTTATCGGATTTCTACACACAATGCGTTCACATTTATATGCATACACCAGTTGTTTAAATATCATTTAAATATCTTTCAAAATTAACAAAATATTCCCGAATATTGTTACAAATCAATCACAACACATAAATTCGAAAAAAAATCGTAATCAAAAATTAAAAAATAACCCAATTACATCTGCACCACCCCTAGTAGGTGCCAGAGAATAACCGAGTCTGCTCATTACTGAAACTCACCAACGTCATCATAAGCGTAAAATTTTTCGCATAACATTATAAAGCTAAATATGATACCGTATTCATTCTTGTCCCCACTCTTTCCCGTGCTTCGGTACTTTTGCCATGACGAAGAGGACAGAGGGGGGGGGGCTCTTCTATCCACACCACCCTGCCGGAACGACGACTGGTTCCGCCGCCTGTTTTGGTTTCATTTCGGTCACCTTCTTTTATGTTGAGCAGAGCTGGGAAGTGGCGGAGGAGGATTTATATGCTAGTTTGTAAAATCATATCCGTTTTTCACACGGCATCGATTACACACCGGACACGGTGCTTTTGACGCGATTCTAGCAAAACAGTACAAAATTTAAAATAAAACCCCGAGCGGGGAAAGAGGGCCCTCACAAAGCCCGCAATTCCCAGTTCCTGGTCGGAATTCCGTGTCAGCGATGTCACATTGAGCGTTAAGTTCGCAGGTTTAAATTTTAAGTGGATGAAATTAATATCGTTTGGAGATGTTTTGCGTTTTTTTTTGCCGAGCAATTATGACGGAGTTGTGAAACACGTATTAAAATTCTGATGGGTGACAAATTCGTTGGGGGGTTGGCGAGCTTCCGAAGGCATTTTCCTGTAAAATAAAATTATTATGTTTTATTATGTTCGCACTGCTGAACAGAGGGTGGTGCAAAATTTACCTTCTCGATACAAAATCATCACATGAATGTGGGTAACGCTATTAAATGGTGACATGGTCAAAGATATGATAAATGTGACAGGAACGACAAGACAAGCATTAAAAAAAAGTTTTGTTTTTTGCTCCGTTTCCTCCGTTCGGTGGCAGTGACACTTGCAACTCATAAATTTGATTTACGACAAAATATCTCACAGCAAAAAGCCATGTGAACGTTGGCTAAGTGGACTATAAAAGTGAGTCTCGTTATTTGTATTATGGATTGCTGGTTCGTGACCACCCACTACAATGACTTTGGTGTGATGCACTGATATGATATAATTCAATGATAATAGATTTTTGTAAATATATTCGATTTTTTTCATTCTGTTCTACTATTATATCCAGGAATGGAAATTTTCGACACAAAATCTAATAAAATTTACATCATTTATACACGTTCGAATAATTCGATGTAAAAAATGCAAAAATGGATAAATTAAAAAGATTGCTAACAAATGGACCACTCATATAATTTTACGTTCATTTTTTTTTACTTTGTTTATGAAGTAATACAAACAAAAATTGAAATGATAGAACTTCTTCAAGAAGAGCAAATTCTGTGCATGAAGTCAAAGTCCACCGCATCTTACAGCAAAAGTATTTTTGTTTTATATGTATAATAAAATGACATAAAATAAAAATACCCACCAACAGTCGTAAATGTAACAAGATTTTGCTTTACTATTCCCTCGAGTATGCTTTCCCATTTAGACAATCGGACCGAAGCCGGCTCTAGTGTCCATCGCTATGCTTTTGTTGGCCTGTTCTGCTGCTTCTTCTTGTAATCAAAACATGAATTTATGCTTTTTGGAGGGGGAGTGATCCTGAAAACTTTTCCTATGCTATGGTTTTGCGGTGTCCTATTGCATCGAGTCGTTTATTCAAGCTTGGGTTCGCCATACTAGATGTTACTGCTAACTTTATTCTAAATTCTTAGCCAAACTTATTGATAGAACATAACCCCTACCAGCTCATAGCGATAACCTCGGAAAGGCTAGAAATTTGATTTCGTATCGATTCCGGGTTTGCATGTCCATTTCGTCGATTGTTCTGATTGCTATCCCTAAGGCATAAATTATCCCTCTTGCTTCCATAAACTTTGATGATAGAGTGCAAATTTTGCTGGCCAAACGTAAGAAATCACACTTTCGTAGCAATACCGTTCTTACGATAAACCGTTCACATAAATGTATATTGTACGCTTCAAGAGAAACTGGCAACCAGCAGAGCTAACATTTTCCGAGTATCCCTTTCATAACTGCTGCTTCCAGCCTTTACCGGGTTTTGTTTACAACTCTTTTGAGACAAACGACCTTGCCCCTTTTCAAAACATTTTTAATTACTATATTGAACAAAGATCTTTCCCTGACTTGACCAACTTGGCCGAAGGCGATCATAAATCATACAAACATTCTTCAAACCCAAAAAGGTTTGTGCAAAAAGTTACACAAAGGAGTGAACATATTTCCATCTTTTCCTAGAAAGTCAATTTTTCACTCCCTATTTGCGCAGTACCGTTCTTAGTTTTCTTTTTTTTTTGTGCAAATCAGAACCCCCGAACGGAACCTCGGAGACTCATAAAAGATCCCTTTTACCGTTTCCACTTTAACTCGAAACGCACACTCTCGGCGGTTCGGGAAGCGAAAAAGATCTGTTACCTGTCACGGTGTCATTTTGGGTAAGTGTGTTTCTCTCATTTTCATCTTCTTACGCTCTTCGCCTGGCAAAGGTTAATGAGCAGAAGAAGGGCAGAATGACAGTTTTGGGGTTAGGATAATTAGTTAATGAAGCACATAAATAATCCATTGTCCGGCACATTTATTAATATTGGAAGATGCTTTTTTAAGGAAAGCAGTAGGAGACAGTTATAACCGAGTCAACAAGCTGCTCGCACAGTAGGACGCAATTTATGGACATTCAAGGACGGGGCGTATTTTGCATGGTTTGCAAATTTACACGTAGAGTAAAGGTTATTTGCAAAACGAAAAAAACGTCTTCACATGACAAATTCTACCTGCTGTAACATCTCAAACACCGTTTGGCACGATCTGATGAAGGTCCAAGAATGCAATTCTGCCAGCATCGACAGATTTCGACCCTTCCATACATAAGTAATAAAGTACAAATTGAAGACACAGCATTTTAATAAGTCAAAGTCTGTCGGAAGGGAAGTTGAAAAGAAAGAAAACAAACTCAAATTAACTTGATACATAAAATTGGCTATGCGATGCTCGTTCAGGTTTCCCCCCCACCTTTGGTCAACCCTTTTCTCACTTGGAATTTCTTTCATAAACAGCGAGCACAAAGGCGAAGAGCTGTCAGACACGTACTGAAATTACAACAATTTTACTATCAATTTCCAACATCTTGATTTTGAAATAAAAATAGAAATTTTCTTGTCAAGTCAAATCAAATTTGATTGTGTTTTGAATTGTGCTCTGGCTCCGTCCCAAGAAGGTTGTAGTGAAGAACAAATGATGAATAATAAATAAATTTAGCACGAAATGTTCAACTTTCCTCATGATTCCGACTGATTTTTGTGGGAAAACTCAAGATTTCTGTTCCCGCGTGTGTTCTCCCTTGTCTGGGGGGCTGACTGGCCTTGCACCTCCGTGAGGCAACGCGGTTCTCAATTTGCATCGGGGAGTGCAAAAGTGGCTTTTGGATTTTCCATCCATCCGTCGGTTGCTGTCCGGTCCAGCGCAGCTTTGGAGGTTCATTCATGGCCGCACTTGGTGCGCGCTTTGCATGTTGTTGGGCCATGATGCTGGCACGGGAAAGTTTTTCGGACCTGGGGGAAAAGCGTAGGAGAGGGAGGGATGAGGCTCGGGGTCATAATGACTGAGACGGATTTTCGCTCCCTGTCTGGCCATAGCAATTCATTGAATTCTCCAATTGGTTCCGCGGTGCCGAGCCAAGATGGACAGTTTCATGTGCCCTCCGAAGCGAGAAGTTTGTTCGCGAGTTTAACTATTCATAATAATTGTAGGGCAATTTGGGGTATAAAAGTCGTTAGAAAATGAAGTACAAATTTTAGTTTTTTTTGCATTCATCACATTTTCTATACAAACACCCAAACATGAGCAGCGAAATCCTCTAAACTCTTTGACCCTTCTGATCGTGACAAAGATGAACTCACGTTTAAATAGCATCATTCATTTGCAAAGATAACATCGCATTACAGGA
This sequence comes from Culex quinquefasciatus, assembly GCF_015732765.1. NCBI lineage: Eukaryota > Metazoa > Arthropoda > Insecta > Diptera > Culicidae > Culex > Culex quinquefasciatus. Next base: position 224,842,875 of record NC_051862.1, on the reverse strand, counting down.
ATCTTTGATTTGGGTGTACAAAAGTGATAGTAAATAAATATTCATACCAAAAACCAATCTGAAATATCATTTTTTTCTTGTATTCTTTTTTTACTTTTAGGGGACCTGGACTGTCGTTTTATAGTGAAATTATGTATAAGTCATTTTCTCGATTTTGATTATATGATAAATCCTTTTATTGAGGGCTGCAATCTGACGTTATTTTTTTTCCTTTAAAAATTACTTTAAGCTAAAATACAAATTAATGCCGATACAGTATCGCTTATTGGTGAATACATCGCTTATTGGTGAATACATCATATGTTCACAAAACGGCAGTGAATTTGGAGTAGATAATTTTACCACATTTCGTATTAAAATAAACCTTATTTTGGAAACTTAATTTACAACAAGGAAAATCATAATTATGAAGATTTTCCATGAAAATTCAAAATCATGTTTATTTACTTTGAGGTATTTTTTATTGATGGAAGGTCTAGGATACGCCATAAGCAAGTGTCATGACCATTGTTTAAAGAGCCAGTATATCTTGAGAAATCAACCAAGAAACCCCAATCTCTTCGCAAGACAAATGCAGCAAAATGAAAAATAGAGAAAAGAACTGCAATTTCGGGTTGCAGAGTGCAGTTTTTCCTTTATGGACGATTATTATTTACTCACGCTCTCTGGTGGGCGAATTGCCCCAGCAGTCTTGATTGGCTAATGGGTCCCTCGTTTTTTTTTTTTGTTTCGCGAGAAATATATACAAAAGCTGTACGTACCCTCAGAGTGACTCAATTGCTTGCCAAGTGTGATGGACACAGCGATATATTTCATCGGCAAGGTTTGAAAAACAGAGCGCAGAGCGGAGTGCAACGGGGGCCACTTCAATCAATTATTTTGTCTGGATATGTGATATTTCGCCAAAGAGTATCGCGCTCGCTCTCGCGCACCCAGTGTGATAATGATAGTTATTTTCATTTGTTCAATTGGTGTATTAAACGATTGCAAATAAATTTTCAATTTTGTAATTATTGTATTTAGAATATCATCCGATCGCACGGAGAAGTCAGAGTGTGAGATAAAAGCGAACTCCCCAACGGACCCAGAAGTGAGAGTGAGGTCGATGGCGAGGTGGATTGGTTAATTCGTAATCGGACCATCTGTGCTGCTTGGCCATCATTGGGCCAGAATTAAACTCTGTGGCCGCCAGACCCCAGAGCGGAGTGGTCGGTGGCAAAGAACATCCGAGCGTCAGAGTGGGTTTGGTGGCGGAAGCCAGCAATAGCTGACCAGCAGCAGCTTGAATGGCAGTAAATTGAGGCTTGGTAACTCGGACGAGCACAAGTGGTGAGGTAATTTGATGCGCAATCATGTATTATAAAACGAGCTTTTGGGATATGAGATAGGAAATTTTCGGTTAATTAATTGCAATTTACTGCGAGTGCTTGGTTTGTGAGTTAGTGATACATGGTTAGGGATGTTAAATGTATTTGTCGATAAAAAAAAACTAATTGTTTTGATATTTTAACCCAACCGGTAAAGGTTATTCAATTCAAGGTCATATTTGAAATAAAATTAAGCAAATAAGAAACCCCCTTAGAGGAAACACCAATCAGGGCAAGCAAGTCAGTGGAACAAATTTCTCTCGTCACGTTTATACCTGAAATGAATGAATAATTTGTCCCGGAGGGGGGCTGTTAATAACTGCACCATCATACACCAAATGCATAGCCACAGGCCAGCAAGCCACTTGTCAGCAACAAAGGGACCGAGCGAGTGGTGTTGACAGACCACGAATGAGTGACGCGACACGATGACGATAGACGTGTCTATACTTTGCGGATGCACAAAAAAAAAACTGTGAACAGGGTTAAGCAATCGAAATCTGAGAAACAAGCAATATAACAATATTAATTGAACAAACAATTCCACAATTTCTTATGCGAAAACATAGCCAGTTTTCTTGTAACCATCACGAGTTATCGCGATTTTACGAAAAAAAAGTTATGTTACGTTTTTTAATATAAATGTCTGCTCTACAACTTTCTAAAACATTCTTTTGCTCTAAAATATAACACTGAAAGGTTACAAAAAACGATAAACTTTCAATGTCAAATTTTGTACTTAGAGAACATTGAACCAGCATCATCCTAAACGACAAATTTGTTTTTCACAATTCGGTTCCAAATCCATCACAAGTTGTATTATTCAAAGCTCGTACCAAACATTCCGAAAACACACGTATCATCGGTAACGGTTCACAAACATCACGCTCGACTTTCCGTAATACACAAACAAAATATGGTTTATGCGCTCGGTTTATCCAAATTCGTGGCCCAGGGAAGATGACTCCTTCAACGAAGATTCACCGCGCCGCGAAGACAAACTTTCCGACCTGGCGGCCCTTTTGCATTACTTATGTAGAAGGGGGTGAGATCGTTCGTGATGTTTTCCACCCGTACACATTCCGATTAAGGTGAGTCGTGAATCAGCGTAGCAAATAATTTAGTTATTCAAAGTGCCAGGAAGAAGGGGTGACAGAATTTCCCGGGTTGGGCACAGTTGCTGCCGTGGCTGATGTATACGACATCTTCATAATTTGTTGGAAGTATTAATGGATCGCAGGTACTAAACAATGGTCTTAATTTTTCCTGTCACACCGCCGGGGGGAAGTCATGTTTTGAACACAAAGCAGTGTGAATTATCGCGAAAAGTTTGTGTGTTTTTATTTCGTGTGTGGCGTCATTTTTTTTGTTGTTTAATTCGTGGCGGTCAATGAATATGAAAAAGTGTACCCATTATTCTCCGGCTGAACATGTAACCTGGTGGAATATTAAATGAGCTCGATGGTATAAATTTAATATCTCCGGCAACTGAACTTTACTTGCACGTACACAAACATACTAAAGCAATGGTTCATAATCATTCTTGTTTGTTTCATACGAGTGCAGACGATATGAGGTCTACTCATTTTTTATTTAAATTTTATTTTGTTCCACTATTTTAAATACCTTCTGTATGCATTTCATTAGCCTATCAGCAATCACATTTTCCGTTTTATTGTTACACTTTTTTCTGTTTTGATTTTTGTCGCTCCGAATCGAACCAATGTCTCTTGTTGCTATCATCCTGCATACTAACACGGAAAACATAAACCATACACACATCTGAAAATGAGTTCTATTTAAAACTGTTTACCAAACAGCCGGCGGAATTATCTACGAAACATTCTTAACGCTCCAGGCCGTGCCACATAAATCGTAATAAATATTTATAATGCTTTAATCGCACAACACGTGCTAAGTGCGTTTGAAAGCACAATTTAAAGGTCTTTTGACCTGGAATTGGGGCATGACACAGAACCTCCATCGTAGAAATTTCCTCGTAGTAACGTTACAATTCAAAAATATCAAATATCTTCAAAACATTTCTCGTCGATAACCCTAACCGTTGTACGCCGTTAAACTGCAACAATTAATTGCAGATATAAAATTTAAAGGGTCAATTTGTAGGGTCCTGTAGCGCCTAGATTATCACTCCTCGGCGACACAGAGCAGAGCGCGACTGGCGTCAGAGGCTATCATCTTTTTGACATCGATTTTCCGTATTTCCCATAACTATCCTCTGTGTGCACATGCAGTGCATTCAATCCCAAGAAGACGACGACGAAAGAGAAAAATATAAAGAATGTTCATGCTTACTGTTTGTCGCTTCTGCTGAATTGCATCATGTGGAATGCACTGGTCCTTTTTCCTTGCTGCTGCTTCTCGTGTTGGCCTCTGCTTCCGAATGTGACGACATATTCGGCGTGTTCTTCTGCAGTGCAGTGCGATACGGTCCATTTTGCTTCTCTATTTTGTTCCTGTTTCTCTGCACTGCCCTGCAATACTGGGTTCTCTCAGGTGCATCTCCACCTTGGTTGCTTCGAAATGCATGAAAAAAGAAGGTTCTCCCCTTGCTATGCAGTGTTATCGATGAAGCAAAGAGCGTATAATAATATCTTTAAGTTTCATTTGTTTGTTTTATTCTCAAAGTTTTATCTGTTCATTTTCTCCACGGTTCCCCCTTGCCTTGCATCATTGGCTGGGCACAATCCGGTGGGGACGATACCATTTCGTAGGAGGTACTTTCGCAGGTCGCGCACATTGTTGATACCAGTGTGATAGTGCTCTTTCTCGTTCCGGGCTTCTGCCCTTGAACGGCGACGACGACGACAACCATGCCCAAGACCAGGATCGTCCACGACAAGGGCGGCGTGTTCCATACCAAATGGCGACCCTCTGCACCTCCCTCTACCACCATGCTGATTCCATGCTCATTCCAAGTAATATGTATATTTCAACTCATTTAAATTTTTTGAAACATCTTACATATTTTTTAATTAAATAAATATACACAGTCGAATGTGTTCTAATACAACCGGGCCAGCAAGGGGCCATTGGGGGCGACATCATGAGTAAAATAACGTGCGTTGTTTCGACCATCTTCCTGGGACCTGGGTGGAGGCGGTGGTGGCCACAACCGTGAGATGGGAAGGTATCATTCGGGGTTTGAGTTTACTGTGGCCAACATCCGAGAGGTAAAATAAGCATGGAAACGACAACGATCGATACTGCTGCTGTTGCGGAAAGTCCGACGATCGAGTGCGCTGTGTGCAAGTCCACGGGAAAGTTATGAGATCAGCCTGTTGTTCACGAGGTCACGTCTTGTTCACTTGGATGGTGCAAGATGTGTGAATATTTTCCAGAATATGAATATACCATCCAAGTTGCTAGAGTACGAAACTATGCGAACGTTTTCTTTAATTTATCCGATTTGTTTTATTTTAATCTTTTCTATGAGTTTCGAAAATAAGCCAAAATCAAATCATAAAATTATTAATTTAAACAATTTTTCTTTGTTTTAAAACACATTTTTAAGTTTTTTTTAATAAAATCAAAGTATCTTCAATAAAACTATACATTATAAATGTTGTACTTTAAAATGTGAAAACCCATTTTGTCATGGTTATTTTGACAAAATCATGTGATATTTTAACTGAAAACATGTCTAACATTTATTAATTAACTAGCTAAATAATATAAAAGCCAAAAATAAATCAATTCATTTTTCAAAAATGTTCAAACCTAAATTTGTAAATTATTATTTAAGTCAGCTGGAGTACTAAACCATGAAATTGATCATTTTTATGATTTTTCTAAAGATTTAAATAGGAAAAAAAATCGAACTCAAAGAAAATACTTTTGGTAATTTTATGATATTTTTTAAATTTTAGAATCCACTTCCCGCCTCTGTGAACAATTATCTATACAAAAAAAAGTTTGTTTGTTGTGATGATTGTCCATCACAACAAACAAACTTTTTTTTGTATAGATAATTGTTCACAGAGGCGGGAAGTGGATTCTAAAATTTAAAAAATATCCGCTTGGTTTATAGACATTTGCAAACAAAAAGATTATTATACCCAATTGTGACCCAGCGAAAAAAAAGCTATAGAGGTCAATTTTTTTTCAGATTTATTGTTTTTCCCGAGTTCAGAAGGTCATTTTGAGATAATTTTGCTCTACGGAAATTTTATTTCTCTCGTTTATGTTTTTCTTGTTTCATTTTTAGTATTAGTGGTGTATTTAGTGGTGTAGGGGTAAGCATGATTGCCTCTCACCCAGTCGGCATGGGTTCGATCCCAGACGTTCACGATTTTCGAGACGAGATTTGTCTGATCACGCCTTCCGTCGGACGGAAAGTAAATGCTGGCCCCGGACTAACCTAAAGGTTAGATCGTTAACTCAGTCCAGGTGTAGGAGTCGTCTCCCTTGGTCCTGTCTCGGTGGAGTCGCTGGTAGGCAGTTGGACTAACAATCCAAATGTCGTCAGTTCGAACCCCGGTGTGGATGGGAGCTAAGATTTAAAAAGAGGTTTGCAATTGCCTCAACAATCAAGCCTTCGGACACCTAGTTTCGAGTAGGAATCTCGCAATCGAGAACGCCAAGGAAATGCTGTAGAGCGAATAATTTGATTTGATTTTAATCTTTTGCCCACATATCTTTTTATCTTTTGCCCACATAGCGATCCAGTAATTTTTAACTTTTTGGAGTGTTTTCACATTTTTAGTTAATCATATATCATGATTTTTTATATTGCGTTAAGACATGCATAGTTAGGTAAATGAATAAAATTACTGTATTCTTGTTTTGACTTGAATTATGGTGATTATTAGTAAAAGCACAACCTAAGTGAAAATGCATACTTTCTAGCATTGGCAAAGTCACATAAAACAAGTGAAAGTTTCAAACCCATTTTCTAAAAAAAAATAGAATTCTTCTTGCTGAAGCTTTGGAAGTTATAAAATTTGTTGAAAAATTTAAAATGGCAAAATTTCAGATCGAAGCACAAGAAGCTAAATTTCTGGATACACAGCAAAAAATCCGATGGTAAAATCTCATGCAAAAGCGATCATATTTGTGAGAAAAGTAATAAATATTACACACCGCATGCAACTTGGTCCTGGAATCGAATGTGAGCGCTAGGTGAACAATTCGATTATCTTTTACTCCGTAATCTATACACCCACGTGCATAAGTTTTTTTTTGCACAAATTCTAGTGCTACAAATATCGGCGCAACCGCCGGGATTCAAACCCAGCTCTCAGATAGAACTGGTGCCTTAGCCCGCTCGGCTGTCAGACCAATTGCAGGATAAACGCCTAAATATGAGCCTGGAGTTTCAGTCAAGTAGGATTGCCATACTGATGGGCTTCATATTTCTGGGTGTACTATTACATGAAGTTTCATAAAATAATGCAAAATTTATTTTACACCCAGGCCTTTTACACACAGTTGGATTACAACATTTTGTTTGCTGTGTAGTTTATAATCCATTAACAGATTTAAATCTTATCATCTTTTGTTCGAGAAGAATGAAGTTGAATTTCTAATTAAATTAAAGAAAAAGTGAAAAATGCTCAATTTCTATCTTTACCGGTGGGGAGTTGTTTTCAACTAGTGACTTACTGGATTTACAATCATGTTTGATTTTCATACCGGGATGATAAAATCAAATTTTCCAACACCATAAAAAAATAGTTTGCTTCTTCATGCTATAAAAAGTGATATATTTCAACCAATTAATTAATAATCTATTTAATTTGAAATCAAATTATAACGACAAAATTGTCGACTGACTCCAGTTCATCAGACCGCGATAAAGTGATGTTTCTTTTCCATAGAACGAAAAAAATCATCTAATCAAGCGCGATGTTTGGTATTCAGCGTGCTCAATATTCAATACCACGGCTCCGAGCGAAAATCATCTCTTACTCATTTTTAAACGCTTGCCGCATACCTCAAAGCTTCTCAACCGTGAAGGAAAAGCACAAAAACTTGTAAAATAAATTTCACACTTATTAGCTCGATGGCTACTGCCGAAGCGCGCCCGCTGATGGGTTGCGAGGTGTTGAATATTATTAAAAATATGATAAAGCTAATTTCGAAGCTCAACTTCTTCCACCATTTCGTCCTAGTCATTCTCCTCCAGGCCCAGGGATGGGCGGTGGATGAGGTGGAAAAAGTTTAAATTTTTTCCACCTCTATTCTTCCCTTTTCTGGAGGTCGATCGAACTCACACACTTCAAAAGAGAGTGGTCGGCAAGCTGCCTTTTCCTGCCTGCCGCACCTGCCAACTGCATCACGACTAGGGGCACCAATCGGCAGCTTCAATCCCCTACACGCACACACACACACATAACAAGAAGCTACAACCAGGAACAACAAAGTATTATAGACTTCTCACTCTCCAGCCGGCAGAAGCTCAGCTCATTCAGATTCAGCGTAACGCCATCAGTCATTCACTAAGTCGGACCTTCAATCAAATCTTCAAAAGTGTTGCTACTGCTTCGACTGCTGCTGCTGCTACACTCAGTAGAACAATGAAGATTAGGGCAACTGTTTCCTCCTTAGGTAAAAATACAACAGGAAAAGCTATTTTGAAAGTTAATTGCTGACAGCTTGTAACCTATCGCTTGTACGTAGTACAATCTCTGGTTACAATGCTTCGCATAATCCTGTCAAACTGAACCGTAGGGACAAGTTAGGATATTGTAATCAACCATTACACTTAAACAACATACAAAACATGGTATCCCTATTCCTAAAACGGTTAGCACGACTCACATCTCTTTGAGCAATTTTCGAAATACGCAAGAACAAAGACTTAAAATTAATAAAAGGGACTTCGTCATTTTGAATCGTCCTCATTTGCCGCTACCGACTTGAACCCGTTACATATGTTCTAGTCCAACCTGTTAATGTTTCGTAATTTAAAGTGCAGTGTAAACGTTAAAACAGTGTTAAATGTTAACAGCATTCCTGTAGCCGGCAAAATGGTAAATTAGTGTCCTTAACTATGTGAGTCGTGTCTAAAGAGTGTCTTTTATTGTTAATTTAGTGTCAGGAGTTGGTCCCAACAACGCACCATCCAAACTAATCGTCAAGGACCGCGCTCAACGTAAAAAGAGGTCGTTTGGTTGGTGGTGCATGGAGTGTCACAAATAGTGGTAATTATTGATTTAAAAATTGTAATATCTGCACAAGCACATAAAATGAACTCCTTCCAGAACCTCCAAGTTGGCAAAGCGCGCCAACCCGAGAATTCTGTAGAGCGCAATGGCGGAGGCCATCCGGTGAGTTCATTGTTTAACCACTAGACACGAAAGCACAAGTACTAAAATAAACCTTAAACACTGTACAGGTTTTTTTTTATCAAAGACAAAGACACAAAACCAAAGACACCAAAACCGTTGCTGCGCCAGGCCTGGCCGGAGGAAGATCCTCCGACTTGACTCGACCACCGCGGGATACACTAGAACACACGAACACACACACACATGGTTAGGTTAGTTTTAAAACAACGAAAAATAATAAATTAGGACAATTAAACGCAATAAACATGACTTTTTCCATAACCCAAAGCGACGATCTTTTGTGATTCTTTTTGCCAGGACAGTGCGATTAGCTGAATCGAACCAGGATTGTGAAAGGGTAGGTACAATTCTCCTTCCCCACGTCAAATGTGAGCAGTTGCAGATCTCTACATCTCTCTCTCATCTCCAAGAGTCTCAAGTTCTGGTTTTTATTTAATTTTTAATTAATGAACTAGTGGTGGTAATTGCCCCTTAGTTCGTTATTACAAGCTTTTTCCAGTTAAAACACTTTTACCAATTTTCAATTTACCAGCAATAAAATAATTTGAATAATAATAATATGAACAATGACAGCTCCCGTCCCACTAATATTTACACACAAGATCATCTGTTATTACTCTTAGCTTTTCAGAAAAATGTAATTACAAAAGCCGACTCTAAATAATCCAAATATATTCAATTTTAGATCCAAATAAAACCGTTCAATTCTAAACTGTGCTACTGAGTGTAGACGATGATAGTGCCGATGATGACTAATCAGATTGCGATCGATTACAGAATACACAGAAGCGTGTCTAAATGGATGATATTAATAACTATTCATCGGTTGCTCTCGTCGGAAGGCCTTTTTGTGGCTGGTTGAGCCGCTGCTCATGCATGCGAGAGAGAGGCCGCAGTGCAAAAGAATGCCGACTTGATTCTATTTTCGACTTTTTCCAAAACTTTAACGTTTTTTTTATAAATTAAAGAAACAAAAACTTATGATAAAATAAAAAAAAGCCTTGGATTTTTAATAGAAATAGGTAAAAAACAGGTCCTTTCACCCTACCAACAAAAGAGAACCTACCAAAATCGCGGGTCTCTGGAGTCATCCTCTACATGTTCCACACAATGTACACAGCCCCAGCCAGCTCGGTGCGACGACGACATCAACGGTTTGCGCTAGACATTTTGGGGGCTTTCTACGACGACGACTCTTTGGGGAGTACAGACCCTGACGCGCCGTCGTCATCGTTGCCAGTTAGTCTCCCCCTTGGCGCGGCGAAGCTTTGAATGAATGTGTTCTTATTTCCGGACCACACGGGAATGGATTGAACGGAGTTTCGAATCATCAAATGAACGACTTGAGTTATTGAAGCTTTACACTAAATTTGAAGTTGTTTCGGAAGCTTAGGAGTAAAGTTTAGTTTAAATGTTTTTTTGCAATTCCGTCGTGAAACTACTTACTTTTCCTGTCATTCTTGAACGACGAAATAGCCTACTTTTCTGTACCAAAAATAACGGAATCGATTAGCAACACTTTTCAAAATAAATGCTGAAAAGTTCTACTTTTCAGCACTGAAATGGGTGCTGAAAAGTGGAACTTTTCAGCACTTGTTTTGAAAAGTAACACTTTTCAACGTTTTTTGATTTAAAGATTTATTGACAAAATACATGAAAATTCAACTTAAAATTTCACTCAATGTGTGTTTTTCTAAATTGCAAAAAATGTTGTATGGAACTCGTTGCATAACTTGATTTTTTCAGCACTCGTCGTATTTATCCAACTCGGTGAACCTCGTTGGATAAATGTACGACTCGTGCTGAAAAAATCCTCTTTTTGCAACTTGTTGCATAAACTACTATTTTAAACCCTATGTTCGAGAATTCAACCCCACTGATAATGCTGGCACTAAAACTAGCTGAAAGGCCTCCCAACTAGTCCACTAAAGTGTGCGAATGAAGATAAAAAGTGGCAGCATTCGCGAGCTTTCGCGGTGCGCTTAAACGCTTTCCCGCTCTCCCTTTTTTGTGCTCCACAGTGAACCTTCCTATCAAATGGTACGCGAGTCGCGACAGCATGTTACACACATTGTTGTTGGCAGTCGACGATGTCATCACCAGCTTGTCAAAGGCTCTTTCAGTGCCCTTGAAAGTAGAGACACTCTTTAAGAACTACGGAATACGTCCTGCAGGCAAACTTTAAGTGATGAATATTCTGAACCATGACGCTTATAATTATGGATCATGCAAACCAGTCCGGATTGAAGAAAGCAATGCTTAATGCTCAGGCCGATTCGAACATCAATCAGCGGCAAGGAAAATGACCAAACTGCTGACCACGAAGAACCTCGCTTAAGCTTGCAATGTACGTTTGTGTCGTTCGTCATTATGACAGCTCAATCAAGATTTTCAAAAATCGTCAATAAAATAATGGTCTTTACGCTCCACTGAATGACATTAGCGAGGGAGACGACCGGCCACTGTCAACGCCGTCGTTGAAATTGGTCATGGTGTGAAATACGCAGTGAAACCACCACCACCGGTTTTGTCATTCGGCTTTGTGGTGGCCAACATCGTCTTCAACGTGGCCACAGAAGAAGTGTCCGGAACCGAAAAAAGTGCGCAAATTCTCACCGTCCAACGTACCAACCTAGCGGAGACAAGCTTAAACCGCGATGAGGCAAACCACGGCAAAATACTTTTAATATTCTGATTTCGTTCCATGCGCTCAAAATTATACTTTTTTCGGGCTCCCTTCCTTCGCACGATCCTATCATGTGTATGTAAGTAGCAATTGGGACCGATCGTTAAATTAGGGTAATAAAGCGCCAAAAAATGCACTATTTTGCTCTACGCTTGATTTTTCTAAAACATACACTTTTCAATCAATTTCATTTTTGGCAACTGAATTTTTATGTTTATTTTTTACCTTCTGTACACAGATAAACTAGACCAACCGGCCAAGCCATGAATACAAATGTTTCAAATTGGTCTCCCTCGCAGTTTGGCTGTTAGGGAGAGAGCAGACGTCGTCTAACTTGCGAATCAATATTTATAACAGCTCGTTACCGAAACATGTCGAATTTGGTCAATTTTCGCGCATAATAAAAATTTAAATTGTAAAAGTTTTATGCGTGCACTGTACGAGTGCTCTCTTTACATTCTTGATTAAAATCCGGGTTCTCACTAACATAGTAGCGTGATTTGAGCAACAATTGTGAATAGCACACATGGTGGTGAAATTCAAGTAGACTAAATTGAGGATAATTTTGAGATAAAAACTTTAATTTGTTTACGAATCGAGGTTGTGTTGAGCTACTTAACCAAATGCTTTCAATTTATCAAAAAGAAAGCTAGACACAAATAAATGAATTAACAGTTTACAGATCGGTCAATATTAAAATAATCTTAGAAAATCGATAATTGCACATAATGATTTGATCGTTCGATTAATGTATTGACCAACTGTATTTTTTTACGTTTTATATCAAGTTATTAAAGAAAAACGTTGATCCTTAAAATCCACGCAATGATCATGAATAAATTCCTTCGTGGTTCTTAAATACGTGATTACAGGAATTGCGGTGTATATCCTTGAATCCTTGAATTGATGAAATTTAAAAATACTAAATAGTTTTGTACAAAATAGAAATGATCAAGTCACTTCAAACACTTTGAAAATGCAGTTTTATAATATATTGTTTAACGCTTGTCATCATTTACAAAAGAATGACACTAGACACAAGACATTCTGGATTTTAATAAGTTTCACACATTAAAAAACGTTAACTACTTTCTCTGAAAAACAAAGTTTACAACATTAAATTCCATTACAAAATTAAATTATCATTGGTTCGAAATACTTTTTGATCTCTCGATAAACTCATTTTTTTATTTTTTTCCGATTTTTTTCTTGTCCCGTGTCTAGGACTGAGCATCTTTTGTTCTACGAAAAACTATTTATGTTTTTTTCATTTCATTTTTATTATCTTAGTTTTCTTTTCTCTTTTTTTGCTTATGTTTTTTGTACTTTATTTATTTATTCAGATTTTATATTCCATAAATTATTCCAAATATTTAAAAAAAACAGTTTAGAAAGTGTTCACATTTATTTTATTTGGGGAAATACGTTAGAGAAATTAAATAATTTTGCTTAAATATCTATGAAGATAGTAAACATGTATCGAAGTATATGTATTAAAAACTTTGCATCTTCAACATATTGATTTTTCAGTATGTTCAAAGTCTTGTTTTCATTACGTACTTTAATGTTTTAAACCGTGTTATAATTTTTCGCCATTAAAAAACAACCGATTTTATTTTATTTTTTATCATATACACAGAAAAAAATCAATTCTCGAAATCGTGAATAAAATTCACGAATGCGAGAACCACGAAGAAATTTATTCATGAGTATGGTGCATTTGCACTATGAATGTAAATATATTCCTTCGTGGTTCTCGCATTCGTGAATCTTATTCACGATTTCGAGAATTGATTTTTTTCCGTGTAGAAACAATCCAAAATAAAACGATTGGTTTCAGTTTCATAATTCTTTCAGCATACGATATGAAGTATGATCAAATTTAAATTGTGAATTGTTGAAGAAACTGTTGTTGTGAAGTGTTGTGATATGCGTTCCACCTTTTAGTATATTGGATTTCAATTATATAACATACCAAATTTTCAATTAATCTCACAGCAAAAAAAAAGTTGAATTTTGAAAGGTTGAAAATTTGGTAGGTTGAATATTCCTTATTTTTTGAGTTTTTACATAAAAATTTGTAAAAATGTGAACCTGATGAATATTCATCAAAAACTGATGAAAATTCATCATTTCCTGATGTAATAATACACATTTTTTTCGACACAAAATCTGTCACTATTTCCTGATGAATATTACCATAATTTTTATTTTGTGTAATGTTAATGCGTTTTACAAAAAAAATGATTGCATTAAAATTATATTATGCATTGGGAATAACTGTTCCAGTTATGATTTTATTGTAGAACAAATGAAATTAGTTTAAAAAAAACCTGTTTTCATCACGACGGATCCGTACCGGACCGAGGGCATCTCTCCAATGTTGCTCACGTTTTGCTAGCCCAGCATAGACTGTAGCCGGTTCCTTGTTTGAAAATTTCTGCACTGTCGCTGTATGTGTATGTGCAGGAGAGAGCCGGAGCCTTCGCCGCGAAGAACCAACCAGCGACGTTGTAGACCTCTTCTTGCAGTCCAGAACATAGTGTGTAATAAAAGAAAATTAATAAACAAATCATAATTCAAAAAGACCACCTTCTCCACGCTTCCAGCGTTGCTTGTATGCATATTTATGAATTCATATAAGAACTAATACCAGCGGAAAAATCTTCACACACAAACGAATGATTCGTTTCCCCTTCGATTACACACTCATACAAATGTAGCTTGTCGTTTTCCCCTGAATTTCGAAGCACACTACAATCCAGATGTATGTGTGCTTGTGCCCCACACAAACACACACAAAGTGCATTGTGTGCATGCTAACCACGCCCACTTGAATTCTGCGTGTATTTGTGTGAGCATAAAATGCTATCATAGTGTTAGTTTTGCACCAACACACGGACACATTTTCCTGCCCGATGAGCTCTGGAATTACGTTTGATCGTAACGAAAATTTTAGTTTCAGTGGTCTTTCGGTTTGTGCTTTTGTACATTACCTTCGCGGCTCCGCTTGAGAGTTGGACTCTTTTTGTTGTTGTTGTAGTTTTTGCTCGTTTTTCGTTACAGAAAAACCTCAGAGCAGTGTGCTCAGCTTCGTTGATTATGATTCATTCGTCACATTCGGTGGATTCAGCAGCAGCAGCAGCAGCAGCAGCATATGAGTGGAGTGGGGTCTGAGAAAGGGGGTGTCATAAAGCCATGTCTGTGCCCGGGCCGCGGCGTAGAGCAGAGAGCTTTACCTTTCTGGCCAGGCAGATCTGGGAAAGAAACCGGAGAGTGGAAAATCAATAAACTTGATAGTGCATCGTCGTTCGTTTGCTGAGAAATATACATCACGTATTCTCTCGCACACGCACATGCAGCCTTTTGAGCTTGAGCGCTGAGCAACTTGGCTTATATCCTGTGTGAGTGCGAAGAGGACCACCACCGGTTCGGTGAGGACGAAGGGTGTACATCATTTATATGTATATTAAATATTGAAATGATGACATTAGGATTTCATCTCGTGTGTTGTGCTACATGAAGAGTTGCAAGATATCGGTTTTCGCTAGTTGCCCTCCCTTCCTTTATCCACGTTGCTGAACGATGATGGTTGTGGACCCACCACACCGAACTCGACTCAACTCGACTCAAACAGAGCTCAGACAAAAGCCAGGGCCGACGGGTATTTCATTTCATTCGTTCAGCCACACAGAAAAAGGGGAGGAGTTTGATTTCATTCGATTTCGATTATTATTTCTGTTATTACCCGACCGATCGTTGTCTTGAATGTGTATCTTATCTTTTTATATTCATCATTACATCAAACTCGAATATGAATGAATAACCGTACACAAATGCAAATCGTCAAAATGGTAGTGTCTTCGCGTTTCGGGACCGAGCTGAGCGCAAACACCACTATCGATCGACGAGGTTTTGTACGTTAGTTTTTTCCTTGCGCAAATTCCTTGACTTTTTGAACATGCTATTAAAATAAATCATCATCTGCATCACATCTTTCGCTATGCATCGCGTGATCGACCCTTGAGGTAATATTTTTGAATCGTATTTCAACTGCGACATGACTACCCGATTTGTTTCAAATAGGTTCTGTTGAATTTGGCAAACAAGTACGGCCATAATGTATTAATAGCTTATAAACTGTTAAAAAAAAAACAAACAAACAAAATGAAAGCAGCGCAAACTGTTACTGTTGATTTTACTGTTACAGGTCGAATCGAGCTGATATCTGGATGAAGCACTTTTTTATTTGAGTTTGGAAATTGTGCTAACTCCTTTTAGATTTAGTTTTATATGTACAAACAACCCCTGGAAATTTCAGACAGATAGGTGAGGTCCAAACGGCATCTCATACTAAGGGGTATGCCCTGTACGTTGGCTCGCTCTTAGTGTATGTGCTAAAAACATGTTAATCATTTTTCCTCAACTCAGAAGAAGTCATTGGCTTATTTTTTTTCGAAAAGCCATGGAGCGAAGCAACAAATTATTATCAAATTGATGTTTATTTTTTAACAAAGATGCAAAATCGTAAACTTTTTCTTGTAAAATGATTATTCAACAAAAATAAATCATTGAAATTTAAATATTTGCCAGGATTCATTTATTCTAGGAATTTTGCCTCCTTTCTTAATATAGAAATTTGGCTTCTTTCTGCGTAAAAGTAATCAAATCCCAAATTTGACAGCATGCTTTGCCAGCTTGAATTGACTTGTGTCTGCAATCATACTTTGTGTCCTTCTTGTGTTTTGTTGTGTACTGAAAACTCAATTTCATGAATTTGTTTTAAAACTGCTTCGAAAAGTTTTTTTTTCACATTCATTTTGACGGCGCGTTGAGAAGTTGTGACATGCAAACAGTATTCTAACAATCACAGTCCTTCTACAACTATCTTAATAATAATGATTCAAATATTTAGAGGAGAACTACAATTTTTTTCTAAAAAAAATCTATCCACATATTTTTTTTTTTTCAAAAATCACTTTCGCTTTTCCTTGGAGATAGTGGTTTTACAGGCAGAGTTCATAAATTTGTCCCGCCCGTGTGGATCAATCAGACCGCGCACTATACTCACAATCCAGAGGTTGCTGGTTCGAATCCCGCGGCGGGTGCTCTAAAAATTCTAAGTGTAAATATGGGTATCCGGCGCCGTCGCTCCGTACCGTACTCAAACACTTAGGAGCCCAGTGCGGTGATGTTCTTGTAGTAAAAAAAACAAAGACACTAGTGGTTGATACTAGCAACAGTGGCCGACAGCTAAATAGTTAACTTCGCTCATACATTTCAGAAAGTTCTGTTTTAAACACATTGGTAAATTTACCACCTGTAGAGATTTTATCCTTACCGTACGGATAATCGCGAATTTTTCCCGGCCGGATTTTAGCACGGATTTTTCATATAATAAGGATTTGTTGGAATTTTAAAACGGGAATATGTCTCTGTTAAAAGTTATTTTTATATTATTTTAGACACAAATATGCCCAATCAAAACAAATTTGGATGGTTGGAACAAGGCCGTTCAGTAGGTTGAGATGATTTTCTATCTCATTAAAAGCTGGAGATAACTTGAGTCGACAAATGCTCACGTGAATACACTCAGAAGTATATTATTCGTAGTATATTGAAGTATATTGAATACTTTTATGTTACCAATTGATTTTACTTACTTTACTTTATGTCTTTTTTAAATTTATGTTTTAAGTAAATTTTCAAAACTTTCGAAAAATCATTTCTTTACACTTGATAACTCTTTGTTAAATGCATTGCTAACCATTGCTAGATTCTGAAACAATTAAATCATTTGAACTTCGATTCAATTTTATTCAAATTTAATGAAAAGAAACGTGAAAAATAGTTATTATGTTGTTTTTGTTATGGCTCTTTGTTTGGCGAAAATAGGTGAAACGAACTAGTCTTTTTATTTCTAACAACGTCATTTAAACAAATATTTTGGCCGTTTACAGATAATGTTACTTATATATATTTTTTGCCTTCCTCACCTCACTGAGGCAAGGCTATAAAATCACTCGAAAAATGAACTTCTTAAATACACCTTTCAGATATACCTTCACGTATACCTATCGACTCAGAATCAAATTCTGAACAAATGTCTGTGGGGATGTGTGTAGACATGATTTTTTTTCCACACGATTACCTCAGAACTGGCTGAACCGATTTTGGCCGGATCCGCCTTATTCTGTTCGTTTTGGGGTCCCCTAAGACCCTATTAAATTTCATTCTGTTTCGTGAAGTACTTTTAAAGTTATGCCATGAAAAAGTTTTTTTGTTGCTATTAAAAAGGGTGATTTTTGCCAAACCTCAAATGCCGGGTCTTTTTGTTTACGCGCGAGAGTCGCGCAGCATGCATATCGCCTGGTTGCCACATTGTGTAAGCAGTGTCTGCGTCTCTTCTGGAAAAAGTCTGTATTAATTATGTTGCTGAATATATCATTTTGTCTCGACAAAGAATTACACGAACTTTTTACTGAAATATACAGCTCATAAGACATTGTTTACAAAGACTAGGGGGACAGCATGCAATTCCATCGTGCACCTAATGTTGGCATATTAGCACTTTTAAATTCAATTACAGCCCCCCCTTTCTCCTTTATTTTAGAGATTTGGTTAAAAATAAATTGAAAATTGCTGTTCTGGTAAAAACAATAATAATTTAAAAAAAAATATTGAAAAAAATAAAAAAATTAAATAAAAAAATAAATAAATAAATTAAAAAAACTCTTAACTTAATTTGAAAATATAACTTAAAATACAACATGAATGTGAGGAAGGCACCAACCACCTAAAGGTGGATTAAGTAACGTTTTTTGATCTGTTTTTGAAATTTTTCGAAAAAATATTAACCATGGAAAATGTTTCCAACAAATATATGCAACATGTAAGCCACTGACATGTGAAAAATTCCATCAGCTCTCATGTTTTGCCCCAAAAGCTTGGAATTGAAGATAAAATTTACTTTGAAATTCATATAAAATATTTACAGCGTAGGCTTGGGTTTTCAGCTTCATTTTGTAAAGAAAATAAACACTAAGTTGTTTTTCATTTCATCGACTAGCTTTTTTGCTACAAAAAAGGTTCGCAGCAGCTCCGACTTTTTTGGCTTTTCCATGGAAAACTGATTTCGCTCGACATTAAAGTCGCAACGCCGCCGCTTGAAAGGTACTAAATTGGTCAATTTAAACACTTTTTAGTGCCGGCCCGGAGGACGGGTATCCATGAAAGCTCAACCGCAACCGTCACCATTCGGTCGTTAATCAAAACTTGCGCTTTTGTATCTGCTCACTCTCGAACAGTTAAGCGCAGCTCATTAATGCTAAATTATGACGAACATTTGTCACTAATTTATTTAAACGTGTGAGAAATTGACGTGAAATTTAAAATTGATGACTTTTCCTCGGATTGGCTTTTGCCGCCACTGTTGGTTGGTTGTTGTCAATTCATCTCAATTAACCAATCGATTTTCGGGGGGCCCACCGAACTCTGCCTCCTTCTCGGGCACTCTAAACAAACAATTGAAATCAACACGCGGCAAAGGTGACGCAAGAGAGGGATGGTGAGGTACAGCTACTGTTGGGTGTTGTGTTGTTATGTTGCGGTGAGGCTGTGATTATTATAAATTATCTTTCTTCTTTGAGAGATTTTTACCCGAAAACAACAATTCTTTCGAAGCGGCCTTTATCTGTGTGTGAGAACGCCGAGAAAGCGCCATTCAGGAGAAAAGAGGCTCGGCCGTACACAAAAACGGCATGGGACACATACTCGACTCAGCTGTTTTTCACCTCTCCCTCCCTCCCTCTGAACCCTCATTCCGATCCGTATCCCTGGGTCGGTGGTTAAAGGGGGCTTTTCGAGAATGGAAAATATCTTAATGTCTTTATACTCTCGGAACGAACACAGTGGGCTTGCTTGCTTGCCTCGGAAGAGTCGCTTGAATCGATAGAGCAGCAGATAGTCGCTTCCTCGGCCTCAACCCGTCTTTGTGGCTGGAGTTTTGAAGTTGGAGGGCTTGAGGCAAAGTTTTTAGTGATGTGGTTGGGTTCGGTGGGAACGTGGTTGTGTAGAGCATATCGGCTTTTCGAAGCTACTTTAATTTAACCGCCACCATCGCCTCCGCAATGAGCTCGGAGCTGGCACGGGTTCGATGCCAAAGCGCGCGCCAAACTACTGGGAAAGAGAGAGAGAGAGAGACACTGGTCGTGTGTCGTATGCCGAAAGTCACGAAGATAATTTGTCATTTTGACACACAAAACGCCGCCACTCGACGGAGTTCGGTGCGCTCTCCAAGATCTCACCGGCTGTGTGTACGGGCTTGTACGGGATCGGTAGATTCTTCAGCTATTCGGCGCTTCCTTCTAGGGATATGGATAGGAATTTAAATTTTTCGGAAGTAAGATTCAATCTGATATCACAAATCCGACTTGTTTACATGCTTTTATTGTGATTCTTTATTCTTATTTTTTATGTTTTTAAGATAGAAGAAACCTAAGCAGGATTAAACTGTAAGATGATTTTGGAATTAGTTCCATTTTGAAAACAGCATTCATTTTGTGTGGATTTTCAAATTATTTATTATTGAATTATTACATTGTAATGTCACATTGTACATTACAATGTAATAATTCAATAATAAATACTTTGAAAATCAACACAACATGAATGCTGTTTTCAAAATGGAACTAATTCCAAAATTCGGATAGTAAAATCTTCTGATAATCAGATTCAGATGAGAATAACGTAAATATTCCGTTGTCTTACTTCAAGTCGTTGAGCTCAAATTGAAGCCAAATTTGGAGCATTGATCTGGAAATATGCCATCGAAGATAACGGAGGTAAAACATCGATGATATTCATTTGGTAATTTAAAACGTGCAATCAACCACTCAATTTGTCTTATTTGAGGTCGTAAAACTTAAATCAAATGAATGCGATTTTTTGTGATTTGAACATTTGGATTCCTCGGATACATCGTGGATTTGTTTCAAATGTCCACTAATTCGAACGGATTTGAATAAAAAAAATCAAGTTAATGTTTACATTTCTAGCCCTTCGTTTGTCGATTTCCGAGCACATTGTTTCGTACTTTTGACAGCTGTCAGTAGGCCCAATTGGCAAATTCGCATTCGCTCATTCGACGACAGTTCCATTCCAAATAACGAATCCACTCTTTAATTGAACATTGGATAATCAAACTTTGGACAATCGAGTCACACGGAGAAAAATCAGTTCCCAAAATCGTGAACAAGCGTTGTATCAATGGTACAATTTTGAAACTGATTTTTCTCCATGCAAGACTGTATAGATTATGAGATATTTTTTTTACAAACTATAATTCAAATCCAGCATATGCTGATTCATTTTGGTGCAAATGCTTGTTCAAATAAATTCAAATGTCAAGGAGAATGATGAATGTAAGTACGATGCATCCAAGAATTCTGCATTGTGTTTTGTGTTTTGGACATATTAAAAATAACCCGAGAATTGGTCAAATTTTTGGGAGAAATTTTGAGGCCAAATTTGCGTCTTTTTTTTAATTTTTTGTATGGGCAAATATACTTTTTACACTGCTCAAAAAATTTAATGTGGTAACATTTTATCAAAAACTAACAATTTCAATACATAGTATGAAATGGGACAAATTGAATAAAATAGGCTAAAAACGATTGCCACGATATTTCATTTCTCACGGCGCCTTTGAAGGTGAAGCTAATAAATCGGGAACATGGCAATAATGTTTTCACGGCAAAAGAAACGGTTCATCGTTTTTTTTTTCTGAACAAAAATATTTCAATGTATTCAATAGGAGAAATTTAGATCTTCAAACAATTTTTGTTTTTGATTTTGGTTCGAATTTCAAATAGACCTAACAATGGGTTAAAAAAATTTCTTCTATTCCGTCATCTGGGCAGAATCGGAACCACGGTCTGAAATGTGGCAGCAGTTTTAAGAGCCCTTAAATGCTTTAAGTTTGGAAATAGATGCACTATTTTTATTAAGGTGTGTCTGTTCTATCCGAAACCAATCGAAAATATCCTAATATTGTGCATTAACAAAGCTAAAACAGCCAGATCGCCCCAGATGACCCAGAACAGTTTTGTAGAGAAACTTGCCACCATCCAAACACTTCCAATCCAGATCAGTTATGTCTCGTTACATTGAGTCGGCGATTGAGTCAAAGTGTTTTTACGGCTGGTTTTGATTATTTAAGGGATGTGTAGTGAGCATAATAAGAAAACTTTTCCGAAAAATTCACGTTCTTAGTACAAATCTTGTCATTTTGGCAGCTACACAGAAAAAAATCAATGCTCGTAATCGTGAATTAAGTTCACGAATGCGAGATTCACGAAGGAATTTATTCATGAGTATGGTGCATTTGCACTAAAACGTGAATATATTCCTTCGTGATTCTGGCATTCGTGAATTTAAGTCACGATTTTGAGAATTGATCTTTTTACGTATATGTAAAGTTGAGCTACGTCAACCTATTACTATTTTTTTTAAATTGATCGAAGAGTACCTAATTGTTTAATATTCTCCGCTTCCAACATTGTATCATGCCAATACTATTCCCTTGAACAACATTGTTGGATGACTTGGTTTCAAACTTGAAATGACGAGAATTTTTTTTTTACCAACAGAAAAAAACAAATCATGGTAATATTACATCTGGGTAATTTTACCACTATTCTGGTGTTATGTCGCTTTTCCAGTCTAAAAATCAAAACAGTATCTAGAAACCAGCTTCAATGAACAGTTAAATTTGTTAAAGCAAATTTACTTGTTTATATCTAATCAACATATTTATGTAGTCGCATGGTTGAATAATTTTTCGATTAACTGACTTGAACGAAAAAAAAACTTTTTTTTCATAAGTTACAACCGACAACTTTCACGCGAACATCAATCAGCAACATTTCACAAAAGTTCAGATGCCGTCGGCATTGGCGGTCTTTTCGATTGACGGAGCTTTTTTCTTGCTCATAAATAAAACCGAAATAGAAAATCAATAAAACTGACCGAAGCTCGCCAGAGAGTATCTAAATAATAACCCGGAAATTGAACTCCGCACTCCACACGAACTCAACTACGCTACGGAGTGGGTCTATATGTATTAAAATGCACAATAGCCGGTCAGTGTGAGCGGGCTTAGTTTCGTTTCGCCTTCTCCCCCTCTGTCGGTCCGAGTTTTTTGCACTAATCTCATCAATTTAATTGTAACCCAAAACGTGGGGTATGACAAAAAGTCGAACTGCTACTACTCCACTGACACCGATTTGCCGTCGCTTTCGCGCCAAAGTCGGGGTGTTGATGCTCTCCGATGGCCGACAATGGCTGCGGGTCCTCTTTGAACATTCGATCCATGAAATGGCCTAACGCTCTCGGGGCCGCCCAATGTGTTGCTGCTGCTGGAACTGGAACTGGAACTGGGAGAGCAACAATTGCTTCCTGCCCGAGCACACTACACACACACACATACGCGGGGTGTCGAGTGCTGTGTGCGTACTCTTCTGCCTTGTTGTGTTTTTCAGTGTGTGCTAGTTCTGGCTTACGCGCCGAATGCATAGAATTATCATCATTCCATTCATGCAGGTTTTAATTTTTTTTTTCAATTTTTCACGTTTTTTTCATTCTCTCATTTTGTACCTTAACGATACTTTCGTCTCTCGCAGCATGTTTTATTTCCATTTCCATTCCAGTACCTAGATATGATTAATCCAGTTTCCGGATCTTTCAATTGCACGGTTAACTGAAAATCAATCGTATTACGTGTGTAGTGTGTGTGTGTGCCGTTGTTGCGCTGGTCGTTATTCTCGGATTGAATCATGACAGAAAATTACAACAGCAAAAAAAAGAGTGACTGAGAGCGAACAGCGAACTAGCTGTGGGCACGACAACGACAGCAGCGGCAGCAATCCCGGCGAAAGGGGGAAGTAGAATAACCGTTCCATCAACAAACCCAGAGCTATTGTACGTGTGATCATCAACATTATCAGCGACAACGATGGTGACGAAAACGACATCGCGATGGCATCGAGAGCAGGTTTATTCTTCATTAGATCGATTACGGGTTACGGCCTGGGGATCGGCGTGATACTCTAGAGCGGATCAGTGAAACTGCAAAACTGGAGGGACTTTAGAACATGGCAATTTCGAAATCAACGATAGTAGGCAAACGGCATGTATTTCCATCAGGCACCTTAGGTTGGCATATCAGCACTTTTACAGCATGATTACGACTTTAAATTGAGTTTTCAAACCAGATCAAACAAAAGCTTCATGGGAGGTGAGCAAGCAAGTTTCTACTTTCACAAAACAATTTGTATGAATAGAATGAAATAGTTAATTTAATCGAAACCTCAACCAGCTAAATTTTACGTAGTAAAATATGTGTGCCCAAAATATCAAATATATTATGTATTTTAGTAAATTTCAGATTTTCTGTACAAACTAGCCGTAGCATCAACAGAATTTATATATTCATCAACAGTAAGGCCGTTGCAAATATTTTTTGAAGTTTATGTCCCTCGACTCTGATCAAAGTCGAGGTGGGGGGGGGAGGGCAACAAAATTAAAAAAATTAAAATTAAACACTTGAATGAAAAAAGTGTTTTAAAATGCATCATACACCTGTCCAGTTGATTTGCAATCATTGATTTCCAAAACTTCAAAATACTGACGAAAATTTTATTTTTGCGGAAAAAAAGTTTTTGCGGTGCTGTACATTGTAATTTCATAAAAGTTCAAAATATTTTTAAACGAGTCCAAAAATGTTAAATATGAATATCAATGCAGAAAAAGGCATTCAAGATTGTTCTCAGTTGATTAGACTTCTATTTCCATTGAAATTTTGGTATTTTTTTGAAAAAATATTTTTGCCCCCTGATTTTTCGGACATAAACATAAACTTTGAAAAATATTTGCAACGGCCTAATTCAATAAAAATCACAACCGAATTGAAGAAACCAGATTTAGCTTACGGAAAAAAGCATTGAAATAATGTTCACGTACTGATTGGAACAATCATAGATTAAAATTTCCAAAGATCCTATCTGCATAGGAAACCCAGAACATTTTATTTTGAATGTTTCAATGTCTAAAATTTTGTACAAATCCTTGCAGATTTGAACGTTGACCTTGTTAGAAAGCCGATATTTTTATCAACCATAATTTTATTAACTTTTTTTTTTAGATTGACCCTGTTAAATTTTTTCCTGGTTTAACCTAGAGCAGATGTTAACCTGCTTGGTTGAAATTTCTGCAATCGATATTCGCCTATTAGGGTGGCTCGACGTTTGTATGGAAAATCTGTTAAAAAAATGAATTCAACCAGAACAGCTATTCTAATCGTAACTATAAAATTTGAGAGCATTTAGTGCCTTTCCGCAAAGCATATCAATTTTTATGGGAATTTGTGTGGGAAAACCAACCTTTTTGTAATTTGATTTTTATAATATTAATTTTCTGCCAATTGAAAAACTAATACAATCAAAATTCAATTTCAAATTGTATGGTTCAAATTCAAATTCAAAAGTATGGTACTTGCTACTGCCAAAGATACAGCTTCCTCAAAACTGGTATAAAACATTTTTTTTTACAATTTATATCAGTTTTGACCATTCTACCTTCAAGAAGTTGTTCAAATTTTTTCTCAAAAATAACGCTATTGTTTCAGTTTTTCAATTGGCAGATAAATGAAAATTACAAGTAACAAAAAAGTTGGGTTTTCTATGCAAATTCCCATACAAAATTTAAATGCTTATATTGCTCTCATATTGTAGGAGGCCTCAAGCCTGATTATGACCAGAAAATTGCTGTTCTGCATACCGAGCCACCCTATTGCCTATACAACCGACTATTAAATCAATTAAGCTAGCAATTTCCAAAATATTCCAAAACACGATCGTTTAAAAAACAAATAACAATTTTATCGATATATTTTGGATGATATAACATATAATTATACAGGTAAAACACAGTAACATCGTAAAAGTCTATCTTTAGTCATCTAAGTAAATTATATTTAACTTCCATCATAACGTAATATTATCAATGTATTTTCTAATTTTGGAGTCATAGTCAGTGTGGCAAATTCTTAAGAGGAACCTGAAATCGGAATCTGATTAGCCAAATACTGCAAAATCAGAAATGTTGTGAACAATATTCAAAAAATAGATTTAACTGCATGCACAAAAATGCAGCTAAAACCAAATCTTTGATCGAAAAAGAACTATGAAACAGAACCCTCCTCTAGAATCTCCCAAACCCTCATCCTTTGATATCTCCGTCTGCTTCGTCCTTCCAAAGAAAAGTGTAGAATGCTTAAGTCTCGCTTACCTCCACGTGTACCTTGTCTCTCGAACCTCGGTAATCATTCCAACCATACTTCCGTTCCGAACAACCTTCTTGAAAATTCTCTTTGAAAAAGTAACAAGTCAACAACTTCGCCACCAAAACGAGCAAGTAAATATTTCCTAATTTACCTCGCAGACCACTGTGCTTCACTTTTAAATATTTTAATGAACTCGATGTCAATAAAACAAAATCTGGAGCGAGTTTATTTGTTTTTGCGGTTGGGTCATTTTTTCCTCCCCTGTATACACTCCAACGCAGTCCCTCCAAGCGTCTGAGTCTTCGTTGTGCGATTTTATTTACACAAAAAGCACAGAATGCTATCCTATCCAATAACCTAATATAATTTTTACAACCGTTTTTCTTACTTCTGTCTCGTTTGCTCCCTCCCTCATTTTTAGGGGATGCACAGAAATCGATGAAAATGCTTTCAATTTAATCAACGCGAAGGAATGGTTTAGCTGGAAATCGGTTCTAATTTTATCACAATTCTTCTCGTCGATCATAAAGAAGACGGCGAGTTCTTTTTTATTTTTGTGCAATTTCAAAATTATCGACGCTCTGTGAGGTACAGTAACATGTACACCTGCGCGGTCCGAACCATCTTTCCGGATATGGATGTGAGCATAACCATGCGCGATAACGGAGTGCTTCCAAAACAGCCCACCAGGAACGCCACCGTCACCTACAAGAAGCTCTTATTACGCATGATCTGTGCCAGAGCCTTTCTCCCGGTGTAACCGATACAAGTGCAATGTTTCATCCTACAGTTTTTGGTACGTGCAAGGGGGGGGAGGGGGTTAGGCAGAGAAAAAGAGCAGTTACAAAAGGACTACATCACACTCAAAGGAACCCTGCGTTGATATATAAATTTATATATTTTTTATCGATTTCACATTTCGTCTTATCTTTGGAAGATTTTAGATTTTCGGGAGGGATATGAGTAGCTTACTCAAGATTAATATAATTGAGTTGGGGTTTGGGAGAGGCTTGTGATGCAACTATGAAAATGATTTTAGTCAACATCAACGTGATTTCACATTTTATATTGTTTTCGGACGCTAGTAACCATATCATATTTCAGGTGTACATGCTGTGGATAAATTCTACGAAGCCAGGTGCCTCCATGGATACGCTTGGTTTCTTAGAGTGAATTCACAACATCACACAATACATTTCAGATATAAACGCTATGAAATCATTACACAATTCGACATTTTTAAAGATGACGTCAGTAAACGCTTCAGTTTTGTCAAGATTTGATTTTTGCTACCCCCACAGATAAACGTGATTGCGCATGGTTGCTTAAGATGATTTCATACTATTATTACTCGAAATTTTTATTTTTATTGATTGGCATGGAATTCACTAAAACTAACTTCTGTCGTTTGGAGCGTGTTCAGGGAGCCCAAATCTATCATACCTTGATGAAGCTGAAGCGTTTACTTATATCCGTGTTATCAGACCCAGACCGTGATAAAGGAGCCAAATTCTTATAGAACGTGACAAGTAATCAACAGAATAAACAAGACTATCAAAATGTTGTAATTTGTAATTCTTAAAAAAATATTGAATGCCCGTTTATCATATCCAAATTTCGTTTTGTACATTCCAGTCACAGAACAAATATTTTCGCGATTTACATTCTCAATAAACACTTAACATTGAACAGTAATGGGTACAAAAGAGGATCAATAGTCTTTCCTGAATGCACATTTTTCGCCGTCATTGTTTTGCACGACCACCTGAAATCTCTTCATCTTCACCACCACACCGTCCTCCACCGTGTGGTGCAGGTCGAGTGCACTCTCCGTGGCAACATTCAGAGACACCCCCGCAGAACCTATTCCAGGGGGCGCCTTTTCCCAAGGTACATTGTGCTGATATGAGGTATGGGTGCATGTGCACAGCATAATAAGCGTGTGTTTTTTTTTTTTTTTTTTTTCGCTGACTACCACTCTATGTACATTGTGGAGTGGCGGAACGTTCGATTTATGCTCCGTCGTCTGGTTCCTCGGCCTCGTGGCTCGACACATTGGAAAAATATTATTCCTAAGGGGCACACTGCTGCTGCTGACTCGGTCGGTGCCTTCCTCAATCGCGGGCTAATCTTTTACACTGTGTCTGCCGTATTGTTCCAATTCTTCCCATCAGCAAACCTCCGAGGACCGAGAGACGCTTTGCCGTAGGTCGGGATCAACAGCAAACCCGGTGTACATAAACAAATGTATGTATTTATACAACATTAACCGAACAAATTTGTCTGGTACAGATAGCATCTAACAATTAATACACAGGTTAAATTGTTTCGTTGCAAACCCAACCAACTGACATTTCTAGGCGTGTTTTTAACCAGCCAAAGAAAAAGAAAAAAGACGCTCTCGATATGAAGTGCTCGGCAGTTTAATATTTCATCGTTGTTTTCGGATTGGCTTTTCGTAACAATCGCGCTCATTGCTCTCTGTAGATGGTTCGTATTTTTAGACACAATTTAATTACAAATTTATTCGAAGCTATGTGTTTTATTCCCCCCACCTAGTCCTCCACCTTTACCCTCTGACCAGATCCAGAGGCGTCAGGCACTTGCCACTCGAGTTTGCAATTGTTGTTTGCCATGCTAAGATGGTTTACACGCTTTTTAAGAATCGCACCAGCGAGCCAGAGTATGATGGCACCCAAAGACAGCGAGGAGGACCTCCGAAACAATACCGGTTCGTGTTGTTCCGTGGATGCGCGCAGGGTCGGAAAACACGTGCTCGCTCTCTTTCTTGCGCCCGTCAAATAATAAGATTTTATATTTATAATTCAAAAGCACTTTTGTATTTATGGTGTACACAAACTTGCTTCGTTGCTCGCTATTACTTATGATTATGTCGAGCATTCATCAACCTGGGAGGGGGGATGGTGGTCTATGTCACTCTACGCTCTTCTATTGTCTCGGCGCTCTCGAGGAGCTGATGGTGGTGGCAAACGAATCCCAGGAGACTGAATGCTGGGCAAATAATTCAGCGACGACGACGACGATGAGAAATTTCAAGTGACGAATTTGCTCTTTGTACTGTCGTGCAATGTTAGCTCAACGATTATTCCGCTGTATATGAAGGATCCACCTTTTCTTCGCGTTTCCCCCCCAAAATTTACAATTTCCCTCTTGAAGAAAATGCGACACTGCCGGGGATTATTATTTCTGAGCGATGGCGATGAAAAATCTAGGACGTCAAGATGAGCCGTTTGAGCTTGGGTGTGAGAGCAAAGCCCCTTGCAACATTCTTTATCTTCAGTTGTGGTTGGTTTCGTGGCTTGAGACCTAGGAGATGAAATGAAGGGGTTTCAGAGCTCGAACATTGTTGGAATATTTCGGTACGAAAATAGGTTCCCCAACTTAATCAAACCCTGTTACGCTTAACCTCCATGAAAGGATTTATGTGAAAAAATACAAAAATTTGAAGTTCATTCTCAGTTAATATTTTCTGAAAACTGCACTACCGAAAATTTTCAGTTAGCTTTTTGAAACTATTTAAACAACACATTACATTTATATGGACATTATTTGAAAACGGTGCTCCCATACAAACCAAGGGTACCTGTTTTTTTTGTTGCGAACAATGAGTCGAAGGTGGCAGCCTTTCGTAATCATCCAGAAAAACATCAAAGCGTGTCCTAGCGTGTTGCTCGTACTGGCTCAAGTCAAGTAGAAGTGCGTGTTTTTCGGGAACCTAATCCCTTAGGTAGGACAAGGCCCGTTCGTACACTATTACTTGCCATTATTTAAACATCAAAACATGTAGTAGCCGAGAAAACTGAGTAACAGTTGTGGTCACACACACGCATTCCCGAAAACGGTCCATTCTCCATAATGACCTATTCCCCAGAATGACCCATGCCCCAACATTTTTTTTATTACGTAATGTACTATTTATTTCAAAAAGCGTTTTAAAGTGTGAAGTGTTGAAATTTTGCCTTTTTTAGTAACTTCTGACAAAAGTAGAATTTTTCTGTTTTTTAAGAGTGGAAAACTGATTTAACTCGTATTTAATGCTGAAAAAAGTTTAATTTTCCCATTCATGTTGAATTGTCCCTTCTTAAAAAAGGGAAAACTCTCTTGACTTGTGATAACTGCTGAACAAAGTTGATTTTTTTTTTCCTGGCTCAAAGAAGTGAATACTCTCTTGACTCAAAAATTGCCTCTTTGAAGCGTTTTTGTTATGTTTGTACCATTAAAGTGAGAGTATGGTATTTTATGGAAAAGAATTAAATTTAATGTCGAAGGAAAATTCTCAAACGGTCAATTCAATTCATCGTTTTTGGTAGAGATGATTCTTGCAATACAAACTGTAATCTGAAGACATAAAAAAAAATAAATGTGAAAATAGCAAAACCTTAATAGAACGATTTACCGTGGTGAAATCCATTAAAAATTAACATGGCTTTGGAATCAACTCCACAAATTTCCTAAATAATTTAAAACATATATTTGACCGATGGCAATCAAAGTTACAAAACCAGTCGCCAAAGTCGGATATGCAGGTGAGTAAATAATTAAAGAGAAAAAAGCACCGTCCACAGTGGAAAGTTTTCGTTTTTCCTAGAAATTTATTTACTTTTGACGAGATTGACGATTGCTTCGTTTCTATAATTAATCAATGAAAGGAACCAAACGTCTACACCTTTTTTCCCCGAACAAACTGTCATAAACTTTCAAAATGAGTTTCAAGCGGCCTTAATTTTTTGTTTCCCCTGAACGAGCCGAGTCCGCCGATGTGCGCGCAGTGATAACAATTCTTAATGTGTTGTATTAGAGTGACAGCGGCGCGGCCGGTTCATCCAGGGGTCCCAATCGAGAGCGAGAGAGAGAGAAGGAAACACCAGCGATAAAGATTAAAGACCGCGTTCACAGCCTGGTGCCTGGACAGCGCAAGTTGGTGGGGTAGAGCTAGCTTGCCCAATTCGGGATTTTGTCAGGTGCGGGAAATGAAGATTAAAAAAAATATTTGTTGAGTTTATATGGAGTAGTCATTAAAAATTAAAAGTTTAAGCAAAATGTGGCAAGAGAGAACAACTGCGATGGTGAAGTGAAGGTTACGATAGTTACGCGCTCTCAAACTGACAGACAGAAGGTATCCTTCACACTTTTACGCCTTCCTTGCTCCACGTTGGACTTTTACAATAAATAAGTGTGTTTGTGTGTATGGTTTTGAACGGACGAAAACGCGCGCGCGGACAGGCGGTGTGCGATCGCGCAAACGACTTTTATCTCACTGAACCGTACAGATAAAGCCCGAAACGGGGGAAGCCGCTCTCGAAGCCGCCACGTCTGGTGTGAAGACCATTGAAGGACTGTGTGGTGACCACGCGTTGAGAGCATTGCGCACACAAGCATTAAAGTAAATAAACATTTTGTGCGTCGTCGTGTTTTTTACACACTCTTCATGTCCCTTTGGACAACATTCCATCAGTGGTGTGTCGAGAAACCGCCGGCGGACAGGTTTCGTGGAAAGGTAAATTAATTAATATTATTATTATGATAAGTTAACCTGTCATAATATCAAATTATCGCCAATTTAGGTAAATGACCAAATTAAACATGAAATATATATCATTAATAAATATATTTCAACAAGTTTGTTTTCGATGTCGAATTAAGGGGAGTTGTGACGCTGATGAGAAATGCCCGCACCGTCGGAAACTTGAAAGCTGCCACTGACATACAACTGCTGCTGAAATTCGCAAACGATCTTGAAAGGAAGTAATATTAATGACCACGATGGAAGAATTCACGGAAAAACTTGATTTTTGCTTACGATGCTGTATTTCTTCTAATTACTGCGGCATTGCTATCACTCGTGCAAATCAAGATGCTCTCCATTTTTTATCTTCTTTTAACATTCATCGTTTATCGAACTTTGGCATCAATCTGAATCATATGATCATAATGAATGTCATTTGTGACGTTGTTTTTTTCTGTATTTAGGTCGTTGCAAATATTGCTCAAAGGTGTGTAATGTCGAAATAGGAGTAAACAAATTATGAGACACAGAGTTGGCTCTATGTATAAACATAAGCAGTTTTGTTGTATTTAGAATGATCTATCAATAATTTACGAACCATAGGTTTTGAAAAAGCTACTTTTTGAATTTCAAGTTTCTGTTGAACCTTGAGCAGCCATGCTCGCCGACGACAATCTTTTTCAAAATAAAAAGATACCTTGAATACCAATAAACTAGTGATGGTCACAAGCATAATCCTAATGTTTTTAAATTAACTTGTTTGAAAATATCTGCTCAACAACTTTGTAGAATACTGTTTTACTCCAAAGTTACGAAAAATCACAAAATATTAAAATTATAAATGTAGATCTGAGTGAAAATATGACCACTCTGGATTAATGCCGATGTGCAAAAGCACATCAATTTTCCAATTAAATTACATGTCCCAATTTGGTTTACAATTGAACGTCGAAAAATTACAAAGTTTTCTAATTATTTCTGTGTTTTTTTTCTTTTTTCAAATCAAAATTCGAATTGACAAAATAAATAAATTAAAGAAAATGAAAAAAAAACGATTTAATTTTCTTTGACTTATATTAATTTCTTTTAATCTAAAAAAAAATAAATATATTTAACAAAAGATTCTGGAGATTGGGATCCTGAGGAAGGATTTCCAGGTTGTTCTAAACAGTTGCAAAAAGTTTCATTTGTTTATCTTTTTACCAGGGATGGAACAATCGCAAAAAAAATCGTTTTTCCCTAGCGAAATTTTTTTATCCGCAAAAGAAAAAGAAGGCGTTACACGCAGAAGAAAATCGCTTCCGGTGGAAAAATCTTTTTTTAGCTCCACTTTAAATTATTATTTTTGTTTTGTTTACACACATTGCCCTTCTACAAAAACATTACATCTGCAAGTGTAGTAGGAAAATAGATGTTCCGCCGAATAACCAAGATGATGATTTTTTGAGATTCCTTTCAGCGATTATTCGTGTGCGAGAGAGGCCACGGTCCCTTCCATTTTTTTCTCTTAATGAGTCAAAAGATTTTCTTTTCATGATAATTTTTCCATCGCTGCTTTTCACTAAAATACTGCACACTTATTTTATGAACACAATTTGCACAATTGAATAGAGTTTTTCAAACTAATAGTACAGTAAAGTAAAATTTATTGCGATAACAATACACAAATAACACCGACAAAAGGCCAAAAGCGACGAACCGCCAATTATCCATACAAACTTTGGAGAAAAAGCATTCTAACCAAAAATCTTTGAAAATTCAAAATGCATCTGTTTCTGGGAACCCCAAAGTACATGCTTCCCCTCGAGTTGATCCTGTGCAGTAAAGGAATGTCATTTTTCATTTGTTTTTAGGTCATAATAATTAATGATAAAATATTTTAAAAATTGTTATGCCTTCAAAAATACAATAAGATATAAAAATTTAAAAAATATAAAAAAAAACAATTAAAATCTAAGAAAATATCTTTAAGAACCGTTCTAGAAATCCTCCTAGATGAATTGATACCTAAATCACCTTCGGCTACTTTGTGTCAACGGAATACCATCTCATCCCACACACGATCTCCGGTGAAAAATGCGCTTTCAGCGTGGAAACGTGACAGCCGTCTTCCTTCCCATACAAAAGCCGAGAATTGGTGTTTATTGAATTTCATAAAGGCACCGATGCTGGTATATATTAATTTATCTTCCAAAATTATACGTTTATAATTCCACCATTATATATTCATTTTTGTTTTCTCGAGCCAATTAAGCTGGACACAACCTCTCAGTCTCAAGCATCCAAACGGAGAGTCCCGGCCGGAGTTGACACCCAAAAAAGACAAGCAGAAACAGAAACAGAAAAGATGGACGCAATATTAGTTA
This sequence comes from Culex quinquefasciatus, assembly GCF_015732765.1. Taxonomy (NCBI): domain Eukaryota; kingdom Metazoa; phylum Arthropoda; class Insecta; order Diptera; family Culicidae; genus Culex; species Culex quinquefasciatus. The sequence continues at coordinate 224,809,275 of NC_051862.1, read as the reverse complement.
TGCATATGAATTTGAATAAAATTTAAGAACTTATTAATAGGAGAGTAGAATAACTTGAGTCATAATAAAGTCAGACATCATTTGACAAAGGACCGACTGAGGAACCGGTGTCCAATGAGAAAGAAGCCGATCTCCGGCTGAGCTGACGACGTGTGAACGTGTGGTCGATCATCTCGCGTGGCTGGCATCCCAGTAAACTCAAGGCATCATATTAAGGTATAGCCGGAGAACAAAAGAGGGAAAATTAAACCAGACTTTGAAAAATGTTTGTGTATTTTGTGTTATGGAACCATAATAATATAATATATTTTTCCCTCGTTCACCTTTTCTTGTTTGCCTTCGGTTTCCAGTGTTTTAGGGAATATTTTGTGTTAATATTTTTCGGTCTTTCCATATCACATTATAAATTTATTTATATGCCATCCGGCAACTCTTTCTCTCTCACCGTTCTGAATCATTTATGCATATTCAACGAGGTTATAATTTAATTTGACTTTTTTATCGCTCCCAGCATCGCCGCGGACACAGACGGAACAGTTTCTCAGGTCGGGGGTTGTTAGGGGCGGTGAAAGATGATCATAATGGAAAATGTTTTCGACTTTATGATGGTTTATTACACATTGATAAGATAAGAACGCATTGGACGGTGGTGATCTCTGGGCATTAGGGAAGAGAATCTGACCACAGGTTTGCGTTAAAGTAATGAGTTCTCATTAGTTTTAATTAAAAGGCGAATTCAAACGTTTGAAGATATTCGGTAAATTCAAAATGATCAATTACATAAAAACGTGTTTTAAAATAAATAACAATTTAATGCAGAACTTTTGGGTTTGAATGTTACTTTTATCCGTTGATTTCTCGTCAAGTTCTTCAAGAATCCTGAACATACTATGAATGACAGAATAACATTTAATTTTAATTTTGGGAAGCCATACACACAAAAAAATATTTCAGAATGTTAAATCATTTATGATGTAACACTTTTGCACGTCATCAAACATTTAAATTTTAATGCAATTTGAAGTAAATTTGCAACAAATTATACGTAAAAACATGATTTTACGTGTGATTCAACCGTTTACGTCGAATCTCAAGTTTACATCAACTGAGTTTACATGTTATTCATTTTTTCCGTGTCGAGTAAATTCACATATTTTTTTCTGTGTATGCCTCCATAAGAAAAGGAGTCTTAATGAAGGCCCTTGGTTTCCTAGATTGAATCCATAGCAACCAGGGATGGAATAATCGCAAAACAATCAATTTCGCTTGAGAACTTTTTTCGCCCGCGAAAGAGAGAGGAGGCAAATCAAGCAAAAGAAAATCACTCCCGAAATTCTCCCAGAAAATCAATCTGAATTTCCTTGTCAGCACCACTTTAAATTATTTATTTCACTTTGTTTACACACATTGCCCATCTACAAAATGTGACAGGTCAATTTTCGACGTGTAACGTTACACTTGCAAGTGTAGTAGTGATAGAGATGTTCCGCCGAATAATCAAGATGATGATTCTTTTTACCGATTTTTCGTGCGCGAGAGAGGAGAGCATGCTCCCTTCGGATTGTTTTTCTCAATGAACATCCAATGATTTTCTTTTGATGATGATTATTCCATCGCTGATAGCAACTATTTCTTTTTTTTTGTTAGGGACTACATGGAAATAAACTGAAATGAGTTGAGTTGAGGAGAGATGAGAAGAGTTTTCAGGAAACCCACTTCTAACAGAACGTAACGAGAAATCAACAGAAAAAATAACTTTTAAAATGTTGAGTTGCTAATAGTTAATAGTTATGAAACAGCAACCACGATGCCCAGTCATCAAAAATTAAATTTTAATGGTAGTTCCCAAGAAACGACCTCATTAAACAAAAAAAAAATGCCAGCTTCCATAAATAATCAGATTCTTTATAAATCATTTCCAATTAATTTCCCATTCCAATTCCGCAAAACCACAGCATGGAGCTTTGCGTTCATTGGATGATTATCCCATCAACAGTTTGTGGTCGTTCCGAAAATGATGTCGTGCAGTTTCCTCTCCATCAGGTGCTTGATTGAGTACGGTCGAGCATTCAATGAAAAATGCCAAAAATTCATATGTCGCCGTCGTTGGCCGTCGACGAAAAACGACCAAATTTTTCCAGAACTGGCGTCAGTCAGCTGAAGCCACCGGCGCGTATGGCATCTGATCTCATTCCGCGCGCGGTGAGTGCACTAGAACCCTATATGTCATAATCATGAAATGAGGCGTTATTTTTTTTGTTTGAGGTTTGTGTGCAACTTTCCAGGAAATCAGTGCACATCGCGAAAAAGAGCACGACCTAAATTATGCTTCTGTGTCTCCACTTTGGCTTTGGCCGGAACGCCGCCACCGACCGCCCGCCGAACGGCGTATAAAATATGACATCACTTGTGACGAGCAAGACGGGGGCCTGTCCAGTGTGGTCAGCCAGGTCTCGTCAGTTCTTCGTTTCCTATACTGCTGGACTGTGGTAATATGTGCAAGCAATCAAAATGCATATCCATTTTTTCGTCGTGATATTTTTCGCTCGGTAGCATGACATCCACGTCATCGTCGACTCCGGTGATCGCCAATTGACGTCGCCACCGTGAAAGTCGCCAGCGAAGTCATGCTGTAGATTGATTTATGTTTGTTCTAGCAAAAGGTGGCTCAAACTAATGGATCCATCGCAGGCGATCACGCGATGGGTAATAATTTGAACTATTTAACGGGTAGCACCGTGCTAGCCAACAAACGGTAGCAATTGTGTTTCACCTTACTGCTAGTTTGTTCCGGTGACAATCAGACGTCGGCGCGAATTCCATCTGCAGGTAGCTGTGCGGCCTACCGCCGAGACAGTGGGGCCTCCACGGCCAACGAAGAATCGCCACAAAAAGGACCGCCAAAGATCTCGGCTGGCGACGTATCCCGTGCAGAATGCCTCATTGTGAACGCAAGTTATGAACCATATGCACCATGCTGCCTTGCTAACAAGGAGAAACAGAAGGATCGTCGTATAAGCAGACAAATCATAAACCATTTTTTAATATTGCCCTGTTCTCGCGCTGGGACGATTGGGGGTTCAAACATCGATACCGCGCTCGAGCACGACACAACTCCGACCCAAGATGAAGAAGCTACTAACGATCAGCGGGTCTTCTCTTCCATTCCATCCTGGTCGGGGTCTAGGTATTTTGTGCGATCGAGAAGCGAGAATCACGGTTACAGTAGCTTGCTTCGCAGTGGGAGATTAGCCTTAATCAAAGGTTATTATCAAATATATATTATATACCGCTGTTTTGCCCCTCGGGAGCACTCATCGCTTCTTGGCTTCTCCGCAAGGCAGCGAGGCAGAACAACTTTTTTGGGAAGCGACGATATTTGTCTCGTTATAATTAGATAAATGGGCTTTGGCGTTCCACCTAGGGAACACCTATCCAACGTGGTCGTTCTCGCCTCGTAGACCAATAAAATCCTCGGAAATATTCAATTTTCCGTCAAATCCAATTTGCTCTCAAAAAATAAGTGTATAATCGCATAATTAATGGAATATAATCCGCGACACCCTCCATTCCCAAACGCAACCACCGAGGGGAAAAATCTCGCTCCTCACATCAAAAGGAAAATCATTTTCTCACCCGTGAAGAAAAAATCACTTACCTCCTAATCTCTGTTTGCTGAAGCTGCTCATCCAGCTGCGAACGACAACGACGGCGGCGCCGATGATGTTTTACTCCAGCTCCGGACTAATTTGAGGGTGTTCCGCTGCCACGCGGGACTTGTGCCGCAACGCAAACACATAATGCTGCAGCAACCCCCCGGAACGCAAACGTGCCCCCGAGGCGCGCAGCATACACACAACATAACATTACTTTATTGTGTAATAATAACCTTTATGCTTGCGCTTCGACCGACAAAATATGATAAACGCGTGTATGTTTGGGCGCCCTTAGGGACGTGTACTCCATTAGACTGCGTGTTGTCTAACTAGCAGTGTTGAAGTTTAATAATGTTTTAATGTGAAATCTGTTTCAAATCGATTATGTTCATCATTTTAATAGTATTAGTATTTTAAAAAGAAACATTTGCGAAAAACTTTAGTTGGAAAATCTTGAACTTTTTTGCCTTCCTAACTCACAAGTAGTAGTGTATATTGGCGTTCCTTTGAGAACTCTGAAAATAAACATAATGCCAAATGGTCGAATGGTCAAATGGTAGAAAGTGGACAAAAGTTTGAATGTTTTTTTATACATGGGTAATTATCTACCAACTCGCACGAAATCGGAAAAAGTTGCCCCGACCCCTCTTCGATTTGCGTGTAACTTTGTCCTAAGGGGTAACTTTTGTCTCTGATAACGAATCGGAGTTCCGTTTTTTGATATCTCGTGACGGAGGGGCGGTACGTCCATTTTTGAACATGCGAAAAAAGAGGTGTTTTTCAATAATTTGCAGCCTGAAACGGTGATGAGATAGAAATTTGGTGTCAAAGAGACTTTTATGTAAAATTAGACGCCCGATTTGATGGAGTACTCAGAATTCCGAAAATACGTATTTTTCATCGAAAAAAAACACTAAAAAAGTTTTAAAAATTCTCCCATTTTCCGTTACTCGACTGCAAAAATTTTTGGAACATGTCATTTTTTGGGAAATTTAATGTACTTTTCGAATCTACATTGATCCAGAAGGGTCATTTTTTTCATTTAGAACAAAATTTTTCATTTTAAAGTTTCGTGTTTTTTCTAACTTTGCAGGGTTATTTTTTAGAGTGTAACAATATTCTACAAAGTTGTAGAGCAGACAATTACAAAAATTTTGATATATAGACATAAGGGGTTTGCTTATAAACATCACGAGTTACCGCGATTTTACGAAAAAAAAGTTTTGAAAAAGTTACTTTTTGCATTTCTCTTTGTTTCGTTGTCCGTGTCTGTCGCGGGTGACCATGAACGGCCATGATCGATGACGACCAACTTTTTCAAAACTTTTTTTCGTGAAATCGCGATAACTCGTGATGTTTAAAAGCAAACCCCTTATGTTTATATATCAAAATTTTTGTATTTGTCTGTTCTACAACTTTGTAGAACATTGTTACACTCTAAAAAATAACCCTGCAAAGTTAGAAAAAACACGAAACTTTAAAATGAAAAATTTTGTTCTAAATGAAAAAATGACCCTTCTGGGTCAATATAGATTCGAAAATTACATTAAATTTCCCAAAAAATGACATGTTCCAAAAAAATTTGCAGTCAAGTAACGGAAAATGGGAGAATTTTTAAAACTTTTTTAGTGTTTTTTTTCGATGAAAAATACGTATTTTCGGAATTCTGAGTACGCCATCAAATCGGGCGTCTAATTTTACATAAAAGTCTCTTTGACACCAAATTTCTATCTCATCACCGTTTCGGGCTGCAAATTATTGAAAAACACCTCTTTTTTCGCATGCTCAAAAATGGAAGGGGGCGGATCGCCCCTCCGTCACGAGATGTCAAAAAACGGACCTCGGATTCGTGGTCAGGGACAAAAGTTACCCCTTAGGACAAAGTTTCACGCAAATCGAAGAGGGGTCGGGGCAACTGCTGTGTGAGTTGGCGGAGAATTACCCATATCTTTTTACTAACAAATATTTTTCTAAATGAGCCTAAAACGCGAAAATTACAAAAAGCAGCTACGAAAATTTGGTATATAATAATAACATTACATTTTTTAAGGAATGGAAATACTCACAAAAAAATAGGATGGAAGTTATGCTAATGTTTAAAAAAACTGCTCATAATGAAGATAAAAAATCATAGCTCAAATCGGATTCGTCTGTATGTAAATAAATTCTACAAAAATATTTTTTGCAATTCCGTCGTGAAACTACTTACTTTTCCTGTCATTCTTGAACGACGAAATAGTCTACTTTTCTGTACCAAAAATAACAGAATCGAATAGCAACACTTTACAAAATAAATGCTGAAAAGTTCTACTTTTCAGCACTCAAATGGGTGCTGAAAAGTTGAACTTTTCAGCACTTGTTTTGAAAAGTAACACTTTTCAACATTTTTTTGATTTAAACGATTTATTGACAAAATACATGAAAATTTGACATAAAATTTCACTCAGTGTGTGTTTTTTTGGAATAGCAAAAAATGTTGTATGGAACTCGTTGCAAAACTTGATTTTTTCAGCACACTTCGTATTTATCCAACTCGGTGAACCTCGTTGGATAAATGTACGACTCGTGCTGAAAAAATCCTTTTTTTGCAACTTGTTGCATAAACTACTATTAGAGGTTTAAATATTTCTGCATTTGTTTAGATACATGTGTTCTATGTTATTAAAAATTTACAAAAATATTACAGTATTTTGCTCAACTTCCACATTCGATCCTTTGTCCTTGGACTTTTTGCCCATTCGACCTTTAGGCATTCGACCGGGGTAGCATTTATGTTACAGCTCTACATTTTGTAAATGTCAGTAAAGGTTTCAATTTCGTCAAGGTAAGATAGATTCGGGCCCCAATCCAAGCTCCAATCAACAGAATTCAATTTTCTACTATAAAAATATAAATTTACGGTATAAGTGCGCACCGGCGTGTAAAATAAGGGGGCCTGCTTAAGATAATTATAATCTCATAACATAGGTATCCGAAATCTACGATTTTATTTATTGGCAGAAAACTCACTAATATTAAAATATGTAGATTGGTGTGTGTTCAGGGTGCGTAAATCTATCATAACTTTACGGAACTGAAGCGTTTACTTAAAAACTATATAAAAGACAAAACCAAGTATCCTTGTAAGAGATGCTTAGAACAGCTCACACTCAAAAGATAATGCGTATGAAATTTTAATTTAATTAATCTCCAACCAGCAATCCAACTCTACTCCTAACATCAAAGAAGCTGTAAAATCTCAATGAGTATTACTCATACCAATTTTAAAATTGCCCTCGTCCCATCTCCAGCATACCACCATCGCCACACTGCTCCCTTCAGGGCCCTTCGGTTCACCACTCTCCGATTAGCCGATTCCGGGTTGTTATGAAGCTTAAATATGATTACTTGTGGAAAAGTGCCCACGCGGTTTAAAACGATCCCGGGTGTCTAAAGCCGGCACCAGCGGGGTGCTAGGAAGTATTTTTGGCTTTTCTCACTTATCCACAACCCCCACAAGAATTCTCCCCCTTTTTTCTAGTCGGGTTCTACTCTACTCTGCTGCTGATGATGATGTCTCCGGTGGTAATAAAATATGCTTTTCGGTATTAGTTTATAACTGGAAAATATGTTTCCCTTACAATCCCGCAGTGGGTGAACAATTTAATTTCCAAGTGTGCCGAGTTGTTGCCACCGGGTAAGGACACAACCGAACTATGAAGGGGGAAGGGTGGTGAGTACCACAGCGGCAGTTGTACAAGTCTCCTGACCTGACAATCAAAAAAAGAGGGTGGATTCACCGTAAATGGTATAGCAAAAAGATCTCGCTCGGTTTGGGCTGGCTGGCTTCTGCATTATAGAGGAGGACAACACCAACAGTGCAACATAATAAACTTATCAACTTATTGTAAAATACGTTTATTGAAAGGCACCAGGAATGAAATATCTCCGCGCAGGGGAAACCTTTTATGTGTGTTAAAGCGATATAAAATAAAATAGCGCGCGGGCGATGAATAGTGTGGATAATTTCGCACAAGAATGTTCATTGTTCCCATTATCGGCTTTGTACTACAAAGCACTTTGGTGCTTCTTTTTTTGTTGCCGCCTCACCACTGTTGTTTCCATTTTATACCCAAGTATACTTCACATTGATTACTGCTGGATCAAAATATGACAGAATGACGACGTGTTGAAGGGTGCTAAGTGGATGAAAGCACACAAATAGTAACGTTCGATTATTTGGTCAATTGCACTAGAAATACTCAAGATCCCAAGGGAAAAAATCATCTTGTCATCCTCATGTTTCCAGCACAATCGACCAGAAAGCATTAATATTCATTACACGCCTGCTGCAAACGATAATCCCTACCAAGCAAGAAGAGACAAATCCGACCAAAAACCTATCGATAGAAATCTCGGTACCCGATATTTGTGAAACAAATTAGGTTAATCTGCATAACGGACCCCGAGGACATTATTTTCCCCGTCCAGCATTCCATTGTACACATTTAATTAACAGAAATATTGTCTCCTCATAATATTTATGAAATAAATACCTCCTTTATCTTACCCAACAAAAAAACCCTTAATCTGTCCTCAATTCTCGTGTTTCCTTTTCTTCACTCTCTCTCTCTTGCTCGGCTTCATCCTTCCAAAACCATTCCATTGTGTGTCCTGATGCTGATCAATTTGAGTTGCATTCCATCATGCCTACCGGTTTCGCGCTGTTTGTTTACCGCCACAACTTTGTCCTCTCCTTCTCTCCTCGCCGCGCTCGTCCGTCCGTGTTATTCTTACATGTTTAAAGAAAAAGTACTTATTTTTGATCCCCGCAAAATCCGGCCGTCTTATACCTCCGGAGGTATTCGGCGACGACGCAGCAGCTACTGCCGGATTTTTTTGGGTGACAAACGACAGTGAAATGAAGAGAGCTTGAGCTTGAAACATGCCGAACGGCCCCTCCCGGTGCCATAGAGCCAGATTGTTCCACTTCTTCACGGGTTTGTGCAAAAAAAGAGATTAAGCAATTATTATTGCCGTGTATTATTTACCTTTTGTGCTGGAAAATTTTTGTCATCTTTACCATTTTGAAGGGTCTTTCATCGATGGCTGAGCAAATGAAAAGATAATAGCGCCAGAGGGCCCTCGAGCGGGGATTACATACATTAATTCAATAACACAAATACAAACTGTGTTAAATAAACATTTTCCGGTTTCAATTATTTCAAACCCATTTGGCCAACGGTTTGAACCAGTTTGAAGGGGGCTATTTCGACGTAATAGCAAGATCATGATCAAATTAAGTTAAGGTGAAACGGGAAAGCATATTGACACCACGACTCGAGTATTTGGAAGCACCTCTAAGGAAAATGCAGTAACTTGAGCAAGTTTTGTCTGCAGACGATAAATATAAATAAAGCAAGCAATCTGTCGAGTTCAGAAATTGATTTGAAACTTTTTCCTATGTCACGAACTCACATCTTCAGACCTTGGCAAAAATCAACTTCAAACAAATATGACAGAACAAACTATTTTCAGTCAGTATTTTTACCCTCATTGAATGTAAATCGTGTACCGTATATCGTCGTATTTATGTAAGACTCGTGCTAAATAATCTACATTTTGCACCTACTATTCCCTATTTTTATTCAAATATTGTTTTTTAAGCTACCGATTGTCTTTTGTAAATTTTACAGTTTTTTTTATAAAGACAATCTGACATTTTTTTCTCAATCTTTTCCAATGGTTTTGTATCAATGCAACTTTATTCTGTTTGGAGGGTTGTGTTGGTATAATTTATCGTATAAATTGATATTATTAGAACCATAAATCCGTTTCCAAATAGGATAGGAAAAATAATTGGCAAAAAAACCAGTTTCATACAAAAGTTAATATCTATTTAAAAAAAATGATCCTATAAGCTATTGTGTTTCATATGGTTATTGGACCTATTAAAAAAACTCTAGAAGTGTTGTGTGGGGGAAAAATACGGTGGAGCGTTATGGAAAGTTTCTTCTAAAATAAAAATTCTATGAGTTAATACAAGGAATTATCATAGATGTCTAAAAATCTACTGGATAGATCGTCTTCCAGGGTTTGCTCAAATGATAATGATTGGGGGTGCTTACGATGTAATTAAAAAAATGTTTTAAAAGCAAAATGCATGTTCAACCCCCAGGCAGTTTAATTAGGAACTTAATTTTTCGAGTGATTTTCTAGCCTTTTCTCAGCAAAAAATCCTAACAAAATGAGCTCAAAACATAAAATCTTCTTTCAAAAAAACAAACAGCAACCACCTCACATGGCTTGGAATGACATCAGAATTTCACGCTCCTTCCAGCGACGTCGAAAAGGTTAAAGAAATTTGATAAGGAAAATGGTTTCGGGCAAATTTCCGGTTCCGTGAGACCGACAAACCGTCCCAAAATTGCGGCATATGTGTGTGTGTGTGTCTATTTGTGTCCTCTGGAAATAGATAACCCCTTGTTTGCTCTGCACGGTGGAATTGAAATCGATTAAGCGCATCGCTTGCAACAGAGATTTCTGAAAGCTTGGATGAAAAAAACGCTTGATTCTTTTTTTTTCGTAGTACATTACTCAATCACGCCGATTGTGAAAAATTGCTTTAAATTATAAAACACGTCTGGCATGGTATTTACACCCTTGTCGTTTTGATACAACAATTTTTCATTCAAGGTTGACAGATTTTAAACTAATATTTGTTTGCTCAAATGTTTATTAGCTCTCTCCACGAATCATTAGTAATTAAAGTGCTGGGAGAATCATTTATCATTTTCGGCCCCGACAACGAACGGAAGCAGCAGCAGTCGGTTGACCCGGCTATCTTGATTCAGACATCCCTCCTGGAAGAATCGACCCAGTCTGTCAGAGTCTGTCGGCAGAAGGTTAAGAGGCCATTTCGAAGGCAACATATGTAGCATCGTTTCGTGTGCAGTGCGTTAAGCCGTAGGGAGACAGGTCCATTAGCATTTATAACATTAGAAAAATTGAATTTCTGGTCAGATTTATGGTTGGACTTTAAAAAGTTATTGCTTTTCCGGCAACCTCTGAGATTCCCCACAGATCCCCGATCAGGAGCCATTTTTGAGATACTGGTGCCAAGCGCGTTGAAAAAATGTCCAACCGTCACCGTATCATCAATCATCTCGGCTACTGCATTTCGGTTGCAAGGGACTACATAGACTGGGGGGACGGGACTCTGCCTAGTCGAAAACGATTATGCGCTTTTCCACGCACTATAATGGAACCAGTCAGCAGACTGTTTAGCTCCCTCCTACTGCTACTGTTTCACACCCGGCCGGGGGCCAAGGCATGAAAAATATCAAATCGTTCGCATCTCGTCCTATAAAATATCCACCAAATGGCGATGGATCCGATATTTATATAATGTTTTATTGCGATCATTACGGGGTATTTTTCTCCTGGCCGACATGCGGACTCGAAAAGTGTGGGCATCATCAATTGTGCCTCATAAAACATAAATTTCTCGCCATATTTCAATTTTTGCGGCTTCGCAACAACTCACAGAGAGACGAAATCGGTATGCCGCCTGAATCCGAAACAATCTATCGGTTCCTATAAAAATAACGACACACTCTCCGTTTTTACGAGAATGTGACCGATGGTTCGTGGCTGATTTGAAATAGGAAAAAGTTACAAGTTCGATTGAATCCAAAACCGAACCATATTTTCTAATGCTTCTCTGATAGGTGCAAACGTGAGATTTTTGTGTAAATATGCCAATAAATCAACGCATTGCGAAAGCGTGAACCAACCAACGTGGAGAATGTAAGGAAAGAGTACACTCGCAGATAAGATACGACCGAAATTAATGTATTTGGAATATAATGTTGTGTCGGTGGCTTTGCCGACGCATGGAAAAAAGTCGCCGCCGAAGCCGGTCAGTCAATCAGCTAAGGAATGGAAATTATTAATTCTGTTTCGGTAGCACCTCACGTGAGCATAAATTATATTTACCATGTCGAACAGTGAGCGAAATAGCACACATTTCGCACAATGGGGGTTGTAGTTATTCCCTGTGGTCAAATTTAATCGTTTGGCGGTATTCGAATTGCACTATCAACCTCAAACTGTACCACCATGCGGACGCGCGGACAGAAGTTCGTACTTGTCTGGTTTGATTTGTGAAAAAAAAGTGAGTGTTATTGCAAGAAATCAGTAGAAAATGGTAAAAGCATGTAGCAGAAGGGGGGCAAAAAAAACCAAAAATAACAAACATAGTCAGTGTCAGACGCAAATGCATCAACAGTCAGTCAGTCAACGAACGCCAACGAGTCGTCAATCTGGCTACCTCACTTGACCACAATGAAGGGAAAAGGCGCGTAAAAGAAAAGTTTTCAGCCTTCAGCTGAGCTGGAGGGAAATAATGCAGAATAACCTTAAACATCACACCACACACACACACACACACACAGTCACGGTCTCCGCGGTGCAAGTGCCTTGTAAGAGAAACATTAGTGAAAAGAAAACATTTAACCTGTCCCTTTCGAATGCCGATCACGTAATCCAATTTTAATATTAAGACAAGCAACATCATATTTGAGAAATATATATTAAAACGTGTAACAGATAATGCTGGTCTGATATTATTGTTCTAAATAGCTTTGCCCGAATTACACGCTAACGGTACATATTTCACACATTTATTTCACTTCAACGACAATCGAGTCCGGAATTCGTAATGGGCACCGGAATCGCGAAACGTTCCGAAGTCAGACGGTGGAGCACGTCAGCAGCAGCGCCTTTGTCTGCCCCAGTGAATATGTTTATGCGTTCCGCGGTTGTACCTTTACCATTTTTTTTTTTTTTTTTGCAGCTTGAAGACCCGCAGCTCGACCGCCTTCAGAATCGGAATTCGTGGGAGATCCATGTCGTTTGTGGTGCATCACACGGGCTTCATTATTATGTTAAACGATTAAACAGACGATTAGGCATATTGTCCTCCCTCTTGGCGCGTCGAAACCACCTTATCTGGATGTAATCGTGTTACCAATTTGCTTCGACGTGTCTTGAGATAATGTCCAACAATGCGCCTCACGCGTTAAGCGACTCGCATATCCCACAATCTAAATCCGTCCCAATTTCTGACGGTTGTTGGAATTCCAACCCAGACTGCGCAGTCCAAGTCTAGCAGCATTCGTCTGGTTTGCTCAGCCATCGCGAAATATTTCACAACATTTAGCAGCATTGTTCGGTGGATGCGTATTTCAAATTGGCCATCCTTTGGCAAAACGTCTCATCCGTCGGTCTCTGGGACAAATATCTCATAAAATAATAGAACATATGCACGAGTGGAAAAATGTCTCATAGAATTAAACAGCGATGCAACACACCATCAAGTGGAAATTCCGAGAAGCGACATGCTTTGTGGCACTTGGAAACAGATTGGCTGCTTGTTCCTATGAGAGCCGTGCGGTGTTATGAAAAACATCTTGTGGGATATGATTAACCTGTTGGAGGCCAGCCGTTTCACAACTCTACATTTTGAAAATCGAATTTTCTGTTGATAATTTGACACTATCTGAATTCAGGAAGGTGCATCGCTTCGTAGAATGGCTTTATATTATTTGTAACTGAATTTTGTAAGTATAATACTGAATTTAAATATAATTTTATCAATTTAAGTTTTTTTTTTCAGGGAGTCCAATTCTTTCAAATCGGACAAAAACCCATTTGAAAAACTGACAATTAAAATGTAGATTTGTGGTTTGTAGAATGCATCAACTTGCTGACGAAAAATAGAAATTCAGTAAAACATTGTATATTATTTATAATAGAAATTCAGTAAAACATTGTATATTATTTAAAAGCACTGGGAAACACACGGTTTATTTGACACGTCCTTCTTTCGCCATAAATCTCGATCAAAGCCGTTTTGTCTAGCAAATAATGAGAAATTGTAATAATAAACTCTTCTAGGGATATAAAATTTACACACTCGTACGTGTACGTTTACTCGCGCCTTGCTACTCCATTTCGAGCGTGAGTAACTTCGAAGAGCACCAGACGGCGTCGGCGACAAAAAAAAGGAACGCATAATACGTTTTCCCAGGCACGCAACAAATATGGGAGAGCCTTGTCCGGATGCAAATATTCATCAGAAGTGGTCCATTCGCACCCCAGCATCTCCTCACAAATCTTAATCCACGCAGTCAACTAAACGTTGCGGCTCAGCAACAACAAGTGGGCAATATGACGATGTGAACCTTCAACTTGAGCTGCTCAGCAGTTGGTGAGTATGCACCACTCCTCATCTGGAAGTCAGCGTCTGCGACCACGTCTGCGAGGTGCAAGATTTTCTGCGTGAGTGTGTGTCACAAACATCACAAAACCGCGCGGACTTAACAAAACGACCCATTGAAACTGCAAGTCTGGGATGTTCGGTGTTCCCCATCTGTTCGCAACATCCAGACTGATGCGGCATGGACCACTTGCTTCCTTGTCGCGAGAGTGCTACTGTCACCGTCGAGTAAACTTATTACACACATTTGCGCCAACCTTGAAACTTGGTGCATTTATTTTCGCCGGCATGAAAATGGTGATTTTCGAAATGATTATACTTTCACTCACCACCGCCTAAACCCAAAGCAAAAATCGGAAGAAAATCAGAATCCTTCTCTATACAAACCAGATAGCCTTGACATTCTTATCGATTATTTTCCCTCCCAACAGAATGTTTGGGCTGACTGATGGCGCAGATCTTCCCACTTCTTTGTCGAAGAGACGAACTAGACCGGCCTTCAACTTCCTGTTCTTCGTACATTGTCCCAACGTTCTATTGGGAAATATATGCTACTGCTACTGCCACACTTCCCACTCCCACAAACCGAGGTCGACGCCGTTAGCCAGTTGAACTTCTATCAATTAGGGTCAATACACTTCGGGTGATCTGTAGTCAAGCGGAAAATGCCGTACAGTGATACGAAATGTTCCTTGGTCTAGCTAGGAGCAGGAGCAGGACCAGAGAGGGAAAAAGAAAAGTATCCAATTTCAAACAGCCCCTAATCGTTTATGCCGGCTGCATATCGACGGGGGCCAGCAACACCACCAACACTGACTGTAGTGTAGTAGTCATGTAGTGGCTTAGCCAGTGACATGGTTCCTTTCCTATACCGGGTGCCCTCTGCTGACACGTGCATTGTGTTGCATCACTGTTAAGGTTTCCTGTATATGCAGGCAGGGCTAATTAAAATAGGATTACTACACACATCTTCTCAGCATCGGGGTCAAGTTTGGAAGCGATAAGGTATCGGGGTTCTAAAGTTTCGCTTGTAAAATTTGGGAAAATGCTTCAAATTGGGCTGTCATGTCATTGTTGCTCCCGCTAGGATTACTGTCAGTTGGAAAATGTGTGATGATCACTGTTAAATTCAGGATATTTTAGCCTTGAGTCAAACTGGTTCTAACGTCATGATTCGAAATCCGGACACTTAGTAGCATATCATTTTTATTATAGCTGTCAAAAAACATGTAATAAGTTGGAAATGTAGAAATATCATCAGGATGTAGTATAAACAGTCAATTTTAAGAGAATGCATGCAAAACATGTATTTTCTAACCATTTTTCATCAAAATATGAAAATTAAAATGAATTGCTGTGCCTCAAATCCCGCACACTGATAAAAGCTGATTCGAAATCTGGACACTTTTGCTTCGAATTTCGGATACTCGATTTTACTTATGAATCGCACAAATTTGGACAGAAATATTAGTGAATGGCATTCTTTTGGTCTCAAATAAGCTGTTAACACCAAAACAATCTATATTTTATACAAAAATTTGTTAGAATTTAAGGAATTCAAAACCATAAATTTCTGCTTTGCTTTCCCGGTGCTTCAGACGCCTATGAAGTATTTCAGTGAAAAGTTTCGCATTTTTGGTAAACTTATAATTTTATTTTATATAATTGTTTTGTCATTAACTACAGTGTTCAAACAAACTTTAAATGAAAGTTGATGTTAGAATTCATCAAATAACATAGTTTTGACATTCATAATGCGAACTTATATTCAAATAATTGATAAAACAAGATGAGGTGTCCGGGTTTCGAAGTGTCCGGGAATTCAAATCATGACGTTATATAAAAATTAAGTTTAAAAAGCAATGCTGAGCCTTTAATGGTACACAACAATCCTAAAATAACTTGATTATGAAAATTGAAAAATGTTGTAGCAACACCCAACCGACGGTTGCATGATTGGGATGCATGGCGGCATGAAATTATATCAGAATCTGCATGAAATCTGTTCTCATGCATTTTTTGCGATATAGGGGTATGACATTTTTGCCCGTTACCGACAATTATTGACATCACCGACGGCATTTTGGTTGTATTTTACAAAAAAAAAACCCTAAACAGAACAAGGATTGAACCACCAACTTCTTGATTATTGATCCGACACGCTACCACCGCGCCATGGAAACTTGATTAAAAGTTAATGAAAGAGCACCAACATATGCTTCTCTTTGGAATATTGCTCGGGGACGGGCCAGCATTATATGTGTTGGTGAGAACTACAGATCGCTGAAATATTTACACGCGGGCAAAACAATGAATATTACGCCCATTTAAAATGTCAGTCTTGATTTATTTTTTTTTCAAAATATTTTTTCGAAAAGATCGGAAAATTTCACGAATGTTTCATATTTTAACATTGAAAATCGGACCATTAGTTGCTGAGATATCGTCATTAGAAAATGGTGGGTTGTTTTGGTGAGACTTAGAAAACTTCAATTTTCGTGTTTCTTTTTCTTAAAGTGGCTGTATCTCAGCAACCCGAGGTCCAATCTTCAATGTCTCTTAGACAATTTTGTAGCAAATTTTCTGAACTTTTCAATTTTTAGAAATGGTCGCTCATGATCACCATTTTTAAAAATCAAAAAACTGTAAATATTTTGCTTAAATCAAACTTTCGGTGGCTATATCTTGAAAACGAAGCCCTTTATCAAAAAAATTGTAGAGTAGTTTTCGATTGCAAATTCAATTTTGCATTAAAAAATAACTTCAAATTTGTTTTTGCATGAAATTTGGATTTTTTACAAAAATCACTATTTTTCAAAAATTCATAACTTGGCGGCAGATTTTTTGACCATGTTTCTCGATAGCTCAAAAGTTGCGGATTTTAGTCCCCTAAAACATATCAAAAAATCTCGAAAATCAAAAAATACGTATTTTGGGAAATTGAGTTTTAGTGAAAAAAAAGTTGATAAAAAAATCTGCAATTTTTTTTCCGTGTACCTATTTTTTCTCAATTGTCCTCAACAATACCTACAACTTTGCCGAAGACACCAAATTGATCAGAAAATTCACTCAAAAGTTACAGCTGTTTGAATATTTACATACCATTTTTGTATGGACAGCAGCCAAAATTGTATGGAGACTTGTATGGGTGAACCAATGACACAAAATAGCTTATTTGGTCATAGGGAAGGCCCCCACAAAGTTTGAGTCAAATCAAAAAATACAAAAAATAAAAATGGTCGAAATCGGCCGGTTTCGTAGAGAGTTGCTCTGTTATAAAATGTGACATTTTCTGCAGCAAATCCACTGTTGCAGATTTTGAGATATATTTTTCCTTTGGGTGAAATCTTTATGAAAATTTTAGCTTAGCTAAGAACAAAATAAATATCGATAGTTCCCCTAGTTTTGAAATGTCTAAAAAAAATCTATGTGCAAATTCTTTAGTTGATGTGCACCGTTGATCCCATTTTTCTAAAATATCTGTTAAATATCTAGGATTTCTTGCAAAATATCTAGGAAAACAAAAACGGATTTCTTGAAAAACACTAGACTTGATAATCGGAAGGCCTTGATAAAAATTCACTTCGGTTATTCGAACCACGAAAAAAAATTGTCGTTGGCTTTAGTATGACCCTTAAACTACTCTCAAGTGATGTAGAATTTAGAAATCAAGATGGCGGCCAATATGAAATACTGGGAAAATGCAATTGGTAATTTAATAGCCAAATAGGACCCAATTTGAATGAGCATTAGGGTGACAATAAAAAAATCGATCACAGGGATACCCCTGATTCGATTCCTTAGGCAAAAATAAGAACCGTAAAACGGGGTGACTTTGATAGCCGGGGTGACTTTGATAGGTTTGCGATTTTTCCGCAAAATGAAGAGTACAATTAAAATACGTAAGGAATGGTTCAGAAACATACTGACCGTGGTAGAGAAGTGTTCAAAGTACCTCAAGAAGAACTTTTCATAAATTTTTGAAAGGTTTATAAAGTTAGTTAACTATAGTTAAGAAAATGTTGATGGAAGTCATTATTTTAAACTTCTCAAAGTATCATGATTTTCTCAATGATCATGATTTTTAATCGGAAAACGAAATGCATTTTCGGATTCTTTGGACAATTTTCCACTAGGAGAAGGTTTAATAAGTTTGTAAATAATAAATATTATCTGTTTTTGAAACACAGTTTAAAAAAAACTTCAAATTTATAGGCATTTTTAGTTGAACAAATTTCATGTAAAATGTGAAAACTTGTGATTCGTGCTTCGAATTCAGTATAAAACGCAATATAAATCGATAATTTTATAAACAAAACTAGTTTTAACAAATTTCAGGCAAAATTCCGACTTTTTAACAATTTTACCTAAAATTTATATGTATTTAGTTAAAAAGCTTATAAACATAGTTAACTTAACATAAACATTGATTTTTTTTTCTTGCAAACTATATCAGCTACTTTAGTGATGGTACATTTAACGTACAAATAAAGTTTGAACATCTTAAATATGATTTTAACAAGAAAAACTATGACTATCAAAGTCACCCCGGAATTAAAACTAAGAATTTTTAACGTAACTATTTTTCTAAACACAATTGAAAAAACTTTTTTTCCAAAATTGTGCATGGACTTTGTGTGGCCTACCCCAGTACATGTTTTAAAAATAATAATCTTGAGGAAAACCTTACCTGTTGAAAAATATTCTAATAACAAATTGAAATCCTATCAAAGTCACCCCGGTTTACGGTAACTGTGAGAATTTTGAGCAAAATCGGTAAAGGTCGCTGCTTATCGTTGAAGAATATTTCGGAAGTAACCCCAAGGGGCCACCGGTAACCGGTTCCAGATTGGCCAGGATGGGTTAGCGAACAACATAATGATCATAGATTGACAAATCTTTCAATTTCATGAAGATTTATGTGCAACATGATGGGCTTTCATCAAAAAGTCAAGTTGGACGTTCATCGGGTATTCGGGAACCGGTTCCAGGTTACCCGGAACTGGCCAGTAACACTCCAGAGTGGTTCTGGCAATTGTGTTTTGGGTTTTTAGTGAGTTTGCTGATCAATTTCAACTACCGTAAGTGTAATGGTCTGGAAATAAGCGAAAAACAGTAAAAAATAAACTGTCGAATGCAACTTGGAGCATTCTAATTGGTTGAAATTTGCTTAAGGTACAGGTCGGCAATGTTAGGGTCTCAAAAAGGTATTTTTTCGGTTGTAGCAGATTCCTGGTGGCCACATTGACCAAATCCTGTTTTCGAGTCAAGGGGACATTCTAAGCTTTCATTTGAGACCAAGAGAACTAGATTTGGCCAAACACTGGATTTTTTGACGATTTTCTAAAGTTTTGGGTTAAAACCAATTGATTGGAAGCATTTTTTAACAAAATAGATATAAAATATTCATTCGAGTGACATGAATGTAAAAAAAAAAAAATCAAAATGAATTTTTTTGTCTTATGGATTGAATTAGCGTGATTTATTAAAAAAACAATTTTCCACATTTGATAGCACAATGTTTTCAAACATGAATCCACTCAGCATAAAACAAGAAGTATGACTTAACGATTGTTTGAAAGCTCTGTTTAAAAACCCACACCCTAACCTGAATTTTTCGTAATTAAAACTAATCATTACAACTCAAAATATGTCCCTCGTTGAAACCTCGTTCCAGTCAATCCTGCAGCGCACCTTGAAAATATTTTGATTCCTTGTATTTCACCTAACCGAGTCGTGACACGCGAACGACGACCACCGTTACAACATAATCAAAGAGCGGCTCACACAAAAAAAGTTGCTTATCGCTCCGACTCATCTTTAGCGCGCAATAAGCCAGTCTCCCAGTTGGTTGGTTGGCTGGTTGGTGTTAATAGGCAAAATACCTATATTAAAACACTTGAGTGGCGCGGGGATTTGAAAAATTAAAAACTGAAGCAGCACTCCCGCTCCGTTCTGAAACGATCCGAAACGCCTCCACCGCGGCAGCAACTCCCAAACATCGCTAGTTTGGCACAGAAAATGCCTTTTGTCACGCCATCTCACCTCTTCCGTTTGATAATTTGTCAAATGCTGGCATGGCTTGACTTGGTTGGTTGGCTGGGGCCCATAAAACGCGCGCGCTATTAACACAAGAAGTAATTATGACAATTGAATTCCCCTTTCCTACACCTACACCTCACACACCTCCTTCCTTCTCTCTTTCGTGTGCCCTCATTTATAGGGCAAAATCCTTTTGAATCCGGACTGCGCCATCGTGTCTGTATAGTGAAATACTCGTTTCAACATCACTTTTCATTATAGCCCTGCCTCGTATTTGCTTTGCCACTTCCACTTCCTTCCGCAGGTTTCCTTCAATCTGCTTCAACCCCGGTATTATTAATTGAAAAACTTTGTCGATTATCATATTACACTTATTGAAGTTAAAAATTTAATTTTCGGAAAAAATTCTAAATTTCCAGTGAGGGGGCAGCCACCGGAATGAAAGGATTTTAGCCCCTTTCCCCCAATCCCACCCTCTTTGGAGAATTAAATGAAGAGAGGAGAATCATTTCCCCTGCCACAATCAAAGACATAATAATTTTCATTCCAAGCAGTGTGGACTGATTGGAAAAACGCGCGATGGAGTCTCGACGGAGAAATCACAAGAAATGTGCTGACGTACACAACAATTTGGGTTTATTGTTCCACCCGGTTAAAGCTCGCTTCCGGGGCTCAACAATACGACGAGAGATGTAACCCTTTTTCGAACTCGAAGTCAGAAAAAGGGTAGTCGACGACGACGATGATGATGATGATGATGTGTGAGCAGCAAAATTTCAACCCCCGAGCAGCGAAAGAAGCAAACACCGGAAATATTCTGCCTCATTTCGCCATTTGTCAATATTCATTACATTTCGTCGCCGTCGTGCTAACTTGTCGTACGTGCATTTTGGGCCAAATTGAGTTAAGAACGCCATTTTGTGCATCTCACAATGCCACATCTTTTGACCTTAACAGATCCCCAAAATTCGATTTCAATCCTAAGATATTCAATGAAAACCAAAAAAGCTCCGAAAATTTTTGTCACTTTTCATATAAAAGTAGTTTTAATTTTGTCGTGCTATCTTGTCACTCCCTGAAAATTGATGTAAGTGTGACAAAAGGCCAAAGGGATTTCAGGTCAGGATGCGTTTGACGCACGTACAAGCTAGACTACCGTACACATTTGTATTTATAACTCGGAACTCCAGCAACTAACTTCAACCAAACTTCGGGACAATGCACAGAATGGTCAGCCAAACAAAACTTGTTTGTCATTGTTTACATTGCGTGCTCTCGTTTTTGTTTATTCAAGGTCAAACATTAAAACGCGTTTTTCTCGAAACGTCAAAATGGCGGGTACGACAAGATAGCACGACGACGTCGATTTGTCATCGGCCAAACGTCGGCGGCGCACGGAAGTGTGCTGTCAAAACATTACGAAAAACGACCGCTGCTCTTGGAAAGGAAGTGGGAAGGGGCCAGATCGGAGATATTTCCCGAGTTATGAATTGATGAGTGGGAGGGCGTTTGGACTAAAAGTGATTTTATATATTGATTTTCGTCAACCTAACAAAAACTATTTTTTTTTACCCAACAAATAAAATATTTGAGTTACATTTTCCGCATCATTTTTTTATTCTTAAAAAACTAGGGAAAATATACCCATCTTAATCACTCTAAGCCGTTCGACCAATTCTCATAACTTTTACCGTTTTCCGCTATTAAATCAACATTATCAGATGTATCAACAATGGAGAGTTGCTTGCTCACTTTTATTTGAGCTATGTATTAGTTTGGAACAGTAAAAAACACTTTATGAAAGCTGTATTTCATGTTCAAAGTGCTGATAGGCCGATAATAGAAATAGGCTGAGAAAGGGTATAGTTCCCCTATATTTTCAGCCAAAAAAAAAATAAGATATTTTTTTTTATTTGAGGCTAAATATATGGGTCATCCTCCTCCAACTCACACAGAAGTTGCCGACTCCTCTACCATTTCGTTCAAACTTTGCTATTTTGTCCATTTTCGATATCTCGTGACGTTGAGGTGGTACGACCCCTTTCATTTTTCTGATTTTTTTCTTAAACACGTTTTCAGTGATTTGTAGCTCAAAACATTGAAGAGATAACAAATTTGAATTAAAATATAACAAAGTTGTCATTCAAATATTCCGTGGTTTAATTATGAAACTTTTCAAAGATACTTTTAAGAGTGTACCAATGTTCTACAAAGTTGCAAAGCAGACAAAAACTAAAGCTTTGATGCATTAACGTAAGTTACATGCTTCATGATTTCCAAATTTAACAATTTTTTATTTATTTATTTATTTATTTATTGATTGTTTTGACAATTTTTTACCAGTTTTTCAAATGTCAACCCCTCTTAAACTCAATCGGGTGCTTAAAAAATAATCAATCAAATTTCAAGCATTGTTTTCAAATTTTGACTGTAATGCTAATGTCTCAAATTTGGAAAATTTGAAGGAATTCATGAGATTATTTTTTCTCAAATTTAATGTCATTTCCAGATCAGTCAAAATTTCAAAATTTGTAAAAAGCCTAAAAGATGACAATTTGAATGAAAACGCAAAAATGAACGCAGCAAATGAAATAACATAAATTGCAGAACACAAAAATATTACACTTTTAAAAATAAATCAAAAATTAAAAAAAAACCTTATTCAAGAATAACATAAACATAAACTTTAAAAAATATTTGCTACTTAGGATACATCAAACAAATGTCCAATAAAAAAAAAAACAAAAAACAAATAGTTGCGTTTATCCAACAAGAAAAGGTTCTACAAAGTTGCAAAAATGGAAACAAAACCAATGTACCGTAAAATGATGTATAAAAAGACTTTAATAAATAAAATCGTAGTATAATCCTCCATGTGTCTGTGCAACCCTATACATTCTCCTCCCGATGTTGTACAGCGACAAAATCCGTCCAAGCCACATACATCATCGTCTATATTGGATTTTGGAATTGAGAATGAAGCCGCCGCGACATATATCGCCGCTGTTCGCCGCTCGTATGACATGACCATGTGTGAGAGCCCCGAATCCCATCCCGTTGGTTGGGTTGAGTCTGACAAAAAGAAAAACGCCAGCTTTATTGAATAGAAATGTATAATAAATGAAAACATCAATATTCACTGTGCTGCTGCACTGTACCGCACCAGTATCGTGGGCTATGTTGATCCTTTCTGGGATTGGGAATCAAAGAACATGCCGTGCACCACCGAGTAAGGTTGTAAAATTTCATTTTTTTTTTTTGTATTATTTATTATCGACACAGAATCAGCCAAGCAGAATAGGAAAGGATTCAATTTTCGTTCGAATTTATGGACTGGATTCAATTTCGGTAAAATCCGCCAACCAAACATTTGGCTCGTATGTCTCTGCCTACGATAAGCTAATAGGATTCACAGAGAGTAAAAATACACGCATAAACGTCTCATGGACAACAGGCCCGCGTTACTTCTAATTAATAATGACAAAAGGGAAAATTTATGCACCGAAAGAAACCGCATTGAAGCCATTAGAAATGAGGGTCGAAACAAAGGTTATAAATGGTTATTCCAGTCTATGAATTATAGATAGATATGATAAGTGGCATTGCGTGCCAGGTATTCATTGATGATACCAACGCCGCGCTTACATTTGGCAAGGGCGAGGCGCGTCGAGTCAATGTTTACCCCGGAGAACCCACTCATATTTTTACACCTTTCCACCCACAGCAATTCTACTGCTGGGTGTTCAGCTCAATTGACTTGCCAAGTTGTACGAGGATGCGCATGAATTGAACCGAGCACACGAATTAGACCCACGTTGAAATAAAAAAAAAACACAAACTCCGACCAACAACCCCACGTGTATTCATTCCTATAAATTAAAGTTAATTCGTCGTAGGCCCGAAATTCATCGCCCGTTTGTACCTGATGGGCTCGTTACCATTTTTATTCTGCATTTTTTCCTCCTTTATTGGCTGGAAAATTCCAAACGAAAAAAAAGTCTCCCCTATCGCGGGAAACTTTTTTTCCCCTTCCTTCCCCACTCGCTGTGACCGTGATGTAGCACCAATTTTATACATTTCACAGCTATCCATCATTTGAACCCCTCGACGGCGGTGGAGCTCGAACTTTCGTACTACATATATGTCTGTGGTATGGTGGGACAAATCTGAGGCAAAACTCACATGGGAATGATTACTTAAGGGTTGGGAAGAGACATGCTTGTTTTGAATTTTGCATGATTGAATGTGTGATGTTTTTTTTTTCTTTTTTTTAGGGAAGTTTGTTAGTGTAGCAATTTCTTAACCAACGAACTTTTTATTTTCGTGAAATCAGAAGTTAATCTGAAATTTTCACAAGCGATCTCTGGTGAGAAGCAGGAAAAAAATGTTGAATTAACCATTATTTTTTCACAATACGGCTTTTTCAAAATTCAAATTTCACTAACATTTTCCTAGAGCTTCAACCAAAAAAATCCAGAGGGCCGGTTACGCTAATGCCAGGAAATTAAAAACTTGGTACTAGAACTCAAAAAGCGAGTAAATAAACTCAACTTTTTAGCTAAACCAAATACTAGATTTTCTGTTTAGTTTTTTTTTTTTTTTTTTTGTTAAATTACGACAAAATGTGA
Source organism: Culex quinquefasciatus (assembly GCF_015732765.1). Classification (NCBI taxonomy): domain Eukaryota; kingdom Metazoa; phylum Arthropoda; class Insecta; order Diptera; family Culicidae; genus Culex; species Culex quinquefasciatus. The sequence goes on along the minus strand of NC_051862.1, from coordinate 224,784,688 downwards.
ACCACTTGCATAAAAAGTGTAGCAAGAAATTTGTTATAAATGTCCATTAAATTTAAAAAAAAATGCTATTAAGTCTAACAAAAACTCAATGAAAAATAATATCAAAAACTACAAACAGTAAAAAAAAAGTTGTAATTTGTTCTTAAACATAGTAGGGACACAGCATCTAATTCCAGCGTGCCCGAGCATGGATAAATAACAAGGGAAATGCGTAATAATACCTTTCTCTGGTATCAATACCAAATTTTGGTATTCCTGGACCCTTTAAAATTTGTCTTAAGGATTATGCAAGAGCAAAATGTGGTATCATACCAATTTAAGGTATTGTTTTGATATTGCAAAATTGCAGAATTTGTCAATGATCGAACACCACATTTTGGTATTCTTTTGGTATTACAGTATTTTATCAAATTCCTCTGCAACTATGGGAAATTTTTTACCAATTTTGACAAAATAATTAATTTTGCGCTATAATGATGTCTCAAAGCGAATGCTTTCATTCAAAACCGGAAATTTCAAACTTGATTTTAAACATTTTTGATATACCCCCTACAGAAATGACTTGAAATTGTGGAAAATTTTCTAAGTCAGGATGGCACATTTTGGTATTATTTTGGTATTAAAGTGTTTTATCAAATTCCTCTGAAACTATGGGAAAATTTTGACCAGTTTTGACAAAATAATTAATTTTGCGCTAAAATCATGTCTCAAAGCGAATGCTTTCATTCAAAACCGGAAATTTCAAACTTGATTTTAAACATTTTTGATATACCCCCTATAGAAATGACTTGAAATTGTGAAAAGTCAGGATGGCACATTTTGGTATTATTTTGGTATTTAAGTGTTTTATCAAATTCCTCTGAAACTATGGAAAAATTTTGACCAATTTTGACAAAATAATTAATTTTGCGCTAAAATGATGTCTCAAAGCGAATGCTTTCATTCAAAACCGGAAATTTCAAACTTGATTTTAGACATTTTTGATATACCCCCTACAGAAATGACTTGAAATTGTGGAAAATTTTCTAAGTCAGGATGGCACATTTTGGTATTATTTGAATATTGAAAGGTTTCATCAATTTTCTCTGAAACTATGGGAAATTTGTTAAAAAAAATTTACGAATTAATTAATTTTGCGCTAAAATGACTTTAAAACCCAAAAATGTTAAAGATGATTTTAAAAATTAGTGTGATATACCCACTAATATTTTTTTCAAAAACGTTGAAATATCTCTAAGTCGGGAAACCAAATACTTTGAAAAACGAGTCAATCGACAGTTTAATGAATTTTGGTGAATTTCAATTCAGTTTCATTTTAATAATACTTATTTTTCAATCTTGTTACTTTTCAGAAGCTTCAAGAACTTCAAGCACAGGCCGTTCATCAATGACAAATGCATTCGGTGTGGTGAAGAATATCACTAATAACAACATGGAATCATCAGGTGAGTAGATTTGGCTGTTGCATATGAATAATTTCCGTTTTTTTCACTAACTGCAACTGCTGCACTAAAAATGGTATGAAAATACCAAATTTTGGTATTACTTGTTCAAATACCAGCGACCATAATGTGCTCTTGGTTGCCCAGTAATAGATGGTAAAATACCATAAAATCATACCAAAATCATGTATGTGAAAGACCACAGTATACCAAAATATGATTTTCCAAGGGCGCGGGAATACCTAAAAATAAAACCATGGCAATACCAAGTTTTGGTATTCAAGCAATGTTCAAAAATCCAGAAGACCTCAACTTGGTATTGAAATGGTTTTATTTTGAGGTATTATTTTACCCTTGGAATAACATGGTTTGGTATTGTTGTGCCCTTACACATACAAGATTTTGGTATGATTTCATGGTATTTTACCATCTATTACTGGGCAACCAAGGGCACATTTTGGTCGCTGTTATTTGCCCAAGTAATACCAAAATTTGGTATTCCCGTGTTATTTACCCCTGCTCGGGTGCCTCTAATGTTGGCAAGTCAGAACTTTGACATTCAATTAAAGTTAATTAAAAGTGTTTTCAACTGAAGTGAGCAAGCAAGTTTCTATCAAAAGTTTTGCAAAATTAGTTGTTCAAATAGTGAAAATCAGCAAAAAAAAGAGAACTAGATCTGAATGAAACACAGAAAAAAAATTAAAAAGCTAGATTGTTTTTGTTCGATTAATTTGTTTTAACTAATCAATTTACTAAAAACTGTTTTAAAAATGAATATCATTTTTAAATCTAACAAAAAAAAAACAAATATAAAATATACTAAGATATACTTAGATATACGTACCCTCCCTTAAGTGGATTTTGAATTGATCTCAGTAAAAAGATTTTCCAAATCTCTGAATAGCAAATGCAATATTCTGGATCAGAACTGTTAAATTCTAATAAAAACACTAAGGCCGTTGCAAAAATATATTTTGAACTTTATGGCCCTCAACTGTGCCCAAAGTAAAAAGGGTAAAGGTGAAAAAACATATAAAAATTAAAATTACAAGCCATAATGCATTTTTCCCCAGTCCAGTTGTTTGATTTGATGTGATAACCGAAAGGACATTTCTCACCAGTCCAGTTGTTTTGCAATTATAAATTTCCAAAAAATCTGAATATTGATGAATTTTTGTTTATGCGAGAAAAAATGTGAACATAATTGCAACGGCAGAATTCAACTTCTAAAAAAATGTGTTGAACTTATAATATAAACCATTTTCCAGCTTATCTTGAACTGAAATGACTTCAATAAAAAGTAAATATTCATAAACTACTCTGTTCAATTAATTACTCATACACAGACTTATTTCATGTTTCTTGCAAGAAAGCATACATATTAGTCCAGGCAAATTGCTGCCATGACTACATTTTTGAATTAATTATGAAATTTCCGGAATTCCCCAGACGTCTGTTTATCCACACCACTGCAGTTTTGTGCAATTATGTTTTGACGCGATCATCATGCAACACGGGAGATGGAATTTTCGCATGACAAATGAACAGTGTTAAGTTTTCCAAGTCAAGAAGAGGTTCTTCGCGCAGAATTGGAATTTATATAATTTGTCTACAAAGTATAGAACATAGAGCAGACGATAAATTTTGTCCAGAAATCTAATTCATTTAAGATGTGTGGCATAGCTTTTAAATTACAGTGCACATTTAAGTCATACAGTCGGTTTTTGCTCGCACAAAAGTAAAGAAAAACGAGGGCGCCAACGATTCGCGCCCTGTCTACCTTCTCGTTCCCTTTCCCAGCGATATATTTTGGATTTTGATTGGCCAGGATAAGATTATCCATTTTTATGTATGCGCGCAGCCAACATCCGGCATCGTCCGAGGTACCGAGAGAAAGACTAAGTGCCCATTCACCTTCTTAAAAGCAGAGCAGCGAATGAAAAAGCATCGGAGCGCACACAAAAGGAAGGAAAATCAAAAGCAAGAAAAAGGTTTTCTCAGGAAAAGAACGGGGTGGGGGAGGCTTGAGAAAATTTGCATGTTGGAAAATATTGTTTAAACGAAATGCTAGATTTCATAAAATGGAAGCTAGTTTTGTTTTTTTTTCTCGGTTGGTCTTGCCTGACTATAACCGGAATAAATTGTATTATAAATTATTCCGCCCTTTTCTGTCCGTCTTGTTGTTGTTGTTGTAACTTTCGGTCTTAGTGCCATTATGTGTATGTGTGTGTGGAGCTGCCAGAGCAGAGCGCAGTGCTTGAAGTTTTGAATTTCCCTTCGTCTTTTGAGTTATATTCGCTTGGAAAGGCATTACCTCCCACTCGGCGCAAAAACACGAGGCTGGCTGGAAAGTACTCCTTCACACTCACACACAACTTATGATATACCATCGTTTATCACTCCGCTGACTGGCGGACGATTTCCTCGGTTGGCCGCAAGACTTTGCGGTGGTTGGCTGGTCGGTTCGGATTTAGAGCCTCTTTGTGTTTCCCCCTGAACAAAACTGCGATATGTTTTCCACTTATTACATATGATTTCAAAACAATAAACATGCAGTCGGCGAGGAGGAGGAGCCCCCAGCTCATAGTTTATTCGTTGGACCATCTTCACAGTGGCCGTTTCGTTTCACACCGTGAGTTTGCCCAAGTCGCTGAACAGAACAGAGCGAGCGCATTTGTACATGTCATGTGAAAAACGCCGGGAAAAGTTTAGCATTTCTGCATTTATTTACCACTTTGCATACGTGAATAATTTATTACTAATAAGATAAAATATTGCGCAGATGCTCAAACTGCGGAAAATTTCATGGCGCTACGAGCAAATAGGAAATAGTTCATAAATTTTGTGTGTGTTCTGTATTCCAGAAAGTTCGCGTCAAGCCCATGAACAAAAAAACGTCACCGGGACGCTTCCGTAGCTTTCATGTCAAACCGCCACACTACAAACTCTTTTGATTTCATACCGGTAAACCCGAAAGGCTTTGTGTGATCGTTCCGGTGTGTCGGGATAGACCAGCGAGGTAATGACATTCAAAGCACCTTATCTTGGCACGACGGCGGCTTCGGCGTAGATCATCATCGTTACCTGTCCTTTTTTAATGTGCGCCCATAAAACGTGGTGTGTATGATAACGCACACTGCCGCTGTGACTCTTTGGACGGGGGCGGCGGAAAAAGGATATGAGGTCAACACACCTAGACTTTAAACAACAACAAAACAGCCCTATCTTCGCCTCTTTACCTGGCTGCGCATTCGACGCACCCCCAAGCAAAAGGATTGATATAAATTTTAAAGGAATTTATCTTTCTCTTTTGGCCGTTACAGCTCGTTATTTTCACATTTTCACCTTGGCCCGTGGCGATAGGGATATTTTGGGCCAATTTTCAGCCTGCGTTATAGATCAACCAACTGACCTCTTTCAAATGAAAGCAATGGAGGGGAGATGCCATCTTTCCAGCAAGTGTTTAGGCATTCATTTCTCACCCGGGGAAGCGTGGGCTGAAAAAAGGGCCACACAATTCATTATCTGAATTTTTAAAGAAAGATGATTAAGTTGCTCCTCGACGATTAATCCACATGAAAGAACTTTAGAGGCATGCAATCTGATTTAAATTTTTAGGATTAATAGTTTTTATATTTAGGAAGTCAATTCCTTTAAAGACGACTTATGTTTGAATTCTTGCCACGTGCAAAGTAAATTGTCAAATTTGACGTGTTTTTTTTTCTAGATAAACGATGTTCATTTACGAGTGTTAGGGAGCATTCTTATGTTACGTAACGCAAATAAGGAGAAAGGGGGGTTTGATGATGGCTGTGTGGTGCTGCTTTTTTTTTAATTTGTATGGAAGCTTTGTTACGAGGGGGTCAAAAATCCATTTTTTGTGTTACGTAATAAAAGAACGCTCCCTTACGATATATCAGGAAGGATCAAATCAGCTGCAATTTCTGTTGAAGACTCTTAAGATACATCCCATTAGAGTGGAAAGCAATAGTATGATAATATTGAAAACTCCTCAGATCCAATCATCAAGAATTCTCCAAAATTTGGTATCGATTGGTTTAGTGATTGTTTAGCGCAAACAAATTTTGAATGGAAAACCCAAACTTTTTAAATTTGTTTTTTTTTTTTATTTCTTCATAAGACTTTGCGTAAATCGGTGGTGTAATTTCAAAAATCAAATCAAATTATTCGCTCTACAAAATTGCCTTGGCATTCTCTATAGCAAGATTCCAACTCGAAACTAGGTGCTGAAAATATCTGTAATATCATGACTAGAGCTAGTAATTTTTCACGGAAACATCTAAATTTCGCAGCATGCAATTGAGTTTCACGGCAATTTCATGGTTCTCTAAAATCTACATAAAATAAACGTAAAAATGTGTTTTTTAATATGATTACAGAAGAAATAGCAGTAGTTCAAGATTAGTACAGTTAGTGTAATAAAATTTTGTTAGTTTTCGTACATTTAAGCAAAAAAGAAAATTTGAGTTTTAAAAAAAAGTTTAGAACAAAAAATTATAAGGCCGTTGCAAAAATGTTTAGAAGTTTATGTCCATCGACTCTGACCAAGAAAAAAAAATCTACAGTACATCGGAATTTTATAAAATATTTTTAATTAAGCTCAACATGCTGAATATGATTTTCAACGCAGAAAAATGCATTTCGAATTCATTTCAGTAGATTAGACTTTTTTAATATTAATTAATAATTCCACAAAATTATAATAATTTGCAAAATGCTAAGTTAATTTGATTTCGTCATGTATTTTAAACCACACAGAAAAAAATGATTTTAATATTCATCAGGAAATGGTGACAGATTTTGTGTCAAAAAAATGATTAATTTCACCCCAGAAAATGACCATTTTCATCAGTTTTTGATGAATATTCATCAGGTTCACATTTTTACACATTTTTTATGTAATATTACTCAAAAAAGAGGTAATATTCAACCTACCAAATTTTCAACATTCCAAAATTCAACTTTTTTTTGTGCAATTGAAATGAAAAAAAATGTGAAATACTCTTACAAGATACATGAAAAATATTCAAACAAGATATCAAAACTTAGGTATATTTTCCAGTTTCCAGTTTTCATTAGTGTAATCTTATTTTAAATAAAACAGTTTTGAGAATGTTGCCTCCATAGTCAATACTATAAAGCACCAAAAAGTATGAAATTAATATAAAAACATTGGAGCTTCTACAATTCCTTTTTCATTTCCTTTTGCGTGTTTTTATAAGTTATGTTACGGAATAAAGTATAGTCACAGAGAAATTCAGTTAAATATGTTTGATATTCTTTCCTACCACAGCTAGAACCATATACAACTATAATAGAAAAAAAACTATTTTATGAATTCAAAAAAAAATGTTATAAATTTAAAAAAAAACTCTTTTGCAAAAAATTAGCAGAATAATAACAATGAAGTAATATGGTTTAAAATGTGCTTCACTTTGATGATTTTTGAAAATTTATGAATCTACTGTAAAATGTTCTAAAATTTTAGTAAAATTGTAAAATCTGATAGCGTGTACTGAAAATTCAACTGATAAAAATAGTAAATTATTCATAAAAATTGTATCTCTTTGAAATAATTATGTTTTTTTCTAAAATTTTAAAATTTCAAAAAAAAATCTTTCAATTCAGGCTTGAAAGGAATAAAGCCTGAGCTTTCAAAAATAATAATTTGATGATTGATGGGGATATGATCCTTAGGACCATACAAAAACTACAGGCTGGTATTGGAATTTTTCTTTTTAGGGTCATAAATGACAAATCAGTACCGAAAAAGTTTAATCGGCTTGCTATATTTGCTATACTGCCCATGTTCGCATAAATGTCCCATATGCAAAAACAGCAATCTGAAAAAAAAGTTTAGTTAGGTTGACCGTTTAGTAAAGTTCAATGTTATTTTATTTATGATGAATAATATACATTAGTTTTTGGGTTTCGTGTTTTACGTTTAGGAATTTATTTAAAATTCAAATCGATTCTGCTCAAAAGAAAACAAGTGGCAGATGCTCTTCACTGAGCCCATTACCTACACGTTCTTCACCGCTGCGATGCAGAATTAAATTATTCTGCCTAGAGCACCACTTTTTTATGAGGACCATTCGTACTCCGTTCTCATATTTACAAAAAACGCCCGAAAAAGCGTGGTAAAAATAAACAACATTTAATTCAACTCAAATCGCGTTTTTATGCTTTTCAAGAAAATTTAAAATTATCATAACAAAGCATTTATGACGCCTCCAGGTAAACAAATGGGCAATCGCTATTCAACAGTTTTTCGCCAGCACCTTTGCTCTCCATATTATATTTTGTAATATTTAACACCCTCAATTTATTATCATTCCGGCTGGGTTCGGAAGCCAACCGAGTCGGTGCCACTGCCACCACGTACGAGGACAGGTGTGTTTGTGGTTTCGGAGGTGCCCACGCCGGCTCAGCCGGGAGGTAAATTTTACTGCCTTGAGAATTGTATTAAAATTATGATTAATTAAATTGATATCGGTTTTCTTTTATCCTCCAATTGCTTCTTTTTTTTTGGTTGGGCACTGCGGTACGGTACCACGGAATAGGCCGGGGCTCGTAAAGGTGCTGACGTGTTTGCCTTTATGGCTCCTCCCGGAACGTTTTTCCCCCTGGCGGGCTGTATTGACGGCAAACATGAATTGAGACATCGCGCGCCCAAAAGCAGCAAGAAGCGCCTTTGATATGCACGGATAGATATAATTTAATTTGGGTACAAACAGACACACATTGTGACAGTATCTGCCGAACGCAGAGAGACACAAATCAAGAGCGTTGATTTGAATGTAATAAGAACATAACAACCGAAGAACCTCGTGGAACCAGTCAGTGCTGCTCGTGATCACGTCCCTGTTGCTGTTGGGGACATGTTTGGGGCTATAAAATATCTTCAGCGGTGGCAGTAGGGCGCGCAGGAACAAGGGAAAGACCGCGTGAGCATTTACTCCTTCGAGTAAATCGTACGCTACTGTTCGATTGAACCCTATAGAAAGAGACAAGAAAAAACTAAGTGTTGTGTTCTATAATGGCCTTTTTATGCTATTCCCATTGCTATTATTAACAAAAATGCCGCCTCACTGCAATGCACTGCATCGGACACCGTAAAAAACCGAGCGCCTCCATTGAATCTCCCTTTTAAAGAATAAATTTAAGGAGACTCTTGGTTGTTTACAATGTTTCTAAAGTATTTATAATCTTTTTTTGCTATATTGTTTGGCTAAAAAAATGAGAATGAGAAAAAGTTAAAAAAAAATCAAGGTAAAACTTTTAAGTCACTAAGTACGAAAGAATACCTTACGATAAATAAAACACGAAAAAAAAGATTTTTTACTGTGCCAAGAATGCGTGCGTTACTCTCTCTTCAAGATCCGTCTTGGTTCAAACTCAAACGCAGCAGCGTGGTGCAGCAAATCGTAGGACAAAAAATAATAAAAGAGAATAAACGACACCAAAAGACAAACGACGACCGCGGCGACAATCACTGTTCAATTGATCACGAAAAAATATATTCTTAAAAATATAACCGCGCGCACACGCAGCCCCGGCGTGGCTATCTTATTCCTATACCGACTTCGACTTCTGCCAGTAGCAGTAGGTAAGGAAACAAAACAGAAAAAAAACATATTCGAATCGGTGAAAAATAAAAGTGTAAATAGAATGCACTCTCGGGCGACGTTATTTCGAATGACAAATTAAATTCATGCGTGTTTGATACAAAAATAAAGAAAGGAATGTAAATCGGTTCTTGTGCTTTTAATTGGTTTCTATTTTCACTGTGCTGGCGGCATAAGAGCATCGTGGGACTCCCGTACGGGGAAGTGATAGGAAAACGATGAGTGAGACCAATAGAATGCAAGATAAATGAGGACTTGAGTTATTTAGAATACTGGTAGTGCACAAAAATGCAGAATGCTTTCAGTCCAGAACGGCTCACTTGGGAAAGTGCACGTTTGCGGGTTGTTTTGCATAAGGTCTTTGAAAAAATACAATAAAAACAAAACAAACAATTGAAGTTTAAAAAAAGTACAACCTAATTTTGAGTATATTTAAATCGAAAAGGATGGATTTGAATTTCTGAAAAATAAATTGAGAACAGTTTTCTGGTTAAATCGTGATTCCTAGTCAGTTCAAATTATTTTTCAAACATTAATTGCGAGGCAAGCCATAATTCAGCTCTTTGATAAATTAGATCCATTTCGTCCAATTACCCAAAGTCCTGTGCAAAAGTTACATTGTATCCAAACAGACACGATCAAATCACAAAGGCATACAATGCAACAGCGCATGGTGAAAGATATGACATGTGGTATCATTGTAACCGAGAAGAACCGTATTTCCTATACCTTCAACTGTCTGTGGCGATGATTCTGAATATCATCAAATTTCAGCAGTGGTATAATCTGAGCAGAATAAAAGGAATCGCACTGACACTCGCACTCCCTGAGCATGTACGGTCTGCTGCCTCCGGATTATAATTACCTTCGCAGAAAACGACGGCGTTCGCAAGGTCTAATAGGTCCTCAAGCTTGAGAGACGCGACCGCGGGGAGTAATAATAAGCTCATCTAAAACTAAATTGGTTGACTAATTATTTCTTTACGTCTTTCTCGCCGAGGCCATCATAAGTTGACTTTAATAAGTGCCCGTCGTCTTCTCTTCTTCCCTCCCAAAACATGCATGCTTCATTACCGCAGACTTAAAGGCAGGCCAGTCAGCGCTGAAATATTCTCTCGTGGCGGGCCAACACCACAACCAGAGACGGAAAATCTCGTTAAAAATATACGATTCTATTATGCCCCGGCCTTTGATTTGGATTATGAGACATGCGAGCTAAATTTTGTTTGTTTTACCCTGGTTCGAATAATGTTTACTATAGCCAGGGACATAATATTTCATATAAAAGACTTCCACACTTCTCGGGCGCGAATAAATCATCGACCAAATAAACCTCTTTCCTGTGAATATAAAATTGGGACCGGTGGAGACGCTCGAAAAGTGTTTAATCGTCTGGTCATAATCTCGCTCGAAATCGCAACCACCCAACTCAAACACTGAGTCGCTGAGTCGACGTCGTCATCATTCTACAGTAGAACGATTGGTGGTGGACGTTTAACATGACAAGCTCATAAAAAACAAATTCCCAGGCGCTTGTTTCGGTCTTCGTCTCCCGTACTTAATCCAAAGGCCCAAAGACGTGATGACAAAAATATCGGTTCCCAAGTTTGTAGCTGGCGGCTCAGTTCTTACCCACGGTTGTCTTGCCTTCTCGTTTTATTTTTGATTAATTAAAAATTATAAATCATAACGAGACGAGAAATCATAATAACGATGGCCCTCTCCTCTCTCTCTCGATCGTCATCATCTTCGTTTGCTTGTTTGTTTATCGCTTTGCATTAATGGCAATAAAATTTCCTGAGAATTCACCTATCGAGAGCTGAAAGGTTTGTACGCAAGACGAAACCAAAAAAAAAAGAGTGACATTAAATTTAAACTCAAAAGAGAAGGTCGAGCAATCAGGTATATAAACTTATTCTTCAGATAATTTTGGCTCTTTCGTTATAGAAAAATGATTATAGTTTTCAGAAGCAATAAAATTTAACTTTGAACTTATCGACAATCGTCTTGAGGTTAGGCCCGGGCCGCCCATCAGAGTGTCGACACAAATGGTTGCTCGGAGGCAACTTTTTTGGAAATGTGTGTTTGATTTAAGTGGATTAAAACGATCAATTCACTTGTCGCTTTGGCCGGTTTAATAGTGCCGACGCCACCGGAATACCCGCTGGACGTTTAATGAGACAAGGCTCGTCTCGTTTTCTCGTAGATTTTTATTATTTTCTATAAGTTAGTTTTGTTGTGTGCCGCCCAAACGGTCCCCAAAAGCCAATCCTCGGTTCGATAATCAGAAACCCCCCAAAACCATGGGAAACGGCCGTCAGGTTGCGTCAAGACAGCCAATAAGAGGACTTTGCGCACCAAGAGATAACTCCCATATATTGGGGTAGTGTTTGGTGGTACGTGCACCAAGTCTCCGCCGAAAAACTACGCAAAACAGCCGGGCGAAATTCCATGACAGATGGGCAATTAAAAAATTTATGACTGAACATTGAGGTTAAGCGCTTTGACGGCCTTTCCGTTTCTGGGCAACATTGAGAGTGGTGTCTATAGCCAAAGACCTGACATGGTAAGCTTTTGTATATAAGTTGCACATAGAGCTTAGATACAATTGCACTGAATTTGAAACTACAATAGATATTTCAAAACGAATCGAATGTATAAAGGTGATATAGAATTACAAAAAGAGTCCATCCTTCAATTCTACGGAAAATGAATTATCACTAATGCCACAACTTGTCTTTTGTAAATTTGAAGTCAGTAAATGATTCAGCTTCGTCAAGGTATGATAGATTTGGGCTCCCGTAACACGCTCCAATCGACGTAATTGAATTTGAGTAAATTTCCTTAAAATAAATAAAATTGTAAAGCAACCATGCGCACCCTTATATTTTTGCTACCCCCACAGATACACATGGGTGCGCATGGTTACTTTAGATGATTCCATAACATTTATACCCGAAATGTACAATTTTGTTTTTTCGCTAGAAACTCACTTAAAAATTCTTTCTGTCGATTGGAGGGGTTCAGGGACTTCTAATCTATCATACCTTTACGAAACTGAAGCGTTTACTGACTTCAACTTAACAAATGTCCAATTGTGTACTCTATGTTTAATTCAATTTGATGAATACCACATTTATTCAGTCACCATGGTTTAAGGTACTGATTTTCAAAATAATTTCGAATTCTCGCACCTCCAGAACCTCCCTAAATTACCTCAACACCTTCACAAAACGAGCAACCACCCTCGCATGAACCCCACGAGCCATCAATCAGCTCCCAGTGCTGGGCACACCGATTAATTTCTGACAAGCAAACAAAACGCTGCCTAATTGACGTTGATTGCTAACGTGCGCTGCTGCTGCTGCTGCACATTTCTCAGATCTACTGGCATCGATTGCTTGAAAGAAAGGAAAAATTAGCAAATTTTCCAAACTGATAATTATTTCCTTTTTCGCCTCGTCCAACCCCCCCCCTGGCACAATCCGGACCGACCGGACATGTGTGAAAAACAACCACTTCATGCTCTGGGCAATTTTCTGCACTCTCCCCCTGATTTTGTTTTTCCTCTTGGATGCTGTTGTACGCTTTATACGCTTCTCATATTTTCATCATCAAAAGAGCGGTAAATTGATGAATCATGTTCACTGCACACTATCATCTTCCACCGAGGCCGAGTGTGGTTGTTTTGCTTCTTTCCACCTCGGAACTCGGTGCCGGCCAACCCGAACTCATATATGCATTAAACATTAAGGTACACAACGCGTCCGTTCCCGAAGCTGTCCATAACTCTTGTCTTACAGGTTTCGATTTCAACTTCGACTTGCACGTTACAGCTGGACAAGTTCTGAAGTTGAAGCTGCGCTCGCTGCGAACTTCTTTCTCCCTTTTCGACGCACAACTGTTCAGCTGGTCCGCCGCCAAAGATTGGCACGAGTTCAAACCCAGAAAAGGCTGACCGGGAGATGGACAGAAATTATAAATTATGGCCATTTGTCCATTGAAAACCTATCGACTCCTGTCGAGAGGCGAAAAATTCGATTTGATCACGATTCGCTGCTTGCTACCGAATTATGAGCCCGCAGGACAAGAGAAGCACACTGCTGTAGCAAATTTGCACTAGCGGTGCCGACGACAGAGGTAAGGGACATCACAGGGGGAAGGGACGCGGCAGCAGCTCAATCTCGTACTGCCTTGCAAAAAAAAGCGAGATGTGTCGTGCTCTTTCTCTTCGGCGAGTATGAAATGTAGAAACTGTCAGATCGGTAATCCCCACAGAATAGAGTAGATTTATTGATATTTGCTACTTTATGATATTTCTATCAAACATTTACGATAATGGTCATATTGGTGGGTGGCTTTCGAAGAAGGAAGCAGCGAAGGAAAATTGGCCAACAGTCTTGGAGTAATAGTGTCATGTGTTGGAAGTAGGAACACAACAAAAAAAGGAAACAGCAGAAGCAAATCAGACCTGTTCACTGAGATTCGGATTTCAATTTGCAGAAACAGTGGGTAAAACTCGAAGAAATTGTAGATTTTTTTATGAAAATCGTACATTAAATTAAAGAAATAGTTATTGGAACATTTAACTTATTATTTTTTAAATTATAAAATTAAAATATTACAATATTTTATAAATCTGAAATTAAAAAAAATAATACAGCTTTCAAAATTATTATGTTGTAGCATAGAAAACAACTTTTAATATGAAATAAATGAGATTGGGATTGGGATTGGGATTGGGATTGGGATTGGGATTGGGATTGGGATTGTGTTTTGTTACGTTTTCAAATACATCTATTTTCTAATCTACAACGACCAGTGTGCGTCAAATCTGCTGAGAACCAAGGAAAATCCAATATCAAACATAAAGGGCAAATCAATGCGAAGGGACACTATAACTCAAAACCGTAATCCCCTTTGAAGCTCAACAATAGAGCGAAGCGCAAAAGCATACCAGAGGAAAATCTCTCGCTAATAAAAGTAAGCATCCTGGTCCCGGCTGGTGTTTTGATCAGAAGGATATCGCGCATCGTCGTCACCAGTCCAAAGCCACACTATCGATAAAATATATCTTTATGGAATTCATAACTCCGGAGCGGATTAGGTGCTGTTATAAATGTATGATTTCTTCCAGATCTCTCGAGAGAGATAACCCGGGGCAATATTTTGTTTACCTTCGTTTGGCATTCCCCCTGATGGCAAGGCCACCCCGGTAAGACACCGGCCAATTGATACCGATGGGCCATGGCCGGGACCGGACATCACTTTGTTGCTGCTCTTTCCTTCGTACCGTCATAAACGTGGCGAATAGGAAAGATGATAGAGATATCCGTAGAGTGCCAAGAGGCGAACATATATATTTTTTTATTATTATTGATATAAATTGCGAGGGATCAGAGTGAATCGACTTCTGATTTATGGCGTCTTGATTTTCCGTATGATAGACCATAATTTGTAAAATATCGGTAGAGATCTTTCGGGCTTTCTCTGATGACCGTTGAGGCATCTTTCAATTCTACCCTAAATGTTTACCTTTTCTGTGAAATCTAGCGAGTGAGGGTTGAATCGATGTTTGCTCTTAAAAAGCAATATCGAGAATTAATAAAAGAATGACCGAAGGCGTATTGAATGTCCCACCGCAAAACCGCACTTTTTTCAATTGCAAACCCTCTAAAAGATTTGGGGAAGATTTATTGGCATAAAGGTAACGTGTCCTTTACCAGTGCGTAAACCTTGATCAAAAAATCTTGGGATGAATTATAATGAGTTATAAAATATTCAATGAAGATTTATGAGCACTTTTTTGGCAGACTACCTTTCATACATCATCTCGTGAAGCCATATTTATTCATTGCCTAATTAACCCTCGCTGCATATATGCACCAATTTATTGCATTGCAGCAAATATAACAAAAAAAAAAAGGCTACTCACGACCCTCAACCAGCCAAACTAGAGGGACCTTTCAAACTAAATTTATCTCTCAGCATCAACATTTTGACGTTTAGTTGACATATTTATATTTTTATCCACATACATAATGGAATGAAAAAGCAACCTACATATCATTCATTTATTTATGTTTTGTCCCTAAACCCTTCCTCGAGCAAAAGGATTCGAACAGCCTTGATGAGTTGTGGAGAGACAAAATTGATGTCCATTGTCTCCGGCAAAGCAGAACGAAAAACGCGATAAATCAAACAGTCGCCTCAAAGTTGGACACAAAAAAACATAGCTGCGTTTTCCAATTGGACTTCTGAACTGAGTCCAGGTTCCTTGGGATTCATGTTCGTCGTCATCCGAAGAAACATGCATGTGATTGAAATGGACAAACTGCAAAATATATTTCTGCTCCTGCTGGTGCTGTTGCCATCGTTATTATTTTTTCTCCTCGCTTCTGTCATTTAAATCTGAGCTGAACAACGACGACTCAGCAGAAAATATACAAAATTGATTCTAATGCAGAAGATTTATGAATTCACATTTATATTATAATGATGATTTTATTTTTGGGCAAAACTGGAAAAAATGGCACGCTCTACCCAAAACTGTCCCCCAAAACAAATCACGCAAAAAAAAACTCTGAATGGAAGAGCATCGAGACATCGACCACGGTTTCCCAGAATACGCAAATTTTCACTCGAATCGAAGCCCCACAAGCATCGATTTGCATATACGCGAGTTCCTCGCATTGTACCCTACTACTACAAACACTATCAGAACGAATTTCGTGGGACAGAACCAGACCAAAGAGCAGACCCAAACGCATCCCAGCCAGAGCCAGAGATACGGATCAACGGGTAATATTTAAAATACGGTCATTTATGGATGCAGATCCGCTCGCCCAGGAAAGATCGTTATCGCCCAATATGCGTTTCCTTGCCGCGGCCACGACGACGGCGCGATGACAACCTCTGCGAGAGTCCGGAGTCCAGGAGAACCTCCCGCAGTCGGAAAACGGCGTGGGCTTAATTTTTTACTTTGTTAAACTAATTTTACCTAAACAGGAACAAGTCCGGACGCCGGACAGGAGGACACATACATATTTACTGTTTGCAAATTTGTTGGCTCATACGAATATGGTGCGCGGTTATGTAAAAGACGGTGAGGTCTTTTGGAGACCTCACTTTGCTTGCACACAGGTTTCCAAGGTCGTTTTTATAAGCGACTCTTCCCTCCTTCCTGCGGCCAGGTGGTGGCGATTGTGCCAAACAATAACCCACTTTTATAAGCGCTGGAGGCTTCTTGGAACTGCCAACCTAAAAATAAAGAACCTGTTTACGATTGTGATATCATTCCATCAATAACCCACGCACGGTTATACGTCTAAATTAAGGTTTCCTCATAACTATAAACGCTTACAAAAAGAGCCCCGAAAAAGGGTATGAAATAAACTAGAACGCCTCGTGCAGCACTATCCAACCAGGTTTCCTGTCAACGTGAAAATTAACTTCTTCAAGCTCATTTAACGAACCATTACCGACACCTACTGCCGACACCACACATCCTGGCCCCGAAAGCAGTTCGCGGTACGCGATCATAATCGCATCAAAAACAGTAAAGTAAAAAAAGTTAACTGCCCAATAATAAATAAAAAAAATCCGCTCTGCCCACCTCCAAAACTATCGCCCGCACCCGACAGCCAAAAAATATACACATAATATTTTTTCACGCGGGGCCACCCAACAAACATGCTTGTTTTATTCCCACAACAACAAGCGTTTTCGTTTTGTCGCCGCCGTCGTCATCGTCGTCGTTGAGAAACGTGACTGATTTTTCATTTTATGCCACCTTATAAACCTGAAATTATTTTTATGCGCCTTCCGCAGTGCCACAAAATTTCTCACCGAGAGTTACATTTTAATTAATCATAAAAAGCGGACCGCAATTATGATAACATTCATAAGCAATATTAATAAAAAGTGCCCAGGGTTGAGTTGAGTCGTTGAGTCGGTGCATCGTTATCCTGATATGGGCCGGCTGGCTGCTGCTGCTGCTGGATGCCATTTGTTCTGATTCACCGAAATATTGAATTATCTCCTTTATGGTGGTACACGTATAGCGACTCAGTGTGCTGTTAGTATATATTTCTCTCATTTTATAGCAGTGCAGCAGGTCTCGCAGCGTAAAACGGGCATCATCTTCTGAGGGCACATTTTGGATTTGTAGCCCACGAGGAGGCTCTTTCTCTCGAGTAAGATAACTGACGACGATGACGACGGGCAAGAAACCGTACATCTACATAAGCTTTATTGCGAACATCGTCACATTTTATTCTTATACCGCACCAGGGTGGTTCCATCCCTTGTATGTACTGTTGAGTTACAGATAAAAAAATAACTTTTATGTCAAAATAATTAAATGCGCAAACTTTGAATTTAATCAAATGTTGGAAACTATGAGATTGCCTTAAGTATATGGATAACAAAAAATGTAATAAGACATATTTCTGACAAGAAGATTGCCAACATAGTAGTTCTCTCCTTTTCCGTAAAAAGAAGAATTTCTTTATTTTTTTTATTTTAATGAAACTTCGTCCCTGTATTCCCTATGTCAAAAGAAGTCAAAGGTAAGAAATTATGTATCTTGAGAGAAATTTTCTTATCGATTTGGTGTCTTTGGCAAAGCTGTAGGTTATAATTAGAACTTTTCCAAAAAAGAGGTACACAGGAAAAAAGAGTTTTGTTTATTTAAGTTTAATTCCCTAAATACGTGATTTTTTTTTATTTTGTATGATATCTTTCAGGATTCTACAAAAGACATCTTTTGAGCGTTGATCTGGTACAACACCTGGATCCAGAGAAATGAATTTTCAAAAAAAACTATTTCTTTATGTAAAAAAAAACGAATCAAAATTGCCATCAAAAAGCATCTCACCTTTTTTTGATTAACAAAAAATCATATATTATTGTTTTCTTGAAAGAAAAGTACTTCCATTTTTATCAAAGCTAAAGAAGTTTTCTACAATTTTCTAACTGAGGCTTTAGAAATTGGAAATTTAGTTTGTGAGATACAGCCTAACAAAGAATTCAAATGAATAAAAGTAAGTGTTTCTAACTGTCACATATTTTATCTAGTGTGGCTATCTTTCATAGAGTATTTTTTCAAAACGAAAAATGAAAAAAATCCGAAAGTTATAACCTTTAAACTGATTATAACTCTAAACTCTTCATCAAAAAATCAGTAAAATACTTCGATTGCAAATTTTATTTAGTTTCTATAAATATTTTTTTGAAATTATTTTTCATCATGTTTTCGCTATTTTTAAAATATTACATTTACAGTCCAGACTCGATTATCCGAAGCCTCGATTATCCGAAGTTCGATTATCCGAAGGTTTGTATGGGACTTCGGATAAACAAATCACGAACAAAAAAAAATCGTTTTTTTTTCTTGTTTTAAACATCAAATTCGAATTCTGCGACCCCATTCTAGTCAAATTTGAAAAGTTGATTGCTTATCAAATAATAAAATGCATTTAATTCAGTATCTTGGAATTAAAAAATTTAAGTCACTTAAGCGTAGTTTGTGGGTCATACTTAAGCTCGACAATCAAAAATAAGACAGCGAAAAAAATTTTTTTTTCGTGATTCAATTATCCGAAGTTTTGATTATCCGAAGTGAAATTTTTCCGAGGTCTTCGGATAACCGAGTCTGGACTGTATTTAAAAAATTCATACCTCTGTAACCAGATTTTGCAAGTTAAATAGAAATGGGTAACTTTTTTCTTTTTTCCTAATAATATTTTACAACTTTGCCGAAGACACCAAATCGATCAGAGAATCCCACATCAAGATACAGATATTGAGCCACATGTACTCGAAAATGACATTCGAGAAAGCCGTAAGTTTTTTAATATGTTTGTATTTCGTAATTTAAAAATTGCTGTATCTTGAAGCCGTTGCATCGTATCAAAAAGTGGTCAAAGACAAACTTGTTTGAAATTTGATGGGCTTTCTGAAAAAATACGCTGAAATTAAACACTTTACTTCCATTAGATTTTTTAATTTTCAATTTAAAAGTAAAATTTGAAGGTAAGCGCACGATTTTTTAAAATATTTTTTTGTGGAAATAGCTTAAAGCAGGCCTGCTCAACCTCAGGTCGTTTTTATGTATGCAGGTCGTTTTTATGTATGTTTTAATAAATTATTTTTACGTGAAATATAGATAAAAACGACATGTATAAATATTATTTCAAACTTTTGGAAAAGTTATGTTCTGGTCATCTGAGAACCGATTCCATCAAATAATCCATGAAAAATTGAACAATTGTAATTTTGACGATCAAAAATGTGAAGATAGAGCCGAAAAGGTTGGGCAGGCCCGGCGTAAAGACCCACAAAAAATGCCGAGTGTACTCCCCTCAAAAATAAATAGTAAAACAATTTTTGATTTTGAAAGAAATGTCAAAATATTTAAAAACCGAACGCTGAAATCGATTCTTCAGACAATTTTATATAAAATTCTCCATGTTGACCATTATCCTAAGTCCAATCCAAAATTTGCAAAAAGCTAGAGAACTACTCAACAGCCCTACGATCTTTACATCGGCCGCAAAAAAAGTCTAATATGCCCAAAGCGTCCTTATTACTGAAAGAGTAACTTTTAACATATACAATCGTATGGAAAATGTAGTTGACGAGGCAAAAATAATTTTCTAAGCAATTCTGATTCATCACCAAGAAATTGATTTGCTTTTCATACCTACCGAAATCGGGAACTGTGCAAATTCCACCAAATCGAAAAAAAAACTTAATATAAGGAACCCACCCTACCACCCCGAACCAAAAACGACCATCGCTCGTTATATTCTAGAGCACATATCATTGTTATTTCTGGCTGACGCTGGCTCTCTCAAAGTTACTCCACAGATCCTCGTCCTTGTTCTTGTCAGTGAGAGCGGAAGGCGGACAAGGAGGAGAGGCTTCAGTTATTAAACCCTATCGGCTCGACCCGTAGCCATTCCCGGGCCAGGACCGTCGTCTCTCCTCAATCAACCACAATTGCTGCTGATGCTGCAGAGTGCATAATACCATTCCGGAGCCTCTGCGCCTCTGGTGGTGGAAGTGGCCACAGGTAAATTGAGTACATTTGTACGAGGGGAGTGAGTATAGTGTGCATTGGTAGTAGTAGTTGCCTGGCAGCTCGACTCACGGTTCCAGTGATTTAGATATTCGTTTATTTATGTTGAGATAACAATTTATTTTAATTCAGTCCGTAAATTTAATGACTTATTTACGATTACCATAATATTTTTAAGGCTGAATAATATAAACAAAAAGCATGGCATTTATTGAAACTTTATATATATTTATATTAAAAATTTCGCTCAATTCCACGTCCTCGATGCTCAGAGAGAAAAAAAAGGAAACAAAGTGCAAAGAGGACACAAGCCAAGCCGAGAGCCAGAGAGCAGATACGCGCTCACATAAATTTATTATATCGCATGCATCCCTGCCTGAAATACGACGTGCACTTGGTTTCTGGACTGTGGGATCCAACTATGGAACTGAATCGTCACTGAAACACCCATTGACACCCGACCCAGGCCAGAGGACACACGATGCCCTTCGGTTCAGTTTGCTTCTATTTGCTTTTCTTTATTTTAATGTTGATTTAATAGTTTTCCAGCGCGTCGGTTATTATTCTAAATAGTATAGTGAAGCCCCTCGCTGAACGCGTCGGTCATTTATTTATAGTTTCAAAAGGACCTCTTCCCCGGCACGAGTCAACGCACATAAATATAAATTTCATAACAGTCACTGAAATGAATAAGGTTTTCATTAAACTGTAAACCAACGACGACCGGCTCAAGTCCGAGTCCGAGCGGTGGGGTTCAATAGCGGTGTCGTTTTTCGCATGTAGTTGCAGAAATCCGATCGACAACGAATGCCCTGGCCCACGCTTTGAATGAATTGAGCAATTACCCTTGCTGACCCCTGGCTATTATATTTAATACGTTTCAAGCTGCGTGAAAATCGACAATGGCAAACACACACACACAGGCACGAACAAACGAACGGAAAGAGTGCTTTGCTTATGGAACATTTTCCAAATCCCAATCAAAGTGCCGTTTTGTATCGTCATTTTCCTTAGCACTGCACCGCTGCTGATCGGGAGGTCCTGCACATTGCCCAGCTGAACTAGGCTAGGAAAATTCTTAGAAAGTTGCGTTCGAATTTAGAAAAATATGGCTCCGTAAACAGGGGTAACATTCGAAGCATCAGTTTCTTTCAGGTATGATAGATTTAGGCTCCCTTTACACACTCCAATCGACAGCATTGAATTTTATTGGATTCCCTGCTAATAAAAAAATTGTTAATTCTGGTATAAATGCTATGGAATCATGTAAAGCAACCATGCGCACCCCCTCATTTTTGCTACCCCCATAGATAAGCGTGGATGCGCATGGTTGCTTAAGAAAAGATCCATAGAATTTATATGGACATCAACTTAAAAATGTCGAGTTGTATTATTCTACCGGTAAGACTTTTCTCATGATTTATATATGATTTTTAAACATGTATTGGACTGGGTCACACAATGTCCAAATAAATATCCTTTATTGTCGCCAACAAATACAATTTTGGCGGCATAATTGAAAAAAATCCAATTTTACTTAGAAAATTGCTTTGCAACAAATGCTTTCAAATCTGAAGATATTTTTGATTTTTAGTTTAATAACACATGGAACTGCCAACCTAGAAACTAATTTAAGTTTTTTTTTAGCTTAAAATTGTCCAAAGATTTCGATAATGCAGATAATACGTTTTCTGATTTGAACTCAATTTTGTTGAGAAAAACAAGACAATTTGGTAGTGATTAAATAATCTTTTATTATTATTTTTTCATAATTATAGTCAAGCCCGCTGCAAATATTTCTTGAAGTTTATGTCCCTCGACTCTGACCAAAAAAATATTTAAGCCGTGATATTACATTTTAATGAAAAAGTGTTTTAAACTGCATTATACACAGATAAAAATCCAGTAAGCTAATCCGGTATCTGTATGCTTTTAAATTCGTAAACATTGAATTGTTTCCAAAATCGTAAACATTTTTTTCTGATTTCGAAAAACAATGCTGTCGATTTTGAAAACATTTACATTGAAATTGAGAAAAATGTTGACAATTTTGGAAACATTTCAATGTTTACGAATTCAAAGACATACAGTTACCAGATATGATAACAAGATTTCTATCCGTGTACACTAGGGTGCCCAGAATATGAGACCCATTTGTCTTGTGCATACAATTGCATGCAATGTGCACTTGAAGCAAACCACACTTATTCTCCAAAAAATATTTATGAATTGATTTATAAGAGAAAGATAAAAAAACGTCAGTGTTTTTTGAAGGGATCAACCAGAAAATGCTGATTAATTTATGTAATATATGTATTTCAAAATTGCTTAAATTTTTATTACTTTAATAAAAAATAAATGGAGCATAAGAATTCTTTCACCAAACTTTTCAAATTCAACTACCCTACACATGCGTTCTATCCAGCAACGGTGACACACAGCAAAGCAAATCGCATTAAAACTGAAGTACTTTAGAAAATTTGAAACCATCGTCGCAACGACGACGCACATTGGGCTCAGAGCTGGGCTGGGACACAATATCCGGGTGCAATACAAATTGAGTTTTCGAACATTGGTCATAAGCGCTCATAAATATAAATAAAACAGCACACAATCGCCAGTTCGCATTTCTGTAATGTCCCGTCTACGGAAATGTGCTTCGAGTGAAAGGTCCTGTCCACCCCCAATCAAACCACTGCTGCTGCTCATCAAACAGGACGATTGTCCGTCCAGTTGACCACCCTTCAAACTAGTTCTCCTCCTCCACCAACACCACCTTTCAAAAAGGGAACAATCAGAATCGCTTGACCAAAAAGACGAACCGTTTCAAATGGCGCTGCTGATGCACACATTCATTGGTGACAATCTCCAATAAGATAATTATTGCATTTCGAAAATCCCTGCCAAGGAAAACACATAGGAGTGGGTGGAACGCTAAAACGGCAGATGTCCAGTTGATGTTTCCTGTGAGGTTCCTGCGGAGCGCCTGTGAATTCATTCGGCCTGTCCTACGTTAATGACCAAGTTCACTCACACACAGCACCACTTCTCTATGACCCGGCCGTGTGTGCGGTGTGGCTCGTGCGTTGCTTTGTGTCGAATGGGCAAAGGTCATATAATTTAATATTGTGCGTTAGCTATTGATCCTGGCTGGATGAAAATGTTGTGGGAAGTGATGCTCAATCAAACTGAAAATTTCTTCTGTGCGATGAAGGGACGGAGAAGCTTCTTTCACGCACTTCAGAGGGTAGTTTTGGTCAAGCTTATCACATAATTGTGTAATTGTTGGGTTAAGATGCGTATGCTAAATGTATTGAAATATCTGAAAAAAAATAAAAATGATCAAAATGATCAAAATGATCAAAATGATCAAAATGATCAAAATGATCAAAATGATCAAAATGATCATAATGATCAAAACGATCAAAATGATCAAAATGATCAAAATGATCAAAATGATCAAAATGATCAAAATGATCAAAATGATCAAAATGATCAAAATGATCAAAATGATCAAAATGATCAATGGATCAAAATGATCAAAATGATCAATTGATCAAAATGATCAAAATGATAAAAATGATCAAAATGATCAAAATTTTCAAAATGATCAAAATGATCAAAATGATCAAAATGATCAAAATGATAAAAATGATCAAAATGATCAAAATTTTCAAAATGATCAAAATGATCAAAATGATCAAAGTGATCAAAATGATCAAAATGATCAAAATGATCAAAATGATCAAAATGATCAAAATGATCAAAATGATCAAAATGATCAAAATGATCATATGATCACAATGATCACAATGATCATAATGACCAAAATGACTAAAATGACCAAAATGAACGAAAAGACCAAAATGACCAAAATGACCGAAGTTACCAAAATGACCGAAATTACCAGAATTACCAATATTACCAAAATTACCAATATTACCAAAATTACCAAAATTACCAAAATTACCAAAATTACCAAAATTACCAAAATTACCAAAATTACCAAAATTACCAAAATTACCAAAATTACCAAAATTACCAAAATTACCAAAATTACCAAAATTACCAAAATTACCAAAATTACCAAAATTACCAAAATTACCAAAATTACCAAAATTACTAAAATTAACAAAATTACCAAAATTACCAAAATTACCAAAATTACCAAAATTACCAAAATTACCAAAATTACCAAAATTACCAAAATTACCAAAATTACCAAAATTACCAAAATTACTAAAATTACCAAAATTACCAAAATTACCAAAATTACCAAAATTACCAAAATTACCAAAATTACCAAAATTACCAAAATTACCAAAATGACCGAAATGACTGAAATGACTAAAATGAACGAAATGACCAAAATGACCGAAATGACTGAAATGACCAAAATGACCATAGTGACCGAAATTACCGGAATGACCGAAATTACCAAAATGACCGAAATTACCGAAATTACCAAAATGACCAAAATGACCAAAATGACCAAAATGGCCAAAATGACCAAAATGACCAAAATGACCAAAATGACCAAAATGACCAAAATGACCAAAATACCAAAATGACCAAATTGGCCAAAATGACCGAAATTACCAAAATGACCGAAATGATCAAAATGACCGAAATTACCGAAATGACCAAAATGACCAAAATTACTAAAATTACCATAATGACCAAAATTACCTAAATGACCAAAAAGGACCAAAATGACCAAAATTACCGATATGACCAAAATGACCGAAATGACCGAAATTACAAAAATTACCAAAATGACCAAAATGACTATAATGGTGATAATGACCAAAATGACCGAAATTACCAAAATGACCGAAATTACCAAAATGACCGAAATGACCGAAATGATCAAAATGGCCGAAATTACCAAAATGACCAAAATGACCGAAATGACCAAAATGACCGAAATTACCGAAATTACCAAAATTGCCATAATGACCAAAATGACCAAAATTACCAAAATTACCAAAATTACCAAAATTACCGAAATGACCGAAATGACTAAAATGGCCATAATGACCATAATGACCATAATGACCATAATGACCATAATGACCATAATGACCATAATGACCATAATGACCATAATGACCAAAATGACCAAAATACCTCAATGATCAAAATAACTAAAATGCCCAAAAGTACCAAAATGACCCAAATGAAAAAAATACCTAAATGACGAAAATGACCAAAAATACCAAAATTCTTAGAGACTTTGAATAACCGAATCACGAAACAAAAAAGTAATATGTAAGATGTTATATTTTAATGTGACCCCAAAAAAGGCAACTTCGGGTGGTCACATTAACAAATAAATACCACCGTCCTTTCGGCTGCCATCTTGCATTATATAGTCTCATATCCCATTCGAACAGGCTACTTACAGCCGTTTTTTAAATGTAAACAAGGTTTTAACTCTTACAATTTTGACAGTTGAGGTTTTAAAAATGGTTATAACCGGCTATAAGAAGTCTGTGCGAATGGGGTATCAGATCACTCTGGAGCCATTGTAGAATTGTTCCATATTTGAGGACATCGACCCCGAAACAAGACAAAAAATAGTCTTATGATTCGATTATCCGAACTGATTTTTTGTGTAGACTGTAATTTGAAATTTGTATCAAAATACTTTTATGTTTGTCATGTAAATATTGATGTATTAAGAAACTATTATTTTTAGCAAAATATTCCAAAAATAATACAAATTTTTGCCATAAAATATATCTTGGCTATGTAATAAAAAAAAAATCTCCCCACTAGACGACAGATGTTTGCACGTGAGCCGACACGCTCGTGCCACTCAGTCTCTCTGTTTGTACGATGTCAAGCACTTTTCACACCTCTTCGGCCACGTCCCTCGACCTCCGCCCAGCAGCCGCAGCAGTAGGGTGAGAGCGAGATCATTCGGCCGGCTTAAGCAAACACACAAAACATATCTCTCGGTTGGCCGCGTGTTGGCCCCGGAAGCAACACCGTGGGTCGACAGATCGGTCCAGGTGGTGGTGACAAAGTGACACACACACACACACACACCGGACGCGGAGAGGTCGGAGGTGCAAGTCCAAAGCGTCTCCTAAACGGCGGTATAAATTATGACGTGTGAAAAGGAACACACTTAAATTGTCGCTCTTTTTTTTGGTCTTTCTTTGAAAGCTGAGACCAAGTGGGAGCGTCAAGTTTCGTGCCGCTCGGTTAAATCCTCCGCGAGCTCCAGGTCGCGACGGTGATGAAAGGCGTATCAACTTAATAATACATAAATACAAATATTGTAGCATAAACTATCATAAATATTTATGTATCATAACACTACAGAGTGTGGCGTTGAGTGTGTTGCGCATAAACAGTCAATAATCAGTCTTGGCCGGCTATTGGCCTCGAAGGTTCCGAAAAGTTGAGCTGTTTGCTTGCCTTTTTTTGACTTTCCACGGTTTGATGAATAAAATCTCCATGTTGTTTTACCACGTTCGTTCTGTTCTGGATCTTCCCCCGGGTTAGCCGCTGCCGGCCGGGCGCGATTTCTTTGTGTAAAAAGCTCTCCTTGTTATATTTTTTTTTCATATTTATATAGGCCTTGTACTGCGCGCGCGAACAAGCCGAGTATGAAAACGAAGGAAAAAATTAAATAATGGCCGTTTTATATGTGTCTAATATACATATTTATGGTAAAATTTATTTATTCTTAAGCTCTGCTTAAATATAGCAGAATGAGGTGAAGCAAACCTGTGTCTGTGTATGCGTGCATTTTTTTTTTGTAGTGGGATTGAACGTGCGAGGGAGGGGGAGTCCGAGAACAAAAATGTTTGAAATTTATTTTCCCATCCAACATTTAACAATAAATTAAAATGAAATATTTTTTATATGAAGCCAGACACAAAGGAAAGGAGGGAAAAATTTAAAAAATATGCATTATAAGCGAAGAGCGGTTTTTCGTGGTCAGAGTGTTGGGCCCCACAAAGAGTGGAGAAAGAGACGACAAGAGGTCGGTTGGGTTGGCATATTCAAATGAACTTATTTCGGAAGCACACAGCGTTGAATAGTTTGGGAGCTGCTTTTATCGCCGTTTGATTAATGGATCACATAGAACTTCACACGTCCTGCTCTGCATTTTGAAAACTTGCAGGAACTAACGATCTGGAAATAAAAAAAAGAACGTGTTTGGATTCAAAGTTATGTCAAAAGTATCAACAGGTTTGCTTTTTGACTTTAAATTCTGTTTGTAATGAGCTCAAAAATGATTAAATTAAAGGCAATTCATTATTCTACAATTTAGCCCATAAGCCAAAGTTCAAGCCAAACTCCCCAGCCCCAAACCCCTAGCCAAAGTTCATGCAACTGTCACTCACAGAGGCGTATTGTCATTCATTAGCATTATTACACATATCAACGTCATCTTATTATCGACTTGTGACTGCTTCCTTGCGCGCTACTGGCTGACTGACTGGCGCTTGGCTCTATGCCGCCGCTGCCATGTGGAGCCTCCGCCCATTAGCCCCCCCCCCCTCAAACCTCCCTCGTCGTGTCGTCTCATGAGTGTAATGCAATAACATTGCTCTTCAATGTCGACGTCGCCAGTGTGCTTGATCGCATTATGAATAAATAATGATGGAAATGAAAACGAAAATCGAATTTGTAAGTTTTCCTTCCCAGTAACTGAACCTCCCCAATCCGTTGCGCCAAAGTTGACTTGAGCAATTTAAGTGTGTGTAGTATGTGGAACAGAACCGTCGAATTCATTATTATCCCATGTTGGACTTCACTTATGTATACACCAGACAGCTCAGCCTTTTCTTTTTTTTTTTTTTTTGCTCGCTTTCCCGCCCTTGCTAGGCTGCCTGGCCTGTCCCGGGGTCCTGTCCATTCCACCCGTGAATATCCGAAGCTCTTATTAGTGGGTTTATTTGTTTGCTCATTTTTATGGACTTTACTAATCATGAAATTGACCTATCATCGGTATCTCGTTACAGAAAGCCCCACGTCACACAGTACGAAACGACAGCACAGTCAGCAGCGCGACGACAGCCGTAGGACATATCGACAGCGGCCCGGTGAATGAATGGTTTGGGTTAGGAGTTGGACGGACGGACGGACGGATTTTCGTTTAATTTGCCCATCACATGCACTCTGTCCTCTCTGAACCCATTCCACTGTGTGTGCCGCGGCGGATATCGATGGACTAATCATATCGTCCTGCGATGTGCACGGGCCCTCTTACTTTGTCTTGGACGTTCTGATTTATGCTTTCTGGGTAGATGTATATTTGTACTGTTATGTGGAGCTAATTGGTATCGTAAACTGGGGTGAAATTTATAACCTTTGATAGGTTTGACATTTTTTTCTAAAAACGTTTCAAAAGTTAGTCAACTATACTTACGAAATTTTTATAAATTGGATTACTTTATTATTCTAAAATTGACATGATTTTCTCGATGAAAATGAGTTCGAATCCGAGAAAGGAATGCATTTTTGGACAATTTTCCACTAAGAAAAGATAACATTAGTTTCTAAATAATAAATTCTCTGTGTTTTTTGAAACACAATCCGAACAAATTATCAAATTTATAGGCATTTTTAGTTGAACAAATTTCATACTAAGTGTAAAAACTTTTGATTCTTGCTTCGATTTCAGTTTAAAAGCAAAACTATTTTAAAAGAATTTCAAGGTGAATATTGTTTTTAATCAATTTTACTTGAAATTATGTACTTTATTGAAATGCTTATAAACTAAGTTGACTAAATAGAAACAATCTTTTTTTCTCATAAATAGATAATATAGATAATCCTAGACCAATTAATAAATCTTATCATAATATAATTTCTAAAAACAAACTACTCAAGAACATTGTTACGATCTAAAAAAAAAAGTTATAAAATCACGAAATTTCAATATGAAAAATTTTGTTCTGAATGAAAAAAAATAGCCTTCTGGGTTATTGCAGATTCGAAACGAGCATA
This sequence comes from Culex quinquefasciatus, assembly GCF_015732765.1. Classification (NCBI taxonomy): domain Eukaryota; kingdom Metazoa; phylum Arthropoda; class Insecta; order Diptera; family Culicidae; genus Culex; species Culex quinquefasciatus. Next base: position 224,755,541 of record NC_051862.1, on the reverse strand, counting down.
TAAATATTGTGACATGTGCCAAAAAAAAATTCAGCTCAGTTACGAAAATTTGCAGTATTTTTGAAACAATTTCTGTATTTTTTCTGGACAAAAATTAACCTTTAGGACAAAGTTTCACGCAAACCAAAGAGGGATCGGGGCAACTGCTGTGAAAGTTGACGGAGAATTACCCTAACAACATATTAATCTTTGAAAAATTATTTTTTTTTTATTTCACAAATAAACCAAATTGAGAACAGTTTTTTTATTCTAAAAATAGAGCCCTTGAATATCATTATATTTCAATAAACCAAATTGAGGGCAATAAATTCCAAGATTTATTTTCATTGGTTTATGATTGTAAACAATACAGTCTATTATGAGATTATGCTTTGAATTCGTTGGCTTATGAAACTTTCCTATAGTAATTGTCAAAAATGTGTTATTTGATGAATTTTTACATCAACTTTCAATTTAAACTCATTTGGAGGTCAATGCCAAAAACTAATTTAAAAAAAGTGTACTTTAAATGTTAAACTTTCTATATGAGTCCTGAGCAACGGGAAGAGTCAATGCCAAAAACTAATTTAAAAAAAAGTGCACTTTAAATGTTAAACTTTCTATATGAGTCCTAAGCAACGGGAAGTAAGAAGAAATTTATGGTTCTGAATTCTTTGAATCCTAGTAGTCATTCGGATATTCGGAACAGTTTACAAATCGGCCAATGTTCGACAAATCATATAAAATCGATAATTGAAGATATTGATTTTCTTTTATCATCATGTGCAAGCATTTCTTGCGATCTTTCGATTTATGTACATTTTTACGTTTTATATCAAGTTTTCAAAGAAATACATTGACCCTTGAAATCCACAAATTCGGAACACTTTTTTCTTACGATAAAAGCAAACTTTTTTTCTCTCCTGGAGTACAGTTTTTTTTACAAAATAATGACTTTGCACTCTGGAACAAATAAAACTCATGCTTAGTAATGTTTTGTGAATGCTCTGATATTTTTTTTTGTGAAAATATCAGTTAAATTCAGGTGTTTCACAATTGTGGGAGACACAATAACATCCCACAATCATGGAACAGGCAATGTGGGGGCAGTGTTTTGGTGCTCTGGATAAAATAGTCTTGAAATTTTGTTTAAAAAGTATTACTTTTTCTATTGAAATTGAAAGAGAATGACCAAATAAAGGCCCTAAAAATAGCAAGGTCGACAGAAAAGTTGCATTTGGCACTCTACTGACAAATTACCACAAAAGTGTTGCGAATTTTTGGGTGTTCCAAATATGTGGGATGACTGTACATTTTTTGTACAGAATATCGACTTTTTTGCTGTTAACAACTTGTTTGAGACCGTTCACTAAAATTTTAGTTCAAATTTGAGCGATTCATAAGGGTCATTTTCGACTTTTTAAGAATCTAAACCCCCTTAAAGTGTTTACTTGGTTTATTTATTTTCCTTTATCAGTGTCCACGACTCAAAACACAACAAGGCATTTTAATTTTTAAATTTTGATAAAAAAAAATAATGAAAGACATTATGTACACTGAAATTAAAAAAAGTACCAAATTCCTAAATTCTAGGAATTTTGCCACTTTTCCTTATTTAGTAATCGGGTTTTCTGGATTACTTAATAAGGAAAGGAGGCAAAATTCCTAGAATTTAGGAATTCGGTACTTTTTTTATTTCAGTGTACTGTTTATAGTACATCTTGATGATATTCATACATTTCGATCTTATTACAAGATTTTTTGCCAACTATAACAAAACTTATAAAAGCATATTATGCTACGAAGTGTCTAGATTTCGAATCATTTGAAACAATATTGAAAGAGAATTAGAAGTCAAACTGGGCATAGAAAAACAACTGTAGGTAATTTCAAATCTTGCATAATGTATCTACATTATTTTTAAAATGTAACAATGAAAAGGTTTTTATCAAATTTTCACCAGCCTACGGAAGTTTCCCGCCATCATGATGACAGTTATTCCTGGCCGCAAAGAAAGTTGTTGCCAGAATGTGGAAGAAGAAGTTGCTGACGACGATGTCGACGCTGGTCAGCGGTAATGAAGCCACCACATATTTCTGTACGTTCAGGGGGGTAGTAGATGGGTGGGTGGTAACTGCTTCTGCTATACACACGGAATTCGAGTATGGTGGGAAGTGGGTGGTAAGAACCCAAATTTTCTTCCTTCACACCAAACCAACCACCAACATGATGTGAGTAAATCAAATGATAATTATCCAACGAATGTGTGTGTTTGTAACTATGTATTGGACACATAAGCTGAGTACATAGAGAAACGCAGTAAAATTTTTATGGTTTTATTTTGATAAGTATTAATCCAATTTCGGGGAAAGTTCCAGTGTTTTTGTTTCGAGGGAAATTGATAAACAACAAATTACTTTTGCGTTGTCATTCCACGAGCTTCCTTGATTATGTCGCCTGCCAGGTTGTCACAATGTAAGCTGAGTGTTTTAATAAACTTAGAAACGGCACGGTGGATTTCCAAGGACTTCACTATTTCCAGCGAATAAGCCCGGGGTGGGTGAGTGTATAATAATTAATTTCATAAATAACGAATCGATATCATCGTAAGAGGATTACTTTCGCTTCCCTTCGCCAGCTTGGGCAGGGGGAATCGGATTCCACGTTGGACCTTTTGGCCGGTTGTTGATCTAATTATTGATCTGCTTTGGCTGGCTCGCGGCGTCGAAACGGCGTCGTTGAACAGTTTTTTCACCTTGGCGCGCGAACGAATGAACGAACTCGCCGGCCCCCCTTTTTTCGCTGGGCAAAAATAAGTGTTTATAGACGTTGTAAGCATAAACAACAACACAAGCATTAACAACGCGAGTTGAGGAAGAATTCTTGAACCTGTCGCTGGCGGGGATTTTTTTCCGTTCAAGCTCATAACGAGATGTGCGGATTGATAGGGCTAAAGAACACCTTGAATAAAAAAAAATCATATTACTCCCCCATTTTAAAAGATAAGGGTGGTTCACTAGAACAATTAAAGTTAAAATAACACAGTTTATTAGCTAATTATAATCAGCGCCATATCCTGATGATATCTTATAAGAACTTGCAAAATTTGAGAGTTTATAAAATACGCTTCAGAATTAAAAAAAAACATGGACATTGCCCTAACGAATTATTATTAAAAGAAATTCGATCCGAAGCCAAAGCAATCTTGCTGCCTTGTCAAGCATAAATGTAGCTTAAAGTGTTTTTAATTCCATTAGCGAGGTAGTTCGTATAATGAGCGAACCACGGCATTAATTTATAATTGTTAGGCGCCCTTCCATTTTTGTTTTTATTTTTTGCCTTAACGATTACGACTGACTGCTGTTGCTCATCGTTTTGTTTCAAGTAAATTCTGACAAAAAAAAACAAGTCATCCACCTTAACGCCCTCGAGCGGCTTATGTTTATTATTTTTCCGTTTCATAAAATAACGTAATTTAATATGTGCGCACCACCACGGCGCTCGTTTTGCCCCGTTAGCGCGATATAATATTATTTTTTACTGTTTCAAATTGTTTTATACATCGGCAGACACAGCCAAAGAACACGCGGAAGATTGTGGAGATTCATCATCCAGTCAGTCAGCCATCAAGCTACGAGCAGCAACGTAATTTGCGATTGTAAAATTTGGCTGATATTTGAGATGCCTATTTTCGCTTAATTAGAAGACAATTATGCCAACAGCAGCGCTTGGCTTGATGATGGTGACCGGATTTTTTATTCTACGCCTGAAGGTTTATTTCTCTTTGTTTATGCATTTAACCTTCTGATTCTGATGTTATAAGGAATTCTACATACCTCAAGATTTTTAATTTTGGGAAATCAAATTATTCAGCTAATCTAGTAAAACTCGTTTTAAAAAACATTTCAGAAAAAATCTTCTTTAAAAAATTGATTGTTAAAGATTTTGGATATTAGTCTGCTGCCAAAAGATAAACCTAGCCTAAAGGAACGCTCAATTGAGGACCTTATTGAAAGTATCATCGATTTGTTATGTTATAATATTTGCATTGGCGTTGTCGCTGCACCCATTGCTACTGGTTTCCCTCCACCAGAGCCTTTGAGTGGTCAAGTAGGGTGACCACAAATTTTAAAACTAATTCTTTATTTCTTTAATATAGATTCCCAATTTATTCAGTACATCGGCAAACTAGGATTATTTTGGTTTAAGATAAAATCGATATGAATAATTCGTATTATTCTAGCAGTAAAATTAAACCATGAAAAAATAGGACATAACAAAATTGTATTCGAAAAAATCCATGATTTAATATTGTTACACTGTAATAATATAACTCTGCAAAGTTACAGAAAAATCCGAAAATCCAAAATTAACATTTTTGTTTAAAATGGAAAATACCCTTCTGCATCCCAAACCCTGTTATCTCCTGTTATACACAGCAAAAAAAGTTGAATTTTTGGATGTTGAAAATTTGGTAGGATGAATATTACCTCTTTTTTGAGTAATCTTCTTCTATATATAAAAAAAACAAGCCTAACCCCGACAAACTTCGTCTTGCCTTTTTTTTTCTTTTGTTGACGTTTTTAGCTATTTTGCTTATTCAGCCTCCTGTGATCAAAATTTGATTTTACGTAACTTTTCCAAAACAATCTGCAAATGTTCCGGAATCGGTTTTATAGTGGCCAAAGTTGTCACTTTTTGGCGTAAGAACCTTCTTGGGACTTATACGAACCCAACGCAACAAAGACAAAATTTTTATATAAATAGATTTCGACGGTTTTGTTCGAACGCGAATCAGTTCAATACGGAGCGTCAGATCGAGGTGCTCTTTGTTGCGTTGGGTTCGTATAAGCCTTACTAATTGACACTTTGGCCACTCTGGAACCGATTCTGGAGCATCGGCAAATTGTATGAGGAAGGTTACGTAATATCAAATTTTGATCACAGGAGGCTGAATAAGCAAAAAAGCAAAAAACGTCAACACACGAAAAAAAAGGCAGAACGAAGTTTGTCAGGTAAGGTTTGTATTACCTGAAACAGTATCACCAGAAACTGATGAAAAATCATTATTTTCTGATGTAATATTACACATTTTTTTCGACACAAAATCTGTTACCATTTCCTGATGAATATTACCATATTTTTTTTCTGTGTAATTGGGTCGCAAAAAAAGACGCAAAATATGAATTATTATTTAGTACCGAACTGATGACTTAAACTAAAGAGATTATTATGTTAAATCATCCAACTTAAAAAATATATAGCGTTTCGAAATCGGTAGAATTTCATGTCAGCTATCCATATTTTCACAAATTTACGTATTTCCCTTTACAAATGCAATATTCCTTGATGTTTCAATAAATTTTCGGCTGCAATCATAATCCAATCTTAAAATATATCCATTATATTTTTAACATTCTTATTATTTTTTAATTAGACTGTTTATTAGAAATACTCGAAATTTTCACAAAACTAAGTATTTTCGACAAAAACGGAAATTTGATGTTTTTTTTTAATATAGGTACCAAAAGATCAGGAATATCACGTGGATAACGATAAATAAAGATTTTTATTAGGAAAGTAAAAATTTTCATGAAACTACGTATTTTCTTTAAAAAAAATGATAATTGATGATTTGTAAAAATTTCACATAAAATTCGATGGAACCGCAGTTTTAACATAAAGTATCATAAAACCACGTATTTTGAAAAAGTACTCTGATGGGAAATTTGAAATTTCTGATAATTAAACTTAAATATCCGAAGAACTAGGAAAAAAATAACTTTGAATAATCAAATCAGGACAGACAATTAACCACTCGCATTTTATATAGCTGAGGTTATAGAACTCGAACGAGATTTAAAAAAAAGAAAATTGAAATAAATTAAACAAAACAGTTATTGATTTGATTATACAAAGTCCCATACCTTCGGATAACAACAAAGGATTGTATAGAACTTCGGATAATCTCAACTTCTGAAATTCTTGGTTTCGGATAATCGAGTCTGGACTGTAATTCCAACAAAAAAATCATTTGCTATTGATATCTATAAAAAAAATTCCGATGAGTATCAACTAATTATAAATACTTAAATTTTGTGTATTTTTGACAAAACTTAAATTTGTGAATATGCTGAGAATTTAATAAAAATGCCTTTACAACCGTTTTTTGTTTTTTTTTTTTCGAAAAAACTTGTATATGTTGAAAAATAATGCTTTTAATGAAAATATTAATGATTTGAAATTCCGATTAAAGTAGAAATTTCATAAGCTCTGTGCATCAATTAAGCACTGGACACTTTTTAACTGGCTGTTTCGAAAAAAATCAAATTCGGCATCAATCCCGGTCACCCTACCGACCGCGGTATGCCCAGGTCGTGAATTTTTCGCATGTCCTCAACGTTGGCTGACTGGCTGGCTCCAGAGCAGTCACAGACGGAGCCGCAGATCCTGGGTCGTCCAACGAGTCCGTTGCTGTTGTACTTTGATTATGGGATTTTTTTCCGTTGTTCTTTTTTCCTCTTCCTCAGGACGCCCCTCCCTATTTCCCTCTTGCTCTTGCTCTTGGGATGTTTTCGTTTGTTATGGGCTCCTGTATGAAGGCACTGGACATTCCCTTAATTTGGCATTTGCCTCCGCGACCGCGACTTGCGCTGGGCCGCTGAGCTGCGGGTCATGTTCGATTCCAAAAGTATTATTATTATTACGATTTTGTGGTCACTTTAACGTGCTCTTGTCCACCCAGCGCAGCCCCGCCTCTCTCTCTCTCTCTCTGCGGAAGATGGTTGGATTTTTTTTTCGGAAATAAATTATTACTACACAACCCTTCACTTATTGAAAAGTTATGTTTCTTTTGAAAACGGTTCGCTTTTCCCGCGCTGCTGCCGTTTCTGGCCTGCGATTTTTTTTCTTATTATTTGAGTTCGTTTCCCATCTTGTTTTTTCATCTTCCGCAATTCTTCTTTGTTGTGCTGTGAGATGCTTTCCATATCCACATTACTGCTTTATTATTGTGCTTTATCACATATATTTATATTATTATTATATTTATTTGCAAAACTTCACTTGTACGTCTATATACATTCTTATTTGTTACAATTACTTATTATTTTTCCATTGTAAATCTCTTTGCCGGGCTGTTTATCCTCCCCCTCCATCGATCGGGCTCTTTTCGCATGCCGTGGCCATGGTTGAAAACACGAGGGAGGAAACATCCGAAAGACAAAAGAGTCCAACATGCTGTGAAAGTTGGCCCAACTGCCAGAGCCCGGGGGCACATTGTAAAGCGCAGAGTAATATTAAAAGGCTGCACACACAAACACACACAGCACACTTGCTACACAGTCGGTTTTCAGAATGGAACATCTTTATAAGATAACAAATGCGACATCCGCCACTGCCACTGGGGGTCCCAGAGAAGGTGGATGATCAGTGCAATGTAGCACTAGTACCGTATAGAGTCAGCAGGGAAAGAGGTATTATAGATTTCATGCAGCCAGTCGTCGTCGGCGGACTCTGCATATACGGTCATCTCTACCTCTAATCGATTAAGCATCATTAGCATTAAGATGGTTTTATTCGATGGCACATTACTCAGCGCGAAACAAAGGGCCGGTCGTCGGTACGCGAAGGGAATACTGTTCAATGTCGAGTGTCTTGTCAAGCGGAAAATGATATCATAATACCGCGTGAGCACATGTGTGTTGCACTGTGCTAAAAATGGTCAATAGAGAAGAAGTGACCTCCCCCAAGGAGAATGACTTTGTTGCCAACTGTTGTGAGTGTAAGCAAAGTGTGATTAGTTAAACCATGTTCTTATCGTGACTTTTACCGAATTTAAATCAAAAACAAACATTTTTGAGCAAGGACTTCAGCATAACGTGCAATTTGAATTTTTCAATTGGTTTTTCTTCAATGATTGATTATGAATTATGACAGTTAATGATACCGTAGTGCCATGATATTGTTAACATTGAATACAAATTCACAACTGGCCATGCGGCAATTTTGTTTCTTCTTGAGAGTGTGGGTATCCTCCACAATTTTTATATATAATTTTTTTTTTGCAATTGACTAATAATCAGGTGTATCAAAGACATACAGAAATAATGATTAATGTAATAACAATCATCCCACATGCCGATAAATTCAAAAACTAAAATAAACTAATGAAAATGACATCGTGCAAACAAAATCGGAAAAATATACTCACTACAAGACAAACCATGTGTAAGCATGAGGTTTAACCCTCTAAAACCTAAGCCCGCCTCTAAACGGTCCTCGATTTAAAAAAAATCGCCAAAAATCCATTTTTCAACCAATTTTTGATCTTTGAAAAGCATTGGAAAGAAGAACTCTTAAAATTTTAGAAAATGGGTTGGATGTTTTATTTGTTTTATGTGAGTTTGTCAATGTTTTTAAAAATGTATTTTTTTAAGAGTCAACTTTGGATGTGTTTTTTTCTAAAATTTCCTCTTCGCATTTTTTACAACTCAAATGATAATGATAATGATTTTATAGCAGAAAATGTGAAAAACAAGCAAACAATCGAAAAAGTGACTGTAAAAACATGAAAAAATTAGATAGGAAAAATGTAATGATAGGAGGTGGTAGAATTGGCTAAATACTACCAAAAACAAACATAAACTAAACAAGATAAATGCAAATTGAAATACTTAAAATGAAACAAGTAAAACATAAAACAAGAGAAGTCAAGTTTTTCGTAGAACAAAAGTTGCTCAAAACGACCTCCTAAACACGGGAAAAATAAAAAATTTCGAAGAAAAAATTGGGCAGTAGAGGGTTAACCCTCTACAACCCAACTCCGCCTCTAAACGGTCCTCGATTTAAAAAATCGTCAAAAATCAATTTTTGATCTTTAAAATGAACGGGAAAGGAGAACTCTTAAATTTTAGACAATTTAGGGTTGGCAGTTTTACTTGTTTTGTTTGACTTTGCCAATGTTTTAATAAATTGCATGCTGGAAAAAATGCCAAACCTTGAAGGCCTCAGGAAGCTCAAAAATTGCGCAATTATCTAGCCTTCACGGCACTGATGTTGGTTAAAATCGCATTTGTGACGAATATGCCTCAAAAAGTGACATATGTGGACCAATTAGTTTTTACGGGCTAAGCCCCATTTAAACCTGTACCTGCTACCGGCAAGTTCTTTTAAGGAGTACCATACATGTAAATCGGTAAAAATTTCAGAGGTTGGTTTGAGCACACGCTTGAACTTTTTTTAAATCTGTTTTCAGGGCATTAAAATATACATTTTCATCTATCAATAAAACAAATTTGAACACATTTGGTTGTATATTTGCCGAGATATAGCTAGGGGAAAGTGTAACAAGCTAAGGAAATGCTCGTAAGTTATTAAAACTTATTAAAAACGTTAAAAAATCTGTCGGATTTTTTTAGTAATCATCTTATTCCAGGTCTTGATTAACGTGAAGACTTCCATCATTGCCATGATTTTTCGTACAAAGATATAAATTTTGCGTCGCTAACAATATTTTGACAAAATTCCTTCTACAAGTTGTTAAGAATAGTGCCCTACACATGCTAATTTCTTTTGATAACGATTATCCCATTCCTTGCAAAGTTATGGAAATCGTCATTAATCAATGATTGCCAACTAGGTCGTCAATGATTGTACCACAAAATTATATAAATTTTGTAACACATTTGATTTAGACCAAAAATGCTTTCAGTGGCTTGAAGAAGGCAACAACCGGCACATGCTGATTCATTTTGGTGCAGAAATTCTTTAAATTGAATTCAATACAGAACATTTTAGCGTGATGATCAATTTTCTTCGAAAATGATCAACGGCTTCACCTTAAGACTTTGATAGAACAAGTTTTTTTTAAAAATCCTGTTTTTAAATGTAAAAAATTGATTTTAAAATTTTTGATTTTCCGTGCGTTCTACTCAACTAGTGGGGCAAGACGAACAACCCGTTGGGGCAAGAGGAACAATGCATAAAACAATGTGTTAATTTGCTAACAATTGAACTGTTATTACTTAGATACATCAGATTAGAATGTATTTTAAACGTTTCTTTCATTTTTAGATTAAATAATAATATTTTATTAAAAAATTGATCGTATTTATGAAAAAAAAAATGTAACTTAGAAGATAAATAGTAAATTTTCATAATATCACTATATTTTGTATAAACATCTTTTTAACAATTGATTATCAGTTTTTAAGTACTTTTATGTATTTATTTCCCAATAAAAAATGTTGTTGCAGCAGTTGGTAATTTTTTCCATACTAAAAATCCATATGGTACACTTGCCCCACCTGAACAAGATTTTTTTAAAGCTCTCAAAAAAAACAAAGGTTAAATCATACTTTATAATAGGTGCAAGTCATTGGTAGGGACACTACTGGACTAGGAAAAATAGCATTTTGATAAATGAGCCTTAAAACGAACCCTAAGCCTTAGTTTGTACTTTCCAAATATTATAAGAAAACAAAGATTTTGAAAAAAAAACTTCATTAAATCTTATGCCCCGTGGCGTTTACGTTGTTTTGGCGGTTATGGGTCAGTAGAATCAGCTAATTGCATTGCTAGCAACAATTCCTCATACTGGAAATAATTAAAAATTGTAAAAATTACTGCAGTACGAACGATTGTTCCTCTTGCCTCATATGGTCGTCTTGCCCCACCTTCCCCTATTTAAAGTAAGCAGTTAAAAAAAACGGGTGCCACGATATCTCAACACTGCTTTGACCAAATCGACTAGAAATTTCGGTGAAGACTCATTAAACCGGTCCCGTGTGCATGACGAAGGCCGATTTAAAAACGCTCACAAAGTTTGACAGTCCGCTTTGCGCATGGCAAAAGTTTAAATTTAAATCGTCTTCTACTCACATAAATCATGGCATATCTTCATGTAACTTTCAGGAGTGATTGGAATTCATCTTTTTAAAGGATTTAATACATATTTGGAATGATGAAATATAGAGATTTTCTACATGTATGTAACCCCTTAAAAAGTGTGACTACTAAAATATTTTGTGAATTTGTCCATTCTTAAAAAACGGATTCTTGATGGTTATACATATTTTTATCCATTCTTTATAAACAACCTATTCTTGATCGTCGTAAAAATATAGTGAGTTTTTCATTCTTTCAAACATTTCATTTGTTCTTAAAAAATATTTGTTATCTGAAGCAATACTTCTGTCATCAGGGTGAAATTAGGTCTGGGGCTAAGGTTGAATCATAGAAAAAATGCAAAAAATTTAATGACCTAATCTCAACCCCATACCCAATGTAAAAGTCAATAATTGAAAATTTACATCTATTTTTCAAAATGTTGAAAATTCGAGTGGTACATCAAAAAGACTAGGCAATTATTCAAGTTGTTCCACCAGCTGCAATGTGCTACTAAATTGTTACTTTATCTTATTTTGGATTCGCGGAAGGCAACCGAATAATTAGCGGTTCGAATATTAATTCAATAAATTGCTGCAGATTTCCACGTTCTCGCAAGATTCACATAAAGCATCGTACTCATAAATTTCCAACCTAACCTCGTGTTCCTTCCAAAAGGTGCACTGCTCTGATTCCAAGAGTAAAGCCGTTGCGGTTGCTGTTTGGTTCTGCTTCTGGTATGCAGACGTTATTTAAATTTAATTTTTTATCTCGATTGCAATTGTCGTCGTCGTCGTCGTCGTCGTCGTCGTCGTTTTCCGCCATCCTGGTCTCTCCCTCCGAGCGCGCGAAATACCTTAATTCCAACCAATATTCACACTCACATGTGGCTTCTCCTCTGCTGCCGTGTAATGGATTCGGGGCGGATTCAAAAAATATCTTTATGTATAACAAACAACAGCAGAAATAATTTTCTACTGCGCGCTCGTTTTCCATGAGATCACATAATAAATTGCAATATTTTCCTCTTAAAACATAGCATCTTCACCGTTCGATCGATTCCGATACTTCTGATATGCCTCGTTGCCTCTGCTGCTGCATCCCAGGCGTGTTTTTGCTCTTCTCACATGTGATGTGCTGCTCCTAGAGGCGAGAACTGGTAGAGGAAACGGTACTGGTTCTAATCTATCTGGTAAAATTTAAACTTAACGATAAGAATAAAAAATATTTTTCGAAGTTTCGGAAAGAAGAGATTTTAGGGTAAAACATATTTTAAAAATTGTATTGATTTCCATTTTATTTTGACGATGGATTCAGCATTTCGAAAATTTCGGTTTTGAAATTTCAAAAGTTAGTTCACAATCTGTACTGGTACCCTCGCGTACTGCCACAACCAGATCCCATGTTCGCCAGCGCAGAGAGAGAAAGAGTAAAGCAAACCCAGCAAAGTGTACACAACATAATCTTTATGCTTCGGTGTCTTACGGAGTGTACGTGGTTCTTGGCTAGCAGCACGAGAGGGTATGTTTCCTTCCTTTCCAATATACTAAACACAACCGTTCCTTCGGCAGAGCTCACACTGCCAGAAAATTCCTGCCTCCGGAAAATACCTTTGAATCCCAGATTTGTGGGATATTTTCCCTCGGTGTGGAGTGTGTGTGTGTGCCACCGATTTCAAATCCAACAGAAAGTCTTTATCCCGAATGGTTGTTTTCATGAATCGTAAAATTGATTGCTAGAATAAAATCTTTTTTTTTTCGTTGCTCAGTTCAGCATCATCATACACGTACACAGCACACGTGATATTGGTATTGATGGTTCATCTTTCCCATATCTGAGAATGTTTCTCTGGCCAAGGCACAGGATTTGAAATCGAGGAAAATCGATAGAGATGAGTGAATGGACGGAAGGAATAAATGATAATACGAAAAATAAAGCTGGGAGAAATAGTTTGAATAACTTTTGGGTAAATAACTTTACGTCGAGGAAATTCCAATGATTGGCTTTGACCAGCCCGGGACGTTTCGAAACACACTTCTAGGAAGTGAGAAACGACACGTGCAATGAGTTGAAATGATTTCGGTTTGAGATACTATTCTTTATGTTCCACATTGAACATTATTAAAGTACCTACTAAAAAATACTCGCAAGTTCACGTCTCAGAAATGCAAACCAGGTTTAGGGGAAATATAACCATTTCTATATAATTTAACTTTTACTAAAAGTCTAATCTGACGAGAATGCACTGGGGCACGCCCAATTTCTAGTGAAGTGAAGTGAAAGGATATTGATGGCGACATTCGCAGTTAAGCTCTCATCCTGCGTGTGGATGTGTGTGCAAACAAAATGATTATAAATGGTCTCTAAAAATAGAAATTATGATCAAAAGTGCCTTAAATTTGATCTTTTTGGACAGTAAATGGCATAAATTTGCGTGCTTACTCGAGGCGGTGCTGTTGCTAGTAAGTTTATGGCCTAAATCGTATTTTTGAAGCTTTAATCAAGCATCAAGCTCTCCTTATGGCGAAGAAAAGTGTTTGATTAGAAAGGGTATTTTTCTCCTAACTAAAATATGACTCCAAAAATGCTCAACGACACGAATGCCGTTGCAATGGTAAAGTAATAAAATAATAATAATAAAAATGCTCAGAAGTTATAAGATTTTAAATCCCGAAATTACCGAGAGTACTTTACTCATGAACCATCTTCAAAAAAAGTTCATCTGTCAAAAAAAAGTACCGGTACCGAGACTCGAACCCAAGACCTTCGGAATATTGAACCGTGCCTTTGCCGTATGGGCCACCATGGTTCGGAGACTAAGTGGCGGTCATTTGTCCATATAAGCCACTCAATAGGATGAACTGTTCCAATGAACAAATTAACACGCGAGAGGACTATACTCTCGCAAAATAGCTCTTTCCTCACGTTTCTTTTCGTGAGGACTATCCTCTCGTTCTTTAACTTTGGGTGTAATATTTGTATTTTGGAATTCGTCGCCATCGTGCTAACTTGTCGTACGTGCATTTTGGGCCAAATTGAACGCCATATTGTGCAGCTCACAATGCACAGTGGGCGGAAACCCACCTCTAATCCCATTAAATTGAAGCCGCTGTTTTTTTCTTCTTAAAAATAGTTTTTCTTATGTAAAAAAATCTCAGGAATCGATTGCCGCATAGCAAACCCACCGGAAATGACGGGAATGGGTCCATTTTGCCCCATTTGTCCTAAAAATTGGAATTTTCTTGATTTTCACACTACAAGTTAACCATATTAACATTTATAGGATATCTATATACATATTTTGACGTAAAATTAGCAGGAGAATCGAATGGTGACATTGTTGAACCATTTGGAGTAACCCATTTTGCCCTATGGGCCCTTTTTGGCGAATTAAGTAGTTTTACTCCTTTTTATAGCATTTATCAAAGGAATTTCGTAAAATTATTTCTACTATGCGTGCAAAATCGGCAGAAGAATCAAATAATGCTTATTTAGGATTATTCATAATAACCCGTTTTACCCCATGGGCCATTTTTTCCAATTTTCCCTAATTAAATTTGTTTATAAGTGTTTTACGTATTATTTTCATAAACTAATCACTGTTATTTGTACAAAATGATCATGAGAACTGAAAGACACTGTTTTGGAATTATTTGAAACTTCCTATTTTACCCCATGCCCCCTTTTCAAAATATCTCATATAATTTGAATTGTTTTTCGAACAATTTGCAAAATATGGTGAAAGATTAATTACTTTGTAACGCGTAAGATGACCAAGTGAATTAAATATTTATATTTTGGAATTGTTTGAAATAGCCCATTTTACCCTAATAGTCCTCTCATCATGCATAGGCAATTTAGTTCTCTTTAGAAGCTATTTGCGTACAATACTTATTGAATAATGACAATTATCTGTGTTTTATGGACAGAAGAATTGAACAAAGGAATTTTGAGATTACTTTGAACTGTAAATGACCAGTGCATCCTGCTCGTTCCCAATGTAAACATCAACAGCCTGACCAGAATGAACAGTTTGTAACTGTTTGATCTTGCTGAAAAATTAATAAGGCCTTCGCATTTTTTTTTTAATTGTATGTCCCTCGACATTTGAATGAAAAAAGTGTTTAAAATGCATTTTATACCTGCCCTGTTGTTTTGCAATCATAGTTTTCAAAATATCTATGTATTGACGATTTTTGTTAGTCCGAGAAAAAAATTGCGATACTGGTCTTCTAAATGTAAAAAAAAAAATCTAAAATTTTTTTAATCGATACCAAACATGCTGAATATGATGTAAACTGCAGGAAAGTCGAATAGACTTCTATTTTCAGTAAAATTTTGAAGTTTTTCGAAATAAATAATTCATGGATTTTATAATGA
This sequence comes from Culex quinquefasciatus, assembly GCF_015732765.1. Classification (NCBI taxonomy): domain Eukaryota; kingdom Metazoa; phylum Arthropoda; class Insecta; order Diptera; family Culicidae; genus Culex; species Culex quinquefasciatus. The sequence continues at coordinate 224,740,295 of NC_051862.1, read as the reverse complement.
TAACGATAATGTCAATGTTAAATATAAAATATGTTTAGAAATGAAAACATTTTTTAAATTCTCTTTCATCTCCATATAAGTCATCACCACCACCTGAATCAAATCAGGACTACAGTCTGATTAGGGAGAATAGATTTTACAGCATATAATTTGAAATTAGAGAACTTATTTTGATGTTAAGTTTCTGTCTTATCCGAAAGCAATCGTGTTTAAAAATAAACATAAAATATTTTATTTTGAAAAAATAGTGTGATATCTTTTGCGAACAATTTTAAGTATATTTCATCAATTCAAATTGATATTTCACTATAACATTTAAGTTAACTTTAATTTAAATTAAAGTCAAAAATCTAATTATTTCTTTATTTCGATTGATTGTTTTGTAAATTCAAACAGCTTGATTATTTGATTCTAAAACCTCATTCATATTTTCCTTCGATATTGACACATAGAGTATACCTGTACAAGGATTTGCAAATTCTTGGAAAATCCATCAATTAGTAACATGATTTATGTTGAAAAGAAAGTCCTATAATTTATCAATCATTTCTTCGAAAAAATAGAAGAATTAAATAAAACCTTTAAAAATAACATTGCATTATCTATTTATATGGTTAAATTATGTTTTTCTCAGTTTGAAATAATTAAATTTCACCGAAAATCTTTTGTATTTACACCTTAGTTTTTCGATGAAATTAAGGTTCTATTAATTCAAAAAAACCAAAAATATTTTTTATTCACTTAAAATTTTATCGATAGAATTGCTGTGATCGCTATAATACATATATTTTTAAAGATTGATAAATAGATCGCTTGAGTTGATCCACTAAGGTTATAAAGATCAATTAATCAAGTTTTCATTCCATCTCATCTTAATATTATGTTTAAAAGAAGTTAATGAATTAAGATTTTTGTATTGATTATTTTTCAACAAGATCAATCAGTTACAAACTGTTCATTCTGGTCAGGCTGTTGATGTTTACATTGGGAACGAGCAGGATGCACTGATCATTTACAGTTCAAAGTAATCTCAAAATTCCTTTGTTCAATTCTTCTGTCCATAAAACACAGATAATTGTCATTATTCAATAAGTATTGTACGCAAATAGCTTCTAAAGAGAACTAAATTGCCTATGCATGATGAGAGGACTATTAGGGTAAAATGGGCTATTTCAAACAATTCCAAAATATAAATATTTAATTCACTTGGTCATCTTACGCGTTACAAAGTAATTAATCTTTCACCATATTTTGCAAATTGTTCGAAAAACAATTCAAATTATATGAGATATTTTGAAAAGGGGCATGGGGTAAAATAGGAAGTTTCAAATAATTCCAAAACAGTGTCTTTCAGTTCTCATGATCATTTTGTACAAATAACAGTGATTAGTTTATGAAAATAATACGTAAAACACTTATAAACAAATTTAATTAGGGAAAATTGGAAAAAATGGCCCATGGGGTAAAACGGGTTATTATGAATAATCCTAAATAAGCATTATTTGATTCTTCTGCCGATTTTGCACGCATAGTAGAAATAATTTTACGAAATTCCTTTGATAAATGCTATAAAAAGGAGTAAAACTACTTAATTCGCCAAAAGGGCCCATAGGGCAAAATGGGTTACTCCAAATGGTTCAACAATGTCACCATTCGATTCTCCTGCTAATTTTACGTCAAAATATGTATATAGATATCCTATAAATGTTAATATGGTTAACTTGTAGTGTGAAAATCAAGAAAATTCCAATTTTTAGGACAAATGGGGCAAAATGGACCCATTCCCGTCATTTCCGGTGGGTTTGCTATGCGGCAATCGATTCCTGAGATTTTTTTACATAAGAAAAACTATTTTTAAGAAGAAAAAAACAGCGGCTTCAATTTAATGGGATTAGAGGTGGGTTTCCGCCCACTGTGCAATGCCTCACCTTTTGACCGTCACAGATCCCCAAAATTCGATTTCAATCCTGAGATATTCAACAAAAACCGAAAAAACTCCGTGCATTTTTGTCACTTTACATATGAAAGTAGTTTCAATCTTGTCGTGCTATCTTGTCACTCCATGAAAATTGATGTAAGTGCGACAAAAGGCCAAAGGGATTTCAGGCCAGGAAAGTCAGGATGCATTTGTCGCACGTACTAGCTAGACTACCGTAAACATTTGTAATTATAACTCGGGACTCCAGCAACCAACTTCAACCAAACTTTGGGACAATGCACAGAATGGTGAGCCAAACAAAACGTGTTTGTTATTGTTTACATTGCGTGCTCTCGTTTTTGAATATTCAAGGTCAAACATTAAAACGCGTTTTTCTCGGAACGTCAAAATGGCGGGTGCGACAAGATAGCACGAATTCAACAAATTTAAATATTTTATTATTTTTTAACCCCTTTCCGCCCAGAGCAAAATTACGTATTACGTTTTTCTACCATAACTCGTTACGAGATCGAACAAATTGGATGAAATTGTAATAGTGAGAAGTTAAAATTCTACACCCAAAGTTAAAGAACAAGGGGATAGTCCTCACGAAACGAAGCGTGATGAAAGTGCTATTTTGCTAGAGTATAGTCCTCTTGCGTGTTCATTCGTTCATTGCAACAGTTCATCCTATTGAGTGGCTTATATGGACAAATGAACCCCACTTTGTCACCGAACCATACGGCAAAGGCCCGGTTCAATAAGCCGAAGGTCTTTGGTTCGAGTCTCGGTACCGGTACTTTTTTTACCGATTCCAAAATTCAAAACATTACAAATTCACTTATTTAACATTATTTTCATTCATGTCAAAATGTCTCATAAATCGACATTACGGAAAAACATATTTTTGCGGATAAAATCCCGTTTGAAAGCAAACTTGCATGCTCCTGTTACGTCCAATTAAACTCAAAATTGGGCTCATTACGTCCACCGGAACAAACCATGCACAGATTTTTTTTGCATCCGAATGTCTGCCTGCCTATATCTTGGTAAAAAGATTAAAATATGATTCCGAAAATAAGAAAACTAAATGTATCCAGTATAAAACTTAAAAAAAAAATTTCTAGGAATTGATAATCGGGAATAGAACCAACTCCACCTGAATCAGATTCTCACCACCATGACAGCCGGCCGCACCCATCTCCACCGCGAAACCTAGGACAAGGAAAGGGGATTTGGAAGACGGGAATTGTTGATGCTCCACTTTTTTTCAGAGTATTTAGGGAAAATCTCCACGGTATCCTCAGTAGGTCGCGCAACAGGAAGGTCGTAAAAATGTTTTCTCGCGTCATTTTTGATAAAAAAATATTTTTCAGTAAAAATTGAAAAAAAAAATATCAATAGTCGTCGGTTAAGGTCTAATCCGTGGTTCGCCGCGTACCGTTAATTTCTCCAAAGAAGAAGTGGAGTGTCCCCCACCAAATGATTTAGTGTTTCCAAAAGAAAAGATTTTTTGCGAAGAAAAATTCAACGGGTTCAAAGGGTGCAGTTGAAAAGAATATGCCTGGTGTTTTACGGAGTACCATTTGGATCAAAGAGACTTGGAAGTGTTCGAAGAGAGTCGTGACCTCTGGAAGTTTGAAAGGAGATGGCTATCGGTTAAGAGTCCGATGGCGATGGTGTTGGAGTCCCTGACGCTGTCGGAAGCTGTTAGACGGATTGACTGCAACGGAATAAGTTTGCGGATGTACAGCAGAATCCCGGTGAGGAAGTTCCATTTTTCTTATTAAACATATTTTATATTTTTTCATATTAGTCAAGGCATCGACATCTTTTTTATTTTGTCAAAGTTAAGAATTTCATGGCATTCTTGACTTTTTTAAAATCCACGCTGTTTTGATTGATTTTTGTTCAATAAAATTTTTCTGTACTGTGCAAAAATTTCACATGATATATTTTTTCAAATTTAATATAAAATTATTAATGTGGTTTCTGCTGCTTGGAATTTGTATGATGAAATATTATGACCGTGTTTATTTATATTTTTTACGGTGCCTGAAAATCAAAACAACTTTTATCCAGAGTTAAAATGTTCAGAATTAAAAAAAAATTAATTCAAATCAATGGGACTTTGAATGATTTATTATCTCCGTTTTGATTAATGTGTTATTTCAAATTTCAAAAAGGAAGTATGGGTGATAAAGGGGTTGTTACAAACATTTCAAATGAATGAAGTAGTGAGTTGAATATTTTTCTATATTGATGTTTTTAAGAGGTTATGGAGCTCAATTTCTACTTCATCGGTTCGCCCATTTTTCCTTTCATTTGAAGTAAAAAAAAATCAAATCATTTGAAGTATTAAAAGGTATTAGAAGTATTGAAAGTATTTAAAGTTTTTGAAATATTAACCAAAAATTTAGTATTTAATTTATCTGAAAATTTTTCAAGTACTTAAAATATTTATTGTCTCTTAAGTATTTAAAGTTTTCAAAGTAAATAGTGTATTTAACGTTTTTAAGTATTTAAAGTAATTAAAGTATTTTCATGGAGTATTGAAAGTATTCAAAGAAATTCAAGTATTCTGAGTATTCAAAGTAAAAATATGTATCCAAATTTAATACCAATTCAAAGTATTCAATGTATTTATTGTATTTAAAGTATTTATAGTTTTCAAAGTATTTATTTCAAGTATTTCAAATATTCAAATGGAATTTTCAAGGGATCTATTTTTTTAAAGTATTTGAAGTATTTAAAGTTTTTAAAGTTATTTGAGTATTGAAAGGAATGTAATGTAATGTATTTAAAGATTAAAAGTATTTATTGTTTTTAAAACTATTTAATTTTTAAAGCATTTAAAGTTTTGAATGTATTTCAGGTATTTCAAATATTCAAATAAAGTTTTCAAAGTATTTAATGTTTTTTTTTTTGAGTATTTCAAGTATTTAACGTAGTAAGAGTATTTGAAGTTTTAAATTTATTGAACGTATTAATAGTATTTATGGTTGCTAAAGTTTTTAATGTATTTAAAGTGTTTAACTTGTGGAAGGACACAAAGCTCTATTTGCTCTCCATCTGCATTGACTATTTCTTATTCCTGATATTCTGTTCTTATTTTGCTCTCCCTACCATCTGTCTCTTTTATGTCCTTGTGAGGGGATCATCGATCCATCCGCATTGACATACTATTTTTTCATTTTTCTTCTTATCTTTCATTCAATTTTTCATTGCTTTTTTCACACTTACTACCAGTCTTTGTGAGGGGATACTGAGCTCGATTTGCTCTCCATCCGCATTGACCTTTTCTCAACTATGATTTTCCTTTTTTCAGTAGATAGAATCAAAGCCGGGGATCGGGGAGGGAGCATCAGGGCAGTGGACGGTATGCTGTAATGGCGGAGACTGGATGTGGATAGTGGAAGACCAGAACTACGTCATAAGGGGGAAATAGTTTATTGATTATACAATTCTAAAGGATTGTCCAATTACTACATCTATTGACTTCTGTCAGTCTCCAGCTGTCTGCCGCGCCCTTTTAGGCCCCCAACAGGGTGCGAGCCCTGTTTTTCAGCTTTGTCAGACTTTTTTCGGAGTTATTGGAGGTTACTGTCGGAAGGAGATTCTCTTCCCCTGAGGACACCGTGAGTGATTTTGCTTGTTCGCGTCCAACCATCCCCTTTTGACCCTTCATACGGCAGTAATTTGAAGATGTTCCCTTTAAGTCTGAGCCACTGTAAATCTAGGCAACCGCTACATAGGTCATCCTTGTGGCCCTGTTGGTTAACACATCAAATCAAATCAAAATCTCCACGGTATCCTCAAGTAAGTTTCCAGATTTTAAACAAAATTAAAGAGGTTCAATCGCATTTTTTTCCAGTTGCACTTTTTTATCAAAAGACAATTATGCGTAGAACGGCAGTTTGGTTCAAGGAAACAACAGGTCTTAATTTTTCAATAACCTTGTATATTTTTGTCTTCATGTTTGTCATATTCATGGATTTTGAATGTTATTTTATCTTGTTCCTCTTTCACGTTTTCCGTCCACGACGCAATCTAGTATTATTTTTCCTCTATTATTTTAGTATTTTTGTTCCTTCATTATTGAATTTCTTCCTTTTCTTTACATTTACTCCATCTTTTTCAATGTATGCATTGTTTATCTAGTACATTTTGTTTTTGTAAGGTTGTGAAAGTGTGTATCTTTTTTTTTATTCCTGTCTTAGCAATATTTTACGTGTGTTTGTGTGTTGTAGAGTAGGTTTTATAGTTTCTTTTGCCATTTTGTGAGTGTGTGTTGGAGTAGTTTCTCTTCAGGGAGGAGAGCACACGCTCGGGTTGTTTTACTTTTCATTTTTTATAATATTTTCTCTGCGGTGAATGATACCTTAATGCGTTCGTAGCGTTTTTTTCTTCTTATGAGTAAATAATGGAAACATACAGAGTAGCCAATAATATACATGTGCTAGTTCTAATCAGTAGTATTTATAACGTTTGCATGATTTACAAATGTAACATAATATATTAGTAACTATATTTGAGGACCAAACGCTTATTTTCGATCCGCAGATAAAAAATAAAGCCATTTGTCCAACAAGTATTTTGATGGATAAAATGGAGAGAAAAGAAAACGTTTAAAAAATGTCCTCGTTTTACGGACAAGCTCTGTCCCTAAAATAAACTCATCTGCAAATATCTCAAGCATGAGCGGTTTCCTATATTGCACCGATTCTTTTTTCTCTTTATTCTCCCGTCCGTCTATTGTTCTCGCAGTGATGATGTACTTTGTGCAATTTATCGAGTGCCTTGAAATTCACGCCGACGCCGGAAACAATGAATGAGTTTTGTGGTGTGATGGTCAAACATTACCTTGCCTTCAGCCTTGATTCATCAATGTTGATATCTAATACGCCGGTTGTTTTGTGTAATATACCTACATCTACTGTCTACATTAGTCTAAATAGTTCCAATTTGTATTATTTGCTTTACTGCTTCTTTTTTATTTTGTTTATATTTCTAAGCATTAAATGAGATTATCGTTGAACAAACTAACCGTGTTCAAGGGGTTCTTAAATTTTCTACATAAATTTCAACAAATATTCGGAATCATCATTGTTTCGATAAGGGGGATGTCCACTTCCATAATACAAATCTGACAACTCATTAGACAATAATACCAGGAAAGAGAGTTTTATTTTTTGCTTTGCTCATTTGGATAACTATCTCTCTTTTTCTGAATGCAGCATCCGCAGCCAAATCATCGCGACAGTTTGGCGCCACGCTCGAAGTAAACTTCATGTACGATTGCTGCAATAGCTTTATTATACGATTTTCAACATACTGTATCTTATGTTTGCTTACAATTTATTATTTTCATTGCTTCGTCCAAACTCACTCACAATTACACGCGCGCTCTCGTTGATTCGTTCGCCCAGCGGATCCGTAAACAGTGCCAACAATTCTATACCAATTGCTGGATGTCTTCCAGTAACAAGCTCTCGCACACGTACACTACTTGAATGAACATAATTCTACTTCAGCTTCAGCTCTGGTCAATGGCTCTTATTCAATTGTCCAAATTATGCTCGATTTATCTTTGCCGGGGAGATGGTCTTAAAACTGGTCTGCCAGTAGATCGCACATTTCTTTCGTCACATGCTCCAAGCTGGAACGGATCGTCAAGCGGAACATCTACAAAAAAAAAATAATTGATTAACACCCCGGATATTGACCAAACCTCCGGCGATCCCATACCTGCGCCTGCTTGTTCGGCTCCAGACGCAACAGGCAGCCGACCTTGTGGGCCTGGGTGTGGATGATGCCGGCGCACACCATGTTGTCCGGGTTCGGGTCGACACCCTCGAGCAGCTGCATGCCGAAGCCCATCAGTTTGTTGCGCGCCCCCGGCAGGTCCAGCGGCTGCTGGGCCTTGAAGACGCGCTGGGCGCGTTGCTGTTCGCTGGAGATAATATACAACAAAGGTTATGAGTAATGCTTTCTTATCTGCGAAGGAATTATCAGCGTTGAATGTGAATATCTAGAGTATCAACAGTCATAAAAAAAATTCTCTTCAATATCAACATTATAACACCACACCAAATCTGAAATATTTTTTTTTTAATTATTATTCACAGAACTTAGTTTTTTGACACAACCACACACATTCTGTTTAATTCTGAAATAAGCTTTTTTGCAACTCCGCAATCCGCTATTCCAATTTGAAGAGGTCCTATAAGCTATTGTGTTTCACATGTTTATAGGACCTATACAATAAACTCTAGAACTTTTTACTTTTCCTGTCAAGACAGAAAGACAGAGACAAAACGGCCTACTTTTCCATACTAAAAACAGTGCTGAAAAGCATCGTTTATAGAACTGAAAATTTGAACTTTTCAGCACTTTTTGAACTGTATCTGAATAGCAACATGAATAGAATGCAAAATGCATTTAGCATATCAGTACTTTATCGTTCGATCGCATCCAAAACATCTTCTTAAAGTGTTTAATCTGATATATCTTTATATTAAAAAAAAACAAAATCAATTTCAGGGTTGTTTGTACATATAAAACAAGCATCTGGTCAAAATATGAGCACTCTAGGTCAACTGGAAGTTGGGCAAATCGGGACACTAAATGCTGTAACTTAGGCAAAATTCTATTAAATTTCAAAATTCAGAAGCTATATTTTTGCTGGTGGAATCTAGTATCCTTGGAAACGAACTTAATTTTCAATAGTTTTGTTTAACTTTATTTTTTAAAAAGGCTTAAACTGCCGTTCTACGCATAATTGTCCCATGTCATTTTTGGACGATTCTGGCTTTTTAACATTTTTAATTTTAATTTGATGTATACTTTAAGAAAAACACATAAAATGTAGTACTTTGTGCGGAAACTCATGAAAAACAACATCAAGTCTGTTTGTCCCATCGTTGAACTTCTACGTATAATTGTCCCACCAAGTATTCTGTTTCACGAAATCATAAGTTTTACGAAGTGTTGTGTTTTGTTTACCCGTTGTATAGCAAGAGGATTACTAATAAGAGTGATAAACTGCTAATCAGGATGATTAGGGACTTAAAGGGGAAATATAAACCCACGGGACAATTCTGGAGTTTTTTGTTTAAAAAAGGACCAATAAACCAAATTTCCAGTTTTTGCTTTTTGAGTGTTTTTGAAACCGCCTTGAGTCAGGGGTATTAAAAAACATCCAAAATGCAAAAACTGGAAATTTGGTTTATTGGACCTTTTCAAAAAAAAAAAAACTCCAGAATTATACGTAAAAACATAAGAAACGGTCGAAAAATTTCAATCGCGTTTTTCTCAGTTGCACTTTTTCGAACATGGGACAATTATGTGTAGAACGGCAGTAAAATGTATGAACATAAACATTGTTATGCATGTTTCTATTGTGAAATTGTCTAAGGAATACGAATATGATAAAATTATCACCAGATAATGGGATATAAGGGGCCCCGAGCAAAAAAATACAACCAAAAAAATCACTGGAAGAAAAAGTATCTATTTAATATGTTAAACTGCCCAAAGCGTTCTCAGTCTCAGATGGTAGTCCCAGATGTTAGCTACAAGCTGCAGGTCGAAATGAGTTGATATCTGGATGGAACACTTTTTTATTTGAGTTTGAAAACTGTGCTATGTTTTCACTAAACTGCCGCTCCAATCTAGTCCGTCCCATATGTAAAAAGAGAGTGCTGAGATAACGCTGTGAGAAGCCAGCAAAAATTTTTCACCATTTTACTCATTTTAAACCAACAATTTCTCTATAGTTTTTCATACGGTTATTTTAATATCAGTCTAGATAATACCACTATTATAACTTTGATATAAAAAACTAGCAATTTGGAAGTAAATTTGCGAAATTTTCAACAAGAGATCGACTTGACTATTTTTGTCCATAAATAAAGACAAGTCAGTCAACAAGGTATCAAGGTAGGCTTGAACATTACACCAGAGGTTCAACCTGGTTCAACTGCCATTTCCAGGTTTGTTTTGGTAGTTTTCCAAGTCAATAATGATCACCAAATGATAAAAATTTGTTCATTTCAGGTTTTGATAGAATTCCCAGATATCAACATATGATCAGCAACGACACCAGAAATTGTTAAAATACTACAGAGGCATCTGCTAAACCCTTGAAATTAATTTAAAAATAATTTCACTTTTTGGAGGTGGAATGTTTTCCAGAACCAGTATCAAGTCTATTCATTCAAGACAAAATAGAAGTAATTGGGTCCTAAAATGAAGCTTAGATTGCTGATATTATTGTTTACAGCGATAAAGCTTATTTTTCTGAGTACAATGACCCTTTGTACGAGCACAAAGAGTTTAAAATGGATTTTTAAATCAATTTTGAAAAATTAACCTCGCAGTCCTTCTTGACAGAAAAGCTCCTACTTGACAGCTCGTTCCAAGGGGACCATAGTTGATCCATCGGAAAAATGTTGTCTTGTCAAAAAAAAAAATTGCATTAAAATGAAAAAAAAGTGATCAGAAATGGTTTTTTATCGTGTTTTTTACCGTTGTACATAAAAATTGACATAGGGCTTTAGTACTCAATTGTATGGTGTAGATATTAGTATGCATTTGATTGTTTTTCTATCCGTGGTTGTCCCTTGAAAAAGAAAAAAACACAAAAGGTTTGGATTTTTGCGTTTTTAATATTCAAATACTTCTTCAGAATTAACAAATAATGATATTTTAAAGATTTAAGTCTTCTTAAAGACCTACTCTGTAAAATTTATACTATTCCGCATCCACTATAACGATTTGCGAGGCATTTCTATATGGGGAACTGACTTGCCTTTATTTTGCATATGGGACAGCACGAAAGGCATGTTTATTTTGGAATTTTCAGAGCAAACATTACTTTTTTATTCAATATGCTAAAAGAACATGTGAAAACAAGACTTGTGTTAAGTTCATCTCATTTTTGACAAAAATACAAATGGGACGGACTAGATTGGAGCGGCAATGAATTTTGAAATTAAATTCAATTTTGCCTAATTTACAGCATTTTTACGATATTTGACGTTTTTGAACATTCATACTTTGTGTCCCGATTTTCCCCACTTACCGTTGACCTAGTGTGCTCATATTTTGGTCAGATGCTAGTTTTATATCCAGAGTTTTTTTTTTTTTTTTTTTGAAAAGGACCTATAAGCTATAGTCTTTCATATGTTCAAAAAAACTCTAGTACTCTAGTACAAACAACCCTTGAAAATTCCAGGCAGATTGGTGAGTTTTTTTTTTTTTTTTTTTGAAAAGGACCTATAAGCTATAGTCTTTCATATGTTCAAAAAAAACTCTAGTACTCTAGTACAAACAACCCTTGAAAATTCCAGGCAGATTGGTGAGGTCCAAACGACATCCCATACAAAGGGTTATACCCTGTTCGTGGACTCGCTCTTAATATTTAGCTTTTTAAAAAATGTTTAAATTTTTTTTATTAATTGAAAAACTCTATTTTTTAACGCTTAAGTAGCGTGAATTTGATGAAGATCCATTTAGTGATTTAGTTAAAGTGACAGTAAATTCGCAATTTCGCAATTTTCAGTGTAAGAACGCGCCTTGACCGATCTTATGCACTAGGTTCCCGACGAACACGCACTGCCCTTACACCTACATCTCACCCTTGCTCTGAGTCAGTACGAGCAACACGCTAGAACACGCTTTGAGTGTTCGTGCCAGGCATGCACACCTTCTTTTCCGGTTACGCATTTTAACTCGGTCGGGTGTGGAACATTACGTAGGGTTTGATGTAATTATAAGCGCCTAACCATTTAAAGTGTGCCTAACAACTTTCATTAAAGCAAAAACTGTTATATTTTTAGTTTGAATTAAAAAACTAATTGTTATTTACTGTGTATTGTTTTCTCCTTAAATTTTCCCTATTGTTGAGTCGTTTTAATATGTTGCTATTTCTTCTCTCGCGATGTTTTGTTACAATATTTTGGTCCTAAGCATTTTAAAAAAGTTTTTCAAAAGTGCAATAGTAATATTTGTGTTAATCCTTTAATCATTCCATAAATTGAGTAAGGGCTCGAAACTCACTTGCTTAAGAAAAAGGCGAAGTTTCAAAACAATGGACAGTGAAGGAAATATACTATGTAAAGAATCAATAGTAAAAGAAAGATAGTAATTTATGCAGTAGATAAAGAAATTAACAATAGTTAATAAATAGAGATAAGGGTGTAAAGAATTGGGTAAGGAAGGCTCATGATGTACTGTGGTACGCGCGGTTGGTGCTACCCCGCGCGGTACTAAACCATACTTGTTGTGGTAGCAGTTCTGAAGCCGCTCTTTCTCTCGCATTATTTATGTCTCTCTGTGGTCCTACTATCAAAATTAACCCTCTCAGCTAACTGCGATCGGTGGCGCGAAATGCACCGATGCGCCATGTATGTTCCATGTAGTTTAGAGTAATTGTAGTCAGATCCCAATAAAGTGTCCGTTGAAGAAGATCGTTCCGTGTACGAGTAGAGCAAATAAAGTTCGTTTGTTTCTACGCTCGCGTTTCAATTTGTCCGGAACTCTCCAGAGTGATCCGGCCCCATCCGGTTCTGTACAAAGGGAAAGCAGACAGTTTGTTGCAGCAGCATCATTTGGTAAAATAGAGTGGAAAAGCGTTGAGAAACAAGAGAATCAAATAAATAAAATCGAAATCAATTACATTTAGTGATTTAGTTAAAGTGACAGTAAAGAAAAAAAAATAAAAAGTTACTAAAATTGCAACGATAAGAGAATAGAAGTAGAGGAAGCTTATAACTAAATCACAGGATTTTTATCCTTTGTAGATGTGCTTAACCATCAACTCCCCGAGGGCCAAAAAAAGCTTCGCATTGTTACGGCAGGTCCGAAACGTTACGGTTACCAACACAGTTCGCACACTTGACGCACTTCTTGGTTCACCGCACTACACCCAGCGGGACTGGAGGTTGCAGTTCCGCGAGACTTGGCCGAATTTCTGGCAACGGTGAAAGTGCGCTACGTCGATCGGGTTCTTGGAGTAAATACGTCAGTTTACCAAAAAAAAACTGTCGAACGCCTTAGTCCGCCGCAGGTCTTGGATTTTGACCCCTCAAAAAATCAATTTCTACTCACCCGCCCAAATTCTTCCACCGCGCAAAGAACGACTCCGCGTTCATCTCGGTCGGCTCGAAGAACTTATTGATGGTCAGCGGCAGCGGCACGTTAATCTTCTGCGGCGCCCCCCCGCTCACGCGGAAACCAATCACGATCGACGGTGACCCGGTGTACTGATCGATGCACTCGGCCGTCAGCAGCTGCTGGATCTGAGCGCCCGCCTCCAGCGTCGGCTCGACCGCCTTGATCTGCACGTTCAGCTTGAGCGCATCCTCGGCGGACCACTGCAGTGTCGGCACAAAGTTCGTGAGCGCGGTTTGCGTTTTGTTGCCGTAGTAGAGACCGAGGCGGCCCAGGTTCTGGCGGTACTCGCTCTTGACGCCGATCTGCAGCAGGTCGTTCTCGAACAGGACGCCGTTGTTCTTGAAGACGAATCTACGAGGGGGAGAGATTGAGATTATTGGTTTGGGTGGTTTTTGAAAATGCAGAACGGGGGTGGGTTTTCATACTTCTTGGCGTTGTTGATGACGTTGCTGTTGCCGTTCGTTGCGCTGTAAATGTCGCCGAGGACGTCGATTAGGGTGCCCGTTTGGGACTGTGTGGCCGGCGGCGTGCTCAAGCCTAGCAGGTCTGAACTGGCGTTGGAAATGTTGACGCTGGAGGAGAAGGAAGACAATAAGGCGGGTTTGAAGGAATGTTGGACAGCGAAAGACTCACCTAGCGTTGTGATTATTTTGAGCAGAGTGGGCATTGTGGCCACTGTTGGGCACCGGGCTCTTGTTGTCGCGGATTTCGGCGTTCTCCGGGACGCGTCCGGGTTTCTTTTTCTTCAGTACCGCCAGGATGGAGCTCTCGCGCTCCGGGAACGATGGCATCTCTTCGAGGACGGTGGCCAGCACGTCGGTGGACGCGACGATGCTCAGCTGGAGATATTCGCTGGCACGCTGCTGGAGTTCGGCGTCCGCGGAACGCAGGTTGCTGTGCTGTCGGAACACGTCCTGGATGGTGGTGCGAATTTCCGGGAACAGATTGATAAACTTGATGTACGTGGATAGTAGGAGAGCTCGCGTCATTGAGGAGCACAGATGATATTTCGAGTGGAGCAGCTTGAACTGGACCATCGGAGCGGAGCGAGAGTCGCCGGCGATTAGGTTTCCAAATTCGCCCACAATGTAGCCGCCGACCTTGACCATGTTCTCGTGACATGCCGGCGCTTGGAGGGCTTCGAAGACGGTCTTGGCGGCGTAACCCTGGACCTCCTCGCGGTTGATGACGATCTGGATGACGCGATACCAAACTTCTTCCGAGACGTAATCTCCGGCGATTCGAATCAGGTTCAAAATGACGTCCACGTACCAAGTGAAATCGGTGGCGTATTTTTCCGCCAGGATGGCCACCTTCAGGACCATTTCCTCGCGGATTGAGTAGTCGGCCGTTTCGAGATAGTTTAGCATTTCCTGGACGATTTCTTCGGCGTTGGTACGATCACACATGGCGTAAAGGAGGTCGACGGCCTGTTGACGCACCGAAACGTCCTTTTCCATCTTCATCGACAGGATGACCACTTCCTGGTGCTTCTTGACTGCCTCGTGGGAGAACTCGGACGTGGCCAGGTGGCACATGGACTCGAGAGCCAGATAGCGTAGATTCGTTTCGCGATTGCTCAAAAACTGACCGAGCTGGTTGCAGGCCCGGACCAGCAGATTGGCCTCGCTGTCGTTGTGAATGATCAAGTTAATGGCCTCGAAGAGTACGGCATTCTTGGCGTTTGAGTGCTGCACTTTTTTGCTCTTCGGTGGTTCCTGCGCCTTGTTCAGGATCGTCTCTAGACACTCGTTCAAGCGGCCACGCACGCCCGGATCTTCCGTCGGTGGATTGTAGTTCTGCAACAAACGGAGCAACTTCACCGACAGCCACGGCGCCGGGACAAAGTAATACGTGTAATCCTGCAGATCGGTGTAGGACGCGGTCACGATACGGGACAGCCGGGAAACGGCCAAACTCACGCAACCCTTGTACTCGTCCGGGTTTTTCTTGACCAGCGCATCGATCAAACTGGTCGCCGCAGTCACCACTCCCATGTGCTGATCGTTGAGCAGATGAATGATCCGGCTGGTCCACTCTCCGCCCGGGATGATGTCCGGACAGGTGCGATACAAACGCAACAGACAAAGCGCCGCCGACTGCTTGACCACGTCCATCGTGTCGCCCGACACCAGCAACTTGGGAATCTCCGTCGAGAACGCCTCGGCCATGTCCCGAGATCCGATGTTGGCGATACACTGCAGGGCCAGGTTCACGTGAATCGGATTGCGCGACTGCAGATCGTTCTTGATGCTTTGAATGATGAGCTTAATCAGGTCACTGTTGGTATTGACCAACACCGAGATGAACAGATAGCCCTGGAATTAAACGGGAAACACTTAGACAATCGATTCCTTTCTTGTTAAGACAACGCGACTCACAATCTGCTTCTCCGAGTACTTGTTCGACGACAGCAGGTTGACGGCCTCCATCTGGCCAAAATCGATGTCGTGTCCAAGCAGAAAGATAAACAGCAGCTTGCACACATACTTTTTCTTCTGGTACCCATCGAGCGTTTTGTCCCCCTTGAACTTGCTCCGGATGTTGGCCAACTCCTTGTTGATGCGCTTGATTTCCGCTTCTTTGCTTTTACCTAACAAAAAATAAGAAATTTGTGCAAAAGTCACTAACGTAAATGTTAAATATACTCACAATTACGAATATCCGAAATGAACACGGCCAAGCCGCGCATTCCATCGCCCCGAACCGGTGCCATCGCGGGAACCGACTTTGTTTTTGTTTTGACTTGCTTGTTTTTTTCCCCCGCTGCTTTCCTAGTATCCGCTTATCGATCCTCTCCCCGACTACTTGGACGACGAGATTGCGAGCTCAAGCGAGAGGAGCAGGTCGTGTCGTGGCTCACTGCGATGCAAAAACACACACAATCTGTGGCGAGAGTCCGCAGCGAGTGTGGTGGAGAAAGAAGAGAGGAAATAATATGAACTTTCGCCTTTTTCGCGACTGCTGCTGCTGCGATTTTGTAGCAGACCTAAGTGATGACTATGCGAAGCTTGCAAACCCCAATCTGCGAGTTGTTATCCCAAGAGATAAGCCATTATTTTCTTACGTGTACGTGCTTTTCAAAAGCCAGACAAGATCAAAGGAATGCAGATAAATGAACCGAGAACGAAAACACTTTGCACCGATGATGTGATAACAGATCAGAACACTTCCCTCCAGCTCAGCAGAACATAGCAGGCTCTTCTTCGTCAATTACTGAACTTTTTCTTCAATGCTAGTGGTGCCTACTATGATGCTGGCCGCGCCGTTGCGTCCGCGGACTAGAGCAATGAATGAATGTGAATAAATACAGACAAGTAGAGAGAGAAAGGGGCGGAGGAGTAGTCGGGTGTTGGGGAAAAGGCGACAAAACGACCGCAGCAGCAAGCAATGAATTTCACTATTCTTCTTCTGAATTTGACGCCCAGAAAAATTTCACTTGCACTCACTCCACCCGACCAAAGCAACCCACTTCCGGGCCGCGTAGTTTGCAGTGCACGCGGAACCGGGTCGGAATAGTACTCACACGGTGGGGGACACCAACAGCGGCAGCGGCAGTTGCAGCAGCAGGTTCAGGTTCCTATTCACGGGACACGGGATTTACGAAATATCGATCGAATTTTTCGCTACTGCTCCGTTCTCGTACGCCGAGAAAGCAAACGTCATCCAACTTCCCTCTGAGAAATCGGGCGCCGCGATTTGGCTGGATGGTTGAATAAAGTAGAGCTGATGTGAGGCTGATCGGGGCGTCAAATTTCTCAGAGGGGTTGAGCGAAGCGGCGGCCGACCAAGGTGCATTGAAGAGAAATAAGGTAAGACAGTTTTCACTTCTCAACTAATATTTATCCAGAATATCCAAAAATCCTGATTTTTATATGAGGATTTTGAGAGATGTAAAATGTTACAGCTTTCAACGGATTATTTGGCAATGCAGAAAAAATCCGGTAAAATTGACCTTTTGAAAAAGTAAGCAAGAAATCTCAAATTGTTGAACTATTAAATCCTTAAATTCTTAAATTCTTAAATTCTTAAATTCTTAAATTCTTAAATTCTTAAATTCTTAAATTCTTAAATTCTTAAATTCTTAAATTCTTAAATTCTTAAATTCTTAAATTCTTAAATTCTTAAATTCTTAAATTCTTAAATTCTTAAATTCTTAAATTCTTAAATTCTTAAATTCTTAAATTCTTAAATTCTTAAATTCTTAAATTCTTAAATTCTTAAATTCTTAAATTCTTAAATTCTTAAATTCTTAAATTCTTAAATTCTTAAATTCTTAAATTCTTAAATTCTTAAATTCTTAAATTCTTAAATTCTTAAATTCTTAAATTCTTAAATTCTTAAATTCTTAAATTCTTAAATTCTTAAATTCTTGCTAAAGTCTGCAACGGCAAATTATCTGCAACCCTGGCCATTTTGAATAAATGCAATATGTTGCAGATAAATTCTGCACATCTGGCATCCCTGCTGGAATGTTGTGACGTCTACGGTCGACCTGCAGAGTAACAAGAAAATCATTTTACGATTTTACGGAAATAGATTCCGAAAGAACTTCACCCAGCTTTCCCGCTGTCCGGCAGCAACAGCATCCAGCATGGAACCGACAAGCAGCACCCTGATTCAGGATTTGCCGCCGGAGGTTTGTTTGTTCGTGCGTGGCGGCGAATTCTCTAAAAGGCGCATTTTTGTTTTTGTTTACAGCTTCAACTTTTGATTTTCGATTATCTGGATTTCAATTCTCGGCTGAATTGCACGCTTGTTTGCCGGAACTGGAACCGGCTAGCGATGAGTGGGGCCTTCCTGAACGAACGGGTTTTGATGAAGCTGGAGGTTGATTGCAAGTGCAATCAGGGCCACGGCCAACCGACGCGGATTAAGACGGTCCGGTATATTGGGAGTGTGCTTTGCAACAGCGATCGCCGGTACCGGGCCTTGACGATTCTGTACATGCACGAGACGCTACCCGGGATCAATTCGTTGCTTGGGATTCTGAGGAAGTTTGAGGACTTGACTTATTTGCATTACGAGCAGCGCCACCGGGTCACGCACATTACGCTGGTGGAACAGATTGTACAGTACTGTCCGCGGCTCAAGAATCTGCATTTGTTTTTGATTTTGGCCCGGTGCAACAAACGGCGCACCTGGGACCAGCTGCCGAACAACCTGGAAGAGGTGACGTTTTCCGGCGTTTGCCTTGGGGACTTTAGCACGCTGGTCCAGCTATTCCGGAACGTGACCAACGTGGCGCTGCGCTGTGCCCGAGTGCGCAGTGACCACCTGGAAGTGCTGGTCAAGTTTATGCCCCGCGTTCAGGTGCTCAAATTCGAGTACATCGAAGTGACCGGCATCCGGCCGTTGCGGCTGCTCAAGAACCTGCGCTGGCTGCGTTCGCTCACGATTGCGCACTCGCTGTTTGCGAAGGAGTTTAGCAAGTGGCCAAAGCTGCCGCCCAGTGTGCGCTCCGTTACGCTGTACCAGTGCGCCCAGGTCAGGCTGAGGGAGCAGCTGCACGAGCGCTGGGGCCACGTCGAAAAGTTCCGGATTGTGGAGCCGTCGGAGAGGTGTAGGTGGATCGCCTTTGGTTGATTTGGGAGGTTTGAGATTGATTTTTTTGGTTCTTTTCAGCCAACTCGTCGGACTACGAAATGCTGTTTGTCGTGATGTGGTTCGTCTCGTAGGAGGTTCGCGAATGGTCGATTTATAATTTGTTAAACCATTCCGAGATTGGTTTCATTATTGATTGAACTCTGATTATTTACTTTTATCATGGACATTGAATGTCCGCTGTTGATTTCCAATAAAGCCGTGCTAGGCACGAACCTTCCAAAATAACCAGCTTGAAGAAAATATTTCGATTATCATGCTGCAAATCAAAACAATACCGTCTACAATCGCAAATTACTTCCCATAAAAAAAATCGCCAAACTAACAACCAAATACGAATCTGGAGCAAAAAAAGGTGCAGGTGGTTATGTTACAAAATTTGTTTGATGTGAATTAGTGTTAAGAATGTATGAAAAGTTCACTTTATAACATGGAAAGTTCCTTAACCACGAAAAACTAACGAAAAAGAAAAGGGCACAATTGAACTTTTTTCTGGTTTGGAGTGAACATTGTTATGTGCCCTTTTGTTTTTTTTGATTTTTTCAATAGGAAATTGTTTGCTATCAATCTGATTCTTGGAGGGCATGTAGGGAGTGTACTATGGAGTGGAATAGTGGAATAATCCCGAATGTTTACTTTTTGGTTTTGTGCCCTAATGAAATGTTTGGCTCGAAATGACCAGTATGACAGTGACATATACAGCTGCCACGCAGCAGAAAACTGTTGCGTTGCAGACCAGGCCTGCAAAATGTTTCCAAACCAGCGTACACATGAAGCAAACCAAAATGTCAGTTCACTGCTAGCTTGTGACTGTAAGCCTACTGTGTCCGTTCAACCACTGCCGCCTGACTCGTGCCGGTTGGCTGCTGGAGAATGAGAGACGTGAAAAAATGAGCTACACTCACTCAATTCGTGTCGTATGACTGACTCGTAAAATCCTCTCTAAACACTATTTTGACTATTTTCAATCAATTGAATGGTTCTAGACTGTGCAAAACACTTAAAACAACCATAACTTATATTCAAAATAACATTTCCACGCATAAATACCAACTTTTTGTGTAAAAACTTGTTTCTTCATGTGTGTGCGTGCAACGTCGAATAAGCGTTGGTCGATTACTGCCTCGCATTGCAGCTACTCAGTGAGCTAGGGCACTCACGACTGAGTCGGGGTTGTTTACGTCACGGTTTTGCGGTTCAGTGAATGGATCTGAAAAAATCGTGTATGCGTCACCGATTTTCGCGTAAGGACCCTTGACATTTTCAGCTCTGCTTGGGACGTAAGAATCAAGTACCTAGAATGTCACGCCGAGGGCATGCGATAGTAACGCTTGACAACTTCAAAAATGTTGGATTGACACCGCAGATAGAGCTTTAAGACAAAGTCCTTTGTCAAAAAAATCTGGCAAAGATTTCGGATATTCCCCGCACATCAAAACAAGCCCATCTCCAGAAGAACCGTAACATCCGGTCCAACGCGTTTTATTCTTCCGGCACGAATGAAAGTCCGTTTCAATTTTGCACCGAATTTAGGATAAAATTTTACAGGTTTTTTTTTTTAATTTCTGCGCGAGTGTTGTCTCCTCGTTACGAAACGGCGGCGCACGTCGAAAGCGATTGTGAACGTAAGAAAAAACCTAATCCGATATTAAAAACGAAAAACGTAATCGATTCCTTACCCATCAGAGAGGGCACCCATTCTGCTCTTTCCACCCAGTTTTTCATAATACTACTCGTTTGTCTGTGTTGCGTAGGTTTTGCGTGAACGAACAACGATCTGTTCTCACTTTTATTTCCTTTCGTTTAAGTTTGGTTGTTGCTGAGCTGGTAGGTTGGCTTAATTTCACTTTCCATTAATCTAATTGTATAAATAAAATTAAAATTAGATTATTTTCTACAGAAAATTGTCCTAATGGGATTTCATCGCGTTTCGTCGTCGGTGGCGAGGGTTCAAACTCTCGGAGTTGTTGTGTGTTTGTGTCTGTGTGTGTGTTGATGTGTAGTTGTTATTGTTAGAGCAGTGCTATTGTTTGGTTTGCTGCAACACAGGTTTAGGCGGTGGCCGACTTGAGGTACGCGATCAGATCGGCGCGCTCTCCGGGCTTCTTCAGACCGGCGAAGATCATCTTGGTTCCGGGGATGTACTTCTTGGGGTTTTCCAGGTACTCGAACAGGGTGTCCTCGTTCCACGTGATTCCCTTGGCCTTGTTGGCGTCGGTGTAGGAGAATCCGGCAGCCTGGCCAGTCTTGCGGCCCATCAGACCGTGCAGGTTCGGGCCGACCTTGTGCTTGCCACCGGCCTCGACGGTGTGGCACTGCGAGCAACGCTGGACAAACAGCTTCTTGCCCTTCTCAACATCTCCGGCAGGAACACCCATTTCGTTTGGCTAGTGTTGTAAAACTGGAAAAAGAGTGAAAAAATATTCATTAACACAATGTTCCAGCATTTCATCATTCATGCTTCAAAGATTTCAGCAGTCAAAAGTGCAAGTCATGATCGTTTCTTCTCACTTTACACTTTTCGCCTGGTAGCAATTCACAAAAACTTGAAAAAGAGTTCCAATCTCCAAGCGCAAAATTACATAAGTTCTTCAGATTAAAAAGGATCAATTGCAACGCTTTGCACGACGTCAGCAACCAATCACGTGCTCAATAAATAATGCCATTTTTGCACACATTATGCAATCCAAAAACTCTTGTTCACAATTAACGCCTGATTAGAGTAGGCCTTGACGAGGCCAAGTGCTAAACAGGAAGGAAGCTGAAGGTCAACCGTCTCAACAAATGACGTAACGTCATGTAATTGTCTTGTTTCATTAGCGGGTCGTGATCGAAGGGTGCCTTGCCTTTCGGGCGCGTGCCGTCCTAAAACAAATCAGCTGACGCACTTTTTGAATGTAAGTGATTAAAAATAACCGCCTGCCTTGATCTACTTTCTTCGGTGGGACGATGCCTCGCGGAGAACAAGGCCATTCTCTCGCGCATTACGTAACATTAGACAAGAAAATTTTCTTACGATTCTAACGCGACAACTGGGTCACAGTGTCAATTCCCTAACGAAATTGTTTTATTTTATTCCAATTAATTCACTAGCAAATTTTGACACGCGGAACATTCCAGATATCCTGTTTCTTCTTTTTACACACTCCCAACTACCTGCATGTGCCAAAATGGCAGACGCGTGACCTGCCTGGGATTCCCAGAATCCAAGCAACCCGCGAATCTGCCGCAAAAAAAAATCAAAACAAATTTTCCACCTTCTAAACACTTGTTTTTCACGCCCCACCGAATCGCACCGTAAATAGGTTACATAAAACTTCTTCCAATCGCACCACCAATTTAGCACCTACCTTTTGCAGGGGGAGAGTGGAAAAATCCGGAGCGTATCCGCCGTACACGTCCAATCAGCACGAACTTTTCTGAAGCACAGCGCTGGTTCTCGCGAATCGATTTGTTCGCGCGGCACATGCGAGCCACGAGCAAGCGAGCGCACTGACAGCTGACTGAACACTGACCCATGTGGTGACTTTTGTGACAGACGTCAGAACGGTGCGATGTTTTGCGATTTAAAGTGTGACGCCGTGTCCCAGTCAGTTCAAGTCGAATGATGAAAACGAATTCTACTTGAATCGTATAGGAATTTCGTTTCAAACGTATTAAACAATTCGGTTAAATTTTGGATTTTTTTTATTTTGGAAATTATTCATGGTAAAGTGTTGAACCTTGTGTTGCCAGACGTAGTCTTTTCAGAGTACAGCGTAAATTTTGATTTTAAAATCCGGCACAAAACACTCAAATAGCAAAACGAGACAAATTGAACAGACAAAAACAAACCCTCAAACCAGCAGCACAAGCCCATATCACGCATGCAATTTAATAGCCAATGAATAAAAATCCGAAAGAAATTAAGTAAACGCCAGCATGTATGCAATTTTCCACCCGGTGAAAGTTTTCAATATTTTACACGAATTTCAGTTCGACCTCTGTAATACGAAAAGTGTGAACAACATCATTACACGAAAGTATGTAATCATACTTGAACTGAATTTCGTGTAATTGACCTCGAAAAAGTTTTCAGTGCAGCTGGTGTAAACAACAGCATAAACAGTTACTATCGTCGCGAGGTTTAGTTCGCTTACTGAGGAAAGATGCGTGTTTTCACTAAATAAGTCCGAAAGTTGAATTTAGTACGTGTGGGAGTGAAAGTACGGAAATAAGCGTGTGGAATTAAGTAAAGAAAGTGGACGGAACATGCAGCAGGAGTGAAGGAAGTTTCGCGCAAGGAAAAGGAAGGTACTGGGGAAGGGGTCATCCTTAAACCATGTAGACACTTTAGGAGGCAGATCGGGGGGAATTAGCGTCTTAGGGTTTCATGAGTCCCTATCGAAAATAATGAAGATTAGTATTGTGGATTTAGCTGATAGCTGGAATTTCTGGCGTTTTCTTATTGATTTTAATGTTAAATGAAAATTGCAATCAAAAAGTACTTTTTGCAATTCCGCCGTGAAACTATTTACTTTTTCTGTCATTCTCGAGTGACAAACGGCCTACTTTTCTCTACCGAAAATAACAGAATGGAAAATTATATTAATTTTCAGTACTAGTATCGAAAAGCATTTTTTTTTTCAATATTTTTGTTTTGAACAGAGAATTTACGTAACACATGGATGTTTTGCATAAAAAAATTATTCAAGAGACGTTTTCGGAAATCAAAAAAGGTGTAAGCAACTCGTTGCAAAACTTGATTTTTTTCAGCACTCGTTGTATTTATTCAACTCGGTAAACCTCTTTGGATAAATGTACGGCTCGCGTTGAAAAAATCTCACCATTTCTGAAAATATTTTTTTCCAATAGTTTAGAAAATTTCCGTGAAATTTCCCATTATCTCAGCAACTAATGGTACGTTTTTCAATGTTAAAAAATGAAGATTTGATAGTTTCTCATTTTTAATTAGTGGAAAAAGTGTCCTGGTGGCGGGAGCGTCTTGCTGGAATAACCTGCCTCTGGAAGTGAAGCAAAAACCCACTTTTAAGAGTGCTGTCAAACGTTTAGTTTTA
Source organism: Culex quinquefasciatus (assembly GCF_015732765.1). Taxonomy (NCBI): domain Eukaryota; kingdom Metazoa; phylum Arthropoda; class Insecta; order Diptera; family Culicidae; genus Culex; species Culex quinquefasciatus. The sequence continues at coordinate 224,716,538 of NC_051862.1, read as the reverse complement.
AATCAGGATTAACTCAAGTTCAGTTTTGATTTTTTGAAATTTATTTTGGATCCTACAGTAATCAATCGATATGGTACAATCCTTGACCTGATGCACAGTTTACAACAAATTACAAATTACAATTAGTGGAAAATATCATATGACCCTTATAATTGTTTTATTCAGTTAATTTTATCAAGTCTGTTGTAGTTTTCTGATGGATTAAAAATATTACAATTTTTATTGGTAGTTAACTTGTTATGAAACCGAAACTATCTTCTCTCACTCACAAGCTACCGCTCATTACAACCAACCCAAATCAGCTGGAATTTATTTATGGAACTTAAACGAGAGCTGCTCATCTCTCAGTAGTATATCTGTCCTACCGGGCAGGACAGGAGAAAGAGAACCTGCTTGCAAATAACAAAACAACCTTCGCAGTCCACGTTTCGGTCGTCGGAGACATGCGCCGTGGCCCGGCACCTGTTTCGATAGTAGAGCGCGCGCGAACCTTGACCTCTCCAAGTTTTCGTCGTCGTCGTCGTCGTCGGTTTTGGCATTCGGGACTCGCGTTCTCTCGGGCTATTCCAGAAGGTTGTTCAGCCACACAGAGGCCATCACTCGGATTTGCTGTGTTTCTGTGACTGGCACAAGGTAAAGTTTGTTGGCTGAGCATAGCTAAAATTACAGGACAAAAATCGTGTGCAGGCAATTATCATCGTGGCGCGTTCAATTATCACGTTTCTTATCTAAATCACATTGCATAAGCGAAAACAACGCCAACAGGTACGTACGATAGTGATAGCCCGATGTTGTTGGTTAGTTTCGATCGTTTAGTTGGTGTTAGACCTTAAGTTTGCGCAGTTTAGATCTTCTGTCGGTAAATTTGATTTAACCTTGATTCAAGTGCTTCATGTATTGATCGATTTGTGCAAAGAATTCGCTGAAATCAAATTATTTTAACATTTTATCCATTATATAACCCACAACACAGGAACATTGTCCATTCCGGAGCGACCCACGGCGGTGAGAGTGAGAACCTAGAACCAGAGAGAGAAAGCGTGAGCACAAAACATGACTTCGCCAAAGATAACGGCCGAGAACAAGACAACGGCCAACGCTGCAACGGCGGCAGCAGCAACACCGACGGAGGTCAGCAACGGAGCAGTGGCCGGAACGAGCGCCCCGGTGGCCACGGCCGCGGACAATGTGGCCCAGAACGAGGGACCGGCGGCGGGACTCTTCAGCTGGCTGAAGATCTTCCGCTTGGCCAACCTGATGATCAAGCAAGGATGCTAAATTGGAATGTTGTTATCCCTGATTAGTGTGAACAAATAATAATAACAATTTAACGAGAGCTGTTACAACGCAGCGTTAGAGGCCCGAAAAATGCCAATAGCATCGCGAGCATTTCATCACTTTGCCACTGTTATATAAGTTTTACTTTAACTATAAGTAGTGAGATTTTACAATTCCGTTTCCAAAATAAGGGGTTAAAACACCACAGAGTTTATAAAAGAAGCATGTTTGTTATAAAGTACAGATTCTATCAATAAATAACAATAATCACTTCTGCGAAAACGCTTTTTTTATAATTTTCCGTTCCAATTTTCAACCCCCCTCGCCTGCAACAAATTAAGGTTCAATATTTATGACACCTTTATGATTTACTCTATACGTGCCACTTTCTTCCCCTGCTTCATTTCATCTCTCATGTCTGTCTATCTATTTGGGCCGAGTTGGTTTGAACGCAATGTGACAGATGTTGATGATGATTCTGGAGTCTGGATGGGAAGCATTGAGGACATAGACATTTATTTCTGTTGTGACGGGTTTGTTATGAAGAGTGCAGAAATAAAGGTGCTGCTCGAAAGTGACCTAGTGTGGAATGGGATGCATTGGCTCCTTACCTTATCTTACATAACTGACTCTGATTTTTTTAATTAAACAAAATATTTAAGTATTCAAGCCAAACAATCTTTCAGAAACCCAATAATAACTATCTGCTTATTTCTAGATTAAATTTTCAAAACAACCTATCCGTCATGGGTGATGATGCAGATATGCAGATAGGATTAACCTGATACAAAGTGTTATACTAACAGGCTATCATTTCCGTTCCGTTCGATATAAAAATATTGAAAAATCGGAATTGCATCAAAAGGCCAAATCTAAACACGCAGAATCTTGAAACGCTAAAGTTTAAAATGACGGATTATTTTCAATCTCTGGATTTTTTTTTTAACTTTATGGATTTAGAAGTTTAGCCATTCAAGAGCTTTCAAGAGTACCTTACTATTAAAGAATCCTTATTTTTTGAAATTATTTTTTTTATTTTGAGACTTAAAACATTTTAAAATTAACACAAGTATTACTATTGTACTTTTGCTATATTTTTTAATAAAATGCTTAGGACCAAAAATTGTAACAAACACCGCGACAAAAGAAATATAGCAACATATAAACACGACTCAACACTAGGAAAGATTTCAGCAGAAACCAATACACAGTAAATAACAACTAGCTTTAATTAAATTAAATTAAAACAGTTTTTGCTTTAATGAAAATTAATAGGCACACTATTAATGGTTAGGCGCTTATATTTACATCAAACCCTACGTAATGTACCACCCCCGGCCGAGTTAAAATGCGTAACCGGAAAAGAAGGTGTGCATGCCTGGCACGAACACTCAAAGCGTGTTCTAGCGTGTTTCTCGTACTGACTCAGAGCAAGGGTGAGGTGTAAGGGCAGTGCGTGTTCGTCGGGAACCTAGTGCATAAGATCGGTCAAGGCCCGTTCTTACACTGAAAATTGCGAATTTCGAATTGCGAGACCTAAAACATTTTAAAATTCTGGAATTCATAGCATCTAAACTTAAGAAATCGGAAATTAGGAAATTCAACAATACTAAATTTGCATTTTTGAATTTCTGAAGAAAAAAATCTCTACAAATTTGAACTTAAGAAATTTTAAAATTTGAAAAATCTAAAAATGCTAAATAAAAATGACTAAAAATTCCAAAAGTTAAAATTTTAAGAGTTTTAGGAATTTGAAAATATTGAATTTAAAAATCAATCGTTTAAAAATTTGAAAATTCAATATATCTGAAACTTGTAAGTTTAAAAATGGAAATATTTATTTATTTAATTAAAAAAAATCATTAATGAAAAAAAATAATAATTTAGGAATTAAGAAATGCAACAATGGGACCATCCATAAACCACGTGGACACTTTTTTTTGAAATCTTGAACCCCCCTCCCCTTCCCTCGTGGACAATTCTCCATACAAAAAAAAAACTTTTTTGTATGGAGCGTGGACAATCGCCAAGTGTCCACGTGGTTTTAGATGGTCCCAATACAATTATTTAAATAAAAATCAAAACTATAAAACGAGGCAGAGAAATTCAGAAATTCAGAAAATTTTAATCAGACGTTTAGGGTTAACATGAAAAATGCACATACCTAAAAAAAATTAAAGGGAATTATCGAAGAATTTCCGGATTTTCTTAGAATTTTAGAATTTTAGTATTTTAGAATTTAGGAAGTTTAAAACATTTTAGAATTTTTGAACTTTTTTTTTCTTGAATTTGTTAATTGCATTCGTTTCCAATACATCACAATCAAAACTACAAACGTTCCGTACGAAATAAAAAAATTGAATAATAGGAATTGCCTCAAAAGGCCAAAATCTAAACACGCAGAATCTTGACACGTTAAAATTTAAAATGACGGATTAAGTTTTGCTCAGAATCTAAAGCAATTAAAATAATGTTTTCATTCTCTAGATTTTTAAATTTATGGATTCCGAAGATAAGCCATTCAAGAGCTTTGAAGAGTACCTATCTATTAAAGAATCCATAAATTTTAAAATTCAAAGTTTATTTTGCGATCTAAAACATTTAAAATTTCTGAAATTCATAGCATTTAAATTCATGAAATTAGAAATTAAAAAATGAATTTCCAAATTTTTGGAAAAAAATCTCAAAAAATTTGAATTTATGAAATTTTCAAATTCAAGAATCTAAGAATGCAAAATATAAATGACAAAAATTTAACAAATTCCAAAAGCTAAAATTTTAATTTTTTTTATGAAATTTAAAAATAATAAATTAAAAAAACGTTACTTAATCCACCCTTAAGTGGTTGTTGCCTACCTCACATTCGTTGGAAAGGTAGGTCGCATGATATGTTTGGACAACGTTTCCATCAAAATATCTGAGATCCGGCCTCCAAAAAGCGTATAAATAACACTTAAGTGCTTATAACTTTTGATAGGTTTGTCAGATTTTCAATGTTTTGGACGCGTTGGAAAGGTTTTTTAAATACCTTTCTAGAAATGTATAACATGCCAGGTTTTCTTGCACAAACCACCCTTTTTACAATCTTCCGGACTTTTGTTAAAATCGTTTTTTAGCATTTTGAAAAGGTCCTATAACCTATTGTTCAATTTCAATTCAGTTTTATTGGTGAATTATCAATATACAATAAGCTCTTTTGGAATACATAACAAAGTTTTGGAGTTCCTTTCAGCTGTGTGTTACATCTTAATCCGTTTTGAAACAATTGTTGCTTGTTGCTACAGGGGTTACCGAAAGTAAGAAAAAGTTAAGAAAAAAAACTTACTACAATTGCAAAGGAAAGGGGATAGAAATAGAGAAAACATAAAACTTTTATCCTTTATAGATGTGCTTAATCATCAGCTCCCCGAGGGCCAGAAATTGCTCCGCATAACCTATTGTCTTTCATATGTTTATAGGACCTAAGAAAAAAAAAAGTCGGAAATTTTCGAGTGATTTTATAGCCTTTCCTCAGTAAGGTGAGAAAGGCAAAACAATCATTCAAAAAATTTAAATTCAGTATAATATAATGTTATATTATCTGCAACTTTTAAATTCAAAAAAAGAAATATTTATTTAATTTTTCCTCAGAATTTTCAAGATTTAAAAAATTATAAATCGAGGAATAAAAAAATCTTAAAAATTTAGAAATTCAAAAATGCAAATATGTTTTAATCAGACGAAACGAAACTATTGGCACTACGCCCCCCGGGGCATGGCCTTCCTCTAACGTGGGATTTCTGCTCCAGCGCCTCTGACGAGACAGGAGAAACCGGGACCGACGTTTTACTTCACCATCCGATAGAAGCTCAGTGGATAAGGCGGGAATCGAACCCGCGTCTCATAGCATCATCGGGATCGGCAGCCGAAGCCGCTACCCCTGCGCCACGAGACCCAGACGTTTAGGGTTAATATCAAAAAATGCACATACCTAAAAACATTTTTTGAAGGAATTATGAATTTTGAAAAGCTAAGAATTTCAGGATTTTCTTGGAGTTTTATAATTTTAGTATTTTAGAATTTAGGAAGTTTGGAACATTTTAGAATTATTGAACTTATTTTTTCTTGAATTGTTTTAATTTAATAATTGGTTAAACGAAAAGAATGTGCCACATGTGGTTCACTAATTGTGTTAATATCGCTATCTTTACATTTTACCTGATAAAATTACTGATAAAAACTAGGTCACCGATCCGGGTCCGCACTTGGCGTTTGGTTTTGGGACAAACTCACCCATTTCGCTTCAGCTCTCACACCTGCTACTAATTAGCAAATGCATAATTGATTATTTTGTTGACGCATTGCTCCCGGAACTACACTCTGTCTGTCCCATGTATGCAAATCGTCCCTCTTCCAACCTAATTATGATCCTTTTTCGTCGTGGTCCTTTTACGAAGCGGTCAGCAGCGGAGCGCAGTATGCCTTGACTTCGTGGGCTCTCTCGTCGTGTCTCCGCTAGTGGCGACAGCATCCACCCACCCACTCTTTAGATTTCGGCCTTCTTCGATATCGAGAGGGAGGAGAGAGCGCGCGCGGAATCAATGATAAGAATGTAAACAAAACCACGTTTTCTCCGAGCGCGCGAAGCATAGCTGCCTCTCGTGAGATCCGCGGCGCACGAATCGCGCCGCTTGCTGAGTTCCCACATGGTTCGTCGGCGGCCAACAGCGCGCATTTCAGCTGGTTGGAGCTGTGTGGCGAAGGAGCAACTCCAAAGAAGAGAAGAAAGGAAAAAAAAAAATCAAAACAACGAGTCAGTCTGTCTGTGCTGGGTTGAGCTGAGATAGCAAGTGTTTGTGCCGTAGTTGCCGTACAACAGTGTAGGAGGTCGGTCACGCTGGTGGCCATTCCGGGTGTGCGCGCGGTCAATATTGCTCCTGAATTCCAGGGTCAACCCGATCCGTGTGAGAGTGGTGTGTGCGGAATCCTGCCGGTAGCGTGTGTGCGGTCAGAGTAGGCCAAGAAGAGTGCGATAGCTGAGCGTTGAACCAACAGGTTGTCGTCGCTTAGGTCAGTTCCTTTCCGACGACGGTTCCCGTGGTGTAAAATTGCACACGAACACACGGAATTGTCGCAGCAGCACGTCCGGGCCTCCTGGCGCGCCACCGGACACCGGAACCAGAACACTGCCTTCGGCGATGGCAACAAGTGCGCGCGTTCATGGCCTGCGTTGATGGTGTTGTTTTTGCCGAGCGAAGAACGCCCTGGGATATCTTACAAGTGCGCTACATCTTCATCAGCTTCAGTGCTTGCTGTGATGGGGGTAGAAAAAAAGAAGAGCTCAAATTAAACAAAATTAAAACTGCATGAAAACAGATCCATACACAGTGATATAATAATTGAATCAATTTGACGCGCTGCAGTCAAAAGTGAAACCTCCCGCAGCAAAATATTATCGAAAGGAAATTAAGTCAAAGCGACAAAAAAAAAAGGCAGCGGAATGTGTATGGGCATTTTATTTTTCATTTTGAGTGTGTGCTAATTATTTATTCATACGGTGTCGTCAGAGGCAGCAGCAGCGAATTCAGTCGGTCAGTGATCAATATAGCGTGGCCAAATATGACGGAAGAAAGAAGGGTCATCGTTGGGGTGAGGTGCTGAAGCTTCGAATGGCGCGGAAAAAGTGCAGTTATTCGGTGGTTTGAGAATTTGTCGTAACTGTCGTGGACGCGGATTGTAGGTAAATCGGTGCTTTTGGTGTGAAAAAAGATCATCGTTGCGTCGAGCTGGAACACCGCGTTTGCTGAACTGAAAATAGGTTGGCATTCAATGTTCTATTTGGAAAATTCAATTCTACGCGGCTCTTAGAGGGCTCGATCTAATAATTTGCCAAAAATCCATTTTGAAACCAATTTTGGATCTTAAAAAACATTTGAAAGAAGTACAGTCCAAATCCGATTATCCGATGTTTCGTTTATCCGAAGATTTGCATGGGTAATCAAATCATGAAGAAAAAACCTTTTTTTATTTTTAACTTTTAACATAAAGTTTATTTTCTGCGGTCCTTTCTAGACAAATTTGAGTATTTGATTGTATATTAAATTACAAAATGCATTTTTTGCAATTATGTCGTGAAACAATATACTTTTCTTGTCATTTTTGAACGACAAATGGCCTACTTTTCTCTAGCAAAAATATAAGATTGGAAAATTAATACTTTTCAATGGGACCATTCATAAACCACGTGGACACTTAAGGGGGGGGGGGGGTATGGCGATTGTCCACGCTCCATACAAAAAAGTTTTTTTTTTCTATGGACAATTGTCCACGATACCAGTTCAACTTTTCAGCACTATTATCGAAAAGTAAGATTTTTCCAAACCTTTTTTATTTAGTAAGTTTACTTAACACATGGATGTATGACATAAAATTCAATTCAAAAGGCGCTTTCGGGATTGCAAAAAAAAAAAAAAAGATGTAAGCAACTCGTTGCAAAACTTGAATTTTACTGCATTCGTCTTATTTATCCAACTTGGTAAATCTCGTTGGATAAATGTGCGACTTGTGCTGACAATTTTTTTTGCAACTTGTTGCAAAATTTTGTGCAGTATATGCAAATAAATATACTAAAATTACAAATAAATAAGGTATACATCTGTTATTTAAGGTTTCTGGCCCCTTTCCATATTGTAAAGGTAAATTATTTAAAAAGTATTCTAAAATTCATTTAATAAGGGATCTTTGATTTCTTTTATAGAAATGTGAATTTTTGTATCATTAGGTTGGCATATGACCTAAAACTCAAGGATTTAAAATGTTTTTTAATGTGTATTTAGCATTTGTTTGACATTTCAGTAAAAATTACAGAGCATTCAAAAATCTGTTGTCTATTTTTAATTTTTGTTATTTTTTTATAATTTGCCCTTCCCTTCCCTCGTCTTCGACCAAGCCGAGTGACAAAAACTTTAAATTTCACTTAAAGAAATTTTGTAAGCCAATGCGGTAGCTCCGGTAACTCTGTGTCGTCGAATTTGACAACATTGAAATGTTGCTTTATAAATGAAGAAAAAGCCGTAAAAATTATGAGCACTCGATTTATGGATTGGGATCAGATCTTAGTAGGCTAAATTTAAAGGTTTGAACTTAAGATTTTGTTTGCCCATAAAACACTTATTTTCCACCATACTAAATGTTAAGGTTGACTTGAAAGTTTAGAAAAAAAAATGTATTCGGCAGATCGGAAAATTCTTCAATAATTTAATTTTTTCATTGCAAAAAAAAATGCTGAGTTATCGCCTCTTAAAAATCTTATTGGTGATGTAGGGAAAACCTATTTTATCCTGTATGCATTCTTTTAGAGGCTGCATGGTATAACTTCTACAGGTTGCTTTAACTTGAAAACGTTGCACGTTATCAAAATTAATTTTAAGTGCTTTTCGATTGCAACTTTGATTTTGTGTATAAAATTAGGTCAACATTTTTTAAAAAATTTCAACGTTTTTAAAAAAATATATTTTTTTGAAAAATTGGCAACACTGCCAAAATAATTGATCGACTTGTGTCAAAGCTCAAAAGATGGCCTTTTTGTCATCTAAAATATAGCAAAAAATTATAATTATCCAAAATTTTGATTTGCGCCTTTTTTGATGTTGTAGATCTAATGTATGTTTTTAGACTGCAATTTTTTTCTGAAATTTCCTAAGCACAACTGCATCCGAAAACTTTGCCGAAGACACCAAATCGATCAAAAAATCTGTTCTCAAATACAGATTTTTGACGAACCAATAATGCAATATGACTTCTTTGGTCATAGAAGAAGTACACACAAAGTTTCATCTGAATAAATTAAACATTTTAATTCAGATTTTTTTATTAATCTTTGAGAGATTTGCTCTCATTTATAAAGTGAAAATGAAGCATCCAAGAGTTTAAGCTTTTGAATACCTTCACATTCTAGGTTAGCGGATTGAAGGATTTTTTTAAGAAGAGTAATTTGGTTCTGTTTTATTCACATCACATCAGATAAAAAAGATCAGATAAGATTTGCAATGATGATTGTTAAAAAGATTAGTAATCAATGTTAAATTTGTCGAAAAAACTCATTTGTGACCTGGACTTTGAACATACAGCTGAACTAGATATGTTTTAATTTGTAACAAAATGAAAATAAATCAGAGATGAATTGTGAAATATTATTTTTTATGTCTAAAATTTTCAGTAATGCAAATTTCTAGGTAAATATATCCAAAAGACTTTAAAAGTCTTCAAACTGTTTGTTGCAGCTTTCATTCCATTCCCAAGAAGTTGACAAAGATTTTCCCAGAAACTTTGCCTCAATTTTTCCAAGCCAAATTCAACGCACACAGCCCAAGTTTGTGAGCTTCTCGGAAGTCTCTTTGCACAAATCGAAACTCCCGTCTAATTGTACGTTTCAATTTTCCGCGAATCCGGGCGGGTGGCTGCGTCTGTCATATACAACTCCATTAAAACAACGTTCATCATCATCATCGTCGTCGCGCGCGTAGAAAATCAATAAAACGCGAGGCGCGACTATAAATTCGATCCTTCCAACGTTCGGGATGATGCTGATGCTGAACGACCTTTCTGGATGGTGCTATTCGGTGCTGATAGTGGAAAGCCAGAGACAACAGACTCTCGACACCACACTTTTTAATCAATTACGCCGGGGCGCCTCCTAGAATCACCGGCACCAACGACTCGGCTGATAACCCTTGCCTTAATCCCGGCACCCAGCATCCCATTAACGCGGACTTCCGAGCACGGGGGGAAGAAGCACTTTTTGTAATATGGCCCGCGGTGTCAACCTTATCGAGTGGGGCGACCAGCTCAATAGTAGGGGGTTACGTAAGTGTCACTTTGCAAAATGCTGGAATTAGCAATAAATTTTGTATTGTTATATTTTCTCAAAAAATCAAGTTTGACATTCTGTAAGCCACATTTTTGGCGTTAATAAGTTCTGAAAAATCCATTCGCCACCAAAAGTTTCCCGATACAAACTCTCGCTTCTGGGACCTGAGGCTCGCAGAGCTCTAAAAAAACGGAAAAAATAAAAATGAATAAAAGATTAGGCTCACGGTGGTGGAGGCTATTGAAAAGTGACACAGTCATGTGCCTTTAGAATGTTTTTTTTGTTCGGTTGCGTTGAAGGTAAAAATATTTACGACGACATATCAAAACAGCTCAAAAAATACTGTGGTCGATAGTTCTTTTAAATTGAAGAGGCCACACTACATGGCTGCCCATTTAGGTGTGTGTGTGTGTATTCGTTTCCCACAGGCATTAGAGTAATGGCTGTTGTTGTTGTTGGGACAACCACTTGAAAAATTGGAAGAAGACAAATGGAGAAATGCGTGTGTGTTTTTTGTGTTTTTTTTTCGTTGGTTTGCTTTGCTTTCTTTTCCGCTATAAATCCGTACGCTGATAAGATATGCCTGGCAGTAGGCCAAGAGCCACAATGCTGGGATTCGATTTCTAGGCAGATTCAGCCTGCTACGAAATCACGCAGCCTACTATCATTCTGGCGTTGTACGAGACGAGACATCGAAACGGATTTTGAAAATTTCATTTCCCATTTCCGAAACAACCGGGGCGAGATCTCCTCTGCTTTTGGGGTCGAATTTCGACAGACGAGTCTAGCGACAGCGTGTAAGGTTATGTGACTATTAATTCATTCCTCGTCGTCTGCGCTTCCACTTTCGTTTACAAGATTGGAAGCGATGATATCCAAGCCGAGTCGCCGGAGAGGAGGATTCAGGCCCGTAAAGAGATGCAGTTCACGTCAGCCTCGTCGGAACTGACGAGAAAATGTATTAGGAATATTTCACCAGTTGATCGTCGTTTGTGTTGTTGCGTCAACGACGACGACGACGACGAGCTACAAAGTTTATAAATTTATATCTCGTCATAACTCTTTATCGCAGCAATCTGTCCGAGCGCATCTCGGATCGTCCAGTAGACTGAAACCCTTTGGCTACTGCGATTATCATATTCATCAAACCCGACTGCTTTTCTCAATCGTTGCTGTGGTGGGGAAGCAAAACAGGGAGATGAGTCGTAACGAAATGCGTGTTAAATTGTTTGTAAACATGGTGCATATTTTTTTGATGTTTGTCTTTCGAGCTCGAGAGATTGAGTTTGTGTGCTAGGGAAAGGATACTGGGGCGCTTCTTCCGGACGGAGCTGCTAATCTAATCACGCGTGGAAGCTTGATAACTGATGCGCACTCTTCTTGGAGTTGGGATTTAAAATTAGATTTAATGCAAATGTATTAACTGTACTTTTAAAATTTACATTTTATATTTAAAAGTTAAAAGCTATGTACTGCCCGTGTTCGCAAAAATGTCCCATAAGCATTTTCATCAAATTGTGTGCTCTTTCAGAAAAGTACAGGCCGACCGTTGTTGGGGCTGGGGCTTAAAATTTATTTCAAAACTATCTATAAAACAACATGTTTTTAATTAATGTGTAAATATGCGTGACTTATGTGAACAATTAAATAGGGTAAAACTCAAGGTTTCCACCAAGATAAAAAAAAAAACATGAAAGAAGTCGGAAATTTCAAAATTTAGGTCAGAAAATTGATTTCAACGAGAGAAAACTAAAAAATACCCCAGGAATTCGATTGACAAACCGGGAAAAAATTATAAATTTTGTCAAAACTCGGAAAAACTTTGCTTTTATTATTTATAATTTGATCAGTTTATTTCCATAAGAAAATTATTCAATTTATTCCAAACAAATATTTTGAGTTTTTTTTCTGTTGAGTGACATTTTTAGCCAGTTTTCCCATAAAGTTTGCGAACAAAAAATTAGAGACACATTTCGATAATTTACACAACATGATTTTTTCCGGCTCCAAAAATCATGGGGTTTGCCCACTGAAAAAAACTGCCATATTTATATGGGAATTTATATGCCATCCGCTAAAACCAATTTAAAATGCATTCCTCTGCGTGGGTCTCGTGGCGCAGGGGTAGCGGCTTCGGCTGCCGATCCCGATGATGCTGTGAGACGCGGGTTCGATTCCCGCCTTATCCACTGAGCTTCTATCGGATGGTGAAGTAAAACGTCGGTCCCGGTTTCTCCTGTCTCGTCAGAGGCGCTGGAGCAGAAATCCCACGTTAGAGGAAGGCCATGCCCCGGGGGGCGTAGTGCCAATAGTTTCGTTTTTTTCCTCTGCGTTTAGAATCATATTAAGCGTGTTCAGGTTTTTTTTTTCAAAAATCATTTGAATTTTTGCTGAAATTTTTGTATCGTCAATTCATTTTTTATAAGAAAACTAATGATTGCAAATAAAGGGTACAGGTGCATTTCCTAACATTTTTTTTTATTGAATTGTTAAAATTCTAGCTAGAAATTAGAATGGTTTTATTTTTAATTTTAAACATTTTTTAAATAAATCAGATTTGCGTATTTTTTGTCTTTCTTTACGAAAAACCTTTTAAAACATGTAATATGAATCCAATTTCATAAAATAATACATTAGTAAAAATTACTTATCTTTTGATTTAAGTATCTAAAAAAAATATTGAAAACAAGCTTTTCCCGGCAAACTTCGTCCTGCCCTTTTTGCTTTCTTGACGTTTTTAGCTTGTTTGCTTATTCAGCCTCCTGTGATCAAATTTTGATTTTACGCAACTTTTCCCATACAATCTGCAGATTTTCCGCAATCGGCTCAAGAGTGGCCAAACTTGTCACTTTTTGGCGTAAGAATTTTCCTTGGACTTTTACGAACTCAACGCAACAAAGATCACCTCGATCCGACGCTCCGTACTGAACTGATTCGCGTTCGAACAAAACCGTCGAAATTTTTTATATATATCGATGTTGTCATTTTCAAAAAAGCTAAACATTTCCGTGTTAATCAGCCACACCATGAATGCGAAGAAAATATTTTTTTTATGGAAATAATCATACCACTCATCCAAAAATATAGAAAATTTGACGTTTGTGGAAAATTACGATTTGTTTAAAACTCGATGCTCTATCAAATAGTTTTTTACCATGAACAATTCTTTAAAAAAAAATTATTTAAAAAAATCTTATGCAATATGCAGGTTTTAGACTATTTTTTTCTAGAATTCTTCAAAGACACGTATCGTCGAGAATACAAAATCGACAAAAAAAATGTTTAAGAAGTGCCGATTTTCAAATATTTTTAACGCATTTTTGTATGGACACCTGCCTATACTCTATGTAGATTTTGTATGCATGGGCCAGATATGATTTTTTGGTCATAGGCAGGGATGGAACAATCCCAAAAAAATCAATTTCGCTTACGAACTTTCTTCACCCGCGAAAGACAGAGGAGGCAAATCAAGCAAAAGAAAATCGCTCCCGAAATTCTCCAAGAAAATCAATCTGCTGATGATTTTTTATTCAAAATGAAAATGATTTTCCAAACGTCCTGATAGTCATTTCCTGCTTTCAAGTAATAATGAACAAAATTTTCTGAAAAATACGAAGTTTTATTGATTTTGAGTTTCGATGAAAAATTCTCAAGCTTTATGGATATCAGGACTTTGGAATGTTCGTTTACAACTAGTGCTTGCGACCTTTTGAAGGCTTACCTGAAAAAAACAAATAAAATGAAATGTAAATATCAAATAAAATACCTGTCACAAATGATTGCATTTAAACAAATTGTTTATGCTTAGGTCAGATTAAAAAAACATTGTAATTTGATGAAAACAAAATCAAGGATACCTCAAACTATCCCCCATATTAGTTATTATGAATATTATTTTATAATTTATTTGAAAATCAAAATCTGGTGATCACCCGGTTGATTTCTGGAACTTTTTGTGTTTGTGAATTTAAAATAAAAACAAACACAAAAATGCAAACAACTGTTTTATGTTTGAACCATGCAAAATAAATTCCCTATTCCAAGGTGAATAACACCGGATCTGGCAATGTAAATCATAAAGTGAATTTAACTCGTCAACAAATGTGTAATGTTGTAATGAAAACGACCTTGAAAACAAAAAGTCAAACACACGAACGCACATTTTCTGCACAGCATGGCGAAGCCAGTTTCCATGGTGACCGACCACCATCAGAGCAACAGATTGCCAGCCAGCGTGCCCGGCCTCCCTGGCCTACTACTGGCTGCTGCTCTCTAGGCCAACCTTGATGATGCAGACCGACCAGAACCTCCTCCTCCCCAGCAGCAACAACGGCGTGTAGAATGGGTCTAAATTATGAAGATACGACAAGAGCGTTCCAATGCAAATTATAACTGATTTATTTTTCAATTGTTTCAAACTGCTGCTGGTGGAACCGCAGCAAGCCGGGGCTTAGTCAGAGCCGTCTCGCACAAAGCTGATGGAATGTCGCATGGCTTGCTGTGGTTTATGCTGAAATGCTCCCCCTCCCAACTTTTTTGCGACCAATTTGGGTCAGTGGCAGCCGCGTTGACAGCAGTCCGGTTGGTATCATTTGGCCGGACCATGGTCAGGGAAGGAAGCGCGCGCGTCACAAAGACATTCCATACCTCTTCGTTCTGCCAATTTTGGGACGAAGGTTCATTATTAGGCGAGCGCAATCATTATTATTGTTAATGTAACATTGCATTGTGTTATTTTGCATTTTATTTGCGACGACGTCTCTAGACCAAAACAGGCCTAGGTTCTCCTTGGTCGGGTTTCACTAGGTTGCTTGGATTGTGTACATTAATTTGCGCACCCCGTACCACCGTGTACCATAAAATAATAATAATAACAATCAACGTGAACGTGAGACGTGCGAATAACTTCACGTTCCAAAACGATGGCCTCCAACTGTTTTTGGGGACCGCGGACCATTACATTATATTGGCCGAAAATGCCGAGCCATCGTCGTCAATAACGCGGGTCACATCCGACAAAGCCTCACATTGGAACGCGGTAGATAGAAACAACTAGAAACGGTTGGATTTGAGGCGTTTTTCCCGGATGTTTGTAGAAAATCGATAACCTTCAGATTTCGGTTGGCTAGATTCATCCACAGGATCCAAACTAAATAATATAAAGTCACTGTTGCAATTCACAACCCGAAGCAGTATAGATTTCCATGGTTGCAACCCGCATACACAATTTACTGCCTACCTTTTGCTCTAGGACTCTTTGGCTTGACCGTTCAACCCCTAAAACAGTTGTTGTGTGACCATAACGACAGAGTCGTGCACAGCCTACTATACTGCTGGCCGAGAGGTGTAACTTCGTTTATGGCGGGCTGCAATTTTAGCAGGTTTTTTTTTCGAAATCGAAATTACTTCGAGGCATAGCAAAGCAATAGACACCGAAGCTATTGGTCGCCACAGCCACAGTACAGAGACACTGCTGGTGGTGCTATATGGTTGACTACCGTGACTTTGGTCGATCCCAAATCGACGAGGTGAAACTATGTTTACAATAACTTTCGAGCTGTTTGCGCCGTATGAGGTGTTGGTTATGAGGTTGCTGCTAGGGTAAGGTAATGTTAGTTGAACTTTTCGAAAAAATCTTCAAAAAATTTTTGTGTCCCGGAAGGAAGTTTAGTGTGTTTTCTTGAAATAAATACAAAACATAAACTTAAAAGGTTTTAAAAATTTCTTATTTTTTTTTAAAGTTTGCCCTACCCAAAAACTGACCGACGTAAAAAGCAACAAAGATCGAAGAACGAAAAAGATTCCAACAATGCACAATACTCTCAACGCGCAGTAAGAGATGTTATTAAAATAGCAACAATATATAGCCAATATAGAGTACAGTTTTTTTTTTTACGAAAAGAGTTTGATTTGGTGTGAATTTATTTATCCGCACTGATCTCGCGACTCTGCCGTAAGACGATCCCCCACAAGTAGGCCTTGCGATAGCAGGCGCTAAAAGGTGTCCGCGAGGCTGACTTTGATGATCATGATGATGATGATGGCGAAGATCAGCCCATTCCGGTTGTGCTTCGATGTTACGATGGCGAACCTTTTCTGCAAGCTGATCGATCGATCGCCAGCCCGAATCGAAAGTAATTTGATGCACACAAAACACTTATTGAAAAGTTAATCATCGGAAAACTTTTGCGCGCCAGCGCTTGGCCAGGCGAACCAATCTAGTTACATGATTTTTGTGTTATATTTTATTTTCAAATTATGTAAGGGAAAGCATTTGGGGCCTGGTGAAACATAGGGAAGCACAGTTTAAATATTTTACGGATGAGCAAAAACGGTTTCCAATTTTGACCTATTGTGCAACAGCCCAACAACTTGGCTGCATTTTGGAAGAGTTTGCGTAACGAGCAAAGTTTTGAGCGTGAAACCCTTATTTCGGTTCGATTGTTCTACCTCCAATCATCTTCCCGATCGCAGTTGGCGTGTTGCTGGTCCGGAAGTGTGGCACACAATTCAAATCGGATCGCGATAATCTCTGGTGTCGTCGCTCGCTCGCGGTGTTGTCGAAGTTTTCCAGCGCCTACTACGTGTGACGAGCCCGGTGGGGTCATTGTGTTTTCTACCTGGCGGCGGACCACCCAAGTAGGCGCCGGAAAATCATAGCATAAAGTTCCAAACGAGACACACTGTCATTACTCAACGATGTGCATAGAGGTACTATTCGAGCGTCATCCGAGTAGGCTGGGGCGGGGTGGGCAATTAAAAAAATACCGCCGCCGCCAACATTATGTTGCAAGTCTGCAGCAGTCAGTCAGTTTCAAATAGAGTCTCTCTCAGTTTCGATGAGCAAAGTAATTGTACGACGAGTGTTAAAATACCCCGCGAGGTGATGTAAAAAAAAGTTGCTGTACATATTCTGTATGTTTCACTCTCTAGCGCAGCAGCCAGCCGGCTGCGGTGTGATGCAAACAATTAGCCTCAGCGCCTACTGTTGTTGTTTTCTGCAACTGTTGCTGCTGGAAATGTATTATAATTAATCGAATTCGAAAAAAGCGTTTGCTCTGTGGTGCAGATTTTTAAAGTGACTGCTGGGATGGAGTTGAAATGGAAAACACGGTTTTTTGTCTACATTTGCATTGGAAGAATAGATTATACATTTTGCAGATTTTGAGCGACTAGAATACGATTTTTTTAAATAATTTAGTCCGACAAGACAGACTCATTCCTCGATATTCTTCTCATTGACTTTACTCTGCAGCGGTTGTTGGGAGCAAAGCAAGAGAAAGAAGAGCAAAGAGAATTATCGGGATGCATCAGGAGGAATGAAAGTTGCTCTCTTGCTCTCTGTCATGTCCCAATTTATTGCCTACTGCGTTGTAATTGATGCATTTTTAACACTGATGAGAAAATATTTTGACGTTTTTTAGGTTTTCAAAGTTTAAATTTTTTTTAGTAAATCTATTATATAATTTTCAAATGTTTCACTAGACAAAGTTCATAACCTATTGCTTGGGTGTCCATTACATCAGCTCACGCATGTTTTGCCAAGTCTAGTGATACTATGGGCACACCAACACGTGTGTATCTCACGCAACAATATTTTGAATACATTTTGCTGAACTGTTTTGTTATCGTTTGCCCACACGCGCCCGGACCTCTTGGAGTTTTTTTTTTCTTAAATTCAACAACACTGGAATTTTTCCCTCGCGCTGTCGATCGAAAGCTCGATGTTTCGCGAATTGAAAAACAAAACTGGCAGGCAATTAGTGGGGAGCTGCAGCAACAATAATTTATTGTTTTTCGTGTTGCACTCGCGGTGAAGTGTGCGTGAATTTGTTTGAAGAAATTTAGACGCACCTTTCGCTATCGTTCGCACCGCCAGTGGGGTGGTGTTAAATTCGCCGACACTTGTAATTTACGAGCATGGTGAAGTAATAATAACTCAGTATTAGAGTATAAGGTGGAAAGCCTTTAAAATGCATTTAAAAGGAAGGTTATCAGTCGATGATTGTAGCGTGCAAGGAAGAAGGTGTTAAAAATTACATCAATTATTTCACTTTTACTCAACAATAAAATTTAACAATAAACTCTGATTTTAATTGAGCGTATCGGAACGACTCCAAGAAACGGAACAATTTCCTATTTTGTCTATAAACATTATATCAAACAATCGAGAGTGATGCAAGAGCCAAAACAGTTGGTAGCCAGTCGTACAACTCTTAAAAATTTCGATAATCCTTCGTGCAGTTTTCACTTTCTTTTCCCCACTGACTATTGCGTTTTTGCACCCATCCAGTAGCTGCTACTGGGTTCGAGTGTCTTAAAATTAGGCCCGGTAGCGTGTCGTTGTGGAACTTGAGAAAGTTAAACCGACTATTGATTTCGGGGCGCTGCTGAATTGGTTGATCGAATCGGTGGAAGCGAGTGAGCGAGCGATCGATCGATCGATAGTTGATGGTTTGTTCGTGCGCCTTTATTATCGACTTGCTAATGCAGGCTGGTTGGTGTGTAGGGCTAGCGAGGGTAATATGGGTGAAATGATATTTTTTTAATCGATTTGTTTAACAGGATGCCAAAACAAAACTGGTTCTATAAAATTTACAAAATTTACAAAATTTACAAAATTTACAAAATTTACAAAATTTACAAAATTTACAAAATTTACAAAATTTACAAAATTTACAAAATTTACAAAATTTACAAAATTTACAAAATTTACAAAATTTACGAAATTTACAAAATTTACAAAATTTACAAAATTTACAAAATTTACAAAATTTACAAAATTTACAAAATTTACAAAATTTACAAAATTTACAAAATTTACAAAATTTACAAAATTTACAAAATTTACAAAATTTTTAAAATTTACAAAATTTACAAAATTTACAAAATTTACAAAATTTACAAAATTTACAAAATTTACAAAATTTACAAAATTTACAAAATTTACAAAATTTACAAAATTTACAAAATTTACAAAATTTACAAAATTTACAAAATTTACAAAATTTACAAAATTTACAAAATTACAAAATTTACAAAATTTACAAAATTTACAAAATTTACAAAATTTACAAAATTTACAAAATTTACAAAATTTACAAAATTTACAAAATTTACAAAATTTACAAAATTTATAAAATTTACAAAATTCACAAAATTTACAAAATTTACAAAATTTACAAAATTTACAAAATTTACAAAATTTACAAAATTTACAAAATTTACAAAATTTACAAAATTTACAAAATTTACAAAATTTACAAAATTTACAAAATTTACAAAATTTACAAAATTTACAAAATTTACAAAATTTACAAAATTTACAAAATTTACAAAATTTACAAAATATACAAAATTTACAAAATTTACAAAATTTACAAAATTTACAAAATTTACAAAATTTACAAAATTTACAAAATTTACAAAATTTACAAAATTTACAAAAGTTACAAAATTTACAAAAGTTACAAAATTTATAAAATTTACAAAATTTACAGAAGTTGCAAATGCTGTTGAAAATTTAAATTTTTGGGAAATTTTCTGGTTATGTTAGTATTGATGCGGCCAGGCCTACTGTGATGCGTTAACCGCTAATTCGATGTATTGATAATAACAATTTTGACTAATTTTGCCCCATGTTTCATCTTTAAAGAAATTGATTGAAATTGCCTCTCTTCTTCATTTTCAGTGACTCCAGCATCTTCTCCAGCACGCGTCCACCACAATGACCCATCACTCACTCCCAGTGATGCCAACCGCCGCGGAATCGAATCTCCGCCGGGATCACCCGCCGAGCCGGGGTCACCCAGCAGTGGTGGCCACCGTCGTCAGCAACAGGTTTCCCGCCGTGTTCCAGTAGTAACAAAACAACGCGCTAGCTTATTTTGGGTTTATTTATTGTTTTGCCCATTTTTTTCGGGGCTTGGTTCGCGCGCGTATTCGAGAGTGAAATGAAAGTGTAACCGAAAACGAAAAGAAAAGTTTTCGCACAATAATAAGAAATGTAACAAAATGTGAGCTGAAGAGAGGTGCGAAGCAAGTATTGGCGGTTGAGGAAAGTGGAAGAAAAAAAGAGAAACAATTATTTCGAATTACGGTTAAGGTGAGAAGTGCGATTGCGGTGTGGATTTGATCTGCCTGAAGAAAAGGAAAATTAGATCATTCGAATAAATATCGGTTGGAGAGAAAAAAGCAATCAGTGCCAAAGCTGCAAGCCGCGAAAATGTTGAAAATTCAAATGCTCGAGCAGATCGTGGCCAACGAGAACGTGCTCGAGGATGACCAGGTAGCGTCGGTGGCTGCGGCTGCGGCCGCGGCCAGCGGTTCGAACAACTCCGGCGGCGGCTCGTCGAAGGATGAGAATGAAGAAACCAAAAGCTTGAACCGCCACAACCGGCTATCGCCCCAAGGGTAGGTTTTTAGAACATTATTGTTGCACTGCACAGCCGCTTGTAAATTACTGCTTGATTGAGGGCTTACACTCTTGTTAAAAATGCTGCACTCTTGCGGTTACACGAGATAACATGAAATCGCAGTCAAGGGTACTTTGGTTAACATCGATTCGTGGGGTGTGAAAGCTGAACTATTGGTCAACAACTTGACCGAAGTAGATTGAAAAGGTTCTTTATTCAGTTGCACTGAGTACCAAAAGTTGGTTAAAATTGCAAAACTTATCAAGTTATTCTTGATAATTTTTTACATCAGAAAATTCATTTGATACAAACAATTCATAAAATTCATAAAATTCATAATGTTTGCGCACATAAGAACGTCTGTTGATCCTGTCGCACTTTCTTTCCCGGTAAATACAAATTTAAACACTCAGATTACAGATAACAAAACTAGTTACAACAAAACGACTTTATTCGCGTCAACTTGGCTCTATTTTGCAGTAAATTAACTGTTCTGACCTGCTCTAAGGTCTGTCAGGGAATGAGAATGTTCTGAGGTGGTTTTCCTACAAGAAAATGTACGGTCAGGACAAGTTCACTGACCTTTTCGTCCTGTTTGTGTTCTGTTATTTACAAATATGTGTGTGTTTACTTGTAACGTAGAGTGCGAAAACTAGACAACATAAACTGTGGCAAAAACTACACGAAAACAGTACAGTACAGAAGTTTCTGATTAGAATCATCGTCTTGTGTGTAAACATGCCGCCCGCCTTGAAAGACGGCGGCTTTTTTTTTTTGGTCGCAAAAATTTTTCAGCACTTCACAACAGAATGGCTCCCGGCGCCATCTTCAACCGGCGATTCTTCACGGCACAGATACTGTGCGTCGACAGACTTGGTCCACCGACTTCGAAACCAGGAATTTACGGTGCGACATGATCCGGCTCGAAGGACCATAAATGTTAACGCACACTCTAACGTCTGTGGTTCATCGAAAACCGTAATCCGAACTGTAAGTCGTTTCTGCTAATAAGTGAACAACTAATCTCGCGGTCAAACACAGAAAACAGTTTATTGCACAAATTACACAGATTCTTAAGTTTAGCAGTACGGAAAATGTATTTTGAAACAACTACTTAACTTAATCTTCTGGTTTATTCGTCAGTCGGTACAGAACCCGCCCGTAGCTGGTCTGCACAGATGCTGTAGAAGCACTTTCGTCTTGCTGTGCGGTCAGAAATGGAATAGAATTGATCTCGGTTTGCATTCCTAGAAGAAACTGTACAGTCAGGTCAAGTTCACTGACCTTTTCTGCTCAGATTGTGTTCTGTAGATTACAAATACAAGTGTGATTACATTCTGCGTAGACGTGAACACTTGACCAACATGAACTGCGGT
The DNA here is from genome assembly GCF_015732765.1 of Culex quinquefasciatus. Lineage (NCBI taxonomy): Eukaryota > Metazoa > Arthropoda > Insecta > Diptera > Culicidae > Culex > Culex quinquefasciatus. The sequence continues at coordinate 224,694,621 of NC_051862.1, read as the reverse complement.
AAAAGCTACAAGAAAACAGTACAGTACAGAAGTTTCTGACTAGAATCATCGTCTTGTGTGTAAACACATAAAATTCGTAAAATTCATAAAATTCATAAAATTCATAAAATTCATAAAATTCATAAAATTCATAAAATTCTTAAAATTCATAAAATTCATTAAATTCATTAAATTCATTAAATTCATAAAATTCATAAAATTCATAAAATTCATAAAATTAATAAAATTCATAAAATTCATAAAATTCAAAAAAATCATAAAATTCATAAAATTAATAAAATTCATAAAATTCATAAAATTCATAAAATTCATAGTATCATCCTAAAAATATAAAAACAATAAATTTTCCAAAAATTAAAGTTCATAAAAAAATTTGAAAAAGTAATAAGTTTGGCAAACCTTGGAATTTTCAGCAAATAAATTTATTTTTTCAATTTCCAGATTAAAACCCTTTCCGTGCCCGCTCGCACTGCACTTGAACTGATTGGCACTGTTTTGGTTCAAACTGATTGCACTTTGAAAACAAACAAATCCAAACGCGTCCCGATGTCGAAATTCCGTCTGGTCTGGACTGTTTATTTGTGAACCGCTGAACGCGCCCAAACATGCACTTGGTGCATCACGCCCAACAGTAAAAGCATACGAACGGCCTACTGCGTCGTCGTCACTGCACTGCACTCTTCGAATCGGACGGAGTCTGGTTCAAGAACGAATTTGATGATTTTATAATTTATGGAATGGAAAATAAATAATGCCAACAAATAAACACGGAGCACAACTCGGCTCCATTTAAACACATCAGGGCCAGAGTTGTTTCCTCCAAACCTCAAAAACCACAAGCATTCGATTTTTGGATTCTAATATTTCCGTGCGGTTTGCTAGTTTTTCTTGCCATAAGAGCTCAGCACAGCACGTGTGTATGTTTTATCTGACTTTTCCACTCATGAGTCGGCCTTTTGAGGCCGAGATTCTGCCCTCATACCGAATAAACAGGGATGAATTTAGGAACTTTTCTTGTGGCTTTCTGTGCTCTTAGCCCTCTCAAGCTAATCTTTGTTGTTTTACGACGACTCTTGGTGTGTTGTTCATTCAAAGCAGCCTGCTACGTTCACCTTGTGTACACGCATCGACGACGACACCCCCCAAAACACGTCAAAGCCGCCTTTGATGATGGTGCTGAAAGCTCAGAGCTCGACGAGTTGTGATTTCCATTCAGGTCTTCGGCTTCCTCGCTCCTGGAGACGGGGCAAATGCTTTGAATTTTCGATTCACGGATAAATATTTAAATTAACCTTTTAGACAACGGCTGAGAATATTCATGTGAGTATGGAAGAGAGATGGTTGGAAGAGAAGAAAAAATGAACTAGAATCATCAGGAAGCAGTTTTCCTCTATAGAGCTTTCCAGATTTGTCTTCACATAAAAAAAACCTCAAGACAGAGAGTGATGTGTGTTTTGCAAGTAAATATTTTTGCGATGTCAGGATCCTGGGATATAATGGATTTGCGGATTGTGAGCTTCGAGGGACACACATTTACCCAAACACATTGGAGCGAGGAAAGAAATAAACTATATTTTGCGCTTGATCCGGGCAGAGAGCATCAGAATGTCTGAGGCATTGATTTGACTGATCGTTTTCAATTTGCGGTGAAATGTGGATGGCAAATGGGATTTTTATTGCTTTTTTTGTTTGTCTTTAAACATTCATTTCACTCCTGATAAAAATGCGATGAAAAAATCTGTCAAATCAATTTTCTGTTAAAGTTTTTTTTTATCTGCTGTAAATAAGTTCACAGAAGAATGTTCTTAGCAACATTTTTGTACCAAAAGGCACAATCAGTAAATTCCTTTGTGGCAAATTTACTGCTAAGCAATTCTCTCAAGAATGAGATTTTTTTTGAAAAATCATTTTTATTATTTTTTTTATTTGGATGCAACTTGTGTGTACTTTGTCTATGACCAAAGAAATCATCCATACAAATTAAAATATTCAGTAGTTAATATGTCGTGGTGATTAGTGCACCCAATCGTAGTTAATATTTCAAATTAAAAAAAAAACTAAAAAAATTAAAATTTTAGGAAATCATTTTTTTTATACATTGAATTTTAAAAATTCTTCACTTATATTTCATTTACCGGCTCCGTGGCTTAATGGTTACGGCTTCTGCCTCACAAGCAGAAGGTTCAGGGATCAAATCCCGGTCGGTACCTTTGAAATTTGGAATCAGGAATTGAAACAAAAACGAATCTGAATCAGGTGGGATTCGAACTCACACCTCTGGATTGATGGTCTGGGACTCTAACCAGTCGGCCATTTGAAGGTTATAAAACATGTTGTATTCTTCTCATATTAAATACGCTCTGATCCCTGATTTGCCTGAAGAGATTGGGAGTCTTAAGATAGATCAAGGATCCGTCTGGTGCTTGCTTCAATGTTAAGGCGGGGCCGGACAATGCCCAACGACCTCGGAATCGGGCCGCTAGGATCTCTGCCATTCTGAAATGGGTCGTTGGAAGCAGCGCGAGGGCTATCACCACCTAATACCCGGGACTGAGATAAGTTTTATCAGCATACGGCATATACAAAGTCTGATACAAATTATACTTTCCCATAATTTCGCTACCGGTTAGCGGGTATTGGATTGGACCACACACACACACACATGCTCACTTATATTTCATTTAAATTAAACTGTTCACAACAGTACTTGTTCAGTAATTGGGTGTTGTTTAACTGAAATATTTTCAAATTGTTCGAATTTTTCGTGCCTTAATTGTACCTTCAGAAATAAGCCAGAAATCTGGTAAACCTGATTTGAAATGCGAGATCCTACTCGAAACTAGGTGTTCGAAGGCTTGATTGTTGAGGCAATTGCAAACCTCTTTTTACACCTTAGCTTCCATCCACCCCGGAATTCGAACTGACGACCTTTGGATTGTTAGTACAACTGCCTACCAGCGACTCCACCGAGATAGGACCCAGGGAGACGACTCCTACACCTGGACTGAGCTAACGACCTAACCTTTTTTCTTTTAGGTAAGTCCGGGGCCAACATTTACTTCCCGTCCGACGGAAGGCGTGATCAGACAAATCTTCTCTCGAAAAATGCCACCGAGACCTTCTGGGATCAAAACCAGGCCGACTGGGTGAGAGGCAATCACGCTTAACCCTAAACCACGGGTCCACTATGGTACATTGGGTGGCCAAGTTTCAAAAAAGTGACCTTCTCCAAATATTTTTTGGTATTTTTTTCTCGAAAGTAAACATTCTAACTAAGAAAAATCCAAATTTTCAAAGCTCTAAGTTTGTTCATTACGGAGATACGCAAGCTGAAAGTCAAAAAATGGAGTAAAAATCTAACGTTTTTCGTAAAAAAGGCTGATTGTTTAATTTTAACATAGCTCAGCCATTTTAAATATTTTATTAGGACAATTATACATAGTTGGAAAGGTAATGAGATAAGCTTTGAAACTATTAATAGATAAAATGTTGTTTCCAAACCAAAAACTGAAGTTTTCATCGAATAACTGGAGTATTTTTTTGACAAAACTTATTTTTTTGTGTTTGTTAATCGAGTACTTTTTTTGCTAACCGATGCTAAACATGAAACTAAGATCACTTGAAAGATTGGATCATAATCTAACATTGCTGAAATTTCCAGCCTGCGATTTTTTGCGTTTTCGGAGATATGCCATTTGAACATTTACGTTTTATCAAAATTTGCTGCAATCTACATATGCGCCCGTTTATTTCTCTTGCTTTGCTACCTACTTCGTGGGCATCGTCGCTTCAAAAATCAATACCTGGTTTCAAGAAGTTCGAAATGACTTTATTGGAATTTTCTGTTGCCTACATCTAAAATGGAGTAACTTAGTCAAAATAAGGTATTCGTACCGAAATTTCTCAAGCGAAACTGGAGAATCTCAGTTTGATACCGAAAAACGTATTCAGCAAAATATTGAATATTGAATTTCTGCGATCAATCCATGAAACTGATCCACATTTAAGTTCTATGTTGGTTAGTACAAAATATCATAAAAAGTACCTTTAACATATCCTGAAGCTGTCAGAAACTCTATAATCAAATGAATTTTCATGAACAAGAACATTAGGATTAGTAAGAATATGGATTGTATTTTATCGTTTTACTTCATAATTAATATATTGAATGAAATCAATTTTTCTGTTATTTGATTTAACAATTAAAATTTTCGAAATTTATGCCCGTAAGGGTGGAGGGGGGTCTCAAGTTATATGGCATGGACCCACAAAAGAAACACACAGCAGTAAATAATAAATATTTGACTTAAAATGAATTTATTAAGCTTAATAAAATTTTGTTGGTGGGAGGAGGAGGGGGTTAAAGAAAGAGGAGGGAGGGGTTGTGTCCTTAAAGTAGGGGTGTATTAGCTTATCCATAATTTAATAATATAAACTTGCAATACAATATATACGTAGTTCTGTTGCACTTGCAAATGTATGAAAAGACTATTTATTATAAACAATCAACTATAGAAAAACATGAAAACTCATAAAAATCGACGTATATCATTTCAATACCATACAATTACCAAAATTTGTATGAAAAAACATTTAAAAAGCAAAAAAATAATTTGGCCGCCTGTTTGTATGGAGATGGCCCATAGTGGGGTCCCGGCAAAATATTCAAAATATTCAAAATATTCAAAATATTCAAAATATTCAAAATATTCAAAATATTCAAAATATTCAATATATTCAAAATATTCAATATATTCAAAATATTCAAAATATTCAAAATATTCAAATTATTCAAAATATTCAAAATATTCAAAATATTCAAAATATTCAAAATATTCAAAATATTCAAAATATTCAAAATATTCAAAATATTCAAAATATTCAAAATATTCAAAATATTCAAAATATTCAAAATATTCAAAATATTCAAAATATTCAAAATATTCAAAATATTCAAAATATTCAAAATATTCAAAATATTCAAAATATTCAAAATATTCAAAATATTCAAAATATTCAAAATATTCAAAATACAGTCGACTCTCTGGCTGTCGATCTTCTCGATATCAATAACACAGTTCAACAAAAAATCAAAAGTTTCTTGTCTCTGAGACGAGTATATGTGTTCCTAGTAGAATTTTGCCTGCTGAATCCGAATCCGGGTCCAGAATTACTCCAAATGGTCCCAATTTTGTGATACACCCGTTTGAAATGTTAGTTTAGGTCAAAATTAGCTACTTTGTCGACTATTTTACAAAAGAACTATTGAATAAACAACTAAACCAATACATGTATCTTATAGTTCACGTTTTCCCCTTTCTGAAACACCCCTGGTTCTTAAAATTTGATTGTTTCTACGCATATTTATAGCCATTTTAAAATTATATTTTCAGTTGGTTCTCATTCAAGTTTTTCCAACTCGCATGCAAGTCATATTATGCTGGGATATCAATAATAAAAATCAAAAATGCTTTGCAGAACGTTAAATAAGTATGTCTCGGTAATCTAATTGATCATATTTCATGTAATTTTGTCTGCTGAATCCATTCCTATCATTAGATTTTTTCAAAAAGGTCAGCTTTTTGAGTAAAAATTGAATTTTCGATGATTTTTTCAAAATAAAATCTATTTTATGCTAAAGTATGACTCAGAGATGACTAAATGTTGATGTCTCGTCAGTCTAATTGATCATTTATAATGAATTTTTGTCTGCTGAATCCATTCCCATCATTAGATTTTTTCGAAAAGGTCAAGTTTTTGAGTAAAAATTGAATTATCGATGATTTTTTCAAAATAAAATCTATTTTATGCTAAAGTATGACTCAGAGATGACTAAATGTCGATGTCTCGTCAGTCTAATTGATCATTTTTTATGTATTTTTGTCTGCTGAATCCATTCCCATCATAAGATTTTTTCAAAAAGGTCAGGTTTTTGAGTAAAAATTGAATTTTCCATGATTTTTTCAAAATAAAATCTATTTTATGAGCAATTCTCTTTGAAATCGGCCGATATCGACCATTTTTTTTTGTTATAATTTTTGATTTGACTCAAACTTTGTGGGGGCCTTCCCTATGACTAAAGAAACTATTTTGTGCCATTGGTTCACCCATACAAGTCTCCATACAATTTTGGCAGCTGTCCATACAAAAATGGTACGTAAAAATTTAAACAGCTGGAACTTTTGAGTGAATTTTCTGATCAATTTGGCGTCTTCGGCAAAGTTGTAGGTATTTTTAAGGACTATTAAGAAAAAATAGGTACACGGAAAAATTGCCGAATTTTTTATTAACTTTTTTTCACAAAAACTCAAATTCCCAAATGTTGAAAAGTTTTAGAGGACAAAAACCCCATTTTTTGAGCCATAGAGAAGTATGGTCAAAAAAATCTGCAATCGAAAAGTACAGATTTTTGTTAAACGGCTCCGTTTTCAAGATATAGCCACCCAAACATTCAATATTGCGCCCTTTAAAAATGTTATTCTTGATTTTTTTTTTGAAAATTTTGTTTTTGAAAAGATCGGATTTTTTTACGAATGTTTTATGTTTTAACATTGAAAATCGGAACATAAGTTGCTGAGATAAATATCGACATTATAAAATTATGGGGTTTTTGGGTAAGATTTAGACAACCTCAATTTTTCTCTCTTTTGTTTAAACCGCTGCTCTATGTCTCTTTGACAATTTCATAGAAAATCAAAGACCAGAATCTTTTAAAAATTGATATTTTTAGAAAAAGTCACTCATGGTCAATATTTTTAAAATCAAAAAACTGCAAATATTTCGCTTAAATCAAACTTTGGGTGACTATATCTTGAATACGGAGTCCTTTATCAAAAAATCTGTAAAGTACTTTTCGATTGCAAATCAAATTTAACATAAAATTATTAGGTCTAATTTCGTGTTGTATGAAATTTCGATTTTTTCCAAAATCACATTTTTTCAAAAAATCATAAGATTTTTTAACCATATTTATCTATGGCTCAAAAAATGGGGGTTTTTGTCCTCTAAAACATATAAAAAATCTCGAAAATAAAAAAATACGTATTTTGGGAATTTGAGTTTTTGTGAAAAAAAAAGTTAATAAAAAATTCGGCAATTTTTCCGTGTACCTATTTTTTCTTAATAGTCCTTAAAAATACCTACAACTTTGCCGAAGACGCCAAATTGATCAGAAAATTCACTCAAAAGTTCCAGCTGTTTAAATTTTTACGTACCATTTTTGTATGGACAGCTGCCCAAATTGTATGGAGACTTGTATGGGTGAACCAATGGCACAAAATAGCTTCTTTGGTCATAGGGTAGGCCCCACAAAGTTTGAGCCAAATAAAAAAATACAACAAATAAAAATGGTCGATATCGGCCGATTTCGAAAAGAACTGCTTATAAAATAGATTTTATTTTGAAAAAATCTATTTTTACTCAAAAACTTGACCTTTTCGAAAAAAATCTAATGATGGGAACGGATTCAGCAGACAAAAATACATTATAAATGATCAGTTAGACTGACGAGACATCGACATTTAGTTATCTCTAAGTCATACTTTAGCATTAAATAAATTTTATTTTGGAAAAATCATCGAAAATTCAATTTTTACTAAAAAAGCTGACCTTGTTGAAAAAATCCAATGATGGGAATGGATTCAGCAGAAAAAAATACATTATAAATTATCAGTTAGACTGACGAGACATCGACATTTAGTTATCTCTAAGTCATACTTTAGCATAAAATAGATTTTATTTTGAAAAAATCATCGAAAATTCAATTTTTACTTAAAAAGCTGACCTTTTTGAAAAAATCTAATGATAGGAATGGATTCAGCAGACAAAATTACACGAAATAAGATCAATTAGATTATCGAGACATACTTATTTAACGTTCTGCAAAGCATTTTTGATTTTTATTATTGATATCCCAGCATAATATGACTTGCATGCAAGTTGGAAAAACTTGAATGAGAACCAACTGAAAATATAATTTTAAAATGGCTATAAATATGCGTAGAAACAATCAAATTTTAAAAACCAGGGGTGTTTCAGAAAGGGGAAAACGTGAACTATAAGATACATGTATTGGTTCAGTTGTTTATTCAATAGTTCTTTTGTAAAATAGTCGACAAAGTAGCTAATTTTGACCTAAACTAACATTTCAAACGGGTGTATCACAAAATTGGGACCATTTGGAGCAATTCTGGACCAGGATTCGGATTCAGCAGGCAAAATTCTACTAGGAACACATATACTCGTCTCAGAGACAAAATCTTGTTGGACAATACTTTATCGGTTACTTTGGGTAACTTGGCGTTGTTTAACTGATTGTTTGGATTTGTTGTGTCTAAACTGTACCTAAAACAATAATAATAATTGTTCGAAATATGTAGTTCTATCCAAGCTTAAAAGCTCCTTCCAGTTTCGGCCAAAGAGGAAGTACTTTCACTCGATTGAATAACCGAGGGGATCAAAATTCCCCATAATCCGGTGTCCAAAGATTACAAACGAACCAAAAATAATGCTCCACTTTCCAACGAGACGGAACTAATTGCAAACAACTGCGCTATTTTTACCCCGGATTAGCGATTAGAAACTCTCTCGAGGGACTGATTTGTCTTTATCGATTTCGTCGCCGTCGCGTGACCAATTCGTTGCCCAAACGAGTTGTGGAGCAAGTTTTGCGAAAAAAAAAACTTGCAACTCCAAAAATCTGTTAATATTTTCTATTTCGCAGCCACCCAACCGGTTCTGCCCGCGCTAAATGGAGGCTAATTGATTGATAGATAAACAACTTGTTGGTTCGGGGTTCGCTGTTGATCCGATTTGCAGGGTTGTTACGGACGGCGCGGATCGCGCGGATGGCGCGGATGGCGCGTATCGCGCGGATCTGGCGCGGATTTGCTGGCTAATTTTGTTCAGGCGCGGATTTCGCGCGGATAGCAATTTTCATAAATAAAATAATTGAGAACGATAGAATTTCTTCAAGTTACAAAGGAAAATATTATAAGCAATTAAATAAATTCAATCTTTTTCTTTGAGTGCAAAAACATCAATTTCTATGAAGTTGTTAATGAAGAAAATTTTCTTCTGAAAATTATTCATTGTTTTTTTCTTAATACGAATCTTCAAAATAATCTTCAAGGAGCGTTAATTTTTCAAAATGTATTGAGATTTTTATATAAATTTTACATAACATTACAACTCATAATTTTTGTTAACATTTGCTTACCTGGTTTAAATATTTTTCTACAATTATTCACATGATACATTTAAATTTTATCTTCTGACTCATATTTTAAACTTTTTCCAAAGATTTAGACATAAGGATGTACTTAAATGATTCTTAGGGTATGTTCCGGATGGGATTTAACCCTTAGATTTTTTTTTGATCGGTACAGGGTTCCAAAGTTTCCAAGGAATTTTTTAATATAGCATACAATAAATATTGAGTGAGCATATTAATTACAATTTCAAAATTACAAAATTCGAAAAATTACAGAATTTCAAAAAGCTTTAGATCTTTTTAGATTTTTAAGTTTTTCAATCTTAAATTTAAATTTTGAAATTTGTGGTATTAAAATTGAAAGATTCTGTTGCCACTCTGATTTGGGTAGAATTGGTTCTACTCCCCCCGGGTGGCAGTGCGTGGCCGAATGGTTACGCTGTCCGCTTTGTAAGCGGATGATTCTGGGTTTGATTCCCATCTGCTGCAACCTTCCATCGGATGAGGAAGTAAAATGTCGGTTCCGGCCTTGGTTGTTAGGCCGTTAAGTCATTCCAGGTGTAGGAGTTGTCTCCATGCCATAAGTACAAACAACACACCAAACCAAGCCTACTCCGGTGGAATCACTGGCGGCGGTTGGACTCGCAATCCAAAGGTCGTCAGTTCAAACACTGGGGTGGAAGGTTCCTTGGAGTAGAAAGAGGTTTGGGTGCTCTCCCCATTCAAGCCTTCGGAATCCTAGATTCGAGCAGAAACTTGCAATAGAGACCACAAAAGACCCGGGGTCGTTTTTTTGGTTCTACTCCCAATTATCAAAACATGACGAAATCCACTTAGCAATCTGCTAAAATCTCCGTCTAACATTGAAAATTTCAGAATTTACATATTCAATTAAACAAAAAAATAGAATTCATAAATTTAAATTGCCAAATCTTGCAGACTCAAAAACGCAAAAAGAAATATGAATTCTCACATTGAAAAATTACAAAAAAAAATTAACATGGATTTTTAAGTTCTTAATTTTTAATTTTTAAGAAAGTTCTTAAGTTATTAATTTATAAAATTATTTAATTATTTATTTATTAAATAATTAAATTATTTAGTTATTAAATTAAAAAAAATATTAAATTATTAAATTATTAAATTATTAAATTATTAAATTATTAAATTATTAAATTATTAAATTATTAAATTATTAAATTATTAAATTATTAAATTATTAAATTATTAAATTATTAAATTATTAAATTATTAAATTATTAAATTATTAAATTATTAAATTATTAAATTATTAAATTATTAAATTATTAAATTATTAAATTATTAAATTATTAAATTATTAAATTATTAAATTATTAAATTATTAAATTATTAAATTATTAAATTATTAAATTATTAAATTATTAAATTATTAAATTATTAAATTATTAAATTATTAAATTATTAAATTATTAAATTATTAAATTATTAAATTATTAAATTATTAAATTATTAAATTATTAAATTATTAAATTATTAAATTATTTAATTATTTAGTTATTTAGTTATTAAATTATTAAGTTATTTTATTATTTGATTATTAAATTATTAAATTATTAAATAATTGTTTTTGCCATTTTCTTAGTTCGAATCATTTTCGGAGTCATATTTTAGTTTAGAGAAAGTTTAAGAAGAAAATTTGGTGAAAATTATCAAGTCCCTATATTTTATTATTTGGTAATTTATTTTAGGGTTTTAATTTTTTTTAATTTTTGTATTTAATTTTTTTCCTAAATTTGTTTTTAAAGCAACGATATTTAAAGTGTTACAAAAAATTGCTAATATTGTTTCAGAAATGGCAGAAAAGATTCCACTTGGTGCAGGTGGGATATGAATCCACAACTGATCAACGGATCAGTAATGCTTTCTGTATTATTCTTTTTTCGTTTAAAATTTTATTCATTATGTTACTCTCTTCTATGTTTGTCGCGATTTTTTTATATGGCGCGGATTTCGCGCGGATTGGGTTTTGGGGTCGGCGCGGATCTGGCGCGGATTTTTCTTCGACTTTTTCGTAACAACCCTGGATTTGTACAACAAATCCACGACGCCACACACGCCCCTTTCCTCGTTCGCGTCGGAAAGGAGAAATTGGCCGTGAGGCCGTGACAGACAGAAAAAAAGTGTAAAAACGTGCTGCAAATATCTGATTTCCATACCCAAGAGGGGACTCTCCAAATTGGGAACGGAATTCGCTCTTGTGGCGCTTGGTAACGGTGAATTTTTGGCTCGTCGACCGCGATTTGCTCATCTCGTCGTCCCTCTCCAGATTCGGAAGCTGTTTGTCGACTGCTCCTCAAGTGGAACCCGTCAACAGGTTCTTGAAACTTGAAAGTAATCCGTCAGTCTTAGTAGGCGCGTTCGTTGACTCGTGCTGATCAAAGCGCGCGTAGCGCCTAGATTGTGTTTTGATAAACGTAGTGGACAGGTTTTGTTCTCTGGTCACTTCTAGTGTCTCGTGTAAAGGTCAAGAAATGCTTCATGGCGCAATCGACCGTGAACCAGTTTCGAGATGAAAACAATACAAACAATCGCTAATTACTCCGAGTGAGCTCGGGGTAGCCCAATTAACCATGGTGATCGCCATTAGACGGTCATCGAGCAGTAGGCTGTGAATTGCTCATTGGCTTCTACGCCTACTGCGTCGCTGCGTTATGCCCTTTAATATTTCTCCCATGAAGAGCGCTGCGCTCACTTTGGCCCCAAAATACAAACAATTCGGCTAACGACTTTCGATTGTATTCACGGCTCGAACGTGATTTTTAAAAGTACAACCAAAGAGCATTGACCGAACATTTCTGCACCATTTTTCGTGTTTTTATGTTTTGCGATGCCTTCAAAGCGACTCCCCCGACTGCTAATGAAATGAAGATTACCTTTACTTTCGGTTTGGGAAAACGTAAATTACTCAATTACAAAAAAAGACGAACCACGAACAACAACCGTGCAAAATCCTTCCTCAGCTTTCCATTTCACTTGACGGCGGCTTCCTCGGTCGGGTTGGGTGATTAAAACTCATTATTTCTCGAAAAGTTAGTCCAACAAATGGGTGGGCGTTGCTGTTGAAAAGTTCCACCTTGGGGTGACGGATTTTTTTTCTCTGGTTTTAATTTCATCTCTTTTCTATCGCCCCGGTGTGGGAGGCAAAGTGCGCCAAATGATAATGACAAGAAATTAAGCTAAAGGTACCATTACGAATCGTTTTTTTACGAGAGAGCCTCACGCAATGAGCTGGGTGTGCTTTCTCTGATTTGGACAAATTGTCAGGCGGGAAAGAAAGCACAGATCGTTTCCACAAACAAAGATTGTGCTATTTGTCACCGAGTGTCTTGATTTGTGGAGAAATTGTCATTTATAGGGTTGTCTTGAAAAATAATTTCAATAAGACTCGATCTCGCGTCATCCCAGTAAGTCTTGCAATTTTGCCGTTTGCGCCACAGTTACTTTGTTTACGTTTGAGAGTGAATTAAACTGTGGGCGTTTTCAGTTACCTCAACTGCTTATTAAATTTATATTTGTTTCCCCCCTAATTCGGCTTATTCTGATCCCTCGCGGATTTGTTTTGTTTTTCCTTGCTTTGCGCGCTTATTTTGGCGCGAATTTCGCGGTCAAATTTGATTAGGCCGTTTTATTTTGTTTTCCCACACTTTGCACCTGAGAGCAAACTTGAAGGGATTGATTGTGACGCAAACAATGCGCTGTCCAGCGGGGAACTTCCGGCACTTCAAAAGTGTCAAAAAATCTGTCTGGTTACGAAATTTGCTAAAAATTAAGCAAGTGCAACGAATGCAAGTTTCGCCTCCCACAGCTAATTAGCTTTCCCCGCTTAAGCGACTTGCATAACCGGCTCATGTCAGAACTTGAGCCACTTGAACAATTAAGCGTTTATCTGATTGTGTCACAAAACGGTCAAAAGTTGCCACATTTCACCACTGGCAAGTTTTTTCTCATTAGGTGGAAATCATTTTCCAACCCCCAAATTGGTGCTTACAAATCGATCGGCACACTCGCGGTGACCAATTTGCGCCCAAAAAGGGGTTGGAAAAATGCCACACAGCCTACTGCTTATGGTACTGGCGCTCAAAGGGTACTTCGATGGAATGTGTCCCCGGCGTGAAGATATACCGTCGAAGGGGGTGATTTCGCAACGTGGAATTCTAGCACGTTACGAGCAAATGATCTCACCTTCCGTAACGGTTTGTAGTCCATATCAGGACGGAAGCCCGCTGGGAAACATTGCACGCTGGTATGATTTGCAAGTTTGTGAGACACAAACACAGTTAAAAGTAACTATATATTGGAAAACAGCTAAGAAAATGTGTTTTGTACGATTTTCATTAATTTCAATTCAATATCCATTCAAATTAAGAGGCCTCTGAAAAAAACTTGCCCCCGGATTTTCTGTGTGTCTTTTTTGGGAGAGTTTAACTTTAAAAAATAAAAAATAAAATATTTTTGAAGTCAAATTATTCTATGGAATTAAACGATTCCATATTTAGACCAATATTGTATGTTTTGGTCCAAAAATATTTGAACAGAAACATACACAATATTCTAGAAGTATTTCTTCTTTCAGCAATTCCCCACGAAAACAGCATGGTTCGAATAAAAAAGTTCTCCGATCGGGCTCAAAATTTTTCTGGGGGTTCCTTGGCCGAAATAATTAGACCCGTATTTTTTTCGTTTTGCCATTATGGTGACCTAGGCCGTGTTATGTTGGTCCGAAAAATGGCAATTTTCGTCGATTTTCTCGATAAAAATGTTTTCAGACATAGGCTCTTTGGTTCCGAGACCTTCAAAACAGCATATCAAGTTTTCATACGACCTATGAGCTAGATTTTTGAAACTTCTTACTATTTTTTTCTAAATAGTCAAACTAATCACCTTTCTTTTGCATCTAAGACAGCTAAAATCGGATGAAATGGTGCGGAGATATATTTTTTTGAAAAAAGTGGTTTTGCGAAAATCGACGAAAATTGCCATTTTTCGGACCACCCTAACACGGCGTAGGTCACCCTAATTATTTCGGCCAAGGAACCCTCAGAAAAATTTTGAGCCCGATCCGAGAACTTTTTTTCGAATCATGCTGTTTTCGTGGGGAATTGCTGCTTTAAAAGAACAACTCATGTTTGAAAGAATGGATAAACTCAAAAAAATATTGCGACGTTCAAGACTAGGTTATTTCAAAATAGAAAAAAAAATGATTTTGACATTGTTTTTGTGAATGGAAAACTCTGGTGAAATGGTTTGGAAGTTTTTCTTTTTTTTTTTAAAGAACAACGCAGAGAAAATTTGTTTGTAAGAAAATGAATGAAAATGAGAAAAAAATTCAAAAATATGTTTGAAGTTAAATTATAAATTATTATTATTTGTTTAATTTTTGGCATTTAACCCTTTTTTACTTTCGACCTTATGTCCTTCGAAATTTTCTCGCAAATCCTATGCAAAATGACTTCTTTTGAAAAAGGAAATGCATGGGCACAGTTTCTTCCAAATAAAATAAAATATTTGAACATCGCAAAAAAAAATGCGAAATCTTTGAGAACTATTACCACTTTGATTCTAGTAAACAATACCAGAATTTCCATACTAAATTGGTAACAAAAAGATTTTTTCCGTTTATTTAATTTTTAAATTGCGTTTTAACAAACTTTTTGACTGTGTCGGCAAAAGTTGACCACAGAATGGTACCGTAGTGCGCACTCCGGAGAGACGCAAATCGCGAAATTGTTTTAATCAATTAGCGATAATGATCTCGCGCGGACTTCATTTTGCGGAACATTTCGCTTGCAAGCATGGACGGCCCTGGTTCTCACTGGGGAATTGGCGGTCTTTGATTTAACGAACCCTCGGATGGTGTGACATTGACGCGGCAAGAGTGTCGGGCGGAATCGTTCAGTTTGTTTGCATAATTTTGTTTTGTTTTGCGATAAGATAATGCGAAGCATGTGATGTTTTTTTGCGGTTTGTTGACCATTAATCTAAGGAGGCTGAGAGAAGTGTGAGAAAGTTGACGATTAGATAAGAATTTTATGAAAATAGAATTAAACTCATTTTAAATTGACAGCTTATGAAGATCGTTTATCCGGATTACACTCAATTATAGGCACCAGAAAAAAATCACCTCAATTTGAGATAAGCTGACGTTGAACAATTTATTGAGTGCAACTCAGCGGTTATGATCCCGTCAAACTACCATCCGTCAAACTGTAATCACAGCAGGTGGTCCCACGTAATTGAAAATGTAAGAGACAGAGAGAGCAAAAGTGCAGCGTATGTCAAGCGTTTCACGTTACACGGTTACGGTTTTTTTTGTGTCGCTGCATCGATTGAAAAATGATGCGCGACCCGACCATCCCTCCCCCTGGATGGTCCCTTTAATGTTGTGGTTGCGTCCATCAAAGAGCATCACTTCATTAGCTGCATGTGGCTACTCTGATCGGCGCGTGCAAAACGGAACCGCATCGAATAGCAAGCGCATAGTAGGGGTACGCATCGCAGTAGGCCATGCATGCCAAGTTCTTCCGCTTTTTTGCGCGTTCTATGTGCTCCAGTTACAGACCGGAATCTAGGCAACCGGAGGCGATCGCAGTAGGCCCCGCTGGCGGATTTAACGGTCACTTTTTGAGCTCCGCGTTTAATAACTCCGCTGACAAGCGCAGTGAGCTCATCATCCAAGTATGCCAGTTGCAACCATGTTGCTAGAGTGTCATCTTGGTAGCAGCCGCAGCTTACTTTGATCGCCTACGTTTATGAGGGCAATTACCGGTGCGGCGGCTGTTGATCCAAGGAAGCCTTCTTCAATTTCTTACGCTTCATTAGATTCTACCCCCTTTCAAATTCAATTCGATTCTCCTTGAAAAACACTTTTACCTGGTTAGAGTGCGCGTGCGCTGATGGTAAACTGTTGATGCGTTCCATTAGCGCGCGTCTGAAAAAGGGGTTCATTTGAATTTCCTCGAGACGACGCGAGCATTATGAGTCGGTGTGGTTTTGTTCTTTTTGACACAGCCGTCAAGAAATAAAACACTTTCTTCAACACACTTCATTTACGATGGCACGGGGTCCTTGGTCGGTCGTGTCGATTCGAAGGAGAGATCGCCCGTTGCCGATCGCGCACTGAGCTGGAACAATATGGAACATGTGGTGATTTTTCGGGTGGTGCCTTCTGCCGCTAATTGAGCGATACGATACGTTATATTTTTGGTTTGAAAAGACTGCCCAACCTAGTCGAGCGAGACCAAATTCCAATTAAAGACAGGAACTCAAGACGTTGGTTGTTTCTAATTAGTGATGGCTCAGGAGTAAAAGTGAAAAAGTAGTTTGTTGGTACAGGAGCTTCCTTCTAACAGTTGGCAGCCTGATCGTAGTGGGCGATTGTAATTGGACATTAAACAATGACTACTTGTATCGTACTCGGACAATTGAAATAAATGACGAAATAAAAATATTGCTTTACGACCAAAAATATAACAACGGCATTTTGCTTTTTCTTTGAGCAAATATATAAAAAATACCTTGAATTCAGAGATGGTCATTCAAGGGTACTTAAAAAAATCTAAAAATAGGGTATTGAGCAATGACTACTTGGATTCGATAACGATAATGATTGTTTTATATGACGAATGTCCACGCTCCATACAAAAAAGATTTTTTTGTATGGACAATTGGCCACAAGGGGGAGGGAGGGAGGGGGTTCGAGAATTCCAAAACAGTGTCCACGTGGTTTATGGATGGTCCCTATCCAATTTAACATAAAAGTCCATTTGACATCACAGTTCCATTTCGTCAGCAATTTAGGCTGCAAATAATTAAAAAATGTCTTATTTCTCATGTTCAAAAATGAAAGGGGTCTTACAGCCCCTCCGTCATGAGATATCGGATTCGTTATCTGAGACCAAAATTACTCCTTAGGACAATGTTTAAATTTTTCAAAAATACTCAAGTTTACGGTATTTTAAAAATATGGTATTTTGAGAAAATTTGCATAACTTTACAATAAATACATGCAAAACTTCGCTTTGTTAGAATATTGCAAAGTTGAATTATTTGATTTTTTTTTCGGAAAAACGGTATTTTGTGAAAATTTTAGTATTTTACTAAATAGAACTCTAATCAAGTGTATTGCGAATTATAAAAAAATTGAGTATTTTTAAAAATCATATAATGTTCTGTTTTTTCACTTTTAATGTTTTACAAAAGGGCAAAAAGCATACAAAATACGCTTCGTTAGATAACCATACAGTCCAGACTCGATTATCCGAAGGCCTCGAAAAAAAATCACTTCGGATAATTGAATCATGAAAAAAAATCTTTTCGTTGTCTAATTTTTGATTGTCGAGCATAAGTAAGACCCTTAAACTTTGCTAAAGTGATTTAGATTTTTTAATTCAAGAAGGCGACCAATATGGCGGTTCCAAAATATTGAAATAATGCATTTTATCATTTAATAGACTAAAATGGAGTCGCAGGGTCGAATTTGATGTTTATAACAAGAAAAAGAAAAAACTGTTTTTTTGTTCGAGATTCGATTATCCGAAGTCTCATATAAACCTTCGGATAATCGAACTTCGGATAATCGAACCTTCGGATAATCGAACCTTCGGATAATCGAGTCTGGACTGTATTGCAAATTATGAAAATTTGAGTATTTTGTACTACAAAAAATATAAATAAAAAAAATAAACAAAACTAAAAGTCATACAAACATTCGCTTCTTAATACCCATTTCGCAAATTATGGAAATTTGAGTATTTTCAAAATATTTTTGTGAAAATTTATGTGCTTTATAACAAAAATCAAATATAAGTGAAAATGCATCCATAAATTATTTTCGTTAGATACCCATATTGAAATTTATAAAAATTTGAGTATTTTTTAAATATACAGTATTTTGCAAAAAAAAATCGGGTATTTCTACTTTTAATCATATACTGTTGTAAATATTTTTTCCCCTTCAAAAACGTTTCACAAAAATATTTTTTCAAAAATTTTCAAAATTTCGATGCAATATAATTATTTTTAATATCGTTGAGTTAACTCAAGAATACATATATTATTTTTTAGGGATTTTTTTCTGATTTTTTTTAACTTAGATTAAAAACTGTTTACTGTTGTTGCTAGCTAAGCTTCATTTAATTATTAAAAAATACAAATAAAAGACAATCTGCTTAAACGTTACGGTTTACTCTATTGACAAAATAAAGGTAAATAATGATTAGAATAAGCAAAAATAAATAAATACACCGTGCAATATCAAAGCTAAAAAAATGTGACGCAGATTTAACTGCCAAAAACACATTCAAAAAACATCAAAGAAGAAAGCTTTGACAACAAAAGATTACGTCTTGCTGCAATTCCCATGCAAAATAATAAATCAACGATTTCGCAAATGCTCCCATTTTGACATTTCGACATGGCGGGCCGTCGTGTTTATTCGCCAATTTGAATATGATTTATTAATCCCAAAAGCCAGCCAGCCACCTTGGCAGGTCAACCTGTGGAACAATTTGTCTTGCTGGCGTCTAATTCGCATAAAAAGATTAATGATCTAAATTTGCAACCAAACACGTTTTTTTTTTATTTCTGTTTATTGTTCTGCTTTCTCCGGCAGATGTGTTGTGAATATTATTTCTGAGCAGCATCCGACCGACGACGCAAGAAGGAAAATGTAATCAAATTTACACCGCACCACATTCTCAACCGGCGTTTTCGCGCGAAGGTCGTTAATGATGAGCCGCACATTCATCCATCAGCGCGAAACTGTCATCTTGACAGTGCGTCAAAAAGGCTTCGACGGTTTGAGTAATCCGCAAAATATGCAAAACAAAATTGACACCAAGCAGGCTGTGCTGCTGCGTTGGGTGGTGGGCAGGGCGAATCCGAGAAAAAGGCCAAAGAACCACCGTTAACAAATGTTTGGGATGGTTTGTTGTCACGCTATTAAGTTACACGCGTGTAGCCTCCTTAATGAAATAATAAGCCTTTGATTTCGACCTGGAGTGGCGCTGTCAGGAGTGAGGAGTGCGCGCGCGTTCAATCACAATGGCATAATTTGCATATGAAATTTTCAACCCGTCCGTTTTTTTTATTCAAATGTAGCGCAGGTTCAGCGAAAGGACCTCCTCTCCATGCGTGTATGCAACGCCGGGTGAAGAGTATCGAAAGGGATGTTCGTTCACCGGCACTTATTCACGCTTGACAATCGCATTGTCGGTGGTTGAAGAGCGGAACGGGTTGTTGTTGTCGTTGGTGAGCCAAAAGGGATATATTAAAATCAAATTCGTCATATCACTCAAAAACTTCCGGTTGTCGCGCGGCGCCTCATCGAAGCAGGCCGCTCAAAACGTTGAAACAATCGAGTTTAATTCAACGCTAACGAATTCCATAATCAATCAAAGCAGGCCTCGCGCGTTGCGTCGAGGAGGCACGAGCCTGACTGCAAAACGCAGAGTCGAAAAAAAAACTCAAAATTGTGAAGAGGGTTGCCTACTTGGATGGAAACTGGATTGTGACGACCGGGTTTCGAATGTCATATGCTGCGCGCATGGCCTACTGACTGGGAGGGCAGGTACGATGATGATGGTCTTGTGTCACTGGATAAAAAAAATCAGGATAAATGTGGCTAATGGAACAAAAGAGACAAAAAGCTCAACCAGTGAAAACAATTGTTTTTGATTTCCTCCTTCTGCCTTCTGCGAGTTTATCAATTTGAAACGGAGCAGAGAGCAGCATAATGTTGCACCGAGCACGTGTCGATTTTATGCTTCTTTCTAGTTCCATATTTTTTCCCCTTTGCACTCTCACTATCTCTTATGACATGACAGTTTACTATTGTCGGCGAGCGCAGGGGGTTGAAGTGCATCTTCTTCGTTCGGGAAAAGTGGACCAACGCTGCTGCTCATGTCGAACGCGTTTTGTTATGCCACTTTAAAAGTGTGACACGCCGACATGTCGATTCGCTTTCGGTTGAACAACTTTGACTGTGAAGGTTACCTCACACACGCCCAGGAGGAAATGGATTGCGGTTTACTATTTAAAATTACGTACAAAATGCACGAAGCCTAAAATAAGCCTACATTTCACTTAAACAAAGTTTTAGGCTATTTCAAATCTCAGCGGCGGTGTAGTCTTCCGGTTGTGTAAAAAAAGTCGCAGCTACTGCCTGCTTACGTTAGTGTGCCAAACAAGCAAGCAGCGCTTGCTTTTCTTTTCCGCAACCGCTCTTACACAAATTCCTGTCGATCACGCTTTCCTCTTCACCAAAGTGGCAAATTTTCTAGTAAAAGCTCGTGTTTTAGCCGTGTGCCTTACCGGCCTACTACGTCTCGCCAGAGGTACAACTGCTAATTTGCGGCGTTTTTTTTTGTCTACTTTATGTAAAGCCAGGATGTAATTACACATTGTTTCTTAAACTGCACGTGCGCGCGAGCGCACACGCCCAAAACTGTCTATTGAATCTTCACGCTGCACGTGCATTTCCTTCGCGCGCGCCACCTCGACTCAAGCTACATAATTTAATAATAAAAAGAGGTGTAGTTCTTCCATGCATTTGCGTGTGCACCGCCTGCTTTGACGAAACTTCTTCACTTCGTACTGACGGATTGATGATTTGCAAGTCGAGGCAAATTATCAGCTTTTTTTGTGTTGTTTGTTGGTGAAGCTGGCGTGATGGTGCTAGCGAAAAGAGCCTGGTAATAATTAAATGGTCAAACGAACCATCACTTCATTAGCTTCTCGAAAATCCAAGTTCGTTCAATGACTCGGACTAACAGTGCCAATTTTTTGGTTGGGCGTTGGCCCGGCTGGCGAAAAATGGGGTTGATGAATGGGATTTTGGAGTTTATTTTCCCTGAAATTTGCAAGGTACATTTATAGAATTGCGCGAATAGCCGTTTTCTTGAAATGGTTTTATGTTAAACAAAGATTTTTTTAGCAGGGTTTTTTTATTTCTTCAATTTGGAAAAAAAAATTATACAAAATTTCAATATAAGTTAAAAAAATTATCTTGATATTCAAAATATTAGACAAAGATTGTCAAAAAGACAAAAAACGCTGCCAAATATTACCTTAATAATCTAAATAATCAAAAATAATTACTAAAATTACCAATATTACAAAATGACAAAAATGACAAAAATGACAAAAATGACAAAAATGACAAAAATGACAAAAATGACAAAAATGACAAAAATGACAAAAATGACAAAAATGACAAAAATGACAAAAATGACAAAAATGACAAAAATGACAAAAATGACAAAAATAACAAAAATGACAAAAATGACAAAAATGACAAAAATGACAAAATGACAAAAATGACAAAATGACAAAAATGACAAAAATGACAAAAATGACAAAATGACAAAAATGACAAAATGACAAAATGACAAAAATGACAAAAATGACAAAAATGACAAAAATGACAAAAATGACAAAAATGACAAAAATGACAAAATGAAAAATGACAAAAATGACAAAAATGACAAAAATGACAAAAATGACAAAAATGACAAAAATGACAAAAATGACAAAAATGACAAAAATGACAAAAATGACAAAAATGACAAAAATGACAAATATGACAAATATGACAAATATGACAAATATGACAAATATGACAAATATGACAAATATGACAAATATGACAAATATGACAAATATGACAAATATGACAAAAATGACAAAAATTACAAAAACGACAAAAATGATAAAATGACAAAAATGACAAAAATTACAAAAATTACAAAAATTACAAAAATGACAAATTGACAAACATGACAAAAATGATAAAAATGACAAAAAATACAAAAATTACAAAAACAACAAAAATTACAAAAATTACAAAAATTACAAAAATTACAAAAATTACAAAAATTACAAAAATTACAAAAATTACAAAAATTACAAAAATTACAAAAATTACAAAAATTACAAAATTACAAAATTACAAAATTACAAAAATTACCAAAATTACAAAATTACAAAATGACAAAATTACAAAAATTACAAAAATTACAAAATTACAAAAATTACAAAATTACAAAAATTACAAAATTACAAAAATTACAAAATTTACAAAAATTACAAAATTACAAAATTACAAAAATTACAAAATTACAAAAATTACAAAAATTACAAAATTACAAAAATTACAAAAATTACAAAATTACAAAAATTACAAAATTACAAAATTACAAAAATTACAAAATTACAAAAATTACAAAATTACAAAATTACAAAATTACAAAATTACAAAAATTACAAAAATTACAAAATTACAAAATTACAAAAATTACAAAAATTACAAAAATTACAAAATTACAAAATTACAAAAATTACAAAATTACAAAAATTACAAAATTACAAAATTACAAAATTACAAAATTACAAAATTACAAAATTACAAAATTACAAAATTACAAAATTACAAAATTACAAAATTACAAAATTACAAAATTACAAAATTACAAAAATTACAAAATTACAAAATTACAAAATTACAAAATTACAAAAATTACAAAAATTACAAAATTACAAAATTACAAAATTACAAAATTACAAAAATTACAAAAATTACAAAATTACAAAATTACAAAATTACAAAAATACAAAAATTACAAAATTACAAAATTACAAAATTACAAAATTACAAAAATTACAAAATTACAAAATTACAAAAATACAAAAATAAAAAATTACAAAAATTACAAAATTACAAAATTACAAAATTACAAAATTACAAAATTACAAAATTACAAAATTACAAAATTACAAAATTACAAAAATTACAAAAATTACAAAATTACAAAATTACAAAAATACAAAATTACAAAATTACAAAATTACAAAAATTACAAAAATTATAAAAAATACAAAAATTACAAAAATTACAAAAATTACAAAAATTACAAAAATTACAAAAATTACAAAAATTACAAAAAATACAAAAATTACAAAAATTACAAAAATTACAAAAATTACAAAAATTACAAAAATAACAAAAATAACAAAAATTACAAAAATTACAAAAATTACAAAAATTAAAAAAAAATTACAAAAATTACAAAAAATACAAAAATTACAAAAACGACAAAACGACAAAAATGACAAAAATGACAAAAATGACAAAAATGACAAAAATGTCAAAAATGACAAAAATGACAAAAATGACAAAAATTACAAAAATTACAAAAATTACAAAAATTACAAAAATTACAAAAAAATACAAAAATTACAAAAATTACAAAAATTACAAAAATTACAAAAATTACAAAAATTACAAAAATTACAAAAATTACAAAAATTACAAAAATGACAAAAATGACAAAAATGACAAAAATGACAAAAATGACAAAAATGACAAAAATGACAAAAATGACAAAAATGACAAAAATAAAAAAATTACTAAAACTACAAAACATACAATTATTGCGAGGTTTGAATTTTTGAATTTTGATATAATATCGATTCATGTTTGAACAATTTTTAAAAATCTTTTAACCACCCCATTGTCTATGCTGTCACTCCTATGTCTACCTGTAACAGACAGCTTCGTGTTGTCGTTTCTCGTTCCGTTCGTGCTGAATTTAATTAACACGCGTTGGTTCGCCCATTCGTTCGACCAATCGACAACGATGGCCGGAAAGTTTTTACTTTCCGGATTTTTGCGCTAGAACGGTGCTATCGCGCGTTGTGGGCGATTTCCATGCAATTTGTCAGCTTTCTATGAATAGATTGCGTAATGTACAGTGTAAATATTGTACTGTTAAAATCACCGGGGAAAATATGTCAACTGATTCTAAAAATAAATCGTTTCGCTGGAATTTCCAATTCAAACATTTCCTGCATATCGCGCTGATGGTGAATGAAACCCCCTTCGGAATGCATCACCATTCAGCTGCAGAACTTTCCCAACCGACCAAGACTGTCGACAGTGGGTATGTTTCATATGAAATCGAGAAGAGAGCGAGAAAAAAAAAATCTCGCGCACATGATTTTCATCACTGTCGGCTGATGAATCACAACCTCCTCTTGGCGCTGGCAAATTAGATTAATTTTCAGCAGCCTCCGCGCCGGACGGGTATTGTTATGGTCTCGCCACTTGAGTTTAATGAAATTGTGAGAGAGCTTTTTACCCCCTCGTCTCGTCGCAATTGCAATCCACAATGAGAAACTAGCTCAAATCATAAAATCGCGCACAAGTGCGACCTAATGCGCCGGCGAGGGAGAGACACATTATAGTTAAGCATAATTGCATGCTTACCCAAGTCGAACACAAAGAGACATCGAGCGAGCTTTGAATTCTCGAAAAAAGGCGTTTCTAAACGTCTCATAGGTTGCTCACCAGACCGTGCGCCTCAAGACGGTGGTGGTAGGGACCTACATATAGGCTCTCTAGGTGGTGGTGGTGTCGCTAATCCAAATTGAGTTATCTTAGTTGCACTCTTGAAGGCTGGAAACTAATTAGTGCCTTTTGTTCAAGTGTAGCTTTAAAATTTAATATTCTCCTCTATGAAACACACTGATTTAATTAGATCAATATTGGGGATTAAACTGAACAAACAGAAACCCTCTCTTTCCGATTGGCAAATCAAATCCGCTAATCACTCTGGCGGAAATCTAATCATGCAAATCGAAGGCACCAGCGCGGTGGAGAGTTAGAGAGAGAGAGAGCCCAACGTTATGCAAATAGTACCGCCGCGCAAACTAGTCGGAATTAACTGTTTAGGGAGTAAATTATCAGCTAGGACTGCCCTCCTAAGCAAACACACACACACACGATCACTTTAGCGGGCGAGTTTTGCGAGAAGAAGAAATTAATTTAGCAGCTCTAACCGGCACTAATTAACGTATTTTACTCTAACGATGAGCAAGGCTTGATTCGATTATTCCGGTCAGCGAGCGGGATTCCAGCCCATGCACGTGAGAGTGAGCTCTGCTTTTTTGCTTCTTCTTCTTCTCAGGTCTCACAGAGTAGGAGAAGAAATTGACGTGCCCCTTTTCCAGTGGAACGAGCACGTGCAAGTGTGAGTGGGTGGCACTTAGTACATTACTGTGTTAACATTTGTTAAGGTTTAATGTCAAATCTCAAGAAAAGTTAGAATCAAATTCAAATGTCTAAAGAAAAAAAAATCCTTTTTCAAAATTTAAATAAATCGCATTCAAATGCTTCTCCAGACCCAATCAATCGAAGGAGGCTTGGCATGCTGGCGGGCAAACAAACACAACGAGCCATTGTCACTGCACGCCAAATCGAGTGACAGTAGGCTGTGATCGTGATCGCTGCGCTAATAATCTTGTTATGCCGAGTTCAGTTTCTTTTGAACTGGATTGAAAGCGTAAAATATGAACGTAAAAATATACTTCAATGTTGCGGGTGTGTATTAGTATGAGTGTGTCGTGGCTAAGGTCAAGCGATTTGATGGAAAATATGTGAACAAGTTACTTCCTTTGGAAACGGTATATTGGAGCGTTTTACAGCGTGTGTGGTAACCGTGCCATCGGGTTGTTACTGAGAATTGCACTGTAAAAAAATCAATATTTTTTGCATGTTCCTTTTTAGCGCCTTAAAAAAATCTTTGTAAAAATTAACTGAGTTAATACGAGATCTCCCAGAAATATATGACAAAAATTTGAGCGTTTGTTTACCGCAGAGAGGACTCTGAGGATGTATCATTTCACACAATCTACAATACAACTCATATTTTAAACAAAAAAATAAAAGCTTTCAAATATGACTGTAATAAGTTTTCAAATCATAGACTTTTTTGATATATGTACTAGCAACTTACAATTTACAAAATGTTTAAGAATTTACGAAACTTTTATGTTGTAAACAAAAAAATATTTCTTGTTTCTATCCTTAAATGTTTGTATAGAATAAAGACTATTTTGAAAACCTTTTTATTTTTTTATGATATAAAAGATTCATGTAATTTTATATATTTGATATTTGAAAGAAAATTCACATTAAAGAAATATTAGGAGTGATAAAAGTTGCTTTTATCTGATATTTTGATGATTTTTTCAGTTCTTTGACTTATAAGAAGACCAATAAATTTTCAAACATATTATGTAAATTTTACATTGATTGTTAAAAAATAATGAAGTAGCTTGAGAAATTTGTGTGAGTTGCTGCATCTTTTAAAATATGAGCAGCTCATCAGGTATTAGAATAGTCCGTCTGTAAAACTATTTTCTCTTTATTTTCTTGCAAGCAGTTTTTTGATGTAAATTTTTCTATACTTTCAATAATTAAGAAAACAACTTGACATTGCCAATAAACGCTTCAGTTTTATCAACGCTTCTCGTTTTATAAAAATTTAGCATTCTATGAACGGATCACATTTCATAAAATCAACAATGGAGGAAGGATGCGTGGACATACCGTTCCAATCGCTCTTTATTGGTTGTGATGTGGTAAGTAAATGTAAATTTGTCCGAAAAATATTTTTTTTTTTTGCGGGGAAAATGGAATTGAGGGTACATGGAAGTCCATGAAATTTTGAAGTTTATGATAGAATAATTTTGAAAAAAAAAAGTTTTTTCAACCGTGTCACAATAATCGAACGGTCGTGAAACAATACCACTTTGCGGACCAACGGCAACGCACGCCGTCGTCATGTCGGTTTGGAATAGAATTTTAATTAAGTTCGATTGTTGTCTGAGACATCGCGAGCGAGCATGTAGCGTTGTGGTGTGCGGTGTATATTTGCGGTGCGGTACATGGCTAAAGGTGTGAAGTGCTTCGAGCGCTTTCACGTGTGCACTTGCGGTATTCGACTTGCAAATAATACTTGTTAATCACTGCTCGAAGTAGCGATGTACTATCGATTAGCGGTTAATCGAGTGTGGTTTGTGTTTAGAAAGGGAATTTATTGAATCTTATTTTTATTTAGATTTTAAGAACAGATCAAACATCAGCCCCTTGATAAATCAAATATCTACAACAGGACGAATCTATTTCCCCTTTTTGCTGCCAATTTTCGCACTGCGTTGTAGCAAACGTCGATTAATTTATTCGAATTGAAGTGGCTGTGCGATGCACTCTGCACGACGATGGATTAAAAAATCAGCACCACATAACATCGTGTTCATGTGTACACTTCGGGATGAAGTCTGATGATTGATTGCTCTTCATCCCACCATCCGGCATCCAAGCGTCAGAGATTTCACGCAGCACGATAACGCGCTTGAATAATTTTATATCGAATATTTGGCACTCATCAAAGGAAAGCAAAATTTCAGAGGAATCGATCGACAAAACTGAAGCACTGTTTTGCGTCATAGATTTAGAGGGGCCACAGATAAGGGGATGGAAACGTTTTCATCAATCATCATTAATTTGAAAGCGAGTTAAGATTTAAATCCATTTGTCTGTGAAGTTGATCCCATACCGCGAAACAAAACCGGTGAAAATATAAAGCATTCCATTGAGCGAGTTCCCCAAACGATTCTTGTCAAATTCCGATTTCTCGATAGCGATAACAAGGTGCGCGTTCGTTCTGATGCAAAATCGCTTTGATTGTTGAGGGGAAATTCGTACTGGTTAGTTTCCTGAATGACATATGCCAAAGTCGTTTGCATGAAGCGCGTGGTTCGACAGGAAATGGATCACGCTCACGCTGTGTGGTGTAGCAAATTATTAGAAGATCAAACGGCTGAGATAATTGATTCATCGATTCGGAAGTTTAGCTTGTGCGCATCTATTCAAATATTGAAACGTTTTTCCCGCTCCCTCGTTGACGTGTGTGCGCGCAATTTAATCCCTCTGTTCTGATCGAAATCGATCGATATTGTAACGTGGCGAACAAAAAACGCTCTATCACTCCAATGTCATCAATTTTGATAGTTCGTTTTTTGCTGTGTGACATGTGCAAAACAGATACAAAAAAATCTATATTCACAAAAAAATCATAATGCCCGATATGAAGTTTGTTAAAAAACGTTCCATCATTTCGCAATTAACAGAATATTTAGCAACATGTCCCACTTTTTGGCACGGGCTTTTCTAGGGTAGTTCGCTCAACGTTTGTCCCTTCCCAACTTTTGTTTCACGAGAGGACCAAACTTTCCCATTTCACCCTACAAAAATTTGCCAATCTAAAGTTTAGGGGGATTGCGCAAATAAAGCATCTACTTAACAGAACAAAACAAAAAATCGCACATCTCTCTCCTACCGAAAAAGGAATGATGTATTGGGCTACCTTCTTTTCCGGGGTAGGTACATGTTTTACGAGCCTTCCTGCAACTATAATGATGGGGAGAGAGATCATAACTTTACCTGATGAACACAGAGGGGACTGAAACTTTACTAACTTTATCTTTTGCAATTAGATTTGATCGCAGCATGGAACACGTTCTTCGAAAATTTCATGAATTATTATGATTGTCGTCGTCGTCGTCGTCATAATTTCGGTGATATGATACACTTTCGGCTGAAGAGATTTTCGAGGAAGGCGAAAGCGAAAAAAAAAGATGCCGGTCTGTCTGTCGGACCGGCGGCGGCAAACGAAAAAATTATAGCCTCGTTAATGATGATATCAAAAAATTTGCCGTTTACGAGCGTAATTCGATGATGAACATTTTCTTTGGTGAATTTGGTTCAAAGGCGGGCACAATCGGCTGGTTTTTAAATTTCTGGAATGCTAGGAAATCTACTGTTTATATCAACCCAGCCATATTTTACAACTCTTCATGTGAAGGTAATTTTATTCTATTGATTTCTCACTATACTAAAAAATCGACACAAAAAAACGAGTGAGTTTCATAGTTTAAATCCTAAAATTGATATCAATTGAAAATCACACAAATTTCCCAGAACGATTCCCTGTAAATCCACTGTGATGCAATCTTTCCACTTTGCAGTCCGCGCGCACACCCAACCGACACATTTGATGCAATTTTACCAAATCGCAGGGAATAAATGGAATCAAGTACGGCTCAGCACTCGAGTGCGCTCTGTGAGTTGATTGCAAATATATATATAAAAAAAATGGAACGGAACGGAACACGGAACGTCGCAATGTCGTTTGGCGTAAATATTATAGCTATAGGTGTTTTGTCCCCTGGCGAACGAACGAATCGAGCAGATACTTGTCCCATACGAGAGGCGATGTCCTGCTGTGGTGTGTGATCTCACCCCTTCGTCGCGGGGAATGCATTTGTCACCTTCCATTAGCTTTCTAAACATGACGAGGCTAGACTGCCCATAATTGAAAATTCGGCTATTATGCCAAATCAAGTATTCCGAGAAAAACGCGTTTAAGTGTTTGTCACAAAATCTGCATCAAGGCAATTTCCCATAAGAGTGGCATATTAGCCGTTTGGTTTTTCGCATCGGCAGCCAAGTCCGAACACTATTTCAGCAAAATTCAAGTTCCAGAAGATGCGTTGGAACATCTTCTATCACCTGGTGCTAATATCTCGTTTTTGTCAAAAGTGGATATTAGCCGTTTTTTCAATGGTTGGCAGTAGAGGTGGTGTGTTTCGAAATTTCAAAAATAAATCTTTTTCTTCATGATTTTTTTTATTTTGTTTAAAAATTATTCAAAATTATAATTTTAATAACATTAACAAATTCCAAACCCGATCATCTCCACCAGCGAAAAACGAGATGTTTCCATACGAGCAGCACATTCCATTTTCGCGCGCATTGCTCTTGACGTTGAAAGCCACCTTCATAGCGAGTCGGCTGGTTTGGTGACGAGAGCGCGCGCGACCGCGTGGTGCAATACGCATCATCACCACCGCGGTCCATCGGAGTAGGCTGGCCCAGGTTTGTTGGTGGCTCTGTGATCTCTAATGGTCTGGCGCTCTCATGGGACAGGGTTGCTTTTTGGGGTTTTTTGTCGTTATTTGACATATTTTTAACTTTGAAATTTGTCTCTTGAAATATTTTTTGATTTTTAAATTAATAATTAAAGTTTTAGTTGAATTTGTGGGTTATAAAAAAAGTTTTGTAATAACCCTACCCAGTATTTACACTTTTTTGTTTGTTTCGTCAGAAATTTGCTATTTAGTAACATTAAGTACCACTATATTAGTGTAACACTGTTTTCATTGAAATGGCAAAACAATGGCCATCATTTGATTTTTTTCTGATTTATTTGCTATGCGCTAAAAGGCAACCTTATCAACCTTCCACCTTATTGAAGCCTTAAATATGGTAAGTGCCAAAACCACTTAGGCCGTTGCAAATATTTTTAAAGTTTATGTCCGTCGACTCTGAAGTATAAAAATTTAAATTACGAGCCATGGTTTCAACATTTTGAGCATGAGCATGAGCATGAGCATGGTTGACTGCCAATGAGCTGCTACTCCGTTATTGACAGATCAGCTGAAGTTAAACAATGAATCAAAAATGATCAGTGGGAGCCAACCATCCGTTCACTGTTTAACCCCTGAAGACCCCGACTTTATTAGTCAATACCGGCGCCCTCCCAAGAAGCCTGCAGTTCAACAAAAGGGAGGAATGTTAGTCCGATAGTTGAAGTTGCAGACTCATCAAGCACATAGTTTTTCGCTATATACTTGTTGATACCGCTTGAGACCGTTGAATCCACAGCATCTCCTTCAAGCATCACGTGATTATTATTTTTTTTTTTTTGGGTTAGTAGGATAAGGTATTGGCTTTTCGATGCCTCCCGAGCTACGATGCTATGGGGAGGACTTTCATAACTAACCCGTCGGCGAGCCTTCCGAGCAACGATGCTATGGGAAGGTCTTTCTAATAAGCACACCAAAACACTCGCGCACAGGTATTTAAATACTGAATAAATGTAATTTTTCATCACGATTACCCAGACGACATTGATGATATATGAAGGACTTTTTTACAGTCATTTACAGTAACACTTAAACATATTTTAATGCAACAATTCACACGACGTCGTGCCTCCCGATCAACGATGATGTAGGAAGGACTTGAGCAAGCCAATCAGGATGAAACACGAAATAAAATTCTTTTCTTTTCACACACAATGCCACATAATTGACCGCGCGTCACCACCCAACTAATTGAACTGATTTTTTTCTGCTTGTGGGCAAGCCAACCAGGATGAAACACGAAATAAAATTCTCTTCTTTTCACACACAATGCCACATAATCGACCGCGCGTCACCACCCAACTAATTGAACTGTTTTTTTTCTGCTTGTGGGCAAGCCAACCAGGATGAAACACGAAATAAAATTCTCTTCTTTTCACACACAATGCCATATAATTGACCGCGCGTCACCACCCAACTAATTGAACTGATTTTTTTCTGCTTGTGGGCAAGCCAACCAGGATGAAACACGAAATAAAATTCTTTTCTTTTCTTTTCACACACAATGCCACATAATCGACCGCGCGTCACCACCCAACTAATTGAACTCACGAGCCATGGTTTCAACATTTTGATGAAAAAAGTGTTTTAAAATGCATTATACACCTGTCCAGTTGTTTTGCCAACATTAGTTTCTAAAATATCTTATTGACGAAAATTTTATTTTTAGCAAAAAAAAAATTTTTTTGCGGTGCTGTACATTGGAATTTAATAAAAATGCAAAAAATTTTTAAACGATCCCAAACATGCTAAATATCAACGCAGAAAAATGCATTTTAGATTGTTTTCAGTTGATTAGACTTTTATTTTCATGAAAATTTTGAAGTTTTTTGGAAAAATATTTGCAACGGTCTTAAAAATGATTGAAATTTTTTTTCAATTCTTTTTAAATTCACTGCATTTTTGAGTGGATAAGACTTAAGACAATGCATTAGTAAACATGGAAACTTTTTGTAACATTTTCTAGAAAATCGATATCGGTGCTAAATTGTTACGGCTTTACGATCTCTTTGCAAAAAATAAAAATGGTTTTTATAAATGATTATTGTATTTTTTTAGGAGATTTGTTACATCGAATAAAAATCTAAAAATCAAAAACTCTAAAAATCTAAAAATTTAGAAAATCTAAAAAATCTAGAAAATCTAGATAATTTCGAAAATCTAGAAAATCTAGATAATTTCGAAAATCTAGAAAATCTAGTAAATCTAGAAAATCTAGACAATCTAGAAAATTGAAAAAAAATTAGATAATCTAAAAAATCTAGAAAATGTAAAAAATCTAGAAAATTTTGAAAACAAAAAAAAACTAGAAAATCTGTAAAATCTGGAATATCAAAAAAATCTAGAAAATCTAGAAAATTTGAAAAATCTACAAAGTCTCAAAAATCTAGAAAATCAAAAATCTGAAAATCTAAAAATTTACGAATCTACAGATAAAAACGTTACTTAATCCACCCTTAGGTGGTTGGCGCCTTCCTCACATTTAAAGGGTGCTATCCAAAATGCAAAAAGTGCGTAAATAACACTTAAGTGCTCATAACTTTTGATAGGGTTGTCAGATCTTCAATGTTTTGGAAGCGTTGGAAAGCACTTTTGAATACCAATCCAACGATAGGTGAGATCCGGACAACGTTTTCATCAACATATCTGAGATCCGGCCTCCAAAAAGCGTATAAATAACACTTAAGTGCTTATAGCTTTTGATAGATTTGTCAGATCTTCAATGTCTTGAACGCGTTGGAAAGGTCTTTTAAATTCCTTTCTGAAAATGTATAGCATGACGGGGTTTCTTACAAAAACCACCCTTTTTACAATCTTCCGGACTTTTGTTAAAATCGTTTTTTTAGCATAACTTTTGAAGTACTTAACTAAACTGCATAATTTTTAATAGCGACTTATGGGACCTCAAGACGGATCGAATGACGCCAAAACGGACAAAATCGGTTCAGCCAATGTCGAGATAATCGAGTGACAATTTTTTGATCAACATCCCACCACACACACAGACATTTGCTCAGAATTTGATTCTGAGTCGATAGGTATACATGAAGGTGGGTCTAGGAGGTCTAATTGAGAAGTTTAATTTCCAAGTGATTTTAAAGCCTTTCCTCAGTAAAGTGAGGAAGGCAAAAATACCAAAACCGACAAATCGTAACCCTGGCCGGCAAGGTCGCGCTTTTATCCCATCAGCCCCACCCAAACCGTCAAATGTGAAAAGAATGAAGCGCGCACACACTCACAGCACGCGAAACAAAACAGCAACAAATGACAGCTCAATCAAAACACAGTGGGTTGCTGCGCCGCTGCACGGCACTTTTGAAAAAGTGATTTTTTTTTTCGTTATTCTGTTTCTCGCATGCTTTGATTGGTTTTGTCGCGAGTAACGGTCGTTGCCGACGGTTTGTGGTCATTTAAATATAAAGTTATTAGGTAATGTTTTGAGGATTTTTTTTTCGGAAATGTGACACTGATGTTATCAGGAACGATTAAATTTCGAAATTTATTGACGATCTTCGTTTGCGAGTCACGCCTTTTTTATACTTAAAGTATGATTTTATATAAAACATTAACAAGCTGTTTTTCTACTCAATCTAGTAGGCCAGACTTCTATGTGTTCTAAGGAATTTTATTTCTTCTTATCGCGTTGCGTGTTTCCCAGCACAACGAGTCATGCTGACTCGGCACATTGTCGAGAAGTTCAGATTGATAAAGACGCAAAATTAGATCTGAGCACCTCGGGGTGTTCTGCGAATATTGGCAAAAAAATTCGGAAAAGTCACCGTCGGAGGCAAAGATAATTGAGACAAGTCATGGCGAAAGTTTGGCCATGGTTCATTCCTGGAAAGACAATATTGATGTTTAATGATGTGCCGGTATAGCTTTGAGACTTGATTTGTCTGCGACTTTTTGATGTAGTTTTAATCAAATGATAAAAAGAACCTCTCTTTTCAAGATTAACGATAAGTATTTGTGACAATTGATTGATATGATAAATTCACACATTTCTTTTTGCAATAGATTACAAAACAAGATAAACCTTTCAAGCGTTAATGCAATTTTGTTTATTACAAAAAAAAAAAAAACTCCAAGGTCGCTCGCAATTCGGGGAATCTCGTTGATGCCGGCAAATATTTTGGTATATCAATCATAAAAACTTTTTTCCCCGGGTATCATCAGCCTTTGTGCGCTCTCCATCCCTCGCTTTGAAGCGAATTCACGGTGTTTTTTTTCTCGTGGCGCACATCCGTCCAAACAGGAATTTTTATTTTTAGGGAGGTGACGACGAAATTCATTTACACCGCGCGCAGTTTCCCGCAATATGAGCAGCCAGCGTGGCAAAAGTTTCCAGGGTCGCGCACCGTGGTGATGGTCATTTTTCAGCCCAGAATTAAAAAAAATGAAAAAGTTGGCTACAGCAACAGCATGTTTTCGCAAAAGTTTTGCTTTAGATTGTGTCGCGTCCCCGACGTCCTCGGACGGTTCTGGAGGAGTTTCCGCACACTTCCGGTAGCCGTCGTTTTCTGAAATTTGCATATCAACTGTAGCTAATCTGGTCTATCCAGTCTTCGGTGCGCTACCGTGCAGCAGCTACAGAATATTCCCGGGAACGGCAACGAACCGAAAGAGAGCGAAATTATGGAAAAAGAATGAAGACCCGGCCAGGGATCGTCAACGTGTTTCATGAATAATTTAAATCCCAGACTTCCTCCGCAGGATGGATGAATGGGTTGGCTCCATATTTTCCCCCCCAGATGTGAACCACTCCGTCCCCGGTGTGATCCGGAGATGTGAGAAAAAGATTTTATCGTTGGGATGATTTGTCGACGGTCTCCTTGCTGGATGCTGCAGCAGGTACGATGCAATTTACCCAGTCTCTCGAGTCCTGGTTCATCATCAGCGTCATCATCGTTACTGGAATGCTTCTGCCAAAAGAGACCTATTGATAAAACATTTGCACCCCTTCCCCAACGTAGAAACTAGTTCGTATCGTAACTTTCAAAGTAACAACCCACGTTGGAGAGGATTCGAGAAGAACTTCAACCGCCACAGAAAACTCGTCAAAACTCATGTAAACTAATAACGGAGTGAGACCATCGAGGATCGAGAAATTTGCACGCGCCCAAGTGTCTCTCACTTGACTTGCTCGGCGCACACCAATTAGCAGTCCAATTTCGTAGTACACCTGGCATTGAGAAGTGCATGTGAAAGTCGTCGTCGTCGTCGTAGACGACGTCCAAGTGGATGATTTTGGAAAAGCGAAGAGGCGTCTCCAACAAAACTAAAGTGCCAATATATATTAGCAGAAAACCCCCTTGCGTATCCAGTGCAAGTCTCTCACTTGAGCTGAGGGGAAAGTGTTGCTACTTAAACTTTGTCCCAGCAGCTATTGCCTCGAACTGACTGAGCTGGCAGTAGGGGCAAATCGGCTCAACAGGTCTTCTTGGCGTGAACTGCGTGAAACGTAGTTAGGATCTTGTCCGACTGCTGCTGCTGCTGCTGGTGTCTGTCCGTGTCTATGTTGCTGGAGCAATTGGGTGCTCGGTGAAATGGGCTGATTGTTGTTTCGACGGACAATACCCCAGAGGTTCCCCAGCTTTTGGAGTGCGACGCTTGTGGAATGTTGAACATTGAAATTCAAAAATATGTTACATATTTGCCAAATTTCAGGTTTTAGAACTGTTGCAGAATCGATCCAATACCGTGGAGACTCTCCCTTATTCCCTTAAAAAAAGTGAAACATCAAAACTTTCCATCTTCTAATTCCAATTCTGGATTGTTTTTAAAGGTCCCTTCTTTTTAGTTACGTAATGAAACAACGTTCCCTCTACAACACTGCAAGTTACGTTCAAAATCGAGCAGAAATTTAATTTTCCGAAAAAGACGAAGCAGATTTGGAGCTTTGGTGTGCTCGGTAGAGTTGTTGCAAATGAAATGGGACAACTTTTGGATTGATTGAAAAATAAGGGTGATATGCGATTAAGATGTTTGCAAAAAATCCAAATTTTCAGGAACATTTTAGGTTTTATGTTCACATCTAGTTTTTTACCTGTAGAAATCATGGCCGAAAAGATCAGAATATGTCCTACAAATTTGCTTAAGGGGCTACATACATGTAAATCGGCAAAAATGTCAGAGGTTGGTTTGAGCACAAACTTAAACATTTTTTTTAAATCTGTTTTCAGGACATTAATATTAATACATTTTCAACTATTTTCAACTATTATCAAAAAATTTGAAGACATTTGGTTGTGTCATTGCCAAGATACAGCTATTTGAAGTTAGAATTTAACCGCGGAAAAACGAGTGCCACGATATCTCAACCAAAACGGCTCAAAATTTTGGTGAACCGGTCCTGTGTGCATGACGAAGGCTGATTTTCAAAAAAAAAAAATATTAAAAAAAAGACAAAAATATTTTTATGTTTTTCACATAAAAAATCGTTTTTATTTTTTTTTAAATACAGAATTTCAAAATCGGCCTTCGTCATGCACTTTCGAGTCTTAACCCCAAATTTCAGCCAATTGGGCCTATTCCATCTCGAGATATCGTAGCACCCGTAAATCAACTCGGTGTTCAGAGAAAAACGCTCGCAAAATTTGCCAGTTCGCTTTGCGCATTGCAAATTTTCAGCTTAAATCGTCTGTAATTTACTTTAATCAAAAATATCTTCATGAACTTTTCAGGAGTGATTGAGATCATCTTTTAAGTTGATTTAATAAATTTTCTGTAATATGAAATTTTGTGATTTTATACATGTATGTAACCCTTTAAAAGACATTGAAGATACGACCAATGATTGCTGAGATACAGACTCTAAAGGAAAGGAAACAGGAAAAATTGAGTTTTAAATTAAGCCGATATGCGGCCGATTTCCAATGTCAAAAAAATAAACTGTTGTAAAATGTTCCGTTGTTTTGAAAAAATATATATATTTTCAAAATTTTCAAATCAACCCTAAAATTTATAAATAAATACTATTTTGCCACATCAACTATTAAGGTTGTTATAAAATTAGAGGGCCTCGTGGCGCGGTGGTTAGCGGCTTCGGCTGCCGATCCCTAAGTTGCTATGGGGCGTTGATTCGATTCCCGCCTTATCCTCCTGGCGCTTTTTCGTTCAATGTTTGTCCCGTTAAAATTAGTATTCAGTCTGCAAAGACGGTGTGATTGCCTTTTTGTCTTTTAAAAATATTTGAAAAAAAAAGTTTCTGAAAGGATGCAAAGTTTTACGATACTTTCAGTTTTTGACATAGAAAATTGGTCGCATTTTTGCTGAGTTATCGTTACATAACAATCGACACTGTTTTGGTGATGTATAAAAAACAATATTTTTTCTTTTTGATTCTCTTTTAAAGGCTTTATCTCAGCCCTTTAGTCCAATCTTTAATGTTTTTTTTATGAACATTAGTAGGACATTTTTGATATTTTCGAAAACATATTTTTTGTTGAAATTTTGTGTACATATCTCAAATAAACGTATTATTGTTGATTCGAATTCTTTGTGAGATGTCCGATTTTCATAGTCTTAGAGAAAAAAGGAAATTTTCTCAGATAATCAAAAATACTTTTTTAGATGTGGCTTTCCTAAATAAATTTGTCTCCAAAGATGTATTTATGAGTATCATACAAAAATATTTTAAAAAAAATCAGAAATTCATAAAATGGGTATTTTGAGATTTAACTTTAAAAAAATGTAGATTAAGAAAATTGATATTTTTCAGAGTGTAATTTTTTTTCTGAATAGCACTAATTGTATTCTACAACTTTGCCGAAGACACCAAATCGATCGTATAATCCTATCTCAAGATACAGAATTTCATACATTTACACTCCCATTTTTTTTGACCAGCCCTCAAAATTGTATGGGAACTTTTTATCGAAAATCTAATGATGCTTCGTTTGAGATCTAGAATACATGGACAAAGTTTGATCTAAATCAAAATATTATGAATAAAAAATCGGAAGAATAATTTTCGAAAATCTATAGAGAACTATAGATTTTCTTTTTAACCTTAAAACAAGTTGTCCGTAGTGCCACATAATTACTCTCTTTCAAAATGTTTTAGGAACATAATAAAGGCAACTGTCTTGCATAGAAAAAACCAGAGACTACTTTTTTACAAAGTTCTGGTGTAATAAACAAAAATTGTACTCGCACAGATTTCTGAATAATTTTTCTAAAGAATTTACAAATTTGCATTCGAAGATTGTACTTCAAATATATTTGTTATAAATAGTTAATAAATATGTATGGTTCGAAAATTGTCCTTGTTTTATTTCTTAAATAAATGTGAAACATCGAATACGGTAATGTTCAGTTCTACTTAGAGCGTCCAATTTCCCGTCCCGGGAAAAAAATCCCGAGAATTCCCGGGATTTCCCGAAAAAAAATATTTCCCGTTTACAATTTACAAATTTCCCGGGAATTCCCGAAATTCATGCGGAAGTATACTTTTTCCTAACTTTTTGGCACCAATGTTTTGAAAATTAACAAAAAAAAATAAATAAATAAATAAATGGAGAACCTGATTTGATTCTATTTATTACAATCTACAGCTCATATTGAAATAATTAGCTTGTCTGTATATTTCATGCCAAGGTTTATTTCAGGTTTATGTTCAGCAACAAATATGACGCTGTTATGGAATGAAAATAAACTTTTGATTGGTACACAGCAAAAAATCCGATGGTAAAATCGCATGTAAAAACATGCACATCACCTTCGTCAAAATAAACACTTAATATTACACATATTACAATTTTTGCAAACACAAAAAAAAGTTGCAACCGACGGGATTCATTCCCAGCACCAACAGTAAGGACTGGCGCCTTAGCCCACTCGGCCATCAGACCGATGTAAAGCCGGTTGGATAAACGCATATATGAGCTTGGCATTTCGGTCGAGTAGGTTTCCCATTCTGATGGGCTACATATTTCAGGGTGTAAAATTACATAAAATTGCATAACATAATGCAATATTTATTTTACACCCAGGCGTTTTACACGTAGCTGGATTACTACTTTTTTAACTGTGTATTTAATTTTTTTTTACATTTTTTTTTAATATCATTTGGAAATAAGATATTTAC
Organism: Culex quinquefasciatus; assembly: GCF_015732765.1. NCBI lineage: Eukaryota > Metazoa > Arthropoda > Insecta > Diptera > Culicidae > Culex > Culex quinquefasciatus. The sequence continues at coordinate 224,655,454 of NC_051862.1, read as the reverse complement.
CCCTTCCGGCCAATATGAAGACTGAGATTTTTAATCGTTTTTGTTCACCATGACCAAATTGGATGAAAATTTAATTGATATCATATAAATGGGCACCATATTTTATATGCATATATTTCAAAAACTCGCTTCAAATATTTGAAAACTTTGTGATGCGATTTTATGAAATAGTAATTCAAGTAACAAAACACGAGAAGTAAGATTTTGGAGGTGAATACAATAATTATCTTTTTATTCATAAGCTACCATATTCTAGTAAAAATGTGAATTGAAATGAAAAACTTAATTTCTGCTTGATTTTTTTTCATTTCAACTTTATGTGATAAAAAGAAATACTTCTCAACAAATACTAATGATCATTTTTGGAGTTAGTACAATCTGAAAGACAGCTATAAAACAAGAAAATTTATAAATTTTCTTAATGTTGTATGATTTTTCACAAGCAGTCAAACCATTAATTGATCCTAACACTCATTTTGACCATTAAAGTAACTGCTCTATACAGTTTTGTTGCACTATATTAATCAAAAGCTGGATTACAATAATTTTTGATAAATTTAAAATTTCCCGGGATTTCCCGGGAAATTTGCTAAAAATTTCCCGCTTCCCGGGAATTTTGTAACCCCGGGAAATTGGACGCTTTAGCTTCTACTTCAACTTTCCCTCAACAAGACAAGGAAAGAACCTCTGGCCGGCACTCGGAGCCGGGGTGAGGATCGAAAGCAAAAGATGCCGCACTGTTCCCGAGAAGAGTCATCATCGTCATTAGTGATGCGTGTCTCGGTTCAATAAAGTTTACGAACAATTTGCTCAATCTGGATTTCCGTCCGTTCCGTCCATCGGACCATTTTGCCCGGACGATGATTGTTGGTGCGTGTGCTATGGAAATTTTCTGTGTCGAGGAGGTTTGCTATTTTTTTTTTGCGCTCGCTCGTTGGTTCGTTCCGGGCGTCATTAGGAGGGTACGGCTTCTTGGTGTCGGCCTGCTGTTGTTTGCTGAAGAAATAATTAAAACGAGGCTATAATGACATAAGCTGCCGTGCTTAGCGCTGGTTAATTGGTTTGGCTTACATTTGACTCGAGAGCGATGTTTTCAACTTTGTTCGACGCGAGCTTTCGGTTTTTTTTGGCGTTAACCACCGGAAAATAGTTGTTATTGCTTCGAGCCAACGTAATCTTCCACAAAATCTGTCCGAAATCCATGGTTGACAAGCGCTGCGCAAAAAGTGCGTTTCCCCTCCACAGAAAAAAATGGCACTTCATGCGAAGGGGTGGTAATAACTTCTTCATTTACATGTTATGACATTCGAGAGTGTTAAAACGCACACTGATTGTGGAGGATGTCTGTTTGTTGAAAAGGTGTTAGAGGACACTCTGCCATCTGTGTGCCGATGGGCATGGAATATGCAAATTCATAATCGGCCAGCAGCAGTCAACTGACTAGCGTTTGGATTTGCATACAATCCACTCATTCAGCGCAAATGAAGGGTCAAATCTAAAATCCGTTGCCAAAGATAAGCTAAACGTTAGAGTATTTTTTTTAAAGAGGGTGAATTCGTGTGCTAATTTAAAAGTTTCGTTTTTTATGTTGCGAAACGAGGGTTAAAAGTTTAAAATCGAAGGGGGAACGAACGGATATCAATCAAACCAGAAGTAAACAAATGTAGCACTGTTTTGTGCAACACATGTATCAAATCGGATTGATGTGGAGAATCGGAAATGAACGATTATTCTCGGCGATATGCACAATTGGTGAAAGAAGAGTAAGCTTAACCCTTTTCGGCGAGGCCATTTGAATGATACACGATCAATTACGCTTCCAGAATCAATCACGTTGTTGTTGAGGGAGAAAAGGATTATTTTTCAGCACAAACTCGCTACCTGCAAATTCGACACGAAGCGGAACGTTCAAAGCGGCAAATTGCAATGAATAATATTCCGCTTGTTCGATGTGTACTTCCGATTTGTCTACGTCACAGCGTGAGTTCTATGCAGCTCGATTGTGACTTCATTCATCACATTTTAATCATTTTCTTGCTCCTTTCAGTTGCGCCGACTAGGGAAATCTGTTCCAGATCGAAAACAGAAAAATAAATAAACACATCCCTCATGGCGCTGCTGCTGCGGGCTATAGCTATAGCGGGCATAGCTCTGCACTTTCCGATCCATATTGCAAGCTCTCCAATCTATCTAGTAGGCGATGCTTTCCCCCCTACGACCCTCCCCACACCCCATACACGTTTCAATTTAATCTGGACTGCTTTGATTCAGCCCGAGTTTGCCGCAATCGCCGTTATCGTGTTCTAACTTGTACTCACTCGTTCTTCAACTCAGCATGCCATGCTGAATCACTTTGCGTCTCTCGAAAAGCACTTCCAGACACCACTCTTTCCTGATGATTGTGGAGATCGCTACCAGCTGGTTGAAAGAAGAAAAAAAAACTTAATAAATTGCTTACTGAATAACCCATAAATATTGAATCATACGATGTTGTGTGCATAAAACGTTGCCCGCTTTGAGTGATATGTTTTCCCATCCCAGCGAGAAGCAGCTCCCCCGAAAAACGATTCAGTTACATCGGGTAGGGGAGCAGAAAATGGGTCAATTTTTCGCTAGATTATGTTAGTAACCATCCCAACCCCTTCGGCGAGCTCTTTCGTCACAGTAGGCTAGGCCCAATGTTTGGTGGATTAATTTGATAAACTTAACCGAAATGATACAGACACTTTGAGACGCAAATTTTGCCTCACTCTCGGCAGACTAGATTGTGTGTTGGAGATACATGGAGCGTTAAATTTGATAAATTACGGTACTAATGGGTTGCTGCGAGGGCGCTAGACAACTTTTTACGTTGCAAGAAGCAGAATTTATTCATCTCTGACCCTTATTTTACACTTTGCTTATACAACTTTCCCTCTCTTACAAGAGATTCAATTTCTGTCGCGTCAAAGATGTTTGTTTTTGTGCTAATTTCACCCAGCAGCGCAGCAGGCGCGGTGAAACCGCTGAATGAAGTCATCAACGCAGTAAGCCAATTGAAAACGACTTCCGCGCGCGCTCGCCGATGTGACTGATGCGGGTTATCTCTTGTAGTAACCTCAGTAGGCAAGCGAAAGTGTGGTGGCACTGAATCGCTCTAGAGGTCACCACTGAGAAGTAGACGCCGCGCCACCACCACCGAAGAGAACCGCGATTGCTAATTATGAGAAGTTGTACAACATGGCGCGTGGGGGAGGGGGGGAACCCATTGAAATCGATCTGGTGCGGAGCGAACAGCAAGCTTTGCATAGGCTTCTTTGTTGTGAAGAGGAAACCTAAAGAGAACCATGGAAAACAACAGTGATCTGTGTCGACCACGTCGTGGCATACTGTGATTGGGGATGTTTCGACTCTTCGTCAAATATACTGTTTTTTCAAAATAATAAATAATAAAATTTTGAACATCCCTACTAAAATTGCATAATTACGTCGTATTGCCTTCCACCCCCCAAGCGGCCCTGCCCACTCTGATTGGCATCGATGCTTTTCCGATCGCTTGACCTTTACCGTCTAATGAAAAACAATTAAAGGAACACTTTTCGGTCGAGTGCAGCGCACCATCTGAACGGAATTGAAGGGGTTTCGATTTCATTTTCGTCTCATTTCTTGGTCAAACATAAAAGTTCCTCCAAAATTGACCGAGTCAAACCAAACCAAAAAAAAAAAAAAAACGAGTAAAATGCGACGTGATGCAACACAACTCTGCATTTTTATGACCGAATTATAATTCACCGATGTGTATAGACGATGTTACGCGGTTTTATTGTCTGTGTGCCGAAGCGGACGCCGACGCCGACGCCCCATAGGTCTCCGTGGTCCAGTTTGGGTTGATCGGGGTACTTGCCGACTTTCGCCTGAATTCACCCCACGGCCGGCAGCGATGCTACCGAATTAAGTGCTTTAAAATGGGCCTATAATGTACGTGTTTTTGATTACATCGTATAGTAGGCTGCGTCGAGCAACTTAATGATGCGCTCGGGGAGGAGAGGGCATCAAAGCAAGTGTGTTTAGTAGATTGTTGGTGGTTTAATTTTGATGGAGCTTGGTGTAAAATCAGGTTTATGCAGGCATCTTATCCCCGTTTGCTTGGTTCTGGTCTAAACACAATATTTCATTAATGTTGATTAAAAGAAATCACAAATTCATACAAATGCTTCGTTCTAATTTATTCTTTCCCTTTACTCTTTTCAGGTAAGCATACGTGCCAAATTACTAAGATGGTGTAAGTATGAATGTTGATATTTGTGCTTTACATTTTTAACTCTAATACCTCGGAACTGGGACAACTTTTCAAAAAGACTTGAATTGCATTTGTTTATGTAAAAAGTAAACTAACATTCCCACAAAATCATCTAGCTAAATTTAGCTCAAGCAATGGTCAGAGTGTAAACGAAATAAGAAACATTTTGGAAAAGCACAAAAAACAAGTTCTTAAATGTATCAAATTAAACCAGTTTTTGTATCTACTCTACTCTACGTAGTAGAGTCATCTACTTCGAGTAATACTTTTTTTTCAATTTTGCCATGATTGAGAATTTCAAGCTTGTTATTTGAATGCTAAATGCTATAAGAAATAAAATAAGAAATTATTGAAATAATGTTTCAGGTTCAACCCTTTTAAGCCTGATGGGTCATACAGTTATGGTGGATTATTTACCAAGCCTGATCAAAAATTCATGTTCAACCAAATTTTATATAACTTTCGGTAGTTTGGATTGTCTGCTTTCTAAAGTTTTTCCAAGAACGTCGTAAAATTTGTCAATTGAATTTTGGACGATGCATAGGAAATTTTCCATTGCCATAAAGTATAATTTTTGCAATTCCGTCGTGAAACTACTTTCTTTTCCTGTCATTCTTGAACGACGAAATAGCCTACTTTTCTGTACCAAAAATAACAGAATCGAATACTTTTCAAAATAAATGCTGAAAAGATCTTCTTTTCAGCACTGAAATGGGTGCTGAAAAGTTGAACTTTTCAGCACTTGTTTCGAAAAGTAACACTTTTCAACATTTTTTTGATTTAAACGATTTATTGACAAAATACATTTAAATTTAACTTAAAATTTCACTCAATCGGTGTTTTTTGGAATTGCAAAAAATGTTGTATGGAACTCGTTGCAAAACTAGACTTTTTCAGCACTCTTCGTATTTATCCACCTCGGTGAACCTCGTTGGATAAATGTACGACTCGTGCTGAAAAAATACTCTTTTTGCAACTTGTTGCATAAACTACTATTTCAAAGCTAGCCTCTAATTTTTCTATGGGCTTTTTTTACAATTTTCTCATGATTATCTTTTTTTTAAAATTCATGTGCAAAGGTTTGCTTTTCTCATAAAATCTGAAAGATGTCTGTTGAGTTCAAAATTTCTATATTTTTAAAGAAAACGTGTTATGAAAAGCTTAAAATGTGTTTATTAAGTTTATGTTTTAAGCAAGTCATATAAACAATATTTACAAAAAAAAAAAAATTATTAAGCCGATATATTTATATGACTGGTTTTCGATCACAAATTATTTTAAATAAAATAATCACATCTTTATCAGAGCAATTCTATATGAAATCGGCCGTTCTTGAGCATTTTTTTGGCACTGTTCCATACAATTTTGTCAGCTGTCCATTAAAAAAATGGTACGTAAATATTCGAGAATTTGTATCTTTTGAAGGAATTTCTGTTCGGTGGTTTGGTTTGGTGTCTTGGGCAAACTATAACAAATGCAAATTTTATTTCACGGTTTCCTGCCCTTGAAAATTGATCCAGAAAAAAGAGGTAAAAAATCTTTTTTTTTCTGAAAATTTTCATTTTGCCTTTTTAGGCTTTTTACAAATTTTGAATGTTAACACACATTAATATAAGGTGTCACACTTCAGGAAAAAACAATATTTTCCTGAATTTATTGAAATTTAGAAAAATTAATTACAGAAGCTTATCTGCTACAATGTATAAAACATTTTGTGATATTGATTTTTTAACGAATTGAAAATTATGATGTAAATGGAAAAAAAACGATCAGATCTGGGGGAAAACAATTTAAATTTAATTTGTACCAGCCTAATACAAATACGTCACGGAAAATCCCGATTTTTTATTTACTTGTTTTCCCCAAAAACGGTTCATAATGAATTATTCAAAATATGTATTTATATTTTTCAAATATGTTTTAGGGGACAAAACCTACATCTTTTGAATCGTTGACAAATTAGTTTTTAATAGATTACTAAATTTTATCTTTATTGTCACCATATCCTTTTGAAAAATTATTCTTGATTTCAAAATACTTTTTTCGAAGCGAACAGAAAATTTCACAAATGGTTTTTTTTTATCTTTATTCAATCCTCAATGTTTCTTAGACATTGTTTAAGAAAATTTGCTGAACTTTTCGATAAAAACATTTGTGTTAAAAAAAACAAAAGTGATCATTTTAAAAATTGAAAAACTGAAATTTTCACTTTAAATCAAACTTCAAGTGGCTTTATCTTGAAAACGGCGCACTTCAGCAAAAATTATTGAAAGTATTTTTCGAATTAATCAATTTTAAGAAGAAAAAAATATGAATATAATTGAATGTTTGTATGGGTGGACCAAATTGGCCTTTTTGGTCATAGAGAATGTCCCAACAAAGAATAAGCAAAATCAAATAAAATCTATTTACGGCTTTGGTGAAGAACACTCAGGTGCGACAATTGGTTACATTTATAAAAATATATCTAGTTCAAAAATTTAATATTTTTAAAGTATTTGTTTTTATCTTATTCAAAATTAAAATATTTTTAAAGAATGTGTATTTCTAAAAGGTTCAAAATTTAAGTGTTAATTTAAAAAGAAGGAGGGATGCTCTTATTACAACGAAATGTTTAAATTTGTGTTTTAGCCACCCAAGCCGAAAACGATATTCACGATTTTTTTTTTTTTTGAGAATTCCAACATCGTTTGATAATATCGGACTTTTTGACTTTTGGTCACCACTGTATTAGATCAATCCATCAACGTAACGCAGTGCGATGTTTTCCTCAACCAGTGCGATGAACACCACTCAAAACGAAAAAAAATGTTTAGTCCCTCGCAAACGATAAAACCAAAAAAGCACGATAAATCTCCCCGGACGAGCTGCAACACGCTTAACACACCACGCTTCCATCCTCTTGTCTATTTGTACGTCTAATCGCTGCACTCGAGGAGAACCAAACCAAGACAGAGTCTATTTCGCCTTACAGTATGCATTGGCGTGCGGTTCGCGCTCAACTTACCACCAAGAAGAAAAAAAAACTTACAAAAAAAGCGCACGCGTAGTAGGCCGAAAACGATATTCACGATCTGCGCGCAATACGCCTCGCGGCTATTGACGCGCGCGCGCTCTTTCAACTGAAACAACTTGGTTCGCCCAATCAAGGTAGTCCTGAAAATTTGAACAGATTGTTTGAATGGGTTAACCGCCGCCTGCCTGCCTGCTTGGACCATCGGATCCTTGCCTGCCAAAAAGGGTTGCAACTCATATTTTGGTCGTGTGTTACGAATGATAATGATGACGATTATGAGGCGAGGTGAATCCTTCTCGATTTTTTGTCGCTGTTTGATTGCTTACGGTATTTGCTGCTCTGTTTGTCTTGTTTGATTACACGTGGGATCTGCTTTTTTTTGCTGCTGCTGCTGTGCACCGGAAAAGGGTTAAGTGATGCGTAGCTGATGATGAGCTCTGGGGATTTTTTTTGTGTGTGCGTTCGTGTTTTGATCCTTCGGGGCGGATGCCGTACGCCCGATTCCGGCCCGGAGCTGAAATTATACACCGTCGATAAAAATTGGTTACATTCGGTTTGGGCGCGACCGGGTTGCTGCGGTACAATGTTGCAAAGATTTTTTTGCTTCCGCTCTCTCTCGTGTGTAGAACTTTGTTTGCTCAGAGGGCCACACTGCAATCTAGTGATCCTTGCGGCATAAGGTGGGTCTGTTGCAAACCACAGAGCAAATGTTTGCTTTGGTAGTTCAGACTGTTTGCTTAGTTTGTGAAGTTCAGAGCACTTTTTTTTTGTTGAAAATATTATAGATTTTTTTTCGCTAGAGCCACCCTGGCCAACCAAGAAGGACGATCAAAGTTCGGAAGTTGTTTAATGTTTTGATTGCATCCCAAACTTTTGCTTAACCCTTTTCACCCTTCCGCGGGGTGGTGGTGGCGGGTTCAAAAATTAACATACTTTGAAATAGTTTGGGCATTTCGGGAAAAGCGAACATACGGTATGGGTGGATCAGGGCGCTTCCGGCTCACAACATTGCGTTCATTGCCACCGAGCGAAAGTATCTGTTACAAATTTGAGTGTTTTGCTTTATAACGAATCACGTGCATTTATTCCATCCTACCCCCATTGTGAGAGGGGAAATAAATTGTCTACTTTTCAAGTGGTTCCACTTTTCAATCAGTCGCGGCTCACATTCAGGAATATATTAACGAATGTACTGCTTTCATTAAGATCTTACGGCGTTCCTAAACCATTGTCAACACGTTGTTTTATGCAACGCAAGAAGATTTCTGGGTCGGCAATGAACTTTTCGGGGCGCTCGTTTAGGGTAAGATTCACAACATTTTTTTTCCTCTTTCAACTCAACTGCTTTTGCGGCGAGCTCGTGTTGAAAGAAAAGACCGCGCATAAAAAAACTATTTTTCTTGGTGACCGTGGCGTCTGCGTCGTCGTCGTCGTCGTCGTCGTGGGCCCCCTGGAGATAAAAACTAAACGCAGACTAAACAAGCGATGACAATTATGTTTTGTCGGGTTATGAATAATTTGGAATGGGATGTTTCACGCGTTTTACTTTTTTTTGCTGCGTTTATATTAGTACAACCGCCGTTTTGCGTGTGATTGGAGAGAAAAAGGGTAGGGTAGAGTAGTCATCAATGAGACACGGGGAACAATGATAAAATGGCTCTCACAAGTCGTAGTTTCAACCAATCAGGCTCATATTTGGGGGAAAGGTATGTCTACGGGATACACGTCTGCCATATTAGTGGCTTTGATTATGGACGCTCCCTTGAAAAGTTATTCATAAGTGTTTGATTCTGGGGTGTAAAAGTAAATTATGGACAAAAAATACTTTTTCGCTCGTAGGCTGCCATTTACACCAAAACTAATATTTCTTCAAATTTCTTTCGACGTTCCATAGGGATTGAGTTGGGCTACAATGTCCTTTCAGTAGATTTGACCAAAATTTAGAATATACCCAGAATCCAGGGCTGTCTCATTGTTCCCCACTCATGTTAGCCCATGGGTAACAATGAGACACTTTGATTTTTCTTCATTTAACATTTCAAAATCCATGTAAATCTTTCAAAACATGAATTGAAAGTGATTTTTGGCATATTTATAGTGTTTTAACTTCATTTAACCAGACATTCAAAGTTATTTGGTATAAATATATGGATTTTACAAAATTTAAATACTTTTTAGTATAACTTTTGTTAATTAAAGTTTCATGTTGGCAAAATTGCTCTAAAATGTTCAAGGCAAGTTACCTGTAATGCAACAATGCAAAAACATGATGTTTTACTAGAAAAATATTGATTTTCGTAGAGTGTCTCATTGTTCCCCAGCTGTCTCATTGTTCCTGCCAAGTGCGTCTACAATGAGACAGTTGAATAACTCTGGCTGTAGATGTCGGATCGATCTCATATTTTGGTCAATGTTTGAACACACTAAAAGAAATAAAATGCAACAAAAAGCTCATTAAAACATGCTGATGAAAAAATTAGAAAAATCGTTGAAAGTTGAAAACCAAAAGTGTCTCATTGATGACTACCCTACCCTACGTATGTAATAAGCACAGAAGTTTGTTTTTTTTCTGAGACATGCAAAAACTGCTTCAAACTGTTTTTTTCTTCAAATTGTTTTTAAATTATGTTTTAAAGAAAGTATGATCTTCAAAAAACCATAAGAAAGCAAAATCCTGCCAGACAGAACAAAGAAACCTTTGTGAGTGATCTATCCCCTAAAAAATAGGCAAGACAAAAAAAAGAACTTAGGGGTAGCAGAACGGAACAAACGGTGTTTCCTTTTCTATTGGCGGTGCGAATGCGTTAAGACTCCTTCAAGTTCTTCGTGTTTCTATTTTTTCTGTATTGTTGACAGGACACACAGAGCATCAGACGCACGGCTGGTTGCATTCAGATGTGTGTGCGCTGTTGCTGTTGAAAAGCAAACAAGCGTGATGGTTGTTATGTAGCAATTGGCGTGAGACTAGGCTGGTCAGATTATCTCGAAAATTTAAATTTACAAAATTTACAAAATTTACAAAATTTACAAAATTTACAAAATTTACAAAATTTACAAAATTTACAAAATTTACAAAATTTACAAAATTTACAAAATTTACAAAATTTACAAAATTTACAAAATTTACAAAATTTACAAAATTTACAAAATTTACAAAATTTACAAAATTTACAAAATTTACAAAATTTACAAAATTTACAAAATTTACAAAATTTACAAAATTTACAAAATTTACAAAATTTACAAAATTTACAAAATTTACAAAATTTACAAAATTTACAAAATTTACAAAATTATAAAATTTATAAAATTTATAAAATTTATAAAATTTACAAAATTTATAAAATTTACAAAATTTACAAAATTTACAAAATTTACAAAATTTACAAAATTTACAAAATTTACAAAATTTACAAAATTTACAAAATTTACAAAATTTACAAAATTTTCAAAATTTACTAAATTTACAAGATTTACAAAATTTACAAGATTTACAAAATTTACAAAATTTACAAAATTTACAAAATTTACAAAATTTACAAAATTTACAAAATTTACAAAATTTACAAAATTTACAAAATTTACAAAATTTACAAAATTTACAAAATTTACAAAATTTACAAAATTTACAAAATTTACAAAATTTACAAAATTTACAAAATTTACAAAATTTTCAAAATTTACAAAATTTACAAAATTTACAAAATTTACAAAATTTACAAAATTTACAAAATTTACAAAATTTACAAAATTTACAAAATTTACAAAATTTACAAAATTTACAAAATTTAATTATTTTTCATATTGAAAAATTTACAAAATTTACAAAATTTACAAATTTACAAAATTTAATTATTTTTCATATTGAACTTAACAAAATAAAAACAAACCTGATGTGTTGAAATTGCTATTTAAAAAAATCATATTTTGTGTAATTTCTTTCTAGAAGTATAATTTTACCAACCTACAAACCCACAACCCAGCAATGTTACAAATCCCCAAACAGAAGGCCCTTTCGGAAGGTGCATATTAGACTCACTTTTAATCCCCATTCACCTTAAGCCGCGCACACGGCGGCAGTTTTCCTGTGACAGTAGGCGGTGACGCGACAGAAGAGGCTTCCTTCGCGGGCTGCGGAATCTGGTGGTGGAACTTGGGTAGGCGCTGGGGTTCGTGGTTCTATTTGCAAAGCCTGTTTGTTTTCCTACTTTGAAATAACACAAATTGAGAGGAAAACACTCGCTTCCTTGCGGAGTTGTGAGTGTGTTTGTGCAAATAGAACACAAACACACACAAATTCACAGGTAAATATGCCAGTAAAACAATAGCAAAAGAAGAAGGTGCTCTGCAAGTGATGCCTTACTTTCACGGATCGTTTGCGGCGAGAGTATAAATTGAGAAGGATTTACCTTTTTCTGCAAGATGCAGCAACAGCAGCTTCCACAAAGGAAAGCATTTTGCAAAGTCGGTAGCATGTTCACCGCGAACGAACTCGACGTTGGGGGAAAAGTTTTCGTTTTGTTGGGAACTAAATATAGCTTGGCCGAGAACCAGCCAGCCAGCCAGCAGCCTTTCCCGGTGAAAAGCAGGAGCAGGTTCAATTTCGTGGGAAAAGGGAACAACCAGCTTGTGAGTGTTTTTGTCTATTATTTTATTGACTCTCCTGGCGGAAACTTTCTTCAACTGCTGCAGAGAGACGAAAAGAAAAGATTTGCTTTCTTCACGGCACAGGGAAGTCCCCGCGGGCGTCAAAGGCTTAACAAACATTCGACGGAGTCGCCGGCATTGTTTCGTGATGGACTTTTGCGTTCAAGTAGCAGGGGGAAAGCCATCAAACATAAACTATCCTCCCGTTTTCGGCACCAGCTCTCAATTGGTGGTACCCCTGCGGACACACGCAGAACCAAACACACAGAATCGTGGGGTTGCACAATTAAACTGAATGATTTAATGCTTTTCCCTCTTATTGTAGCGATGTTTTGTTCTTTGAGTCGAAAGTTTTTTTTTTTCACCGTCAAAGTAATGCTATTATTACGGCATTTTGACCGATTCACGCTTCACGAGGGAACCAAAAATCAGTAAAGCGCCTCTTCCTGGACCACGAGTTCGACTCTAAACCAGAAATGAAGTGAAAGCCCCTGACGCACAATTCCAGAGAGAAACACGAGAAATAATCAATAAATTACTATTCATCAATTTCATGAAGCGCTCAACGTGTAATCGTCACGCAGTAGGCTTATTTCAGCGAAGAGCGCGTTTAGCCTCAAGCGACAGCAGTCCAAACCGACAGAGAACAGATTGCAGCAGCAGTAGGCGACGGTTTTGGTGGGACAGTGAATTATCGGGCCCTTGTTTTTTCGCCGCGGCAAAAAGGGACCGTTTGTTTTAGGTCAGGGCTGCTGCGATCCCGAACCAGAAAAAAAAATAGCAAATGAAGAGGGTCCTTTTTGGCCGATGCTAATCCAATTTTTCTCTTGGCCGCACAAACAAAGGCTCGGGAAGAGCGGTTTTCGGCCGATCCCCGTTTTTATCAATTATTGTTTGCTATTGTTTTGTTGTTTTATGGTTGATTTTACTTTTTTTCTGTTTCGGGAATTGTGTTCTTTCGAGCGGAAGGGTCTCGCCCTGAACTATTGACATGACGTAGGGTTTGTTGTTTGCTAAAAGTTTTATGGTCACTTCAGGCCCGTTGGCCTGCGCGATTGTTCTGGTCAAGGGATTGCATAAATTATGCATTTGATGGGGCTGGTAGGCACAGTTTTGCCTTAATCTAATGTTTTACAGGGTTTTGGCTAGAGGGAGAAATCGGCCATCAATGTCAATGCGGGTGCTTATCGTTTGATTTATTGGATTACGACTTGTTAAGTTGTTTGAGATTATAATTGTAAGTGGTGTGCTTAGAATGTTCGCACACAGAAAAAAAAATCAATAAGCATGCAAGAACTATTCAGGCATTTAAAAAAATGTTTAACAATGAGGAGTTGTGTTTGATTTATTATATTCAGGAAATTAGAGAATACTTGTTTTGGGAGCAATTTCGTGATTATTATGTTTTTTGCAAAAGTTAATCAGAAATTAAAAAATAGGGAGACAAAAAATGCTTTTTTAAAAAAAAAAATAATGAGAGCGGGTTGATTCAGAAACAATACTTCTTTTCGATATTCTCTCGTCCCTCACAAACATATTTTAAATTGAAACTCTAATTGTGTTCTCCCAATAATTCGAAAATAAAAAAAATGCTTTCTTTTTGATAAAAAGAGTTTTTTCGAATTATTTGGCCTTAAGAAATTTTCCTGCGATATTTGGATATCAGTACATTGAGAGCAATTTTTATATGATTGCCTTCAGAAAATAATGCAAAAAAATATAAATTTTGATTAATAACAATTTGGCAAATACTAGCTTTACTTTTTGCGGTACTGTACATCGAAAATTCACTAAAACGCAAAATATTAAAAAAAATTACTCAATTATATTTCAAATGACTATAAACACAAACGAATGCATTTTGAATTGTTTACAGCTGATTGTACTTCAAATTACATTGAAATTTTGACGTTTCTAGAAAAAATATTTTTTTTCCTGTGATTTTTCAGATCAATTTTGCAGGTGGGAGAGATTAAAACATTGAAAAATATTTGTAATAGTCTGAGTTTGAAAAAAAATGTTTCACTGAATGTGGTTCGCGTTTTTGGGTACTCGAAGCGGATTGAAAAATATTTTCCGCATTGAGCTCTTTGGTCCCGAGAACTTTACTAATCAGTAAAGCTTTCATTTGAACTGTAAATGTATTCAGCTTTTTTTAATGTCTTAGTATTTTTCATTAAATGTCCAACTAATTTATTAAATTAAATGCTAGTGTTTTGGTCGCCGTTTCATTTATGCTCACGTTCTGCCGGAGTGTGGTCTTTGCACGGTTGAAAATGCGCGTTCCGACGCGGGTGTTTGAGCGAGAGAGAGTGTGCGCTTGGCAAACAATAAGCGTCTTTGGCCGGAAGATGACCTTGGACGAGCCGAAGAGGAGTCGAGTTGTGGATCGGTAAAGGGCGCCTTATGTTGGGGAGAGCAAGAATGGCTCTCAGTCCTGAGGGCTTTTGTTAATTTGATTTGGTTAACCACGGTGGATTTTCTTGAAATGGTTCGAACTGTCAAAAATCCACCAAAGCATCTACCGGTGGATACTTTTCTACCACAGATTTTTGTGCGATCAATGTGGTAGATGCTATGGTGGATTTTTGACAGTTCGAGTTGTTTCAGGAAAGTCCACCGCGGTTAACCAAATCAAATTACCAAAAGCCCTCTGGCGGTGAAGAATTTTATCGGGTGAGTGCGTTCCTTGATGGAATAGGGCGAAACGGCGAGACCTTTGTCGAGAGGTGTCATTTTAGAAACCTCTCTTTCTCCATGAATTGTGACAGATGTAACGTCTGGCATCTGTCGTCTGATAATGTCAGACAGATTTAAGTCAGTGTTGCTAAATACCGAGCAAAACTAGAAAGTCTGCAGGCTTGCAGACTTATGATAAACTTTTTTTTTCTTTTAGCCAAAATAATGGTACTTTGTAAATCTGATGCGCTGGACAGGAGGAACCTAAAGAGCATTAGTTTTAAAATTATTTATATTTTTTATAGCTTCCTGGAATCATCTTAAAATTAACTGCTAATATGTATTTATATATTCACTTTATGATTTAATTATATTATACTATTACTTGTCCTATGCCTAATCCTTAATCATACCATTTCCCCATTTTATTTATATTCTATTTGCATAAACTAACGATACTTTAAGAGACAGCCATGGATCCATCTGGAGCATTTGTTTTTAAATTATTGCTATTTTTTACAGCTTCCTGGAATTACAAATTTACTGTCGATATGTTTATTTATCTATTCACAATATGATTTATTTAAATGTTCTATTCATTCCTTATCTTACTCCTTTTCATTAATCTTACAATTTCTTCATAACATATACACTCAACCCCCGGTGGTTGATCACCTTTTCGTTTGACACTTTTTTAGTTTGTACAAGGGAACCATCTGGAGCATTTGTATTTGAAATTATTGCTATTTGTTTTCAGCTTCTTGGAACCATATTGATTATATTTATTATATTTATTTGATTCATTATATTTATTATATTTCTTATATTTATTATTTATTATAATTACAAAACTATATGCTTACTAGATAATACACTACAGACTCAAACTTACACGTACAAACTTCCAAAACAATTATACATTACGCATTCAACCATTTTCATCGGCCCGATGAAATTCCCCTAACCCCCATTCCAAACCTCCCAAAAATATTCCGTTCACTTTTAAAAGTCGCATGGGTTCCCTGCACTTTTGCCACTAGTGAACAACAAAAACATCCCCTCCCAAATCCCCACGGGACTGTATGGGCGTAGCCTTGGAGCACAGTGTGGAAATTTACGTTCTTAGATATTTTTGGTTGTACCGGGCAGCAATCAAATTGTCTAAAAATATTGAACTGACCATTGTGGCACCCCCTACAGCGTGGTGCAGACCCGTTATGCTATGCTATGCTATGCTAACTAATTTATTAAATTAAATTGGTTCAGCCGTTCCAGGGATATGATTTTTGAAAAAAAACCCATCTCAAATCACCTTTTCTTAATTTTTGTCCCGGATTTCCAGAAATTGGAATAAATAATTCACATATTTGTCTGAAATTTCGGATTTGGTTGTGAAAAAAGGGGAATAGTCAAAAGGCTTTTCAGGATTATTTTTTTGTTTGGACTTTATCGGCATAAATTTGGCTTTTTTCTTGATATAATATTTATTTTAAGAATTTTTTTACATGAAAAATATTCATTTTTGAATTCCCTTTTTCACAAAACATTTACTTCCACAAATAACCATAAAAAATGTATGTGCTGCCGAATTCTATTTAAAAATATAAAACACCCATTTTCAAATAAATTGTGTTTTGGAAAACTGAAAAAAAAAAACTTGTTTTACAAACTACTAAAAATGTTGAATGTTACTCCCAAATATTTACCAAGCGAATGACCCATAGGGTTAAAGTTTTCCTAATAAAATCAACTACTCCAAAATTCAAAAATACAACTCTTTAAGCGTATAATATTTTTCAAGAAATCGTGAGATATGATTGCAAATTGGGATAGGCGTTAAATTTCAAGTATATATATTGTCTGAAATTTCATTTAAAAGATCGGCAGTAAGTATAAATTTTAAAAGCTAAGTTATCAAAATGTCAAACCTTCAAAATGTTTCACAAAAAACGGCCAAAACAAAAAAAAATACCAAAAATAGATTTTTTTTAAGGAACAAAACTTGTACAATTGATTGTAAGCTAAAAGGAAACAGCTTAAATTGTATGAAGACTTGTATGGATGAACAGATCCTGAGTAGAGCACTTGTTGAAAAACAGTTAACTATTGTTCAACCATTTTCAGTTAGACAGCTAGTTAGGAATACTGCTGTGTAATTTTCTTTTTGTCAAATAATAATTACAAGTAAACCGTGTTTTTGATTTTTTAGAATTATGGCTATTATTGAAAATCGGTAGATTTTGTATCAAATTTATTGTTTTGACGCGTTTTTCTGAATTGTTTGCAACAATGTTGTATGTAATTAATTAAGGAAGGAAGTTAACTCGGGAAGTTTTGTAGTTATTTTTACGACATAGCTTTTTTATGCACACCTGTTAATGCATTGAAAATTTTCTGAGGATCTTGTACCTAGCAAGTGCATAAATTAGACAACAATTATGCTTTCCTCCCCCTTTCGCTTAACCTTAAACTCAAGCATCTGCGCCTATACGCTAAAAGAGTGAATGAAGTAAACCCCTTCATGATCTGTAATCTATCTATTAAATCTCGCAATTGATGGGCTCATCGGAGCAGTTTGCGCGCAAAATAATCGCTTCCCAAGCAAAAGAGACCCGCCAGACATAAGCAAATAACGCCGCCTTCAGCAGCAGCAGCCCCACGCCGAGAGCGATTTAAAGCCCATGCAAACACACATGTGCGAGCAGCTTAGCGAGTCAGGATGAGGAAGTTGCCGATCCACGATCGTGGTGGTGGCATGATGATGATGGCTAATGTTGATGGATCGCCGTCGAAAACGCGTCGCGCGGCGGGTCAGTGCCTTCTTCGATCGGAGGCGCGCCAGTGCTGCCAGGAAAATGGGTGTTGCGGCATCGAAGTAGTCGGTGACGTTTGGCAACCTTGACGCGGCGCAGCGCAGCCTCCTGGGATCGGGGAGGGGTGGATTGTTATGCTCACATTGGTACAGCTGCAATTCGACGCCTACTTGATGGGTGCAACAGCAATGGTGCCATCATCGCTCAATTCGTGGCATAAGAGGAGACATTGGCAGTGATGGTCGATCATAATTTTATGATAATTGCTCAACTTTCATCGGCTCGGGCGATTGAACTACTTGTGCATTAGACGAATTTTCCAACGGTTTAATTTTATGCGCATGCACCCAACAGCCCATTACAGAAACCTTCGGTACCTTCGCGACGACGTCGACGTCGATCTGATGGCGGATGTGACGGGATGTGATGTTGTTGCTTAACAAACGTCGTTTAGCGCATCATAAACTGCTGGGCTAGGAAGGAGGTTCATGATCATGGTTGCGTGTTTCTTTCTTTTTCGCGATCAACGGCCACTTGGATCCGATTTACATACCGGTCCGTAGACGAAATAGAAAGTGATCCTCACCACCATTGCAGACTTGATCGTTACTAGTCATTATTTTTAAACTCAAAGATGCCCACAAGTTTGTGTGTGTGTGGTCCATCTGTTGCTGTCATAACGCGATTGTTTTGCTCCTCGCGCGAGTATTGTTTTTATCGAAAATTGCGGCTATTCGCGCTGAGGTTTGTGATGATCGCAAGCGCTTTTCGACGATTATGCGCACCCCCTTTTTGCGGTGTGTGTGGCGCGCGATGCAACTCAGTTAAATGGACGAAAAAGCCTTGAATCGCACACGGATGTTGGTTCGGAATTAGGGGTTGAATTCCGAAAAAAAAAAACAATTAATTTCGACGATTTTTTTCCGAAAAGTGCTCTTTTTCTGATCGGGGGAAATATCAAATCCGATTTTGATTTTGGTGCTTCTTCCACTTCCTTTCGGAACAACCGTTTCGTTTTTCGGTTCGGGTTGAGTACGCTTTTTGAAAAAAAAAAAGAGTAATAATGTGTTGCGTAACGACTCTTAAATTAATGTTTCGACAAGTTCTTTGTTGTTTTGTATGAGTTCGTGCTCGGACGACGACGGGGGTTGATTTGTTGGACTTTTGCGCTGAATGCGCTCGATGATTTTGATTTATCGGATTTGGAAGAGCAATTTGGCACGAGACAAGACGCCCGGTGCGCGTTGTTGTTACAATGCGACGATTGGATTCGAAGGGGTCGGCCAAAACATAACAATAATCGGCCCAAGTGTCAGACCATTGCACAGTGGTCCAGATCACAAAATTAAGTGGAAAATGGATTTTCCGAAAAATGGTTAAGTTTTGGAGCTTTGGTGTCTTCAGAAGAGTTGTTGCATATGGAAAGGCGCAACTTTTGGTTTGGTTGAAAATTAGGGTGGTTCACGATTAGGGTGATTTTAGAAATCTAACTTTACAGGAATATTTTTGGGAATTTTTTCGTCTTCTAGAAAGTTGACGGGCTTGCCAATCCAAGCAACTTTGTCGAAGACACCAAAATTTTATCTCGTAATCTACGCCTTCTACGACCAAATTTATAGAAAGCATCTGAGCAAACCTTCAAAAATCAGTTTTTAACCTGGCAATTCAGGGTTTAGTTTTAGAAAAGTGGTATTCGGGGCACTTTTAGAGCTCTAAAAAACAAACATTTTTATTATCCAACAAGTCAATTTGGACTTAAGGGTCAAAAGTTACAGCGATTTTAAGGTAAAAAAGATGCAAATTTAAAACTTAAATATCTCGAAATGGCGCAAGCCAAATTTTAAGCACTAGGTTGCATTTGAAAGAGGAGATCTAGCACTACAAACGCTGAAAAAATCTCAGGGGTGTTTTTCTTTAAACTCGAGATATCTTCATTTGAAAAAGTCTAATTTTCAAGGGAAATCCTTATGGGACCACCCTAACGAATTTCGAAAATTGTCCAAATATTTGTTTTTCCATGTAATTTTGCCCGCTGAATCTGAATCTGCCCTCAGAATTGACCCAAAGTGTCGAAAAATCGATTTTTGGTCATATTTTGGGTTTAAATGATAATTTTACATGGAAACACAAAATATGACCAAAAATCGATTTTTCGACACTTTGGGTCAATTCTGAGGGCAGATTCAGATTCAGCGGGCAAAATTACATGGAAAAACATATATTTGGACAATTTTCGAAATTCGTTAGGGTGGTCCCATAAGGATTTCCCTTGAAAATTAGACTTTTTCAAATGAAGATATCTCGAGTTTAAAGAAAAACACCCCTGAGATTTTTTCAGCGTTTGTAGTGCTAGATCTCCTCTTTCAAATGCAACCTAGTGCTTAAAATTTGGCTTGCGCCATTTCGAGATATTTAAGTTTTAAATTTGCATCTTTTTTACCTTAAAATCGCTGTAACTTTTGACCCTTAAGTCCAAATTGACTTGTTAGATAATAAAAATGTTTGTTTTTTAGAGCTCTAAAAGTGCCCCGAATACCACTTTTCTCTAAAACTTAACCCTGAATTGCCAGGTTAAAAAAACTGATTTTTGAAGGTTTGCTCAGATGCTTTCTATAAATTTGGTCGTAGAAGGCGTAGATTACGAGATAAATTTTGGTGTCTTCGACAAAGTTGCTTGGATTGGCAAGCCCGTCAACTTTCTAGAAGACGAAAAATTCCCAAAATATTCCTGTAAAGTTAGATTTCCAAAATCACCCTAATCGTGAACCACCCTAATTTTCAACCAAACCAAAAGTTGCGCCTTTCCATATGCAACAACTCTTCTGAAGACACCAAAGCTCCAAAACTTAACCATTTTTCGGAAAATCCATTTTCCACTTAATTTTGCGATCTGGACCACTGTGCATTGGCGTGGTCCTCGCCCGCGCGCTGTGGAGATGTGTTTTGATAAATGGTGATAATCGTTTCATCATTTGTCGGCAGCAAATCGGAAGGTAGTTTATTTCACAGTTATTAATTCCGCTCAAGAGTGGTGATTGCGAATTCACGCGTGGAGATGGTTTTTTAGAGGCAAGATTCACGTGATACAAAAAGTTAATTGTAGGTTGAACGAAAATTATTCGATGATTGGACCAAATCGCCCACAAGAATTATGAAATACGGAAGCTTATCGCTTTGTAAAAAAAAACTAGCTATCTTGCGTGATCTTCATAGTGTTATCATTTCAGCTCTTTTAGAAGCTTTTTTTTCATTTGTTCGAAATCAAGCTTATTGGTATCAATAAAACAATAAATTCAAGATATTTATTTATAACTCCTTTATTTTGCGTTTAATCAAATATCACCGCTCATAAGGTTATTGCAAATTTTATTTTAAGTTTTTGCCTCCCTCCTCCTTAAAAAATCCTCAAAAAATCAGGTGCTAAAACTTATCGTTATAAATTAAAATTCATTAAAAAAAACTTATGCAATCGGTTGTAAACTATTTTGAATATATTGAATATCATTTGTAAAAATTAATAGTTAAATTTTTTAAATTATAATTTCAAGCCAAAAAAAAAATTATTTCAAGCCAAAATTTTATCAAAATCTCGTGAAAGAAAAAAAAATTATATATTTTTTTAATTTTTTCATTAAAATTTGATTTATTTTATTTTGCACACTTGAAAAATATAACGAAATTTCTAAACATTATAATTACAAGCCAAAATTGAATAAAAATCTTATGGAAATAAAAATTAAATTAAATATTTTTTTGATTTTTTCATTTTAATTTTTTTTGCTTCATTTTCATTTTTTTTGCTACTGTTCATGGCATTCTCAATTCTCAACTTCTTTTTGCAACTTAATGGTTAAACTAATATTTTATCACCAAGTGTAATTTTTTACAATCATGTGAGTCCTTCAAAATTTATAGAGTTAGTTTGAGCATAGCATTTAATTTTTTTTTCAACTATTCAAAATTACTTCAAATTTAAGTTTTGTGATATTTGATCAAAAACTGACTGACCTAAACTTCTGGTATAATAAAAGAAGTAAATTCCTTTCAAACATTGGATATTATATCGTTTTTTTTATAAATCAAATATACCTCAATTTATGTGTAAAATTTGGAACTACACATCTAGAGTTTTGTTTGAAACGGTCCTAACAAAAAAAAAATAAGCATACTTTTTCTAACTGTCTAATTGTTTCTGTTACAGAAAACTGTCTGAAATATTTAGGTCCAACATTTTTTTTGAGTTTTTGCTACTCATTTCCAAAAAATATTATCAATCCAAATTTTCCCATGTGAACTATTAAACCAACGAAAATGAGCCTAATTGCCCGAGTTGATTTCACGCACCGCAAAAAAAACGCATTCTTTCCCACCCGCCTAAGATTTCTATTATTCAATCCAGCGCACATGTTCCCAAAAACACACATTTCTTGCGCTGGTCAACCAGCAGCCACCGCACCGGCAAAGATCCTGTTCTGAAAGCATTCCCTCGAAAAGCATGCCGACTGAACGGCTGCTTGTGTTGTTTTGGTTCCAACAAGAAAACTGGAATTCAAACAGATTAAAAACAGCTCGAAAAACACACCGCTACTGCTCGAAATCCGACCACCCGTTTTGCGCTTTTCCTTGTGTTCGTGTGCACCGCGCGGTCGCAGCATGCTGCGTGCGCGTAAAGCTTATGCTGGCTATGCTGCCTTGTCCCGTTGTATTGGTGCGATCCGGTCCAATGTTTTCATTCATGTACGGATCCGAGTCGGCGCTCGGTTGTCGTCACAGCCTGCTAGTCAGTCAGTCAGTGTGCCTGTAGCAATCGCACGTTTAGCACGTTGTCGGTCGACACCCCGCGCGCTCGCCTACTACAACCGCGGGATTCGATCGCCGCAACGAAGAATTCGCGCGATTATCAGAGTGTGCTGCTGAAGTTGTGAATGGGATCGCGAAGCGATGTGAGGCAAGTGAAGCGATTCCCGAAGAAGAACCTGTTGCGTTTTTTTCGGGGGGAGATAAGAGTGGGAGTAAAAGAGTAAATGAGGCGAAAAGCGGCTGGAAAGCAAAAGCTGAAAATTGATTTTTACTGTTTTGTGCCCGTTTCGAGTTTCGGGATCGCACGACGTTCTTTTCGTGGGGAGTGAGCAGGACGGCAGGAAGATAACAACACCCCGTGGATTGTGGTGATAGCCGGCTGGAAGCTGTTGTGTCCGTTGTTCCTCACGGTTGATTGATCATTTGTCGATCGACGCGCGCGAACGCAGTGTGCTGTGATTTATTCTGCTACGCTCAGTCTCAGCCTACTCTTGGAGTTTCATTCAGCGCTGACTTGATCGGTGGATGATTTATCTCCGCCGTGAACACAGAGTGTGTGTAGTGTTTACAGTGTTTTGTGGCTGGTGCTGTGTGTCAAGAACGTACACTGGATTCTAGTTCTTCGCAGCGGAACAAACCCTTATGCTGGATATTGAGGCTACCGCACCTTTACAAGTTAGTTGACACAGTGTGGCCTATGAATGTGAGTGATTGAGTAATTGAGTAAGAGAAGCAAGAGCGATCGCGAGCTAGACACATAACCGCACATACTTAACGCTGCTGCTTCGGATTAACAAATCATCTGTCATCTTTCATCAGCGTGGCTTCCACACGGGGATAACAACCAAGCTCATTAATCCGATCAAGCAAACCCATTCATAACCCCGCGTTCGAGTGATTGAACGCACATGTGTGGTCCGATAGCTCAAACTGATTGGATCACTTGAGAGGGCGAGAGCAGCCCAGGGATCTCAACGAACCGATACGGTAGTCACGTGCTACCCATCAACGAGAAACTCATCCATTAGAAAACATCCCTCATCGTCATCGCGCGTCATAACCTACCACATCATCTGCTGCTGGTTAACCTTCCAACGCAACCACCGAAAAACACGAAACGAAAACCGAAACTCCCGACAGGGAAGGTTATCCCAGGAGTTATTCCCGAAACTGTGTGACAAGTCAATTGTGACGACGACGACGACGACGATGAAGTACCTCAGCTCTGGGCACCGGGAATCCTACACCCTGGTCGTCCGCAAGAGGTACATGAAACGAATGCTGTATGTACATATTTTTCTGTGTTTTTTTGAGTGACTCCTTTCTTTCATATATCTGCACAATCCCTTTAGTGAGATGGGCGCCTTTCACAAGTTTCGTGAATTGTGTGCGCTCATCAGTAAAAATAGAGTTGAAACCGCATGAATCGTAGAATCCCAGCAGAACATTCTAAATATTTTAGTAGCCTCTATCGCGCATGTATGCTTATCGCGGAACCAACTGTGTGTTGTGCGCCTTTGAGACGCGCGATAAATGTTCTCGGTGGAAAAGCCGCAAGTATTTCTCCTGAAACAACAAGAGAATCACTCACATTTTTTCCCTTTTATTTCTGACGGTTTTTTGTGGTGAAGGGTTTTAATGTATGCCTGATAGTGTGGTTCACGGTTGTATGACGTAGACAAAAGTTGTTATTACTCATGTAAATAAAGAATTTCGTAGCAGTTTATCTTATTAGTCATTTTATTTGGAAACACAAACTTGTCTTAATCAAAATTCAATTAAATTATTGTTGAGTGTCCTGATTCCCCTTAACAAAAATTATCGGGTCCCCTTATTTTTTTTTTTCAAAACCTGAAACCAAACAAAATGAACGCATTCTCAGCTGTCTCTTTAATGTTACTTTTAATATTATACATAAATTCATAAAGTTGTATATTATTGGGATCGATTTGATCTATGAGCAAATTTCCTGATTCGCCCTAAGGTGACGACTTCCATCCGATACAAATTTCGCTTCGCTTAAAATATTTTCACATAATTCCTTCTACAAGTTGTTTAGAATAGTACCGTACACTTTTTAATACTTTTTTGGTGACGATTGTCCTCTTCCTTGAACAGTATGAAAATCATCGTTATTTAATGATTGTCACCTAAGAAGTCAATGATTGCTACACAAAATTATATAAATTTTGAGAAACATTTGCTTCAGATCATAAATTCCTTCAATATCTTTAACAAGGGTACAACCGACATATATTGATTCATTTTGGAGCAAGAATTCGTAAAATTGAATTAAATACAGAAAATTTCAGAGTGACGATCAAATTTCTTTGAATATGATTGTCGGCTTCACGTTAATATTTGAATCTTTGAACTTTGAATCTTTGACGGCTTCACCTTAATACTCCAAAAATCCAAATATTACATTGATCTTTAGGTGATCGATTTGTAACGTTTTTCGATCTTCCACAAAGTCGTTATTCAGATCGAAACCATTACAATTCCGGAATATGAGATAATTTGTTTGTGTGTACCACCCTATCGCCAACTGGTTGAGGATTATTTCTTATTTTTGTTACCTTTCAACGCTTGTGTTTTTCTAAGTGGAAGAATGACTTGCAATCTCATTTGGACTTTCTACGATTGTACAGTTGAGATAAAAAGTGAATCTTGACTCTTAATTCCAGCTTTTGTGGCTTTACCAAGTTTCGTAAGGACCGCTTCTTGGCGAACTAGATTGACGTGACGTGATAGAACATTTTCATTTTCTTAAAAAACTCCCGTGTCGTATTACATATCAAAGTCCGCGTTTTCCTCGAAAGCCGGTGCACAGCATAATTACTCGAGTAATTACAACATAATTTTAATTGCTTTCCCCCTTCGGGGGCCGCGACGCATCGGTCACGGCGGTTGAGGTTCGCGCCGTGGGTGGTGATGGTTGTTCTCGCCCCGAATGGGTTGATAAATTGCATCTACTCGTAGAAAGGAGCATGATAAGAGTAAAGAAAAAGGACGACAAACGAGCGGACTTCCCATGGTCGTCGCCTGAAATTTAATATAATTCTCAGCGTGAGATCGAAACTGCAACTGACTGCAACAAAGTTGAACCCAACCATCTCCGGCGATGATGATGATGATCGGGAGGAGGGCGAAAAATTATTGGAAATTGCTCCCGCAGCTAGAACCGGGCCAAACTAGGCAAATAAAAACGTCATTATTTGCCTGACGATATTCTGTCTGGCGTTGTGTGTTTTTTTCCTCTGTTTTGTCATACAAGACTTCCCGATCAAACAATTTTCACTCTTGATTGCGTGTAAAATGTCCTGGAGCGATAAAAATCTATTCACACACACAAGGAGACCGATCCCGGCAGGACACCTCGCGCCGTTTGTTTGTCGTCCAAATAGGCAATATCATCCTGGCAGTTGCTGCTCTCCCTGGAGCTACATCGGAAATGGAAACATTAATTTGTTTGTCCGCGCGGTACCTGCGGACTTCCGGGGACGACTCTAGGACTCAATCTAGGACGAACGTGTGACACAAAAGGGGGAGAGAGATTACAAGCAATTAGTCATTTACTTTACTTCCCGAAACGCGCTGAGAGCGCGCGATATGGAAATTATGGTTCCCGGGGGACCTTCCTGCTCCTAGGAATCGTAGTAGGCGGCGCACTGGAGCGTGATCGGAAAAGGAAGTGTTGCGCGCCCGGTAGATTTATGAAGTGTTGATTGCGGAATAATTAATGATCCGTTCCGAACATGTGCACTTTGTGTGTTTGTTTTTTTTTTAAGTTCTTCAGAGCTGTTCCAAACGAACTAAATCTGGTTCTTTTTGTACCACTTTTAAGCAAAGCAGGCGCTGAATCTCACGCCCTGACACAATTTCAATCGGCAGAAGTAAATTTCCTGTTGTCGACAAATTGAATCTTGTACACGCCGGACCATTTTCCATCCCAGTGAACCAGAGAGACACAGCGAGAGCGAACGCCAATGACATTCAAAAACGTACTTTACGGCCACGCCACGCCGTCGTAACGTTTTTCGTTGTTCCGTCGCGCACCAGGTTAGATTGAACAAGAATCGCGCTCCGGCCATTCGTGCTCGCCATAGATAAAGCTCTAATAAATGTCCCATCAACCACACTCCGGTTGCTGCCGGTGTGTGTCGCTGGAACGCAAAAGAGCTCCATCAAGTGTCAGTGTAAAACAGGCCATTATTGCACACGTTGGGATCGGGTGGGCGACAAATTCTCGCGAATAACGACGCCCTCTTGCGTCGTTGCTTCCAAGGTAGCAGCCAGCGTGTAATAAGGTACAGTTTATTGCATCAAACACACCTTGTCCCAGCGAGATCCCGCAAACGAGGAAGCGCAACGACACCTATTATAGATTCATATTAAAACAAGTGCATTCATTACTGCGTTGTCGTACAACGAATTTTCTGTGACCTTCGCCGAAGATGATCGCGCAGTAGGCTGGATGAGCCAACAATAATTGAAGTCGGGCACGAGACATCGTAGCAAGCGTGCGCCGCGCGCTGACACCTGTTTCTTCGGTTGCCAAGGAACCCACCGAACCGTATCGAGGACAACCCATAATCGTAGTGTGCTCTGCCTGCAGTTTAGTACTCATCATGCGATCATATCGGCGGTTGTTGCGACGTGGCTTGCTACGATCGATTCGATCGTACGTGTGAGCAAACCGTTACCATCAAAACTTTTGTGTACCAGAAATTTGTTCTCTACCGTTGCAAACACACAAATTTGACTAATAAAGCAACATATTGCACAAAACGGTTGAGCACAACTTTACAAGTGGTCAAATTTTCCCACAACAGCGCGAGCACGCTCGCGTGGATTTTGACTATTTCTCAACCAATTAGCGCGCCAATCAGAGATTGCCCCTTTCCCACGTGGTTTGTTTACCTTTCTTCGACAAACTCCCGTGTTGGCGAACAAATTTGCTCATTTCACCACCTAATTAGCATCGATGCAGCTGATTGGAGGAGGTCTGAGCGCTAACAAATCGCTGCACATAATCTGCGCGCGCGCTTTATCAATCTCAACGAGGCTCAAAACAACTTCTTGGTTGTTTTTTTCTGAGTCCCTCTCAAAGTGCAGCATTCAAGCATCGTAGCAGGCCGCGATCGTGGTTTGAAATGCGACACGCGTGCAACGTTGCAGAACTACACACACTGCGCGCCTACTATGACCCGATCGTGCCCAGAATGATAACGAAAGTGCGCGCGCCCGCGATAGCGTGAAGAGTGTGCGAGAAAGGCCTGCGTTGATTTATGGATTTTGTGGGTACGGGATTTGGGGGCGAAAAGTGGATTAATGTTTTTTGAAGAAACGAATATGGGCAACATACGCTGCGCGTGGGTTTTGAGGGGCCTCCAAATTAGGCAATAACGGTCACTGCTTTGCGGGGTGAGAAGAGGCTTGTTTTTGCTCAATGCTGAAAGTATGTTTTTGTTTCTTTTTTTTAAACGAGATGAAAAGGGTTATTTCGGAGCGCGCTGAAAGCGAGTTGAGATGTAATCTAATAAAGAACCCGGCCCTTGAAAGGGAAGGCGGAAGAACATGGGCCCGTACAAAAGCGACAGACGAATGTGCTTTGATGTTAATCTTGGGCAAATAAATAAAGTTGTATCATTTCCAAAGAAGAACGATGCTGCCGCTGCAGTGCAGTGCACTCCACAATTGTTTTCTCCCAAAGGTGAGAAGAAAACTCCCATAAATCTTGGCTTTTTCTTGTGATGTTTTTTTCCCGTGCACTCGGATTCACGTTTTTAACCTCAAAACTAGTTTATCTTGTCACCAACCTTAGAACTTCAAAGAAAGTTTCAAAGGGGGAAGAAGGAAATCTAGATCGGAAACGATTGATAACGCCACGCTGCTCCAGTGACATTTATTACCCAAACTGACCGGATTTTCTTGATTTTCCGTTGCGCCGTCAAAAAAGTATCATTTTACCTTTCCTCCTTTTTTTCTGAAACAATATGGGAGAACTCGACTCGTCACAAGAACCACAACGCCGGTTTGAAGTCGCAGTAGGCACATGTAATTACCTACAGCCGAGTTTCAAACCGACCGCAGTAGGCTTGACCACCGCCAAGTAGAGCACATCAACGCACGCATGCATGCATATATCACGCCGGGCATCCAGGCAAGCGTTGACCGTAATTTAAGAACCGTCAGTGACTGCTTTGATGCGTAAAGGGGTCCGTCCGGAAGACGACCGACACGAGAATCACGTAAACCAATACGCATTGTTTTTTCCCTGGTTTTGGAAACAGGGGACCGGGGGTTATAATTAGAGCACCACAACATGGCTTTGTTCTGGCCCCGGAATCTCCTTGACTCGACTTTTGTTAACATTAATTTCAAGGGTCGCCGGTTCTTGTGCGTTGCTTTCCAAGGGTCCCGTAGCCTGTCTTCACCTTCCACTGTGCGGGGCCAACTCGGAGGGCATTTGAGAACTGAAAAAAGTCCGATTGTGTAATAAATAAACGCTAAAGTGTTGTTTTATTCTTGTATCGGAGCCTGCTAGCCGAGGAGGTAATTTACAACCTTTGGTTTGTCAGTTTGCTCGCATGCTTGGATCCGGCGCTCACGCTTGGCTAGGCCTCCTGTGATTCTATCTCACTCATTTGTCTGTTTGAGGCACTAAAATCAAACTGCGTGAAGAGTCGTCTTCTTTCCGCGTGTGCACTTAGCACACAAAATATGGCCCCGGAAAGTGCATATTTCTCTGGCCATTCCAATGAATCTTGCGTGTCTAAAAATGTGTCGAGAGTGCGAGTGAGGTGAGAGGAAAGTGTTTTCACCTACCGACTTGAGCTCGATTGGCATCGAACGATTGGTTTACGATCTGTGCTATTTTTCGAGGTGGGCTTTCCTCATCGCATCATTATTAATATTGATTTTTTTTTTCGTCTACAAATCGGAACATTTTTTACGACTCCCCACCGAAAAGCCACCTATCGCGTCGACGTCGTAGGTGTCAACAGCTCGTATTTGTTCGCGGTTTTACGACCGTTCGGCCGTTTTGTACCACATTCCGAGCGGGCGGTGTTAATCGAAAAAGCGACCTTTCCTAACTCAAGTTTTGACCATTTCGTATCGGTGGGGATCTTTTAATTAGCCAAAGCTGCTCCTTTTTTCGGGAATCGTGATAAAATATTGATGCGTTCTTAAAATCACATCAAACCCGCCTGCTTTGTCTATGAATTTCAAATCCAACGCCTACTACGTGCGACGGGAAGTTTTTGTTTTGCACCGAGAAACCGTTACTCTCGAAGTCGTCGCATTTCGTAATCGATCACGACGATTAATCAATGCTAATTAGGCACCACAAGTACTTATTAGTGCATGGGTGTAATTAACACCCCGCCAGCAATAGTGTTTCTGAGGAAATGGCCCACCCGACAATACCCGCAGAAGGTTGAACTCGGCATGACCGGAAGTTTTGCGACTCCATAGTTGGAGCCCAGTCAAAGCAGGCTGGGGAACAATAACCAAACCTCCAACTTGGGCTGGTAGGGTAGTTGGCCAATAGTTGTCCAAATATGTTAATTTTCTTGCGAGAGTTCATGGTTTATTAATTATTGATGCCGAACAGAAGCAAACTTCTCACAGAGTCGATCACAAGGTATGACACTTCCTCTCCCATGATTCGGACCCTTTCTACGGGTGGTCCTGTTCCCACACTCTCCAAAAAGCACTTTTCCCTGGCAATAAAAAAGCAAACCAAACAACATCATCAAAAATACATTTTCCTAAACACATTCCCAAAACAAAAAAGGACCGTTCTCAAACTAGCAAATAACACCAGCTTTAAAAAAAAACCTCAAAGGAATCGGAATCCCATTAAAGGACTCCTCCGAAGAGGGAGGAAGCTAAAATCGATCATTATTTTGCCATCACTCTGCCGACTCGCAGTGGGAGTCCGGATGTTCGGTACGAAACCGCATCGCCCAGCTTGGAACCCCTTTTTGGGGTGTGTTTACGGGAAACTTCCAACTTTTTTGCCGCGACACCACGAAAGCCAAGAAAAGTTGGAATGTTTCAAGTGTGATGTTCTTTCCGGCACTTTTTTCGGATGTTCTGCAGCAGCAAATGGTGTCAGCGAAGCTAATGAGTTGCTCAATCGCATTAGGGGGTGCGAAAAAAATTGGGTGACTTTTGACTGCTTTCTTGTGGTGGGAACTTTGACTGACTTTCTTTGGGTTGAGAAAGAGAAAAAAAAATGACGAAAGACATTTTTCTCTAGTTTTTGTTCTGCTTGTGCCAAATTGTATTGATGGCCTTGATGGTGAGAACGGAAACGGTTCAATTTATTCCAGCAAGTGGAGGCCAATTTGTAACCGATCCTAAATACCTTGAAAATTGCCTCCGAGTCGAGTCGAGAACTGAAAACCTGCTGTGTCCAATCGTAAAACGGCCTCGATTAAAACAAATAGAAAACCAACCCACAAGTCCATACTAGCAGCGTAGAAGATTCCTTCCTCGATTCGTTAGACGGAGGTGGGTACCGAAATTAGTTTTGGGACCGTATTTGGACCCTCGTGCCATGGCCTCTCGGCATCTCGTGGAGCGAAAAAAAAAAACTTTAAATCACGCAGAATTGCGCAATGCTCCGGCGGTGTGAAATCCAAACGTGTATGCGCGGCCATTCGCACCCCACCGATAATTTATAATTCCGAAAATTGCACAACAAACACACAATACTGTCCATCACAAAAGCGCGCGCGATGGTGGTTCCCATGCTGTGCGGTGGGGTCTTTCATAAATTGCGTCACTCCTTGCATGATTATGATAACGGCAAATTTGTTCCAAAAAGCGATCAAATATCAATTTGCCACGAGCATCTCAACAAGATGCAAAAATATCATCAAAGAACGAATAACTCTCGAAAGCAGCTGTGCATTTGCCATCGCATTTTGCGCATTTGTCGCGCGACCAGCAATATCATCAAAGTAGGCTCAGAAAGACGCACTCTCGATTTCAAGCCTTTCAACCAAAGTGCAACTTTTTAGCGTGTGATCCCGGTAGGCCTCTCGACGTGGCAGCGCACACTTGGATCGTGATGCTGGTCCCGAACGAGTGACACTTGACTTTGGCTGAAGGAGCGCTCGCGCGAAAGACATCGTTTATCGATTTTTACCTTTTCGCTTTCGTCGATTAAACAGCGATTGTGTCCTTAATTCCAGCTTAAACTTTTCACTTTTTCCTTCTTTCATTCACTTCAACCACCACCAACTATTCGAGTCGACAACGGCCTCTTATCGTTTCCGAGAGTCTTTTGTCGCGCGAGATTCTTAAACAAAGTTCCCCCTCGCGTTTTAAAAGTTGAAGAAAGTTCCGTTTTTTTTTTCGGAACCCTCGACATCGTGAGCAAGTAAGACTTTACCGATCTTTATAGACACGTCGACGACGTGGGAAAAATCGCGAAGCGGAGTTGGTTATTTGTTCTGCGTACCGGCTTCCCTAATTTTTTAATGTCGCGACGATGCAAATTAATAAAAAGTTCTTCTTCTTGCTCTTCGGGGAAAGTGTATTCAAATGTCGGAGGGTACCTTCGGCTTGAATGCGGATAAAGAAAGTTGGCACGGAGAAAGGGGCGCCGGGGAAAAATTAGGGGTTGCAATTCTAGTTCTGTTAACTGCCTGCACGGTCTTTTAGCATATTATTCGTGTCCAGGGCGCGGTGAAAGAAGAAGAAAAAACGCACAGTCATTATTGTTATGATGTCTATTAAGCCCTTGATTTATAGATTGCAACCAATTCTCTCAGGAAAGTTAGAATTCCTACGGAGTTGCTTGCTGAGAATTTGTTGAGAAAATTTCCTTGTCTGCGACAAGAAAGTCATGCTTTTGAAAAGTTCCCCAACTTCGGAAGTTGCTGTGCGTTTCCCACCGCAGTAGGCGCACTTGACGCGCGACCACTACTTTTCCGATTAGCAAGCCATGCTTTTTCCATAGCTGCAGAAGCAACCGTACGTTTGCCATCGCAGTTGGCGCACTTGACGCGCGATCGATGCTACTGCGTACGAGCCTACTTTGACTGGTTTCAAAGATTCCAAGACTTTCCCAACATCAAGACCAATTTCAAACGTAAAAAATAAACGACAACTTCCTACCGTTTGTCCCGCATGTTTTCATTTTTTTTTTTTTGCATATCCCAAATCTCAACACGCATCACGTCAAAATCCTGTCACCGTTTGAAGTCTTCCGCGGCGGTCCCTCCGGTCCCTATACGCAGGTGATAAATTGTGGTCTTCAAGTGTGCATACAATTGTACAAAAGCGCGAAGAAAGAAGGAGAAAGTGGTTCTGAACCTGACTGCGTTCTGCGCCAGGAGGGGGAATGGCACCGGTTTTTTATTCTTTCAGATGGCTTCTTAGAGAGTCCCGGGGGTGACTTGCTCAATAGAGAGAATCGGTTACCTGCCGGAACGATAACGAGGGAATCGGATAGGAAATCCGATTTGGCGAAAAGAAGGGGGAAATCCTTGCCTCAATCTTGATTGTGAAACTGCCAGCTTAAACGGTTTCCTCCTCGACGACGTCGTCGACGTCGACAGTTGAAGAAGTTCTTGGCCATTGTGTAGCATTTTATTGTTATTACCTTATTTTTATGCACTTTTTCTGGTGGCACAACTGCTTCGAACTAGGGGAAAGAGGGACGACCATCAATCAAGCACCATTAGCATGCCGATGATGACGGCGAAAAGATGCATTTCTTGCGGTGCCATTGCACTGCGGGTCGTCGTCGTCGTCGCCTGCTTTGCCCAGAAGGAGCAAATATTTAAAAAGGGATAACTTTTATTGATTCCAGTGTTCGAATTCCCTGCGTTGGGATCGGTTATAATTATTTATTTCCCGAGCGGCGCGGTTTGTTTGCGGTTATAAATCTTGCCACTTTCCCAAGGTGGTGTCCCGAAGGCATTCGCGCAAAAACCGGCACTTCTTTTGGGGAAATTGTTTGTAAACTTTACTGCCGCAGCCCCGGCCAGGTTTGTTCATTTAAATTTTATGACCCCGGGGTTTGTTTACATTCTTCGGTGGCAAATTTCACGACCCAGCGCGCTATTTGTTTATTGCAAATTAATTTAAATTTCGACCCATTACATTGTGTATTTTTCGGGGTGCCAGGGAAGTTTTTGTGGATCACTGAACTGTGGCAACCCGCCAAACGCTTGCTTGGATGTTTAGACAAACAATGCTATAATTGGGCGCGCGCGCGCACGCTGGACCGTTTGTTTTGCGAGATTTGCCTGCGGGAAAATTGAACCAGATCCACGATTTCGATTGATTTCTCAACGGTTTGAACTCTCCCGGAATTGGGAATACACATGCCGGCTCACATTTGGGTGCGGGTGCAGAAACAAAAGTCGGTCGGTCAGGATAATTAGCTTGAATGAATCGTGCTATTTTTCGGGGGGTTTTGGGAACGTGTGTGGTCTACATTTCAAACGATCAAAACTGGATTTAATGAGTCGTTTGAGTATGGATTTCATGCGTCGAAATTATATCGATTTGCTGAAGTTTCACCGTAACCTCTTAAAACCATAACAATTTTTTTTAAAGAAAGACAGCCACGATAGTTTGCTATGCCGTTGCCACCGCAGTTGGCGCATTTTGCACGCGACGGACGCTGTCCAGATTGCATTCTGGTGAGTCTTTCGCGCTGTACAGCTACCATCGCAGTTGGCGCATTTGACGTGCGCTGTTGAGTGACAATCTCTTTATTTTTTTTTTTTTACAAAATGCATGAGAAAAAAAGGTTCTTATTGTCAATTTTCAACATTCACCATCTGCCAGGGTATTTACGAATATGGACTCATTATACCACTAAAAAACAGCAAAAAACGTTCATATTTAATTGCGTTCAACAAAAAAACTCATCATAACATTTAATTATGACATCACCCGTTCCACATCACTTCCAACCTCCAACAGCATTCAAATGAATTTTCAATTGACAATCCCAGAGGACCAGATAATCTCGGATTTTGATTTAAATTTGTACGGTTGCATTGCGCTCGCGGGAACGGTTTATTTGAACAACCGACCTTTGCTGCACTTCGGGTGACAATTTGAATATTTGCTTTTTTTTCTTCGCGAGATTTAATCTTGAAACGATTTTTTCTCAACTCTCTGTTGTGGCGTTGATTTTCAATTAGTTCAAATAACACTAGCTTCGTGAAAGGGGCGCGCGCTTGCGCGATGGTGTTTAGATTAGATTGAAGAATTATAAAGTTCAGTTATTTCAGATTTGCTAGTGTCTATCCGGTCGTGGGTTCGTTCTGAAGAGATTTATCGGTTTGACGTGTGTGCGTTTGTTTGAACGGGTTTTACGGCTATCCCGTGTTTGGGATGTCGGAACAAAAAGTCAAGAGGGGCCCGATAGTCACAACAAAACACGCACATGATTGTGGGCCAAGTTCAAGAGGAGCTGCGATGCCAACGAGACTCGCTCTCTTAAATTACTAATTTATTCCGGTTCGTTTGTTGCTGTTTTTACTTTTTAATTTCCACCCATCACTGGGAGTGAATTTGCATACGAAATGAATAAAATATAAACGGAAGAGGCCATTACCGACCCCTCTTTCTCTCTCGAATAGGAAGGTGTACATCTGTTTTGATTTGGTTTGGAAAGAACTCGCCAAAGTGATAGGTTTATAAATGGCGCGGGACGCACAGAAATGGAAATTATTTATGCGACGTCCCTTTCGATTTCGAAAACGATGCGGGTCGGTCACTCTTTCGATCTGCCAAAGTGGTACTTGAAATCACTGCTGCACTAGTACCTATAGCACTGACTGACCTACTTGTTATGCAAGTACGGCATGAATAATGGACGAGCAGGAAGATGGGCACTCGGCTAACTGCAGATGATCATATCCAGTGTGCCTACAACAAACGCAAATAAACAGAACAGAATAGAGCGGACTCGGACCACTTCAAGCGGCCTCACAGCAGGAGTGAGGACCAGTAAAAAAGGGTTAAATTTTCCGTGTGATGAATGGAAATTCATTAGGCTCCGGTTTCGACGCTCTTTTGTCCGTTGCTCACTTTTTTTTGCTGTTGTTGCAACTCTTCAGAGTGGCATCCTCCACTCCCTTTTGGACCCGGGCGAGAAAGGTGATTGTAATTATGAAAATTATGATGATGCACCCAACAACAAACACCGCTGCAACAGTGACGTCATCCTGGACATCATCCGGAGTAGACAAACAACAAAACGAGAACACCGGATTACAAACAGCTTATACCACTTCACAGAGTTCTAATGCAGCGCTCTCACGTTGGTGATGGCGAAAAATATTATTATGCATGAGAGGACCTCTGGTCCTCCGGTCACATCGATTCAGCAAGGGGATGCTGCGACACCTCATCTCATCATGCGCATCCCCGAAAAAAAAGATAAACACTTCAAAACGCTCATAATCCTACTCTCGTCCAAATCTCGCATTATTAGAGGGTGCGCGCAATAAGCATGTTTATATACATACATACACCTATTTGCGCGGCCTAATCCGCTGATCCGACTGGAAAGGGAGATAATCTCCACTTCTTTCTTCAACAAAACCGAATCGCCAGTCGGCGCGGTACTTCTAAATTTCAAGGTCTTTTCGACCACAACCAGACGAGGGGGGAATGTTTGTTGATCGATTCCTTTCACTATCCATCGGCAAGTCCATGTCTTGGCCGCCGTATAATGGATTTGTGATATCGATCTTCCCCCTCCTTATTTGGAGGTATTTAGCTCCACACCATTTGTACGCTGTTGGGAGCGCGCGCGAAGGGTAATTTTCGGTGTGAGTTTTCTGTTTTTGGGAATGTTGAGGACCAAAATATGGTAAGCGTTGTGAATTTCTTGTTTGGCGCGAGCAACACGTGGAAGCTGCTGTTGTTGTTGGGGGGCTTGGCCAGGCGCCAATTTTTGGCGTTTTTTGTTGCGCGATTGGTTGATCGATAGATTCCTTCAAAGGTCAGCGAGTTTTTTTTTTGTTGTGTATTGATAAATTGGAGTATGAAATCATGTATAGATACAGTGAAGGTCGTGACAAATGGAAAACAATTATCTTAATCGATTTGTACAAGAATTGTTTGAATTTAACTGGAAATTTGAGAACGTTTGTAAAAAAAACACAGCCCAACATGTTTGAAGTTGATGTCAGTAAACGCCTCAGTTTTGTCAAGGTATGATAGATTTGGGCTCCCTGATCACGCTCCATCGGTGGTTGCTTGTTCGCTTATATGACATTTAAACCCGAAATTTTCAATGTTATTTATTGGCAAAAAATTCAGTAAAATTAAATTCTTTCGATTGGAGTGCGTTCAGGGAGCCCAAATCTATCATACCTTGACGAAACTGAAGCGTTTTGAACTGAGAAATTCTAAATCGTGATTGGTTCATTGAATATAGTTTTTGTTGCTATGATTAAGAACTGTCAACGAATGAAACTTTAGTCAACGGATTTAATTATAATCAGTTATAGTTCTTCCCAAAGCTCCACCTACAAAGCCTTGATAAACACACCAGCTTCCTTCGAAGCTTCCTTCAAAGGTCACACACGTGGTGCACCTGAGCAACGCAACCAAACCCAGCCCACGTGCCCCCTTTTCATCCTGTGTGATCCCGAACAACATCGCCTAATTGAAGTAGTTCCGCAAGTGAAAGTTTGCCTCCACTCATGCAGAGTCGGCCGATGAAGATGTCTTCCGGTGAACAATGCTCGCTCTAGATTTCATTCTAGGTGATTTATCTCCAATTAGAACGCCTATTCAGGCCTCGTGCTGCAACTGTTGCGAAAATTATTATTATCCTCCACCCGGTAGGGTCCGGCCCTTTCGGGGTTTTGTATTGCCAGTGTGTTTGAATATGCATTCATTATTATTATTATGCATATCCCCCTGCTGAACAGCACACCACATTGCACATTCCGGCTGCACATCCAGCCCCGACAGGCCAGACCTAGATTTAATTTCACGCGCAAAAATCCCACTCCCTCTCGTCCGGTTCGCCGTGGCGAAATGTCTCAATTTGGGAGGACTTTGGTGGTCGCCGGTCGGTCTAACTCGGTCCAAACTGGACCATATACAAACTCAAACAGTACACAGCAAAAAAAATGTGTAAATTTGGAAAGTGTAATTTTAGACTGAAAAAGTAAAATTACACCAGAAAAGTGGTAAAATTAAACATTTTCAGAGATAAAATTACAATTTTTTTCTGTACCTATTCCCAGATGTAACAGAACCATGATTTTTTTTACTGTGTATGTTGACCAGGTCTGCTCGCTTTGGCCGCCCCGCTGCGGTTGACGTTAGGGTGGTTGTGACCGCGTCTGTCTGTCCGTTCGTTTAGTCCCCGCTATATTGCGAATGCGGTGAGTGTGCAGTTATTGCGGTTGGTCTTGTTTCATATTTCAATTAATGTCTTGCTTTTGTGTATGCGCCTCGTGCGCTGTTTCCGTTCCTCCCCCGAAAAACATATTGCGCTTTCCGACGACGCAGCGCAGATTTCGAAATCCATACCCTTGTTGTTGTGCCTGACAGGAGTTTGGAATCGAAACGTCGTCGTCGTCGCGAATGTTGCTGCCTTTAAAAGCTCGCCTTTGTGTCTTGTTCGATCCGGGGCGTATTGTTTGGCGTGTGTGTGTGTATCGTGTAGCACGCTCATATCGTTATTTTCCTGGCAGACAGTCAGACAGACACTTTATGCTCGTTCCAATCCGTGTCGCGCAAGACAACACCAGAAGCTTCGACGCACAGATTTTAACGAGCTATCGAGAAAGGATCGATTGGCGGGGAGGTGGAGTAGGCCGCGTGACCCGAACCACGCCGGGAGGCTGCAGAAAGCGCCGTTTGGGATTAGTTTATGGGTGCTATCTAGTAGTCAGCGATCAACGAGCGACGATAAGCCGCGGGGGACGCGCGCCGATATCGCGCCAGCATCACGTGCCATCTAGTAGTCGCGCGTGGTTTCGACTGCGGGACGATCAATTTCGCGCCAACGGTTTCGAATTTCCCAGAATGACATCTAGTAGCCGTGGCAGGCTCGGTTCGCGCGCCAGCGCGATCAAATGCGCATGGTCTTGGAAATTTTGTTTGTCTTCCAGGGAAATTAAAAGAAATGTGCATTTACTTCTTCGATTAGTTCTCAAGAATTTATCGACTCATGTGGAATTTCTCACCGTAAATGGGTCATCGGCGCGGCACGCCGCGAAGGGGAACTCACATGAAAGATCATCACGACGCAATCCCTGACTCACTCCTCAGCTGCGCTGGCCAGAATTGATCACCGAATTATGCGAGCGCGCTAGAGCTAGAGAGGTTCCGATAAAACGATTACACATGTCTCACATGTTGCTCCCTCCACCACTTTTGCATAATTTTCGTTTCCAGGTTGTTTATTAGGCACGAGCGTATCTCCCTTTGGCGGATCAAATCTCTAGGTTGATTGATCTCAGGAAAATTCGTCGCGGTGAAAATTTTCACTGCACAACGTCGGGGTCGCGCGATATGAATATTTGATTGATACTTGGTTCGAACACATTGGGAAAATCGGCCCAACCAACCATTCAACGCACGTAATAGATCGAATGTCAGTCCCATTTCCCCCGAATGGAAAGAGGGAGATGCCGCCGCGCGGTATCAAATATCCTATAATTTGAATTTAGAACCCATTATTGGTAATTACAAGGGCTTTAGTTGTACCTCATAATTTAGACGCGCGCGGGTTAGATCTCGGGGGGTTGATTTCCATACGGCGCAAGCTCAAGGTAATAACGTGCGGTTGGTCGCGGCTAATTGGTACTCAAACCGCAACACTCTGCTTAAGGTGACAGCCTGGTCTCCGCGGCCGCAACCGCAGTAGCAATGATCAACGGAATTTCTATAATCGGCTTATTAATTACGAGCGATAATTCGATCCCACGACGAAGTCGTTGCAGCGGTCAAAGGTGAAGCTCTTTTCGGTTAATTGTCTCAAGGTTTCTGCCTCGCAGCCAGGTGGCCAATCAACTGCCATTCCATCTCTCTCTGTCGCTAACTAATATAGTTGGTAGCAGGTAGCCGCTCGAAGAAAAGTTAATTAATGTGTTTTATTTGGCTGTTTTTTCCTCCTTCTCTCCTTCAACTCTCGTTAGGAGGCTTGGAGTAACTAGCCGCAGAGACATGTGATCGGACTGAGATCTCGTTTGGGGGGTCAAATTTTGCAAGCTGTGAAACGAGGTCAGCCGAAAAGTTTACGGTAGCACACACCTTGTCCTCCCTCGTACGTGTGTGCACCACCCTATTTGGAGCAGCAATTTCGTGGACCGTTAATAATAGGCTCACCCGCACTAGGTCTCGAATTAGCTGCTGCTGCTCGTTGACGCAGAAGTGTGCCAAAGAGCACTCTCATTACACACGATGGGTTCGTTCTTATGCCCTCGAGGAGAAACGGAAGGTAATTCAGAACAAATTTGCTTGATGAATGGTTGAATTACCAATCCCACTTTTCTCGGCGCGTTTTGTTTATATCGCCCTCCTTGTTTTGTGGGCTCTTTTTTCGGTGTTGAGAGCTTCGATCTTTCTAATAAATGGTAATAAATGGATTGATTTATTCGCCCTATAATTTTTTTTCCTCTCTCCTTCGGTGCGCCTTATTTCTGCACCGATTGGCTGCATCTCGGCACTCGAGTTATTGATTAAGAGTGGTAGCCGTGTATGATTAAATGGAAATTTTTATTAAATAATTGCCGCTTGATTTCACCTCGAGCATGCTCGTGGCACGATTTGGGGGTCGAGCAGTTGCAGCTTGCAGTTTCCGGAGCGCCCACTCCACCTCAATTACGCGGGTAGAAACATTGACATTTCTATTAATTTGAGAACCATACTTGCACAACAACAAAAAACCGGTAATTCCCTGCCCGAAGCAGTGACGTAGTGGAAAGGTGCGACCCAACATTGTGCGGGTAAGCCTTTGGTGTGGAATCAATTTCATCAGAATTTGCATAATTTCGCTCCCGACAATGGTCCCGGTGAAGCCTGAAAGAGGATTTCATACCTGGACGCGGCGGCAGGTTTGGTGCGGAAAAATTGATCGCCCGATTGGACAAAAGCACCAGCGCGGTGAAAAAGTGCGATCTGTTTACTAAAATAATATGGAATAATTGAAAGTAAACAGAGAGAAAATTCTTTTTTTTTTTGTTGTCGGGGGTAAAAAATAATCTGCCTTCAACGAGATTCTTTTTTCGTGGTTTCAACACGAAAAAAAAACAGGAATTTGATTCTATTGACTGGGTATCATGTACAGCACCAAACTGGCCGACGAAAGAGTCCAGCCGAAGGATCATTTACACACTGAATTGATTTAAGAGAGGGATTCCGGCGCGCGAATCCCAAACAAATAACTCGTTGATTATACCAAATACTCCGGGTAATACGCCCTTTTTTGTGGGTTTTTTCCGAGGAGGTGTGAATTAAAAGTTGCATCTATTCTTCGTGTTTTATGGGTGTGTGTGCGCAGTGCAACCCTGTAATCAGCTTAGGGCAGTAAAATTTACCGCAGATGTATGGACATTGTGTGTCCGGTGGAGGTGCGGTCAAGCGTAAAATTGTAATCCCATCCTCACACGCTGGGTTGGGAACGAGTTTTCTCTGTTGAAAATATTGATTGAGTTTCGTCGGTTTGTGCTGCGCTGCGCGCGGGCTTCATATATTTCAGGATTCAGCAACGGCACAAGGATCAACCCCTGTGGCTTGACCTTTTAGAAGTTTTTTTTCTACACTCTCTCGAGTCAGCAAACCAGTTTCAAATCCTCGGCTGACCAACGCGAACGTCGGACTTCCAGCGGAGAAAGCTAATTCAATTAAAAGCTTCCCCCGGCACAAGAAAAACCTTGCCTTCTTTTCCGGGCGAAGCCCGCCGATTTCCCACAATTCAACGAAGATTCGCGGCGGCCGCGTTACGTGTGTCTTG
The DNA here is from genome assembly GCF_015732765.1 of Culex quinquefasciatus. NCBI lineage: Eukaryota > Metazoa > Arthropoda > Insecta > Diptera > Culicidae > Culex > Culex quinquefasciatus. The sequence goes on along the minus strand of NC_051862.1, from coordinate 224,614,247 downwards.
ACAGGGTCCAGACCACGAACGCCAAGCCGAGCCAATTTCGGACACCACCCGTATGATTTATGCGCCACGATTAGCCTCCGGTCTTTGTTCTGCCTCTAGATATTTGTTCTCTCGGAGCTGCGTCCGTTTTCAACGTCTTGCTAATCTTGCTCTAGATCTTCGGGGGTCGCTTAGAAGGTCTTGGCCGGTGCGACAAAACGCTGACGCTGACCGCCCGGGAGCCACACAACTTTTTTTTTCTTCTGGTCTGGCAATTTGAATAACGATGCACCATAAATATTTCGGCCGCACCTCGACGCCTTTTGTTTCGCTAATTACTTCCAATTAGTATGCTAAGTAGCTGTAGGTCGTTTTACTAGAATGTCTCAATTTTGGTGGCGCTCGCGCCTAATAAATACTAAACGATAGCGTTCAAGATAGTGGTAGCGTAGGTGCGCATCAAACAGTAATCTGTTTGGATTTGTTCCGGAATCAAAGTCGGCTTTGATCGACCGTAACAGGGGGCGTCATCCGAATCAACAAATCGACCAACATAAAACGAGCGAGAGAAAGAAGCAAAAGTGCAGAAGCCAGATCGAATTACTCCCATTTTTCAGCATTATTATTTCAATTTTTCAAAATAGAACCGCACAGCGCAGCAATCATAATGGAAGTAGGTGTGGAAAGGCCCGAAATGAAAGCTGGCCCGGTCAGTCTGTGTCCGCCAGAAGCGGGAAAGAAGTGCTAATAACTGGCACCTTTTGCTGGAACGGGGAATCTCCGGAGAATCCCGTACGCAAAAGCTCTCGCATCACACGATGTGTGCGGGGAAAATTATTCTATTAGAATAATGGATCTCGCTCTGCGATGCGGTGTGTATAATCCGGCCGGCGCTCATAAATTAATTACATTCGCCGAGAAGCGCTTCCCAAATGAGTGGAAAACGGTTCGGCCCGCTTTATATCTGTGCGCTTTTGTTTACCTTGTTGCAGATCTCTTGAAACGCTTTTGCGGGAGCGAGTGTGAATGGAAATGTGGTTGGAGTTTTGCGAGCTTTGATCTCTGAATGCGACGACCGTTAGATTTTTGGAATTTATTGCATTTTTAATGGAGCAATCGAGCAGCAGCATTATTCTGTTTCTAGATTTTCCGAATTATCACTACTAGGCAATTCTATTTAAAATAATTTTGAATAAAGAAAATGTTTGTGTGATTCTGTGTGACTTTGTGTGATTCTGTGTGACTTTGTGTGATTTTTTTATGATTTTGTGAGTGTATGTGTGAATTTGTGTGATTTGTGTGAGTTTGTGCGATTTTGTGTTAGTTTGTCTAATTTTGTTTGATATTGTGCATTTTATTGTGGAGTGTGTTATCTGTGTTTTTTTAAAAATTGCATTTCTAACGATTTCGTAAAATTTATTGCTGCACAACTTTGTTAATATGGAATATGCTTGTTTATTTTTATTTTTAAACGCCAGTAATAATATGTTTGCCTTTTAACAACTATTAACAACATAACGCTCTGAAGCCAGCAAAAAAGTAACAATTTCGTGTCATTCAAACATCCAACAACACACAATTAAAGTCCTTTAAATAACGTGATTAATCATCATTTCCACAATTATCTTCAATCATATCGCTGTTTATCTATTCCCAAAGATCTCCCAAACCGCTCAATTAACACTTTTTCCCTCTTCTCGATTAGCTCATCAACTGCCCCATTCCCCAGCTGACCTTCGCGCCGCAATGTATCTAATCATACGCAAAAAGCCAAACAAAAAAAACGTTAAACTTTATCCACTTTGTAGTGATTGAATCGCGCTCTGTGTAAATATGAATAATTTCAGCCAGGTTTCCGGCGCGCACCAACACTGACCACCCATTAAAAACACACAACCAGAACTGACGGTTTGACTAATTGACGTCCCACACCTCCCTCGACACAAAGGTTGACCGCCTCCGGGGTGTGGTGTCCTGTCAACGCGCCCAAACTCTCTGGTGCGATATGTGGAGTACCAATCACGCAAACGAATCAATTTATCAAAATTGATTAATGAACAGCACTTCCTCCTGCGCAGCGACGCTTAGAATGACCTGGGTTGGTTAGGACCTTAGGACATTGCTCTGCTTGTAGCTGTAACTTGACCCTTGGCAGTAAATTTGCTCGAGATTTGACGGAGGGGGGTTTGGTTACCCTAACAAGTGTCACTGGTCCAGCCAATTTCGATCGAGTGACGTTTATTAACGATGACCTAACTCTGTAATGGCTTAAGCCTGTGTGGTTGAGGAGGGGGGTTCATTAAGAATCGTTTTAGATTTCACTTTTCGGTTTGGTGTGTGCTCGGTAGCCGAGTGATCAATCATATCAATTACCACCACTGACACTGCTGCTGGAGTATTACATATCTTGGCTTGGCTTGAGCTTGATTTGGCATAAATGGTACTTGGGGTACGAGGTAGTTGAGCGTAGTTTAAAACTGGTTTCTGGTGGTGTGTAGTGTAGGCAAGCAGAGATAAATAACAATTAATATCTCATTAAACACATGTTAATTTTAATTTCCATTTGTTTTTCTCTTCAATCTCGTAAACAGACGGCAGCATATGGGCGGGTGGACGACGGCCGCGACCAACGCCAAACAGAATGGACTGCCGACGACGCCGACGAAGAGTGCCACCACCAGCCCGGACCGGCTCCGGGGAGCAACGCACGATCTGTTCGAGCTGCTGGAACGTGTCCAGTGCTCCCGCCTGGATGATCAGCGATGTGTCCTGCCCTCGTACTTCACACAGGTGCGTGTCGGAATTATTTATCTCTCTCTTTCTATTTTCACTCTTTGATGACTCGGAAAAAAGAAGAAGAAACGTGCCCAAACCAACCGCCAAAACGAGAAAGTGTATTAATTAATTCTGCTTCTTCGCCAGAACATTCTTCATCGACGATGACGAAGGTCGGCGGCTCGTGCAGCGGCGGTCATAATTTATTCGACCACGTGCCGACGCCACTTTAAAATTTTGCAGTTGGCTCGTGTTGTTGCCTTACCTTAAGTAATAATTTCCACCTGATGATTACGATTATGGGCTAAGCACGCGATCCTGAACCGTTTCATTTTTCCGGTCATCTATCAGGCATTGCGATCTGCTGCTTCCCCGTTTTTCCCGATCATCCCAAACCGACTTCGTTTTATGAGCGCCGATATCCGGCAGAAAAGCCACTTGAAAACTTGCACATTTTGTCAATTGTAAAACTTTTTTTTTTACTCAAAACACACCACGTCCAACGACCAATATACGTTCTAAAGTGGTTCGATTGCGTGTGTGGAGAAACTTTTGCTACTGCTGCTGCCGTTTTGGAAAGGTTTAACCGTTTTAGTGCGAGTTATAAATTTAATAACCGTGCCGATGGCAATCACGCATTAAGGGTGCACGGTGAAGGGGGGTATGCAGCTTGAGAAAAAGGAAAAAAAATAAACAGCTCCATTTCAGAATGTTTAAAAAAAATTAACACATTTGAATTAAGAATATAAATCCAAACAAATAATATTTAACCAATTTTTCCTGGATAACTTGTCACTAATTTATTCCTTCAAAATTATTCCTTTTTCAATAGAAATAGAAATTGTAAATTTATTTTCTTTTACAATTTTTATGTGCTTTAATATTTACAAAAATAAACCACAGTTTTCGTATTTCTTGGGTATATTTTTTGCTTTTAATAAAGATTCTGTTTATTCACAACTTTTTCATTTAAATTGGCAAAATACCAGGTTAGTCTTGGTTCGATGGAAACTAACCTGAAATATGATTTGCACTTAGGTCATTATTCGCCAACTCACACTAAATCGGAAAAAGTTGCTCCGACCCGCCTTCGAATTCCGAGAGACTTTGTCCTAAGGGGTAATTTTTGTCCCTGATCACTAATTTGAGGTCAATTTTTCGATATCTCGTGACGGTGGGGCGGTACGACCAATTTCATTTGTCTGAATTTTTACTAAGACATTTTTTAACAGGAGTTGTAGCTCGAAACCAAGAGGAGTTGGAAATTTGATGTCAAAGGGACTTTTGTGTAAAATTGGACGCCCGATTTGATGGCGTCCTCAAAATTCTGAAAAATGTTTTTTTCATCTTAAAACTTTAAAATATAGATTTAAAATCACTGTCATTACCCGTTACTGAACTGTAAAAAGTCGGGAGGCATGTCATTTTATGGAAAAATAAAAATTCTTATTGTCTTATTGAATCAGAAATAACGCAGAAAGGTCATTATTTCATATGTAACGAAAAAATAAATAAAACTACGTACTTTTTCAAACTGCAGAGATACTTTTTAGAGCAGCCAAAAAAAGATATATAACATAATGGGTCTGTATGTAGTTCTTGACGAGTTATCTATTTTTTTTAAATTCTAATGAGTGACAGGTTAGTCTTGATTCGATGGAAACTAGCCTGAAATATGAATTGCATCCTGCTTTTTTTCTATTTTTTTCTAATAGATCTTTAATTTTATTTTGAAGTCAAACAGTAGAAAGTTTCTTACAAATTTCAAATGAGAATAATTTTTAATATACAAAATACTTGAATATGTTTTATATGGTTTTCATAATCGTGATATTTGTAAATGTAAATGTAAATGTAAATATAGTGTAAAAATTATCACTAGCAATCTGCAATGGTAGATGTCTGAGATGCTTTATAAATTTTACGTTTTTCGAATTTTGTCTGAAAATTGTGGTGCATACCACCCCGCCAATCCTAACGGATTAACACATCGTTTCTCAAAGTATCTCCTTTCCACGCATTAAATCAACCGCGCAACCGGGGCTAAACTGGAGTGCCACACCACTGTGGCCCATAACCCGGCAGGGCCTGCCTGCCCGCGAGACATCCTGGACCATCAAACATGTCAAACTGTTTGAAAAGTCAGCCCTAAAAATGAGAAAAGTCAGCCTGCGACGAAAGAGAAAAAAACTGCATCGATGGCATCATAAAGTCATAAAATTTTATAGCTTTCGATGGCAACCTCGTCGCGGAGATCTCCCCCCGATGGGTTACAGTTACAAATGTTGTTTTTTGTTGTATTTTTATCGCTCGTTTGACGAATCGCACGCACGCACATTACATTTCATCTCACACGTGGTTCAGACTTTCACGTCGCGATGAAATGTTTTTAAATTATTTACACACTTTTTAGGAAAGGTTTAATCTTGCCACAAGTTCTTTTTTATGATGCGCGGCGCGCGCGCGCGATTTTCTTATTTATGGTAGCCCGGGGACACTTTGCTCGGGTCGATTCCAAGGGCAGCAGCATCATCGCCACCGGTGCCAAATGGTTAGCAACGAGAATTTATGACACACGGTTGTGCATTCCTGGTGGGAAAGCTTCCATATGTTAGTGCACTAGGATGACTCTCCTCCTCTTCTCGGAGTGGAATGTATAATTCTGGAAAAAAATGGAATATTCATAAAAGTAAGCAAAACCCGATGACAGCCAGCTGAGAGGTTGTGGGTTGCATACATTGAGGGGCCTCTGGTCACCCTATGAAGCACACTTTCGGGATGGATGGATGTGACCGTTGTGGGAAACGAGAGAGCACTTCCACTAGGGCAGATGTATGGCATGCTTCTAGTTCTGGCGTGCAGTGGAAGGACACGGAAGACCGGGAAAGAATGCTTTATGGTTGTCGTTTTGATTTTTGCACCTGGTTAGCAATTTGAGGGGGGTCACGTTTGTAGGATGCTGCTGGAAGTTCCAGTTGAGAAAGAGGTTATTTTTATCAGTTGTGTTCCTTGACATGTTATCAAATTCGCTCCATTAACGCTGGTGACATTAACAAACTGTTTGTTGTCATTCTACGAATTGATAAATGTTTTAGAAATAATTTTTGGTTGATTTGCTTTTTCACTAAAAATGCTAGTAAGTTTCAGGTTAGTCATGTTGTTGGAAACTAGCCCGTGAAGCGTTTTGCCATTCATTTATTTATTTTTTCGTTCACAATTTGTCATAACACATACTAATTGCGAAATAAAGCATTTATTTTGTTTTCGATTGTGATAATGTCTAAAGATACTAAAAAAGTGAGTATTGATCAAGTATTTTTCTCAAAACTTTACTGTCACTGACGATGTTGTTTTCTGAAAACTCAGCTCTTCTGAATTTTTTATTCGTTTCCTGCCTCATTACAAAGAAAATGTTTAATTAATAATTCGCTGAAAAGAAGACATTTCAAGGAACAAATCGGTTTCTTCCGTCAATCTTGTAGGCAATGCATTTTAGATAAAAATTTAAAAAAGCATAGAATTTTTTGTCACCAAATTTCAGCTAAATTTATATTCTTCTAGAGATTTCACAAATCGCATCCCCCGACCTACCCTCAATCGCTTCGCTGATCCTAATTTTTCAGCAAACCTTTTCTCGAACCCCTTGAGACTGCCAGAAGATGTCAACCCACTCAATCCAATTCCGGGCTCTTTTTTCTTTCCCCGTTAATCATAGACAAGACAGCCATTTCCTGGAAGGTTCACCGAGAAAGCATTTATTCTGTTCTATTTGCTCAGGCAAAGCGGAAAAGACGATCATAATTAGAATAAGATTTCGTTCCCCGAGGTTAACGAATGCTTAATTTTGTTTGTGCGATCTGCGTTTCTCTCTCTCGAATTGAATTTCAAACAACTCAAACAGTTTGTTGGTCCTTGGAATAAAAGCAATTTAAGCAAAATACATTAGGACAGAATGAAGCTGGAGGGGGGGAAAAGAAAGTACTTTGTGATGCACACTGCGAATTGAGCCCGCTAAGCTCCTTTGGGGCACGACAATGAAGCAACTTCCAAGAATGAAAAGGGGGGCTCGCGCGAGTTTTTTCTTCGTGGGAAAAAATGAAACTTTTTCCGGGGGAGGCGAGCTTTTCCAGTAATAGACGAAGACAGATTCGCGAGATGTATTAAATTCATCAAGGAAATTTTCAAGGCAATGACTTGGCTCGATTTGTCGGTGCCGATTATCGTCAAGCTCATTAAGGAAAAGCAGGTGAATAGACGTCACCCTGAAAGGATAAGCCCGCTCTCCGGGGATTCTCGGGTAGGAGTGACCTTCGATGGGTCGTAAATTCAACACGTGGCTTCTGGTTTCGGTTAGCCATAAATAATATTTATTTCATCGAAAGACAATAGCGAGATGGGAAGGAAAGGAAGGACGACGTCTTCTTCATCTTGTCGGGAAGGAAAAGCACCGTAGAAAGGCGGAAATAAAGGCGGTAATTAACGACCGGAGTATTGGAAATGGCTCAGGACCCTCGTCTCCACGGATGAAAATTGTGCGCTTTGCGGCAATCCCGGAGGGAAATTGAATATTCACTAGGACGCGTTCTTACCTTGAATCACAGACAACGACGCAGGTTGCCAAATTTATTGTAGGTTAGTCGGCGACTAGCCGTTGAAATTATTTGCATTTTATATGAATTTGCATTTATTAATTTGGTTAGTCTTGGTTCGTTGATAAGTGTTGACTTCACTTTTTTAAGAAGACAAGGGAAAATCTCCACAGTACCATACATGGGACAAACTCAAACCAGCATTTTTTTCTTCTTTTGTAGAAAGAAAATGGTGTCTGAATTAAATTTTGATTAACAGCACGTGAATCCTGGAAACGCGCTTCATCAAATTATCCTAGAAAAGCCACCACACGGGACGTGATTCGTTTGCAGGGACTTTTCCGACTCGTGACAAATGATGACGGGGTGAACCTCGCCATCGAGAGTGATTGATGGGAAATTTATCGAAACGACTCGTCGGCCCTGTTTGTTCCGCCGTTTTGAAAACTCTATAATCACGTGGCTTTGTGTAACATCATGACGACGGTGTCCACAAAAGGGCCACTGATTGCGGAAATGTAAAATTGCGGCGATTGATTCATCAATGCCCTGCCCTACATTGATATTTATTGAAATGAACATAGAGTTCCGTTTTTGTCGTGTGTGTTTGGAGAGAGTGTAGAAACAATTAAATCGATCCCTCGCTGCTAACGGTCCAAGTAGTGGGTAGGATCAGCGAAACAGATGTGTACGTGTATGTGAATCCCTCCTGGTTTTTAATTGTCCGGAAAACAAATAATCAAAAGCGAAGGACGCTGAGAAAGGAAGCAACGGCGAACACGGCTATAAATTCCATTGTATCTCCGGCGCTAATTCCAAAGGATTTGCTGTCCAGGGTCCGAGACCCCGGGAGTTGTACCCTAGATTAATCTAAATTGTTCTCTGATAGTTACACGACTCGACGTGAAGCAGAGCAGGGCAAATGCCTGTATGATTATCACTGACACACGTGGTCCGCGTATCCAATTATTCAGTGCTTGACCTTCTGTTTCCAGAGAATAGAAGAGAAATAAGACAGTTGCGCGCTGCTCCAGTAACGATCTCCCGCGGGAGAGTGACAATTAAAGACTTATCAAGATTGCCCCCGGAACATCACAGATGACTGGCGCTCGCTGACAGTGTCGTCGCCGGGAAAAACAAACCGATAATTATTTCGTGCATTAGGCGACAATCGCCGAGGAACCATATCGGTCCATGCGTCAATAACGAGCCCCTTCAAGAAGAGCCAATTGGTGTTTATCTTTTGACACCCCTCCCTTCTAAGGACGAAATGACTTAGGACGAAAAGACAGAGAAGGGCACGCACATCATAAAAGATGACACGGAACGAACCCCGTAACTAGGATCCGCATTAAGCGGGACGGGACGATGATCTGGAGTGGCTGAGGAAGTGATGGCTTATGGGCTGCGACCAGATGTCTTTGAGAATTAGTGAAGAAATAAGTGCTGAGCGCAGTCACACGTGCTAAAAGGTTAGCTGGCGTGCGCGCCCAAATTTTGGGACTTTTTGAGTTTGCAGCGGGGAAATTTAGTGTGAAGTAATTAACGAGAGTCGTTAAAATTTTTCACAAATTTGTTTTGAAAGTTACGCGGACAGTTGAGGTTGGTTGCCCTCAACAAGTTAAGAAATTAAACTTTGCGTCTTTTGACGCAGAGTGCGGTCTTCAGTCAAAAGATCATGATCGACATCGAAAAATGTTTTCAGCAACAAGCTGCTCAAATGATTTTCCTATCTTTAATTTTATATTTTAATCAGGGTCCGGTTAGTCTTTGTTAGTCATGACTTGTTGAATACTAGCCTGAAGCATGATTTGCATCTCTATTTTTTTTATTAGTTTCAAATTTGATTCCAATGGCTTTCCGAGATTTTCTTAATTGATCTAACGAAATTAACTTGATATTTTCATCAGCGTCCGGTTAATCTTGGTTTGTTGTATGCTCACCTGAGGTATGATTTGCCTCCCTAATATTATTTTAATTAGAATTGATTTCCGAGTTTTTTTTTAATGTTTTTCAAAATGTGTTCGAACGACATTTTATTCTTCTTGGTAATAATATTTAGGATGCAGATTACCAAGTCATTGCTTTTATTCACAAATTTTGTACATTTTTTAACATTGTAGCTTGGCATGTTTATTTTTTCCGTAACCTGCTCATTCCCCTAAATGACCTACATCCCATTAAAATCAATTGCACCACCAATGATGTAAATTCGTTCCCAACCAATAAACATCCAGGTAATCCCACCGAATCCCATTACCGGCCTCCTCAAAGTGAATCTTTCCCCCTGTCCCAACAAGACAAAGCCGGCGACGACGACCCTCACCCAGATCTCGCTTCGCAAGGCCTGCTAGATTGCGGAGCGAAGGTGCCTCTGCCTGCCTGCCGAGGTTAAGGTTAAGGTTGAGCGAGATTTTCTTGTCCCGGTCCCTTTTTCTATCGTCGTGGCAACAAGAAAACTGGTCCCCAGATTTCTCCCTGGTTTGCGCACAAAACTTGAATCCCCGGGGAGGAAAACTTTCGTTTGTTCGTTGATCCTTTGGCGGTCGTCGGTGTCGTCTTGTGGCAAGGTGCACAAGGTGCGAAAAAGACAAAGCCAAGTCAGGCTACGTGTCCCAGAAGAGTGTAAGCAAAAGGGGTGTCCCACCCCCACGCCGAAGCAACGACAAGGTGCCAGACCAAAGTGGTATCACTTAATTTACTGAACTTAAGACGACTTGTTGCGTTGGCGGGGGCGTTATTCTTTGGCGGTACTTTTGAGCCGCCACTGCTTGGCGTAATTGTTGGCCGCGGAATGTCAATATTAGTGTGCCGCTCCTGTCGGGCTGTGCTTATGGTCGGCGAGTAAACAACTGATTTTAAGAGTGTCTTTCCCCCCGAAGAAATAACAGGCAGATGGTTCGATAAGTCGGCATCTGGCCGAGGGAGACCACGATCGAGAGCAAATATGATTTATCCTGGCGAAACAATGCCTGGCTAATAAAGCGAGCAATTCATAAATCATAACTTTAAAGCAGGAAATATTTTTTCTGGTGGATTTTAGACGAAAAAAAAAACCAACACACGTTGTCCCACTTCCCGGCACTGGGTGCATTACTGCGCCAAAACAAGATGAAATATTTGGACGTGATGGTATAATTACCTTCTACCTTTGGCCAGGGCACCACATCAGAGGATGAAAAAAAAGCCACTCTCGATACCGAAATTTCGTTCCGCAAAAGGGGTAACAAGGGGCGCAAAACAAACTATGCTTTAAAAAGTTTTGATTTTTTACTCCTTCTCTTTGCGCCGACCCTTCGAATTTTTCACAATGAAAAGGCCAATGGAAATGATGATACATGGCTAATAGGATTTCCTTGGCATGTTCTCACTTGAAGCTTAGGTCCACCAGGTTGTGCTGCCAACATGCTTGACGAGAGAAAAAAGGGTGACCATTTGATACCCGCCACAACCCCCGGACCATTGCAGATATATCCAATTTCACCACGTGTGCCAACGTTTTTCCACCCAGTGCCATTGAATTTAATATATTTAATTACGGCAAAATGATTCGACCGGTCTCGTCGGTCAAACGGGAAATTTCCGAAAAAGAAATCCTGGTGGGAAACGGCAAACCGCACAAGGACACACACGGAGTGAGTTTGCAAAATTTTCACTGAAATGTGAATGACGAAGTAGTTTTTTCGCCCCGATAAGTAACTATGACAAATTGTTCCGAGTGGCCAACCCCTCATTTGATGTAGGATCCAGGGGGAGAAAACGCATCGGCTGCGATTGATTGGCAGCGATTGCGATTTGATCTTGCGAGGAGATTTATCGTAATCGAATTGTGAACGGAATGGTTGCAGCTTTTAAGTTGAATTTAAAAAAAATCATAGGATTTCATTTAGACCGCGATAATTTCATACAACCAAAAATATGTGTTTTTTTTTTTCCTTTTCAAATGTTGAAATGAAATTTTGAAAATATTGTTACTCGATATATCGGAAAAATTCACGATACTTTAAATTTTTGACATTGAAAGTCGGATGCAAATTTGCAGAATTATCGTATCTTAAATTTCGACGCAATATTGATGATGTAGAGAAAACCTAATTTGTTGCTTTTCTTTCTAAGGCTGCATCTCAGCAACCATTGGTCCGATCTTCAATTTCTTTGAAGCATATTTATAAGAAATTGTCTGATCTCTTCGAGAAAAATATTTCAGAAATGGTCAAGCTTGACCATGATTTCTAAAGGTTAAAATAAACAAGTTACCAAAAAATTATTATTATTCGAAAAAAGTCTACGATATGCAAATTTATGTAAAGTACGATTGCAAAATTTAATTTGCCTTCCAAAAATAGAACTATTCATTACCTGGAGCGTTTGGTACGGTATGTCCACGCATCCTTCGTCCCCTGTTGATTCTGTGAAATGTGGTCCGTTCACAGAATCTGTCTCTGCGGTTAATGCAACGCAGTTGGCCTGGCCTCTTTAATTTTTGTTGCACATTTTCGGGGTAGCTCGGATGTACTGTAATTATTAATATTGACAAGAAAGAACTTGGGGCGTAATCTTACCACAAGTTCTTCCAGGATGCTTTCTTCGGACTGGCTGCGCTTGTGTTCAATTAGATTAGATTAGAAAAATAGAACTATTTATTATTTTTTTCAACGTTTTTCAAGAATAACGATTTTTTTTTCTAAAAATTTGACACACTGAAAAATGATTTTTTCCAATTTTTGCCATAGCTTAATAGATCAATTTTTTGTCATCTAAATCATATCTAAAAATAAGAGTCTTCAAAAAAAAAATAATTCGCGCAGTATGATTTTGTGTGTCTAGTTATAAAAATTGATAGAAAAAAATCATCCAGATCAAAAAATTCAAAAAAAAATTCTAAAGATTGCTCATTCTTGAAAAGCTTTTCAAAGTTCATGAAATTCAGTTTAGAAAAACACTTTCATATCTGAGATTGATATTTTACCCTCAGAATTTATACTTTTTTTGCAATTTTATTTCTTAACCCTCCTAATTATACAACCCACATTTTTCCCCTTTCGTAGAAAAAAAGGTCATTCAACGAAGACATTCCCGAAGAAATCTGAAAAAAACGACCAACAGACTTTTTGCTTTCCAAACCCGCCACCAGAGCGCCACAAGTTTCGATCAAACTGAAACATTTCATCGACGAAAATGTTTCAGCCTCACGAACGCTTTGAAAGGAAAACGGAAAAACCTGAAAGCTCCTACAGGCGTTGCGCGCTGCGAAGCAGCATAAGCTTTTATGCTCTCTCTTTTTGACTCTATTTTCCATCGTGGGGTGAAACGCTTCGGCATTCGAAAATTTAAAAGCTCTGTTTGAAGCATAGCAGGCGTTGGAAGGGGAAGCGTTTGTGCTTTATGCTGACTTTGAGTTCAGTTTTCAATGTTTGGGTGGATGGCAGCATAAAAGCTTTTTGTATTTTTTTTATCGAAAGTAAGCTGTGAAATTTATGCTGCTTGTTGCAAGTCAGTGCTTACTTTGATGCAATTTATGCTAAGACTTTGCATATCATCACAATTTTTTTAACTTTCTTTCAAGAATTTTGATTTTTTATTTGTTGTTTTTTAAGTCTTTACAGCGTTTAACACTGAGACACTTTCTGAACTTTTTGGATAAGTTTAAAATTTTTGAATCCAAAGAATCCATAGAATGATTATTAAATTATTGAGCATAATTTGCGTAATTATTGCTAGCATTGTCGGGGTCGGATGGCGGCAGCATTAAAGCTTGATACTTTTTGAGAAGTAGGTTATGAAAAATCCGTTGGACTTTTATGCTGGTAGGTGATGGATATGGTCGTCGGATTGCATTCAAGAAAGCGCCTTCTTTGATGCAAGTGTACTTAAGATTTTGATGGTTAATTTAGTTTTTATTCATTTTCGCATAATTTTTTTTAATGTTTTATTTTATACTGTTTCTGATTTTTTCCTTTCCTTTCAATTAAATTTTTCTAAAAAAATCTTGAAAACTGATAAATTAAACCCTATTGTAGTCAAGTAGTTATTCAATATTTCTCAGCAGCCAGACCTACTGTGTATAGTTTATCGCAGAGATCATTCATTGTTCTCGTTATTTTTTTTAGTTCTTAAGGCCGATGCAAATATTTAAAAAAGTTTTTGTCCCTCGGCCCTGGTCAAGGGGGGGGCAAAAAAATAAAAAAATATAAAAATTTAAATAACAAGCCATAGTCTTCACATTTAAATGAAAAAAGTGTTTTAAAAGGCATTTTACACTAGTTCAGTTGTTTTGCAATCATTAGTTTTCAAAAAATCTAAGATCTGACAAAAACAAAAATTGTATCGAAAAAAAAGATTTTGCATCGAAAATTTTCAAAAAATCTTAAGATTTTTTAATAAACCCAAACATGCTAAAAATTATTTTAAACGCAGAAGAATGTATTTTAATTTGATTTCAGCTGGTTGCACTTGAATTTTCATTGAAATTTTGAAGTTTATTGTAAAAATATTTTTTTTGCCCCCTGATTTTTCGGGCCAATTTTGAAGGGGGTGACAAAAACTTTTAAAAATATTTGTACCAGCCTAAGTAGGTTTTTATGACTTGCAAGTCAATTTTGTATAATTTTTATAGTTTTTTTTGTATTTAATCCAGTTAAATTCCACTGTAAATAAAATACATGTTTTGAGTTGTACAAACATTTCTTTAAACAATCAATCATAATTTTTCATGAAACCCTATTGCTGTCGAATAATTGTTAACAATTCTCAAGCCGCCAGGCCTACTGCGTATAGTTCACAGTAGTGATGATTCGTTGTCATCGATTTAGTTATAAATTTAGTTTTCATGATTTTCAAGCACATTTAGTACAATTTTTATACAATATTAATTTAATACAGCTAAATTTTACAGTTTTTTCCAAAACAAAATTTTTGGTAACTATCCAGTTTCTTATAACAAAACAACCCAGCAACAATTAGACAGTTCAGATAGCTTAAATCACCAACGGGTAGTCCCATTCGTGAAGCCCTTTATTGTCGGCCACTTCAATGGGAAAACTGGATCACATTTTGTAACGACACTTTTTTTCTGGTTATCCATCCCGTCGCGGCAGCCAGAATTTTTATAAACCCATTTAATTTGAAAGTGTCGACAGTCTCCCGCATTGCTACCGCATGAATGAATGGTGTTACTACAACCGCCAGCAACTATGGGTTTTAATTCGCTCTCTTATCTGCCGGTGGCGATCTCTTCGCGGTGATGATGTTGCTGAGCAAAGAGCTTTTGTGTTGTGTTTTTGCTGCCGGCACATGCATTTAAATAAATAAAACTAAAAAGTACACACAAACAACACTAGTAGTGGAGAGATAGTGGGATTCGATAAGGCTCCAGGGGGCGCTAAAATTAAGATCGGAAAAAACACAAAAGAATGAAATTTTCACCGCGCGCCTGGGAAGCAGCCATTGATAGTGAGTGCTCTTGTTTTTTTACTTGCATTATACTCTCGAACAAGTTAGAGAGACTATATGGTCTCGTTTGAGGTGGGGAACCACTTTATTTAGATTGGGGTCTCTGGGGCAAATTGCTGGTCATTTTTGCGGAGAATCTGTTCGTCGTCTTCGTCGTCGTGAACCTAGAATAGATCGCAATTAAGCAACAAACGCTAGGGGAAGCATAATTTGAGAGGATTATTTATAGCAATTATCCGCACTTGAACAAGTCAGCGCAAAACACGGGGTGTATGCAAATCAAGCATAAATCGTGTTTTGCAGGTAAAAGCAGCACGGTTGGCGGAAGTAATTTAAATACATTTTCGAATGAAAAGGGCCGGCATTGGACCGCAAAAATTGTTGAAAAGAAACGCCGAACAACACTCTCAAAGGACGTGCTGCTCACAACGAAAAAAAACGACGGAGGCGTTAGTATGCAAAAATGAGCTTGAAAAAAAAACTCGAATGAATGAAAATCATTTTACGACACGGTCCGTCACGTACGTGTGTAGGCCTAAGAAAGAAGAGAGGGTCTCAGCAGCGGGGTCATTATTACCTGGTGGGCGATTCAAATTGCTTGCTGCTGGCTTTCTTCGAGGTTCGCATGATCCAACGAATTGCCCTCTGTATTGTCTCTTCCTAGAATTTGCCTTCCTGTGCCGGGTCTCGGGTTCTCCAACGGAATGGTTAGATCGTTTTCGGAAGATAAGAACCAAACAAGGGGATCCCTTTCGAGCTTAAGTAGTTCACGTCACAGTAAAAATATTTGCTACAAATTTCCATTTTGTTTAAAAAAAAAAAACAATTTATGCCATTAACATGGTGACAGTGATCTTAGCGGTTTACAGACTGGATTTCGTCATTTAAAAAAATATTTTTTTATCGTGCACGAAATTATAGTTCCTATGAAAGGGGTGAAATAAAAAAGGCATTCATTTCAAGGTGAATATTTTATATTTGTGGAAAAATGCTGTACAGCTAATTTTCTTATAATAAAAGGAGATGTTAGATTGCTCACCATTTTACGACATCTTAGCTGTTGCAATGAAATGAAATGTCGTTGGTCGCCATTATGCTGCATGCATTCATTATTGATCTGTCCCAGAAGATTATGCGGTGGGTTGCGTTAAATTGATGTATGCAACTCATTTTTCCCCGCTCTAAGCTGCAGCCAACCTGCGTGGGAGTTATGCTTCTCTCGGCACCGCATGTGATTATTCATCTTTGCACACACAATCCTCTAGGAATAGAATAAAACTTCATTAGCGTGATGTATGAGCCCATTGTGTGGCGATTGTCGCAATTGTTGTATTTTCAACTTTCAAACCACTTTTTTCGTAAGCAATCCGAGCAGGCCATTATCCTTGAAATCATCTCGGGTGGGCGCGCGTTCGCGCCCAAAGCCTCCTTTGTTGAGCCACTCATTATTGGCATCAATTGAGGGAAATTTCACAACTAATATCTGACGACGCAGCGCCTCCTTCGATCAACTTTCACTCTTCAATCGAACGAGAAAAAAATCGTTGAGTTAAGTTTATTTTTAATTGAATAAACACCTCCACCACCATCAATTGGGCGAAATTTAAGGTGTGCTGGTTCCGGCATCCTCCTTCGCCGAAGAGTTTGGGTTCGAATCTGGGCCAAACGTCTCTTTTCTTCATTGTTTTCCAGCGGACTTTAGACGAGCTTTATTTCTCCTTCATTAATCAAATTGTGCCCACTCGCAACGAGCCGCCGCCGCCTACTGCACGTGTGGGGGCCCAGGCAGAGCCTACTACTTTGCTCGGATTATATCGAAAGAGAAAATTACAACTAATTTTACAAGCCCACCAAAGTTTCGACTTTTTTCGGATGGAAATCGTTTGCAGAGGGTGCTTTTTTCGTTTCCGACGACTTTTCCGAGAAGGGGTGGGGAGAAGCTCACAAAGTTAAATCTGTGTAAACAAAAACAAATAATTGTAAAAAAGTATAATTATAAACCCAACTTGAATAAAGTAGAGAGCTGCGCGAGACGGGTTGGAAGTTGGAAAACCAGAAACAAAAGAGCGTTATAAAATCGGTATTGTAGAGATGCTGCTCGAGCTTTGGCAAGAAAAACGGAAAAGACGCCTCTCGCCCTCACTACAATGGCTTGTTAATTCAATTAACACCATTTTTATTCAAAACGTTTACAAACTTCGTGATGCAGTTCCAACTGCCACAACAAAATATGCATGTTTAGTTTAGTGTTTACCCCTCTTTCGGGGGAGGGTGGAAATTACAAAATTTATTCAGGCAACGTTTTTTCGCCGCTGCTGCGAATGTGTGTGCATTTTTGTTCGTTACACAAACTATACAAACAGCGCGCGCACATTTAGATTCGTATCACGAACCTCCAACCCACTCTTAGGTATGTAAATCGGCTCTTCAGGGGGAAAAGGGTTTTAATTGGGTGCTGAACCTTGGACCGTCGTCGGACGATCCTCGGAGCGTGATAATCCCAAATTTCAGGTAGAACAATGCTCGATTTTTTCTCCAGAGTCAGTGCTCCACCAGCCGTGAAAAGTGCCTAATGACCGCTCATGCTAGGCCCATTTTTCCCCTATTGTGCAACACACACACTCTTGTATGACTTTCTCTCCCCGGACTCGTCCCAGAATGGGGCGACGAGACTGGCCGGTAAAATCACTCAAGCTTCTCGGACTGTCGGGCTCTCTCAAGGTGATGTTTAAAATTTTCCACGTCTTTATGCTGATGCACTTCACACTCGGGCGATTTTCTCCCGTCTAGTCTGGTTCGTTTTTCTTTTCCCATAATCACCATAATTTTTCATCCACCCTTCGAAACACTCGTTTCCCCCCGTGTGAGTTTTCTAAGGAGGGGAAAACAAAACTGGATCAGTCGCTGAGCCGCGCTTCGTCAACCCACAGACAAGTGGATCTTGTTCTTTTGAGTGAAATGCTCTCAAATTAAAATTTTTGAACGGATGAGAGTGAAATGCCCTCAATTTTATACGGTTGGTCAGCTCTTTTGAAAAAAGAGTAAAATGCTTTTAATTTGCCATCATTGAACAAATGAGAGTAAAATGCTCTTAATTTTGAATGGCAAATCTGCTCTCAAAAATAGAGCAAAAGCTCTCAAATCGCTTGAATTGCTTAAAATACTCTCAATCTTGTAAGGCAAGCCGACTCTCTAAAAAAAGAGTAAAATGCTCTCAAATTGCCATCTTTGAACAAATGAGAGTAAAATGTTCTCAATTTTGAATAGCATGACTACTCTCAAAAATAGAGCAAAAAGCTCTCAAATGTTTAAATTGCTTAAGATGTACTCCATTTTGAATGACAGGTTTGCTCTCAAAATTACAGTAATAAGCTCTCAAATGCTCAAATCGCTCAAAATGCTCTCAATCTTGCAGTGAGTCAGCTCCTTTAAAAAAAATCTCAGATTGTCATTGTAAACTGTAAAATGTTTCAATTATGAATAGCAAGTCTGTTCTCAAAAAGAAAGCAATAAACTCTCAAATCAGCTTTATTGAACAAGTTTGAGGTTATCTAAGACAGATGAGAAAATGCTCTCAAATTTGATAAATTTAAGTTCATCGATGACTGTTGAGAGTAAAATGCTCTCAACTTTGAAGGGTTAGTCTGATTTTCCCTCAAATTGTAACTTTTTAACAAATTGTTGTTTATCAATATCAGATGATAGTGAAATTTTCCCAAATTTGTACGGCCTTTCTGCTGAATGAATGGTTAGTTTAGTAATACTACAGTCAATTTAATCATACACGGCTTCGTCGCGTTATATCTGCCGTGGCTTAAAATAAAAAAATAAATAAATCATGCATCTTTTATACTATACAGTCACAAGTATAAGTTTAATAATTAAAAAAAACTAACTCTACTTGATTCGCCCGCAATACCTTTCGGGGTATATCCTAGGGTTCTACCTCTCCTACTAACATTGAGTCCAAAACCACCCTACAAACATCTATACCACTAAGGTGACGTAGGGGTCCCTGCGCACTTTAGATAGGTGTTTACTAACATTCCTTCATTTTCCCGAGGATAGCTGGGACCCGGCGTGGACCCCCTTATGCCCTGGGCTGTATTACACACTCATCAAAAGATGAAGACATGGTATCTCCCGTGTTGGATTATTGTTCCGGATGAGGGTCTAACACAACCAGACCAAACAGTGGGATAAGCGTTGTGGAGCCTTCCGGTGGTGGGGCGTCCTCCAAATGCTAATGCTAATGCTAATTTGTACGGCCTTTCTGCTCTCTAAAGAAGAGTGAAATGCTCTCAAAATGTCAATCTTTTACGGCTAGTCTGCTCTCAAAAATAAGGCAAAATTCTCTCAAATTGTATTTGTTGAACAGAATTGAGCTCATCGTTGACAATTTAAGAGTAAAATTCTCTCAATTGTGAGAGAGTAATTTGCTCTCAAAAAAAGAGCAATCTTCTTGTCTGTGCCCTCCCGAGCACGAGTTCCTAACCGACTCAAAATGTGTATCGGCTCAAGAAAAAAAAGTAGAAGAGCGGTTGCTCAATCAGCTCAACCACAGAAAAAAATCCCACGCTCGTTCCCCCCGTGAGTTTTGATGCGCTCGGAAACAATAACGATAGCAATCGCGCGAGCGACTGAGTTTTGCTTCAAATTTACAATTTCAGAGGAGGAGAAGGTGTTTGAACTTGTTCCGAGTCGGTGACGACGACGACGACGGTCAAGAAGAGCCACCCCAGTCAAGGTTGATCCGAACTTAACACTTTTGGTCTCAGACCTCCAAAAAGCATAATTAAGTCGCTGGCGAGATGAGCGGAGATCAAATGAGGTAAACACACACAAAAGAATAACAGTTTTGAAAGACAAAGTACCACTTGGATCGAGAAAACAAAACAGAGTTCGGCTTCAATGTTAAGGAGGAAACCTCACTGACCTAGACTAGCTAGACCTGCCGGCTCTGCTGGTTCGAAGATGATAATTAGAGGCGGCAATTCAAAGCGAGGTGTGAGAGCAACGTTATTCAATCGAAATTTTAACACACGCCGAAATCGGAAATTGATCCAGCAGTAATTAAGTAATCACAGTATTATGAGCGAAAATAAAAATAAGAGCACTTCGTGAGCGAAGTATCGAAATTTTAGATGGTGTTAAAAATAAAGTGAAAAAATGGGATTACAGTAATTTATTTTATAAGCTACGCAGCTCTAAATTTCGAAATATTTTTTTTCTGTTGATTTATACTAAGCTAAAAAGCCAGGCGCCTCCATGAATTCATTGTAATAAAGGTAGATTCGATGTTTCTTAGAATGAGTCCATAACTTTTATACTTGTAATGTTTAGTACCGACTAGACATTCACTAAAATTCAATTATGTCGATTGGAGCCTAAATGTATCAAACCTTGACAAAACGGACGCGTTTATTGACTTAACATTTAGTTTAATATTTGACATTCAAAATACCGAGTAGTGTTATTTTACAAAAAGCAAATTTTTGCTCTCTTTTTATTAGCAACATCATTTCTCGGACACAAAGCCTACTAGATTAATTAAACTTGGCTGCTCCAAATCCCATTGCGGCGGAGCATCTTCGCTTTAATCACTGGGGCATCTGATCAAACTCGTTGCATCACTCCGCTATCGATCGACTTTGTGGGGTCGATTTTACCGCAACGCAACTAAAATCAATAAGATTAGCAAAAACACTCTCGATCCCAAAAAAAAGTGGGCAGCTCGCGAGAGAGATGCTATCGATATCGTTGCATAAATTATCAGCATCATCCTCTCTTAGCACCGCGGAATCCCCCAAAAAATTAATTGAATATTTCGCCATACCATTTTTCAAGAAGCCGCGCAAACGGTTTGAAAAACGAGCTCATCGTTTCGAGAAAGAAAGCCGGCAGCTGTGCTGGGTGGTCGGTCGGCACAGTCGGTTGATGAAACCAGGTAACTTACAAACAAAAACACAGGTCGGCAAAGGAAAAAAACAAAACACAATGCTTCCGTCTGATTCCCGGGCCCAATATCGCTCGATACCTGAGTGTTGTATATCTTGGGCGGCGTACACAACTGGTGTCGAGTTGGAATGCATACGCGCTATGAAACAGCTTTTCATTAAATTTTGAAAGGGGGAAAACAATGGTCAACGTGGTTCAGCTTTTCCTTCGGCCCTTTGAAATGTCTAATGAAGCGAATGTTTAAACACTTGTCCGGAATCAATTTCCTTCCCCCGCGCCCCAAACTGGTGGGTTGAGCGTTGGTTTGCCACAAATTTCGCTCGATCACTTCTAGGGGTGGGACATACTGGTTCAAAGTTCAGTTGCAAACTGATTGTCGCTAGTGCGGGAGTTAAAATGAGAACGCCGAAGTTGATGCAGAGATCTTCTGGTTTGAAACACAAAACTAAGCATGGAATGGAAAAACATTCGGTAAGAATTTTAATTTTGAGGCAACACATGTTGTGCCCAAATTGATAAACATTTAATTAAAAATGATTCCAACCATGACTCACCAAACATTTATCGAATCGGCCAACCCTCACGAATCACCTGTCCCGAAGGGGAAGAGAACCTTCAAAATGTATCGTATTCGGTGCGAGGGATCGAATTCAATACGTTTTAATTACCGCCATTAGCTCTTGAAACTACTCACGTCTCAAGGGAGTGCAGAAGGCCATGGAAAAGATGCACCCCCAGCAATCGATAAATTTCAATTTGGCGCCGTCATAGCCTGCTCTGGTGTTCAACCGCAGCGCAAATTTGAAGGATCGTGCGTCTCCACAAGCTGGTCACAACATGTGTTACCCCCAAATAAAAATCGCCTAAAAATTATCAGTGATGTTTATGGGAATTCCTTTCACTCGGCGGTGATGGTGTTGTGAGTCAAAGTGCATACTGTAATACTTAATTTATTCGCGTACACTTACCGTTCGGTCGCGCCCGCGATGACATCATTGTGTGTTCCGCTACTCATTCACTCCAAATTTTATAAATAGCAATCTCTCCCTCACTTTTTGCTCTCTGTTTTGCTACCGCGAAAGCCATGCGTTTACGTTTTTTCTTTCCTGGCGGCGAGTAAAGTTACGTACATTTATTAATTTCTTACACATGGCGAAAGTCGCCTTCATCTCGCGACTGGGTCGTCTGTCAAAGCCATTAAGCCCCCCAATGCATCAACAACAACAATTGCTAGCGCGCTGCCTCTCCACGAATCTTTTTTTTTATTAGGATCGATTTGAGTAGCGCCAACAGTTTATGAATTCATTTGGCGTCGAGGGGCATCGCGCGACAGGACAAAGTTGAATTCCTCAAGACGGCGGCGTCGTCGACGTCCCATAACGCATCGCATTTATCACCGAAGCACGACGACGTCGCTTGCGTCACATATTTGGCAATTTAGAAATATCGCGCCTGGGATATGAGTTGGGGGTGGGGATGTCCGAGAAGTAACGCAACTCTACATGTTTTGCAAAACCACAATTTTTATGATGATTTCTAGTCACGTTCTGTAAGAATTGGAATTTCTGGACTTTATCTCATCGACAGAATTACATTTTAGTTTACTTTTGGGCAGTTCTTAAGCTCACAAATTTTGAATCATACTAAAGAACCAAGCGTCTCCATTGAATCTTCTTCTCTTAGAATGAACTTATGGAGGCGCATGGTTTCATAGAATGAAATTATAGTCTTTATATTTAAAATTGACTATCAAACTGTAGAGATGTAACTAAAACCTAGGTTGATCGTTTTAATCGTAACCAATTTGAATAAATATTAACCAAATTTACAGGTTGTTAATTTTAGCAATTAAAAGACATCCCAAGTTATCCAAACTGCATACCTTGCCCATATGGCATACACTTAAGCTTTGAATACACGCCGTTTATACTATACTAATGGTTGAGAGTGTATTTAAGCACACATACACACCGGGACCGTCGTATGTGCCTCTAGCTGGGAGTGGCTGAACTTTGCATACTATCGTCGGCATCTCGTTACCGGAGGCCAACCAAGCCTCCCGCTAAAGACGCAGTTTCAACACGAATATTAGTTCATCAAACAAAGTGTCAAACTGTGGAAACAACTTTTTATTCTGAATTATGTGGAACAGGGAATTATTAGTGAGGGTTTGTGTATTTTTAGTGCGGTTTTAAGACTTGAAACCAGTAGGCTAAGGAAACGTATGGTTGTCTGCATTAATGAGAGTACTTAAGAATCATTCAATTCATTTATGCATTAAACTGTAATGATGCATTCCAATGCCTACTAAGTGAGCTACCTCATTTACCCTATTCCATTTCAATCCTTTTCACCAACGTTTATTTCAGTCATAATGAGGATATGAGGAACCCATTTGACATGCACTCTAATTAGAAAGCATGGCCTGCTCAGCGTGAAATTGAATCACCCTTCAACGAATCCCTCAAAGTCTCCAAGATTGAACTCCCAACTCTAAACCAGAGGATAACCTCGGTCTTGACACAAATAGACCACAAAACTCGGGCAAACATGACTCACTCGAGCTGGTTAATGCCATTAGTGAAAGAAAAACTCGGTGCCAGTCTTTGCGGCGGCAACGTACACCCGAGAAGTGTTAGTGTTAGTTAGTCGCACTTTTGAAACGAGATTATTAACGTGAACCAAACGACGTTCATATTTAAACACCCACACGACGACGCCGTCGTCGTCCCAGTAGCAAACACTCCGAGCAACTCTCCAATCTGTGAGGCACGTCGTTTTTTTCGACTTTTTAAGTACTTCTCTCAATCTCGTTCTCGCGCGCGACGGCTTTGCGTGCCAGAAACAACACACAAATCGTTTCCAAAATAAGCAAGTATTTAGTAGTTTCGAGCCGAGACTGAGGCAAAATCCGACTTGTGCACGATGCACGGCTGCCATTCTACACCCTGGCGCCATCCGATGCACTCTGAGAATTTTCGCTTTTTTTGTAATTTGAGAAGTTCGGAGTCTACGCCAGGCCTACTGTTTCTGGAGCACGGAGGGAAATTTACTAGTTTAAACAGAAAAATATGCACTCAAATTTCCCTCCGTGCTCCTGCGGGGGTTGACCCGGCACACATGGCAATCGAAACGTACTTCCAAACGTTGGACACGTTAAATACCCAGCTGTTATCTTGCCGGCGAGTCGGGCCAACTGAAACCCCATGCTGTGTCGCCAGGCCAGAACATCCCAACACAACTGCAAAAAGGGTGCTGAATTATTCATGAATACGCTCGAAAAATGTTTGCTAAAATATTTCATTTCATTTCAAAGTGGCACCCCGTATTAACAGAAATCATTTTTCTCTTTTTCATTTGCAGGTATGTAAAACTAGAAGCTTAGCGCAATCACAGCAACCCGTGAGTACACTACACCTCTATCAAATGAGATCTAGTTAGCATTGAAAAGCGCAAATAACGAGCAAAGCCCCCATCGACCACACTCAACACTGTATCGCGGCAAGCTCGCCATCCAATTGCCACATTGTAACGACCAACAAAAAAAAACTTTTCCTCAAATTTGAAGTTTATCCCCTTTTCCTGCAAACCACTTGAACAAACTTCCTTCCCACTGCACACAGACATGACATGTCTGTGTGCTGCGCCACAGCATACCTTCAGTCTCCACATGCCGCATGCAAGCGAAAAAGCCGGTGGTGCATGTTTTTGCATGCTAAATTTTCGCTTACTTGTAAACGCTCGGCACGTACATTTTCATGACCAGCCACCAATACAGGGACGCAGCAGGCCGCGCTGCACAAAACGTCAATCCTGCCGCGAGGAGCGTGTGTGTGTGTGTAGTAGGCCTGGCAGCAACCCACTCCGGTGCCGACGACGACGGTGAGGAGGCGCACACATGTTTTGCTTGTTTTGTTTTTGTTTTCAGGCGAGCTCTGAGAGAGAGAGAACGCAACGTTGTGATCCGGTTTGTTCGCTCTTTGCTCCGACTATCATTCACAAGTTTTGCGTTTCGGTTTCCGACAGTAGGCTGGGAAAAATTGGGTTGGATTTGAAGTTTGAGTCAGTTTCAACGAATCTTCTTAGTGGTAAAATTTACGCAGTAGGGCTGACCGAAACAAATTCAGCACAATAACTACCATGCGTCTCCTTGTCTGATACTTTAAATACTTCAAAATACACATTTTTTTATAATTAGTAATTTGGATATCAAACGATGCAAGGTGTGTCATATTTTTTTTCGAAAATATTCAAATTTTCATAATTTACAATATGGGAGTCGGACGAAGCAAAATTTGGTGTGCATTTTCATTTTATTTGTTTTGTATGTTCTCAAATATTCTCTCTCTCCTTGACTGATAACCAAGGTTGTTAACGATAAAATTATCGAAATTCGATAACGATAACGATGATTCTATTTGCAATTTATGTATGAAACCAAACAAAAATTCGCACAAAATCCTGTTTTTTTTTTTGAAAATACTCAAATTTTCACAATTTGCAATATGAGTTTCAAACGAATCAAAGTGCGGTATGCATTTTACTTCAAAACAATCTAACGCATCAAACATATCGCGTTTTTGAAAATATTAAATTTTCCATAATTTGCAATTTAGGTAAATACAACTCAAATATTCCTTGAAATTCAAATATTCACAAAACAATTCATTTTCACTTTTTTAAAGATTTTGTTTTTTTTTTTGCTTGATGCTCAAATTATCTCAAAATATAGCTTTTTTTTAAAAAAAAACCCGACTGGATTACCCGAAGCCGATTTCCTAATCAAAGCTTATTTTTGAAATTCAGCAAGAAGAATAAAAATAAAAATATCTTTCTAAAATAAAATTAAAATATATGTTATATTCATAATTATGGTTTTGTTTTAAGAAAGTAAATAGCATTGAATTTTCAATATATATTTTTATCATTTTTATTATCATATTATACCTGCACTGCACAAGAAAGTTCTCTAATGACGTTCAACGAATCATTTATGCGATAAACATTACGTAATAGGCTTGGCCGTTCCAATTTCAGCTTAAGGTCGTAGAAGGTATCCTTCACTCTTGGGGCAATGACTGTCAATGATGGTTCTAGATCAGGGTCCAGAAACAGTAAATTGAAATGAAAAATAATCACGATTTGTAAAATGCTTCTACAAACAACACAAAGAAGCCCATTTTTTAATGGATACATTCAGATTTGAATGTTTTTCTACAAAAAAAAAATCAAACCATCCACATTAAAGACCCCCGGGTCTTTAGTGGTCTCTATTGCAAGTTTCTGCTCGAACCTAGGAGTCCGAAGGCTTGAATGGGGGAGAGCACCCAAACCTCTTTCTACTCCAAGGAACCTTCCACCCCAGTGTTTGAACTGACGACCTTCGGATTGCGAGTCCAACCGCCGCCAGGCGATTCCACCGGAGTAGGCTTGGTTTGGTGTGTTGTTTGTACTTATGGCATTGAGACGACTCCTACACCTGGAATGACTTAACGGCTTAACAACCAAGGCCGGGACCGACATTTTACTTCCTCATCCGATGGAAGGTTTGAGCAGATGGGAATCGAACCCAGAATCATCCGCTTACAAAGCGGACAGCGCAACCATTCGGCCACGCACTGCCACTTCTACAACAAACATGGCCGCTAAAAGGCCGATCTGGAATGATGCCTTCCATAGCCTTAAAATCATGCGTTCTCATGTTGGACCATTTTCACTATAACGTCCCATTATTGCGTTTGATATTTTTTTAAACAAATTCCTTCACTAAACTTCTTCAACCAGCCTACTGTTCGTTCCATTTTCCACACAGTCCACACTCCCCCAACTCAGCTGCTGCTTGCACAGCCTGCTATGATCGCTCTCTTCGGCACGACTCTCCCAGCAAGAAAAACCAAAACATTCGCAGCATACTTTGCTCACCATTCGCTCGGTAGTCGTCGTCGGAGGCGGTCGTGTTGTACCTCAGTCGTTCGGTGCGTCTTCGCCTACTACTTGGTTTGTACGTACTGTGTGGCTGCATATTATTAGTGTACAATTACCTAGTGTGATGCCCGTTGCGGAACCAGAGTCCGGTTTTGTGTTACGACAACCGCGAGTTCTTGTTAGCAGCTCATGCAAATCGGATTTCGCACATCTTGTAACCTGATCGTCGCAGGGGTTATGTGTGTTGTTCTTGGGGACACGTATCCGGTGATCGCGCGCAAACGGATCCGTGTGGCATTTCGCACAGTAGGCGGTGAATGTGCTGAAAAGTAGAAAGTGGTGATATGCAAAAATCAGTGAGCATTAAGGGGCCTTGAAAACTTACTCAACACACACACACATAATTCGAGTACCGCCGATCGCCGAGAGTCGCAGCGCAGCGTGTTAATGAAAGTGCTGTTAGATTGGGTTGTTGTGTGAAAGCGAGAGTCGCCTGCTCGGATCGGATTCCGATCATTGAAAGTGGACCAGCAACAATCAATTAAACGGCTATTTTCGCGCCCAGCTTTGAAAAATTCGTTCGGGGTGGTTTCGCGTGCGTGTGTCAACTCCGCAGGAAGTGTGCGCGCACAGCTGAGTGAGATTTGTGGTTTTGGTGTTTTGGTGGCGGAGAAGAAAGTTTGGCGTTTCCTGTTTTGCTTCTGACTTGAAAAACGTTTTTTGGTCGAAAAAAGGAAAGAGTTGTGTGGCGTACTTTCTCGTCTGGCAGAAACAACAACAGAAAAAAATCGTTTCGTCTGGAACGACACGCGCCTGCTCCCCTCGACACACACGCAAGGAAGCCGGCGATGAGTCATCGCCTGCTTGGGTCAGTGGAGGAATTGCTGGGAGGCAGTGTGTTATAAGGCGTTACATCAGAAGTCGTACGGCAGAACATTCGTCAATTTTCGTCCAATGGCTGGCGGAACCGTAATAATGTGCCGTCAAACTGGACTTGCAATTATTGAATTAGATTTCCTGCTCGGATAGACAGGGAGCTTTGTGCAAGTTCCAGCAAATTACCGTGTGTGCGTGTTCTATTGGTTCAGACGAGAAGGAGAACTTTTCGGACGGAACAATAATTGGCTTGGCGTGTGCTTGGGCTCTAGCTCATCATCATCCCCACCACCAGCAGCAGCAGCCGGTCTGGCCGATCGGCACCATTGGCTACGGCAAAGCTAGAACGGTGGCCTTCCACAACGAAGGGGGCGAACGGCGCTGGGTGCGTCAGGCAGTGATGGGGGTCCTCAGGTGGCGGGACCTGCCGGGGAGTCGCAACTCCGTCAACAGCAGCAGTTCCAACATCACCAACAACAACAACTCCACCAACATCAATACTATCAACAATAACAGCGGCGGCAACGTTCGCGTTGAGGTAAGAAAATGTGGTTCGAGTAGGCATCACGTACACCTCAACGCAATGGGCCCCCCCCAAATCTGGCCAAATTTCAACTTTCTCGTGATGGCTTGCCTCTGACACGCAACTTGGGGCCAGGAAAGAAGCAAAAAAACTTTCATGCTGATGGGAAACGACTCGGGCATGATCTTCACAGCGGGATGTTTGACTTGGCTAGATGAATTCAATGAGCTTTTGGAGATTACGCGGCTACCGGTGCCCGTAAATTAGTAAATTTATGTTGGCTCGTGGTACATTCATCACAAAACTAACAGTTTTCAAATTTACTGTAATAAATTCTATCAAGATGGCATTAATTTAATGTCAGAAGCAATTATTTATATTTTCTATTAAACATTCAAATCAGACAAAATTGCTTGACCCAAACCAATCAATTCAATTTAAAATTTGTCTCGGTCAAATTAAAGATCCGAAACTCATCGAACTCAAACCTGCCGGGCTCGCCATTGACCAACTGTTCGTTCCACCGTTCGCCAAACCCTCAAAAACTAGATCCGCATCTCAATTGCTCTTGAAAAACGCTCTTTTTGTTCGTTTTTCCCCTCGGCTCAAGTGTGGTGGTCCAACACAAGAAAAAAAGGATCACCCATCCATCAAAGCAGCCCGGTTGGTTGGCTGGTTGATGTTCTTTCAATGTCAGTCTCGTCTAATGGTCGTCATCAAGCGACGCGCGCGCAACGCGCAGTAGGCCAAGCAGAAGAGAAAATCTGCCAAATCTGCGCGAGCAGCATCCAGTACACTCGCCTTGGCAAACGGTACCAGAGCAGTAGGCGCTCCGGATTGGGGCCAATTACATATCAGTGAGGCAGCAACAACGCGCATGCTGCGATTTTATTAAGTGCCAACATTGGCAGGTAGTGGGGGGGCTGATCACGGAACTGTCCTCGCCGCGCAGCGGCTGCCATGCCTACTTCAATGTGTGACACGAGCCATATTTTTGATTGAATAATGAAAATCTGTCATTACGCAAAGTGCGCGCAATACACCGCGAGGAGCAATTGCTGCCGAGAGCCATGATTACATGCCATTTTGGTTCTTCCACCTGACGCGGTCTCGCGACTGGGTCGTTGATTTCTTGAAGGACAGTAGCGACCGATCGAGATGAAATTGGTTCTCGATTGGCTGGTTTGTGGGGTGTTAAAAAGCCACCGATCATTAGCTTCCTCTGCGCGAGGGTGTTGCCCGGCTGCAGACCCTCAAGGATGTTTTCACTTTTTGAATGCGTCGTGGTCAATTTACTCGGTAAACAACACAGTCAATCAAGCAGCGGGCGAAAAACTTCACCTGGCGTTTTTTTCTTTTTTGGTTGGGGTGGAAGAAGGACCTAACACAATTTGTTTCTCACACATAAAAACGCAGGACGACTAAAGTTAGTCCGCACTTATCGCCCGCCAGCTGTCGCCGATTCGTATCTATCGCAGCTGGCTGTGCGGACGTGGTCGTTTTCAGCCATCCTCTTTCTCAACGCCTCCTGCGACCTGTTTGATGCCGACGCAGTTAGGTACCTGAATGAATAGCTAAAGTTATCACATTAAAATGATCGGTTTTGCGGGGGGGTCGATAAGCTGCTTAGAAGGAAGGGGAGGCAAAGGAAACTGACAGCCAAGAATCCGTATCAATATCGGACGCCGCGTGTGCGAAACCTTAGCCTTCAGGATGATCGATTACGGTGTCATAACAGCTGATGGAGAGAGTAGCTCGAACTTGTTTTCAAGGGGAACTTCTCTTTCATTTTCTAATAAGGTGCAAAAAAACATAATCAACTTCAATTTCACTTATTTCTGTGTCACTCGTCGCCAGCCTCCAGACGATTTTCTCTTTGGCCTTCGAGTGACTTTTATGGACATTTGAGCAGCTATCAGCATTATAGAGTTATCTACGTGCGCATGTATTGCGTGTACGTACACGAAAAAGATTGAGGTTAAATTTTGTACCGACCAGCAAAACAAATGGTGTGCTAGTGTGTGTGAGATCGGGCTTAGATAGCTCTATTGTTACTACAACAGCCAAACAACTTCTGACGAATCCACTCGGGCATTGCAAAGTTGTTGAAGTTGTCGTAGAAACCGGTTTCCGTGTCGACCGGTTCATGGGATTCGTGACTGCATTCTGTTGATGCTTGTACACCACCGCAAACTCTGTTGACAAACTCGGTATTCGGTTGGAAGCAATTCCTGCTCGCGCTCAATTTCGATTTCATCCAGCGAGACACGCTGGAAATGCCAAAGTGATCGATTGTTGATTTTGTTGTCGCCTACTTGGATGCTGGAGTCCATTACAGTCGGCCAACTAGATCGCTAGCAAGCATGCCTTTTTTGTGACATCAATCACGGTTAACTTTCGCGCATGTGTTTGTTTATTATGCTGAGAGATTATCTTGCAAAGTGTTTCTTTGTAGGCCCCTCGAGCCCGGTTTGAGACATTCCGACTGGGCTCTGAACGAAATCTGGCTGGCTGTGTTTACATTCGCCCTTCCCGGCGTTTCGCCGCCGTAGCGTATCCTTGTCTACTTAACGATGTTTGTCCGGAGCCCGGATGGTATCGTTATGCGCCGTTGTCGAGGCCATTTGTTGTTTACATGGACGAAGAAAATGAAACCACTTTCTAGTAGGCCCTGTCGCGACTTTGTCTGGTTGCTTGCTGCGGCACATGTTGCTTTGATTGGTTCACATTTTGTGCGAACACAAGAGTCGGTAGTGCAATACCGAGCGCGGAAAACGCATCGACTTCCGTGTAATTATTCTGTTAACACGAACATCTGATTCGTACCCAAGCGATACGATGGCGTGAACTTGAATTATATCACTTTAACCGCGCCGCAACCTTCCTTCGGTAGGGTTACCGAAAGGTGCAACAGTTTTATCAACTTCCGCCGACACAAATTGGGATCAAAAAGGCCAATTCCTCAATCAACGCAGAGACAATCGCTCACGGTGGTTGATTCCAGAAAGACACAAAAAGTAGCTGTTTCGAGCGACTCACAAATTAGACTCGCGAGTCGAAAAACAATCAACGTCACGGCATGAGTCAAGGTGTGAGCGGTAAACGCTGCCGCCGATCGCTTAATGTTGTTAGCGTGAACATAGTGGAACTCAACACAACACTGTAAAATCTAATAAAACGAATGTTGACTTGACTTCGCAGAAGGTTAATTCTGTTGACTTTTTGCGCGCTGCTCGCGCAATAGAACACAAACTCCTCTATTCTGTGCCTAGCGCCGTGAGCTACACGGCACAAAAAATGACATCATCCTGAACCGACACACCCTGTGTGCACGCTCTGAGAGCTCTTTTAAATGCCAATCCTTGCCGCTGGTCTCCATACTTGTCGACGTCGTAGTAGGCGCTGACAGCATGCTCTAGAATTATGCTCCAGTGCACCAACTCGCCAGCCCCCGCACTTCTTCCGCCCAGAACAGATCAAAGCAGTCCTGTCCTGGTGGTCGGGGATGAATGTGATTGCTTTTGCCGAGCGCGCGAGTCAAAAGGTGGCCTTCTTGGATGGAATCGGGAGCGCCGCATCAATTTTGCGGTTCGGGGGGCTCAAAAGCTCAAAAGCCACGGCAAGCTTTGATTGGCAGTCAGGACCTCTCCTCCGATCCTAATGCCTCTGTGTAGGAAATTTCAATCAATATTCAAATGATATTCCATAATTTGACGCTTTGGAGACGTGCTGCATGGCTCGGTGCGAAGATAATCACACATCTCGCCTGGCAGGCTGCACACGGAGGGACTCTGGAAATGGGATTATGCTTTTAATGAAATGTTTGACACAGACAAGTGGAGCTGCGCGAAATATGATCTGCTTGCGGCGAACGACGCTGGAAATCTTGCTCGGATTAACGACCCTCGATGAGCAGATGGTTCCTCATCTTCTCCTCGAAAAAGTGATATTTAATATGTATAATGCGTGCCGCGAACAACGCGCCTGGCGTCATAATACAATAATATGAATATAAATTTTATGCCATTGTCCAGGATCGTTTCGAGTTATTTCGTCTGCAGTCTGTGTCGTCGGTTCAGCATCCGTCGACGAAACTCCCAGCGGAAGTACCCTTCTGCACCACCACACCGCAGAGTTTGCACAGGACAAAGTGAAATATATTGGCGACATCAAGTCGTTTCCAGTTTTATTCTCTGCCGGCCCCCACCCCAACAAGTGGTAATGTCTGGGTGTCCTTTATGGGGTTGGAAGAAAATAATTGGGTACCATCATGGTCAGCCAGCCGCGCACGACCTCGCCTTGGTCAGATAGTGATGGCCCATTATCGTTTGTGGGGAAACTCCATTTGCATTCGCGTATAAAGCTTTTTACAATGTTTCCTTTTTTACGATTTCTAACGGCGTAAAAGAAGCTTCCAATCGACACCTCGAAGATCGCCATTGATGCCGCGAAGGGTACTACTTCAATGTTGCGCGCAAAGCATGCCATGAAAAGGTGTTTGCCGAAGTGGACTAATCCACCTTTGAGCATCCAACTAGGTTTGATAGAAAGATATAATTTTGCTAAAGAAAACTTTTCAACTCAACTCTTAAAAAAACGTAACAAAATTCCTCACAAGATACGAATCACCTCCGGCTAATCTCCGCTCAATCAACTTTTTTTCCTCTCAACGAGGCTGCGCGCGCAGATTTTTCCTAATGCACTTTCGGATCAAGATCTGCGCTTTTTTCCATCATCTCTATTTGCGGTGGAGCATCTCCCTTCGTCCGTGGGGAACAGACAGAGAGGCACCACCAACCCGGTCTAGGCCTACTGAGTGCGCTCTTGTTGGCGGAAAAGAAGGAAAACAATTTGATTAATTTAAGCACAGTTATCGTAATTTATTATCACATCACAAACCGACGCGGCGCGGCTCGGCTTGTCGTGGCTAGCTTTGGTAGGGCGAAAATACCAAGATCTTGGGCACGCCACAACACAAGACGGAGAAGGAATTTGGACAAACCATCCAAGTGGCTTGTGGGTCTCGTGGCGCAGGGGTAGCGGCTTCGGCTGCCGATCCCGATGATGCTATGAGACGCGGGTTCGATTCCCGCCTTATCCACTGAGCTTCTATCGGATGGTGAAGTAAAACGTCGGTCCCGGTTTCTCCTGTCTCGTCAGAGGCGCTGGAGCAGAAATCCCACGTTAGAGGAAGGCCATGCCCCGGGGGGCGTAGTGCCAATAGTTTCGTTTATCCAAGTGGCTTATGGTCCGGATTATGTCGTCGTTCCCAGTCGTAATTTGTGGGCTATTGCGCGCTTTTTACGCGTGATCGTGTTGAATAATAAAAGACACAGCGCGCGAGAGAGAAACGGAAATCAAAAGTAAATAAATTTTTCAAACTGTATCACATTGTTGTGTACGGCTGGGCCGGGATTTTCAATGGCCAACGGTAAATTCCGGTAGTGTGTGGTCCGCCGGATCGCGGCCACAACGGTTTGTGGTTCATTGTCCAAAGCTTGGAAATCCCCCTCAAGACGCGTTGAAATTAGCACTCACGCGCGGAGGGAATTGGTTTTTGGGGTGGGTTGTCTATTTATCTTGCGCTTGAAACTCACTTTAAATCATCTCAAGTGGGGCTCTCGATCGGTCTGTTTAAGGAGAAACGGGTAGTCAATCAAATTACACTCTGCGGAGCTTGTTGCAGCGAATGTTTATGTAGCTCGTCAAGAACGTGATAATTGTCCATTACTTGACTCTAATTGAGAAAACGCTCTTTTTTATTTCATCTCATTTAAGCCCGCCTCAAATCACGGCACTTCCAGAGTGTCCCCGACCGAGAGTGGAAAAAAGCCTTCCTGATTCATTTTCTATGTTTTACATCGGTTTGCACTCTCGGCACACGTCTGTCTATCCCGTCCAACCTGGGGGTGATATCTGTCGTAATCATCTTTTTTTTCCACTGTATCCTCCGGTATCAAACGGGGAAAAAATCCAGCTTCCGCTCGAGCTTCCAGGTTGACGACACGGTTCGTTGTGACGAAATCTGGTTGTTGTCATTTCTCCGGAGGCACATTTGGCGCCCTTCCAGCTTGTTCTGAGGGCGTTGCACTGTAAAAAATCTCTTGAATGTTTATTCATATTCATCAAATCGTGGCAGCCGATACTGGAAATGCGAAGATTCTACCTAAAAATGTCCTTTGTCATACTGGTTATGCATGTAACATAAACACCTGCCATTTTTTTAAGGGGACAAGGGAAACTTTCCACGGTATCCTTAAGTTAGATACTCTTAAATATGAATTTGTAGAATTAATTTTAAAATCTTTTTACCATCAATCGTACTTAAAAGCATTTCGAAAACACAAAACAAGCCTATAGTTATCCCATGACATACTAGATTCGTGAGACTTTTCATAGTGCCGCTGGCGCTTCCAAGCGGAGGAGGAGTGAGAACCTTTGGGGGCAGATTCTGTCGAGGTTGAACAAAAGAGATTTACCCATTCTTTGGGGGCGCGCACATCGCGCGATGACGACAGTGATGATGGCTCTAGGCCAAAACCACGAGATTTCGCTCAAAAGTGTAAACACAATCGTTGTTTTTTTTTCTTTGCTTTCGTCAGTCTGTCAGTCTATGCTCAACCCCCGCTCTGGTGCAGCTTCTAGTTAAGAGAGCACATGCTTTTTGATGTTTGAATATTTAATTAAACGGATTGTGAAGAGCAGAACAAATGGACGAGCCCGCGGTTGCAATTAATTCCAGAGATAAGCTGAAAGGTGGATTGCGCCAAAAAGCGCTTCACTTTTGTTTGCGATGCGCAATACTTTTCGTAATGGACCACAAACGAATGTTCTTCTCACTTTGAATCTAATCATAAATCAGTCGCAAATCAAAAACTTCCCACATGGTGCTGTCGAGTGCAATAATTAGCACACCCCCTCGCCTAATGGCGACTCTCCGCTGGACTGTACTACGAGTTGACGAATACAATAAAAATAATTGTGAATGTCATCATGTGGTGCGAGTTGTCGGGAAAAATGGCCACGTCACGTTCGATGAAGTAAAGGTGACCAATTGCGGTAGAATTGAATGAACTTTCGAGGTCAAAACAATGAAACGATGCAGATTTCTAGTTTTAAAGTGAATTCTACAAATTCATTAAATTTACTTGACTGAGAACACCGTGAAAACCCTCCCTTATCCCCTTAAAAATGTGGCAGGGTGTTATGTAGCAGACATGTCCAGTATGACAAAGAACATGTTTAGGTAACAATTTTCAAAACGTCTATGATTTTTTGTGAAACCAACCAAAAGTCTGTTTTCTTCATCGACAAACTTTTTCACCTTTTCCCGACCCATAACGATTTTGATCGAACACCAAACTGTTGATCTAGCAGGCCTTGGCACAGCATCCGCATCAGTCGCTCTCTTCAACGCCGTGCCTGGCGTGCTAATGGCCGGTAATTAGCTGCAAAAATTGTGCACATTACTCACTTACTTTTGCATTCATCATTTTTATGTGCCTTTTTTATGTACCATTCACGAGAGCATGCAGCCGCGAATCAGACACTTTCCCTCTCATTCCCTCCACTTGAGAGAGTATCATCATCCCTCGCCTGACTGTCTGTCATCACTTGGTATTTTGCTCGGTGGCGCGCAGTTTAGTCACCACGGTAACGCGCGGCTGATCCGGCGCACCGCCAACTTGGATGCAAAAATTGGCTGCGCGCGCGCGACAGTTGTTGTCACTTTCACGATGACGTCAGCTGGGCGGCGGCGTCGCCGCGGTTGGTTTCACTTTTCTTGGCATGCCAAAGATAGGACGTCGTCTGCGGGCAGTCCCGTCAAAAACAAAGGGTAAATCACGACGGCGAAAAATTTCAAACTCTCGGATTAATAGGCTCAATTAGGGGGGATTTATAGAGACCGGTGACCGGCGCAGTCTTTAAAAGAAGACGCGTTTACGGTAGAATATATTTCAAACGCAAAAAAGAGTGGTGGTAAAGAGCAACAAAATGAAGCGAGTGCCGCAATAAACAGATTAATGCGAATAAAAAGCTAATCGCGAGCGAGCGAGCGTTTGCAAACTCGTTTCGACTTTTATTTACCACGACCTATTGTTGTAAGTTATTACCACATCCGTCGCTCTTTCTTTCAAGCGCTTTTTCGTTTTCTTACTTTTATTTAATTAATCTCGCATTAATTCGTCTTCTTTTTCTATAACTTCTTTCCAACGCCGGTTCCGACTCCCACGACTTGCTTTAGTTTGACAACGCGTCGCAAATCCAAGCAGGCTTTGCGCTAACGCTCACGCAAAAACGCTCCGCGTGCGTTTGCTTTGATTTGTTTTTACGTTAATATTAAGTGTACAACACGTGGTGCTAGCGAGTTACGACTTCAAAAAAGTGTTTTTTGTTCTGCTTCTGTGGGGCGGGAATGTCGCCATTTTTGTTTTTAGCTGGGATACAAATTACGCGACGCGGACGGATTACTTCATGCAAGGTACGTGACTAAGCCGGTTGAGTCAGAAATCAGAATAAAACAATTTTTAAATATGAACAAATATCAACCTTTTTCAAAAGGTGACCAAGCGTCACCTTCGAATTCATCAAGTAGGCTACGAGCAAAGCGAGTGACCATCACCAGGGAGTATTGTCCGTTTCAGGGCAATTTGCGATTCCCTTCGCGTACGACGCCGCCTGCTTGATTTTGCGCAAGAAAGTCTCACGACACGAATGTCCTCCGGGTTGCTGCGATTTGCGTAATGGATTGATCGTTTCCCGGGCCCCTGATTGATGGGTCGCATATCCGCGTTTGAGCTGTTTTGAGTCTTACTAATGAGTTTTTTTTTTTGCTTGTTTTCTTTCCAGGTGAGCAATTTGAGCAATTTCGTGAGTATATTTCGACCTAAATTGGATGGACATTCACGTTTCACCACTTTGAATGATTTGATTCTAATCGTAGCTTACACATTTGAAAACGCCGATCGTGACAATGAGACAAAGTCCGAGGTGTGTCCCTCAAATTATGGAACAATAAAGTACGTGACGTCGTTAAAATTCGATGTGGCAATATTAGTCACTTTTGCGATTTCGATGCACCGCCGATCACGGCTTGCCTCGCCAACCAGCGCCTACTGCATAAAGTTAGTACAGGCGAAAACATTCTCAGAAAATCAAACAAATTCACGACATAATTTCGCGGGACAAAATGCACACACAGAGTTGGCAAAAGTCCAATCGCGCAATGCTCTAATTATTCAGTTCCATTAGAAGCAACTCAGCCAGGGGGAAAATTGCGCTCCAAAAGCCATTAGTTTCCAGTGGTGATGACGGCTAGTCGTCAGTCGCACAAGTTGGTCAGGTGCACCGCGACGACGCCAACGACCGACGACAACGTGGAGTTCGTGCAAACGTGACAGCGTGACCGCGGTTTGGGACACTTTTTTTCGCTTTTGCAAACTAGATCGTGATCGCGTGTCGCGCGTTCGAGGGTAGCTGCGGTAATTACAGGCCTCGGACCCGACACTCACTCTCGCTCGCAAGTTCCAGCTGACTTTGGTCAAACTAGGAAATAACAAAATAAAATCAATTTAGTCGCAGCTTGAGAGAAATCGATAACTATCATCCAGTATTAATGGGGTATGTGACCGTGCTATAAACACAGACTAATGAAACTTCCTAAACCTGTGTGGTTGTGAGCGTCGAATCTAGTAATATCAGGGTCATGTTTGGGGGTTGTAACCGTCGCACGACAACAAAAAAATCCTGCCCCCGGTCAGCGCTGCCGAAAATGGGACGTAAAGCAGCACGTGTCCTCGCGCCCGCTCAGCGGGCTACTGGAACCGATGGCCTCCTCCGACAACTATCAGAAATAGTTCAAGGCAGCGGCACTTTGTACGTGACAGTATTCATTATTTCGACCCGCCCTAATGAATGGGTTTCATGCCGTCTGTAATGAAAGGAAATTGCTCGATTAAATTAAAGTTTCTTTTTACTGGCAGTTGCGATTCTTGTTAGAATGACTGAAATGGGTCATTGAAAGCAGTGGGAGGGCTAACACCACCACCTTGATATTAGAATAATTTCGTACTACCGAAATTAAAGCGGCCAGCCCTACTGCGTTGTGTTTACCGCAGAGAGGATTCTGTGAACGGATCACATTTGACAGAATCAACAGGGGAGGAGGGAAGCGTGGACATACCGTACCAAACGCTCCCATTTTGGAGTCAACGACAGCGACATCAAAGTAGCCATTGTGTCAATTTGGGACGCATTGGGCGCACGTGTTTGCACCGCACGCGACTTTCCACTAATTTTGCGTCTGTTCAACAAGTAACAATCCCCAAACAAAAGCTAGCATCAAAATCACTTAATTGAATTCGATGATGGCGAAACTGCCACAGTTCTGCTGCTGTGCGCTTGTTTGAGAGATAAATTGTTTCTAAACCAGCAGCATCATCAGAGCTCGACGTTGTCGTTGGCTGGTGAACGAGGCGCGGAAAATCAATTTAATCAGCGCTAAATTATATCATCATCATCAGCAGCATCATCGACATCGTTCGGGTGGCGTCTTCTTGTGATAGAAACAACAACACAGAGAGATGATCGAAACCTTTAATGACTGCTTTCTGTGCCAGTGTTTGATCGACGAAGACCTACTTAAGGTGAAATGATTCGAGGAAATTATCCTCACAAAAGTATTATTTATTACTTGGCGAGGACGATTTGCGCGTCCCACGGTGACGCCAAGTGATCGATGGCTGGAGTCTAATCGACAAATGACTGACAGCTGCAAGAAGTAGGAGCGACGATCCATTTGCGTTATAAATAATGGATTGCGACGCCCCGCTTAGTCCGTCCGCTCGCGCGGTCATAGACATTTGGATATAAATTTGCATGCGGGAAATCGATACTGTTATGCAGTTTCTTCTCACATATGCCCGGCCAGGCCGTAATGCAACCCAGATGATGTGCTTCGATCCTCGGTCAATCCGAGAGGGGCGCGGACCAACAGCAACAGCTGATTATTATGATTGATATATGTGGAAGTGCTGGATACAGAGAGACCTCTGAAGCCCTCTTCTCGGCGCGGTCATCGAACCACCACCGGTCAGCTCTAGCGAAGATTAATGCGAAAATGAAGCCAATCTCACGTATGGGCACGAACGTGTGCGTTACTGACATTGACAGTGATGAACGGTAAATGGTACTTAGTTGCTGTTGTGGCCTATTCAGAAGATTTCTCCACTCGCGGAAGCACTCGAAACGGTGGAAGTGCGCTTTGAACGGAAGTCGACTTGTAAAGCTTTCTCCAAGAAGTTGAGTGTTTTACCTTTATGGTGGACAACTGATAAAAAACTGCACAATTTTCACAGAAAAAGAACAAGGCAGGATATGCTGCTAACGCCAATTCTCAGTAGGCGTTGTACAACCTACAAGCTTTGATGTCTTCCTCGTGCATAATAAAAGGTTCACGCTTGGCAGCACACACAAGGTGCTACAAAATTTGCACCTTTCGCCGTGCTGATTAGAGCGCGCCCTGTTGGTGCTTCCGGTTGTACCTACAATGCAGGTTTCGCTATCATCACTCAATTCACAGTCCGGCGCAAAACTTGACTTATCAATCACTCAGTACAAATAGGGTAGTCAATATGTGGCGCGTCGTCCTCACAACTGTCGGGGATAAGATAGCCGACCTCGCTAATGTATTTGTAAATAAATGTAAATATGCAAATTACACATATTGGAGCGGGCGATAAGCCCGCCGCCGTGTGACAATGCGCGACCAACTCGTTGACCTTTAACGACTCGTTATCAGCGCAACATATGGACGCTCAGAATTCCATTCTAACGTTCGACACAAAGCAATCAAAGCATGCCGAGCAACGCCACGCCACACTGTCATTAGCATGTTTTTGTCGGTCGATTTTGGGAGGTCGCAGCAGGCCATGCAACTAGTGTGTAGTGGCGCACTAATAACAATTTAATACACAATCAATTTTTATGGCCGTCGTCGTAGCAGGCCCTGCGTTGCTCACGTTCCGGAAAGTACCCCAAACACAGCCGGTCATGGCTTGCTGCCATTTCTGGTGAAATTTAAAAATAAAATTGGCGATGACGTTACTGCGATTACTGCTGCGCGATATGGGCACAGTGTGTGTGGCACTTTTTTCTGCTCAAACAAATTACCCCATCATACAGTTCTTCATTAGGCGACCACACGGAAAAATATGAATTTCATTAGAGCTAACGGTTTCATTGATGAAATCGCAAAATTTCATCATAAAACCATGAAATGATTACAAGAAATGATGAGTCTGATTCATTATTTCTTTAATTTGATTCATGATTTCATGAAATTGATTCAAAATTTCATAATTTCAAATCATAGTTTTAATCATCAAAATCGATTCATGATTTCACGACTACGGCAAAAAAAAGGAAATTAACTTCGATTTCATAAATGTCTACGAATTCAATAATTAATTTCACGAATCATACTTTTTTCCGTGCAGTGTGCGTGAAGCGCACTTTTTTACGACCTTATGTGCGGATGCGAGCACAAGTTTCATATTTCACACACACTCACGATCCACTTAAAAAGCAGCATGTAAATTTTATGCGACGATGATGATATGCGACAAACGGAAGCAAACTATCTGTGGGAAGAATTTCCCCCGTAAAACAGCTTTGTTGGTCATCATCGTCGTCGTCGTCGTCACACGAAGAACACACACAAAAAATGTCACAGAAACTCCCGGGAATGCACTTGTGGCAACATTTTGAACTGACAGCAGCTCATAAAATATGGCCACACGTACACACGCCCCGATGTGTGTAAAATATTTACATCGCAGCATGCCAATTAAAGCGCGGCTTCCAGAAGTGGCCCATCAATAAAACCGCTGAACGCGGCGTCGATCTAGTTTTCTTCAAAGTTTCATCCCCGCGCGCACGAGACTTGTCTCGTGGCCTACTGAGGGGACGGGCAACACGTGTAACATGATGAAAGTGACAACATTCACTCGCTCACGCGCGCGCTTGTAAAAAAAACAGTCGTAAATGGGTCCTCGCGCGATTCGAAGGTAAAAATAGTCATTTTCACTCACATTTCCACGGCCTACTGCCGTGAGGGTTCACGTTTTCCGCGCTCCCGAGGCGGATTTTCCCTACCAGAAACCAGAAATATCTCTCTGTCGATCCGCGTGTTGACTTATCGACTTGCGAAGGGTAAACACACAGCTGGTTTGGCGATATGGAGATGTCTCCACAAATCCGAACCGGATCGTTGCCGCAATGATTAGAGATATTTATTTAGTCGCGCGCATACACATGCACACACGCGACCTCCTAAAATAGGAACCAGGCGCGCGTAAATCAAACATGCCAAGTGTTTGCCCGAAAAAAGATACACAACGCAATCCGGGGGCGTGAAAGTGTGTGTGATCAACGCCCTCGCGAAGCGATAAAATTTTGAACGTTTTCAGTTCAGTGTGTATCGACAGCTTGACAATAAACACATAGTTGTCTCATGTGATGTTTTTTTGCATTTAAGCCTACTGCGTTAGAAGCACTGTTTTTTCCAATGCCTACTTGGAGCAAGTCGGCGAATGTCAATGCCAATCTTTAGTACCAGCATTCAGCCGCGAGTTCAAGTGGTTTTGCAGGCACGAATTTCGATTAACATCTGTAACATAAACAACAACACACGACTTGAGCAGATTGGGTCGGTCGACCTCCCCAAAGTTCAAGACGCGTCTATCCAACCGACAATTGGAGCAAAGCAGCTTCGATTTTGCCCTTTCGTTTCGTAGTTTTGTTTCAAGGTGTCTTCGTCGGCTGTGTTGCTTCTTTTTAATACAAAGTACGACTAATTTCAAGGAAAGCCACCTCCGTCGACTGTTTTATGTAATGACATTGTAATTGCAGCTGCTAATTGTGATGTCATTCTGCGTTTCGCTTCGTTTTTTTTTTTTGGTGCACTCTCATTGAAACGCGACGGAAAACGGAAGTCTGAATATGGAAAATCGTCCGCGTCGGCGGTTGGTGTCGCGTAACGCGCCCCAAGTGTGGCGCGCGCATATCGGCTCACATCCCTGTTGTTTAAACTTTGCACACAAAAAAGCATTGTGCACGGAGAAAACCGTGTAACTCCCGCCGCCGCCAAACGAAACAAAAACATAGTCCAAGCAAAGAGAAGAAAAAAAGTGATGGAAAGAGAGAAAAACAGTAATTTTAATTGTTTTGTGTTGTGTACTGTTTTTTCCCCCTATTTCGCATATTGTTTTAAGGCCGGGAAGCTGCGGTTTGGCCTGAACCTGGTAAAGCACACTCTTGAGCCCGAAAGCATAGAAAGTTGGCACTCACAATTTAGCTCATCGATCCATTATTGTTTATTAGAGAGGCAGCACACGAGCCCCGTGTGAGTTGTTTTGTATGTTGATGTTGTTGTCTGCCGCGATGATACACATTCATGCATTTATACTATCATCACAATTGCCGCCCCTCTTACCTCCCACAATGTTCAATGTTTTGGTTTAAATCATTATGTTTCTCTCGCACAGCTTTGAGAGAGGGGGCCCAGATATGTACGCACTCATTTTCATTCATTAGCCAGTAATTAAGGCAACGTTTATATTTTTCACATCGTAGCAGGCGTGTGCGATACTTGGATTATGTAAAAAAAAGTGCAACACCGCCACCGCCTACGATGTGTTCCAGGGCGAGATGAACAACAATCGTTGCGTTAATGAGGCAAATTTACGAAAAAAATAAACTCAGCAATCTGTGTTTATTGTCGATTTACGACATCGTTTTTGAGGGAAATGTGTGTGTAGCAACGTGAGTGGGATGGGTTTTGGGTCAAATCAATTAGTGAGTTTGTTAGGATT
This sequence comes from Culex quinquefasciatus, assembly GCF_015732765.1. Classification (NCBI taxonomy): domain Eukaryota; kingdom Metazoa; phylum Arthropoda; class Insecta; order Diptera; family Culicidae; genus Culex; species Culex quinquefasciatus. The sequence continues at coordinate 224,571,297 of NC_051862.1, read as the reverse complement.
TAAGCTGAATTGGATTAAGCGTTTTTAAGGAAGAACTAATTTGATAAACGGGAAATTAATTGACGAAATTCAATCCGAAGTTTACCCATACCATGTTAAAATGTTGAAAATGTAATTCTTATCGCGGAATAATACTAAAAATAAAAAGATTATCAATTTTTTTTTAATTTTGAGATTAACAAAAACCGAAAACCGTATTCGAGAAACCAAAAGAAAAAGAACAAAAAGAACTACAATAAACACAAAAATGACAAAAATTACAAAAATGACAAAAAATTACAAAAATGACAAAAATTACAAAAATTACAAAAATTACAAAAATGACAAAAATTAAAAAAAATACAAAAATTACAAAAATTACAAAAATTAAAAAAATTACAAAAAATACAAAAATTACAAAAATTACCAAAATTACAAAAATTACAACCATTACAAAAATTAAAAAAAAAACAAAAATGACAAAAATTACCAAAATTACAAAAATTATAAAAATTACAAAAATTACAAAAATTACAAAATTACAAAATTACAAAATTACAAAATTACAAAATTACAAAATTACAAAATTACAAAATTACAAAATTACAAAATTACAAAATTACAAAATTACAAAATTACAAAAATTACAAAAATTACAAAATTACAAAATTACAAAAATTACAAAATTACAAAAATACAAAATTACAAAAATTACAAAATTACAAAAATTACAAAATTACAAAAATTACAAAAATTACAAATATTACAAAAATTACAAAAATTACAAAAATTACAAAAATTACAAAAATTACAAAAATTACAAAAATTACAAAAATTACAAAAATTACAAAAATTACAAAAACTAAAAAATTACAAATTACAAAAAATTACAAAAACAACAAAAATTACGAAAAAAATTAAAATAATTACATAAATAACAAAAATGACAATAATAACATTGACATCAATAATATCAATGACATAAATGATAAATATTACTATAGGACTACTCAAGCCAACTTGGAATAAATGTATTTCTTTTAATTATATTGTTTTAGAACCTTTTTATTTGAATATTTTAATCAAATGTCATATTTCCCGGGAATTTCTTGGCTTCCTTAAGATTTTTCGTCGAAAAGCTATGATTTCATAGTTTTAAATCTAACACTAACAAGTTTGACGATTTGTAGAGCTAAATTTTATGAGCAATTAACGCTATATCAAATCCAAAGTAAATGACACAAATCTAATTCAAAAGAAAGCATATTAAGTGACTGCTGAAAATTTAGATTAAATTTCTTCATGCGTGCCGAGATTAGTCACTCAAAATCCCCAAAAAGTAAATAAATCATTCGCCAAAGTGATTGCACTAATTCACCTCAAATAAACTCATCTAATCCCACGAAAACTCCTCAACTTCGTCGTTGTCGTCAGTACCCGCAGGTCATCCCGGTCACGACTCGCCGGTGTTGCTTGGCTGGCAACTTTGAAGTTCTGAACAAAAGCTCCACGACTGTGTTTTTGTGAAACTCAAAAAGCGATGAAAATGTGGCGTATAATATGCGCACAGGCTTAGTTTGGTGTTGTTGTTTTCCAAGGCGCGCTCCACCAGGGGTAGATAAAAAGTCATTATTCTAGAAACCATTGCTGGATTTATGAGAACGAGCGCATTTTTTAAACCTGCTGGAAATAATAAATAAATGAAAGGCTCCAGCCAGGCTGACGAAGTTGAAAGAATGTGTTTAGTGGCTCGCACACAAACCCTGATGATTAACGACAAGAGTTGGGAGGAAGCACGGTCCGCTGGTCATGCCGTCGTCGTCATGCGTTTTTGCCAATCTCCTCCTCCGCACCCTCGATTATTGTTCTTTGATGGCCTGTGGGAGTTTCTTGGGAACGTCGTCGACTCATAACTTAATTACGGAGTCAACGAGTGCGCTTTTTCCAAGCTAGAATCATCAACTAGCCTAAGTATACACTCCACCTCTCGCTCTTATATCATCTTGGACGCAGCAAGCCAAGGTTCCGCCGGCCGTAGCCCTCTTGGATGGAGGAGCTCGCTTGCGTCATTTCTTCGACCTTCTTCTCCTTGCCGTCGCAACAGAATGCCAAGTCACGGCCTGCTTGGTTTGTGTGTGTGTGCAAAACATGCATTCACATGTAATGCATCACTCTTGGGACCCCGCCGCCGCCCACGCCTGCCCTCAAGGGGGAGGAACGTGGACTTGGCCGCAGCTAGTCGACCGTATCGATTGACCTCTACCTTCGTGCCGCGCTCTTGTCGAGGGGATGCAATTCTTCACAAATTGATTTTTATCGTCGCTCATCGTCGTTCTACGGTCGTTGTCGTCGCCGGTCGAGTGGAAAAGTGTCACTTCCTTCCTGTCCTTCATGACGAGAGCCCCGGTACAAGTGGCTGCGCTGTGCTGTATCGTTCACGGGAAATGTGCACTATGTCATGGGATATGTTTGTTCTTTCTTCGGTATTACGTGCGGGCATCTTTTGTAAGCTCTCTGCTGATGACTTTTTTATCACTTTAAATCTCGAGATTGAAAATTTGTGATTCAAACCACTTTTTCCCAGCGGTAATCAATGCACCAAATCTAAGCAAGCCATGCCGTCGAGGGTACGATTTGACCCAATTTCGGTCTTAGCCCATTTAAAATTTATAACCCTTCCGGGAATCCATCACCGTAGGTGCACTGCACTGACTCTGTAACGAAGTTATCCTTTGTGGCTTGATGCATGTACCTTAACATGCAAGGTGCATAATGCAAGCCATAAATTTCCCCCGTTGTCCTCGTTTATGTTGTTTTTTTTTTTTGCTACTGCGCCTCCCCACAGCGCTAACCGCCAACAAAACCAGCCCAAATGACGCCACACCACAACCCCGTGGAAATTGAAAATAAAAAAAATAAAAACAGGATCTTGAACCGCGGCCTGGAATTAACGTGGCGGTAAACAAATGGTTCCCCTCACCTCACCAAAGCGCGCGACCTACTTGGACCGAGACACGCTGGCACATATAAGAACGATTATATCGATTTTACTCTGTTGCACAAGCCCCCGCCTACTACACCCACGCATGAATCACGCGCCAACTAGATCCAATCCGTTGAAAAGAGATTAGAAACAACGTGTCGGGACGACACTCACAAAACAAAACCTGTCAATCGCGATCTTGGAAATTACAACCGGATCACGTACCGCACAGCCGAAAAATGTTTCTGCGTATTCACCACGTATCATTCCTGGAACCGGGCCTCTCAAAAGAAGGAAATTAATTCTCCATTCGGCAAAACACCACCGCACACACATCCGCGCGGCATAAAAAATGAGCACTTGACAGTTTCCTTTTGGGCTCGACATCCTTGCTGCAGGAAGCCAAAAGTTGTGGGTTCTTGCCAGCCGGAAACCGATGCACACCACACCCCTATAATGTGTTCAAGTGGTTGTGTTGCACCGGAAAACCGAAACATTGTCATATTCGATTGTGGGAAATTTATTCACCGAACGTCCGGGCTCGGCCCGTTTCAGGACATCGCAGCAAGCGGTGCCAAGGATTAAAATAGAAAACTGTGCCATGTCGCTCCCCTGGGTTCATTTTTCATTCCAGAGTTGCTTCTTGTGGCTGTTTTTTGTGCCTTCAAAAAACGGGAACGGGATTTGTTAGACCGAATAAACAAAGCTGTTAAACGGGCGAAAAAACATCTGTTCTATGTCGGAAGACCTGCACTCTTTTGGGGAAAATATTTGTGCGCTTTTTGCGGGCGCAGCGCAGCTGCACCACAAATTATAATTATTTTTCCCAATATTTTCAATTTCCAATCGAAAATCGCTCGAAGGATGAGTCACACAGCCTGCTGCGGTGACTGCGAGTGTGCAGCGAAGCGGAAGTTTCGCCAGCTGTCAATCAAGAAGTCAACGACGTCGTCGTCGGTGACTGGGCTTCACCGACGGCCTGCTTGGTTTCGGTCAAGTGTGAAGTAAGGTGGAGAAGGCGATTTTTCTCATCGTTTCGGGAAAACCGCAACCGTCGTCGTCGTCCGCCTCTAGAACGGGCTCAACCTTGTGTTGTGGGGGACGACGGTCATTTTCCCACATTCAATTATGATTATGTAGATCCAGGCTTTTAGCAAGATTTCCCAGCGCTGCGCGCTGCGTTGGCTCTTTTTCCTTTTGTCTTTCGGACTACATTACCCAACGCACCTTTGAAAGAGAACGTTGGACACTATCTCTGGTCCGGAATCTACCGTGGGTTCACGTTTTCCTTGAAATCGCTTACCGTAGTGCACTAGACTCACATCTGCATCACGTCTAGAACCATTAAAATACACTTCTTGGACCGGCAGTAGACCATGATGATACCATCATCGTAGTAGGCCTTGTGAGCAGACGACACGGAAAGGGCGTTCACTGGGCGGCTAACCGCCCGGCCTGCTTTGTCCTCCCTCATGGACGTTGGGTTTTGTGTTCTAAAGTTGAAAAAAAGTAATTATAATTACGGTTTACGAACTGTTGCGCGCCTCTGCAGTGCGGAAAAATATGTTTTTTTTTGGATGGCTGGACTCGAGATAAACTAACCTCAAAGTGAGGGAGATGCGGTGTAAAGTTCTGCCTCAAATTGCCCAACTGCCGTCAGGTGAGGAAGGTTGTGAATTGGTTTAGAAATTCACACAGTCAGTATCATAATTGTGCTATTGCATGTCGGCTAAACATGTATCTCGTCTGTTTTTTTCCTCTTCTGTTTGTTCTTCAACTGCTTCGCGTAGGTTGAAAGTTCGCCAAGAGATTGCACCAAATCCAATTTGCATAAATAATTCAGCTCGTTCTTCTGCCGGCTCTGACGCGCATAACTGTTTCACACCTTCATCGAGACCGTTTATCAGATTGGGTTGAAACCCCTTGGAGGGTTTAGCGGTGATTTGAAGATTATACTCGACTTTTTTCGTGCGATTCATAACTGCTAGATGGCGTGGGTTCGCGTCCTAACATCCGGCGAGATTTCCAACCTTTGCCATTTCACCGCAAAGGTCACCACCACGTGGCACGTCCGTGCCTACTACGATCTACGAGGAACGAAAAACCCGGACCGTTTTGACAAAGTGACCATAAAAGAGTGCCCGGGATTGCTGAATAATTCATCGTCCTGCCGGTTTCTTCTCCGGCTCCAGAAAGTCCTGATTGATGGGCCATTGCGATAATCGCACACTAACTTTTGCCATTCTATTCCATTATGGACCTTTGTTTTATTGTTCCAACCCGTCCGGGGAGGTATGTGGTGGCAAAAATGACACTTTCATTGGCCGAACCCCGGACCTTTGGCGTGCTCAACTTTGCGTGATGATAAACTTCTCATTATTCCATATACCAACTACGCCAAACCACCATTTTTGGGGTTTATTTTCGGCAAACGACGTTACTCAATGAGGTTTTTTCTTCTTTTTTGGGTGAGACCGAACGAAAGTGTGAAAAAGAAACGTCCTTGGGTCAACCTTAGAATTTGAGGTAATTCATCCATCATTCTGGCGGCGGCGGCTCGGTGGTCGACACCGGCTGAACACACTCCGACTACAGATTGTCAAGGCAAACAGATTGGCCAATGTTTTTGGACACCAAACGCGCTGGACACCAACCACCATTCACGTCCAGCAAAACTGGCAGTGTTGCAAGCGCAAAACATACGTTGCCAGTGCCAATTTATTTTGCATCGACCAATCTGTCTCCCTTGACAATCTGTAACTCCGACACATTCCACACTCTGTTTGTTTGCACACGTAATTTGAAGCCGGCAACGGCTCAGCGAGAAGACAGAGAACCGTTTTAGTCTAAACAATCGAACGGTGCTGATTACGTAATCTTCCAACAGTAAACTTCCATTGTGTCCCCGTTCTGAACGGGGCGCAGATTCCTGGAGAAACCCAACTTGTCCCGTTATTTTCAGTTGAAAGTAAAAGTTTTCTCAATATTTTCAATTTCCCAAAGTCGTTTGCCTTTTTTCGCCCGCTCCGCACCTGTCAAAACAATCAATCATCAACGCGCGCGGCCTACTGTGATGAGAGCGTCTGATTAGCACGCGTCGTCGCGTACACGCAAACCACGTGTCGGCCCTGCTACACCCCGCGAAATTATGGTCTGCATGCAATTGAAAAAAAAAAAAAATCGAAACATTATTTTCCATTTCCATACACCGATATCGAGAGTGACTAAACATTGCCCAAATCGTGTGCGATCGCCACCCCTTCTAATGTTTATGCATTTAAGTATTTACAACGTGTGATTTGCGATCGCGCCCGAAACGGCTTCTGTTTTATGTTCGAACGTGCCTTTTCCCTCCCCGCGATCTGTGTGCGAAGGTGTTTGACTGCATCCCTGGAATGTTGGTCACGCAGCGATCGCGCTGTCGTGATTACTAAATAAGAAGAGAGGTGGAAACGTGCCTGGCCTCGAACCGACGCGATCTCGCGTTCAAGGTGCGCACGATCAATTAGAGAGTTGACGCACCGCACCTGTTCGATTGAAATTCGATCCGGAACTTGATCTTGGGAGAGGACTAATTTTGTGATCTTTATTTGCAGAGTTCGCGTGAAGAACGAATCTCGAACCCGCACGGCAGCAGTAACAACGGCGGCGGCGGTAATAACAACGATGCATCCAACAATCTCACCGTACAAATCCCCCAGCAAACGCGATCGCTGCTGCGGCACTCGAACAGTATGTCCTCGAATCCGCACTCCAACTCGAGCTCGACGCCCGCCTCGCCGCATCTGCTGTCCAACAGCTCCAGTGGCCACTTACATCACACGCTATCGAACGGAGGATCGCTGCACCATCACTCGTCGCAGTACCAGAGCCAGTCGTCCGTGAGTTCACAGAGTTCGTCGATCATTTCGGCGGTGCCGCCGCTGCAGCGATTGCTCGAGGATCACCTCAGCAAACCGGCTCCGTACCAGATGATTGTGATACCAAACAGCGGGGGCTACTGGATCGATGGGACCGATCACGACGCCGGGTACGACATTCCGTCGCACGCAACGTGGCGGGTGGGAAAGATCGAGTCGGACGATACGGCCAAGTGCTACCGGCGGTTCTTTATCTCGCGGGAACACTCGAACCTGGTCGGTCACGATGACCAGCTGGGTCCGGTGCTGTTGTCGATCAAGTCCGAAAATGTTGCGAACCAAGATCATATCCGAATACTGCTCCGGCTACGAACGGGGACCATGCACGAAATCATTCCTGCGTCGTGTTTGGGATCGAATCCTTCTCCGATAAAAATGGCACGACTGCTGAACGATCAGATCAACGTTGACAGCTTCATGCCGGTGTTGTGTCCGAAGGCATCCACGTTGATCGCTAGCTACGACGAGCACGTGCTGGTCACGAACTTCAAGTTTGGTGTTTTGTACCAGCGGTACGGCCAAACGACGGAAGAGGAACTGTTTTGCAACAGTGATACGACACCTGCGCTGGAGGAGTTCCTCGATCTCCTCGGTCAGCGGATACGTCTGCGCGATCACAAGGGCTACCGAGGTGGACTGGACATTCAGAACGGACACACGGGCGATACCGCCGTGTACGAAGTGTTCAAAGAGCGGGAGATCATGTTTCACGTGTCAACCCTGCTTCCGTACACCGAGGGTGATCCTCAGCAACTCCAGCGAAAGCGTCACATCGGAAACGACATCGTTGCGATCGTGTTCCAGGAAGAAAACACTCCCTTCTCTCCGGCTATGATCGCGAGTCACTTCCTGCACGCGTTTATCGTTGTGCAACCGTTGGAACCAAACACACCCAACTGCCGGTATAAGATTTCAGTGACCGCCCGGGATGACGTCCCGTTCTTCGGACCCACCCTGCCCCAACCGTCAGTATTCAAAAAGGGACCCGAACTCAAAGAGTTCCTCCTGACCAAGCTGATCAACGCCGAGAACGCGTGCTACAAAGCTGACAAGTTCGCCCAACTCGAACTGAGGACGCGAACATCCCTCCTCCAGAACCTGGTCGACGAGCTGAAGGAAAAGACCCGGGACTTCCTCGGAGCCGACCTGCTCGGAGCACCCACTTCTCCAACTCCAGAAACGCCCAAATCCGAGGGCGGATTCACCGGATCGCGATTCATTGACACGGTTAAGAAGGCGCTGAACGCCCGTCTGCGATCGCAAAACTCCGACCCCACCAACGGAGTCGACTCCACCAACCCAAAGCATCACAACTCGATCAAGAAGTCCAAGGAGGTTTCCGAAGCGCCCTGCGGACCCACGGGACAGAATGTCAATGTAGGTTGATGATCTTTCCCAGATGTTCAGCAGCCTATTTCACGATCACATTTCTTTTCCTTCCAGATTGGTCGATCCCTGTCCAAGAGCAGCACGACGGGTTCGCGCAAGTCTCCAAACGATTCGGTGGCCTCGTCGCCGGACATTACGTCGCGTTGTTCGCTGAACCCAGGTGGCACGCTGAACAACAACAACACCAACACGGCCAACAACAACCATCACGGCGGCAGTGGCCATCACGCCGGAGCACACGGTCCGAAGGGTGGCAGTGGCAATAATAACAACAACAACAACGGACCGGTGGCCATGTCCGAGACGAGCGATGACTCCAGCCTGAACAGCGTCGATCTGGATCCAATGGGTAAGTTTGAGGTTATGGCACGGATTAACCCGATTGAACGCGCGCGTTTGGTGAAGACTAACAACAACGGCTAATGTTTGCTCTCTCTTTCTTTCTCTTGTCTCACACAAACACACTTTCGTTTGTAATTGCAAAATTGTCTCATTTTTCAAAAAAATAAAAAATATTGCGCATGATTTTTCACCCCAATTGGCCACTTATGATTTCTCGAAAACCCGATTTACGAACCAAAGTTTTCCCAAACGTAGATGCCGGCGCGACGTACATAGACAGTGACACCGGGCTGGAATCGATGTCGTCGGCGGACGCGACCACGAAGGCGTGCTCGCTGTGCCTGGACGGGGTGGACCGGGCGGAACGATCGACTAACGGTGGTGGAAGTGTGATCAGCGTGAGCGTCGGAACGGGCAGCACCGGTGGGGACAGCACGCGGGAACTGCGCAGCAGCACCGGAAGCAGTTCCGGAGGTGTGGTGGTCGGAGCGACGACGACGACGACGAGTGTGACAGGAGGAGGTGGTGGTCACGGATCGGTTACCGTCATAACGAGCCAGGGGGCGGTGGTGGTCGGGCCGGAGATTGTGCAACAGATGGATGGGTACAAGCAGGAAATTACCCGACTCAAGTGTGATAAGCTGGATCTCTTGAGGCAGAATGTGGTAAGTTGCATTTTAGTGGTTGAGAAAATTATCAAGGCAGGCCCTCTTGTAAACATTTGGTCCACTTTTCAATGAGATCAATATTTCGTCATCGAATGCCTACTACGATCATACATTTGCGACAATGACAGCGCTTGGATGTAACACTCCGTTGTTTCCGGAACAAATCTTCCCAACTACTCGAGGTCCTAAATGTCGTGACTGAAGCCCGATGTTTCACTTAATTTCACTATATTTCGGATAAGCTTTAAAAATGCGTCATTTCAAGCCCAGGCAAAACACACGACTGATTTATTTCTCGTTTACTCAGGCACACATCTTCTACTTTTCTTTCTTATCTGCGAGCAACTTTGCCCTTGTTTACCTTCTAGCTTCAGCTGTCAAAAACGCTGATTACACTCTAAACTGTGATCAGTCATACAAAGGGTAATATGACATCAAGCGCTGTCAGTCTCGTAATCTAGTACTCCACCAAAGCGATATAAAGAATAGGTCAGACTTGCAACCAAATAAGTTTTTTTCTGTTTTTATTGATTAGATTTTAATTGAAATTTGTGTCCAAATGTTGATTCTTGGCCTGCTATTCTATTTTTCTCTAACGCTAATGAGAACATAATTGCTCTGTCGAAAACGTTTCCAGCAAACTCAACAATTTAATCAATTTCATTTCACTCTTTCCCCAGACTTGCCAACGTGACATCAAGCGGCTCCGAGAGCGTGAACTATCACTGCAGGGTGATCTGGCGGCGGCCGGCAAGGAAATCCTCCGGCTACGTGACCTGCTGAAGGAGTACATGCCGGCGACCGCAGGTGAACCGATATAAAAAAGATAAGCAAACCAAAAACGAAGAAGCAGAATCCTCCTCCAAACGAAAGTATTTTTCTGGGACGAAAATTTTCGAGCTGAAGCGGCAGCGCAGCGCAAAATTGGCAAACACCACACACGCTATAATCGTGAGCATCGTCGTCGTCGTTGTTATTGTTGTCGCTGTTATTGGTCCGCCGAATCAATCGCAAACTTATGGAATACTACTTTCCACTCCTCATCATGAAGATGTGTACACTATGCTAGGAAGAAAAGCATATAAAAGTTATTATTTTTTGCCCTTTTTTGTGTATAAAGATGTTTATTATAATTTCTATTTATTTTAAAAGTACTGTTCACCCCCGCTCTTTACTTGGTAATCTCTCGTACGAACGAAGATGAACGCTACCTTTCATCTTCCGAAATCAAAGCTAATTTTAAGGCACAACTCACTTCTGGTATCCATCCCACCCCATTTCAAACAACTCTCGCCGAGACACTCGGATGAGATGCAGTCCCGGTCAAACGAAACTAGAACTCACTTTGTAAATAAATGTTTTAGAGAGTCTGCTGCTGTTTTCCCTTCTCGGACGCGGACCGGAAGGAAGACTTTGGCTAAATCAAAAAAGGAACGAGGAGGAAATGTGTGCGCTGTAAATGTCAATTACCTACATATTTATACACTGAGAAAACTTTAAACATGTGTAAACTGTGTGTGTGTAAGCATAATCAAATCAGAGAAGAGAAGATATTTTAACTGAAATGTTGTTCATTTTCTTATTCATTTTACGCAAACAGAAGTGCATGTGTAGGAGAATTTTAAAAATGTATTTTTTTTTTTCATTTTCATAATTACAAACACTCGACAATTATGGGCTATTAGTGGAGCGTGTGTGTTCAGTTGAACGAAGGCGAAGAGATTGCTAACCAAAACCAAAAAATAGTAAACGTTGATCGAAATATGGACATCAATCCGAATGCTACCAGATGTTTTATAAGATTTTAGTGAGTAGAATATAAACCAACAAAAGATACAAAACATAAAACAAGGAAATATCACATACAAACAAACCCACTTCAAAACACAGAGTAAAGGTAAAAAGCTACATGTGCAATACATAATTGAACAGACAAAAATTATGCCTTTTACCCGAAAACTTATGACAAAAAAAATCTATCTGAATTGAAGCTTGTGAATTTTGAATGACTTTAGAGAGAATAATACTAAAATAAAAGAAAACGTTTCAGTTTGAAATTTAGACTATCCCCTGTTTTAGATGAAATCTTTAAGAAATTGAAAAAAAAAAACAAAAAACAAAATAGTAACGAGGTATTAAAAAAACAAAAAATCAACAAGTATGTACGAAATACAACTGCCTTCTATTATTAACTCTCTACACTTATTAGAAATGTTTCCAATTTAAGACAAAAAAATAACGCCTAAAATCACCTTGAAACGTACTTTGAAAAAGAGACAAACCACGCATCCTTCTGCAAACTATCCGCGCGATAGACGAAACTTATTCAATGAATTGATACCAAAGTTAACAACATTCCCAAAAAATGAAAAAAAAAATATAAACCTGAATTTGTGAAACCTCTGTCCCTCTGTGTTACAGAAGCAAAAAACTCAAACATCACAAACAAGCCGCTTTTACTGTCACGTATTTGAACGAAAACCAAACAAGTAAAACAATAGATGTTGCCAACCGATATTGAGAACAAATCAACAAAAAGTAGATTTTGCACCAAAAAAAAGTAAACAACACACACAAACATTCTAATAAACAGTCACTTGATGTAAAACTGCAGCGTAAAAACAAAAACAAAACATAGCTACAAGTATTGTGTTAGTAAAAGTAAACGAACAGTGTCCGGAAAGTGTTTTGTGAGAGTAAAAACAGGTTGAAAATGGATTGACAAGGTTTGAACCACATCACAGCAGGAACAAATGCGACTTGAAAACAAAAATCGGATCTTTAGAAGAGAGAAAAAAAATCAAACAACCGCTGGAAAAAAAGAGAGCAGAGGAAATCTGAACTAAGGAATCATTTGGAAGCAAACAATGGAATAGACTATATATATTTTAAACATATATTAGAAAAATACGTCGATTTGGGTAATTTTCCTGAGAGTGGAACAAAAAAGAAATTCCTTGTTTATTCGCCCGACTGCGGCTTCGTCTTAATCTCGAGGATTTCGCGCTTCACGCCGCTCTCGCACTCCCACACAGTCTGGTGGGAAAAGTGTCCGTCCTCCTGGAGGGCCTTCTCGAACAGGCGAAGGCCACCGCCCACGCCAAAGTAGTACGTCTTTGCGGCCAGCAAGCTAGGGAATATTCGGGTTAAGGAAATGTAGTACTAGATTAAATTTTCAATGAATTGTTTCAATGATTTCTATAAAAAAACAGCTTTTATCTTTTTTAGCTGCCCAAAACATGATTTAACAATATCAGTTCTTAGTTTATCATTTTATTAAATTCAATTTTGAGAATTTTAAGATTTTTACAATTTTTCAGAATTTTAAGAATTTTTAAAATTTTGAAATTTTTTAAAATTTTAAGAATTTCAAAAATTTTAAAATTAAGTTAAAATTAGTTTTTTTTTTCTCAAAAATTATTTTCCCTAAAAGAGCACCTAGCGAGCAAAATCTAAACTTAGTAGCATGTACCCTCCCTGTAAAGGCTTATGAATTGATCTCAGTTGAAAGGTACTCCAAATCTCTAAATTGCAAATGTAACATCCTGGAGCAGAACTGGTAAAATCTAATAAACACTAATTGAATTGAATTGAATATAAACAACATTAAAATTTTTAAGCATTCTAAGAATTTTAAGAATTTCAAGAATTTAAAAATTTTAAGAATTTTAAGAATTTTATAAATTTTAAGAATTTTAAGAATCTTAAGAAATTTTTAGAATTTTAGAAATATTTAGACTTTTATTAATTTAAAGAATTTTATATATTTTGAAAATTTGGAACATTTTAAAAATTTGGAGAATTTTAAAAAATTGAAGAGTTGTAATAATTTTAAGAATTCTTCTTTAATTTTTTTTTATTTTTTAAAATTTTGGTTTTTTGCAAATTTTAAAAATGCAGATTTTTTGCTTTGATTATTTTATAATTTTTTAATTATTTTTAAATTTTTCAATTTTTTTAAGTTATTGAGTTTTTTTTGGATGTCTACAATTACTTTGGATTTTTTACGTGAGTTTTGGTGAAATTTATCCTAATCTGACCGTTGTCTTAAAACTGATTGCTTAGTAAGCTGGTACTACACCAGCAATCTAGTACTACAACAAGGCTACAATTATGCCAAATTCAAACAAAAGGATACATCACTCCGTCCGGCTTAAGCTTGCTCTTGAACAGCTTAATCAACTTATCGTAACTGTTGGTGCTGTAGATCGTCTCTGCGGTCAAGATCACATCGTAATGCGTTTCATCCTTCTCCACGAAACTGCCCCAATCTCCACAGTAAAACTGTGCCTCCGGCTTCACCGTCGAACTGCTGCTCGTCCCTTCCTCCGACTCTTCACCGCAGCAGTTGATCGAGTAGTTCTTCATCGTTACCTTTTCTATAACGTCTTTGTTCTGAAATGAAAAATCTTTGTTTTTCCGAACTTTATATTTTTATCACCCAACTCACATAATCTTGGAAGACCACCTTGGCCGCACCCAACTTCGCCGCCAAAATGCCCAAAATCCCCGAACCACATCCCAAATCCAGCACCGTCGCGCCCTTGAACAGCTTCGTAACCTGCTCCCGTTCCACCATCAGCTCCCCCAAATCGAACGTGCATTCCCACACTTTCAGTCCGCCCTCGTACTGTCCAGGAACCAGGTCGGAGTGGTCGTGTTCCGCCACCAGGACGTCCTGCGAAAGCTCTTCTTTGTCCAGCGACAGGCAGTTGATGTACTCGACCTGGATGTCAACACTGGCGAGAAATACGTGCAGGTGGTCTGGATCGATCGAGGTGCCGGAGCGGAGGTCGTCCGGTAGAGCTAGTTCCGAGCACTCGAACCATGTCTGCGAATCTTGAGAGGATTTCTCCTCTGGTAAAGTTGGTGTTAGTGTGTTGGTGACTAACCATTAGGTACTAACTTACCAACGACTTCCTTGGAATCCTCGTTGGATGGTTCACTTACTTTAAAACCGAACGTGAACATTGTGTATCTAATTTCGGAATCCAAAAAGGTTCGATCACAGTTGGCGATGACACACGTGCGATTTTAAATCAACACAAGAAGTTTGTTTGGTACGGGAGCTAAAGTGCCTAATAGTAAAGTGGAGACAAGGCTCTCTTTCACTCAATAACTCTGTATGGTAACTCATTTTTTGATCGTAGCGAATAATAAAATAAGCGAGTAGTATTGTAATTTGGTAATATTTCAAACACTTTTTTTTAAATAAATCATTAAAAAATATTACAGTACAATACGTTTTTATTACACTGAAATAAGGCCGTTGCAAATATTTTTCAAAGTTTATGTCGCTCCCCCCTTCAAAATTGGTCCGAAAAATCAGGGGGCAAAAAAATATTTTTTCAAAAAAATATCAAAATTTCAATAAAAATAGAAGTCTAATCAACTGAGAACAATCTAAAATGCCCTTTTCTGCATTGATAATCATATTTAACATGTTTGGACTCGCTTGAAAATATTTTGAACTTTTATGAAATTACAATGTACAGCACCGCAAAAACTTTTTGTTCTCGCAAAAATAAAATTTTCGTCAGTACTTAGAAATTTGGGAAATCAATGATTGCAAAACAACTGGACAGGTGTATGATGCATTTTAAAACACTTTTTTCGTTCAAATGTGGACACCGTGGCCCGTAATTTCAATTTTTAACTTTTGTTATTTTTTTGCCCCCCCTCGACTTTGATCAGAGTCGAGGGACATAAACTTCAAAAAATATTTGCAACGGCCTAAATATGATGAAAGATACACAAAGTCGAAATTTGTTAACAAATAAGGTGAATAATATAAGTTTTAAAATCTATATTTTAATATTACAGGGTACATTTATGGATTTTTTTTAAAGGTCATATCTAGATTAAATTTTCAAAAGGTCCTATCTGCATAGGAAACCCATGAGGGATAGGTTGTTTTGAAAATTTAATCTAGATATACACAACATTAAATGTTTTATTTTGTAGCTTTTTCGGTGTTTTTGGGTATGCATTATTCTTGCAGTAATTTAACTATTTTTTTTTGTTTTAATGAAAGTTTTTTAAATATATTTTCGAAATGTTGATTATTGTTGCATTGGCACGAAGCACCCGGAATAAGTCACGGAAGTAAGGCATAATGCAATGAATCGAGGTTTGCCAAGTGTATAGGAACTTGCAGATTCAACGCCGAAGTGCGACAACCGTACGGAGTTCCGTGCACCGAATGCACGGCCAGGATAACCAGTATCATGACGTTATTTGCTAATCATCCTCGCGCTCTCTAGTGAGCCTGCCGGAAATGTTGACCGTGGGGATGGTTTTCCGATGTTTTGCTTTTGGGCACCATCGCAGCGCAGCCCCCGACGCAAATGTACCGAGGCAGAGGATTGTGGTCCTGGATATAAAGATGAACGCAAAATTATAACCAACTTCCGAATCGGAAGTAGAAGTAAACCTACCTGTCAGGTGAGGCCGAATGTTCCGCAACGGCCGTTGATCGATCTCGAGGAGAGTTTCTAATTCGTACTGCTGCGGGAAAAAAAAAAACTGCTGCGGGAACCCGTTCCGAAAATGTCGACGAATGCACAGAAGATGCCTTCTCCCGACCTGACCAGACTAAAGAATCATAATAATGCAAAAGTCATGCGTGTGCATGAATGTTTGCGGTGCTCAAACAAGGGTGCTCATTTTTTGACAGATAATCGTAGGGTGCTCAGTTGCTCGTGTCCTTACTTTTTATTAGGTACTTTAGAAAATACATCTGCTTAACTTTTACTCATTTTCGAGTTAAGTTCACCTACCCTCGTTTGGTCGGTAAGGCAAAACAAGATGATCAAGCATGGGTGAACATTTTCAAAATTATAATAAATTTAGATAAATTACAGTTTTTGATGCAAATTAGTTGCATTTTTCTTATAAACCGATAACTAGATAAATCTGTGGGGTAAATCGGGACACAATTGGGTTAACACCTAAAACAATCATCTTGTAAAGAAGCACGAGCTAAAGTGCCTAATAGTAAAGTGGAGACAAGGCTCTCTTTCACTCAATAACTCTGTATGGTAACTCATTTTTTGATCGTAGCGAATAATAAAATAAGCGAGTAGTATTGTAATTTGGTAATATTTCAAACACTTTTTTTTAAATAAATCATTAAAAAATATTACAGTACAATACGTTTTTATTACACTGAAATAAGGCCGTTGCAAATATTTTTCAAAGTTTATGTCGCTCCCCCCTTCAAAATTGGTCCGAAAAATCAGGGGGCAAAAAAATATTTTTTCAAAAAAATATCAAAATTTCAATAAAAATAGAAGTCTAATCAACTGAGAACAATCTAAAATGCCCTTTTCTGCATTGATAATCATATTTAACATGTTTGGACTCGCTTGAAAATATTTTGAACTTTTATGAAATTACAATGTACAGCACCGCAAAAACTTTTGTTCTCGCAAAATAAAATTTTCGTCAGTACTTAGAAATTTGGGAAATCAATGATTGCAAAACAACTGGACAGGTGTATGATGCATTTTAAAACACTTTTTTCGTTCAAATGTGGACACCGTGGCCCGTAATTTCAATTTTTAACTTTTGTTATTTTTTTGCCCCCCCTCGACTTTGATCAGAGTCGAGGGACATAAACTTCAAAAAATATTTGCAACGGCCTAAATATGATGAAAGATACACAAAGTCGAAATTTGTTAACAAATAAGGTGAATAATATAAGTTTTAAAATCTATATTTTAATATTACAGGGTACATTTATGGATTTTTTTTAAAGGTCATATCTAGATTAAATTTTCAAAAGGTCCTATCTGCATAGGAAACCCATGAGGGATAGGTTGTTTTGAAAATTTAATCTAGATATACACAACATTAAATGTTTTATTTTGTAGCTTTTTCGGTGTTTTTGGGTATGCATTATTCTTGCAGTAATTTAACTATTTTTTTTTGTTTTAATGAAAGTTTTTTAAATATATTTTCGAAATGTTGATTATTGTTGCATTGGCACGAAGCACCCGGAATAAGTCACGGAAGTAAGGCATAATGCAATGAATCGAGGTTTGCCAAGTGTATAGGAACTTGCAGATTCAACGCCGAAGTGCGACAACCGTACGGAGTTCCGTGCACCGAATGCACGGCCAGGATAACCAGTATCATGACGTTATTTGCTAATCATCCTCGCGCTCTCTAGTGAGCCTGCCGGAAATGTTGACCGTGGGGATGGTTTTCCGATGTTTTGCTTTTGGGCACCATCGCAGCGCAGCCCCCGACGCAAATGTACCGAGGCAGAGGATTGTGGTCCTGGATATAAAGATGAACGCAAAATTATAACCAACTTCCGAATCGGAAGTAGAAGTAAACCTACCTGTCAGGTGAGGCCGAATGTTCCGCAACGGCCGTTGATCGATCTCGAGGAGAGTTTCTAATTCGTACTGCTGCGGGAAAAAAAAACTGCTGCGGGAACCCGTTCCGAAAATGTCGACGAATGCACAGAAGATGCCTTCTCCCGACCTGACCAGACTAAAGAATCATAATAATGCAAAAGTCATGCGTGTGCATGAATGTTTGCGGTGCTCAAACAAGGGTGCTCATTTTTTGACAGATAATCGTAGGGTGCTCAGTTGCTCGTGTCCTTACTTTTTATATACTATTACTATACTATTTATATACTATTAGGCACTTTAGTATTTTCGAGTAAACAAATTATGCGTGCAATGTTTTGATTGACTGCTTGTTATTGTTGATGCTAAACTTGCATCAAGTTCGAAGAAAAGTTTAAAACGATGTTTCTCTAATTTTAAGTGTTTTTTCCTCACTGTTCACAGCATCGAAATGCCGTCGTCGTGTTCCGTGCCAGATTGCGAACTAAAGTACGCCCATTCGGAAGACGTTTCGTACCATAAGTGAGTATTGTAAAAATCATCATTGAAAAATAAATCAATTATTTTGTCAAACTTCCTGTAGATTCCCTCTGAAGAAACCGGAACTACTAAGCGAGTGGGTCAAATTTACCGGACGTGACCCAGCCTGGGTTCCGAGCCGTTGGAGTGCCATCTGCAGTCGGCACTTCAAGCCGTCCGATTTCAAGGATTGCATTTACAGGTGAGACTGACTTAACACATTATTACCCCTTTGCTGACCATATTTACTAAAATTTGATGATTTATGTTGAATCAAAATTTAATGCATTTTTTTACGAAAAAGTGTATTTGAACAACATTCTACTTAGCAATAGCAACATCATAGTATGCCATTGCACTGCCTTGCTCTTAAACGTTTGGAACATTACTCAAATTAAAGAGGCCAGGCCTACTACTGAACTTTTAACGCAGATATGTTTCGTTGAATTTGAGCGCAACAACAGCACAATTCATTTTTTTTTATTTAATCTGGAGGCATTTGAAATAAAATTATTGTTTTAGGAAAAATCTGACCATCAACGCCGTTCCTTCCGTTCGAGTGAGACATCACACACCAATTTCGGAATTTATTGCCGGAAAGTGCGATGTCGACGAAGAACCTAAAACTCCTCACGAGGAAACGTTGCACGATACCCATTCGGATCAACCGGATGCGGAGACGGATCAGGATGATTATTCCGGTGGAGAGGAGACAAATCTGCTGGACATTACGTGTCGGCTGTGTGGAATCGTGTTTAGCAAGTGGTGTCAGGGATTGCTGGTGGATTTCCGGCCGCATTCCGTGGTCATTGGAAAGTGTTTGCCGTTCGTCAATTTGGAGCTGGTTCATTTTCCTGCGAAGGTTTGTGGCCACTGCCTGAAGGTCATCAACGGATTTTCTGCGTTTTATGACAGCGTTCAACGGGCTCAGGTTGATTTAGAGCTAAAGTACAACAATCGAGTGGATGAGCATGATCCGGTAGATGAGCATATTCTTGAAGCGCCCAAGATTCGAATCAAGCAGGAACCGATGGTCAACATCAAGGAGGAGGCAATCGAATCAAACATTCGAATCCGGGAGAATCCACTTCCGGAAACTCCGGAAAATACTCTCATAATCAAAAATCCAAACGTTGCCAGTGATAACAACAAAATTCTGGTGTTTAAAAATCAGAGTACTGAAAATCAGAACACGAAGCCAATGCCCAAAAACTGTGAAATTTTGGAGATCGTCAACCTCTACCCTCCAATTGTGGACATCACGAGCGCTACCATTCGGGAAGTTCAACCCTACGAAATCACCCTTCCTTCAATTTCAAATGCTCCATCGTTTCAATCAGCACCTCCCCAAATCATCAACCTTAAAACGGAAAACACAGCAGAGTTCGAAGAAGAATACGAAGACTACTCCGGATATTACGACTTTCAGCTGGCACTGAACACGCTAGATGAGCACAGCTATTCCAAGCTCCCAATCCAAGCAGACGACAACAAGGACGAAATCTTCCCCCATCTTCCGGAACCAATGGATCCCATTCAGCTGGGAGAATCCGGGACGGTTCAAGTCATCCACGTAGAACTTCCAGCGGTAACCTTCTCGTGCAAATCCTGCCATCATATCTTCCCAACCCGACTGAAGCTGCTTCGCCACCGAACCTTCTACTGTCCGTCGCGGAAGCGACCTCACTTCCGGTGCGTCTACTGTGCGAAAAAGTTCCCCATCCGAACCCAACTCCAAATCCATCTGGCCGCCTGCCATCGAAGGACCGCCCGGCGGAAGCATCTGGCCTCCAAGGCGAGTGCCGTCAAAAACGCTGTCCGACAGGCAACCACCAATCAAGCCGAACCGCAATCGACGACCCACCCCAAAACCTACACCTGTGATATGTGCGACCGGACGTACTCGCGGATGTCGAACCTGCGCCGGCACCAGCTCAGCCATCGACCGATGGAGCAGTGGAACCACAAGTGTGGCGTCTGCCAGAAGATCTTCGATAAGCTGTTCGACCTGAAGAAGCACTTTCAGCTGAGCAAGTGCGCTGGCAGTAGTGGCGGGGATGGCGGGTACGTGCTTCCGGTGAGGAGTGGTGAGGAAACGGGGTCGGTTCCGGCGCCGGAAGGCGCACTGGATCGACTGCTGTACGTTTGTTCGACGTGCAATAAGCAGTTCAAGAGTTATAACAGCTTAAAGGTGCACGAAAGTATCCACACGGGACTGAAGGCGTACATCTGCGAGACCTGTGGGAAGCGGTTCGGAGGGCAGATGAACCTGACCCAGCATCGGTTGACGCACACGGAGCTGAGGCAGTTTGCGTGCAAGTTGTGCCCGAAGGTGAGGGTTGCGGGAAAGTTTGGAAAATTTAGAAAGTTTAGAACATGGTTTATCTTGTAGGTTTTCAAACGGAGCGGTGGTCTGAGCCAGCATGTCAAATCGTTCCACATGAAAATCAAGCCGTACCAGTGTCCGGTTTGTTTCCGGGATTTTGCGCTCAAGGCTGATATGACCCGGTGTCGTCACTCGAAGCTGAAGGAGAATGGATAAGCATGGTAAGTCGAAGCTTGTGTTTTTGTTTTTGCAATATAAGAAGTCATTTTTACAAGATTGGTGAAAATTGGTTTCACATTTGATAGAAAAGTGAGAAATTCCCTTTTCAGAAAATTAAAAACTGGCACGTTGATTACAGAAAAAAAATAAAAACCTTGGAATATTATTTGACCTGGAATTTTCATTAAATCAAATTTTGATCTTATATCAAGAAGTTTTTTATGTTCTGCCAAATAATTTCGCTATTGTCAGATGATTGTTCAGATTGTCTAAGATCTTTCAAAATGGGCAGTCATCAAATATACATGACGAAATCCAGTCTGCAACCCGCAAATATCACCATCTCCATGCGAATGCAAACGTGAATAAATGCTAGAGCTTTGAAATTTTCTGGCATTCAATTTGCAGTATAAATATACATTTTACAAAACAAATAAACCCTGGACGTGGTTTATGGATGAACCCTGTGTTTTTCCAAAACTTTGTCAAACAATTCAACAGTTATAATTTCTGAAAAAAAATAGAAGTCTGGGAGAAGTGAATGAATTTTCAAGTTTAAATTTACACCGCAACATAGTTTTAAAAACACATCAATCGACATTGGTGAACTGAAACATTTATTCTGTAACTCTTTCGGTACATTTATGCCACGAAAACACACAACAAACTTACGGTCTAAGTGTGTGGGTGGTTGGGTGGTTCACCTTTCACAAACTCTACAACTCTAAAGTTAAGGTATTTTTTCCTAACCCGGACTCAATACCGTTCGCATTTGCTACTTTGCACTCACGTTCGTCGCACGCAATCGTTCACAAATCCTCAAATATCAAAAATATATTTCTCGCTACTTTTGAGCTGAGCTTGGTTTTCGTTTTTTCTCTCCTCAAAACTTGTTTTTTTGATACCTTTCCGTTACCTAACTCCTAATGATAAACTGTGTGAGTGTGTGAAGTTGTGTCTTAAAATGGACGAAGCCGTTTTTTTTTTTTTTTTTTGTTGATTGAGTTTAACAGTAGAAGCACAAAGCGAGTGACTTAAACTTAAACGTAAACATAAAATCAGCGAATAAAATAGTGGAATAAAATAAAATGGGAGAGGTGCTTTCTGCTTTGTGGGTGCCTTTCCCTTTTTTATTGAGTTTGCCTCCTAACCACAAGGGAATAGGCAAAATATGGCCATCCATTCTTGATCTATCTACCTAGTGTTTTACCTCCTCTCTTTTGTTAGATTCCTTTGATTCCTCATTATCACAATTCTTTTATTTCTCTTTGAAAGCAATTGATTACGTGTTTTGTATTTTTTTGTTGTGGATAATGAACGATTTCTCACTAAACCAGGTAAAATATCAACTAAAACTGAAATGACACATTTGCGTTTCTTGGTCTGACACAATAAAACTTAAACTTAAAGCAAGCTAAAACCCTAAACTGTGACTAAGTTTAAACATGTACAACACATTTACAGAGAAGTGTGAGTTCTCCTTCTCCTTCTACTGCAGCACGTGACAAACATGCACAATTCCTTCGCTCTGTCTCTACTGGAAAACGGCCGCACGCTGCTGGAATTGCTGCCGCCGGAGAATACGTTCCTCCTCCATCCGCCGTTTCTCTTCCTGCTCTTGCCTTAAAACAAAGAAAGAAAGAAACGTTTTGAAAATTCCGTTGACCAATTTTGCTTCGAAGCTAACAACATACCTGATTTCGTCGTGGAACTTGTTCGTCATCAGTTGCTGCTCGATTTTGGCCTCGAAAAAGTTCTTTGCCCCGTTCACGCCGACCTCGTCCACGTTGATCTCGGTGAGGCGGGCCAACTGGCCGAGGCCGGAATCGGACACCAGTTCGCCGGCGCGAGCTTTCCTGTAAAATTAAGTAAAACAAATTAAATAATTGAAAATTTCCAAGAAGATTCTGGAAGAAACATAACCTCAAATCTCAAAATCATGTTTATTTCAATTTCACTAGAGCCATCTAGTTGTCATTGAACGAACCACACGAAATTTTTAAGTTGTGGTGAATTCAAAGTTATCGTGGTGAGTTTCTGAACATTTGAAAACAGATTGACGCCTGTTTGTTTGTGCTCAAATTTGAAACAGCTTATCGTATAAAGCTGTTTGTTTTTTTCTCAAAAAATAAAACTGACTCACGTCTGTCCATAAAAAAATAACAATAAAAAACCGGCTCCCGGCTCCGATTAGCACCTCACCTGTAAATGAGCAGAAACTCGCGGAACGAAATCTTGCCGTCCTTATCCTCGTCCACTTCCGCGATCATTCCCTTGAGACCGAGATGAGTCTGTGGGGCACCGAGCTTCTCCATCATAAACTTAAGCTCGGCCAGATCTAGAAAGCCATCGTTGCCGACGTCGTACCTGGCGAAGGAAGAGTGAAACATACGAATGCGAATGATTAATTTGCTCTGTTTGGCCTGCCGACGAAGAAGAAGGTGTGACTCATGCATGAAGGTGGCTTAATGGATTGGTGTCACCCCCTTCCAGGTTGACGTGATTTCCGTAATGTGAGAATGACGAAGTGAAGCTGGATGATTTGAGATTTATTATTTAACGCCAAATGTGTAAAAGCTTTATTCAAAATCACAACATAAATGTCGGAATGACCAATTCAAACTAAAGGAGCTATTAGACTATGACAAACAAACAAACTCGCACTTTTAATGTTTGAAGTCTAATACCTCCTTTAGATTTGATATTAAACAAAACACGACTGAACTTTGTTTTCGATGAAGTGCGCCATTATTAAGTTGCAAGCATTTTTTTAATTAAATTTTCGAAAAAAATATTTTGTTGATCAAAAATTAATGAAGGCAAAGTTTTTTTGTAATTTTTGTATTTTTTGTAATTGTTATAATTTTTGTAGTTTTTGTAATTTTTGTAATTTTTTTAATTTTTGCATTTTTTTGTAATTTTTGTAATTTTATTTTCGCAATTTCGGTTATTTTGTTATATTGACAATTACGGATAATTTTGATCATTTTGATAATTTTGATAATTTTGATAATTTTGATCATTTTGATCATTTTGATCATTTTGATCATTTTAATCATTTTGATCATTTTGATCATTTTGGTCATTCTTGTTATCATGTTATTTTGCTTATTTTGGTCATTTTCGAATTTTGCTAATTTCGGTAATTTTAGTCATTTAGGTCATCTGGATAGTTTTGATCAATTTGATCATTTTGGTCATTTTGATCTTTTTGGTCATTTTGGTCATTTTGGTCATTTTGATCATTTTGGTTTGTTTGATCATTTTTACCATTTTAGTCATTCGGGTTATCATGTTATTTTGCTTATTTTGGTCATTTTTCGAATTTTGTTAATTTTGGTAATTTTAGTCATTTAGGTCATCTGGATCGTTTTGATCATTTTGATGATTTTGGTCATTTTGGTCATTTTGATCATTTTGATCATTTTGGTCATTTTGGTCATTTTGATCATTTCGGTCATTTTGATTATTTTGACCATTTTGGTCATTCGGTTTATCATGTTATTTTGCTTATTTTGGTCATTTTTCGAATTTTGTTAATTTTGGTAATTTTAGTCATTTAGGTCATCTGGATCATTTTGATCATTTGGATCAATTTGATCATTTTGATCTTTTGATCATTTTGGTCATTTTGATCATTTTGGTAATTTTGGTCATTTTGATCATTTCGGTCATTTTGATTATTTTGACCATTTTGGCCATTCGGGTTATCATGTTATTTTGCTTATTTTGGTCATTTTTCGAATTTTGTTAATTTTGGTAATTTTAGTCATTTAGGTCATCTGGATCATTTTGATCATTTGGATCATTTTGATCATTTTGATCATTTTGATCATTTTGATCATTCTGATCATTTTGATCATTTGGATCATTTGGATCATTTCGATCATTTTGATCATTTTGATCATTTTGATCATTTTGATCATTTTGATCATTTTGATCATTTTGATCATTTTGATCATTTTGATCATTTTGATCATTTTGATCATTTTGATCATTTTGATCATTTTGATTATTTTGATCATTTTAGTCATTTTGATCATTTTGACCATTTTGGTCATTCGGGTTATCATGTTATTTTGCTTATTTTGGTCATTTTTTCGAATTTTGTTAATTTTGGTAATTTTAGTCATTTAGGTCATCTGAATCATTTTGAGCATTTGGATGATTTTGATCATTTTGATCATTTTGATCATTTTGATCATTTTGATCATTTTGATCATTTTGATCATTTTGATCATTTTGATCATTTTGATCATTTTGATCGTTTTGACCATTTTGGTCATGCATGTTTGCTTATTTTGGTCATTTTTCGAATTTTGTCAATTTTGGTAATTTTAGTCATTTAAGTCATTCTGGCCATTTTGGTCATTTGGATAATTTTGTTATTTTGGTCATTTGGGTAATTTTGGTCATTTTGTTATTTTGGACATTTTAGTCATTTGATCATTTTGGTAATTTTGGTAATTTTGTTATTTTGGTCATTTGGGTAATTTTGGTAATCTTGTTATTTTGTTTTTTTTTTTTGGTAATTTTGGTCATTTTTCGAATTTTGTCAATTTTGGTTATTTTGGTCATTTTAGTCATTTAGGTCATTTGGATCATTTAGGTAATTTGGATCATTTTGGTTATTTTTATCATTTTGGTAATTTTGGTTAATTTTCCAATTTTGACATTTTTGGTAAATTCTATTTAATGCATTTGTGGTTGATTTCCCCATACTCAAATTATCGAACTTTGTCCAGAAACCCACAGAGAGCAACCTTTTATGTAACAGCAGAAGCATCATCATCGTGGGTAAAGAATTTGGCAATTTCTGGCCGGCTTGCACCGCCAAACAACAAACGATTTGCTTGATAAATTCGCGCGTGTTCATCTAATTAATAGGTTCAATAAAAATAAGCGATTTTTCCTTCTTCACTCATTTATTTACTTTTTGTTTTTCTCTTTCTCGCGCGTACTCTTTCATCTCACGAAAAAAAAAATCATAAAACAACAACAACAACAAAGTGTTCGTTTTCTCATCATCACGTGCATCAGCGAAATGATCGATTCGAGCCTTTCATCGTGTACGATCGGCGTCGGCGGTGGCGGATTTAGTCGTGGCCAATTTTCGACGCCTGTTTGCTAACTACACTAACTTTCCTTCTTCATCTCACACTGAGTCTAATTACCACCCGGACAACCTTCCGCACGACACCTTGCGTCACGATTCGCATATGGCGGTTACGCCAAAGGTGCAAAAAAAATAAGCCACAAGAAAGCATCAATCACTGTCGGGTTTAGTGCAACTCACTAGGGAGATGCATAATAATTAATGATTCACCTTGATGTTTGAAAATTGGTAATTTCAATTTTGATAATGGCGCGCGAACGTTTCTGACCCTGGCAAACCGACGAAAAGAAGAAGAAGAAGCAGAGAAAAAAAGATCAATCGATGAAAGGATGCTCGTTTTGCAAAACCATCATAATAAGTACACAGAAAAAAAAATTCCGGTAAATTTACATCATTTATGATGTACCAAAAGTGCACGTCATTAATGATGCTAATTTACATCAACTTCATTGTAATTTTAAGTGTCATCCGACGTAACCGTGCGGAACAAATGTCGCTTCAGAAACTTGTAAATTTCCGATGAAATCGATGTAAATTTACCCAACCCAAAATTTTTTTTGCTCCGTTGAATTTAGAATCCGATGTAAATTTCAAATGCTTTCTTAGCCTGAAATGGTGTTTAACAGTTCAATTTTGTTTTTCATTGAAATCAAATAAAGTACTTTGATTTTAATCAAAAACATAAGTTAACTGTTATTCACTACAAAAGGCAAATAAAAAGAATGAAATTTTATCAAATTCCAAATTCAACGGAGTTAATTAAACTTATTTATCTTAATCCTTTTTTGGTATATTAGCACCTTGACGTTCGATTGCAGCGAATCATGGAATCGATCAAGTATCCAGATTTTTAAGATAAGATGGCGTTACTGGCGGAATCTGCATTCAATAGTTAAAAAGGAAGTGAGAAAGCATGTCTCCAGCAAATTATTTGCTTAAAATAACGAAGTTGACTTTATAGCTGTCGGCCACTATTGCTAGTACCAACCACTAGTGTCTTCCTTTTAACTAGGGGAAATTCTCGTATCTTTGGCAGGTTAAGCTCTCGCTCCTAACTCCATCCAATTTGCTGTTTTTCACTATTTAAACAACTAATTTTGCAAAACTTTTGGTAGAAACTTGCTTGCTCACTTCTTATTGAGCTATTTATTACTCGATTTCAGTTGAAAACGCTTTTATTTAGCTTTAATTGCATGTCAAAGTTCTGACCTGCCAACATTAGAGGCACGCTGGAATTAGATGCTGTTCCCCTACAAGAACTTCGCCGCCCTGGGCTCCTAAGTGTTTGAGTACGGCACGGAGCAACGGCGCCGGATACCCATATTTACACTTAGAATTTTAGAGCGCCCGCCGCGGGATTCGAACCATTAACCTCTGGATTGTGAGACCAGTGCGCGGTCCGATTGATCCACACGAGCGGGACAATTTTTTGCAAAAAAGTTTTTTATAAAGTGAGAATCTGCAAATTGAATTGCAAAAAAAAGACCGAATTTGGCAAGTTTTGGACAAACACATTAGTATTTTTCCTGGAATGTTTAAGGTGAAACTTACTAATTTAAAGTTAGGCTTGATTAAGGTTGTGATCATGTGACCCACCTCGCAAAGCATGTCGAAGCGTTGAAGATTTTCTTTTTCAGATGACTGTTTCCGTTGACTATGTCGTAGATGACTAGACATCGGCTGCAAGAACCCTAAAATAAAAAGATTCCTCATCAAAAACTGTATACTTTAAGCTAATATGCTGAACAACAACTCACACACACAAATGGGGAATCATCGCTGGTTACTAATCTCACCGCTACCTCAGCAAGATGTCGTTGTCAATGTTCTGCGAGTGCCACAAGGAGTGGCTCAAGAGCAGACAACATTCATAAGGAACCAATTTGAACTTGATGTTACATATTGAAAAAAAAAAAATTGAAATTTGATGTTACATATTGAGAGGTGTTAGTTTTGAGCGATTTGAATAGAGATGATCTCACTCACCTCGAGGAAACTTTGGAGATCAATGCTGAAGGATCTCTCCTAAGCTGGGACTACTACTGGCACCGCTGAAGGGCAACTTGAGAAGTCGATGTGCTTCTGCGAATCCAGACGGACGACGACGACCTGCTGGCGGACACGGATCTCTGGCGGATCAGAACGCGGGCGAGATGGTTGTACTTGTCCAGTCCCAGCTTAAACATCTGGGTCTGCAGGCGACGCTGCAGGAAATCGTCGATCTTCAGGCCGAGCATATAATCAAACATCATGCTGGACTCTGTCCAGAACTTCGATGTGGACCGCAGCAGGGCGTTTCCCTGAAACAGGTTTTCTGGTCCTTCCCCTCAATGGTTAGCACCTAAGGGGCCACCTTTGGGATCATGCCCAGCGTGTACTTGACGCGCTAGACCTCGAGCTTGTGGTGCAAACCGTACTGAGTGATGATCTTCAACGTCTCAATGCGGCGTGGCTTTACGAACGGTAGGCGAGGCATCACGTAGATAAGACATTCAAAATGAGGCGGTTTACCATAGTTTAGCCCGAGCGGTCGATTTGGTAAGATTCCCACCTCGGATTGTCCAAGCACATTCCTCCGAAACATTTCGAAATAGACACGGGCCGTAGCGAGCAAAACTAAAACACCAACTTCTGGCTACCGGAGCAGACTTAGTGGCCATCCACTCATTTAATGCCCAAAAAACACATTTTTTAAAATTTTAACTAAACTTGATTCCGCAATGATCGGAGTAGGCGGCACTGATGGCAAACAAACAAAACAAACAGCATACACGATGCGAAGATATTACGGTAAATTGCACACACGTTTACCCGGAGTTTCTCAAATTTGCCAACATTCGAACTCAATTTTGCTTTGGTGAAGCCGATCACGGTTTTAGACATTCGCACGATAAAAAAAAATTTGTATTGTAAAGTATTGAAAAAAATTGTACAAAGAAAAACTATTTGTAGTGCCAGATGATGCACTTGATAAAAAATCACACGAGTTTTTGCAGTAAGCAATTGTATGTCTTGGACAGTTTGCAGTGTACTTTTGTATAGAGCTTTCCACAAGTTGCACGATTGTTTTAAAATCGCTACAATCTGCAATAATATTTTGATAATGTTAAGTTGGGGTGTTCTGTTTATTGATTAAAATAGAATGATCAGGCCATTGTAAATTTTATTTAATTTATTTGTCTCACTCCCTTTCATAATTTGTTCAACAAATGAAAGAGCAAAAAAATAATGCTAAAAAATTGTAACACGGGTTGTAAACCATTTTAAGATATACAAAGTATATTTTTTTTAATTTTCAATAAAACAGAGCATTTTTTAACTTTTACTTAAAATATTTTTGAGTCCCCTCATCAAAAATAGACGCAACACTTTTGAAAAACCAATATTTTCATGAATTATTGCTTTTAAAAAAAATGAGTGTAGCATGCTTGTAACAATGTATATTTTTTGTTTAAATAAATAAAATGTGTACAAACATATTTTTTATTGCTATTTTAAGAGAAATACATATTTACTTTATTTTGACCTTTTGGCTTTAAGGGCCACGTTCACAGAGAACCAAAATTAAGTAGTTTAAGTCAACAGTGTATTTTAAACTCACGTGCACGTGCAGCTGTCAAATCGGTCAAATCCGCTCTTTCTGTCCCTCTCGCACGATTCCACTACCCGCTGAGAAATTTAACGGCCCTATCGGCCTTTGTAAGACCGATTTTACTCAACCATCAGACTGATCGGGTCGTTACATTTTTCAGTGGGTAGTTGTTGACAGTCTGCTCAGTTCTTGGTTCTTGCCGTGATCTGAGGAAAAGTAACTGTTTATACTTTTTGAGCTTTTGAAGCAACAGCAATTCGGTAACTGATAAATCGTCTGCACCTTCATCGTTCAGCAGACCCTCCTGGAGGTAAATTAAAACCATTTCTTATACTCATCGTCGGCGGAATCTACAGGGTATTTGTTTCGGGCAAATCTTTAAGGTCTCGGAAGTCGCTGGCCAGGCCACCCTTCCCCACGATTGTTGACTATGTTGGCAGCGGTGTGGCCAGGTGGTCGACGAGGAGGCGAAGATCGACGAAGGGTGAACAGGTGTTTTGAGGAAGCAGCAGACACGGTGGCACAATCCGCCGTATTGCTGGGTCTGTTAGTGGATTAGGCGAAATGGCGAGAGACCGGGAACCTGTCGGAGCATCACCGAATCGAGCCACCGTGGGAAAGTGCAAGAGCGGTCGCGTTGGCAGCATTATTTGTAAGAAGATGGTGAACATTACGATTTGTTAATAGTTTATTTTCTCATGTCAGTGAGTGTCTAAACTTGTTTTGATTAGGTCCTGTAAACAAACATAAACATTAAGTGTATCCCGCTTTCTCCGATCACTCCGATGGACATTGAAATGTGAAAACCCTTGCTTTTTTTACTCAATGTTTACATTTGTTTATAGGACCTTATTAAAAAAGTCGAGAATGTTTACTTTAAAATGAGCAGGATATACTCTTTGGTTACAAATTACATTGGTCCTTTTACAATGCTTTGCAAGAAATATTTATTTATTTTGCTTATCAATGTATGACATTTAGCACTCAGTTTTATTAAGAAACTTCCTTCCGGATTCTTCCCGTAGTACGGCCACAACATCCGCTGACCATTGTTTGCCAATTTTCACGAATATCGTTAAGCCACTACTGACATTTACCAAGTTTGTTTTCACTAAAATAGAGCGTTTAACTCTTCATTTGATAAGAAAACACTTGCACCTTACTCCGAACCAAACGCACCGAACAATAACAACAAATGAAATGATTTGCTTTAGCGAGCTGTCACTCGCAAAACAATTTGAACATTAAATTTAGATGTTTTTCAAATTTACAATTCCAGAAATTTACATCATTTGGGCATTTACATGCTCTTTAAGCTTTCAAACTAATGATGAGCCAATAAAAAAAATCATTTACATGAGGTTCAAGCATTACGTTGAATCTCATTTTACATGAAGGCTCTTTAAATGGAATACAACTATTTACAATGAATTTCAAACTTACATTGAGCATGTTTACATTCAAAACAAGTTTTCAGTGTCGGGTAAATTTACATTTTTTTTTCTGTGTAGCTGGTGGTGAGTTTATGCTTGTTCGATTTGATTCAGTTTCATAACACGACCCTGATGGAAATGCTGCCGCGCGGCAGCCTCGGTCGAAAAAGGAAGAGGAAAGTCTACTAAATTTGGTTAGGAGCTTTTTTTCACCTTCTCTCTTGTTTGGGGGCCAATTTCATAACCTCACATTTCCAATCAGACGAGTTTTTTTTTATTGGTACACCGAAACATATAATTAACAAGTGGTTTTTTCGTTCAGTGTACCTGCGGGCTATTGCTCGTTTACAGCAAATTACTTTAAATTTTTATTGAATGTTTATGGCGCATGACATTTGGATTCGAAATGTTTTG
Source organism: Culex quinquefasciatus (assembly GCF_015732765.1). Lineage (NCBI taxonomy): Eukaryota > Metazoa > Arthropoda > Insecta > Diptera > Culicidae > Culex > Culex quinquefasciatus. Next base: position 224,540,034 of record NC_051862.1, on the reverse strand, counting down.
TGGACACGGAAAAAGATATTGCAGATTATCAAATTCTAAAGTAATTGTTATGAAAAATATCATCATCTTGGTTATTGAAATCCGTCCTCAAAAATTCGACCTAGCAATTTTAATCGTGTCCACCTCGCTGTCAGACCTGCTTCTGCAGGCTGTCGTTCCCAATTATTGGACTGATCTCGAATGAAACAATTATCGACTTTTAATTGATCATCACAGCATCAGACTCACAACCACCACCAATGCGCATACGCACACAATCGCATCTGGTGATAATTTGTTTACCATTCTCCGCTGCTCACGTGAGATTTTATTGATTCGACAAATTGCTGGAAATAAAATCGGCTAAATGACGAAGGCGTCGTTTTGCTGGTTGTGAAATTATTGGATGATTTATAGTTTTTTTTATTTGTTTTATGCAAGTTTAAAAAATATAAAAAAATCTCGCAATTCTCGATTTGTGAAATTATTTGATGATTTATAGGTTTTTTTTATTTTTTTATGCAAGTTTAGAAAATATAAAAAAAATCTCGCAATTCTCGATTTTGTTTCACAACACAGAAAAAAAAGTTTAATTTTGGAATGTTGTAAATTTGGTAGGTTGAATATCTTTTTTGAGTAATACTATATAAAAAAATGTGTAAAAATTAATATATTCATCAAAAACTAATGAAAATTCATTATTTTCTGGGGTAAAGTTATTTGTTATATTCTTTTTTGGAGAACTTGGTTCAAAATATTGACAAAATTTGTCGTAGAAAGTGTAGATGACAAGGTACAATTTTGGTGTCTTCGACAAAGTTGCTTGGATTGACATGCCCAACAAATTTCTTGGAGAAAAAATGAAGAAAAAAATACCTGGAAAGTTATATTTTTAAACACTCTTATCGTTAACCACTCTTCTGAAGACACCAAAGCTCCAAAACTTCACAATTGGGTACTAAAGCCCTATGACAACTTTAACGTACAACGGTAAAAAACACGATTAAAAACCATTTCTGATCACTTTTTTTCATTAGCAAAAATTTTTTTTAACAAGACAACATTTTTTCGATGGATCAACTATGGTCCCCTTGGAACAAGCTGTCAAGTAGGAGATTTTCTGTCGAGAAGGGGACCGCAAGGGTAATTTTTCAAAATTGATTTAAAAATCAATTTTAAACTCTTTGTGGTCGTATAAAGGGACATTGTACTCAGAAAAATAAGCTTTATCGCTGTAAACAATAATATCAGCAATCTAAGCCTCATTTTAGGACCCAATTGTTCGGAAAATCTATTTTTAGCTTAATTTTGCGATCTGGACCACTGTGGATTGGTCCAATTTTAAATGGCTTTTAATCAAATTTGTAGAAAATTTTATGGTATTTTTTACTGGGTTTGGGGGGTGAGATTGGATAAATTCGATTTTACATCAAAATCATTTTCCACGTTAGCATAGCATAGCATTGGTGTCTACCCGTAGTTGCTACTCTGTTATTGACCAGGACCTCCAAGAATTGCTCCGTGGACCACAGATGAAGAGTAGGAACCAATCATCACCACTTCGCAACTTTCAAATGTCCCTATCATGCTAGCCAATCACAGCGCCGGCCACGACCAGTGGTAAGACACGGGGGAAGTGGATAGGAATTTTTAGTCCGATATTTGAGTGATGAAGACCGCTAAATCAGCTGTGTCTTCGACAAAGTATCACGTGAGGTTTGAGGGTGTTAGTAAGATGGGTGTGAAGCCAGGATTCACCGTGGTAAGTGATGCGGCCGTTCAAATCTATTTATAGTCCTTAATTCTTCGTATGTTCTTGGATTCATTTTTGGAAGCTTTCCAATTCGGTTCACCAAGCTTTTTGGGTGAATTCTGGTCGTGTTGAAAGTTCAATATTCGCCTAACAATTATGCAACCAGTGTTCTTGAATTCAACTTGCATTCAATATTGCATTTTCCTGTTCTTAGGTTCACACAGATTCCAATCAAGTTTCTTGGATTCTAATAGCATTCTTAATCCTTCTAGACAACTAAGCCTCGATGGTCTGGTGGTTAGCATTTTTGTCTGCTGACTCGAAGGACGGGGGATCGAACCCCGCCGCGAGCTAATGAATTTTTCGTTAAGAATTATTCCTTCTTTCCATAATTTTCGTTCAGAATTATTCCTTCTTTCCATAATTTTTCGATAGGGGTAAATGGGAATCGAACCCAGAATCTTCCGCTTACAAAGCGAACAGCGTAACCATTCAGCCACGCCTACCCCCTGCATCAAAATCATTTTCCACGTTTTCGAAAAATTAGGACTTTTGCAAAAAAAAATAGCAACACTGCGAAATGTTTTTAAGAGTGTAACTATTTTTTTCCTGAGAAGTTCTAAACAATATCTACAATTTTTCCGAAGGCACCACATTGATCAGAAATCCGTTCTCAAGATACAGATTTTTTAATATATTAAAAGCATTTTTGTATGGACAGCTGCTAAAATTGTAAGGACGAACAAATTATGCAAAATGTCTTCTTTGCTCATAGATAAGGTACATACAAAGTTTCGTCAAAATACAAAAAAAATACAGAAAATAACCATTGCCAGAAGTGTCATTTTCAAGTGCTCTCCTTCTTATTACAAATAAGGTATATGGAAATACACGCTTACATCTCATGATTAAAAGAGTCCAAGCCTACTGTGTAAAAATAGGCGAATATCCCTTCTACTAAGCAGATCAACCAAGAAAATTTACTTTTCAAGATAACAATTCAATTGTCTTTGAATACTTTTTTCTGAATTTAAAAAATATTTTATTAAGAAAATAATTATATTATATGTACATAGAAAAGACTCGCAACTCAAACATATGGTTCACACGCAGCGAATATGCTACGAAGAACGCGAACAAAAAGAGATCGCGAGCCTTCCACGAAGTCACAGCATCTCCCACACCCACCAGCGAGAGAGATAATTATTGTCTAAACATGCTGCGACCATCGGGCTTCTTCTCAGTAGCTGAGCATCATCATAGAGATTGCATCTGGCTGCATCTGGCGGTGCACTGACCAACCAATCGCGATGGTGAATCATCGCCACCACATAAAAGCTTAAATTTGAACAATTTTCCCCACCGTGGAGGGGTCGTCGCCGATGCGTTCTAAATTGTACATTACTCGAACAAAGAACAACTCACTGATGGAGGGGGAGGGCGATACCCTCCCCACAGATCTCCATGAGGAGCCATTACCATACTGTGTAATAAAGGAAATAACCAGTTTTGTTATCAACGCGGTTGCCCCCAAGTATAATACTATAATAGAGGGAGCGACACCATGCTCGATGCACTGCATGACTCATTCGGAGTCGTTTACACGTGTGTACTTATTATGAGTACGAAACCACAACTGGCGGTGATTTGTCTAGACTTTTATGGGAGGCCTGGCGGTAATCCATATCGTTACCCCTTTTCAAACTTCCTGGCGACGACTCACTGAATATTGAATCATTCTGATCGAAAGGACTTCCAAGAATTTATTAAACTGTTATCACGAAATACTGTGCTTTGAGTGATAAGAAATGGTAATGAATCACGCAACAATCAATGTCGTTAATTTTGATTAATCAAATTCATAACTAATGAGTGAGGCATTAGGCTGATAAACGATTAATTAAAGTACCATTCCATCAGCATAATTTCGTTCGTGCCAGAAATCGTTTGGTTGACTTATATTTAATGCATAACACCAACCAACACGCGAATACGAAAGGATTTGAAACGTTTCGCGCCTTTCTCCGCCTCACTTTTTGCCCGCCGGTGTCGGTCGGTCGGTGGTCAATTAGCAATCGATATGTCCCCCGGCGTGACTCACTCTGACCAGACTCGGAGAGCAGAAACAAAAAACTAGGTTCAACCTGATCGACCGTAGACGACTAGTTGATGCCCATAACTAGGTCCATTCGTCAACCTCGTAACACATATCACAGTGTATCGATCTCGACCGGTGTTGATGACTTCCAGTCGGTAGCCGCGCAGCAAACCCGTTTGAAATTGGGATAGCTTTTGGTTTTCTTCGGAGGCTGGCAGTTGGAAGTCGTAAACAAGATTATGTAATTTTTGGGTTCAAGGCAGGTTGAAAGTTGGTGGTTTTTTATTTTTGAAAGAAAAAAATTAACAACCTTAATAAAAAGTATCAAAAAAGGGAAGTTATTGGTTATTACACAAACCAAAAATTAAGAAATACTTTTGAGGGTCCGTCCAGAAAAAAATATTAAAGTTGATAGTATTTCCTTAGTTTAATAATGTGCAGGGAAATGGTTGGCGGTATTATTAAAATATGGGACTTTATTTTAAAAAGCTTCTTGCAATATTCTATCGGTCATGTCTATAACATAACCACCTAAATCGTTTTTGTAAGAAAAATATTTTTCAAATGTTTGGTATGGTTTGGTACAACCCAACGTTGCCAGATTATTTTATGGGAAATCTGTATTTTCTTAAAAATAAATCTGTATTTTATCTGTATCATGTCAAATTCGAAGCCATAGAAGATTTTTTAAGACTTTTCACAACAGATTTAAGCTTTTTAATCATAATAAAGCATAATTCAATTACTAAATTATTGAAATATTCAAATTAAATCATTTTTAAAAAATCTGTACATACAGATTTTTGTGATTTTTGTGATCAAAAAATCTGTTTAATACAGATTTATCTGTATATCTGGCATGGCTGGTACAACCTGCTTTTTCACATTTGATTTTTACTTTCCACTATTTTGCTTTGGAGCAATACATTATAGCAATTTAATTGGTGAATAATCGAGTTAAAGAAGTATAAAAAAAAGAATTTCTTTCGGTTTCCTTTTACATCACAATCAATTTCGGTGTACCTTTTACAAACACCGTACTTTCTTCAGGAAAGTTTTAGAGAATTTTATAAATTTTAACGCAATTGTATTGATTTCAAACTTAGATAAATATAGAAATTAAAAATGCAAAAAATGGTTGTTTCGATAAACATTTTAAACTAATACTTAGAAAACATATTTTCAAAACATTTTGAAACACTTTTGGGGTTAAATTTTATACTCAACGACTCAGAATAAAACTAAATAAAAACATTGCGTTTGAAATTCGCAAGCTGAATTATTAAGGTGCATGTGAATATTTGAAAATCTGTATCTTGAAAACGAATTTTCTGATCGATTTTATGTCACCGGCAAATCAGGGTCTTTAATACGAAATAGATACACGGAAAGAAATCAGATGTTTATTTGACGTTTTATCACTGATAGTTGAATTCCTTATTTTAAAAAATATGTATGTTTTAGGGGACTACAAATTACTAAAAATCTTTTGTGCTAAAGTTGAGGTTGGTGCAAGATCTGATACCAAAGATGATTAAAAAAAAATGATGTTTGGAAAAATATCGAATGTATTTTTGAACAAAATAAAAACAGAATAATGACTGCACATTTTTCGCTAAAGTGCACCCAGTTTAAGTTGTATGCATTTGAAGGCGAATTCTTTTTACAAAAAATGTTCAGTTTTGCAATTGAAAAATACTTCAATAAATATTTAAAAAAAGTTTTGAACAGTCGATTTTTTTCAACATTTTCAAAAGCTGAAAACACTGATTTTGACCATTTTTAAATGTTGAGCTTATTTGTAAATTTTAAATCGGCGATATCTTGTAAAATATTAATTCGACAATATCGAAACAATAAATAATTCTCATCTCTTGAGAAAAAAAAAACAATTTCAGAACATTAAATCACGACTCTTATCTGAGTGATTCTCTACGAAACCGACCATTGCATTTTTATTTTTTGTAATTCTTATTTGGTTCAAACTTTGTGGGGGCTTCCCTATGACAAAAAAAGCCATTTTGTCATTGGTTCACTAATACAAGTCTCCATACAATTTAGCCGTAAAAAAAGTACGTGAATATTCGAAAATCTTTCCTTATCGCTTTGGTGTCTACAGCAAAGTTATTTTTGTTGAATTTTGTTGCCATAGAGTAGTACGGGAAAAAGTTTAAGTTCAAATTTTCGTAAAAAAATATGTTGACTACAGTTTGTATTGTAAAGTCTAATTTGCAATCTAAAGAACTCTACAGAAATGTTGATAAAGTGCACCGTTTTCGAGATATGGACACTTAAAGTTTGAGTTTAACTACCGATTTCTTAAAATATCTTTTTTTCGGATTATATTGAAAATTTTCTAAAATTTTATCTAAGGAACATTTAAGATTGTGAGATACAGTGGATATTAAACAACAAACAGGAAAAGCATCAATTTAAAGTCGCACCTATTGTATAGTTTCAATATCTCCGAAAGTTATGATTAAATTTTCAAAGTTAACAAATAAATCATTTGTGAAATTTTATGATCTCTTCGAAAAAAATCATTTGAAAAAGGCCAAATACTCAGTATATATAATTAGCTTAGTAAAAGTTATTTGAAAAACCGGCTATTTTTTACCTTGTATGTACCTATCATCAATAACTAACATGCTAACATCTTTGTCGAAGACATCAAATCGATCAAAAAAATCCTGCAAAAGGTACAAATTTTCAATTAAGGCCCCCAAAAACTCTGATAATATCATTTCTAACAGTTTCACTCTTGGTATAAACTTAAAATAAAGGCAAACAGTTCTAACTTCTTGCTACGCTACGACAACCCGGTTGACTAAGCTAACCAATTATGGTGGGATGGCGTCGATGCACCACTCAGTTTAGCTAATTACTACGCTATAAATCTCCGTGCTTGTGGCTTACTTTTGCAACCCACAACTCTTACGTGTCCGATATTGCAGGTTTGTCTCGTCGAGTTGACATGAAGTCATTCTATAGCTCTACACGAATCAAGGTGTTTCAAATTTTCTAGAAAAACTTCCAGAAAGCCCACTTAACGGCTACAAATATCATTTCAGCGGTAAGTCACAGTGACTCAATACCGTTTGCGATCAAGCTTAGTATCCGTTACTTGGAGGTGTAGTGAGCGGTTTTACAACCGCGTCATGACTCAATAACAAAACTACTTAAAGAAATGACATGCATCCAGCAGCTGATTGATATTCACCTCATGTGACTCCCTGTTTGTACTGAAAAGCGCTTTGTCAGGGAATCCATAATTTTCGAAAAAAATGAAACGCCACTCATTGTGGGAACTACTTTTGGATCAAAGCAACCACGGGTCCAGCTGACCACGTCGATTAGATATGAATGCATTGCGTGCACACATGACATACTGCGTTTTGCTTCCTGCTTCGTCGCCGCCTAAAAGCCGTTGCTTTGATCACTTTTTCTTCTGTGTGACCCTTGGTGTGGTCTCTTCCGTCAAAAGGGGGCCCTTTCTATGCAACGCCTACTCCGAAAACGAAAACACAAACGGTCAACGGTTACTTGACGTAAATGTGGTCGTCGTCGTCGCTGATATAACCGACCTGCTGCGCTTTGGATCACAAATCATCGAGTTGTTTTGTTTTTGCATTTTGCAAAAGGCTCATTTATTCCAATCGACAGGTTCGACCCAAAACAAGAAAGGTTATGACGTTGTCTAATATTTGTGTGTTTGCGTTTGCGAGAAGCATGCTAATTACGAAACTCTATGCTGGCTTGGACGGCTGGAACGACATTTTTCCCTGTTCGACGAAACCGGCATGCAACTGCGAGACACGAACGAACCGCTTAGAGTTCGATTAGGCTTCGTCGCTTCAATTGGCGGGGGGTGAAGATTACGCACCATTAAGAGCGACTCCGACTCTGGTGTGGGTTTGGGTGAAGGGGCCATACTAAATTGATACATAATCATCCTGACCGTTTGGGAGAGAGAGGAAAGATGCCATGCGGGTTAGTCGGTCGCCGTCGCCGATTGATTGCATAAAAATCCTGCTCATCGCAGTAGGCCAGCGAGAGTCAACACCCGCCCGTAAAAGGGTAGTAGGCTTTGGGCACACAGCCTACTACGTGGGAAAAATATTAACCGGTTGACTATTTTCGTTTTTTTTCGATTTTGCCATTTGCGTGCGCGCACGCTCGCAACATAGTAGGCTTCGCCCCGCGTGACTTGGTGCGGGCCACATTTATGGAAATTTATGCCCATTCGCTCGCGATTTGCTGCCTTAGACCTTGCCGGCGTTACAAGGTTGGACAATTAAGTACTTTTCGTGCACGCAAATTTACACGGGCGAACGTGCGAGACCTTCGCATGCTCGAAGCTATCAAGAACAAAAAATCGTGGGCGTAATTGTGCTCAATAAAAATAAAACAATCAAACAATTTCTTCGAATTAAACTGCCATATCAATTTAGTGACCGTTGCTGGACAAAGCATAAATTCAAATCACAGCCGACTTTGTTCAAAGCGATAGCCGTTGACACAAGGGGACACCGCCTCCTATGACACCGTTCCGTGTCACCGAACCGTGAAGAGCAGCAGCACATCATTGGCGCGATTTAGTGTTTCAACGAGGAAGTTGATTGGATTCGGGTTTCAGTGCCCCGTCCGAAAACAATGCCACTACTAGGTTAGGCGTAGCGTGAAATTTTCGTTTCATCATCGCGCGAAACCTGTCCCTTTTGCCAACCGTATAAAGAGAGGGCCGTATAATCGAACGGATATGTGACCGCCCCGCAGACCCTCGGGGCGGAAACGCCACTTGTGTGACGAAGTACCTGGTGCGTGCCAAAAATGGTCACCGGTTTATTCGACCATGGGTGGTTATATAAGAGTAAACAGACAGGCTGGCGACGCGTATTATACGCGATGGAATGACGAACTGCCAACTTTGATCCACCAAGAACCGGAAATTTATAAAGTGAACGTCAAAAGCCTCTGTTTACAGTTGAGCAGTTCTCTAGGATTTCGGTCATTCGATTTTTTTTGTATTTTTTAATCCGACTGAAACTTTTTTGGTGCCTTCGGTATGCCCAAAGAAGCCATTTTGCATCATTAGTTTGTCCATGGGTAATTCTCCGCCAACTCACACAGCAGTTGCCCCGACCCCTCTTCGATTTGCGTGAAACTTTGTCCTAAGGGTTAACTTTTGTCCCTGATCACGAATCCGAGGTCCGTTTTTTGATATCTCGTGACGGAGGGGCGGTACGACCCCTTCCATTTTTGAACATGCGAAAAAAGAGGTGTTTTTCAATAATTTGCAGCCTGAAACGGTGATGAGATAGAAATTTGGTGTCAAAGGGACTTTTATGTAAAATTAGACGCCCGATTTGATGGCGTACTCAGAATTCCGAAAAAACGTATTTTCATCGAAAAAACACTAAAAAGTTTTAAAATTCTCCCATTTTCCGTTACTCGACTGTAAAATTTTTGGAACATGTCATTTTATGGGAAATTTAATGTACTTTTCGAATCTACATTGTCCCAGAAGGGTCATTTTTTCATTTAGAACAAAATTTTTCATTTTAAAATTTCGTGTTTTTTCTAACTTTGCAGGGTTATTTTTTAGAGTGTAACAATGTTCTACAAAGTTGTAGAGCAGACAATTAAAAAAATTTTGATATATAGACATAAATGGTTTGCTTATAAACATCACGAGTTATCGCGATTTTACGAAAAAAAGTTTTGAAAAAGTTGGTCGTCATCGATCATGGCCGTTCATGGTCACCCGCGACAGACACGGACGACAAAACAAAGAGAAACGCAAAAAGTAACTATTTCAAAACTTTTTTTCGTAAAATCGCGATAACTTGTGATGTTTATAAGCAAACCCCTTATGTCTATATATCAAATTTTTTGAAATTGTCTGCTCTACAACTTTGTAGAACATTGTTACACTCTAAAAAATAACCCTGCAAAGTTAGAAAAAACACGAAATTTTAAAATGAAAAATTTTGTTCTAAATGAAAAAATGACCCTTCTGGGACAATGTAGATTCGAAAAGTACATTAAATTTCCCATAAAATGACATGTTCCAAAAATTTTACAGTCGAGTAACGGAAAATGGGAGAATTTTAAAACTTTTTAGTGTTTTTTCGATGAAAATACGTTTTTCGGAATTCTGAGTACGCCATCAAATCGGGCGTCTAATTTTACATAAAAGTCTCTTTGACACCAAATTTCTATCTCATCACCGTTTCAGGCTGCAAATTATTGAAAAACACCTCTTTTTCGCATGTTCAAAATGGAAGGGGTCGTACCGCCCCTCCGTCACGAGATATCAAAAACGGACCTCGGATTCGTGATCAGGGACAAAAGTTACCCCTTAGGACAAAGTTTCACGCAAATCGAAGAGGGTCGGGGCAACTTTTCCCGATTTCGTGTGAGTTGGTAGAGAATTACCCCATATAATTTTCCATACAAATTTGGCAGCTGTCCATACAAAAATGATGTATGAAAATTCAAAAATCTGTATCTTTTGAAGGAATTTTTGATCGATTTGGTGTCTTCGGCAAAGTTGTAGGTATGGATACGGACTACACTAGAAAAAATAATACACGGTAAAAAAATTTGGTGATTTTTTATTTAACTTTTGTCACTAAAACTTGATTTACAAAAAACACTATTTTTAATTTTTTATTTTTGATATGTTTTAGAGGACATAAAATGCCAACTTTTCAGAAATTTCAGGTTGTGCAAAATCATTGACCGAGTTATGAATTTTTAATCAATACTGATTTTTCAAAAATCGAAATTTTGGTCGTAAAATTTTTCAACTTCATTTTCGATGTAAAATTAAATTTGCAATCAAAAAGTACTTTAGTGAAATTTTGATAAAGTGCACCGTTTTCAAGTTATAGCCATATTTAAGTGACTTTTTTGAAAATAGTCGCAGTTTTTCATTTTTTAAAATTAGTTCACATGTTTGCCCAGTTTTGAAAAAAATATTTTTGAAAGGCTGAGAAAATTCTCTATATTTTGCTTATTCGGACTTTGTTGATACGACCTTTAGTTGCTGAGATATTGCAATGCAAAGGTTTAAAAACAGGAAAATTGATGATTTCTAAGTCTCACCCAAACAACCCACCATTTTCTATCGTCAATATCTTAGCAACTAATGGTCCGATTTTCAATGTTAATATATGAAACATTTGTGAAATTTTCCGATCTTTTCGAAAAAAATATTTTCGTTATTTTCAAATCAAGACAAACATTTCAAAAAGGCCAAACATTCAATATTACGCCCTTTTAAAATGTTAGTCTTGATTTGAAAATTTTGAAAATATTTTTTTCGAAAAGATCGGAAAATTTCACAATTGTTTCATATATTAACATTGAAAATCGGACCATTAGTTGCTGAGATATTGACGATAGAAAATGGTGGGTTGTTTGGGTGAAACTTAGAAAACATCAATTTTCCTGTTTTTAAACCTTTGCATTGCAATATCTCAGCAACTAAAGGTCGTATCAACAAAGTCCGAATAAGCAAAATATAGAGAATTTTCTCAGCTTTTCAAAAATATTTTTTTCAAAACTGGGCAAACATGTGCACTAATTTAAAAATGAAAACTGCGACTATTTTCAAAAAAGTCACTTAAATATGGCTATAACTTGAAAACGGTGCACTTTATCAAAATTTCACTAAAGTACTTTTGATTGCAAATTTGATTTTACATCGAAAATGAAGTTGAAAAATTTTACGACCAAAATTTCGATTTTTGAAAAATCAGTATTGATTAAAAATTCATAACTCGGTCAATGATTTTTGCACAACTTGGAAATTTCTGAAAAGTTGGCATTTTATGTCCTCTAAAACATATCAAAAATAAAAAAATTAAAAATAGTGTTTTTGTAAATCAAGTTTTAGTGATAAAGTTAAATAAAAAATCACCAAATTTTTTTACCGTGTATTATTTTTTCCAGTGTAGTCCGTATCCATACCTACAACTTTGCCGAAGACACCAAATCGATCAAAAATTCCTTCAAAAGATACAGATTTTTGAATTTTCATACATCATTTTTGTATGGACAGCTGCCAAATTTGTATGGAAAATTATATGGACAAACTAATGATGCAAAATGGCTTCTTTGGGCATACCGAAGGCACCAAAAAAGTTTCAGTCGGATTAAAAAATACAAAAATTAAAATTGAAGAAAAAAGACCGATTTCGTAGAGAATTGCTCAGTTGTTAAATCAATTACTAAGCGGAATTGACGGCGAATTCCGAGAATTCATATTGATTAGTTTTGTTTATTGCTTCCAGTTTTGAAACGGTCGGTTTCAACTCGACCACATTCGATAACTTGGTCGAATTTAGTATAGAGCACGTGCTGAGAATTCTAAAAATATAGAATATTACCGCGGTGGGAGAGCACTTGCGGTGTAAACAAACCATGTGCGTAAGCGTTTTAATTCATCTGTAAAAATAGAGTATTCCAGTTATGCTGTTAATATCTTGCACCTCGCATGTTTTTCCGCAATCATCCAAGCAGGCCACACACGCTGTTTAATAAAAAATGCCCAGCATACTGCGACCACATGGTTGTCCGCAAGTCTCGTGAGCATACTTTACTTCCCAGCATGACGCATCTGTCACTTGCCGCTGAGAAATGCTTGATAAATGAGCAAACAAGTTACATAGCGTAATTTTATCTTCCCCGGCTCGCAGCTACAATTAAACCAATTGTTTTCACTCTCATTATCTTTGAGTCATATCAAATATTTGCCTTCATTAAGCTGTGTGTTGCTCAAAGAGCGGATAAAGAGCTGTGATGTCGTTATAGCAACGGCCTTCTTAGATTTCCCTTTGCGGAACGCTACACGAGTTCAAGAACTTGGTTTCGCGTTTCAAAACACAGTTCGTTCTAGCCAGAGATCGGCGTTTGCATAATATTCTGCGGTGCACCTGGCAGCACTGACCGCAGCCAAGTCTCGTTCCCCGCAACCCTTCTGTTTTCGATTTGGTATTTATTTTTTTAAGCAAAATGTTGCACGTGTAATCGTACACTGTGCCCCAGGCAGAGTAGGCCTTGTGTTTGTTGCTAAACACAATTTAGTAGCACGCTTTGCACAATCAAAGCCAACTTTGCGGTGCGTGGTGAACGAGAATCATAATTATTAGTTTTTTTTTTTCTTCAATTGGTTCGCCTGCTTCGATTCAAGAACTCTTGAAATAAATAACAAATCTTGTGCGTTGACGTTAATGGTCCGTCAAGTTTCAGAAGAATTTCAACTCGTTCTAAATTTTTGTTACAGCGTGTTCTTCGTATTAGCTCAGCGTGTTTATCGCAGCTGGTTTATCCTTCCAGCTTGGATTTTTTTTCTGGTGGATGAGCAAAACACGTGCAACGTAATCATAAAAAGAACTTCGTCTCAAGTGACTGCCTGTTCTGAATTTGGCACAATCACCTACACCCCGAGATTGAAAAAACGAACTCAATCCAAGTAGGCCCATTCCAAACAATATGTGTAACACACAAACATACTCGGCAGGCCTTGAGTTGAGTGCACTCGCGCTTCGCGTTCTGGGTCAACGGGAAACGGATTAGGTGACCTTTTTCACACCCCCATTGTTACAGTTTTGCTCGGAATCGCCAGTGTGGACAGAACAGAACGAGCTCGCGGAAAGGTCAGGTTTTATTGATCGAATTAGGGACGGTTCCGCTCAACGACCCTCCCTGCAGTTGTACGACTGCAGGGTGGTTAGGGTAACGGGAGAATTGTTGGACTAAATTTTTATTGTGATGAAAAATTCTGAAGGTTTTTTTTTAAAGGTCCAAAAAATTTTTTTTTGCCTTTTTCAGTTTTATTTTGTAAGGGATATTCTAAAACATCAAAAAACAATGTTAATCTTTTCAAAGAAAAAAAACTTAACATAAACAAAATTTCTTTTGAAGTTTCTAACAAATTCATATATTGACGTTTTGACGTTCAATTACCCAATGTAGACATTCAAAAGCTGTGAATCGCACATGATTGAATGGATTTTTTCGTTGAGAATCCATTCAAGTTGGTAATCGATAGCACTTTTGTGGTGACCAGAGCAGGAACTAAAACCATATCAATGATTGTGCGACTGAGCATTTGGTGACATTCTTCTAAGAAAATCGTCTAAAAAATCGAAGCAATCCTTGCTTCAAATCTCAAAACTTGTCACTCAAAACTCAATTCCCTCGGCAGCGTCCTTTCCAACTTCCGGTCCTACTCCGGAGGGCAATTTCCAATTCCATTTGTTTTGTTCTGTCCGTATCTCTACCTGATGACGGTATACCTTTTCTGTCTTTTTGTGTGCCACCTGGAAAACAGGTTCTGGCCTTCCTACACCCAACAAACGTGCACGCACTCGCACACTTGGATCGATCCCTGCTGGAACAAATCTTGCTCTTTGTCTGGACCGAAGAAAGGCAGACGGACAACAAACGCTCATGTGATGCAAACGGTGCATAATGCGCACATATAAAATCGATATATCGAAGAAGAATGGCAACGAAGTGCAGTTTTTGAGTCTGCTTCGAGTCTTCCTTCGAGAGAGCAAATCGCAGAAGGCGACGCAGAATTGTGACCTCTAGGGAAGAGTCGTTTGACCCCGCCATGGCACTCTAGATGTTATCGCGCAGCGAGGCGAATTTTTAAAATTCGTACTTTAGCACGATTTTTGCGCAGCCTGCTACCTCTCCAGCTGACCTTGACATTTAAAATGCCTATGGTGCATGGCACTTTGTCATTCGGACTAATTAGTACCATTCTGAGAGCTGGGTGTACTTACTTGGAGAACGTGGTCTGGTATTCCTTGATCTCCTTCCGCGAGAACTCGTGAAACTCCGTGTAGATGTTCACTACCCGGTAGGTGTGCTTTACTTCTTGGCCGTTTTCCAGTGCGTCGTTGATGGCCTGGCGGCGGTTGAGGATGGAGGACAGCTCGTCTGACATTTTTGTACTGTTTTGTAGGTTTTTTCCTCCTTTTCTATTGGAAATCAATACAACTTTTTTGCTGCGCTTCTGTCTGTTTCACAGGACGTTACACACAATACACCAGAGACGTACAATTACACTAAACAAGAATATACACACAACAACCGAACCGCGAGCTGTCTCGTTCTCACTTATTGTGCAGATTTTTTCCCCCCAATTATTGCACGCTTTTTGCTCTGTGATGAGAAATGCACCGCTAATTAAATCGCGTTCGACACCAACGCCGATGAACTTGGAGGTATTGTGCACCGTTTTTCGCTCGCGTGCTCCTCACGCACTTGTAAATGTAAATCACAGTAGGCTCCTTAACATTGACTTTGTACACACCTAGGGTCGTGTGATTTACTACCCAGCCTACTTGACCTGAGAGCCGCCTGATTGTTTAAAGGAAAACAATGCTGTTGATTTTTTTTTTTTGCTTGTTTGCTTGTTTTGCGACACAGAGCACTTGTGCGTCTATTTTGGTTGAAAGTAGAAGTGAAACTGAAAATTCAAACAACACCGACTCTCGCTAACGGCTTCTCCGAGCGATCCGACCCGGCCGGAGAAGGCTCGTGGGAGACGTTTGCGTATACATGTGGTCGAGGTTTGGAGGTCGTTCTTGAGCTACGTAGAAGGAGGGACGATCGGAATTACGTAGACAGACCAATAGATATTTAGAATGCTTTGTGAATGTGAATAGACGAAAATGGAGTCGTTTATGAACGACCCCTTCATCGCATTCGCTCTCTCAGAAACCCGCATGGCACAACAATAACCGTCACCATCAAAAAACGTTCAGAATGAGAGAATTACAGTAACGGTCGAATGGTCAGAACATTCTAAACGCAGCAATTTTGTTTATTGAATGTTGATAAAATGTAAACATTATTTTAAAAATAAATTCACAGAAAAAATAACTCCAATCTTAATCATATCGAGTTTGGTTAAACCAAGTTCAATAATTGTTAAATTTACCCCAAAATCTCTCATTTTCGGCCTCTCAACCAACTTACACAGTATATTATTTATCTTATACCTTGTTCAAGTAGAATAGTTTAAACAGAAGTGATGGAATTCATCAAAAGATCATCAAACAAAGCCTTCCTGTTGATAGCATAACTTTAAACTAGAACGAACTTTCCAGAAAATTCTTTCACAAAGCACAAAAAAGGACTTCCCCTCGAGCATACATCCATAGTAGGCGGTTATTGTACACCACATCATGTTTTATGCCGCGTTCTCTCACTCTTCAAATCTCTCTCTCCCTCTCCGAGCATATTCTCATGCGCAGCAACGGTTGCTTTCCGCGGCCAGCTGCCTGTTATGTTGTTTGCTATAAAAGGCTATGTTTACTGCGATATGCTGCGCAACACTCTCTCGCTCTCTCTCGCAATCTTTTCGCTCTCCGAGTCGTGATAGTCGCGCTGTTACGGTGGGTTGTTTACCTGGCGTTGGCTTGCTGCGTTTGTTTTTGTGCCAAATACGCAAGAAGCCTTCTAGGATCGAGTAACGAAAAAAAAACAAACAAACAAATAATAATTGAAACATCGCAGTCTTGCTGGGTTCACGAAACTGGTGCTTGTGCCATTCATGGAAATGGGATAACAAAGGATGGATTCAGGAGATGTGTTTGGTCGAGATGAACAGCATTTTCAAGGTTACGCTAAAAGGGGGGTGGATGGGTGACCTTGGGAGAGGTCGTCCAGGATGCTGGTTGAACTGTTTTTAGGTTGAGAGAGGCACTCGTTTAAGGTTAAAGGTCACTGCAAATGTCGCACTAAATTGAAAGTTATTTTGAAGTATTAAATAACATTACAGTGCTCACAAAGTTAAAGGTGTAAAATGTGTGAAAACCTTTCGACAAACCCGCCTACTCAGGTGAGGTCACAGAACCGGGAAAAGCCCCCTCAACCGCTTATCTTATCGGCTTACTGAGACCAACGGCTGCACAGAAGGCACCACGTATCGCATTCATGTTGGAACCCAATTTCCAGTAGCTTCAAATTCGTCGCAACAGACACTCCGTAAAATGCGTTCCGTAGCCCTGATTGCCGTAGTCCTGGCCATTGTAGCCACTTTCTTCGCGACGCCCTCGCGCGCCGATATCTACTCGGAAATGGCCGCCTGCGCGTGTCCCCTCAGCTACCAGCCAGTTTGCGGAAGTGACAACGTGACGTACTCAAACGATTGTGTCCTCGGCTGTGCCATGACCACCCCGACCGGATCGAAGATGGCCCTGCGAAAGTTACGCTCCGGATCGTGCGAAGACCAGGAGTTCTAACCACCTGTTGCGTCGCCGTTGATAAGCTGGATTTGAATAAAAAATGTGACTGTTTTGTGCGGCTCAGTGAGTGGTTTATTCATTTTGTCCTCAGACACTGCGCAAAACGGTTTGAACAGGTTTTGATGTTTAATTAATGTGCATTTTATTCCATTAGTAAACACCGTCATAGACGGTTCACTTATCTTTGTTTGGCCGTGTACGTGTCCCCACTTGAAGCCGAAACATCCCATTCTTTCAAGTTTGGCTGTAGTCAGGCGTAGTAGGCTTATCAAACAGTGTGGTTTGAAATTTTCCCCAAACTCAACGTCCCAGCCTACCATGCGTCTCCACTTAAAATTAGTCATGGAGACCAATTCGAGGAGACGCCTGGTTGCCCAGCTCACTTCGAATGTCAAACTACCTCAAACTTTCAACCGGCACTGTTGGTGAGTAAGTGAGGCTCGAGTGTTTTATCAATGCCACTCTAGTCGCGATCCGATAAGAACACACAACACACATTCTTCCAATATAATCGATAAGGTTCGAATGAAAATAGCCCGATTCAACTTTGCATTTGTCAGTTGTTCGTCGAACAGGTGAAATAGATAGAGCAACATTATGAACGGTCGTGTTTTGGTACTTTTTGCCCTTCTGGGTGCCCTCGTCGTGTTGACGGAAGCCCGTGGACGAGGCGGAGCGGATGGTCTGTGTGCCTGTCCGAGGATCTATCTACCGGTTTGCGGAAGCGACCTGGAGACCTACAGCAACGATTGCTTGTTGCGGTGCGAGGTGGAATCGAACCGGGGACGCGCCCTAGGGCTGAGGAAGTTGAGCGATGGACCGTGCGACAACTTGGCCGATAACCTGGTGGAACTTCCGGTGGAATATTGAAGGTGGTGCTGAAATTGATGGATGGCGACATACGTTTTGTGATCAATAAAAAAAACATTTAAACTTTGAGTTCTTGAAGAAATATATGAGTAACTTTCCAAGGATTGAAAAAAAGTCACAGATAAAGAACAAATGCAGCTCAGTGCAGATAACGGGTTTAGCACAATCTGTTAGTGGTGAAATTAAGTACCTTGTGTTGAAAATCCATTGACGCGCAATTATACTACTGGACAAGAACACGTCTTTTTTTTGTAAATTGAAAGCATTCGATTGATTATTTTTTATCCAGAAAAAAGAATTATTTTTGTTTGGTTTTGTTCCGAAGATAAGATTTTTAATATTTTTCTCTCCTCAAAATTAATCAGAATAATTAATTAAGACTCTTTAAGAGTTTAAGAGAAAAATGTTAAGTTGATTTTAAAATGATCAAGAATATATTTTAGAACGTTTTGATTTCAATTTTAAATTAAATTTATGATCGATTTTACAAGTTCTTTCATTGAAAATTTAAATTCAAAGTTTATGTTGACCGCCACTCCAAACTTGGCCTTAATAATCAAGGAGAAAAAAACATTTTTTTTTGAAAACTTCAAAACTTTAATGAAAATTAAAGTTTAATCAACCAAAACCAGTTAAAATGCATTTTTCTGCGTTTATAATCATATTTATCATGTTTGAAGTTCTATGAAGACATTTTAAATATTCATGAAATACCAATGTACAGTCGCACGAAAAGTTTTTTTTTTTTCGCCAAAAAAATGTCCGTCAATACATCGATATTTTGAAAACAAATTTTTAGAAAGCAACTTGACGCGAGTAAAATGCATTTTAAAACACTTTTTTCATCCAAATGTTGAAACCTAGGCTTGTAATTTCAATTTTTATATCATTTTTTTGCCCCGACTTCGCTCAGAGCCGAGGGACATAAACTTTAGAAAATATTTGCAACGACCTAATTTCATGGGAAAAATCTTGAAAAGTAAAAAAAAGATTATGACGTATTTTTCACGATTTTAGCAGAAGGCGTTTCTAAGATAAAGTTGTATTACAATAATTTAACTTTAGTAGTAAACATTGAATCATTTAGCCTTTTTCCAGAGTAAATTACAACAACAAAGCTACGTAACTAGATATTTTTTTAGAGAGCCATTTCAAAATAAGGACAAATATCTATGTGTTTGCAACTCGATCTCTTGTTATGGGTACCTCCTACTGTAGACGAAGCAACATATTTTTTGTCCTCGAGCGAATTTGAAAAATTTAAATCAAATTTTTTAACAAACTTACGTTTTAGTTATAACATTTATGGTACTGTTAATGAAACTTTTGTGAAATTATGGGATCTTTTCAATAGAAAAACGTTCAAATTTTACAAAGCTTTACTTCTGAAAAGGTGAACAAATAGATTGTTTTAACTTCATAGATTAGACCAAATTATAAAATTTATGGAAATATTTTAGTTGGAAGGATCATAAATTTTGCGTAAGTTCTATTTTAACTATTAAAATCGGACCAATTTTCCAAGGTTAGTTGACATCTAGAAAAAAAACATTTTCATCGAATCGAATTCTTTGTGAGGCTGTATATCAGAAACTAATTTCTGATTCTTTCTGTTTCAGAATGAAGTAGGTATAACTTAAAAACGGTACATTTTAATAGTACTTTTCAATTGCAAATTCGATTTTGCTTTAAAAGTTATTTATAAATATTTTTTTTTTCAGAGTTTCGATATTGAAAAAAAAAACATTTTTTTTAAAATCACATTTCCTTAAACAGATTTTTCACATTTACGCACAATAGCTCAGAAGATGTTCTTTCAATCCCCAAAATAATAGAAAAATATTCAATTTTTAATATCGTGTTTTTGACATTTAACTTTTAGCAATACAAAGTTAAAAAAAATTTATTTGTTTTCGTGTACCTATTATTCCGCATAACTAATGATGCAAAGTTGCTTCTATTGAAATAGGGAATGCATAGTTCCATCCAACTCAATTTGCAAAGTCGTAGAGAACTATAGTAGAGTATACTCTGGTGTAAAATGCATTTAAAACACATTGTTCGATGCGATATTAAATTATGCTAGAACCGGTTGACGGAGTCCGGATCAGAGCACGCCAGGACACGACGGAAATGGATAAGGTCAGTGGGTCGGTTAATGATCAGCAGCGGTTGTGCTGCGTCAGGAGTGTCTACAAAAGACTTGTCAAGAAACTACAGGTTACAACGCAACCATCGTACCACCCCCTTTTGAAGAGGAATGTCATTGGGATTTCAAAGATGGCGGTACGTTTATCAACTGTTGATCTATCTCAAGTCCAACACGGTCACGCTATAGGCACTGTTACCCTAACAGTTCGTTGTCGATTCATCAGATGGTGCTGCTGTCGTTAAGCTTAATGTAACACCCCTCGGTTTCGATTTGGAAGGGTGATTTTACCTAATAAAAAGTAAGGACACGAGCAACTGAGCACCCTACGATTATCTGTCAAAAAATGAGCACCCTTGTTTGAGCACCGCAAACATTCATGCACACGCATGACTTTTGCATTATTATGATTCTTTAGTCTGGTCAGGTCGGGAGAAGGCATCTTCTGTGCATTCGTCGACATTTTCGGAACAGGTTCCCGCAGCAGTTTTTTTCCCGCAGCAGTACGAATTAGAAACTCTCCTCGAGATCGATCAACGGCCGTTGCGGAACATTCGGCCTCACCTGACAGGTAGGTTTACTTCTACTTCCGATTCGGAAGTTGGTTATAATTTTGCGTTCATCTTTATATCCAGGACCACAATCCTCTGCCTCGGTACATTTGCGTCGGGGCTGCGCTGCGATGGTGCCCAAAAGCAAAACATCGGAAAACCATCCCCACGGTCAACATTTCCGGCAGGCTCACTAGAGAGCGCGAGGATGATTAGCAAATAACGTCATGATACTGGTTATCCTGGCCGTGCATTCGGTGCACGGAACTCCGTACGGTTGTCGCACTTCGGCGTTGAATCTGCAAGTTCCTATACACTTGGCAAACCTCGATTCATTGCATTATGCCTTACTTCCGTGACTTATTCCGGGTGCTTCGTGCCAATGCAACAATAATCAACATTTCGAAAATATATTTAAAAAACTTTCATTAAAACAAAAAAAATAGTTAAATTACTGCAAGAATAATGCATACCCAAAAACACCGAAAAAGCTACAAAATAAAACATTTAATGTTGTGTATATGACCTTTAAAAAAATCCATAAATGTACCCTGTAATATTAAAATATAGATTTTAAAACTTATATTATTCACCTTATTTGTTAACAAATTTCGACTTTGTGTATCTTTCATCATATTTAGGCCGTTGCAAATATTTTTTGAAGTTTATGTCCCTCGACTCTGATCAAAGTCGAGGGGGGGCAAAAAAATAACAAAAGTTAAAAATTGAAATTACGGGCCACGGTGTCCACATTTGAACGAAAAAAGTGTTTTAAAATGCATCATACACCTGTCCAGTTGTTTTGCAATCATTGATTTCCCAAATTTCTAAGTACTGACGAAAATTTTATTTTGCGAGAACAAAAGTTTTTGCGGTGCTGTACATTGTAATTTCATAAAAGTTCAAAATATTTTCAAGCGAGTCCAAACATGTTAAATATGATTATCAATGCAGAAAAGGGCATTTTAGATTGTTCTCAGTTGATTAGACTTCTATTTTTATTGAAATTTTGATATTTTTTTGAAAAAATATTTTTTTGCCCCCTGATTTTTCGGACCAATTTTGAAGGGGGGAGCGACATAAACTTTGAAAAATATTTGCAACGGCCTTATTTAAGTGTAATAAAAACGTATTGTACTGTAATATTTTTTAATGATTTATTTAAAAAAAAGTGTTTGAAATATTACCAAATTACAATACTACTCGCTTATTTTATTATTCGCTACGATCAAAAAATGAGTTACCATACAGAGTTATTGAGTGAAAGAGAGCCTTAGGTACTTTACAACACACTTGCTGCGATGGTGTGTGCGGCGCTTGCTGCGTTTTCCGTGTTTGATACGTCAGTCGCACACAGTCTTGCACGTCGCAGATCGCACAGAGCCCACAAAACTCTTTCGTGTCATCGCCACTACACTTACAAAAAAAAAGGTCTCGGGGTTGTCCGGAATCTACAGCTCTCGAATTCCTCCGGAACGTAGTGCTCGCGTGGCCGTGCGGTATCGTGTGAAAATGGTTCGGGGCTCCGACCGGTGGTTCGTTGCGTTTGGTTCCGGCCGCTAGGGCGCTCATCCGTGTAAGTAATCTGTCAAAATATGGTAACATTTCAGTCCGGGGTTCAGGGGTCCGGGGACGACGGACTTTCTGTGCGAGGGCCAATCTTTCTCTTTTGGCATTTTTCTGTGCCCTCCCTTTCGCTGTCCGTCCGTCCGTCACTCGAGTCCCATTGAGTGTGTCGTCGTGGGTCCAACGGCAGCAAAAGCAGAGGACGTGGACAAAAATTTCCAGACAAAATTATGTGGCCAGGCGCTAGGCTAGAGAGTAGGAAAAAAGTCGGTCCAGTTGGCAAGTTTTTTTTTGCTCTCCCTCTGCCGTGTGCGGTGCTGGATCCGGAACAGATTGTTAGTGATTTGTGAAAAGTTAGTGCGATTTTCCGGTGAATGTTCCGGCGGAACGGGATCGGTCGAGTTTTCCAGGCCGGGAGCGGAAAATGGCAAGTTGACATGTGGGCGTTTCTGCCCTGGTGTGGGTGGCTGGCCCTGCTGGATGTTCCACAGTGGGTGAGGTGGGTAGAAGTGGGTGGTGGTAGAAGAAGCAGAAGAGGAAGGGAAAGGGTAGTGCAGTGCTCTCCCCACACGGTCATTTTCGTCTATGTTGCCTCTGCTTGCTCCGGCTGCTGGCAGTGGCAAATGTCCCGTTGTTTTTGCTGTGGCCAAACCAGCGCGCGTTTGCTGTTGGCAGATCGACGGAATTCTTCGGTGGGAATTTCCCGGAATGTGGGCATCTCCGCCTCTCTCAAACAGATTGACAAATGAATTTAAATTGATTGTTTGGAGAGCCGGCCCCGAGATACACGATTAACAAGTGTTTGTCGAGCGTGCAAATTCCAACTTCCTGGAAGAAGATCTGTGAAGCTGAGAGGAGACTCGCATGACTCATGTGCGACAACAAGCTTGAAAGCAAATACCGGATTAGTCTAGCCCCTTCTTATATGTGTGTATTATCTGGCGTGCATCGTGCAATGAATGGCGTGAAATGAAGCAGCAGCAGCAGCAGGAACAACATCCAGCCCAGTCAGTTGATGCTCACTGTGTGTAGCTCTAAGTACTTCCGGCTCACGATATCTAATTACAACAGAGCGAAATGATTATTGGGAGTCAAATTGGCGACCTTTTGTCGTGGGTTGGGCTGGACAAACGATCTCAAAAGTGTTTAAAACGTGATTTGAGTAGTTAAGTATGTTTTCTTTAGTTTACTGATTGATGAGGATGCCCGTCCAGATTTATTTTTAAACATGTCTCATCTTACGAAACAGATTTAAAAATATAAAATATAAATTTGTTAGATGAGCTGCGAACTTACCAGCTGACCTGGCGACTTTTCGAATATTCGATTTTTTAAAGTTTTTTTTTTTATGAAAAGACAGTCACTGGTTATAATTACAAAATACGACATAAATATTACTGTTTGATCGAGTGATTTCTTAGTTAGAAACGATCACCAGTTGTGTTGGTTCGAGCCGGGATTTGAACCCCGATCTACCGCTTACTAGGCGGGAGCGTTACGTGGCTCGGTCACTTTGAATAATCGAATCACAAAAAAAAAAACATTTGTTTTCGTTGTCTTTTGTTTGATTGTCGAGGTTAAGTGTGACCACTAAACATCGCTGAAGTAATTTAGAATTTTTAGATCCAAGATGGCGGCCAAAATGGCAGTGGCAATCAGCTATTCAAATTTGACTAAAATGGAGTTGCAGAACTCAAATTTATGTTATAAGCAGAAAAATAAAAAAAAACGATTTTTTTTTGTTCATGATTCGATTGTATGAAGTACTGTATCTAGAATCTGTATCGTCAACTTGTGTGATTTGAGACTCCAGACATGAAAGAGACACAGTTTTGAAACCAAATTTGAAAATTCATGAGGCCAAACAAATACAGCCCAGACTCGATTATCCGAAGGCAAAAATTTCACTTCAGATAATCGAATCCAAAAAAAAAATTTTTTTTTGTCTTCTTTTTGATTGTTGAGCTAACGTATGACCCCTTAACTACTCTAAAGTGATTTAGAATTTTCAAATACAAGATGGCGGCCAAAATGGCGGCGATGGAATATTGACCATTTAAATTTGACCAAAATGGGGTCGCAGATCTCGAATTTGATGTTAAAAGCAAGAAAATAAAAAAAACGAGAATATTTTTTTTGCTCATGATTGGATTATCCGAAGTCCCATACAAACCTTCGGATAATCGAACTTCGGATGATCGAGGTTTCGTTTAATCGAGTCTGGACTGTATTTCAAATTTTAAGGCAAAAAGTATCAAAAAATGCTTTTTGCAATTCCGTCGTGAAACTACTTACTTTTCCTGTCATTCTTGAACGACGAAATAGCCTACTTTTCTGTACCAAAAATAACAGAATCGAATAGCAACACTTTTCAAAATAAATGCTGAAAAGTAACACTTTTCAGCACTGAAATGGGTGCTGAAAAGTTGAACTTTTCAGCACTTGTTTTGAAAAGTAACAGTTTTCAACATTTTTTTTATTTAAACGATTTATTGACATAATACATGAAAATTTGACTTAAAATTTCACTCAATGGGTGTTTTTCGGATTTGCAAAAAATGTTGTATGGAACTCGTTGCAAAACTTGATTTTTTCAGCACTCTTCGTATTTATCCAACTCGGTGAACCTCGTTGGATAAATGTACGACTCGTGCAGAAAAAGTCCTCTTTTTGCAACTTGTTGCATAATAGTACACGGTGTATTTTTTAGAACAAACTAATGATAAAAAATTCGGTATGTCTGATATTTGGCACCGTGAAAGAAGGGCTCTTTCCCGACATTTTGCGGTATATACCGAAATATTTCGTCGGGGGGTCTAGTGCAACTTTTTTTTTTAAGATTTTTTTTACGATTTTATGGGATATTTGTTCAAAAAAGTCACAGGAAATCGGTGCATTCATGTTGATATCATTCAAACTTCTTTTGAATATGCCTTGGGGATTCTAACCAACTATATTTGACCAATATTTGACCTCCAATAAAAAAAACCGAACCAAATTTACCAGATTTCTAGCTTTCTTTGAAATAACCCCAAAATCCAAGCTGGAAACCCCGATACGACCGAAAGTAAATCTTTTCTTTGTACAATTGGTCATGAAATAACAGCAACATTGCCCGGATACAAATTTGAGCATTAAACAATGCAAAACATAGATTATTTATTTAATAAGCTGTTTATTACCCAATAGGTTCCGAAAATTATTTTTTCAATCCTCGGCCACATAAAACCATTACATTTTTAAACATTTTAGAATCAATCACATTGTAGAAAACAGTTTTCTGAACAATTTCCATAAAAAAGTATCACTTTTGGTTCAATATAAGCAGAGATATGCCAAATTTCCTGAAACAAATAGTGCCTTTCTCCAAAATTTTCTTAATTTAATTACCTTTCACATGATGGGCACTGCCTACTAAGATATTTTTTATGATGATAATATGTTATTAAAACGTAAAAATTAGAACAAGTTTTGACGAAATTAATGAAATTATTCTATAGCATTCATTACAAATCTCAGTAGGCAAAGTCCATCGTGTGAAAGGTAATTAAATTAAGAAATTTAGGAAAAAGGCACTATTTGTTTCAGGAAATTGGGCATATCTCTGCTTATATTGAACCAAAAGTGATACTTTTTTATGGAAATTGTTCAGAAAACTGTTTTCTACAATGTGATTGATTCTAAAATGTTTAAAAATGTAATGGTTTTATGTGGCCGAGGATTGAAAAAATAATTTTCGGAACCTATTGGGTAATAAACAGCTTATTAAATAAATAATCTATGTTTTGCATTGTTTAATGCTCAAATTTGTATCCGGGCAATGTGTTGCTGTTATTTCATGACCAATTGTACAAAGAAAAGATTTACTTTCGGTCGTATCGGGGTTTCCAGCTTGGATTTTGGGGTTATTTCAAAGAAAGCTAGAAATCTGGTAAATTTGGTTCGGTTTTTTTTTATTGGAGGTCAAATATTGGTCAAATATAGTTGGTTAGAATCCCCAAGGCATATTCATAAGAAGTTTGAATGATATCAACATGAATGCACCGATTTCCTGTGACTTTTTTGAACAAATATCCCATAAAATCGTAAAAAAAATCTTCAAAACAAAAAGTTGCACTAGACCCCCCGACGAAATATTTCGGTATATACCGCAAAATGTCGGGAAAGAGCCCTTCTTTCACGGTGCCAAATATCAGACATACCGAATTTTTTATCATTGAGGTCTCGAAAAAATACACCGTGAGTAGTTTATGCAACAAGTTGCAAAAAGAAGATTTTTTCAGCACGAGTCGTACATTTATCAAACGAGGTTCACCGAGTTGGATAAATACGAAGAGTGCTGAAAAAATCAAGTTTTGCAACGAGTTCCATACAACATTTTTTGCAATTCTGAAAAACACCCATTGAGTGAAATTTTAAGTCAAATTTTCATGTATTTTGTCAATAAATTGTTTAAATCAAAAAAATGTTGAAAAGTTTTACTTTTCGAAACAAGTGCTGAAAAGTTCAACTTTTCAGCACCCATTTCAGTGCTGAAAAGTGTTACTTTTCAGCATTTATTTTGAAAAGTGTTGCTATTCGATTCTGTTATTTTTGGTACAGAAAAGTAGGCTATTTCGTCGTTCAAGAATGACAGGAAAAGTAAGTAGTTTCACGACGGAATTGCAAAAACTACTATTAAACGTTATAAAAGTTAAGCTACTGTCACAAATGTGGAAAATATATCAAATATCAATGATTTTTCAAAACTATTAATTTTCTTAAAGTTTTACGTCTTTTTCCGATTTAAGGTGTTAATTAAAACTTTGTTGAATGCTTAAAAAGTATTTTAAGTATTTATAAAAATTAAATATTTTTAAAATGAAAATAATAAAAATAATGGCGCATTAGTTGTTTTGAAAAAGTAATCTAGAATTACCCCAAACATGCTACAAATCAAAAAATACGCAGGGGAAAGCATTTTTAATTAATTTTTGTTGTATGCACTTTAAATTTCCACAAAAAAAATTTTAAAAGAATGTACCCCGTTTTTTGGGCCGACTTGTGCACGGATAAAAAAAAAAGAATTCCCACAATCGTAAACAAGTGTTCATAAAAATAAATCCCGTTTAGATGAACGCATTTTCACGATTTTAGGAACTGTTTTTTCTCCGTGTGGGGGGTGACAAAAACTTTAAATAAAATTTGTTCCAGCCTTAGGTACCATGCATAAACAACGTAGACTTTTTTTTTGAAATATCTACAACCCCCCTCCCCTAGTGACAATTGAGGAGAAAATCGTGACGTCAGAAATGACCTCAAATCAGTCAAAGTTCATTTTGTGACTGACTTTAAGGTGAAGCCGTTGATCATTTTCGAAGATAATTGATCATCACTCTAAAATTTTCTGTATTGAATCCAATTTAACGAATTTCTGCACCAAAATGAATCAGCATGTGCCGGTTGTTGCCTTATTGAAGCCACTGAAGGAATTTTTGGTCTAAATCAATTGTGCGTCAAAATTTATATAATTTTGTGGAACAGTCATTGGCGTCCTAGTTGGCAATCATTGATTAATGACGATTTCCATAACTTCGCAAGGAATGGGATAATCGTTACCAAAATTTATCTGCATGTGTAGGGCACTATTCTTAACAACTTGTAGAATGAATTTTCTCAAAATATTGTTAGGGATGCAACATTTATATCTTTGAACGAAAAATCATGGCATTGATGGAAGTCTTCACGTTAACCGATTGACAGCTGTGCAATTTTAAAATTTACACTTGACTCAAGACACCCAAAATACAAAAATTTAAAATTTTGTTAATGTATCCCAGCTCATGAATAAACCGCCAGTCTCCATTAAATTTCAGCGACACCAAAGTGTACAGAAGGCATTAAAAAAAACCTACAAAAAATGTGTAAATGTAATCGATTCTTGCTAGGAAAGCAAACGATTCGTCGTTCCCAGTGACCCATATACATAAAAAGACAGTAGACCAGCAAAGTAAAGAAAAGCAACTATCGCTGCTACTTTGCTGGTTGACGTTGGAAAAGACCGGAGCTTTTCTTCGAATTATGTAATTTCTACCTTTCTGGTAAAAGATCCTTTTTCATTTTTACTAACTACGCACAAGACAAACGATTTTTTTATGAATGAGAGGAAAAGCAAGCATTATAATTGATTACCTTTGCGATAACGCCCACTCGATCTGTATCAAAGGGGAGGTAACCAGAGCCAGACTCCTTCCGGCACGTCATCATCATCTCGTCGGCTCATTTTTCTGGCAGCCTGCCCTCCTGTGCTGACGTAATCGAACGATTTTCCTCGTCACCCACATAATTTTCCCGCACTCACTCTCTTTTTGTCTCTCTGTCTTGCCCCTCTGCGATGTGATGATGCTTTACAGTGTCTGTGACGCGATCTATCGTTATTGTTGTCATTTCCTCGGAATCCTCGCAGGCAAGAGGAGGAGGCCAAGGTGGTTTTGGCGTCACTTTTACGCGATCTCAAGTAACCTCCGGCTCCGGCGGTGATCCGCGATGCCCTCCATTCCGTTCGACGCGGGGGTGGACAGCTTGATGACACGATAATGACTTTAACATATGGAAAAACTGAAAAATAATTTGCTCGCAAACGCTTATTGCAAAAAGAGCTGCTCCTCTTTGGCGGTTCTGGCCCGACCCGACCAGACCAGGCCGTGGCAGTTTGAAATTAAAAACATAATTAATCGACTGCACCCCCTCACCTCACCCAAGTTTCCCACTTTGATAATCGTCTTTCGGAACAAATGGCCTCACTCTAGACGCTCTAGACTGGCAAATGCGGCGGACCCAGATTGCAATGATGCTGCTGCTCCTTATTGAAAGCGCATACAAAACCCACAATGCTCGGTGTCTCATCTGCTGCAAGCCTTTGGGTTTCGTTGGCTAATTGCCCTCGCCCACCACCTCCACCACCACTCGTCTGACTATTTGTTTTTTTTTGGGTGATTGAGAGGTAAGATCGTCGTCGTCGTCGTTTGGGACCAATTTGCACAATCGGAATTTGGTAACCTTTGACGGAATGATTGGCGGCGCGGTGAGGGGTGTTTTGCGTCGTTAGCTATTGGAATGGTTAAATGTGCCGATTTTGCAAGAACATTTATTATTATTGTAAAAAAAATTATAAACGACATTGATTTCAACTTATACATTTTAAATGTTGAATGCTGAAGATCTGACGCAAGATTTTTTTGTATTTGTAAAAAAATACCTGGCGGAACATCGTTTTGTACTGCAAATGGGTCATTCACCTGCAACGTACAAAGCAACTTTAATTGAAATATTAACACGATAATACTAAAATGTTAAAAAACAAAAAAAATATGAAATGTTGATTTTAATTATGCACTTTTTGGTGCACGATCGAGATGGAATTTACCAGGTAAGATTTGGCTTGCTAAATCGTCTTTTGGAATATATAATTTCAAAAAGGTATCATTTTATGAATCCCGATCCCGATCCCGATGATGCTATGAGACGCGGGTTCGATTCCCGCCTTATCCACTGAGCTTCTATCGGATGGTGAAGTAAAACGTCGGTCCCGGTTTCTCCTGTCTCGTCAGAGGCGCTGGAGCAGAAATCCCACGTTAGAGGAAGGCCATGCCCCGGGGGGCGTAGTGCCAATAGTTTCGTTTTATCATTTTATGAAATTTGCAAGAGTGTTAATTGGACAACCAGTCCAGGCCTAAATATTTCGAAAACTATAAAAAAAAACGTTACTTAATCCACCCTAAGGTGGTTGGTGACTTCCTCACATTTGGAAAGGTCTTTTAATTACCTTTACAACGATAGGTCGCATGATAGATCCGGACAACGTTTTCACCGAAATATATAAGATCCGGCCTCTGAAAAGTTCATAAATAACACTTAAGTGCTAATAACTTTTGATAGGGTCGTCAGATCTTGAATCTTTTGAACTCGTTGGAAAGGTCTTTTGAATACCTTTCTAAAAATGTATAAGATGACGAGGTTTCTTACAAAAACCACCCTTTTTACAATCTTCCGGACTTTTGTCAATATCGTTTTTTTAGCATAACTTTTTAAGTACTTAACTAAACTTTATAATTTTCAATAGCGACTTATGGGACCCCAAGACGGATCGAATGAGACCAAAATGGTCCAAATCGGTTCAGCCAGTGCCGAGATAATCCAGTGCAAATTTTTTGATCAACATCCCACCACACACACAGACATTTGCTCAGAATTTGATTCTGAGTCGATAGGTATTAGGGTGGGTACGGATTTTGAAAAGTTCTCAGATCAAGTTCTGGTGTGGTTCCCCTTGTAGGGCATACCCATAGGGACTCTCACGCCAAATTTCAGCTCATTTGGTTGAAAACTGGCTTGTCTCAAGCGGGTTTAAGTTTACATGTAAATTACTATGGGAAATTTTGAATTTTCGTACTTTCGCTCCTACAGGCCTTGGGGATCCAGGTAGAAACTTCTAGGATGGACAGAAATGAGCGGAATCGTCTGGAGAACAACTTTCCCTAAGAGACCAGGCCGATTCGTTCAACCCCCATCGAGCTCAACGGCAATACATCCGGGGTTTTCGGAACCAACGGTTTTCCCCAAAAAGCATCAAATTGAATGTTATGAATGCTATGAATGTTTGATGAACACCGCGACGCCACATATCAAACAGCTACCACGTGATTGTAAATTTTGCACCATAACAGTTTTTTTTTCTTATTTGGAGGTTTAGAATACAGCTAAATAGTATCAGGATCACCATAAATGATAATTCTATAGTTCAAAAATTAATAAAATCTTTTTTTTATAGGCGATGCTAGTCCACGTGGTAGCTGTTTGACATGTGGCGTCGCGGTGTTCATAAAACATTCATAGCATGCTAAGGAAAATTTGATGCTTTTTGGGGAAAACCGTTGGTTCCGAAAATCCCGGATGTATTGCCGTTGAGCTCGATGGGGGTTGAACGAATCGGCCTGGTCTCTTATGGAAAGTTGTTCTCCAGACGATTCCGCTCATTTCTGGCCATCCTAGAAGTTTCTACCTGGTTCCCCCAGGCCTGTAGGAGCGAATGTACGAAAATTCAAAATTTCCCATAGTAATTTACATGTAAACTTGAACCCGCTTGAGACAAGCCAGTTTTCAACCAAATGAGCTGAATTTTGGCGTGAGAGTCCCTATGGGTATGCCCTACAAGGGGAACCACACCAGAACTTGATCTGAGAACTTTTCAAAATCCGTACCCACCCTAATAGGTATACATGAAGGTGGGTCTAGGAGGTCAAATAGGGAATTTCGTTTTTCGAGTGATTTTATAGCCTTTCCTCAGTAAGGTGAGGAAGGCAAAAAGATTTCTGGACAATTTAGTAAAATTTAAATAAACATTTAGAGCCGGATTTTGAATGTTTTATTGAAAATAAAATCGTTTGAAAAAAAGAAAAAATAACTTTACTATCGATTTTTGCTTAAATTAGTCCATCCAGCTTTTCTTACATTTCTATACAACGATGACACGTCAAACAGGAAGGATCCAGATCAAAAGTGTTCCGATTTGGCTCAAATTTGGCATGGAAGTCCTTTGGCCAAAATAATAAGACCTGGTTTTTTTGTTTGGCAATTAGGGTGCTGTCGTCCGAAACAGGGTGGTCCATAAAATGACGTTTTTCGTCGATTTTCGCAAAAACCACATTTTTCAGAAAATAATATCCGGAACGACTGAACCAATTTTAGAGCGCTCCATACAATTTTGGCGGCTGTCCATAAAAAAATGCTACGGTTTGGTGTATTCGGCAAAGTTGTAGGTAGTGATGATGACTATTCAGAAAAAAAAACAAATAAAATATGCCGATTTTTTTTATTAACTTTTTTTTACAAAAAAAAACTAATTTATGTTTTAGGGGACAAAAACCGCTCAGAAGCCATAAAAAGTATGACTTTAGACTTAACTGCCGCTCGAAGCTAGTCCCATATGTAATTTCGTCAATTTTGAGGTAATGATGCAGTTTGGTTCAAAATCTTGTAAACTATCAGAAAAATCAATAAAATTTAGTGCTTTGTTCTAGAAAGCCGGAGAAAATCCACTTTTTCGAGAAATTCTAAGACGTAGCCTTATGGGCGGGACAACTTTGACACGCGTTATTCTATATATGGGACGGACACGATTAGAGCGGCAGTTAAGTACTTAACAGATTTTTTTTAAAGTGCACCGTTTTCAAGATAAAGCCACTTAAAGTTTAATCTGAACTGAAAAATTCTTGTTTTTCTATTATTCAAAATGGTGTCCATCCCTAAAAATAGTTTTTCTTTCGGAAAGTTGAACAAATTTTCAATAAAATTGCTTGCTGAAAAACAGCGAATAAAAGAAAAAGAATATTATATTATTTACCTTCAGAAAATTTGGTCTGCGACCAAAGTAAATGATATTGAATAAATTAGTCAGTTAAAACCGGTCACAAAACGTGGCAATATTTCGATGGCGCGAATAACACAACAAAAATCAACGACACACCACAGAAAAAAGCATCAATTATTATGAATGACCATTAATCTGTGTGTTCCGTTCATTCATAAAGCACCACATCACACCAAAGTCGTCAACTTGGCGGGGTTTCGAAGGGAGTCAAAGTGGGAAAAAGGGGAGAAGGGGTCATCTCTCCTCCTCCAGCCTCGTCACATCATTCCGAACTGAGCTTTATTATCATCGTGTTTCGTTTCGCCGCGGTTCTGTGTATAATTAATAACGCAGATGTTAAGGAGCAAAAGTCAGTCCAATGATGGCTGTGGAGTGTGGACTCTGGCCTGGGTCTCGAGCACTTCAAAAAGCCAGCAAATCTACATTGTTGTGTACATAGTTATTGTTATTACTATTACATTTTATCGCCCGGGCCAGCAAGCCGGTGGTGACGGCAGCAGCAGCAGCAGCCACGTTCTTCCCCGGCGGTGCTATTAAAAGATAGGACAACCTAACCCCCTCCCCTCTTCCCTTGAACCCCTCCCCAGCCGTTTGGCGATTAGATAAGGAAGGCAATCCAGCAGCGGCCGTGGGGCTGGGACGGGCTGGGTGGTAAAAGTGAAAATTTAAATAAAACATTCCGCCATCGTCGTCGTCGTCGAGCCCGGAGTGGCCACGTCCGCGCGCGCGTTTCGCAACAAGTGGCTGATAATAATGTTCTAAATTTTCGGAGGGGCCCCGAAAGTTCGTGTTTTTTTCGTTTGTTTTTATTTTATTTATTTTTTTCCAAACTCGTGTGCCATTCCGGCAGTAATGGTGTCAATGGCACACAACAACTGCCCCAGACGGACAGGAAATTTACTTTTTTTAAGGCCCTCGCATTAGTCTTGGTGGCAAAGTTTAATAGCACCGAAAAAGAGCCCCAAAGTCGTGGTACGTGGCAAAAGCGATTGGAGTGCCATAGTCGCCGGCCGTTCATACCTCTGTATATTTGTGTATTAATATACGCGCGATTTTGGTGTAAAAACGCACACGTTTGCTGCTTCGCTGATGATGATTGTGGACAGTCGGCAAAAGCAGTCGGTGGCAGTCGGGGTTCGGAAAAGAAAAGGGTTTCCCGGTAAAAAACCGCACGCGTGTACAATTTGAGGTAAAAATAGCATCATCGCGTCACTTCCTTTGCGTAGAGATAGATACCCCCTCACAAATGCGTAAGGGAGCAACGCCAGATGATGAGGGCTGGCTGCGTGTTGCACTTGTTTGCCATCTTTGTAGAGGCCATCTTGTAAAAAGTGTTTTGAAAATAATTCATCAGGCCATTGCAAATATCTTTCAACGTTTGAACGTGAACGTTATTTGCAAAAAAAAAACCTGGAAACTTATTTAATTTTTTGAAAATTTATAACTTATCTGGAGTTTTTTTTTATAAAGGTCCTATAACAAAAATCTCTTTTTTTGCATTTTGGGTGTTTCTAAATACGCCTTGAGACAGGGGTATTCAAAAACACTCAAAAAGCAAAAATATAAAATTTAGTTTAGGATGGTACAAAAGTATATAATTTAAGTGCACTCAGCTGAAATCAATTTTAAATGCATTCCCCTGCGTTTAGAATAATTCTAAGCATGTTTGTGTTGATTTTAAATCATTTGAATTTTGGAAAATGTTCGACGTTTAGTATCGCAAATATTTTTTTTCGCTATTTTTTTTTGTTTTTGTCAAATCATACGTTTTTTGAAAACAAGTGATTGCAAAACAACGGAACTTGTGTAAAATGTATTCTAAAAAACTGTTTGCATTCAAATGTTCAGACTATGGCTTGTTTTATTTTTATATTTTTTTTATTTTTTTTCCAATTTTTAAAATTAACAATGTTGAAAAACCAGGATTTTTTAGCATTTTTGGTGGGTTTTGGTCATTTCTATATGACAGACTTGATTTTTCAGTCTCATGAATATTTTTACTGAAAAGCTCGTCCAAATTCCAATAAGTTTGTCTAAAGATGGCTTATATAAGCGTAAGATGACATGTCTACAAAGTCATTTATATTGGAGAGGGTCGGGTACAACCGAATCTCTTTTTGGCATGGAATTGCTCAGACGCTTTGGCCTTAAGTTTAAAAGATTTTATAAAAGAATTTTATTTTTAAAAAAAAATATTGTTTAAAAATTATGAATTGAAGTAAAAAAAATGTTTGGGTAAGTTTTCTATGTTTTTAACGGTACACATCAACCATAGCTTTTGCACACAGATTTTTGTTACAGACATTTTAGTATCTTCAAAACTACGGGAACTATTGATATGATTTTTTATTCATCCCCTAAATTACTGTCTTCAAAGTTATTTACAACAAAGTTTGACTATTTTTATAATCAGATTCTTGCAGGATTGGGTCCGTAAGTTTGACAAATTTGGAATAAGAAGACAACAACCTCCTTGGCTGCTGTGCACCCTTAACTCACAACGCGACGGTAACATTTATTTTTTGTCTGTACTTTTTTATGGATTGAAAGTTGTGGGTGGTATGAAAAATTAAAAAAAAATCATTTTTGTAAAAAAGCAATTTGGAGAGTCAAATAAAATCTTTCTTTAATCTTTGCCTGTGTAATCACCGTCGATTGTTTTAAATTCAATCTCAGATACCTTTAAAAGCCCCCCGACCAAAGACTCCATCCAACCAGTCTTCGGGTCGCGGACGATGGAGGAGCAGCATGGCACTTTGTAACTTTGCACTGTCGCGCTGCCCCTGCGTTTCGCTGCTGTTGTGCACGTCGCAACAAAATGCCAATTAATCATTGTTTCCTGCTTTTAATCTTTCGTGTTTTTGCTCTCTTTTGCCATTTGCAGGTTGCTGTATATCTGTGTTTGATAAAGTGTGTTGTACCGCCCTCGCCCCCTCCGTCTCTCTCTGTCCCTCCCTGCCTCTGTCTCTGTCTCTCCCAAAGTGTATAGTACCAATATACCCCACTCGGGCAGAGAGTAGTAGTAGAAACAGAGCGGCAGAGTTGTGACCTCCTCCTGATAGCGGCAACGGCAGCCCATCATCTTGCTTTTGGACGACGACGACGGCGGCGGAAAATGTGCGTAATTGGATCACCAGCTAATTGATGGAACACGGCCGCCACAGATGACGACGACAGCAGTCGGCCAGTCGAAACCACCAGCAGAAGCAGCAAACGGGAAGACAACGCTTCTTCCCCAAAGACCGTGATAACGCGCGCATTTGAACATGTATTTGTAAATGATTAATTAATCAAGGCTGGTTTTGTTGCGAGAGCGAGAAGAAAAATAGTGATTGTGAAACTCGTGTGTGTTAATCGTTATTGTTGAAAGCCGGGACACAAACCACAAATTGAACATTGTTGGGAGATTGGGAAGGAAGAAAGAATAAACTTTGAATCGTGCCCGTTTATTGACCCCGTTTTTTGAGGGACTTTTGTGTGTTTTTGTTCGTTTGTTTTTGTTACGTTACGTTACGTACTGTGAATCGCGAAAATCTCCAACTCTCCGGAGAGTGAAGAGCGCGCGGGAAGTGTTTGTGGAAGCAAGGAGCAGAAACAGGAAGACATAATTGAAACTACGGACCGAGCCGGTGGTGGTGTGGGTGCCTACCGTCCCAAGCGCTTTTCGATGGTAAAGGCACCGGTGTTAACCTCCGTGCCACAGCAGCAGCAGCAGCAGCAACAGCAGCATCATCAGCCACAACATTTTCATCAATTTTCCCTGCCACCTCCGCCGATCCTCAGCGGAACCTCCAGCAGTGCCAAAAGCGGCAGCCGGAGTTCTGGAAAGATGGCCAGTGGAGGAAGTGGAATTTCGGTGACAACGACGACCGCGGCCGCAATTGCCGTGGTGGCCCCGACTGCTCGAACGGTCCAAGTTTCGACGGCATCGTCCGCCAACGGTGGCGGGGCCGGAGCCGCGCCGGTCCTGTCGATTCAGCAGGCCGGCGCCGCGGTTTCGTTGAAGACACCCACGTTGCAGGCGCAAAGACTTCAACCGTTGCACCACGTCCATCACCACCACCACCATCAGCTGATCAATGGTATCGCAACGGTGGCAACGGCCGCCGCCCCTCCGACAGCGGCAACCCTTCCGGCAAATGCAGCCGCCGGTGTAGGGCATCCCGCGGCACCGGCCACCGCCACTTGGCCAATCGTGGAGCCGGTTTTCCACTTCGGACCAGGCTTTGAACCGCAAACGCGACCCTACTGTCCGGCCCATTCGCAACCGTCGGAGCACGTGGTGCTGTTTCACGTCAACCCGGGAGTATCGGTGACGTTCCAGATAGGCAACAGCCGGGAAATTATTCGAGGTAAGTGACTTTTTCTTTTTTTTATCTAAAAGAAAGACCAAAAAAGGTCAATGATTGAAATTGCCAACACATAAAACCCCATGTAAGAATTGAAAAATTTGAACAAAACAAATCAGAAATGATGTCCGGGCAAACAGACACAAATCTGGCCCACTACCAATATAGCGACCACAAAGGTAACATTTGGAACCGAACAAAAGTTGCTTTTTGAGATATTCACCGAATTTTTTGCTGAGTCAGCCAATTTTGGAAAGAAAAATCTTACTTAAGATGGCAGCTGCAGTTTCTTTAAAAGATAGTTGTCATTTCATTTGCATTTCAGAAGTTATTCTTTGTTAAATATGTCCTTGAGAAAAAAAATAAAGCAAAATTGATAATTTATGCAGTGTTCATTACCAAAAAAAAAATGCATGGAATATTTGGCAGCTATCCCTGTTCTTCTAGCAAAACTCTGGAGCTAACAGCGAGCCAGCCAGTTAAGAAGGTATTAGACTATGACAAACAAACTCGCACTTTTTGACAGTTTCAATCAGTTGAAATCAATTTAAAATACATTCCCCTGCGTTGAGAATAATTTTAGAATGTTTGGGTGCCACGTAGCCTAGTGGTAACGCTTCCGCCTCGTAAGCGGTAGATCGGGGTTCAAATCCCGGCTCGGACCAACACAACTGGTGATCTTTTCCCTTCTGGATTCGATTGCTTAGTAAAGGGAAGGTAGTGTATCGTCACAAACTGGACCTTATCACGACACCTTAGGGAGGCGACCTATGGAATGTTAACATTAACCTAAACATGTTAACATTAGTTGAGTGAAAAACTGCCACTGAATCCGCTTTGTAAATGCCGGCCCCGATACTCTTCACGGGTGTTCCCCTCAGGAACTGGGAAAGATTTACTTTTTTTTTTTTTGGGTTAATTCAAAATCTCTTTAAAAAAAATGAAAATTACCGCAACAAGTGTTTTTAGCAGATCCTTTTATTTTCGTCAAATCAAACATTTTTTGAAAACTAATGTTTGCAAAACAACTGAACTAGTGTAAATTGCATTTAAAAACATTTTTTTAGTCAATTGTTAAGACTATGGCTTTTTAATTAATTTTATATATATTTATTTTAACTTTTTTTGCCATGCCTAGATATTTTTTTTTCTATATCTCGTGATGGTGGGGTAGTACGATCCCTTCAATTTTTTTTAATTTTTAGTCAGACTCGACTTTTAGTGATTTATAGATCGAAACAGTAAATTTAGAAATTTGGTGTTAAAAGGATTATGAGTAAATTTTGATGGTACGTTCAGAACTCCGAAAACACATTTTTCATCAAAAATGGTTAAAAATTGTTTTAAAATCGCTGCCATTTCTCGTTACTTAACTGTAAAAAATTGAGAGACATGAGACATTTTTTTTTGTTTTTTTTAAGTCAAATTTAAAGACACCCTGTACAGCCCAGACTCGATTATCCAAAGTTTCTATTATCCGAAGTACGTTCATCCGAAAGTTTGTATGGGATAATCGAATCATAAACATTTTTTTTGTTTTCTCACTTTTAACAGTAAATTCGAATTCTATGACCCCACTTTAGTCAAATTAGAATAGTTGATTGCCTATCAAATTACAAAATGCTTTTTTTCAATATTTCAACACCGCCATTTTGGCCGCCATCTTGGATTTAAAAATTCTTATTCACTTTAGAGTAGTTTATGACGGTATTTAAACAAAACATAAAAGGGGGTATCAACTACGTTGCTGGATTGAATAGTTTTTTTTTTATAGATTATTAAATTTAAACTCTCTCGTTGTCGATATTGAAAGGAGGTATCAAATTATAGAACGAAAAATCCAAGCATGCTTCTTGAAGGGACTGAAAAATTTATTGACAGCTGGAGCAACATTGATATCGAGAAGATCGACAGCCACAAAGTCGACTGTGTTTTAAAAAACAACAATTTGTGAAAAATTCAATTCTAGTTTTTCACACAAATAGGGCTAAGTATTATTTACTTCAAGAATCAAAACTGTATGTTTTCCGGTTTTGTAGGACAAAATATGAAATATTATATTAGTTTAGACAAAACATGAAATAAATACTAGCTTTAGTGAAAGAATACTGATGATTTAGAACCAAATTACATCAATAGCTCAGAAATGGAAAAGTACAAAAGAGCACACGGGCATTGCTAAATTGACAGGAGTTAAAAAAACTATGCAAATAATACGAGTAATGTTTATGGAACCATGTTTCAAATTTCCATCAGTTGCCATAAAATATACAGTAGAACTCACCAAGCAATGAGATTAAACGCCGTAAGGAATTTGTATCTCCAAGACGTAGTAAATTCAAAGAAGCAATAATCACATACACTACGTCAATCCTCGGCGGCCGCGACTCTAGCTCCGAACCAACGTGAGTTACTTAATCAAATCAATTTATTCCCTGCGAAAAATAAACCTGTGCACAGGAGGGAAATCCACCTCTCAACGTCGTCGTCGTTCCGAAGTCGTTTGGATTTGTGTTTCAAATTCGCAATTCCGCATAATTCCCACTCTATTTTACATTCGAAATATCGAAAAGTCAACCAAGGGCACTCGGTTTGCAACAAAGTCGAGTCTTCCGTCTCCGTCTTTGGGTATTGTGTGCTGGTGCTGGTCGTGGGAAATTTAAGTTGGTTCGGTCCGATGGTCAGGTACAATGCATCCAAGGGCACTCGGTTTGCAACAAAGTCGAGTCTTCCGTCCCCGTCTTTGGGTATTGTGTGCCGCTGGTCGTGGGAAATTGAAGTTGGTTCGGTCCGATGGTCAGGTACAATGCATCGGTCTTCCCGCGGAGGTCATTCGCGCGGCAGGATCCCAGATCTGTTGCTGCTCCTTCTTAATATATTCTCGCAATCGCGGAACCAGGAAGCAGCCCGAGGGGGTTTGAGCTCAAATCCGCAATCGAGTTGACTAACTGCTACCGCTTCGTGGTGACATTCAAAAGTGTGTTCTCGATGGAGGAAAACCCCAACCTTATTTGTTTAAACAGATAAGCCTTTATGGTTTCCAACAATCGAACGTCAGTCCCAGCAGGCTGGGCTGATGTTTCGCGTTGGAAAAACACACAGTCTAGACTTGAACGCAACGCAACGGCGTAGATAATCGATATATCTCCACTTCACTAGACTTTTACTGATGTCGGGGAGCTGCTCCGTGAACATGTGTACAAACAAAGACCGCACACCGCTATCAGCAATTTATTTAACCGAAATATTAATAAATTCGACCTTCACTTTTACTCGCGGCAGAGCTCTCCTCTCAAAGTCTCCAACTCGTCAGACAGAGTCGAGAAGCAGAGTCTGGTTGATTTGTTGATCTTGTTTTCTCGCTGCATCCACCTTCCTCCTTGGTGCAACTCTGGTGACGGGGCAGCGTCCGTCGTGTAGAAGGGCAAAGGGTAGACCTTGCTGCAAACAACGCACACAGCTCATAAAACCGCCGCGACTATCCGGCTACTTCCAGGAACTCGCTCGAGCTCCGTTGTAAAGTATACACAAAACATTACCCCAAGACGCGTGTGCGCATCCAGTTTAATATGGAGGAATATTGCCGGCACTCGACTAGAGGGGATGACTGCACCGCTGTCAATTGGAATTGATCGTGCTCTCTAATTAGTTTGTGAGTAACACAAGTTTTTGTGCAAAATGTAGCTACTTTTGAGCTAGAAAAACTGAAATATGAATTTTTCAACGAAATAAGTATTGTACAAAGTTAATTCCACAGTATTGACACCCAAAATATACAATTGAAAAATTTAATTCTGTCATTTAGAGCGTGTTCAGGAAGTGCAAATCTATTATACCATGAAGAAAAAAAACTAAAGCGTTTACTGACATCAACTTCAAACAATGTTTCCCATAATCCCATAATGGAATACCAGCTTCATTTGATAATTTAAAAAATCTTGATTCAAGTTCTGACCCTGTCATGAATAATATTGATACTGAAGTAGAGTAGAAAAAGCTTTCCTAGGTCGAATATTAATAATAATGATATCAAGATCTTTTTAATTATTTTATTTCATGATCAATTATGTTGATATTAATTCTAAAAAATGGTTTGCACAAAGCATTTCAAGCCGTTTCTTCCCAAACTAGCTCCATAATCAGTTTGGAACTTCTCGCCCGAGTCACCGAGCTTATTGAGAAAGTTTCAAAATTCACATCACGATGCAACAGCCGCCGCCTGGCTTAAACCCGTAAAGATATTCGCCACAGATCAAACAAGAGCAGCAGTGCCCTTTTCCTGGTGTGGCTGGATGTTCTTTTGCCGGCGTCGTCGTCGTCGTCGGTCGCGTGTATAGAGCCACTCTTCACATTCACAGTTTTGTTCTTGAACCCTCCCAGAAGACAGTTGGTGGCGTTGGTTTCTCAAACTTACGAAATGAGATGAAAAAAAGTTGAAATTTTCACAATTTCACATCTTTAAGGCTTTTGAGGGGGGTGCCCAGAGGCGGTACCTTCTCCGCCCTTCTTCTCCGGTCTTGATAATAATGTATGTTCTGTGTTGTATGGAGGTATGGGAAGCTTTATCCCAAGTCTTCAAATGCTGGGTGCTCTCTGTTTTGAGAGGGGAGAAAAAAACCAAGCCAGACTGCGTAGTACAAACAGAGTAGCACACACAGTAAACGATATTGTGCATTATGGTGATAAAGGATAACAATGTGATACACTGCAGTTACAGATTTTTGAATAACCTAAAAAATCTTATTTCATAGTAACAGGGTGTATGAAATTTTTCAAATTTCCTCAAACTTTTTACCAGCAGTATCCAAATCTGTCACACTCGTGCATAAGTCTAGCACTCTTCATTGCTAGTTGAGACGTCTTAACCCTCTATTGTCCATTTTTTTTCGTACCCATATTTTTCACCCAATTCTTGAAATTCTTAAAATTCTTAAAATTCTTAAAATTCTGAAAATTCTTAAAATTCTTAAAATTCTTAAAATTCTTAAAATTCTTAAAATTCTTAAAATTCTTAAAATTCTTAAAATTCTTAAAATTCTTAAAATTTTAAAATTCTTAAAATTTTAAAATTTTAAAATTCTTAAAATTCTTAAAATTCTTAAAATTCTTAAAATTCTTAAAATTCTTAAAATTCTTAAAATTCTTAAAATTCTTAAAATTCTTAAAATTCTTAAAATTCTTAAAATTCTTAAAATCCTTAAAAAAAATTTTAAAATTCTTAAAATTCTTAAAATTCTTAAAATTCTTAAAATTCTTAAAATTCTTAAAATTCTTAAAATTCTTAAAATTCTTAAAATTCTTAAAATTCTTAAAATTCTTAAAATTCTTAAAATTCTTAAAATTCTTAAAATTCTTAAAATTCTTAAAATTTTAAAATTCTTAAAATTCTTAAAATTCTTAAAATTTTAAAATTCTTAAAATTCTTAAAATTCTTAAAATTTTAAAATTCTTAAAATTCTTAAAATTCTTAAAATTCTTAAAATTCTTAAAATTCTTAAAATTCTTAAAATTCTTAAAATTCTTAAAATTCTTAAAATTCTTAAAATTCTGAAAATTCTTAAAATTCTTAAAATTCTTAAAATTCTTAAAATTCTTAAAATTCTTAAAATTCTTAAAATTCTTAAAATTCTTAAAATTCTTAAAATTCTTAAAATTCTTAAAATTCATAAAATTCTTAAAATTCTTAAAATTCTTAAAATTCTTAAAATTCTTAAAATTCTTAAAATTCTTAAAATTCTAAAAATTCTTAAAAATTTTAATATTCTTAAAATTCTTAAAATTCTTAAAATTCTTAAAATTCTTAAAATTCTTAAAATTCTTAAAATTCTTAAAATTCTTAAAATTCTTAAAATTCTTAAAATTCTTAAAATTTTAAAATTCTTAAAATTCTTAAAATTCTTAAAATTCTTAAAATTCTTAAAATTCTTAAAATTCTTAAAATTCTTAAAATTCTTAAAATTCTTAAAATTCTTAAAATTCTTAAAATTCTTAAAATTCTTAAAATTCATAAAATTCTTAAAATTCTTAAAATTCTTAAAATTCTTAAAATTCTTAAAATTCTTAAAATTCTTAAAATTCTTAAAATTCTTAAAATTCTTAAAATTCTTAAAATTCTTAAAATTCTTAAAATTTTAAAATTCTTAAAATTTTAAAATTCTTAAAATTCTTAAAATTCTTAAAATTCTTAAAATTCTTAAAAT
This sequence comes from Culex quinquefasciatus, assembly GCF_015732765.1. NCBI lineage: Eukaryota > Metazoa > Arthropoda > Insecta > Diptera > Culicidae > Culex > Culex quinquefasciatus. The sequence continues at coordinate 224,496,837 of NC_051862.1, read as the reverse complement.
TCTTAAAATTCTTAAAATTCTTAAAATTCTTAAAATTCTTAAAATTCTTAAAATTTTAAAATTTTAAAATTCTTAAAATTCTTAAAATTCTTAAAATTCTTAAAATTTTAAAATTCTTAAAATTCTTAAAATTCTTAAAATTCTTAAAATTCTTAAAATTCTTAAAATTCTTAAAATTCTTAAAATTCTTAAAATTCTTAAAATTCTTAAAATTTTAAAATTCTTAAAATTCTTAAAATTCTTAAAATTCTTAAAATTCTTAAAATTCTTAAAATTCTTAAAATTCTTAAAATTCTTAAAATTCTTAAAATTCTTAAAATACTTAAAATTCTTAAAATTCTTAAAATTTTAAAATTCTTAAAATTCTTAAAATTCTTAAAATTTTAAAATTTTAAAATTCTTAAAATTCTTAAAATTCTTAAAATTCTTAAAATTCTTAAAATTCTTAAAATTCTTAAAATTCTTAAAATTCTTAAAATTCTTAAAATTCTTAAAATTCTTAAAATTATTAAAATTTTAAAATTCTTAAAATTCTTAAAATTCTTAAAATTCTTAAAATTTTAAAATTCTTAAAATTCTTAAAATTCTTAAAATTCTTAAAATTTTAAAATTTTAAAATTTTAAAATTCTTAAAATTCTTAAAATTCTTAAAATTCTTAAAATTCTTAAAATTTTAAAATACTTAAAATTCTTAAAATTCTTAAAATTCTTAAAATTCTTAAAATTCTTAAAATTCTTAAAATTCTTAAAATTCTTAAAATTCTTAAAATTCTTAAAATTCTTAAAATTCTTAAAATTCTTAAAATTCTTAAAATTCTTAAAATTCTTAAAATTCTTAAAATTCTTAAAATTCTTAAAATTCTTAAAATTCTTAAAATTATTAAAATTCTTAAAATTCTTAAAATTCTTAAAATTATTAAAATTCTTAAAATTGATCATTTTGATCATTTTGATCATTTTGATCATTATAGTAATTTTGGTCATTGTGGTCATTTTTGTCGTTTTGGTTATTTTGATCATTTTACAGCAATATCATTACTAAATCACTTATTTGTAATGCGATTTTTTCTATTAAACTTCTTTCCGTGTAAGCAAGTCTCCCAAAGGGTTAAGTCAAACAGCATTGTGAGTAGCAACAGTCCCTCTCCCCTTATACTATCGGGGGGAACTGGCTTTTGTTGCACGTACTATAATATCGTATATGCCATCTTGAAGTGCCACGAGGAGGAGTCTGCACTTTGCTGGTCCGTCCAAGAACGAGAACAGCCACAGACAGAGAATGTTTGCTTTAGTCGTCGTCATCGGGTTCTTCTTCTCCTCGGCAGCGAAAGAGATACAACACACTAAAGACTTTTTAGTCGCGGCAGGCAGTCCATGATGTGATGGGGAGTGGTGAGGTCTCGCGGAACGCGATGGAAGCGCAAACAGGTCAAATTGTAGCATTCCTGACAAGATTCCTTCCTTTCACTCTACTTTTGCTGCCCTGCCGCGCGACTCAGCTGAACCAGGGCTTGAGCTCTGTCTTTTCTTCGTATTTTTTTTCTGCGGTGTGAGTGCGCTTGAATTATTTAAGCGTGTATGTTTTTGTATCTATGTTTGTAATTAGAATAATGCACATTTCTCTACCATTCGAGAGTTGTGTCCCATTTCTCTCAGCAACGTGTGCTGCACTTGTTTGTTGGTTTTGGGAGCATTTCTCGAGACATTGTATCCGCAGGAAAGAAAGCAAACAATTATCGTTGTCCAGTGCGCTTGAACAGGTTCAACAATTCTAGGGTTGTAGACTAAACTATACTACAAACACACTCCCGTGGCGTGGCGTGGCATCCAGATGTGAATATATACATGAAAGTGTACACACTAACATCCAGAAAAACGCATCATAATGCACTTATTGTGTCGGTCGTTCCGTCCGGGGCCTAGTACAACAACTGGGAGCTGAAGTCATCGCCCAAGTCCCAGTCCCAGTGTGGTGTCAGTTTCGAGAGCTGGCAGCAGTGGTCGCAATAATATATATAACGAAGGACGGAACGTAAACGGCCAACGAGAGCAAGCAGCAGCGAACTAAAAAGCGAACAAAAAATGGGAGAAAAGAGACTTGGAAGTTTGTTTCCCCCTTTTTTACACAGAAGAAAAAACCTGCAACAACTCCGTCCGTCTTATGCTGGGCGATGATGGTATCATAAAACCGTACACATATATATACGAAGAAGGAAAATAAACCACACGAGTAGAAATAAAACTACATTCCATTAAAGTTGAACCCGGGTATCACTCGGTGCTCTCCGTGCTGCTGATGCCTAGTGGGTTCGGGTTCGGTGGCACTGCACACGACGCTGCACTCCAACTGGACTGGGTTGATCCTCCTTCTGCTCTGGGGACCTGATGGTCCACCAGAGGGCCCCAGAAACAGAGAAAGAGTGCAGTAGCACCTTCATCATTGCCCACAACGAGCTCTATAAGCGTGCTTAGAGCTCACTGGGGTTTAGCCCTATTGGGGCACTTTACTTTTTCGAATTAAAATGTAATATTTAGACAAAATTCTCAACTTTGTTAAAGATAATCCGCCTGTAAGTTTAAAAATTAGAAATTTATTTTTGAATCAATAGAGAATCATATGCTATTGTTGCAAGAAGTGCACTGAATATTAACATTAACGTTTACAGCGTCCGATCTCCAAATCCACAAAAGTTCTATTATTCACGAAATAAAATATAAACACCATTTTTTTGCATTTACGGAAAAGTAATAAACTTCCAATAAGAATTTGCAGTGAAAAACCACGGTCACAAGCATTATTGAGTCAGAAAATCTCAAATTAAGATTCAGCGTGAATACATTGTAAATAATGTTATATTTTTAAAATGTAAATGTTAACATTCCTTTTCAAGCAACGAAAATGTATGCTGACATTTCTGCAAACGAATGCAGGAAAACAAACATAGCAGACAAACAGCCAAACTGTCAAAAAGTGCGAATTTGTTTGTTTGTCATAGTCTAATACCTGCTTAAGATTAAATTTTCATCATAATTCAAAATTAATTATTAAAATTGACAGTTCGTCACTTTTTAGTTTGACTTTGACCAACCAACGGGGTACAAACTAAAAAAGTGTCAAACGAAAAAGTGACCAACCAGCGGGGGTTGAGTGTATCATCACGAGCTGGACCTTATCACGACACCTTAGGGAAGGCGAGCTATGGAATGTTAACATTGAACTCAACATGTTAATATTAAGTTAAGAAATAAATTGCCACTAAATCTGGTTTCTAAATGCGGCCCCGATACTCTTCATGGGTCATTGGAAAAAAATATTTTAAACTGAGAATTTTATCATTGACCTTTAAATGTCACGAAGAGAGCAAAATTTCACGTTTTTTAAATTAAAAAATCGTTAAAATTCAACATCCGCCACATTATGCCCTGTTCAGTTTTGATTTCAAGTCAATATACTATCGTGAAGGTGAGTCAAAAAGACGTAGATTAAAATGTAATTTATATGACATTTCCTCAGCACTAAAAAAATGCGCTAAAATCTGTCTTTCCGTTCGCAAAACTGCCACGTTCCCATTGTGGGACAGAGTGCAACAAGGCGCTCCTCCCGTATAGGGCAGCCAGATCTTGGGGCACCAGCGGCGAACTGAAAATGTTAAGTGTCTTGTATTCGCGAATTTACTCTCTGAACCGGGGTGGGGGGAAGGACACGACACACGACGACGAGCAGCAGCAGCGGGAGAGTCGGTATATAGCCATAAACATAAAAATTGAGTAAAAACCTCTGTAAACCCCATTCGGAGGCTGAGCTGGGATTAGGTGGGGGGAACCATGGCAACGAGATGAGACGGCGTTGATAGTAGTCGAACGGGGAGAATCTTTTAAAGAACTCGTCCAAAACTAGCCAGGCCAGAGTGGAGTGTGGATTTAATCTTGTTGGAAAAACCAAGCGACGTGTCGCCATCCAAGTAGGCCCTCTCTTCCTTGGCTTTTTTTTTCTTCTGTGTCGGCTATTCTTTTGTGTTGATGACTTCTCTATGCTGTGGGTTTTTATGCTGGCACCTGGACGACAACGATCGCAGAGCATGCTACGATGCGTTGGTGTGAGTGCGAGCGCGCATGCCGCGATCACTCGCGAGAACTTGAATGAATATCATGAGGGATGTTCATGTTCATGATTTTAGTGTGTGTGGTTGTGAGGCGCGGAGTTCATTGAATGGAAAAGAGCAAATATGAAAGGTTTGGCTCTGGCAGTACATTAAATTTGAATACGAGCGTACGAGATCAGTGCTATTTTGACTTCCATACAACTATGCTGTAAATTGTGATTTCGCTCCTCACGATCGGTTTGACGTTCGGTTCGAGTCCCGTTTTTATTTCAGTCACAAACAATACCTTACCGTTTTTTTTTGAGAATTGTTTTGATAGTTATTTAGTAATTCTAGGTTAGTTGTGATGTTCTTGTGATACAATTTTGAACAAAAAGTGCATTTCAACCAAAAGACGTGTGAAAGTTTGTGTTGCATGTGTGTATGTTGCATCCTGGTTGCATAGCAGTGCAAGAGAGACACACATAGGAATAATTGAAGGAAAAATTATCGCTTTTGACTGCGTGTAATTTTCCGTCTTTTTGATGAAAAAAATGTGTGGTTCTTAACCTGGCCTAGCCTGCTATTATTGGCGTTTAGTTTAGTGTTTGTTTATTGGAAAGTGGAAAATTAATTTTCGGCACACTTGGATGAAAGTGAAGAATATTTTGTTTTAAAACTATAAAAAAGATCGCTGCAGCGGAGATTGTGTGTGAGAAAAAAGAAAAAAAGAGGAAAGCAGCAAAAAGGCAAAAATATGTGAAATAGTTTAGTCGTTTCTCTTCTTGTTTGCCGTGGTGGTGCCGTGTTGCGCGCTGGTATTTTATTCATCTTTTTTTCCCTACTGCTGGGACTTGGACGCAACAGTGGAGAGCAGCAGTGTGATCTTCTCTCGCGAAGAGCGACTTGGATGACGACGACTTACGGGCTGGCTGACTGACTTGAGTTGAGTTGACTTGGTCCAGAGGGAGACTGCGAGTGTGAGCAAGCGAAAAGAGAGGGTCGGCGGTCTTAATTGATCGAAATTATAAGTCAGTCCTCAGTTGGCGGCCCCGCGAGCGCACGGAGTGACGTCGTTGTCTGTGGTTTAAGCTCCAGAGCTCTTAGTTGGTTGAGAGTTTGTTTCGATCGCGTCCAAGTGAGTTAAGCCGGACCGTGAGAAGAAGTTTCGTTTCGTTTTCTTCAACATTTTTTTCCGTTTCAAGCAGCAAAAAAAGGGGGTGGTATTGTGTTTGGAATTCCGCAACTTTCAACCTGCCTCCTTTGTTCTGCAAGGTGATCGTCGCAACCGCAAAGTGTCACCGCGCGATGGAATTTCCAAAAGCGAAATTCCTGCGAGTGTGATCGATCAATGGGATCGATATCGTAGTTGGCCCCGAAGGAAAAAGTTGTTTAATGTGCGTGTGAATGTGTGTGTGTGTGTCTGTGTAGTAGGCTAGGAAGTAGCTCAAACCTCCCAAAGTGCGCGCGATTGTTTGTGTGTATTAGCACAGGAAAAGTGAAACGTCGACGTGTGACTAAACTCTTCTTCTGCGTCGCGAGTTGCGCAGTTGAATGAAGAGAAGAAGTCGCGATCGTGTCAATCGCGATCGTCGTCGTCGTCGTGATTATCTGGACCCGGTGACGATTACATCGCGTTTTTGTGAATGGAATTTCTCACCAATTTGAGCGCCCCATTCCATTACACCCTTGATGAATGTGTCGTCGTCAAGAAATTCGTGTCCATTAGAGGGTTCATGTCGTTGTGGTTGATTCTAGTGGTGGTGGGTGGTTCAGTTGAGTTGTGTGCGAGTTTGCCTGTAATACATTTACAACCAGCCATTATCGGTATTAGTGTTGACTAGTTGTGGTGTTCATTTGTGCGTGTGACTCTGCCACTAATTGCCGCAGCAGTGTTTGTGGGATTGGACGTTGTACAATCTAATTTAAGTCAGTTCAGCAGATATTGTGGAAGAGGAGAGCGAGATAGTCACAGATTGTGTATGTACTCGGGGTACGATGCACTGTGTAATTGTAATTGGCTTGGAATGGCCAAAAATTACACAAAATCTTGAAATCTTGTGTTGATCTTTAAATTAGTGTTAATTAAATTTGTTAAATTAATAATTTATAAAAACCTAATTCTATCGTGCTTTTTTTCAATTTAAGCAGTAACTAAAATCCAATTGGAATTCAAATCTTACAATGATAACCTTTTAATTACATAGAAAAATCTAATTGAGTTTTGGTTGTTTTCCTTACGTAATACTTTTCTCCTAAAAAAAGCTTGTCCTGAATTTTCTAGTTTTCCCGTGTTCAAGGGGTAATTTTGAGCAACTTTGGTTCGGCAAAAACTTCTCTTGTTTTATGTTTTTCTTGTTTAATTTTCAGTTTTTGAATTTGCATTTACAAATCTTGTTAAGTTAATGCTTGTTCTTTTTTACCTCCTACAATTACCTTTTGACCTTTTAGTTAATTTTTTATTTTTTTAAATATCTTTAATTTTTTGCTCGTTTTTAAAAAAAATTAATAAATAGTAACATTATCCCTTTAATTGTAAAAAAAGCAAAATCTGAGGAATAACCAAAATTACTGTATACATTCCACGCTCGATTTTTCGAAGCCTCAATTATCCGAAATGTCGATTATCCGAAATTCGATTATCCATAGGTTTTTATGGGACTTCAGATAATCGACTTTTTAAAAAAACTTTTTTTTTATTTTCATATTCATATTTTCATATTCATATTACTAACGTCAGGTTCATGTTTTGTGTTTGTTTAGAAAAGTTTGAGTGGTTGATTGCCTGTTAAATTACCAAAGGATTTTTCTTAATATTTGAACACCGCCATTTTGGCCGCCATCTTGGATTTATTTCTTAAGGTCGTAGAAGGTGTCCTTCACTTTTGAACACCGTCATTTTGGCCGCCATCTTGGATTTATTTCCTAAGGTCGTAGAAGGTGTCCTTCACTTTTGGGGTAATGACTGTCAATGATGGTTCTGAATTCAGGGTCCAAAAATAGTAAATTGAAATGAAGAAATAATCACGATATGTAAAATGCTTCTACAAAAAACACAAAGAAAACCATTTTTTGATTGAAACATTCTGAATCAAGATTTGAATGTTTTTCTTAAACAAACGTGGCCGCCAAATGGACGATTTGGAATGGTGCCTTCCATAGCCTTAAATCATTTAAGAGTAGTCCAGGGGTCATACATAAGCTCGAAAATCAAAATTCTGACAACGATAATTGTTTTTTCTTTCTTTATTCGATCATCCGAAGTGAAATTTTTCGAAGCCTTCGGATAATCGAGTCCGGACTGTACTTATCTTTACTTAACATATTGGAAATGTTAGTAAAAACACAGCCAAAGTTGACCCCAGAAAAAATACTTTTTAAAACAAAGTAACAAAAAACAAATCAAACTTAAACCTTAATTTTTTTACAATTATCAGAGTTTTTTCCCCAATGCTCAAAAATTTATTGAAAATGGATTTTTAACAAAAATCTTTCTCGATGGACCACGGATGTTATGCTTGCGATTACATTTCAATAAATACAATTATCTTTCAAGCTCCTGAAGACCTCGTCAATTATATTGAAACCCATGTGAGACATTTGTAAAAATCAAGTCAATATCGTGAATAAATATGAAAACAAAAATTATTTTAATCCTATGCTAGTCCGTATACCTTCCCTAATACCGTGCAACTTCAAGCGAAAGTTACTTGAAGATACCGTGGAGATTTTCCCTTATCCCCTTAAAAAAGTAGACCATCAACACTTCTCGTCTTCCAAACCTCTCCTTGTCTCTGGGAGCGGCCAACATTGGATGGCTGTTATGGTGGTGAATTCGTTTGACTCAGATATTGTAATTTAATAAGAATTCAGTTATTTTGAAAGAAAACTTTTGCTTTTTGAATATTTTAGTATTTTACATTTAAACCATTAATATTATTATAATCCATTCAAAATTCGATGTCGTTTGATCATTCCAAATCAATTCTGCTTTGTTCTCGATAAAAAATCGTGGGCCAAAAACGAAGCCGATAATATTATCGTTTCTAAAGTTCTCATAGTTATATTTTTATTGCCGACCAACAAAATTATTACCAATATATATTCGTTTCACATTTTTATAATTTTTTGACTAAACATTTCAAATGTTTACTAAACAATTATGAAGGGAGGACTTTCTGACTAAAATTGTCTCATTCAATTGATCAAGATAAAAATATAAGTTATTTTGCTTCCTTCTTGCTAGAAAAAAATATGTATTGCAAAATTTCCTCGCATTCCGGAAAGCACTTCATGTCACTATAATCAATTAAGCTAAGCCGAATCGAATTTCGAGCCCCATTTCCCATTCCAATGAGCGTAGTTGTTCACGAAACAACCCTCTATCATCTTGCCTTCTGCAAGCAAGATACCAACAACATGAACAACAAAAAATCACACAGATTTTGAGCTTTTGCGAAATTATTCGCAATTACGACGAAGAGCCCCACAAGACCCCTACTCCCCCCTCAAAAGTTGGAAGAGGGTTTGTTTGTGTGTAAGTGCCACGTAACTGTTTCTGCCGAGCGCAGCTTATTTGTGTACAGGCGCGAGCTCGCGCACTCCACAGACACAGAACCGGGCGCGCATCGCGGCAGGCGGTGGGCGGCATTGCGTTCTCACCACAATCGCAGAGTGCCACGACACTGATGATCGTCGTCGTCGTCTTCGGTGTCATCGTCGTTCGTCGTAGTATGTCGTGAGTTCATCGCCGAAACCATACGGGCCGCGCCGCGCGATCATCTGCAGCGAAAGAGAGGAGAGCTCTCGCGGCTTACTGCGATTTGCTGAGCGCTACTAGTGCTGGTGCGATTAATGATGCCACGTTTTAAGTATTTCGCTGTGTTCGTTCGTTCGTTCATCGCCGACTTTGTTGAGGTGGTGTTTCTCTCTCGCTTTTCGCTCTTTTTTCATTATTTTATTTTATTTTTCTACACTTTTTTTGCACACACCATTGTGGCTCCGGTACTTCTGGTTTTGCAGAGTGTTTGTGTGTTTGATAACGTCCTAGTTTTCGAGCGATTCATTTTTCTTTTCTTTTTTTTTCGCAAACTCGGCACATTCCTTTCATTCAAGTGCGCTGCGCGAACCATTCCGCGAACTGGGGTCTCTCTCTCTCTCTCGGACTCACTTAAACATGCACACATACAAGAGTGAACGCGCGCACATACTACTAAGCCGGGCGCATAAAATCGTAATCTGTTTCGCGAAAAATAAAACGCGATGAAGAAAGCGGCTCAGTCAAAAAGGAATTTGGCTGGTTTGGATTGGATTGGATTGGCTTGGGATGGTAATGTTGTTCCACCGAGAGCATAGATGTATTTGTTGTCGTTGTTGTTGGTGGTGGTGGTTGAGCCACTAACTGACTGGACCTGAACCGGAACCGCCTGAGGCCTAGAGCAATGAGCACGGCGCACGGCCTGCTGAGTCGAGTTCGCTCAGCCGAGACCCACGGCAATGGCACAGTCAGGCTAAGCCAAGTTAAGGGCCGCCATCAGAGATTGGCACAAGCGAATCTGCACACTGCCACTTTTTTTTGCGCTTCGTGAACTTAGGAAATTGCTAAGCGGACCTCCCCTCTCACTCTGTGAGTGTGTATGTGTGTGCGCGCGGCCAGAAGAAGAACAATGAGCATAGCACTGTAATTTATTGGAGCTATTGACCGCTTGGCACGAATTTATGTGTCGTATGGAGCGATAAGGAAGCACTTGTACATGTGTTTTGAGCGGAAAGACGTGCTCTTTGCTTCTGGCAGAGATTTTTTCATTCGCTCTTTCCTTGTGACGGAGTTAAAAATCAAAATTGTCAAGCCATTAAACTTTTGAAAGTTTTGTAAACGAAAGCACGGGCTTCGTTCTAACTTTGCCAAAAAATCACTTTAAAATCAATTTTCGATCTTCAAAAAGCATTAGAAAGAAGAACTTTTAAAATATGAGAAAATATCATGGTTGGAAGTTTGACTTGTTTATGCTTTTTTTTTATTTGTAAATCTCTGTAAAACTAATATTAAAATGTTATGTGAAGAAAATAAGACAAAATATTTCACTGTTTTGATTGTAAATTTATGTTTTTTATTCAATTGGTATAAAATACAATACATGATGGAATCAAATTTACTAAATATTATGCAATTTTTATGTAAAAAAAACTACTGTATATGAAGGTTTGGCTAGACTTTAATGAAATACTCAAATTAACCCATTGCTGAAATTTAGGAATATAATAAAATTTGATAACACTTATTGTACCGACTCTACTTTTGATGAATATGTCGTTTAGGATGAGCTTAGTTTTGGAGATAATTCAGTAAATTTTATTTCTATAACCGCAATAAAATAAAAGTAGCTAAAAATCTTAAATCTAGATTAAATTTTCAAAATTCAGGTCAAAAAATCTAGGATTGTGCAAACTCGTTTCAAAAATATGTTCTAAATCTTGAATAATTAAAAAATTCCATTGTTTAGGTAAAAAGTATCACAAAATCACCAACATTTGTTAAATATCAATTTTTAAAAATATTTTCTATATAAAGTGTTGTGTTTGTTGCCGACCTGTGGTCCAAAAATTAAAAATTTCCAAAAGTTTAAAAGTTTTCTATTTGAAAACCGGAATAACCGGTAAACAATGTTTTTTCAATGGTTTACAATTAATTTTACAAGTTTTCAATAAAAAATAATTTTGATCAATAATTCTTTTGCCCCATTGTTTTTTGGACCATTTTTTAAAGGGAGGAGAGGACAAAAACTTGAAAATTGCATTGGTCTAGTGAATTGATAGATTTTTATTTACGTTTTACTAGGTTTTATTAAAATAAAAAAAATACACAGAATAGTTTAAACTATAACTTAAACAATTTAAAAACTGAGCCTAATTTCAACGATTTTACCCAGCGTGAAATTATGATTCTATTTCATGTTTCACATTGCTTGAATAATTGTAAAACGATTTCAACTGGACTTCAATTATTTTTGTTTCTTTCCAAATAATTGTTTTCCGTATTTAGTTTTTTGAGTATATGTAAAAAATTACGATATAGTTTGATATTCAGAAATCGGAGAAATTTTACTATCAAATTATATTAAAACGTTGTTCGTCTTAAATGGAATAAACTATGTTAGTTTTCTTCTTGAAAACGTTTCAAAAAATTCTTAAAATTACACAAAAAATAGTGGTTAAGCATAAAATCTTATTAAACTGGATTTCTCATTGAAAATCATTTTAAACAGCATAACTTTTCCAACTTGATAAATTATACTTTTTGTCAGCCTATTTCTTCCCATTTCAAACCGAGCAATACAAACTTTTTTGTTTTTTTTTTTTTTTGCAATTTATAAAATCTATATATATATAAAAAATTTCGACGGTTTTGTTCGAACGCGAATTGTTGCGTTGGGGTCGTATAAGCTCAAGGAAGGTTCGTACGCTAATTAATTGACACTTTGGCCACTCTGGAACCGATTCCGGAGCATCGGCAAATTGTATGGAGAAAGTTACGCAAAATCAAATTTTGATCACAGGAGGCTGAACCAGCAAACAAACTATACGTCAAGCTGCAAAAAAGACAAGACGAAGTTTGTCGGGTGAGGCTTGTGAACCTATAAATTTCATTGATTGTAAAAAGATGGTTACTCGCACGAAATTATTAATGCTCAAATATTTTCGTCTGGTTTTATTTTTAATAAATCTATCAATTCTTAGATTTTTTTTATTTAGAATTTTTGTTCGATGGTTGATGTCGACATTTTTTTAAAACAGTTTTCAGTTTTTACTAAAATACAAAAAAAAATCGTATTACTTGAATCTCGCAAAGGTCGGGAAATAATCGGGATGAATTGGGATTTGAGTGGCCACCTTGCGATTTGGAGACTTTGTAAAACAAAACGACTGATGTTTTGTGAGTTTCAGTCTAAAATCAATGTTTGTATTAAAAAAGAGCATTATTTCTACAAAATCGCGCAATCAGCACTGATTTTGCGAAAAATTCCTCCATGGCTATATGTTGACTTACAACAACGCCTCCTTGGATTAAAATTGAAGGTACAAAAAAATAATGTCAACATCTTAAACCTACAGGACGATAGATTTTCCTGCATTTTTTGTATGTTTCGGTCAAAAATAAATGTTTTTATTCAAAAAATGAGCCATGAGCCTGTTTGCTGAAAAAGATGGCGTCGATTTTTCAAAAGCTAAACACTCGATCGACTTTCAAAAAAAAATTAAATTAGTTTAAAAATGTTTATCAACCCTTTTATGTGAAAAAAATATTTTTATAAAATACCGTTTGTCCGAATCACTAATTCCCCTTTAATTGTCTTATTAAAATATTTTTTGAAAAAGCTCAAATTATTATGATCTTAATTCTTTTTTCGCGTGATCTTTCATCCATAAATTAAGTTGTAATGACTTTCTTCATCAACTTAAGACCAATAACAACAAACTTTCGGTTATCAAACCCCTCAGCATATTACACATGTTGAGTTCTGTCGAGCTGTGCAAACAGCTTCGTCGTAACACAACATCACAATTGTGTAACGCGATCTTGCGCGCACGATATGCTCGAAAAAAAGACGCCCGCCCACAAAAAAGTAGAAAGAAATCAACCAGCAACAACCTTATCGCTCTTCTGCTATCCAGCTGTGCAAATCTCGCCAACACGATCGCAGCTCAGCTCTCGTACCGTTTCGAAACATTGAACTGTTGAATTCGAAAAAACCTTCTGCCGCTGTGTACCGTTGACCGTCTCCATTGATGAGAGTTCTAGAGTTGTTCTGTTGTTTTGGATGTTGTTGTTATTGTTGTTGCTTGCTTCCCCCAAAAAGTAGTGAGAGTCTTCTTTTTTCGGTGGGGTTCGGTTCCTTTTAACAGTCTGTAAGCAAGAAATAATGAAGAAAAAAAATCTCTTCTCTCTCTATGATTGATAACGGCATTTTTTGCTTCGCCCTGTTCGTTCGCACTTACATACATACATACACACGGGTGCGTTTCTTGGTTTCTTATGTTGAGCCGATAGAAAGATAGATGAAAGCCACAGACACACAGAGTTGAGTTTGAATGTGAGTGTAGTGTGTTGTTTGGCTGGTCGACCGACTGTGACCGGAATGTGTGTTGCTGCTGCCAGCAGCATGTGCGTGTGTAAATAACCGTCTTTGAAGAGGGAGTCCCCCCCCCCTTCCTCGCACCCTTGTAACGCCACTGCCCAAAGGCGGAAGCTCGACCATAGAATCAACTTTGAGGGGCGCTCGCTCGCGAGTGAAAGATCTTTGCTGAGGAAAACGAAGCAAATATGGGCCACATATGGGCGAACGAACCAAGCCGAGAGAGAGATGCTGCCGGAATGATACCGTTTTGTGATGTGTTTCTAACAATAACAACAAGACACAAAGTCGAAGAGCCATGAAGTTTCAGGCTAGGCCAGGCCGGGTTGTTGTTATCAGGATTCGGAACGGAACTGTGCGTCCTGGTGTTCTTCGTCTGATAAGCCGAGTCGACTCTCGATGCGGGTGTTTTATGAGATTCGTGAATTAATTGTGTGCGTTTTTTTTGTGTTGTTTAGAAAGCATCAAATATGTGAGCAAAAAATTTTGAATAAAAATTGTGATAACGAATAGTGAAAAGAGGAAGAACAATTAGGAAAAAAAACGAATCAACAAAAAAAAAAACAAGTGCAAGTGTCCCCAGCCGGACCAGTGACCATGGTTCGTCGAGCCGTTTCAACGTCCCCGGAATCGCCAGCTCATCTAAACCATCACATCAGCCAAGCTCAAACGCCAACATCCTCGACGTCCTCGCTGTCCTCCTCGTCAGAGCACCAACAACAACAACATCAGCAACAGCAGCAGCAACAACAACACTCGCCACAACAACCGCAATCTCAGCAGCATTCACCTCAATCGCCGCCACAGCAGCAACAGCATCAACAGCCACCGCCGCCCCCACCACATCTTCATGGCCACGTGCATCACCACGAGAATGGTGGGGGAGGGGGAGGTGGTGGTGGTGGCGGAGGAGGAGGAGGAGGAGGAGGAGCTGGCAATGGTGGGGGCAACATCTATCTGCCCTACTCGCCGGAATACTACCCGGCGGAACATTCGTACTATTTGCCCCATCCCGGCGACTATGGACCGCCCCCCTCGCAGCATTCGCACATCTGTCCGGTGCACGACTATGGTAAGCGTCTGTCAGCCACTTTTAAGATCTGGGATGAGCTTTAACCTGGAAAGTTTCGTTTGGAATTATAGAATTCCTGGTCTTATCATTTGACAGTTTCACAGAAAAAAAATGATGATAATATTCATCAGGAAATGGTGACAGATTTTTTGTAAAAAAAATATCACGTTAAGAGCGAGTCCACGAGCAAAGCATACCCATCTCGCATCGACCTCACCAATCTGCCTGAAATTTTCAGGGGTTGTTTGTACATATAAAACTAGCATCTGGCCAAAATATGAGCACTCTACGTCAACGGGAAGTGGGGCAAATCGGGACACAAAGTTTAAAGGTTCAAAAACGTCAAAAATCTTTAAAAGGCTATAACTTTGGCAAAATTCAATTAAATTTCAAAATTCAAAATGCATCTAAAAGGGCTCAAAAACTGCAACAAAATGCAGGGTAGAGCTTCCCGATTGGTAAAATCTAAAGGGAGTTATTGGCATTTTAGTGAAAAAATAGCATAATTTTCAAACTCAAATACAAAAGTGTTCCATCCAGATATCAACTCGGTTCGACCTGCAGCTTGTAGGGGACATCTGGGACTACCATTAGAGACTGAGAACGCTTTGGGTAAGGCAGTTTAACATATTAAATAGACACTTTTACTTTTAGTGAAGTTTTTGGTTGTAAATTTTTGCTCGGGGGACCCCTTAGATCCCATTTTCTGGTGATAATTTTATCATATTCGTGTTCCTGAGACAATTTCACAATAGAAACATACATAAAAATGTTTATTTTGATCCATTTTAACCCTTTAAAAAATAAAAGTTAAAAAAAATTATGAAGCTGATTTTTTCTGGTGTCATCTAGTATCCTTGGAAACGAGCTTAATTTTCAAAAAATGTGAATCGAAGATTTTTTTTAACTTTTATTTTTTAAAGGGTTAAAATGGATCAAAATAAACATTTTTATGTATGTTTCTATTGTGAAATTGTCTCAGGAACACGAATATGATAAAATTATCACCAGAAAATGGGATCTAAGGGGTCCTCCGAGCAAAAATTTACAACCAAAAAATTCACTAAAAGTAAAAGTGTCTATTTAATATGTTAAACTGCCTTACCCAAAGCGTTCTCAGTCTCTAATGGTAGTCCCAGATGTCCCCTACAAGCTGCAGGTCGAACCGAGTTGATATCTGGATGGAACACTTTTTTATTTGAGTTTGAAAATTATGCTATTTTTTCACTAAAATGCCAATAACTCCCTTTAGATTTTACCAATCGGGAAGCTCTACCCTGCATTTTGTTGCAGTTTTTGAGCCCTTTTAGATGCATTTTGAATTTTGAAATTTAATTGAATTTTGCCAAAGTTATAGCCTTTTTAAGATTTTTGACGTTTTTCAACCTTTAAACTTTGTGTCCCGATTTGCCCCACTTCCCGTTGACGTAGAGTGCTCATATTTTGGCCAGATGCTAGTTTTATATGTACAAACAACCTCTGAAAATTTCAGGCAGATTGGTGAGGTCCAAACGACGTCCCATACAAAGGGGTATGCCCTGTTCGTGGACTCGCTCTTAAGAATTAAATATTCATCAGTTTCTGATTTTTCATCAGGTTCACATTTCTACACATTTTTTAAGTAATATGCTCAAAATATCGTTATTGTTATGTTTCTGTAAATACTAGCATATTATCCAGAGGTTTGCCAAATCGCTCCTTTTCATGAGCCTCTCATTTTCTTTCGCTTCTAAGCAGAGTGGCTCCATTGAACGGCTCTCTCGCTCTTTTTCAAAATATTGGTCAAAATTCTTTTATTTAACATGACGTGATTTTTCAAAGCTCTTTGACATTTTTTTGTGATTTTCTACTGTGTGTCTCAACATTTAAATAAGATTTTTATGCGAAACTCGTTTCTAGAAAAAAAAGTTTTGGTTTTGGCTGCAGTTTACCACAAACATGATTCTTGTAAATTTTATGGGTGATAGTTACGAATATAGTTAATAAATCACGAGAGATTGTTCATTTTCTCTCAAAGCCATTCCCACTGACGCTACTATCTAGGAAATCATAGTATTTATAATTGATGTTTAGAATCGGTTAACATACAAAACATTTTCTTTATAAAAAGCAATACAAGTACGTTTTGATTACGTTCAAAATTTAAAAGCATGCCCGGCTACATGGGAAATCAACTCAAAAATAGATAGTTACAGAATTGAGATTAATAAGAGTAATACAAAAAAAAACATGAAATATCTTTTTTTTTTTGCATTTGTGCACGTTGGGACCATCCATAAACCACGTGGACACTTTTTCGGAATCTGTTACCCCCTCGTGGACAATTGTCCATACAAAAAAACTTTTTGTATGGATCGTGGACAATCGCCATACCCCCCAAAGTGTCCACGTGGTTTATGGATGGTCCCGTTTTAAAACTTACAATCAAGAAGCAATAAATAATGCTGCCTTCGTTATAAATCATTAGAAACTTTGAAAACTTGATTTTCAATGCGAAAAATATAATTGAATTGTTAGAAAAACACGTTTATAATAATTGGAAACTTTGGAAACTAGGTTTTAAATGCTACAAAAAAATAGTTGAATTGTTGGAAATACAATGATTTTTGTTTACAATTTCATCGTGAAATTACTTTATTTTCCCGTCATTCTCGAACGACGAATCGGCCTATTTTTCTCTTCCAAAATTAAATAATCAAAAAATAATACTTTTCGATACAACATTTCAGCTCCGATAAAACGAAATTTTCTAAGAGAGAAACAATTTTTTTAATGTCCTAATAAACAAAAAAAAAAGAAATTTCAAGTTGCAAAACGCTTTTTGCTTGAGTGATAAATATTGTTTTACTATAGGGTGCTATACTTTTTTTAATCTTCTGATTTAACCATTCAACAATTTTGTATGACAGCCGTATCACTGGCAAAATTGCTGAGGACAATTAAAATTCGATTGAAGACTAAAATAAAATAAAGTTTTCAAAATGTTTTCTTTACTTTTAACAAATAATTTAATATTATGTTTCAGCATTTAGTTAAATTTGGTGTTTTAGAATTACGGTCTTCGTAAAATTTGCTTAGCTTTTTTTTTGTTTTATGTAAATGTATGTGCCCCCACTTTAATAAATTCAATAATATTTAATTTGGAACCACAGATCGGAAAATACGAACAACTTTAGAGGAAAATATATTTTCATAAATTATATTGTGAGAGTAGCATTACTTTTTTTTTAATTTATATTTATTCAGATTTTCTCTTCCATGTACAGTTAAAATATTATTGAGTGTCCAATCACAATTAATGACTTTTCACCTCAATTTTAAAATACTAGCAACTTTCATTTATTCATGAAATATTGTAGCTTACACTATTCAGTGATTTCAAATGTAGGAGGTCCTACATGTACAAAAGGGAAAAGGGATACCGAGTAGCATTACTTAATGTATTATTATAAACCAACAAGTTTAACCTTAGCAATTCCCTCATCCATGACGAAAATTCTGCAGCAGTTGCGTGCTGTTCTGCTTGTTTACCCAGCTGAAATTAATTTCCCAAATCAATTAAAAAAGTGCACCAAACTTATATCACTCAGCAACACGAAATGAGAGAAATGAGAAAAGTGCAATACTCCTTCTGCTCGATTCGATCCACGGTCGTTTACAAAACAAACAAACCGTAAATCATCGTGCAGTGCAGTGTGCGAGCGCGGATTGTTTTCCAATGTAACTTAATTATTATATTGCTCGAGCACACCACCATCATCATCATTATCATCATCCGCGCCATGATCGTCACAAAGGTTAGCCAACCCAGCAAAACGACTGTGAAATTGGAATCTAACTCCTCGACATTGTGTGTGTATGTGTGTGTTTGTGCAATAAATGCCACTTTCGCCCTTCGACGACGACGCCGGTCTACTCGGATAACAACACTTGACGACGACGACTTCGAATCTTCCAAGCTGATCTTGATTCTGATCACTGCAGTGCAGTGGAAACTCAATAGCAATTGCACCACCACCATCCACCACCTAACCACACCAAGGTAATCTGCCCTCCTTCCCCTCCCTCCCTGGGAAGGAGGAGGATCACGAAGATTTCGTGTGGTGGTGGCTGCACTGCAAATTGCCCAACCAAAATAGTGTTTAATTTCAGCAGAAAAAAAAAACATGCATCACTCGCATTTTGTGGCACTGGTGATGGCGCGATAGGGTGGCCCATTAGGAGGGCTGGAAAGGGGGTGATGGTTGGGGTAGACAAAGTGATCACTGCACATCTCTCAGGCCACGCGAGGGCACTGTGGGATTATTTTGTTTTGGGGTGGAAGATTGACAGCAACGCTATGGGGAAACCATTTGTTTATAATTAGTGTTTGAAATTACTTAATCCACCTTCGAGGTTGGTGTTTTCCCCATGATTTTCAAGTCTAGACAAAGATTCGAAAGTCATTCTATTCCAAAATTGGTTGGCTTAACTTTGATAAAACAAAAAAAAAACACGTTGAATTTACAAAAACAAACATAACTCGAAAAATGATCTGGGAATTTGTAATCCAAGATGGCGGTCAACATGGCGACGGTACAATAATGAAAAAAATATTGTTGGTAATCAAATATGTAATCAACGTCTCGATTCCGACTTGTCTTAGGTCAATCATGGCTTGAAAAAGAATCGGTCACTGAAGAATGCCTACTATTTGACAGAGCTCGGGAGTTAGTTACACAGAAAAAAATTGATGGTAATATTCATCAGGTGACAATGGTGACAGATTTTGTGTAAAAAAATGCCTAATATACATCAGGAACTGGTGAATTGTCATAACTTTCTGATGAATTTTCATCAGATACACTTTTTTAAACTTTTTTTAGGTAATACTACTAAAAAATGAGGTAATATTCAACCAACCACATATTCATCCTTCCAAAATTCAACTTTTTTTGCTGTATACTATTTCCTGATGAATATAACCATATTTTTTTTTTGTGTAAAATCAGCGACTCGATTGATGAATGTTCACTGAAAGCGCTGGTCGTGTTCGTCATTTGGATGCGACCACCGAACGACACGACGACACTTGCTCTTTCTCTTTCTCTCTTTTCTTTTCGCTGTCCTGCTTGTAGTGACAGCAATCATTTGAATGCAGTCATTGGGCCATGTGTTCAGAATCTAGGTAGATCGAAATTTCTGATGAGGACGGAACGAAAACAAAAGACGAGCTCTGTCAACTGTCACAAAAAATGTCGATTGATCACAAGGTTGGTCTGAACTCAAATTTTATGTTTAAAGAATTAAAAAAAAATATGTAAAAAAATCCATAGTTGCATTATTCTAGTTTCTTTGAAGACATTCAGATTATCGAGCTTCGGCTTATCGAAATTCCGGATAATCGAGGCTATGGATAATTGAATTCAGAATGTAGTAAAAAGCGGACTCTGATTATTGTTTGCTAACGGTAACTGACAGCTAAAGATTCTTGCTGAAAATATTTATTTTTTCAATACAATTTTTCTACTTCTAACAATAAAGTTAAATAGAACCGTCTGCATGGATTTTATTTTAAAGTTTTTTTTATGTATTGAAGTATTTGAAGTATACAAAGTACATGAAATATTTGAAGTATTTCAAGAGTTGTAAGTATTTTGAGTATTTCTAGTTGTTTAAAAAGATACAATATTTTTTTTGCTTTCTAAGTGTCTTTGAAACCACGCAAAAACACGCAAAAGCTCGAGATTTGAAGTATTTCAAGTAATTCAAGTATTTCAAGTATTTCAAGTATTTCAAGTATTTCAAGTATTTCAAGTATTTCAAGTATTTCAAGTATTTCGAGTATTTCAAGTAATTCAAGTATTTTAAGTATTTCAAGTATTTCAAGTATTTCAAATATTTCAAGTATTTCAAATATTTCAAGTATTTCAAGTATTTCAAGTATTTCAAGTATTTCAAGTATTTCAAATATTTTAAATATTTTAAGAATTTTGAGTATTTGCCTTTAAAAAAAGCTAAAAAAATTAAATGGTTAAATTTTGATAAATAAAAAGTTTGCAATAAAAAATAATTCTAAAGTGCACACTTTTAATTTTCAAACTGTTGTTTAGTTTAGCGTAAAAGAGTTCAGAAACTAACGTTTTTCTCAGAAAAGTGTACATTATCCTAACTCAACAACTTCCAAAGTGAACCGGTCTGTCTGTCGCTGTTGTTGCTGGCCGATGTTGAGTTGGTCATTATTAGCATTTATTCAGTGAATTCGCGCAGCAGACACGGCCCGGCCTGGCTTCTCAGAATCCTCTCGGGGCGCAACACACAAACACGGAGAGTCTGGTCTGGTTTTCCACTTTGAAATGCATCCAGCAGTCCAATCCACTAGAGAAGGCGAGCTATCATATTTCTCGACTCCCCACTGGTGGTTGTCTTATTATAATTTATAAACTTCCAAACACCCAACAAGTTCCAGTGCTCGGTTTTGAAAATGTTCAAATAATTAACAGCAACAGTGTGGCGATCTTCTTCCATCCGGTTCGTTTTTTTTCGTATCGGGAGGACAAAATGAGTTATTTCCATGTGGATCTTTGATATTTCCACCAGATTGTTTGACTTCGCGCGAAACCCGTTTCTGCACTTTGTTAAAAATGTTAAAGTCCCCCAGACGACCTTTAATGATGGTGGTTACGTGAGTCCGTCCCAACCATTATCGTCGACTCGCACGAAGGCTAATGAAGACACCTTTGGCGAGCTGATATAGAGATTATGCGAGAAGTGACTTAAGCCGATCGATGAAAACTGGACTTTCCGGTTCTTATCGGTTCTGCCTTGAGGCAAACGAGCTAGTCCAGATCAGATCCCGGAGATGTTCATTGTATAAGTTATAGATTCATCTCAGTTGCACAATCGTCGTCGTCCAACTAATGGCGCTTTATTAAATCTCTTTTTGGACCAGTAATGACCGGCCAAATTGGCATCCGAACTTCAAACAAAGACAGCAAATAGAGATTTATGATTCATATTCCGTTGGATGTTGGAAGCCACGCGCATTGACAAATAGAGGCGACACACATATTTTGTGCATTTGTTTGCAAAAGGATTGAGTCATTGTCGCGGGGTTTTTTTTTTACTCCAACTCTTTCTTGCTGCTGGATGCCAACGCAAACTGCAAGACAAATGACACTCACTCGCTCGGCCTATCTCAAACCCGCAAAAAATAACACCAAACCCCGGACTTTATAGACACAACATCGCGAAGCAAAGCAAAAAAAAACTCGACAATATCGGGGACAAGCTCCATCGACTGACTGTCGAGGAGGCTGTCATATTGTTTTCCTTTCATTTTTCGACATTTTACGAGATTTTTTATGGGCCACTTCTCCGCGTCGCGAGTTTGCGAAAATGCCAGCCAAGCCATCAGAGCAGAGAGTCCGAACAAATGACTACAATAATCGACGAAATGTCAGCCAGTCAAACCGAACCGATATCCTGTCGCGCGTGGTCTCTGTATATGTCTTAAACCGACGGCTAGAAGAGCTAACCAATAGCATAGGTGATTAATCTCCACCGAGGTATGCCTTCGGTTACTGGTGGTGGTCGGGGGTCGCGGTCAACGAAGGACGGGTTGATGATAACTGGTTTGGATTTATCGTGCGGCTAATGAACGACCGGAAAAGGTAGCTTTAAATCTTCGAAGTTGCATCCTCTCTTTTCTTTCTGGCTAAATTAGTAGTTTTCGGTCTATTGTAAAGGTTGGTTTGTTGTGTAACCAATTTTTTCAAGTAAGTTAAATTTCGTCGCTTCACAATAGTCAAACGGGATATGTCTTAACAACAGCACAGCTTGCCTTGAGATCAAAACTATAACCCTTAAATTTCATTGATCGTAACGCTTGCTTAGAGCGTATCCTAGATCTTATACCTTCACAAAAAATCCAACTCCTAGCGTAACTTATTTGGGGATACCGAGGAGATTTCCCTTATCCCCTTAAAAAGTGGAATACCAACACTCTCGTCTTCCAAATCCATTTCCTTTTCCCTGGTGAGGACATGGTGAGGATCCGATTCAGGTGGTATTGGTTTTATTCCCGCCTTCTATCGGATGGGGAAGTAAAACGTCGGTCCATTTGCGTAAAAGAGGTTTTGGGTGACTCACCACACATAACCTTCGGACGCCTAGAAATGAGCAGAAACTTGCAACAGAGACCACAAAAGACCCGGGGGTCGTTAAAGTGGATTACTTTGCTTTTTTTTTTGGTTTTATTCCCAATTATCAACCCCCAGGATTTTTTTTTCGAAAAATCATCATGAAAACATGACGAAATCCAGTCTGCAACCCGTTCAAATAACCATCTCCAAGGGTTGCGGATATTAGTAAGTTAAATTTTTCATGTATAAAAATCAAAAAAATTGGATTGAAAGTTTTACTTGTGACTTATGTTACTTTGCCAATGTTTTTAAAAACGTCATTTTTCTTGGGGTTAACTTCGGCTGTATTTTTTTTTAACTAACATTTTCTATATTTTAAGTAAAAAGGGTATGCAGTAATTTTCGTAGTATCCCAGACTATGCCTCTATGCATTTTTATACAATTTAAATGATAATGCGGCTAATGATTAATTAATGATAGGAGGTGGTAGAATAGACCAAATACTACCAAAAACAAACATAAACTAAACAAGATAAATACTAATAAAAATAGAACAAAAGTTGCTCAAAGTAAATAATCTTCAACACAGAAAAATACAAATTTACGAAAAAAAATTGGCAGTGGAGGGTTAATGACGAAATCAAATCAATATTTTAATGATTCGCTTAACGAAAAACTTATTTTTATCAAGGAAAAACTCTTCCAGCTAAGTGGCCTCTTCTACGAAGCTTGCCCTTTGCACCTTGGCTCGTCGGATTGTGCAAATAAAACAAATTCCTCCGACATTCCTAGAAAAACCCACTATCTGCGCATCGCTACAAACGAATGCATTTCTGTTATTGTAGATGGAGCTATAATAGTAATACTCAGTACAGGGGTAATTGAGCACTCGACACCCCAGAACGAACGAATATCAACAAACGATCGTGTAACCCGGCCTAAGCCGTTCGTTAAGTTGTAGAAAAAGTGGCCGCCACACATCATTAGCCGGCTTTAATCACTTCCAGTCTAACGAAGCAGATAAGGCGCGCGCCCCGAGACCTCGGAGGTTAAAACATTTCGAAAGCACCTCTCCATCCGTTTGATTTGTTATCAAATAAAAGGCAAATGTTTGTTTATAATCGAAACGAAAATAAATGCGAATAATCTAATCGAAACTTATCCAACACCAACCACTTGTTGCGACCGACAAAAAAAAACACATCACCCAAGTGAAAGGAAAGTGACTACAATAGAGCGGAATCACGTTACGACGACGAAGAAGAGTTTGCTGGTCGGTCAAGCTGATAATGTGTGTAGTAACTGCGTCGTATGTATTACACTGACTCTGGCTGCAAAAAGCAACATACAACACAATTCGCCGTAATGGAATAAAATGGAATCAATGATTGTTGTTTTGTTGCGTCGCCCCGACTTTTCTAGTATCTTCTTCTTCGTTTTCCCCCTCTCACTCACCCTCAACTCAAAGCGTCAGCAAAAAACTTTCTTCTCGAAACAACACTGAAAAACTGCGCGCGCGATGCTTGAGAGAGCAGTCCACCGCAAAAGTGGAATAAAAACCAAGACCAGCAAACTAAAACAAAAATCGCACGCCAGTTGCCGACAATGAATGCTGCAGTTTGGCGGCGGGCTTGGGACTTGAGCGTTGCGTTTTTCGGTGAAACTCTGGGGCGCTTAATTGGCGCTCAATCACTGCCTTTTAATAGCTTTTGACAGGCCGATAATAGGTGGGTGACGGTGACGACGACTGGAATTTGAGGGGGGTGTAATTTTTAATTTTTAAAATTCAATTAAATTTTTATGACGAAAAATATGGTTTTCCTCCATAACTAATTTTGAGACTTGTGCAACACAGGTTATCAACATTAATGGTTTCAGATCCCTTTTTTTCAAAATCATAGGAATCTAATTTTGGACTGAAAATCAATCAAAAATCAGTTCAACATAACAAAAAATATTTGTTTTTTTTTTTTAATTTAATAAATTGTATGACGTCGGCCAAATTTAACCGTTGGAACAATTATGGGCAGTTTTAAGTTTAACAAGAGACAAATTAATTTACAAAAAAAACACTAAAATAGCTATTACAGTGTTGCCACATTTATCGGGAAATCGGGAATCTGCAAAAAACTAGAATAATTTGTTTTTTTTTTGTCAAATTGTCTGGTGAAGTCGGGAAATTTCTACAAACTTATTTGAAAAATATTTTTTATCTCTCGACGAAATGTGTAATATTATGTACAATTTTCAAATCAATTACAATCAATTCGTTTTGATTGGACGCTTAACCACTTAACGCACTTAACTTAACCCTTTACTGCCTAATTTTTATTTTCGAATTATTGTTTTATTTTGCTTTGTTCATGAGATCGTTTCGAGAAATGTTGGTTCTGTGATTTTTTTTTATTTATTAATTTTTTTTCTTAGGCCGATGCAAATATTTTTCAATGTTTTTGTCCCTCGGCTCTGGCCGGGGACAAGCCACAGTTTCAACATTTGCATGGAAAAAGTGTTTTAAATTGCATTTACACTAGTTCAGTTGTTTTGCAATCATTAGTTTTCAAAAAATGTAAGGTTTGACGAAAACAAAAATTTTAGCGAAAAAATTACATTTTGCGAAAATAAACATTGAAAATTTTCATAAACTCAAAAGATTTTTAAATCAACCCAAACATGCTAAAAATTACTCTAAACGCAGGGGAATGCATTTTAAATTGATTTCAGCTGATTGCAGTTCAATTTCCAATGAAATCTCGAAGTTTTTTTTTTTGAAAAAAAAAATATTTTTTTGCTTCCTGATTTTTGGGCAAATTTTGTAGGGAGGGAGACAAAAAATGTGTACTACCCTTTTTTTTGTATTTTACCAACATTTATTTTGTTTGTTGTTGTTATTTCTGAACCCACAATTAATATATTTTGGCTATATGCTATTTTTAATATTTTAAAGTGGAGCAGTTCTCTACGGAATCGGTCTTGTTTCTTTAATTTTATTTTTTGTATTTTTTAATCCGGCTGAAAATTTTGTGGTGCTTTCAGTATGCCCAAGGAAGCCATTTTGCATCATTAGTTTGTCCTTATAACTTTCCATACAAATTTGGCAGCTGTCCATACAAAAATGATATGTAAAAATTCCAAAATCTGTATCTTTTCAAGGATCTATTTGGTGTCTTCGGCAAAGTTGTAGGTATGGATATGGACTACACTGGAAAAAAATTATACACGGTAAAATTTTTTTTGGTGATTTTTAATTTCACATTTTGTCACTAAAACTTAATTTGCAAAAAAACACTATTTTTATTATTTTTTTATTTTCTGATATGTTTTAGAGGACATCAAATGCCAACTTTTCATAAATTTCCAGAATGATAAATCCAGACAATAAACCTTTGACCGAGTTATGATTTTTTGAATCAATACAATTTTTTTCAAAAAATCGAAATAACGGTCGCAAAAATTTTTCAACTTAATTTTTCGATGTAAAATTGAATTTTAAATCAAAAAGTACTCTAGTGAAAATTTGATAAAGTGCACTGTTTTCAAGTTATAGCCATTTTTTGGTAACTTGTTTAAAAATAGTCGCAGTTATTCATTTTTCATATTTAGTGCCCATGTTTGCCCACCTTTGAAAAAAATATTTTTGGAAAGCTGAAATTCTCTATATTTTGCTTTTTTGAACTTTGTTGATACGACCCTTGGTGGGTCTCGTGGCGCAGGGGTAGCGGCTTCGGCTGCCGATCCCGATGATGCTATGAGACGCGGGTTCGATTCCCGCCTTATCCACTGAGCTTCTATCGGATGGTGAAGTAAAACGTCGGTCCCGGTTTCTCCTGTCTCGTCAGAGGCGCTGGAGCAGAAATCCCACGTTAGAGGAAGGCCATGCCCCGGGGGGCGTAGTGCCAATAGTTTCGTTTCGTTTTGATACGACCCTTAGTTGCTGAGATATTGCCATGCAAAGGTTTAAAAACAGGAAAATTGATGTATTCTAAGTCTCACCCAAACAACCCACAATTTTCTAACGTCGATATCTCAGCAACAAATGGTCCGATTTACAATGTTAAAATATGAAACAATCGTGAAATTTTCCAATCTTTTCGAAAAAATATTTGTATGAACAGAGTTACGTAAAATCAAATTATGATCACAGGAGGCTGAATAAGCAAAAAAGCTAAAAACGTCAACAAACAAAAAAGGCAGAAAGAAGTTTGTTGGGTTAGGCTTGTTCATTAATATATAATAAGCATAAAATAAAAAAAATTAATCATATTTAACACAAATTACAAGAAACCTTGTTTTTTTTAAAGAATAATAACTGTAATAATGTTTTAAGCGGTTTTGCCAAAACTTTTTGTTCTATTTTTTTGCACTCTTTTCTTCTTGTGTAGTTGATTCCGAGAATCCAAAACTTTCTGTTTGGCAATTTTTAAAATTAGTCATGAATCTTTATGTATTGTTAGTTTTTTTTTATTTTTACTATGAGGTTGATTGTTTAGGTTCCAAATCTGTGGGACGACTGTAAATGAATATTAAAAATATTCTATGAATCTGAAAACTATTTTTTTTATGAATGAACACTTCCACAACAATTGCCCGCTAGGTTTTTGTGGCTCCCATCCCAAGCGAAACCGAAACGAATGCACCCACCCGAATAGAACGATCAGATTTGAATTCACTCCGCGACTAATCGTCGCTTGACCGGACCGGAGTTTCACGATTTGAAAATACAACAAAAAAACACAGTTGAATGACCGTAGCCAGCAAAGTAATCGCCTCAAAAAGTGTCCATCCGAGTAACGGTTGGTTTTTGGCGTTTAATAATTTGATCTCACAACTTGATACGTGGGATGAAAAGTTTGTTCTTGCAAAGGAAGGAAGGAAGGCAAAAAGTGACTACCTGCTGACTTTAGTCGAGACACAAACCAGCCAACCGGGTTGACCAGTTCAGTTTCGAGTTGATTGTACTCTGTGCAAATAATGACCTTGATTAGTTATGCTCTTTTTGCCTTCCTCACCTTACTGAGGAAAGGCTTTAAAATCACTCGAAAAATGAACTTCTTAATTCGACCTCGTAGACCCACCTTCATGTATACCTATCGACTCAGAATCAAATTCTGAACAAATGTCTGTGTGTGTGTCTGGATGTGAGTCCGTGCACTGAAAAATATGCACTCGATTATCTCCGGACTGGCTGAACCAATTTGGACCGTTTTGGTCTCATTCGATTTGTCTTGGGGTCCCATAAGACCCTAGTTAATATCAAAACGTTTAGTAAAGTACTTCAAAAGTTATGCTAAAAAAACGATTCTGGCTAAAGTTTGAAAGATTGTAAAAAGGGTGGTTTTTGTAAGAAAACCCGTCTGATCATACATTTTTAGAAAGGTATTTAAAAGACCTTTCTAATGAGCCCAAAACATTGAAGATCTGATAACCCTATCAAAAGTTATGAGCACTTAAGTGTCATTTGTACACATATCAGAGGCCGGATCTCAAATATTTTGAAGAAAAAGTTGTCCGGATCTATCATGCGACCCGTCGTTGGATAGGTAATCAAAAGACCTTTCCAACAAGCCCAAAACATTGAAGATCTGATAACCCTATCAAAAGTTATGAGCACTTAAGTGTCATTTGTACACATATCAGAGGCCGGATTTCAAATATTTTGAGCATGAGCATGAGCATGAGAGATCACCCATGGTTGCCCCTCCGTTGCTGAACAGAACCGTAATATCCTTTCAGCACTACTGATCATAGGCTTCGACGATCTAGTGGTGTTTCCCTTATCAACAGCATGTATGAATGCGCTGAAAAGATAAAACACCATGAGGCCGGATTTCAAATATTTTGAAGAAAAAGTTGTCCGGATCTATCATGCGACCCGTCGTTGGATAGGTAATCAAAAGACCTTTCTAACAAGCCCAAAACATTGATGATCTGATAACCCTATCAAAAGTTAAGAGCACTTAAGTGTCATTTGTACACATTTTAGAGGCCGGATCTCAAATATTTTGAAGAAAAAGTTGTCCGGATCTATCATGCGACCCGTCGTTGGATAGGTAATCAAAAGACCTTTCTAACAAGCCCAAAACATTGAAGATCTGATAACCCTATCAAAAGTTAAGAGCACTTAAGTGTCATTTGTACACATATCAGAGGCCGGATCTCAAATATTTTGAAGAAAAAGTTGTCCGGATCTATCATGCGACCCGTCGTTGGATAGGTAATCAAAAGACCTTTCTAACAAGCCCAAAACATTGAAGATCTGATAACCCTATCAAAAGTTAAGAGCACTTAAGTGTCATTTGTACACATATCAGAGGCCGGATCTCAAATATTTTGAAGAAAAAGTTGTCCGGATCTATCATGCGACCCGTCGTTGGATAGGTAATCAAAAGACCTTTCCAACGAGCCCAAAACATTGAAGATCTGATAACCCTATCAAAAGTTATGAGCACTTAAGTGTCATTTGTACACATTTTAGAGGCCGGATCTCAAATATTTCGATGAAATTGTTGGCCGGGTCCATAATGCGACCCGTCGTTAATTGGATAATTGAAAGACCTTTCTAATGAGCCCAAAACATTGATAATCTGATAACCCTAGCAAAAGTTATAAGCACATAAGTGTTATTTATACACTATTTACAGGCCGAATCTCAGATATTTAGATTAAAGTGATGTCCTGATTTAGGAAACAACCCGTCATTAGTTGGATAATTAAAAGACCTTCCAAAACATCTGAGAAATGATAACCCTATCAAATGTAATGAGCCGATAAGCCGATAAGAATTGAGTGTATTCAAAACAAGGTGCAGCCTTCCCCGACTTACCTTAGTTTTTTTTTCTCAGTATATTTTATTTCAGACACAGGATTCACTTTCTTTAATAATACAAATAAAAGGTGCTCAACAGAAATGGTTTCTTTATTCAGCTGTCTAATGCGTAATTGATTCGTTCCTCTACGAAAAGCACAACAATTCTGTTCCTCCTTTTACTCGACAAGCTTGGACAACATCTTCTGAATGTCCTCCTCCCGATTTCGAACAGAACAGAAGTGCACCAACTGGCCCATCTTCGACCCAACCTCCCTCGGTTCCTCGCAGGCCAGCTTCTCCAGCGTCTTTAGCCAATCCAGTCTGGCTGACTGGCTACGGATGTTATTTGCGCCTCCTTGTCGGTTCATGGCTCGGCGATTGGTGGTGGTACTGCATGCAGTTGCCCTCGACCTGAAAGCCGTCCAGAAATATGCACACGGAATGAGCGAAAACCTTATTAGTCTGATTCGAGGTTTGCTTACCTGGCCAGTCAGATGTTCCGGCGACGGTAGATGTTGATACAACGTGCTGCTTACTGCCACAGATCGCCATGTTCGAAGAAAGCGGATCTACACTTATTGGTTGGTTACGTTCTAGATGGCAATCTGGTAGTTGTGCCAGTTGCTGAACCGCACGTTGTAGCCAAACTTTTCAGTCGCGGCCGATCGACGGCAGTTTTTCTGTAGTTGTTTACATAGGTGACACTCCCTGATGACAACCAATGACAGCAAAACAGTTTGGATCATATTTCAAATCTGTTCCATTTCCACCCGTTCCGTCAGGCACTTTGTGGATCGCATTTTTTACACTGAGATAAAAAAGAACATTACTGGACAAGGCTGTATATCATAGAAATATGATCTGTATAGGTAGAAAGCCATGATTACTGGAGTTCGGGAGCGAATGACCCATAGGGTTAAAGTTCCCATAAAAAAATCAACAACAACAACATTTCTGGAGTCCCAAATCCAAAATTTTGCGTTACGTAATAAAAGAACGCTCCCTTATTTGTTTTTGCTTTTTGGGTGTTTTTGAATGACTCAAGGTGGTTTCTAAAACATTAAAAATGAAAAAAAAAAGATATTGTTTCCTACATTAAAAATACAGCCTGGTTGTCAATATCGAAGGTACCATCGAGGAAGAGAAGCATCAGTCTGCAAAATCAGGAGAAAGATATCATTTTAAACAAAATCACTTCCATCGAGTTTTTGCTACAATCCTTTCTGTTTATACGTTCGATTGAGGGCTAGTTCCGCACTTAGTGCCGCACTCAAAGCTGTCAGAGTTTGTATTTTGAAGAAACTCGCGCGAATGCCGCACGAGTTTTGCCACCATCTTGCCTTAACATCAGCCCTGTTTTATTCAACTATCATTTTAGTTGGCCCCTATTTACAGTTATTTTAAGAGAACATCAACACTTAAAACAATTTTATTTTGTGATTAGAAAAAAAATTGAATATCGTGAGGAAGGCACCAACCACCTAAAGGTGGATTAAGTAACGTTTTTTTTTTTGCTTCTCCATTCTGTCGGGGCTTCTGTCCAGCATCGACTGTGCCTGTGTTTGTTTGCTCTCCAATGTCGATGTTGTTGTTGGTTTTGTTGGTGTTCTAGTTGTCGATCGTTTCTTCTTTTCTCTCTTTTTGCCGGTTAGTTAGTTCATCGAGACCACATCAGCATAGTCGGGTAGTGTATAGTCTACACACGAAATATTAATGACCGTCTGGCCGGTCCTTGCCGTCGTCGTCGAAGTTTGGATTGTCGTCATCATCGTGTCCATGTGTGTGCACTCACTCTACTCTCTTGCCTTTTTGCCAACCGACCTCCAACCCAACACCGGTTCTGGCGCTCGTCGTCCCGGGTGTCTGTTTATGGATCACCACTCCACAGTCTCACTCTGTTTCTTTCTTTGCTGGCTAACATGTTGGCGGCAAAGATAAACACAATAAAAAGCCATTCGCGCATTTGCATGCTGACGGAGTGCGAGCCCACCAAGTCGCGGTCGCGAGGCGGTTGGTGTGGCCGGTTGGAATGGGTTTCTGGAAAAAGGCTTTCGATGAAGAACTCCGGGAACTAACGTCATGTTTCGAAATCCGGACACTTAGTAGCCTATCATTTTTGTTAAAGCAGGCAAAATATCATGTAATATGTTGGAAATGTAGAAATATCATCAGGATTTAGTATAAACAGTCAATTTTAAGAGAATGCATGCAAAATATGTCTTTTCTAACAATTTTTCATTAGAATTTCAAAATTAAAATGACTTGTTATGCTTCGAATCCCGGACACTGATAAAAGCTGATTCGAAATCCGGACACTCGTTTTTGCTTATGAATCGCACAAATTTGGACTGAAATTTTAGTGAATGGCTTTCTTCAGGTCTCAAATAAGCTGTTAACATCAAAACAATCGATATTATGTATATAAATTTGCTAGAATTTAAGGAAATCAGAACCATATTTTTTTGCTTTGCCTTCCCGGTGCTTCGGACGCCTATGAAATATTTCAGTGAAAAGTTTCACATTTTTGGTAAACTTATATTTTTATTTTATTTGATTGTTTTGGCATTGACTAGAGCGTTCAAAAAAAATTGAATTGAATGTTGATGTTAGAATTCATCAAATAACACAGATTTCCCAATTATTATACGAACTTCTATCCAAATCTTCTACATATATAAAAATGTCGACGGTTTTGTTCGAACGCGAATCAGGTCAGTACGGAGCGTCTGATCGAGGTGCTCTTTGTTGCGTTGGGTTCGTATAAGTCCAAGGAAGGTTCTTACGCCAAAAAGTGACAACTTTGGCCACTCTGGAACCGATTCCCGAAAATCTGCAAATTGCATGGGAAAAGTTACGCAAAATCAAATTTTGATCACAGGAGGCTGAATAAGCAAAAAAGCTAAAAACGTCAACAAACGAAAAAAACATACAGAACGAAGTTTGTCGGGTAAGGCTTGTAAATGATAAAACAAGATGAGGTGTCCGGGTTTCGAAGCGTCCGGGAATTCGAATCATGACGTTGCTAGGGTGACGAAATTTTGGTTGATTTTGTCTAAATTTAAATAATCATAAATAAATTGATTTTTTCGCATCGGGTTGCAGACTGGGTTTCGTCATGTATAAGTGATGATTAGGCTTAGTGATTTTTCACGCTCAAAAATTGCAAATTTCACGGGTACCTTAATTTCAAAACACAAAATTTCACGGAAATTTCGCGGAACGTGAATAATATTAAAATAACTATGAAAATTTCATGTTAGACCTTCACAAAGTACTTTTTTATGATTAATTACATATTATTTTTCAATAAACTAAAAAAATCTTAAGTTAATTTCAACGTTACACAAAAAATTATTTGATTAATTTAAAAAAAATCCTTATGGTTTATGGATGGGCTCTAAAAATATTTCAAAACAGAAAAAGTAGGGCATGCGTATTGTCATTTATTGAGCTGCTTTTTTAATGTTCGACTAATATAGCTAAACAGTTTTCGCTGATTTGCTACTAATTCAACATTTTAATATTTATTGAATTTCAAATCAAAGCCAAATTTAACAAAACAATCTTACAGTCAAAATATCTTTTTTGCGACATTTTACCCAGTAAAAATAGCTTTAAGGTTTTCATCTCACTTTTCAAAAACTAAATTAAAAATCAATAGCCAAAAATAATTTAATCTGTAAAGAAATCTTCAAAATTTTATTCAAAATCAGAAACAAAAAAAAACTTCCACGGGAACCATCCACCCAAATAATCAAATATCGTGAAAATTAAACTGGTTCAGAAAAAAATCTGAAATGTTCTTAAAATGTGATTTTGAAGATAAAAAAAACTATTCTTTTAATCTTGAATAAACCAAGCTTGAATCTTTCAACATCTTTTAAAATTATATATTTCAAAATTCAAATTAAATAATAGTTAAATTGTTATAATGCCGAATGAAAAAAAAGTTAAATTCAATTAGTTTCCTAAGAAAAACTGATAAACTATTGTTTATAGTATCAAGAAACTAGCAATCTATTTCTCAATATTTTTCTTCCTCTTCTCTGATGGAATTAAATTTTTCAATCTATTTTTTTGCTCCACCGGATATATAATTGACCGGAAGAAAAGGGTAAGACGACTATTTTAACTGAATGTTACTTTTAAATGAATGCTCTTAATTGATTTCTAAAAAAATCAATACAACTTAAAAAATCTGTGCAATCTTTAAAAAAAATCACAATATACTTGTTTAGTCAATTTTAACAAGTTTTGGTTGAAAGAGACAAAATTTATAAAAAAATAAATTCCTAAAATATGTTTTCTTCTTTGACTGATTTTGTTAACATCATTTAAGTATTCACAAAATTCACTTCTCAGTAAATGTTGTATCAATTTCATGTTAATGTTTGTTTTGCTAACAATTCTTCAAATGGTTCATACGCTTTTCAATTGAAATCTTATAAAATTTACTTTAAAGGTCTTTATGATTGAAATATTTTGTTATGTTGTTATTTTAATGAATTGATTTGAGAAAATTGATAAATTTCACGGGATTTCACGGAAATCTTCAAATTTCACGATTTTCACGCTGTCCGCGAAATTGTGAAAATTCACTAACCCTAGTGATGATTGTCCAGCCCGGGTTGCTTAGATATATATTTTAATTTCTGAAGCTGCTAAAATGAGTAATTTGACTACCCAAACCACTCTTTTTCCATGAAAACTAAGTAGCGGATGATCCGCGTAGTTGTAACCACCTGAACCGGCTCAACTCGTACCTACTGTAGGGTTGGTGGCGTGAATGTCAACCTCACGAACAAAGATAGCAATCACAGAATCCATTCGCGTTTCTGCCATCAATTAGCAATGCTCGTAGCACCAGGGAACGCACCCGTACCAACCAACTGATGATGTTCTTGCGCCGCGAACTGTTGCCAACTGGAAGACCGGCTGACGGTGGGAGCTCCCACGACCAGGAAAAAAGTGGCCTTTGGACGGACGTTCGCAGAAATTCCCACTCGCCAGAGGGGAACCGGTTTTTGGGATTGTCTCTCCACCACCACCACCTACTTTCGAAGAATTTGGTAAGAGAGAAGAGAAGAAGAAGGAGTCCAGAACGGTCAATCACTTTTGTGTCAAAAAAGCAAAATTGATGAAAATCGCAGTTTGTTCGTTCGTCAGCCGGGGGATGATGCTGGTGTTGGACCACTCGAAAAAAAACGGGAGACGACGACGACGATGATGATGGGATGCTGCTGGCTGGCAAGTTATCCCACATCCCAGATTTTTTTTTCGGTTCGTTCCTCTCTGCGGTGGAACGTAAACAAAAGAGTTCAATAAACGCGCCATCGGATGGACAGCGCAATTTTGCAAACAATTTTTCACCTTTCCGTTGAGTCTTGTCGTGTCTCTTGTCGACAATCTACATTTATCCGTTCGTTTGCATAGCACGGCATAGCATTGGAAAACGGGACATGACAATGCTCGCCTTATCGATTAAGAGGATAAGGGAAATTCTCCACGGTAATTCTCTAGATAGCTGAATATATTGATAAATTTAAAAGAAATAAACTGCATTGTCCACCTTTCTCACGTCATTCCACCACAGAGCATTGCATCAAACGACGTGATTTTTGGGAAGGCACCGTCGGACAACGGCAAAGGTTTTTTTTTTCTGTCGACTGTCTCCAAATTGAGTCAAGTACGTTTCCCGCGTGCATCGTCGTCCGTCGAGGCCATTGAACGGGGAACTTTAAGACGTACTCTTGGCCTCAGTCAGCCGGAGAAAGGGGGGGGGGGGAGCCCGAAACAACAGAAAAAAATTAACGACACAAAATATGGCCTGGGAAGTAGCTTGGGGCGCCGCCGACCAAACAAACACCATCATCATCGTCATTAAAATGATGATCATCAGTCACTGATTTCTGACTTCGATTCCACACCGGCTTGAGTGAGAAGGGGGGAAAGAAGAAAAAATGTACACACATTTGTAAACATGGGCAAGATTTAGGTCAGAATGGACAAATATGTGAACAAGGAATGAAATTTTGGGACTTGAAGAAAAAGTAGAATAAGAAGGGTGTTGTAATGTTTGGCACTTGTTCCAGAATGTTTTTCTTCGACATCGATAAAATGTGATAACTAATTCTTTTCTTTTTATTCTCTATTCACTTGCAGGTCCAGTGACCGTGCCGATGGTGTCACAGAACGGTACTCCTCCGATGGCGATGCCGGTGCAGGTTCCGCCGGGCCACGTCATGCAGCAGATCGTGGACGAAAACGGCACGCTGCGGCACGTCATCCTCTCCACCCAGCACCAGCAGCTCGGCCAGGGCGGTGTCCAGCATCATCTGCATGGACATTTTGTAAGTATTTTGCTAAAATTCTTAAGGGGAACGGGATGACATATCTAACAAAAATACAAAAATGACAAAAATGACAAAAATGTCAAAAATGTCAAAAATGTCAAAAATTACAAAAATTACGAAAATGACAAAAATGACAAAAATGACAAAAATGACAAAAATGACAAAAATGACAAAAATGACAAAAATGACAAAAATGACAAAAATGACAAAAATGACAAAAATGACAAAAATGACAAAAATGACAAAAATGACAAAAATGACAAAATGACAAAAATGACAAAAATGACAAAATGACAAAAATGACAAAAATGACAAAAATGACAAAAATGACAAAAATGACAAAAATGACAAAAATGACAAAAAGGACAAAAATGACAAAAATGACAAAAATGACAAAAATGACAAAAATTACAAAAATGACAAAAAATGACAAAAATACAAATATTCTATTTTCTTATGATTTTAAAACTTTAGTAAATTAATTCAAACTCAATTTGATCTAAAGCAAAATTCCAAGTGGAATCGATCTACTATACAACCATCAACCGAATAAAAACAATATTGCAAATCGCTTCGTTTCTAATGTGATGTAAATGAAACAAAACCAAATTATTCCTCCTCTTCAAAAAATAAACTTCAATCCACCAACCACAGAGTGCGAAGGTGTTCAAAAGCTTAAACACTCTGTGACGCTGCACTTTTCCTCCAAAAAAAGGGGGGATTTTTCGGCACTCTGGTGACGGATTTTAATTTCAAATTCAGGGTTTTTCTGCAGTGCGACTCAATTGTATTAGGTCTATTCCCGTACCTGCAGAATTGCAGAATTTCTGCAACTTCTGCAAAATTCTGCAACCAGCATAAGTCACTTTTTTGCAGTACGTTCCCGTACGCTCTCTTCATCTCTCTCTTTTGCAGAAGTTCTGCAAGGAGAGAAGCCGCAAAACTTTTGCCTGGGTAGCGCGTTCCAGTACTTTTTCTGCAATATTGTACACAGTTGAGTGGATTTACTCAAATTGGGTATTAAAGTTTTTTTTTTAATTATTTTAAAAAAAGGGATTGACAAAAATTATAATTGAAACCCAGTCACGAAAGAGCTGATTCTGCCAGAATCCTGCTAGAATGGTGGAACATTTCTGCTAGAATGCTGTAAGATTATGCAGCTTTGTGAGAACTCTGCTAGAATCCTGCTAGAACGCCGTGACAGGGAAGAAGTTTACCTCTAGAACGGGGACTTAGGTAGAAATTATTCATTAGAAACATTTCAAAACTTTT
Organism: Culex quinquefasciatus; assembly: GCF_015732765.1. Classification (NCBI taxonomy): domain Eukaryota; kingdom Metazoa; phylum Arthropoda; class Insecta; order Diptera; family Culicidae; genus Culex; species Culex quinquefasciatus. Next base: position 224,459,992 of record NC_051862.1, on the reverse strand, counting down.
ACATAAGGTAAAAAATAGAAATGAGAGTTGCAGGTACGTACCTGCGTTTAACAAATAAAATTCAAAAAATGACAAACAAAGGTTTAATATAGAAGGGATCATAAATACATGTTTTGAGAGCAGACTATTTGAAGGATTTTTTATTCAGGATAACATAAATAAATTATGGATGTCATATGGAAAAACAACGGTGACGCAGCAAAGTTGAAAAATATTAGAAAGTAAATGAATCACACACTCAAAAATATGGAACACATAAATTTAGAAACCCGGAAATTAAGAAAATCATAAATAAAAATATAAAAAAAAAAACATTTTTTTTAATTGAGAAGCTAAAAAAATTAAATCAGCTATTTGAGAAATTTAAAATGCAAATATTTATCTTAGAAAAAAATAAATCACATATTCAAAGCTTAAAAAAATTAAGTAATTCAAAATGTAAATAATTAAAAAAAGCTTAATTTCAAAAAATCGAAATAAGGTTGAAATATAAAAGTTCAGACTTGAGGTATTTTGAATTCGAAATAAAAAAATCTAAATTTTGAATATTTAATAGAACATCAAAAATTCTAATTCTACAGTTAAAAATTAAAAAAAAATAATTTGAAAAAAAAGTAAAATTTAAAAAATTTGTAAATAAAAAAATCAAAAACTGAATTATAAAAAATAGATAGTTTGTACTCTATTACCCGAAGACCGGGAAGACCTCTGCGAAATTTCTAATCTCTAAATCCTCTAAATATGCATTTCAAACCTAAAATATGACTCCAAAATAAGTGTATTTCTATTTAGGAATTTAGGAATGTAGGGATTTAGAAATTTAAGAATTTAAGTATACCGTATAATGTTTAATAAAATTTATAGGTATCAATTTTTAATAGTATAAAATATGATGTGTAAACAACGTAACTTATGTTTCAGCAAAAAAAAATATGGTCATCAATCATATAATCAATTATATTTATTATTTGTTTGGTACAGTCTAATACCTTTTTTTATGATTCCTTCATTAAAAGTTCAACAAAATACATTTAATATTTTGGTTCATATAAGAATACAAATTGGTAGCACCGCCACAGGTACAATTTATAATTTGTCAATTACATTTACCTATTATTTTAACACACATATATAGTCTGTTCAAAAGCAATTTAAGATCAAAAATCAATTCTTAAACAAATATTTTTTTGAAATTTATTCAACTCCAAAGAAATGTGTCTTATAAAAGTTTTTAAAAACAATTGTTTTTATGATACAAATTGTTTGTTGGGTTATTAGCCGTGCTGTAATACTAGATTTACTTATAAACTTTATTAACTCTAAAAATAATAAATTCGCTATATCATTACATTACTGAACTAAGCCTGAAATCGTTAACATAAAATATAGTTCTCAATAAAACCAGACATTAAAAAAATACCCCAAAATCCATCAATTCCAAATATACAAACGTCCTTTCAAAAATACTGCTTGAATTCAGTAATAATAAAACATCAAATTTATTACACCTACATAATAATAAAATGCTTTATTTAACCCAACTTGCAAATTTTATGTAAGCGTGTACTCACACCAACTTGCAGTTACTTTTCAACACGAAAGAGAAGAGAGAGCCTGCAGAAAAGTACGGGAACGGTTTTGCTGCAACTTTTGTCTCTCTCATTGCAGAAGTTCTGCCTGAAAGAAAAGTTACTTTTATTGCAGAAAAGTACGGGAACGCTCTGCTGCCGATTTCGTGCAGAATTGCAGAATTCTGCAGTACGGGAATAGACCTATTATTCGCGACTCCAAAATGAAACCGGTTTTGCGTTCGTCAGAAAGAGAGAGAAACAGAGAAAATGGGCATCAAACAATACCGCGCCAAACGCCGAAATGAGATGAAAACAAAAAAAAAACACGAAAAATGACTAGTGGTAATTTGTTTTGTTGCGAAGCTTGCCAAGCAAACGGAACGGGCGTAAAAAAAACAGCCGGATGTTTTGGGGCGGTTGCGGAACTTTTTGCATTGTGACAATTAAAGAGCGACGACTCATTCACAAAAAAAAACCGACAACAACTTTCGGCAGTGGCGTCCTTGAGGGTAAAATTTTATGCAGTCACCATCAAAACTAAAAGGGCGCCCACAAAATCAAACCTTTCCTGTAATAATAGCCTCAAATTACACACACGTGTGTGTGGATCAGTGTAGATCATTGTAGGCCATGTAATTGTTGTGTTCAGTGTTCAGCTTCGGTGCTATTTTCACTTCTTTGCGAGACAAATTTTTGTCGCCGTCAGGTGAACAATTTTCGTGTTCCGCACTGTGAAGCAGCACACACTACTCAGAGGGAACCTTGAACTCTCTTCGGGGTTGTTGTTTTGTAAAAGACTTAGGCACTTGTTATCTGATAATTTAAGTTAATATAAAATGTTTAATACCTGCTTTTTTTCATGATTTTGTTTTCGCCATTTAAGTAAACCTCGATTTAGAGAAAAATATCGCTATTCACTTATTTTTACTGTTTGTGCATTATCAATTTTGTGAGATTTAATCTTAAATTTAAAGTGATTTTTTTGATTGTTTTTTTTTTGTTTATCAAGATACTTTGGATAACCAAGCCAAGAAAAAGCGACTCAAAACCTGATAAAATATAAACTAACCTTTCGGAAGTTGCGTGTTTTGGCGTCATAATTTAAAAAATGGCAGCAAACATAAAATAAGTAAAACTACCATAACACAAAAAATGGGGTTTCTTCCAAAAGCAATTATCTTAAATCTCGGTAAACGATGCATTTACATCATTTTTAGAATCAAGACTAACATTTCAAAAGGGCGTAATATTGAATGTTTGGCCCTTTTAAAATGTTAGTCTTGATTTAAAAAAAAATCAAAATATTTTTTTCGAAAGGATCGAAAAATTTCACAAATGTTTCATGTTTTAACATTAAAAATCGGACCATTAGTTACTGAGATATCGATATTACAAAATGGTGGGTTGAGACTTAGAAAACTTCAATTTTCCGGTTTATTTTTCTTTATGCCGCTGTATCTCAGCAACCAGAAGTCCAATCTTCAATGTCTCTTAGACAATTTCATAGTAATTTTTCAGAACTTTTCAAAAACAGCTGCCAAAATTGTATGGAGACTTGTATGGGTGAACCAATGACACAAAATAGCTTCTTTGGTCATAGGGAAGGCCCCCACAAAGTTTAGGCCAAATCAAAAAATACAAAAAATAAAAATGGTCGAAATCGGCCGATTTTGTAGAGAATTGCTCATTTTTTTTATTTTGCTGAAACATTGCTTACCGTCATTAGGGGAGACATGGGGTCTGGGGGGTGAGATTGGCCCATACAAAAATGCTGAAATTTTTATGACCAAATCTCACCCCTCAGACCCAATGTCACCCCTGATGACAGTACTTGTTTCCTATGCCCAAAGAAGCCTTTTTTTGTCATCCACACAAGTTTGAGCGGTGGTCATACAAAAATGATATGTAAAAAAAATCTGTATCTCGAGAACAAAATTTCTGATAGTTTTGATGTCTTCGGTAAAGCTTTAGGTATTCACTTTTTTGCATTGCATTGCAATTTAAATTGCAAAAAATGCAATTTATGAACATTTTCTTTAACAATAATGTCTTAATCAAAAAGTTATACTTTTCAGGTATAAATTGATAAAATCCGTCCATCCATTAAATACTTTCTTTTCCTGTCATTCTCGAACGACGAAACGGCCTACTTTTCTTTTCCAAAAAATACTAAATCGAAAAGTAATACACAGAAAAAAAAAAGTTGAATTTCGGAATGTAAAAATTTTGGTAGTTTGAATATTTTTGAGTAATATTACATAAAAATGTGAACCTGATATTCATCAAAAACTGATGAAAATTCATCATTTTCTGGGGTAAAATTAATCTTTTTTTTTTACACAAAATCTGTCACCATTTCCTGATGAATTTTACCATTATAGTTTTTCTGTGTACTTTTCGGCACTTGTTTCGAATTATACTTTTCAATATTTTTTTCATTTGAAAGGTGAACTAACTAAACACATTTGACTTAAAATTCCATTCAAAGGATGTTTTTCGGAATTTCAAAAAAAATGTTGTATGCAACCCGTTAAAAAACATATTTTGTTCAGCACTCGTCGTATTTATTTAACCCTCTACAACTTAACCCCGCCTTTAGACGGGCTTCGATCTGAAAAATCGCCAAAAATCAATTTTTCAACCAATTTTTAATCTTTAAAATGCATTGGAAAGAAGAACTCTTGAAATTTTAGAAAATTTTAGGGTTGGAAGTTTTACTTGTTTTATTTGACTTTGCCATTGTTTTTAAAAATGTCATTTTTTAGGGGTCAACTTTGGCTGTGTTTTTTACTATTATTTCCTATATTTTAAGTAAAAATAAGTATGCAGTAATTTTTGTAGTGTCCCAGCCTATGCCTCTACGCATTTGTTTACAATATAAATGATAATGGTGTCATTCTATAGCAGAAAAAGTGAAAAACAAGTAAAAAATTGAAAAAGTGACTATAAAAACATGAAAAAATTACACAGAAAAAAAAATGATGGTAATATTCATCAGGAAATGGTGACAGATTTTGTGGCAAAATAAATGATTAATTTTACCCCAGAAAATGATGAATTTTCATCAGTTTTTGATGAATATTCATCAGGTTCACATTTTTACACATTTTTTATGTAATATTACACAAATTTTCAACATTCCAAAATTCAACTTTTTTTTTCTGTGTAGATAGGCAAAATGTAACGATAGGAGGTGTTAGAATAGGCCAAATACTACCAAAAACAAACATAAACTAAACAAGATAAATGAAAATTAAAATATTAAAAATAAAACAAGAACAACATAAAACAAGAGAAGTGAAGTTTTTCGTAGAACAAAAGTTGCTCAAAATGACCTCCTGAACACGGGAAAAATAAAAATCTTCGAAAAAAAAATTTGGGCAGTAGAGGGTTAACTCGGTGATACTGCCCCTGATCGCATAAATGTCCCATATGCATTTTCATCGATTTCGAGTTATTGATGCAGTTTGGTTCAAAATCGTGTGCTCTTTCGAAAGAGCCTATAACATCCAGTACTTTGTTCTAGAAATCAGGAGGAAATCCAGTTTTTTCGTGAAAACTTAACACGTAGCCTTATGTATGGGACAAACTTCAAATGCGTTTTTCTCAGCTTGCTGTTTTTGCATATGGGACATTTATGCGAACATGGGCAGTGAACCTCGTGTGAAAAATCTTATTTTTGCAAATTGTTGCATAAGCTTCTATTTTTAATGATATTTTTTTGCAATTTGAATTTTGGTATTAAAAAGTGATACAAAAAAAGGTATTTTTTAAATTGTATCCATTTTTCACGAGTTCTCCTATAAATTTGTCAAAGACACGAACTCGATCAGAAATTTAGTTCTCGAGATACAGATTGAATTTTGAACTTTCACATATAATTTTTGTATAACAAACCCCCTATTTAATGAAATTTTGTTTCACTTTCGAGAAAAACGAACATTAGTGTCAGAGGTCACAGTGGCTCTTACGGCTTTTTGAAAACTCACCCGAGATTTTTTTTTGACGTATGGATGACAAAAATGTACTCAAAGTCATCGTTTATCAAAATGACCGAGAATTGCTCCCTAATGATTTTTCGATTTCCAATGTTCGATGAACTTTTTTATTGAGAGATTTTGTTTTTTTTATTTGGAGATTTTGTGAAAACAATATTCATCTGGAAAAAAACAAAAGCAAAATATTCTCCGTACATGTTTCAAGTGAAATTTCTGTAATTTACAGAAAATTATTAATTTTATTTAACAAGAATCATTTTGCACAATCTTCCTTCAGAATTATGAAAGGAATCAAGTCACTCCAAATATTTTGAAAATTGATACTTTTAGATCAGGCCTGAAATTTTGTCAAATAAATTAAAACACAACAAATCCGTCTTTTAACAATTTAATTTTATCTGAGTTTTAAACTCGAAAAAGTTAAAAATATTTGCTGAACTTATTTTAAGGATGACAAATTACCATGTTGTGTTTAACTGTTTACATGAGTCTATTTTTTTTTTGGTGAAAAAAATGTCTCCCACAACATTCAAATACCAGTAGGTTCATAATTGCAAACATTTTCGTGAGAGCAAGCAAGCAAGCGAATTTATTGCAATCCCACTGCCCACTGCCTGGCCAGGCCCGAAGCCAGTAATCATAATCTGATCACACACATCCGGAAGTGGAGCTTCCTGAACAGCGAGTCGTGTCAAATTGGCCAGCTTTGGTCAACCTAATACTTTGCGCGCCAAATCGCGATCGCGAATGATATTAATAAAGGTGTATTCACACACAGTGCCATAATAAAAAAAAAGTTATAATTATTCGTGCAACAACGGCAAAGCCAATTACCGTCCGTTCGTTCGGTGGTGGTGGCTCAGCTGCAGCTTAACTGGTTGTGGGAAAAACCACTAAAACCAGCAGCGCTGCACGACGACCAACGGCGACGATTGCTGACAAGACAATCTTCTTCGTGGCCCATCACTGGTTGACCTTCCAAGAAGGTTTTTTTTTGCGGTGGATCATAAAATCATGAATGACGGATCCTCTTTTTTACGTCATCAATTTGCGAAAATTTTTGTGGGATTTTTGGGCTTTCAAATGCATGGTGTCGAATGTAAATTGGATAGAGTAACCAGTTGCTTATGTTATAAACAAGACCTAAATGGCAAAGATCAGTGGATAATGGATACTCCGAATAATCTAGTTTATTTAAAACGTTTAATCAATTTCTGTTGCGACTGCGACCGCCGCTGCATCTTATCCCACGCACCTTGACGACGATGATTGTTATGACTCTCGAGCACGTCGTCTCGTCTGGGACCATCAGCATCATCAACACCCAGAAGCACCCGATTTCCCAGAAGAAAATCCGCCCTAAAAATAGCACGCACTTGTATAATAATCAGTGCTGCTGTATTTTTTGAGATTATTATTATCGTATTAATTAAACAACACTGAGCTTCCTTTCGCGTTCGGGTTGATGAATCTGGCGACGTGTTACAGAGTTGCCGTGGTAGCAGCGCACCACTCTTCCATCCTCCCTTCCGGTCTCGGAAGATCCCAAACACAAACACGACTTTGCCAGAAAGAGAGAGAGAGAATCGGTAATGCACGAGTAGCAATGAAAACCCGGGCGAAAACAGCTTTGCAAATAAACATTGGCTACGTGGTTGCTTGGATGGTTGTATTTGCAATGATATGACTATTTGTGTGAGTTTTGTGTGGAGGCACTTGTTGATAAGGAGAAGCTTTCCTGGAACGGAGGCCGGTCGGTAGACGTGTCAGTTCTAACGAGTCCGTTGGCCACGACGTGTTATCTCTCGCTCACTTGCAAGAAAAGCAAAAGTTTTCCCTTTTATCCCTCGTTTACTAATTACTGAAATAACATCACCGTCCACGTCGTCCGTGTTATGGAACGACGCCCCAGTGATGACCCGCCGAGGGTGAGGGTGTTGTTTAAGGTATCGAATCTATTGTGGCCACGAACACCTGATGAGTTGGCACCAGCAGTACTGACTCTCTTCTTTCCTTCTCTCCTCCTCTCTTTGACAGATTAATGGTACTACACCGCAGTACTTTAACCCGCTGGCCGCTGGCTACCAGGCGGGACCGGGACCCGGGGGACCCCACATCTACCAGTCGCCCCTAATTACGGGCGGTGGACAGGCTGCGGCGGCGGCGGCGGCTGCCGGAGGTGGGGCTGGAACCCACACCATCCACACGGCGGCCGGGGCCCAGCAGTCCAACGTGACCCACTCGCCGTCACCGCCCCACTCCAACAACAACCAGTACCACAAGGACGAACGAACCCAGCGGCAGCACACCAAACTGCTGCGAAAGCTCGAGCAGAAGCACCGCGAAGTACTGAGTGAGTATTGTCTCGTCAACTGTGGGCTTGGTACTGTGAGACTAACTCGATTCTCTTGATTTACAGATGCCGCCCTTACGACGCAGCTGCCGCCCTCGCCGCGAAAGCACACCGAGGTCAACGGGAACGCACGTAAGCATCAGCAGAACCAGCAGCAGCAGCAACACCTTCAACTGCATCAACAGCATCCGCTGCAGCACTTGCATCCGGGACTGCTTCAACAGCATCCGCACCTCCATCCGCAGCAGCAGAACCCGAACCAGAACCATCAGCAGCAGCAGCAGCCACATCACCGTAACGGAACGTCCTCGCAGGACACGTCCGAGGACGGTGAAGAGTCTTCCAGCATGCCGGACGAAGAGGACGACAACACGCAGAGCATCGTGGAACACCTGAGCTCGGTGCCGTCGCCGCAGGTCAACGAAATTACGTCCCGATCGGCGTTGTTCCAGTGGGCGGCGCCAAGTCCGTTGCCCCCGCACGAGTCGCTCCCGTTCAACGTGCACGATCTGCACTACGAGCTGCTGCTGAGCGATCCGGGCAAGGAGAACAAGTACAAGAGCATCTTCAAGGGCAGCTCTCTCAGCTGCATGGTGCAGGATCTGCGACCGGGCCAGGAGTACACCGTCCGGCTGCAGGTCTACCTCGAGCAGCTGCACGGCTCACCGACGGAAGCGTCCACGTTCAACACGCCGCCGTGCGAACCCGACACGCCCAAAACGCCCACGTTGATTGCCCGAACGAAGAACTCGCTGCAGCTACGTTGGAACGCCGCCGTCGACAACGGGTCGCACATTACCAACTACATCCTGGAGTACGACAACGGCAAGTACAACGGAATGATCCACCTGATCAACGCCCAGAACTGCGACTTTGTCGAGGTGTGCAAAACCAAGGGCAAACAGTTCACCGTGAACAAGCTGCACCCGTCAATGTGCTACATCTTCCGGCTGTCGGCGGTCAACGAGTACGGTCGCAGTGGCTACTCGGACTTGGTCAAATTCAACACTGCCGGCAATCCGCCACCACAACCGGCACCGCCAACGTTGCAGCACGCGACGGCCGCCTCGCTCAAACTGGCCTGGCAGCGACGATCGCCGAGCGAAGGCTTCACGCTGCAAATGAACGACCTGGACCTGGGCTACGGGTACAAAAACATCTACACCGGGATGGACACCGTGTACGAGTGTGTAGGTTTAAGACGAGCAACGACATTCCAATTTAGGGTAAAGGCCGAAAACGAAAACGGCCAGAGTCCGTTCAGCAAGGAGGTAGTGTTCAAGACTCTGCCGGCGTGCCCTGGCCGGCCAACGAAACCTCAGGTGAAGGGAAAGATTCACGCAACAGCATTTAAGGTCAAGTGGGACCAACCGATGGACACGGGCGGTGCCGACATCCAGCTCTACCATCTGGAAATCAGCTCCGGTGCAATGTACGAACGGATATACAGCGGCAAAGAGTCGGAAACGATGATCGAACGGCTAAGTCCGGGAACGGCTTACCAAATCCGCGTACTCTGCGAAGGCCCCGGAGGAATCAGCACCTTCTCGGAACCATCCACGGTAACGACGGAACCGGTCGCCCCACGGCCACCCCAACGACCGTACTGCAGTGGCGCACCAACGCCGTACGCCGCCTGTCTCATGTGGGACAAACCGGACTACAACGGCGGAGCGCCAATCCTCGAGTACGAAATGGAAGTCGAGTTGACGAACAAAACACGCCAATCGTGCTACCGCGGCAAGGACCTCTTCTGCGTCGTGAAAGACCTCCGACCGGGTGAGATGTACACGGTCCAGGTTCGTGCGTACAACCGCATCGGAGCCGGCGAGTGGTCCGAAGAGTACAGTTTCCACGCGGGAGCAGCACCGCCAAACGCTCCCAAAGAGCTGACCATCACGCTGAAATCGCCAACCCATCTAACTGTGATCTGGGACGAACCGCACTGCAACGGAGCGCCAATCAGCGAGTACATCCTCCAGTCGAGTACCGCACCGGACGCCGAAGCGGAACAGTCGCTCTTCCAAACCGTCTATCACGGCCAGCAGCGAACGGCTGAGCTGAAAAATCTCGCACCATTCACCAACTACCACTTCCGGGTTTGCGCGGTCAACAGTGCCGGCAGTTCCCGCTACTCGACCACATTCTCGCAAAAAACGCCCGCGGCACCGCCCAACGTGCCCGTCCTCGGGCAGCACAAAATCACGGCCAAAAGTATACTTATCTGCTGGGAGACCCCGCAATCGAACGGATCCCAAATCACCCACTACAACATTGAGTGCGGCGATCGGGTCATCACAAGCGATGCCGCTTCAACCTTGTGCCGAAGCACGCGAACCCGCACAAGCGGCGATCACTCCAAGCGGTCGGCACGACGCGACGAAGAGGACGACGAAGCAGTCTCCGATGCCGACGAGGACGACTCGGACCCCGAAGAGGAGGAAGAAGTCGAGGACGATGCGTCGGAAGCGGCCAGCATTGCCAGTGCCACGCTCGCCGAAAAAGCAAACCGCAACGAACTGCTCATCGAAGACCTCCACCCGGAGAGCGTATACAAGCTGCGGATACAAGCCGTCAACGAGATCGGCACCGGACCCTTCTCCGGATACATCAAATTCACCACAGCACCACTGCCACCGAAACCACCAAAGCTGGAATGCATCCAGCATGGCTTCTCGCACCTGAAGCTGCGCTGGGGCGAAGGCAAGAACCTCGTAGATCTGGCCCGGTACTACGTCGAGCTGGAAAACGCCCGCACCGGCGAGTACCAGAACGTGTACACGGGAACGCGAAGCACCTGCAAGGTGATGAAACTGCACGAACTCACCCCGTACACGTTCCGGATAGCGGTCAAGACCAAGCACGCCGGCATGGGCGATTACTCGGAGGATTTCGTGTTTGTGACGAGTGCGGCCACGCCCAACACGATCAAAGCGCCACGCGTTTACATCGAACCACTGAACAGCGGAGGAAGTGGCAACAACTCGCCCGCCCATCCACCCTCGTCGGTCAACGGAAGCGTCAGCAATCTGAACACCATTGTCCAGGGAAGCACCCATCTGACGACGGGTCAGACGACGGCTGCGGGAGGAGGAGGAGGAGGAGCAGGAGTGCTGACGATCGAGTGGCAGACGAGCCGAAACAATCCGTTTGCCGATGCGATCGAGTACGTGCTGCAGATCGCCAAGAGCAAGGACCAGGACTTTCAAGAGGTGAGTGGCGCGGGGTTTTTTGAGTTTGTAACGCTGATTACAGTCTTCACAAAGTTAAAATTAAAAAAAATATTGAAACTTCCTTTGAAAAATTTAAAATTTAAAAAAAGTTCTTCGAAAATGTGTAAGTCAAAAAAAAATCAATTTAAAAAAAATAATTCTAATATTTGAGATGTTTTCTCTGAGTGAGCTGATGATGAAGTACCTACGTGAGTACCTACCTACAACGGATAAGTCTAGTTTTAGCTTTTTTGTTTTTAAACTTTTCCTGAGCATGTTTTGTTATTTTAAAAATATCTTCTCTTTCTCTTGTAAATCCTTTGAAAAATATGAAAATGTTAATTAATTTGTTTAATTAATTGATTTGAACTAACGAAATTACAGAATGAAATAAATTAATTGAATTGAAAATTTAATATGTTCATAAAAACTTTTGATAATCGAATCAGTATAAAAAAAAGTTGTCTTTTTTTTTGTCGAGCAAACATAATTTAGAATATTTAAATTCAAGATGGCGGCCAAAATGGCGATGATGAAATATTTAAAAATGCATTTTTTTTGTATTCAAAAGTCAACCAACTATTCAAACTTAACTAAAAAGAAAATAAACAAGAAAATGAAAAAACAAACTTTGGATAATCGAGTCTGGACTGTATTATAAAAATAAATTTTAAAAGGTTCCAAATTGTTCTAGATTTACAAATTCCTTGTTCATTTTTTTAAATTTTCAAATAAATAAATAAAAAAGCATTCTAAAAAACATAAAATTAAGTTCCAAATACTTGTAGAAAGGAAATCAAAAAGAAATCTTTTTTTATTTTCAAAATTCAGAAATTCAAAAATCTAAAATTCAAACAAAAATGCATTGAAACAACATGATGTTCAAACACGACTACTCCTAATTCAAATGTTACCCGGGCAGACGGTAATAACGAAATTCATTTCAATAACAAATACTGTTAAAATAATAGAAAATGTTATGGAGTCATCTTGAAAAAATAATCAATTTTTGCATAAGAGTTTAATAACAGTTTATGTTATCAAAACAAAATTTGCTATTGGTCTAATATTGGTTTAAAGCCAAAACAACTTTGGAATAACATTTTTTGTTATGGAAAAATAACTCCAACTGTTATTGGGATGATCGGATTAGTTGTTAAAATAACAAAAAGGAATAACAAAGATTTGTTCGAAGAATAACTAAAAAATGTTATTAGTATTTTATTACAATAATAATCCAGTAACAAAAAAAAAATATAACGGCGAATAACAAAACTTGTTATATATAACCTAAAATGTTATTGGCCTAGTTTCAAATATCAAAAAAAGTTATTCCCACGTTATTTCCGTCTGCTCGGGTACGTAAAAGGTCAAACTGATAAAAAATAGAAATATCGTACATTTAATTTCAGGAACAACAAAAAATAAGAGAATAAAAAAAATCGTGAAATAAAAAGAAATAGAGGATTGGAAATTTCAAAATTTGGAAGTTGCCATTAAAAAATAAAAGCTTTAAAGATGTTTTAATTTTTTTTTGTGTTGATCTGATCTACTGATCACCGATCGAAATGTTTGGATCGTCGATTTATATATTTAGATCTGTGCTCTGCGTAATATTTTGATCGCATGCAATAATCTTATCTCTTTCCGTCCTACAGGTTTACCGCGGTCCGGAGACGCGTTACACCATCCACAACCTGAGCTACGGCGTCGGTTACCTGTTCAAGGTGTGCCCGATCCGCATCCGGTCCAACGGGGAGGAAATCTACGGCGTATTTTCGCCCTCGCTGCACCACCAGCTGACACCGCACCGGGTTTCGTCCGCAATGCACGGTAGCCACTCGCGCTTCAACGGGTCCGGTCACGATGATGTTGACGGTGGCAGCGGAACGGCTGGCGCCCACCAGACGCGGACGCTGTACGCCGGCAACGTGGTCAACAGCCGACACGAACTGATTCTGCGCAATCCGGCCGTTGGTGCTGGCCACCAACAGCATCAGCATCAGAACCAGCATCAGCACCACAGTTCAGCATCGGCACAAAGTCTGCTGGCGCTGCCCAGGGGTGGAAATCTGGTCCAGACCGTGTCGGAACTGTTGGAGGCGGACTCGAGCAAGGCGGTCGTGTGCGTTCTGCTGTTTATCGTGCTGTCGGTGATTGTGGCCGCGTTTCTCAAGTGAGCAAGCGTTGAGTCGTCGTCGTCGTCGTTGTTGTGTTGTATTTTGTCGTTTTGGTTGTATGAACAAAAGAAATAGTGAATGGGAAAACAAAGAAGAGGGAGGGAGAGAGCATTACACATACCGAGAAAAAAAAAATAACAAAAATATATTCGTATAATCAAAATGCAGCATCGCCGCTCTTATCGTTCTCGTTTAGCTTATCTCATCAGCGACGCAGCAGCAGCTCTCTTTTGAATGCTCTTTCGATGAGACTTGGAGTAAGTAAGAGAGGGAAAATTGATGGCTGGATTGGGTTGAGAGGGAAGTCGTGGTGTTTTTATTTGTCGTGTATTTTATACGCTTGTTACTAGCAAACTATGCTCAAATTAACCAGCTACTCAAAGCTACTTGTCGTGGAAGCCGTTGGTATAATTTTATTTAAAAATATTTTCAGGGTGGCCACTTTCAACCTAGAATTCATATAAATTCAGACGTATTTTTACATGAAATTTTGCATTTTTTTTCAATTATTTTAAATGAATTAGACTTTTACTTTGTAATTTTTTAGCAAATTTTGTTTCTCTAAGAACTGAATAGGAAACTTAAAGTAAATTTTCAAAACAATCTTGTGCAATTTATTTTCTAATTTTTCATACATCTTTTTTAAATGGCCATCCTTTCAGACAAACTTATTTTTTTTTTCGAAAACAACAATATTTTAATCGATTAATATTAATATTGCTGTGACAGTTGCTGTTGCTTCCGTCAATAAAATACACAAAGTAAACCCCAATAAAAGAGCCAACAATTAACCAACTTGCTGTTAGCTTCATTGAGAAAAAGCGAAATTAGCTGAAAAGATCAGAGAGATAGAGCTGGGTAACAAAAAATATTCTATGTTAAATTTGCTATATTGTTTATCTCACAAAGATCACACACTCACTCATACATACACACACAAACAAATTCAAACGTTTATTCTGATTATGGTGAACAAGTGGAAACGTTTTTAAAAAAATGCCCGCGCAAAACAGTGTCCTTATCATACGCTTACACAAAGTTTAAAAAAGTGTTTAATAAGAGATTTGAAGAAATTTGTTGTCGTCCACTCCTTCTTTAAAAAAAAGCATTGTTTTCGGCGTGCGCGCTTTGTTGTGTTGCAAGCGATAAGGTCAAATCTGCTACTGAAAAAAAAACTGACGAAAGAAAAAGAAAAACAAGTAATAGCCAATAAAACAAGGAAAACTATAGTATTATTAATCGTAGAAGAAAGAAACTTACAAAAACACACTCACAGAAAACACAAACAACAAACAGAATTGAGCTGAAAAGGTTAAAACGCTGCAGAAAAGTAGACAACACGCCACACTCACACACACCACCATAATAAAACCATTTCTCTCTTATAAAAAGCCCTTCGTCGAGGGGCAAACATGATGCATTCCATAGAAGCTCTTTTTTTACTTTGTAATCCTTTTTATTATTTAAATTATTACAGGCAATATACTTAGAAAAAAAAAACAAGGAATCAAAATAATTAAAACACCATTAATGTGTAAAAAAAATCGCTACCAAGATGAATTTTAATATTAGGATATTATGAAAAACAAACAAAAAAAAACAGGAAAAAAACAATTATGACACAAATCCACACACTAGAAACAGGACACGCAGATCTGCACCTAAACAAAAATCCACATTTAATTTATCACACCAGCTTGCAGTTATGATTTAACGCAGTTGGCCATGGAGCATTCAAACAAGAACGTTGACCTACTTAGTCGGAGACATTTCCATGGCCTACCACCACAAACACCAACCGAAACATTTATTAGTTTGAAAACCACGGTGAAAAATGTGCAATTTTTAATACCTTTTTTCGTTTTTGTTTTTTTTTCTGCTAGGCATTTCTCCCAATTATTTAGTTTAATTCTATTTAAATTACAATTTATTTTATTTTTTTCACCATAGTTGCAATTATGCAAACAAAACAAACACACGCAGAAACCCCGTAGTTAGAAAATTAACCAATAAACATTTACACTAGAAAGAAAGAGCGAGCGAGAGAGGGTAGCAAAAAAAAAGGAAAGAGCATTTTTTCTTAACTCTATTTTTTTATTTGTTATTTAGTTTTATTCTATTACCCTCGAAAACGTATTTGCAATAGGCGAGTCAAATTTCCCCCAACTTTATTTGTGTATTATTTTATTGGTAAACTTTTGCAATAACAAGAAGAAGATAAAAAAACAAGAGAAAGCATATTTACAACCTTATTTATCACACAAACAGACAAACGAATGATTTGTAAGCACCCTTCAGTTCACCCATTTCCGCGTTCAAAACGTTCAACACACACAGGCAAGAAAGAAAGAGAGAGTGCAGAGAAGCAAACGAACAAGAGTTATACGAAATGAGAGAGGGAGAGCAGAACAATGCAGGAAGCAGGGAGACAAAAAAACTTTTAGGGAAAATTGTACTATATTTAAAGAAACAGAGCATTTTCGGTTGTTGAAAATTTTGTTTTATGATTGGGAGAGAGAGAAATTAAACGATTGTGCTGGAGCAAACGGACAAAAAGGCTTTAACTACTGATTTTAGGAATATCTAAAGTAAAGAGAAAACAAAATGTGCATATAAAAAAAGTATCTTAACCGTACACACCCACTCAGACACTCACAAGAACAGACAAAACATACGTCAGAACGTGAAGGACGAGAGCAAACAAAACAACAAACACAAAGTAAACATACGCAAAGCAAACCACAAAATATGCTGCAAATCGAAACAAAACTGTACTACATGTATAACTACAAATATACAGAGAGAAGAAAAAAACGCAAAAAAAAAACAATTGTATATTTCATTACTGTTCAAGCTGCTTGAATTTTGTTGAAACACAGAAAAAAAATCAACGTGATTGTCGTCATCGTCGTCGTCGTGTAAATATATATGCAAAAGAGAAGACGGAAGAAGCTCTGTGAATTGTTTCGCTTCACCAACACAAACCACAAACAAACACGTATGTATTCTAGTGGAACAAAACAAAACAAACAAAAAAAAAAACAATGAGAAACGGAAACGAAATGAGAAGGAAATCAAAATGGGAGAGAGCAAGGATGAACGCGCGTGACTAGGACAAAACTAATAAATAAATAATGGTAAACCTAGGTTTCTTGTATTAATTCTATGCATAAACTGATAAACAATACACACCCACAAAACAAACAACCTACTCTATTGAATGATGATGATGATGAGGAAAACGGGAGAAGACGAAGAAGATGATGAATAACAATTGATTGATGATAAAACGTAAACAAAAATATTGATAAAGCAAATTATATATATACATATTATTGATGCTAATGGGGGTAAAGTAATTGTATAAATTTTACTAAAAACTAAATCTATTCGTTGACATTGATGAAACGTGAGAATATGATACATATTTTTTGCAAGAAAAAAACCTTTTTTATCTCATTTTTTGATTACAATTATTATAATTTGTTTACTAGACATGTTATTTTTATAAAATCCTATTTTACACAAAACACTTTTCTTCTCGACAACCTGCAACTACAAAACAAAAAAGAAGAAAGAAACGAAACGAAACCTATAGAGAACAAAGCAACAAAGTAGGATAGAAGCAAAGTTGGGTTGGACGCACGCAGAAGAAAAGTTGATACGCGAAACGCAAACAAAGTGCAGTTGTGGGAAACGGAATGAGAAACATTGGTATAATATGGAGAAGAAAAAGAAAACATACAACTGATGGAATCATGTAAAACAAAACAAAAATATTATTGCAAGTGCAACCGCACATACACACACATCCATATGAACAATTGAAAAAAAAAAACGTGGAAAATAAATTAAAAAATATATATGTTAAAAAGTGGACATTAAGTATATAAACAACAAAAATATCTTAATATATATGAACAATATTTAATTTAACAGAAATATATTTTATGTAAAAAATAGCCGTTTGTGGTGCAATATCGGTGGAACAAAAAGAAACTCCTTTTGCAGCTTCACTTGCTTTCAGTTTTGTTTACAATGCGTACCCACAAATTTCCTTCTTTGCTTACCTTTAGAAATGGACGTTTTCTGGAATGACCACTTTTCGGAAAAATACATCCTTTGACGTATGCACCCATTGACCTCAGCACCCAGCACCATCACAAAACGTCAAACCAAGAAAATAAATGCTGCCGAATCTTTCCCGAAAGATATCCGGAAAATGGAAAAAGATCCGACAGCATGTTTGCACTGATTTGACGTTTGCTGTGGGCGTTGAATGATTGCTTATGTCAAAGTTTCCTTTCACCGTCCCTTGCTTTCTCTTCAACCTTTGTTTACAATGCGTACCCACGAATTTCCTTCTTTGTCCACTCAAACTTTGAGAATGGACCAACTTACCGTTGCACTAATCATCGATGACAAAAAAAAAAGTTTTTTTTTTCACTTTCGAAACACAAACAACGAAGACAGAAGTTTTAGGGAAGTTTGAAGTTTTGGAAGGAAAAATTGTGTCTTGGCCTACTCGGCCTACTGCCATCGATGAGCTGTCAGATTGTTGTTTTTGTTTTACACGCTAAATCTTCTTTCCATATCCAAACATTTAAATAACCCAAATTCAAACACGCTTTTTATCGCAGCGCGAATCAACGGGGAGTTTAAAACAATCTCTTCTTTTCTATATTGCCATCTATTGGAAATCTATTTGCGAATCATCACACTTTACCAATCACGCGCAAACTGCACTTTTCGGACACGTTAAAAATAGTGCAAGTGCAGTGTGACATCGCCGCCGTCGTTTAGTGCACAGCCAGGCTTCCACTCTCGATCGACTAGTGATCGTTCGTACTTACGAAATCAGTTTTCTTTCATTTTTTAAGGGAAAAGTGAGTTTTATAAAAATTTATAATAACTTTAAAAATTGTTTAACGTTAACACAAAAAAGTTTGATGGAATTAGGCTTGATTTTGAATTTGACGATCGTGACTTTTTGCTTGATTGCATAACCGTTAAGCGTTAATCTGTGTGCTTTGTTTCAGCAGCTCGACGAACCATGGGCGGAGGACACCATCCGGAACCGAAGGTCTACATCTCGGACAAGATCCCCGACTCGCTGCGCAAGAGCATGCAGACCTTCCAGGTGGGGAATTGATTTCAATTTCGATGCTGTAATTTTAGGTATTTTTAGGCCAAAAACGAGATTCCGGTGTTTCTGAAGGGCGGACCGGCCGACAAGGCGCTCTTCCTGACCACGGTGGCGCTGTGCGGAATCGGCATTCTCGGCGTGCTGCGATTCGTCTGGAGCGCTGGCTTTGCCTCCAAGAAGAAGTAAGAAGTGTTGGTGATGGTGGTGATATTCTCTCTTGTCCAATGAAAGATTCTGAATAGATCATGTATGTATAAAAACAGAAGTTTATTTGAATTTGATCACAATCCTTTTTTCGTACGAACGAACAAATGGTTTCTAAAGAAAGACGGAAACGAACCGATAACTCACAATAAAAGAAATAAAATTTTAAATCCGCAATAAGGTCTCAACCAACCAATCGAAAAATTCACCTTAAATTCTAAGCATTCGTTGGTCTTTTCTGGAATCAATTTTGCAATTTGGTCTAAAGAACCAACAATCTAAAAAGCATTCTAACCCTAAAATCGGTTCCCCAAACGGCCACCAAAGAACTCACCTCTCTAAATCGCTATATGACTATAACTGTTTATTGCTCAACGTTGCTCGAGTGGAGCTTCTCGATGGAAAACGACAGCTGCTCCAGCTTGGCGACCAGCTTTTGCATGTTGGTCTGCGATTGCGTCTCATTGTGGGCCGCGTTGCTGGCGAAAAAGGAAGGCTCGTTGCCGAGGTCAAAGTGCAACTTCGCTAGCGACTCCTGCTGCTCGCGGATGCTCGTCATTTGCTCCATCGTGCAGCCGGAACCTGTTGGTGTCGTCGCCCACGAAGAAACGGGGGTTGTCAATTGATTAATTTAGTCATTAAAAGTAGGGTGGCCACTAAAATGCCCTTTTTTGAATTCACGAATAACGTGGAGAATTTCCCTCATCCCCTGAAAGAAGTGGAGCATAACAATACATCTGGTTTATGTGGAATTTGTTATAGCTTCGTAATTAAAATTTTGAAAAAAGTTTGAAAACTGTAAGTTTTATTTGTTTACAAATACTTTTGCGCAACATTTGAAATTGGCCAGAATAAATTATCTTAGTCCTTTCAAAGTTTAATCTTGGTTCTAAAATTTCGAGATTATTGTAATAGAAAAGAAGTTTTATTTTTGATGAATTGCAAATCAAACCAATAGTTTTCAGGATATCGCGATATGAAAAATGAGGGCGAAGTTGATGAAACTGAGAAAAAGTCATTTTTCACGCAATTTAAGCTTTAAATGGCTTTATCTCAGCAATCAGCAGTCCGAACAACAAAGTGAAAAAAGGAATTATAGGAAATTTTCTCAGCTTTCCGAAATATGAAAACGGTGCAAAAAAATGTGTGAAGTCTTTTTCAATTGCAAATTTAGTTTTAAATTTAAACATGATTTTTGAAAATTTTAAATTAAATAAATTCATAACTTTGGAACCAGAATTTGTTCCAGCAAGCGTGACATTGCATGTTAAAAGTATAGGAAAAGCGTAACAATTTCGAAGTCTAGTCAAATGAAAACAATTTAAAATACATTTTCCTGCATAAAAAATCATATTTAGCATGTGTGGTCTCCACTAAAAATATCTGGATTTCGGATGAAATTCCAACAACCTGTTTTTTCGCGAAAAATACAATTTTCTTCGAAACTTAGATGTTTAGAAAACTTTATTACTAAAAAAATCAAAAGCTCAAAACCCAAGAGACTCAAAAGCTGAAAAAAAATAAAAATCTAGTAATTCGAATTTTGTTTGGTAAAAAATTTTGGAGTTTTTTTTTTAAAAGGTCCAATAAAGCAAAGGAGCGGCCGTGGCTGACTGGTTACGGTGTTCGCTTTGTAAGCGAATGGTTCTGGGTTCGATTCCCATCTGCTCCCAACGAGAAAAGTTAAGAACACATAAATTTGAAATGATGAATATGAACGAAAAATCAAAGTCGCTCGAGGCGGGGTTCGATCCTCCGTCTTTTGGATTGGTAAGCAAAAATGCTAACCACTAGGCCAGGACGACTTTGTGAGCTTGGACTGGAACTAGGAATACTGTTACAGAGAGCGAGTTGTGGCGCTATAACCACGGCAAATAGTGTCCAGGGCATTCGTGGAAATACAATGTCCCATCCCAGAGGGTCCCGGAGTACCAAACCTTCTTAGCATGGTGCTCCCAACGAATACAACCAAAAATCTCGGAGCGTATGGTGGTGTGTCCCCACGCTTCTTCCTCCCCTGTCGATTCAGAATTGTGTTGTTGTTCGAACACTCAGTGCTCAAACTCAACCCAATTACGAGTCATCTCTGCGATACGGCTTTACGCAGTAGGCCTGGCCGCTTTAACGCTTGTGATGTTTCAATGCATTTTCGATGCAATGGCGCACTACAAATGTTAATAAATGACAAGAAGAGTGCTAGGCGTCATCTAACCTAAGGCACTCTCCAGGATCCCTTCGAAAGATTGGCTGCGCTAGGGTCTGATTAGATTAGATTAGATTAGATAAAAGGTCCAATAAAGCAAATTTTCAGTTTTAGCTTTTTGGGTGTTTTTTAATACCCCTGACTCAATGCGGTTTCAAAAACACCCAAAAAGCAAAAACTGGAATTTTGGTTTATTGGACCTTAAAAAAAAAACTTAAGATTTAGATTTTTCAATGTTTAATGTTTCAATCCTTGAATTTTTAATATTGTTCTTATTTAAAAGATATTTTAATTTTTAAATTTTAGATTTATTTTTATTTTGAATATTTCAACTCTTTCTAGAAGAAAAAAAATTAAAAAAAAAATTCTGTGTATAAATTTCTGAATACAGTCCAGACTCGATTATCCGAAGGTCTCGGGAGAATTACACCTCGGATAATCAAAACTTCGGATAATCGTTTCACGAAGAATATTGTTTTCATAGCCTTATCTTATTTTTGAATGTCGAGCTTATTTTTTTTGATTGTCGAGCTTAAGCCTCTAAACTACGCTTAAGCTATTAAAAAAAATCCAAGATGGCGGCCAATATAGCGGTGACGAAACATTGAAAAACGCATTTTATCAACTATTCAAATTTGACTGAAATAGGGTCGCAGAACTCGAACTTGATTAAACATCAACATCAAACAAGAAAAAGAAGAAAAGCGATTTTTTTTGTTCGTGGTTCGACTATCCGAAGTCTCATACAAACCTTATGATAGTCAAAATTTCGGATAATCGAGTCTGGACTGTACGTTTGGATTTTAAATTTTTTAAATTCAGATTTTTGTTTCAGTTTTGTATTCCTGAATTTGGAATTTTAAAATATATATTTTTAATACTGAGGTTACAAAAAATCACATAACTAAGGAGTATTTTTCGAGTCGAATTTTAAGTTGGAGACTCAAATCTTGAAAAAAAAAATACGATTATCTGAAATGAAATTTTGGCGAGGACTTCGGATAATCACACTTTATTTAAGTTTTCAAATCCCTAGATTGTTAAATGGTTACTGTCTGAATTTTTAAGTTTTAATATATTTTTCAATATTTAATTTTAAATAATACGTTTTTGAATTTTTAGCTGATTTTTTACTATTTTTTTAAATTTTTGAATCTTTTATTTAAATATAAGACTTCTGAGTTAAAACCAATCTTCCCCGATTTTTGCTAGGCATACAGGATAAAAAGGAAGAAAAAAAAAAGAAGAAAATGTCTTCTTCAAGCCTTCGGATAATCGAGTCTGGAATGTAATAGGTTAATAAAAAATATGAATCCGTTATAAAAAAAAAACTTGGTCTTCTCATCAAAAAAGAAAATTTGAAAATTCCCTTATTTTCCTAATCTTTTTAACGATTTTCCCACTTGAGTGGCCACCCTGCCTAGAAATGGAAACACTTCTTACCAAACGCCTTCAGCTTCCCAGAGTGGAAGTCATCCAGCAGGCCCAGCAGGGCCCGCTCCATGTGCCGCACGTCCGGAACCTCTGAGATGAAAGAGTGGTGCTTTAGCGGGCGTGACGTAAAACTGTGACTTTTGTTCAAACTAATCGAACTACTGTTGGCCGTGGCCGCGGTCGAGTGCTGCCGGCTTCCACCACCACCGCCACCCCCGACGCTACTGTTGGCCAGCGAGTGCTCGGCGGAAGCACGCAGAAGGGAAGCTCCCCGATACCGGGAGTGACTAGCCGAGGGGATGCTACCACTTCCGGCGTCACCGCCGCCGCCACCACCACCGCCAGAACTGACCGCACTGGACGGGGTGAGGTCTAACGGTGGACAAACCAAAAAACGAGGGGAAGGACGCAACGGAACATAAACGGTGCACGAGCGCGGTACAAACGCAAGGAACATAAAAGAAACGAAAAAAAGAGAAATACCAACCAAATCAAAATCAAGCTTACGTAAACAAAACTAGCATCTACAGCGACGTCCGGACGGGACTGGACCCTGGTAACCTACCTCGCTGGGGAACCTTCTTCGGTTTGGCTTTCTGTTCCTGATTCCGTCGCTCGTTGACGTAATTCAGCTTGGCCGACGGTGCCCCTTCGCTGGGCTTCCCCAGGCTGGCAGTGTGGCCACTGCGGCTGGTTTCCCCGCTGGAGAAAATCTAAAAAAATGTCCAATTCTCAAATTAATCCGAAACATCCCAAAAGAAACCACTCAAACCCCCTTACCTTGCTGCTCAGGACAGGCGAAATCGGTGTTTGAATAGATTTAGCTGGCCCGCTGGAACTCAAGTTCGTAATGGTCTGGTCGTCCTCCTCGTCGTTGGAGACCAGCTTTTGCCGCTCGACTGCTGCGTCATCGCATTCCATCGTGGTCCGTGGTGGACGTTCCGCCTTTGTTGTTGTGCTTTGGGGTGGGGATTCGTGTCCAGAGCGAAAGTGGTGTGTGGCCTTCGCACTTGGTTATCAAACCCGTGACGATCGAAGGCCCGAGCACTGGCACGAGCTGGTCACACCACGAAGAGCACGGTGCACTTTTATCAAAGTTTATTTCACGCAGGAAAAAAGAGAAGAGCGATGATTCGCTTCAACGATTTTGATTTTCTTTATTTACTTTTTGATCGATAGCAAAAGCAAAAGGCAGCTGCTGTCAGTCTCGGGGGATGTCAACAGTGAGCGCTGTGTGGTGTAAAATGAGTGCCTACCGCGCGGGATTTGGACAAAAAGGTCGAAATTTGGTATACCTATAACATTTCTTAAACATGTTTTTTTTTCATTTTAACGTGAAGACTTCCATCATTGTCATGATTTTTCGTTCAAAGATATAAATTTTGCGTCGCTTTCAATATTTTGACAAAATTCCTTCAACAAGTTGTTTAGAATAGTGTCCTACACATGCTGATTTCTTTTGGAAACGATTATCCCATTCCTTGTAATGTTATGAAAATCGTCATTAATCAATGATTTCCAACTAGGACGTCAATGATTGTACCACAAAATTATATAAATTTTTAAACGCAATTGAATTAGCTCGAAAATTCTTTCAGTGGCTTGAAGAACTCAACACCCGGCACATGCTGATTCCTTTTGGTGCTGAAATTAGTTAAATTGAATTTAATACAGAATATTTTATAGTGATGATCAATTTTCTTCGAAAATGATCAACGGCTTCACCTTAATGTAAAATCTACACTCAGCCAAAATATCTATTAAAATTCATATGGCGTACCTTATAAACTGTGAAAAGTTAATCGTTTTTGAATTCCATAAGTTTAAATTATGACTATTCAAAATCTTTTTCAATTTATATGGTGGGCTTATGGCATTCAATAATATTATTTATGTGAAAATGTCATATGCCCAACCTTATGAACCAGAAAGTAGTATGGCGGACAACATTAAACAAGTGAAGGAGCGGCCTTCAACAGATTCCAGGTTTTTAACAATTTTTTTAGTTTTTGCGTTTTGTTTTGATATAAATTTGTTTCACAGGTTTAGTAAATGTTTGCTCTGCCGCAGCTGCCCAAAAACTATGCCTCGTTTAGCCGTATCGGCTCGATCTGGTCATTGCCCAAAACTCCAAAACAACAAACGGCAGCAGCGACAACTCGATCGACGGACC
Organism: Culex quinquefasciatus; assembly: GCF_015732765.1. Taxonomy (NCBI): domain Eukaryota; kingdom Metazoa; phylum Arthropoda; class Insecta; order Diptera; family Culicidae; genus Culex; species Culex quinquefasciatus. Next base: position 224,435,518 of record NC_051862.1, on the reverse strand, counting down.
GCATCGGTTGTCGTTTGTGCTGCACAAAATTTTCGGCACCGTGCTGGTCATCGAGGAGTGGTCATCTTCGTTGGGTCTTCAGGCAAGGATGAGCGTGGATGAGCGTGGTGAGTTGTTTTGAGATACTTTTTAATATGAACGATGTAAGAAACTTCCTCTTCCAGCATCATCTGTACGAACACTTTGGGTTGCACGACATCGACGTGGTAATCTCGTACGAAATCGACACGAACGAGTCGTGCCGGAATCCGGGTACCTTCATCACGATGCTGATCGACTAGAAGCAAAAGAAGTTCCAGTTGACCCTGGTCGAGGCCGGCAGGCAACAGCCGATCGAAATCCAATCCAAAACCGAGGAGGAATACGCCGTGATGTACTCGGCGGTGCTGAATGACCTGTGCGAAGGGTGCGAAGCCCTGGATCTGGAAAAGCCATCGATCAGGAAGATTCGCAGCGAAATGTTGATCGCTAGCATGACCAAGGTGAACCTGCTTAGCAAGCTGAAGGATCGCGTCGACATTGATCCGGCCCTTCCAGCGAAATGATCAAAGTGATATTTTTTCTGCCAATGGCATATTAATGTAATTTTGGTGAAATAAATAAATATATTTATATGTGCAATCATTAATTTAGTTTTAATTTAAACAACAACAACAAAAATCACATTCAAAAGATAACTGAGTGATTATCATATTCATAAGTTTTTCTTATGAAAGCAAAAAATCGCTCATACATCAAATTCATAAGATTAGCTTATGGAAAGTAAATCATTCAAAGATCCAATAAAATCTATAAGGTTCGCTTATGGAAAAAATCTATATGGCATCCTTATGGCTGATATATCTTTTTTTGGCTGAGTGTAGGGTATGAAATTTATGTATTAATTAGTTTGAAATTACTTAACAAATAGAAATTAGGTCAGAGACATTTATTGTTATATTTAAACATTTAATTTTACAGTGGACTCTCTGGCTGTCGATCTTCTCGATATGTATCAATATTGCTCCAGCTGCACGGCCGTGAAGGTATTTTTTTTAATAGATTTAAAAATCCATTTTAAATCTATGTCGTTCAGAGGGTTATTGTACTCAGAAAAATAAGCTTAATCGTTGTGAACAAAAATATTGCAAATTCAAGCTTGATTGTATGTAGTACCCAATTTAAATTGATCTGACATTTTTAAAATGTTCCAGTTACAAAACTTAAATTACCCAAAAAACAAAAAAAAACGAATTATCGCAGTTTTAGTGAAAAAAGTTGGTTTTTCCCGTTATCGTAATTTTTCGGTTTTTACGCACTGCGCGCCGAAAACAAATTTAAAACGTTACTTAATCCACCTTTAGGTGGTTGGTGCCTTCCTCACATTCATAAAGTCAATACATTTAGTAAAAATAGCAGCATTCCCTTAACATGTTTAACAAATCAACTTTATCACTCATTTATTTTGATAGGGTTCGCAGACCTTCAATTTTTCTGGCTCATCGGCAAGGTCTGATAAAAAACCTATCCAACGATAGTTCGCATGGAAGATTCGGACAATATTTTTATCAAAATTTCTGAAATCCGACCTCTAAAAAGTGTATAAATAACACTTAAGTGCTAATAACTTTTGATAGGGTTGTCAGATCCTCGATGTATTAGGCTAATTTGAAAGGTCTTTCGATTGTCTAACTAACGACAGGTCGCATGATGGACCCGGACATCATTTTTACTGAAATATCTGAGATCCGGCCTCCAAAAAGTGTATAAATAACACTTAAGTGCCAATAACTTTTGATAGGGTTGTCAGATCCTTTATGTTTTAGGCTCATTTGAAAGGTCATTCGATTATCTAACTAACGATGGGTCGCATGATGGACCCGGACATCATTTTTATTGAAATATCTGAGATCCGGCCCCCAAAAAGTGTATAAATAACACTTAAGTGCCAATAACTTTTGATAGGGTTGTCAGATCCTTTATGTTTTAGGCTCATTTGAAAGGTCATTCGATTATCTAACTAACGATGGGTCGCATGATGGACCCGGACATCATTTTTATTGAAATATCTGAGATCCGGCCCCCAAAAAGTGTATAAATAACACTTAAGTGCTAATAACTTTTGATGGGATTGTCAGATCTTCAATGTTTTGAGCTCATTAGAAAGGTCTTTTTAATACCTTTCTGAAAATGTATAACATGATAGGGTTTCTTGCAAAAACCACCCTTTTTACAATCTTCCGGATGTACGCCAAAATCGTTTTTTTAGCATAACGTTTGAAGTACTTAACTAAACTTGCTGATTTTAAATAGAGACCTATGGGACCCCAAGACGGATCGAATGAGACTAATACGGTCAAAATCCGTTCATCCAGTCCGGAGATAATCGAGTGATAATTTTTTTATCCACCCACCTACACACATCCACACAGACATTTGCTCAGAACATGATTCTGAGTCGAGAGGTATACGTGAAGGTGGGTCTACGAGGTCGAATTAAGAAGTTCATTTTTCGAGTGATTTTATAGCCTTTCCTCAGTAAGGTGAGGAAGGCAAAACTGATTATTTTAAATTCTAATATTGTTCAATGATGTTTTTTTTAATGTTGTGAAATCATAACGTAAACTGGGGTCAATCGGGACACATAGGGTGAATTGGGACTGCAGTTTTAACCATGTTGGAGCACAACATGATTATTCTGGTTGGTTTCGGTTAGAGCACATTTTTTTATTCAAATGTTAAAATAATTATCAATTATTGAGGTTTGGTTTTTAAATTTTGAAACTTTTATATTTTTTTGCCCTCGGCCAAAATCGAGAATTTTGAGAAGTTTTATAACTATCAAAATATGTTTTTGTAAATTATTTTTATAACTAAAATTCTAATTATCTAATAATCTTTAAAAAAGTAAACTTTTTTATTTTATTAATAGTTTTTGAAAAAAAAAATATTTTGAGATATTTGTGGGTTAGGAAAAAATCGAATGCCAAAAAATTTAATTTCTAAAAATATTTGAATATAGATTTTTTTTATAATAATTTAATATTCCAAATCAAGCGATTTTTTTTTTGAATAGGTCCTATTAACATATGAAACACAAAACCCTAAAAATATTATTTTTTCGGAATTAAAAAAAATTGCTACGTAGTAAAAGAACGCAATTAAATAAATCTTTAATATTACGGTGTAATTCCGATTCGACTCATGCAGTTAAACCCCTTTCATGTCCGTCCATCTGCGACTGACAGCTGTTGCAAATGTAAACACGGCGACACTCACCTGCAGCTCCGTGCGAAATCAAAACATGATACGTGGGTGTATTCCGCGTACACGACAATTTTCTTTCTTCTAAAATAATCGGATTTTCCCCGTTGAAAACCGTTCCGCGCCGGCCGCAACCATGGCCGACCTCAAGAAGGATCTCGACGAATATCTGCTGCTGCAGAGCGATCAGAAGAAAAACTTCAAACTCGAGATGCCCCGGATGCCGTCGATTCCGACCCCGGGCCTGGTGGGCAAGCTGTTTGGCAAGGGCCAGGAACCGGAGGCGAACAGCTGGCTCAAGGATACGCAGGACAGTTGCTGCCCCAAGTTGGTAGGTTTGGGTTTGGGGTTTGGTTTTTTGGTTGGTTGGTGATTGATGTTGGGTTTTTCTTTTGCAGAGTCGAATACAACGGATCGTCGGATTTGTGACCTGCATGGGCTTGGGGGTGTTTTGCATGGTCGTGTCCTCGTTCTATATCCCGGTGCTGATTTTGAAGGCGCGGAAGTTTGCTCTGCTGTACACGATGGGGAGTATTTTTTTCATCATGAGTTTTTCCTTCCTGAGCGGATTCGCGGCCATGTTCCGGCAGATGTTTTCCCGGGAGCGGCTGGCGCTGTCCATCTCGTACAGCGTTTGCCTCGTTGGGACGCTTTACTTTGCGATGATCGAGCAGAGTACGGCGCTGACGGTGCTGTTTGCGGTGGCGCAGATTATTTCGCTGCTTTGGATGATTTTGGGCGCGATTCCGGGCGGAATGACTGGGATGAAGTTCTTCGGGCAGATGTTCCGGTCGTCGGTGTCCAGTTCGCTGCCGGTTTAAGCTTGCGAGGGGGGACGCAATCCTATTCTAGATTGGGTAAGACTTGTAGCTTGTAAGTTGGATCTAAATTGAATCAGTATATATTTATCGTTTTTTATTCGATCAATAAATCTTCATCTTAAAGCTGTGAAATTGGGTTTTCTTTCTAATCAAAGTAGGTCGATAAAACATAATTCAAGCTTTCGATATTTTATTTCATGCAGAAACTTTTCCTAAAGATAAAGACTATCAGTTTAAGTCACAGAATTAATCGTTAATCTCGCTAATCAGCTTTTTAATCTTAAGAGGAAGCAGCTGGCTCATCTCCTTGCAAACGCCCATTTCCGCTCCCAAGTGGGCCGCGACGGCTTCGTTCGCCTCGCACTGCTTCACAAAGTGATGATAGTACCGGAAGCTGTTCTGCACGTTGTTCAGCTGGAGACGCTTGTCCGGCGTGATGACCTTGTAGTACAGTCGGCCGATGTGGAAATACGCGAAGAGAATCGGTTGCAGCTCGGCGGGGTCGATGGCGGGGCTTGCCGGAATTTCCAGCGTGTCGAGTGGGATTTTGTAGGATTCGATGAACTTTTGGAACTTGGCGATGCTCTTCTCGCACAGGTGGTTGATTTTGTTGAGGGCGTGCGGCGTCGGTCGCTCGACGGTTTCCAGCTTGGACAGCTTCACGTCCAGCATTTTGCCGTAGGTCAGACCGAGCTCGTACCAGACTTCCCTGAAAGTTGAAATTGACTTTAGTTTTGAATGTTTTTCAATGATTTTTGAAAACTTACCTGCAAATGGTTTGATAATACGTCGCATTCAGCACACTATCCAAATCTTCCAGCTGGTCCACGCACCGTTTGTACAGCTTGCACTGGTTGTCCTCGTCATCGTCGAAGAACGCCAAATGCTTGTACAACGAGGCTACATCCTGGACGATCTTCGCATACTGCGACGCTTCCGTTTCCTTCGTGTAATAATCCTTGGCCTTTCCGAGCCAGCTCAGTCCATTCAACATGACCAGCTTTGCGTCCTCCAGCGTCAAGCAGAACTCATCCGCGACCTGGTCCTCGTAAGCGGACAACCCATCCAGTCCGATGAACCGATCAATCTCCCTCACCGGACTCAATCCGACCTTCCCGGCGCCACCTTCGTCGTCGTCATCCTTGCACAGACGTTCCTTCGAAGTCGCCAAAATGTGAATCCCATACTTGGCCCAACACCTCGCAATATCCGCCGACCGGTGCCGGTGAGTTTCAATCTTCTCCGCCTTCAACGCCGAATTCGTCTCCTTCGGAATAACTTCCTCCTCGAACCGATCCAGCATGTACGACGCAGCGGCCAACAAATGTCTCGCCTGGCTCAGATGGTTCTGCGGGAAATAGTACTGGGACAACGTGGCCGCATTCAACGCCCAATCCACGTGCTCAAAGTCGTTATAATTCAACTGCCGTTTCAACGTCAAATGGCAAAATCGCGCCGAACCCGTCAAATCCTCCAAATACCCATAAACCTGGGCCAAATAGTACAACGTCAGCGTGTGGTTCTTCTCCAGCAGCAGCTGTCCCTTCCCCTTCTCCACCTCATCCTTCGAACCGAACAAATCCGAAATCGTCAACGGTTCCACCCCACCACCCTTCGCCCCCTCATAGGCTTCCTTCGCCAAATCCAGAAACCCCTTCGATTCCTCAAAGTTCCCCCGGTTGCACTGCAGAATCCCCAACTGGTTCAGCACCTCCACATACCCATTAACCGCCTGTGGCCGCTCCCGCTCCTCCCGCACCAACCCCAACGCCTCCACCAGCACCAACTCCCCGTTCCCCAACTCCTCAGTAAAAATCGATATCCGTCCAATATCCTTCAGCACGTTCGCCAAAATGCACCGCACCGTCAACCGCGCATCCGACCCCTCGTCCAGCGTTTCCGCCAAATCCTTCAACTTCCTCTGGACGCTCTGCAAAATATCCCTCGCCGCGTAATGCGAGCGAAACGGTTCCGTCGGTGGGTCGTTACGGGCGTCCTCGTCGATCTTCTTGTGGGCCTTCTCAAACTCCTCCCGGATGTCCGAAAGACTCTCCTTTGTGATGCCCATTGTTGAAGAAAACTATTTGAAAAATTGCAGTTTTATCGATTTCACGAGGTTGCGGGCTAGCGGAAAGTTGAAAAAATTAGTCTGCATTCAAAACACAACACGATTTGACAGTTTGAGCGACACGAGGGGAGTTGGACCGGAGGTCGAAAAGGGATTTTACCGCAGTAGGTGACAATTTGCGGTTTGGGGAAGGACACTTTGGTATCTTTGCTTCCTGTTAGACTTTTTATGAATATTAGGCCGATGCAAATATTTTCCAAAGTTTTTGTCCCTCAGCACGTGGTCGAGCCCAGGCCTTCCCCCACCCCCTTGACCAAAAAAAAACAAAAATTTAAATAACTGGTAATAATCTCAACATTTGAATGAAAAAACTGTTTTAAAATGTATTTTACACTAGTTCAGTAGTTTTGCAATCATTAGTTTTAATTTTTTTTAAGATTTTCAGAGATTTTTGAATAAACCTATATGTTGAAAATGAATCTTAACACAGGGGAATGCATATTTGATTGATTTCAGCTGATTGCACTTAAATTTCGAAGTCTTTTGATTTTTTTTGCCCCCCGATTTTTTGGGTCGGTATTGAGGCACTTTTAAAAATATTTGTACCAGCCTTATCGGGAAATAAAAAAAAACATGAAGTTAAACTTTCTGTCAAGTTTCTGTAAAGTTTTCCATGACCGCTGGGAAAGTTTCACTCACATCTTTTTTTTTTCTCGATAAGAAAAGCAACTGCAATTTTTCAATAGTTGCTAAACTATGCTCTTTCCAAGGGGACCATTGTTAATCCATCGAAAAAATGTTGTCTCGTCAACTTTTTTTGCATTAAAATTGAAAAAAGTTATCAGAAATTGTTTTTAAGCGTGTTTTTAAACGTTGTACATACAAATTTACATAGGGCTTTAGGACCCTATTCAAAATAAAATAAACTTTTATTTTAATTTACAGATCTACTAGGATATGGTCCTCATAGGGCAGCGAATGACCAAGAAGGTTAAAGCTGCCAGAAATAAATGAATTAACAACAACAACAACATGGTCCTCAAATCCTTAAATTCCTTAATAGAGTCTTTAGCCCCTATATAAATTAAAAAACACGATTAAAAACCATTTCTGATCACTGTTTTAAATTTTTATGCAAAAAAAAAGTTGACAAGACAGCATTTTTTCGATGGATCAACTATGTCACCTTGGAACGAGCTGTCAATTAGGACCTTTTCTGTCATAAAAAGCTATATTTTTAAATTGATTTAAAAATCCATTTTGAATCCTTTGCGGTCATTGTTCTCAGAAAATTTAGCTTTATCTTTGTGAACAATAATATCATAAATTTAAGCTTCATTTTAGGACCCAATGCATAAATTCTTTAATTTTACAACGATTAAAGTTAAAGTTTGAAATTTTGTACTGTTAAATTCTAAAAAACCGTTAGAAAGTAAAATATTTTTGGAATCATATTTTAGGTTACAAAAAAAAATCCTTGATTTTATAATTTTTGATTTTAGAGTTTTAGTTTTTTTAGATTTATTAATTTTTTAATTTTTAAAAATAAATTTCTAAGATGTTTTCAATTCTTAAATATTAAAATTTTTGATGCTCTAAATTTAAAATTTTTGAATTTTTAAATTTTTCGATATTTTAAATTGTAACATTTTTGGATTGGGTCTTAAAATTAAGCCTAAATTTGTGATATTATTGTTCACAACAATTAAGCATATTTTTCTGAGTACATTGATCATTTGTACGACCGCAATGGATTTAAAATGGATTAAAAAAACACATTTTTTTAATTTTTATTGTCCGACAATGTAATGATAGTTGTTAGACTGATATACTTAATTTTGAGCAAAAAACAAATCGGTCCTTTTATTATAAAGACTTTGCGTTTTGAGATTCGGCATAACAAAGTAATTCAGATTTTTTTTTAATTATTGAGAGGTCCAAAAACACTTATTTTCGACCACGCAACATTTGAAAATTTCACGAAATTTTAACTAACTGAACAAAAATTCAATCTAATTGTCGGTAACGGGCAAAAATGCCTACCTCTATATCGCAAAAAAAAAAAAATGCATGAGGACAGATTTCATGCAGAATTTGATATACTTTTATCCAGCCATGCATCACAATCATGCGACCGCCGTTTGGGTGTACAGAGGCAAGGGAATAGCGTTCTCAAATTTTATTGAAAGCTTAATACAGAGAGATTTTTAAAGATCCTTAAGTTTAAAATTGTTGGCATTTAACATAGTGCACGCTCTATAAACAATCAGATCATCCAACAGATAATACACTGTGATTATCAAACTACCGTAAACGAATCGATTACTCTTGCCGACGTGGAATCACACGTGAACAACCTACGAGAGCACTTGTTCAATAAATAATGATAGATAATGGCTGGTGAATCAATGTAATGACTCGTAACAGAAGATTAACAATATAGATTTCAATCGCTTTCGGTTCTTCATTCAACATATTTTCGCTCTCACTCAATGAAGTTGTAACGCGCTCTGTGCGCATTACAATCTCAAGTATTTTCGCACAAATGTAGTCCTATTTTTAGCCCCATTGACAATGTCACTTTTCCTTACGAGGGGTCGCCACATAGAACTATTCCATGCTTGCAGTCATTAAATTCCCATCGTGCGACATTTACAGCTTGTTTTACGGGTCACGCCCATAACTATTATAATTAACCGCTTGTTTACGATGCACAATTAAAATTCTGCATCCAAATCATTGAGGCCGAGCATCGCTAAGCCGTTTTCTCGATGCTATTTTTACCCCCGCAAAACAATTGCACTTTGCAAAGCACTCGAATTAAGCCACACCCTTTTAAGAGAAAAGTTAATTACGCGATCGTCACAATTGCACGTGACAGCAAGACCGTTGGAACTGCGCCAAGTGATTTAAATTAGTAGGAGTTTTCACCGCCAGTGGCAACCTTTTGTGTTGATTCGCGTTGAGCGAGCGGGATTCAATTTCTTCACTCAAAAATTAAAGTTAAAACTATCGTCTTGTTTAAAAAGCGTGCAAGCGTCACTAAGTTGACCGCGCGCGATCGCTGATAACGGCGAGCCGTCCAAGTAGGCGAATTGTGGCGATTGTTTTACAAACAACCAACCCGTTACCGGCGGACAATGTTGCAAACAACGTTGGTGTCGGTGTCGGTCGGTCAGCTAATCACACCTCGGAGTGCCCGGAAACAATCGTTGCGGATGCACTGGCAGGATGATGAGGCGCCTCCTTCTTCCTACTAAACAGCGCAGCAGTTTTCTGCTGTTTGTATTTCTTGTTTGCACTTGCAATACCTAGTGATGACGGTCCCAGCAAGCCGGGCGTTGTGCTGGGTGACATGGTAACTGAATGAATTTAACCTTTCATTCTGAGAAGCCAATCAGATATTTTGGTCAATGACTTTACAAAATTATACCCATGGTTTTTCAAAAATGTTATTTATAATTGAATTAAAAATTATTTTAAATTCTTAAAAAGATAATTAATTTGAAAAGCTTTTCACACTACTTTATTTTTGAATTACAGTTTGCTATTTGATTCACTAAAAAATGGCTTTTATACGAAATCAAGTATTCCGAGAAAATTTCGTATTTTTTATGGGTTATTCATTGAAACCTCACACGAAATGGATCAAAAATTACCCTTGTTCAATCTCCCTGAAACTTTGCTCTTAGGGGTAATTTTGGTCCCTGATAACGAATCCGAGGTACATTTTTAAGATACCTCGTTACGGTGGGGCAGTAAGACCCTTTTCATGGTATCTGGATTTTTACCAAGACGTGTTTTGTAAGTGATTTGTAGCTCGAAACATTGAAGAGATAAAAATTTGGTGCCGGAGGGACTTTTGTGTAAAACTGTAGGTCCGATTTGATGGCGTGCTCCAAACTAAAAAAAAAACGTTTGTTAAAAGTTTAATAATATTTTTGAAATCGCTGCCATTTCTGGTTACTCAAGACACGCCATTTTATGGAAAAATTAATTTACTTTTCAAATCTGCAATAATCCAGAACATAAATTTTAAATTACGTGTTTTTTTTTGTCTAAATAGAATTACAGAAATAAAAATACAAAGAGTCGGTTTTCCCATATAAATTTCTTTACGAAATAAAAATGAAAAGCGGAAAAGGTGGACGCAACCATCAAAAAAAAAAAAATCAAAAAAACGCCACCATCTGGTTCCATATTTTAAGAAAGTTGTTTTGAGGTACAAAAAGCATCGACAAATTCTTGTTCTGGTTAGATTTGATAATTTTCGATTTTTCCATATAACAAGGAAATAAAGAAGACCTTTTTTTTATCATAACTCTGCTATAGCTTTCAAGTTTCTATTTATTTGTTTCAAAAGAATAATTTTAAATATTCGCTCCTTTAAAAAAACAGGGCGCAAACAAAATAATTATTGCTCAAAATTTAATTTGTTGTTTCAAAAATTGCGAACTATTCCAAATCTATTCTATAATGCTTATTTTAGCTTTTTAACCAAAAAGGGCACATTCGAACTTTTTGAGAATTTTTAATTTTGGAATCGCTGATCTTTCCACACATAACACATAAGGGAGAAACAATATTTTCATAAATTCGGTAGTAGCATAACTGTATTAATGTATAAAGCACAAAATGTGATAGGCTTTGCCGAAAAAAATGAAAAAATGTGCTTGAAATTTAGATATTTTTTTTAAATTGTGTTCGGCCCTTCCCCTCGAACTTATAGTTGAGCCAGAAAAACTTTAAATAAAATTTGCACCAATCTAAGTATCTTTGAAATTTCAATTCTTATACAGTGCCATTCCATTTTTGGCAACACCGATTTTGGCAACAGTCAAATATTTCCGATTTTGGCAACACCCAAGTTTAATTTGATATTATGGTCTCGTAATACTTTCAAAACATAATTTAATTAGTTATTACTAAAAATATAATTATTTTTAGAGCAAATAAATGGTATATTTTAGCGTAAATTAATTATTTTTTTAATGTTAAAAAATCATTTAATTCGTTCATTACGTGATTTAGGAATATTCCCTTAAGCCACAGCCGTTATATGAAGGGTTAACGATGTTTATTGATGGTTCTCAAAAGTACACTTTTGAGAAGTCCCGATTTTGGCAAAAACAGGATGGCACTGTATACCTATAATAAATTAGACTTAAAATTAAAATGATTTAATCTAGTTAAATAGATTTAAAATTAATTATTTTGCAAAGTTTTTTTGTCATAAAATTCATGTGTAACATAAACGCCTACCCCTTTTATTTTAATTGGGAATACAATGATTTATTTTCAGTTGCACTTTTTAAATATGACTATTTAAAAAATAGCTTCATTTGAAGATTTTAAACATATAGAAAAATAATTCAATCAGTAAAAATATATTTCAAAAATTTAGGCTATAATGAAAGATAAGAGGTGCGTTTTAGAATGTTATTTATTGATAATAATATTTTTTAAATATTTAATTGAGCAAATCTCGCTTACTTTTTCAAAAGGTTCTATGTACATAGGAAACCCATAGCGCATTGGTTGTTTTGAAAATGCAATCTAGAAATATTCCTTATTTAAAGTTTTTTTAACTGTAAAGATTGCGGTATTTGCAAAAGCATTCGTTGAAATTTTTTACTTTTAAAAGTTTCAAATTGTATGAATTTTAGATAGAAATGGTATGGGATTATCTCTCGATTATGTATGGAGGTATCAAAAATAAAAGGGTGCACATGGTTGGTTTTTTTTCTAAAAACTTTCTTTATTTAGCAACTGTTTACCATTTCGATTACAATTCAAACAGCCAGCAACTTGTTTGAGGATTCCTAAATTCCCTGATGTACATAGTATCAATCAAGTTTGCCCTACTAAGCCTTACAAGATCCATCATTTATATCACTAACAAATGTTTAAACTAGTATCAAAATATCGTTTTACAAAGGTCCGCGATTTCCATCTAAATTCTCTAATACTCTTCTGAAATACAAATAAGCTAAGGCCGTGAAATTTGTCCACGCAAAAGGCGACATATGTACTACTAACCACATTGCTGCTTTTATGAGGTGACTATTTTCATCAAATTGCCAAAACAAAATATCATCAATCTGTCCAAATTTGATTCCGAATCTTTTTCTTAAAACTTTTATCATCCACTCACGCAATTCAGAACCTGCTGTACATGTTCGTAACCGATGAGAGTTTGTATCTATTTGTCCACATTCATCACAAATTTCACTATCAATTCTTTCAATGTTGTACTGCTTCAGTTTCCGTTTATTTGGCACTAAATCATTAATTAATAAGTACAAATTAGCTTTATCCTTGGCCAGAATAAAGGTTTGGCCCATAATTTTCCACAAAGCTCCCCAGTTGACTTGAGGAAGCTCAACTTGAACACGTGGTTTAAACGAATATTCATGAATGAAATTCCGATAAATTTGTTTTGCTGTACTTATAGTCAGACTACTACAGTTTAATTTAGCAGCTACCATAACCCACTCCTTCCCATTTCTTGTTAATTTCGATGCAAAATTTAAACCTAATAAATATTTTTCGCTAACATCAATCGGAGAAATATTTTGCTCCTTTGAATATTTTTTATAAATAATGCTTTACATTTTGATTCTGGGTCGATTAAACCCAATCCTCCTTGATCCACATCAAGATAAAGTTGTCTTTAATCAACACGAAAAATATAATTTTTCCATAAAAACATTCCAATAATTTTCTTGATCGTGGCAATGTGCTGATTTTTTGGTGGAAAGATTTGTGATAAATACCATAGCTTTGATAACACAAAAGTGTTAATGAACCAAACTTTTTCTAATAAACTCATCATTCGAAATTGTTGAGATTAATTCTGTATTGATTCATTTAGAATAATTTATATCAACGATATCCTTCCACGTGTTCTTGAAAGCAATACCTAAAAGCTTTAATTGTTCAAAAGAAAAAAAAGGTCCTCCAATGCAACTGTTGATTCTGAGAAAACAAGACTTTTTATAATTAAGTTTAACCTTCGAATATACTTAAGATGCAAAAGACTACAATTTTATTATTGAAAGAGTTGAACCAGCCTCCGGCTGAAAAACTCTATAATAAAGAATAAAAAAAAAAAAAATAAAAAAATATTATCGGCAGGGAAATCTCTGAAATAAAATTCTGTCGATTGGAGCTTGTTCAGGGAGCTTAAATTTATCACACCTTGACGAAATTGTAGCGTTAACTGACATCAACTTTCAAAATGTCGAGTTTTGTTATTTCTTCTCATGAAACTCAAATTCTAAATACTTATTCGATATAAAAAAGATATTTTTTTTGGCAATTCCGTAGTGAAACTACTTCATTTTCCTGTCATTCTTGAACGACGAAACAGCCTACTTTTCTGTACCAAAAATAATAGAATCGAATAAAAAAAGTAACCCTTTTCAAAACAAATGCTGAATAGTTGTACTTTTCAGCACTGAAATGGATGCTGAAAAGTTGAACTTGTCAGTACTTGTTAAGAAAAGTTATACTTTTTAATCAAAATTTTGATCTAAACGATTCATTGACTCAATGCATGGACATTTGTCCTATAATTCTGTTCTAAAGATTGTTTTTTGGAATTGCAAAAAACGTTGTATGGTACTCGTTGCAAAACTTGATTTTTTCATCACACGTTGTGTTTATCCAACTCGGTGAACCTCGTTGGATAAATGTACAACTCGTGCTGAAAAAATCCTCTTTTTGCAACTTATTTCATAAACTACTATTTCCAGTTCAGTATCACCTCATTCAATTTTAAATGGAATTAATAATGAACCATTATTAATTGAAAAATCATAAAGGGTCTCTCGTTAACCATCAGTTCCAACGGTCATACTGTCTACTATTGCACAATACCTAACCCGGTTCATTGCAGTGAAAGAACTGTGCTCTAATAATATTTCCTCCGTTCTCTTTTTTTCTTATTTTTATTTTTCCAGCGAAACACACCATTCTCCCGACGATGACGATGATGACCTCTGAACGATTCTACCACCCACGTGGGAGTGGGGATTTTTTTCCCTCCCAGGACACACGTTCAAACACACATACACACATTCAGTGCTTTTTTTTCTACTCGCTTCAACAGAAAACATATTCTACTCTCGTATTCTTTGGCTTTTATTCACTTGTGCTATATTGTGTGTGTGTGTGTGTGTGTGTGTGTGTTTGTTCCACATCCAAGGACTGGGTCCGGGACCGGGACCGGGACTTTGGACCAGATGGAATGGAACTTGGAAAAAGCATTTACCAAGGGCGGATTCTTTTCTTCTTCTTTTTTTCCCTCCATCATTTCTTCTCTTTATTTCACTCCGTTTTGTTCGCTGGTGTGTATTTTTTCTTTTTTTTCTGTTCTGTGACGATGATACGATTTTGTCTGCAAAGGATGCTGAATGTGGTGCCTCCTCGCCTCGTTCCATTTTACCTCACTTGCCCACTGGGTTATTCCTTTCTTCTTCCGGTTGGCAATGGGATGATGAGGATGATGGCAGTACATGGTTGATTTTTCCACGGCGAACACAGAAGAGAAAAATATGCTGTTATGTTGTTTTATTATGCTTTTTTTTGTTGCTGGGCTTCGTCGTGCTATTTTTCCGAGCTCTTTGCAGCATCAACCAGCCATCCTGCGAACAGAAGCTTTTGTGCACACTCAGCGAGGCTCCCGGGGTTATTAGAGTGAGAGAATAGCATTGAACTAGTGTTTGTTTTAGGGATGATGAATTTGTGAATATTTAGATTTCATAAGAAAAAGATTTTTTTTTTTCGAATGGTGAGTTACAATCAAAAAACCAAAACAGTGTCAAAAAGTACTACTTTTCGCAAAAAGTGTTGAAAAGTTTAACTTTTCAACACTCTAATGAAGTATTTTCCAAAAAATATAAATTTATTCTTAAACATACAGTTTATTATGCATCATATAAAAATGAATGAGTTACCCCACGATGTCTTTTATCTTCTTCTCTAACCATGTAGGGGAAATATACCCTTTTTCAGCCTATTTCTATTTTCGGCCTATCAGCACTTTGATCACGAATTACAGCTTTCATAAAGTGTTTTTGGCTGTTTCAAAGTAATAAATAGCTCAAATAAAAGTGAGCAAGCAACTCTCCATTGTTGATACATCTGAAAATGTTGATTTAATAGCGGGAAACGGCAAAAGTGATTAGAATTGGTCGAACGGCTTAGAGTGATTAGAATGGGTATATTTCCCCTATTGAATCCTCTTTTGTACAAAACATCACCATCATCAACATCCCCAGTTGAATGGTTTGGGGGTGCTGCTCTGTTCTGCTCCATTCTGTAGAATGCGCTCTCTCTATCTCTCTGTGTATGTTTTGCTTCGTTTTGTTCCCAAGGCTCCTTTCGCTGATGGTGGTTCCCCATTTTCCCACAGCCAACTTCGGTTTTTCCCCCGGCCTTCTCCCGAGAAGCAGATGGGGTGTGGGTCGTCGCGCGTGGGTTCGTTGTTGTTGATGAAGAGCAAACGAACGAACGAACCAACACGGAATGGGAAAATAAAGCAAGCTTTTCTCGTTTTCATCCTCGAACACAAAAAGATGGGATGCTGGATGGCTGATGCTGCTGCTACCGTGGGACTCCTTCTGTACAGAGGAAGCTTCAGGTCGTCCTGAAGCTCGGTGGGTGCTTTTTGGCTGGGAACCAGTTAATGGGAGCATTTCGTCCTTACGAGCTTCTTTGGTAGGGTTGATCATTAGAATTTAGTAAAAATGCATTTTTTTAATTTCCATGTACATTCATTCAGTTTAAATATTATTGAGTGTTCAATCACAATCGGTGACTTTTCACCTTGCAAATGTTTTTAAATTCATCCAATTCCAATTTTCGTTAGCAATTTTCCATCTAACTATTACACTGAAATTAAACATTAACTATTGAAACAATGCACTGTTTCTAAGAATGTTCTAACCTTCTAACCTAAATATGCAATTCAATAACGGCGACGTGAACTCCAAGTACTCAAAATACAAAATTCAATTTAAAGTACTTAGCTGGTACAAATTTTATTTAAAGTTTTTGTCTCACACCCCCAAAACTGAACTAGTGTAAAATGTATTTTAAAACAATTTTCCCTGCAAATGTTGAAACGCCCCTCCTCGAGTCGAGGGACAAAAACTTTGAAAAATATTTGCATCGGCCTTAGTTCATCATTGTTACTACATACCATTTTGGCATGATTTGGCAATTCTATAGTCTTGTGAACGTGAAAATAAATGTTTCATGTAAAGGACCCTACGCCAATCCGATTTAATCTGTAACGGGTTTAAAATTTTCCGGGAAACAGGGATTCCCGGGATATTTTTGAAATTGTCAAAGCAACATTTTATACTTAATTTGTTACGATTTGAAAGCTGGTCATAGTCTGGACTTTTTTATGTACTCTGTTGTGCTTTTTTTTTTTCTCATAAATAGGTTTCTTTTGTTTATTTATTTTTAATATGTCTAGAAAAGCTTTAAAAAATGATGGCTTTGATGATAACAAAAAATAAAAAATAAACTGATACAAAGAAAAAGACAGTAAATCTTAAATTTTTGTTGTTTTGAATAACACATATATTTCATATTATCTTTCCACTTAATTTAAGTCACTATCGCCAACTGAGGCAAATCAAGACTAAAGTCTGATAAGGGGCAGTTGATTTTACAGCATTGAATTTGATAATCAGATGTAATATTTCTGTTCCTGTTTTAACCAAAACTAATCAAACATATAAAAACAGTGTGCAAAAAACCAAAAATATGGACAGCCCAATTCGTTACATTCGTCCTGATTTGCTCCCGATGCCTGTAACTAAGGAAAAGCAAAAAAAAAATCGAATGAGAAAAAAATGTACGTAAACGTCCTGCTATGTAAACCTCTTAAAATATATAAAAAAATCAAAGAAAATATTAAAAGAGTAAGGCATTTTGCAGATTTTTTCGTTAAAATATCAACATTTTTCTTTATAGCCAAATTATTTTAAATCTTTTCTTAGTATTAAAAAAATCAAAAATCATTTCTTAGTATTCAACTGAATTTCCAGACAAAAATATCAATTTCAAAAAAAAGAGACAAATTACAAATATCCCAGAATTTGGCAATTCCCAGTTTTGGAAAATTCTCACACTTTTTTTCGGGAAATCCCGTGATGGACGCACTAGTTACATTCTATAGAAATAATCCTTTTTTTTCAAATATGTTTTCCTTTTAAATTTTTAAGGCAGCTTTTAAACTAAAGAGAAGTATGAAAAAAAATCATGAGGTTGAAATTAAAAAAGAAATACATGATATTTAAAAACAATATTTAAACTAATTCTATAACATTTTCAAAAACAAATTTGAATTGATAACCACTCTGGCGAAAGTCGAGGGGGGAGCAAACAAATAAAAAATATACACAAATTTAAATTACAAGCCATAGTTATAACATTTGAGTGAAAAAAATGTTTTAAAATGCATTTTACATCTGCCCAGATATTTTTCAATCTTTAGTTTTCAAAATATCAAAGTTTTGGCGGATTTTTTTTGTCTAAAAAAAACTTTCTGCGGTACTGCAAATATGCTAAATATGATTTCAAACGCAGGAAAATGCACTACAAATTATTTCCAATTCATTAGACTTCTTTTTTCATAAAAATTTCGAAGCATTTTGAAAAAATATTTTTTTGCCCACTGATTTTTCGGACTGGGGGCATATACTTCAAAAATTATTTGCAACGGCCTTATTGGCAATTTGGGAGAAGCTAGGAAAAAGTATATGTTGATTTTTTTCCCATTTCCTTTTTAGACTTTGAAAATCGGACAAATATTTGCCTAGATGAAGCATTGCAAATAAATGTAATTTAGAATATTTAAAGTGTTTTTTCTTCAATTTATTCTTGATTTTCAACTAATGAAAGTATTTTTAAAAATATCATACTCAATCCTGATTTTAAAATCATAAAAAAGTATTGGAATATTTGAAAGTTTCATTGAGATTCATTTTTCAACATAGAAAATCGGACAAATAGTTGAAAAATAGAGGCCAACTGGAAAACACTTTCAATTTGCTCAATTTTGATTCTAAGCAATGTTTTATCTCTGCAAATAACTGTTTGATTCTAAGTCATAAAGGAAATTGTAGAGAATTTTCTTAGTTTTTTGAAAAAATATCAACACTTATTCCTGAACTTTTTCCATAAAATTCGCTTAATTTTTGGAAAATATATTTATAAATATATAGATTTTATCAGAAAATCTCTTCCGGATACCACTTGTATGGACAACTGCAAAAATGAAAGGAAACTAGTACCTTTGGAATTTTAGACCTAGATTGAAAAAATCTCCTTTTTGAAGTTTCCGAAAAAATATGATCTTTCTCTTTAAAAACCTTTTCACTGCCCATGTTCGCATAAATGTCCCATATGCAAAAAGAGCAAGTTGAGAAAAACGCAAGGCAAGTTTGTCCCACACAAAAGGCTACGTGTTAAGTTTTCACGAAAAAACTGGATTTCCTCCTGATTTCTAGAACAAAGTACTGGATGTTATAGGCTTTTCTGAAAGATCACACGATTTTGAACAAAACTGCATCAATAACTCAAAAACGATGAAAATTCATATGGGACATTTATGCGATCAGGGGCAGTTCAGGCATTGTGAAAAAAACATAGAATCATATTGACCCAAAAATATATTTTAATTTTCGTATGGTCCTTAAAATCATGTTTCCATCATTATCTAATTTTTTTTTTTCAAAATTCAGGCATGAAACGATTAAATAATTGGCAACTCTGCAAAAAAAAATCTGATTTTTTTTTTGGTTATCTATAACTTTTAAAAATGATACTTTTTATTACTAGGCAACCCTAGTTCCCTTCAGAACCACCAGCTTTTATTGTGTATAGTATTCTGTGTGTGTGCATGTGAGTGTGTGCATTGTGTATTGAGAGAGGGTACATGATCTTGTTTTTCTTTTCTTGTTGCGCTCGCTCGCATCGTCATCATCGTCGTGGTTGTATGCTTCTGCTCAACTCTATTCTCATCCCTGCAAACTGTCCTCAAGGTGGTGGTGGAGAGGGGTGGTAAACAGTGGCAGCACTGTACCATGAATAAATACACATGGAAATCTTCCTCCGTCATTCCGAGGGGGGAGGGGGTGGAAAACCCTGAACGAGAGCGAACGATGTGTGCGAGCGAGAAAGAGAGTCTGTGTTTTGCACCAGAAGAGATAAGGAGAGATGGGGTGGGGGGAGCGTTTATTTCCATTACAATTCAATGTACAACAGAGAGCCTCTGTTCGCGAGCAGAAGAACACTGAGCTCGAGCGAAAGAGCTCCGAAGCTCTGAATGGGATGCTGCTGTGTGCTCTGTTCTGTTTTGTGCTGTGCTGTTGTGTGTGAGTTGAATGTGTGTTGTATACAATACCATCCAAGCCCAGCCATACAACGTTGAAAGGACGAAAA
Source organism: Culex quinquefasciatus (assembly GCF_015732765.1). Lineage (NCBI taxonomy): Eukaryota > Metazoa > Arthropoda > Insecta > Diptera > Culicidae > Culex > Culex quinquefasciatus. The sequence continues at coordinate 224,415,922 of NC_051862.1, read as the reverse complement.
GGAATGAATCCTCTGACTGTGCCATGGGACATGGTGCCATCAGCATTGGCGTGGAGGTAGTTTTTTTATTTATCATGAAATTTTAGAATTATTAGAGTCAATTCTTAAGCATCTCATCCAGCAATCAAAATTTAAAACATAGAATTAATGTTTTAAAATATAAAATAAAATTTGCAACTTATGCTTCTGGCATTACTAAAGTTGTTCTAATCTAATTTTTTTTTAATTATAATGCCTCAAACTGTCATAAGTTTGTATTTGGAAAAATGTTTAATTTCGAAAAATCAAATTTTTAAAATATCACTAAAACTCCCCTATTTTTCCCCTACGCCCATGCTTTCTTTGTAAATGGAAAGAGAATGACGACAAGGACGACGACGACGGGTGGAAAATGCTTTTCAATAGAGTGTTCTACTCCCACCAAACCCCACCCCACTTCACCCACCCACTCCCATCATCAACAGAAGAACACACAAACAGCGAGCGAGCGAGAGAGAGAAAGAGAAAGAGAAAAGGACCAAAATCAATATTTTTCCTTTATCCAGCTCAGTTGTTTTGTGTTGTTGTTGTTGCTTTTGTTGGATGGCGCGCCAAGAAAATTTGCTGCTGTTTTTCCAACGTAACATCCAAGGAGGCTGTGGGTGGGGGTGGGGTGGTCTCTCTCAAAAGGACTTTGATCTTTTGTTCTCCAGACAGTCGCCAGACAATGGAGGGTGTGTGTTTGTGTGTGCGTTATTGTGTTTATACCGGCGAAAAGTATTTTTAAGAACTTTGAACTTTGTTTGGGTTGGTTAGGGAAGGAAAGTGGAAGGAGGGATAAAATAGCAACACAGAAGATAATTAACCTGGGATGGGACAATATTTGGTATTCAAAGCGTGTTTCCCAGGATTCATTTGCGAGAATTTTCGGAGGAAAACCCTCGCATGTATCCTTTTTCGGGATGTTTGCCTTTGATACCGAAACTATTGATTTTCCAGACTACAAAACTTTGTGTGTAAGAGACGAGCATCGTCGTCGTCGTCGTCCGCATGTAATCGTTTTGGGCGTGGTTGTTCCCGGAGAGTTGCTTGCACAATTGCTTGTGCAGAATGACGACACTATACTCACATATACAACGTTTCAGCCGTTTGTGGGAAAAGAGGAAAATCTGCTGGAATTTCCCTTCTCAACACGGTAAATGGTGCGCTGCTGCTGCTGTTGGCTGCCACTTTATGTATCCAAGTTATGAAAATTGCATTGCCCTTGTTAGCATAGTTTGTTCGCTTTTTCGAGATTACTTCCCGAAACTATCACGTTCTGCCACAGCAGCTTTAGTCTGCATTATGGAAGGGGGGGATTTTTGAGGGGATCCATTACCGAACGGTATTACAAAAGTTATGCGCAGAGTTATGCGTGAAATGATTGGATGATTGTGTTGAAATAAACTTTATTTCATGCTCAAAACATGTAATTTTAATTAGATCCATTATTACACTAATTTTATTGCAAGCGAAATGGTTTAAAAATAAAGGAGGTTTTTTCCCTCGCATTGGATCAAAAGGATTGGGCTAGTGATATTTATATTGTTACTTCTCATTTTATTTTATTATAATTCAAAATACTAAATATCCTTGAAAACATCATTTACTTTACTGTTGTCTTAATTGATGATTTTGATTCAGTTTTCATTCTGCAATTTTGCGATATATTGTTTTCATAATATCTTTTGAGATTTATTTGCTAGAAATGAAGATTTTTGAAAACAAGAAAAAACATAGCAGTATTGTCGTCTAAGAAACCATATAAAATATTAGCCAAATGCTCTTCTTATGTGAAATGTGTTGGTATATCATAAAATTGCTGTAATGTTGTATTTAAAATTACTTACTTACTTTACTTTTACTGCTCGTACAACCTCCGGGTCATGAGCTGTCTCCAGATGCGCTGCCACTGAACTCGGTCTTGGGCTGCTACTCTCCAATTCCGACTCGGAACTCCCACACTTCTCAGATCTTCCTCCACTTGGTCTAACCACCTCGCACGTTGCACCCCCCTCCGCCGCGTTCCAACCGGCTCCGAATTAAACACCAACTTCACCGGATTGGTAGTCTGGTTTGGTTGGCGCGCATCCAGCGCGTCCGGCATTCTTGCGACGTGTCCGGCCCACCGGATTCGGCCAGCCTTGGCGACCTTCCGAATACTTGGCTTGCCGTAGAGTTGCGCTAGCTCGTGGTTCATCCTTCTCCTCCATACGGTGTTCTCACGTACGCCGCCAAAGATCGTCCTAAGCACTCGTCGCTCGAAAACTTCAAGCGCTTGCAGGTCCTCCTCGAGCATCGTCCACGTCTCGTGCCCGTAGAGGACGACGGGTCTTATCAGCGTTTCGTACATGGTACACTTTGTACGCCGGGAAAGGTGACCAGACCGTAAGGTCTTGTGGAGTCCGTAGTAGGCACGACTACCGGTGATGATGCGCCTCCGAATTTCTCTGCTGCAGTTGTTGTCCGACGTAACCAACGATCCGAGGTACACAAACTCCTCCACAACCTCAAACTCATCGCCGTCGATCGTCACGCTCGGTCCTATGCGAGCCCTAAGGGACTCGGTTCCTCCTGCCAGCAGATACTTCGTCTTCGCAACATTCACCTTCAATCCAACCTTATCCGCTTCCCGCTTCAATTCGGTGTACCGCCTGGCCACATCCTCGAACGTTCTGCCGAAAATGTCCATGTCGTCGGCATAGCAGATGAATTGGTTGGACCGGTTGATGATCGTGCCCCGCATGTTGAAGCCCGCCCGCCTCATCACACCTTCAAGCCCAATGTTGAAACAGAGGCCGGAGATACCGTCGCCTTGTCGCAGTCCCTTGCGCGATTCGATCGGGTCGGACATCGCTCCCGAAATCTTCACGCTGCACCGTGCCCCGTCCATCGTCGATTTCACCAGTCTGATCAGCTTCCCGGGAAAGCCGTTCTCGTACATGATCTTCCATAGCTCTTCGCGATCGACCGAGTCGTACGCGGCTTTGAAATCGATGAACAGGTGGTGCGTCGGGATCTGGTACTCGCGACATTTTTGGAGGATTTGGCGTAGCAAAAAGATTTGGTCCGTCGTCGATTTCCCCTCCACAAAACCGGCTTGGTACGTCCCTACGAAATCCTTTGCTCGCTCCGACAGACGACAGAAAATGATCTGAGACAGCACTTTGTAGGCCGCGTTGAGAATAGTGATGGCTCGATAGTTCTCACATTCCAACTTGTCCCCCTTCTTGTAAATCGGGCATATTACTCCCTCTTTCCACTCCTCCGGTAGCTGTTCTGTGTCCCAGACCTTGACTATCAGCCGGTGTAGACAGGCCGCCAGCTTGTCCGGGCCCATCTTGATGAGTTCAGCACTGATACCATCCTTACCCGCTGCTTTGTTGTTCTTCAGCTTCTTGATGGCATCCTTAACTTCCCTCATCGTGGGTGCTGGCTCGTCCTCGCCGTCCACCATACCGCTGACGTCGTTTCCCCCGTCGCCCTGGTACTCCGCCTCTGGGCCGTTCAGGTGCTCGTCGAAGTGCTGCTTTCACTTTTCGATCACCTCACGCTCGTCCGTCAAGATGCCTCCGTCCTTATCCCGGCACATTTCGGCTCGCGGCATGAAGCCAGTCCGGGATTGGCTAAGTTTCTTGTAGAACTTACGCGTTTCGTTGGAGCGATACAGCTGTATTTAAAATTAGAATTTCTAATTTTCAAATTCTGCAAGTTTCGTGGAAGTTCTTCTTTTTCTTAGATTTTGGTTAACCTAGCTAACCCAGCAATTAAATAATGAGTTTTATTTAAAATTGAGCTAGAACAACAAAATAATCGTAAAAAAGGAAAACTCGCGAGTGTTAGCGACAAGAGTAAGAACGCGAGCGAAAAGTAGAGAGAGAGGAGAGGTAAGGACTACATGCTCTCTCTTTATCGCTCGCGAGTGAGCAAAGCTTTCCTTCTTCTTCCTCGGATTTCAACACAGGTTTTTTTATCAACAAAAAATATTAAAGATCAAATTTTATTTTCAAAGTTTTGAGAAATTTTTGATTTAAGGGCATACGTAACCAAGGAAGTTGTTGTCTTCTTATTCCAAAATTGTTGAACTTACGGACCCAATACTGAAATAGTTTGATTGTAAAAATTTACAAATTTTGATGTAAATCTTTATGGAAATAATAGCTTAGGGGATGAATAAAAAATTATATCGATAGTTCCCGTAGTTTTGAAGATACTAAAATGTCTGTAACAAAAATCTGGGTGTAACAGCTCTGGTTGATATGCACCGTTAATGACAAAATTATATTTCATTTAAATTTATCATTGTTCATGTATTCAAATCTTAGCCTAAAAATGACAAAAAGTTAAAATGCATTTTGTTTGTAAAATATACTATTCCGAAAATTTTCATGGCAAAATTCATTCAAATTATACAAGAATCAAATAAAAAAATAAGCTCATTGCTTGGAGCGCAATCATTTTAAAAATATATATTTTTAAACCAAAAAACTATTTAACTTACCAAAATCTTAAAATTTGGTGATGATATGCTCTCTTCTACCATGAATAGTCATGCAAAACAATCCTAAAATAATATTAAATACCATATGACCCATCGGAATCGGTTCCACCGATCTCCGGTGGCCACATCCGGAACCGCATTAGGAAACAGCGTAAAGTAGTCATGCGACGTATCAAACTTCTTGATTTTGGATGGAGAGTATCCTTAAAATGTATTTTTGCCTCCGGTGACCGGTTACCAGGTTCTCCGGTGGCCACATCCGAAGATCATATTTGACAAATTCCTGAAACCACTCTTGCAACATATCAAACTTCATGTTTTAAAAGAGGAGTGTATAACTCATGTCCCCATCCAAAATCAAGAAGTTTGATACGTCGCATGACTAGTTAACACTGTTTCCTAATGCGGCTCCGGATGTGGCCGGAGATCGGTGGAACCGGTTCCGATGGGTCATATGGTATTTAAAATTATTTTAGGATTGTTTGCATGACTATTCATGGTAGAAAGAAGCTTATCAGTTCACAATTGGATAAATCTGACACTTTTTCCAAAAATCCGGATCTTCCGGTAGCCTGTACTCCGGCCACCGGTCCGTGAAGTGCGATTTTTCATCGGATTGATGTTCCTGGTGCAAAAACGAAACTTTTGGTGTATAGCAATCGATGGTTTGCGCGAAATCATGTTGCGGTAATTTTTTGAGCCCTTTTTCCCACTGTGCACTGGGTTACGTGTTATGACTTCATGAAGTTTGCTTGCATAGAGAATAATTCTTTACGTTTATGCGTATTGACTTTTCTTTGTATTTTGTAATCACCAAAAGTTGAATTCCCAAGATACGTTAATTTTAATTTAAGATTTGTTTTGATATGTTTAAAGGGAATAAAAAGGGTATCTTTTACGCTAGAGTTGTAGAGTTGAAGTCTGGTACAGCAGTTATGATTTTTGAAAAAAAAAAACTGTAGAAAAATAGTAGTTTATTCAATAATTTGCAAAAAGAGGATTTTTTCAGCACGAGTCGTACATTTATCCAACGAGGTTCACCGAGTTACAACGTTTTTTTGCAATTCCGAAAAACACCCTTTGAACAGAATCATAGGACAAATGTCCATGCATTGAGTCTATTAAACGTTTAAATCAAAACAAAGTTGAAAAGAATAACCTATCCAAACAAGTGCTGAAAAGTTCAACTTTTCAGCATCCATTTGAGTGCTGAAAAGTAGAACTTTTAAGCATTTGTTTTATAAAGAGTTACTATTCGATTCTGTTAGTTTTGGTACCGAAAAGTAGGCTGTTTCGTCATTCAAGAATGACAGGAAAAGTAAATAGCTGGGTGCAGAATAGTTGTCCGCAAAGCGGCCTCAATTTAGAACTGTCAAAGCGGAACCAATTTACTGTTCGCAAAATAATACCAAGAAGTGGCAAGTATTGTGATCGATCTATAATTTATTTGTCAGGAATTAAAAATATCGATGGCGTCGAGCTATTAAGGTATTCGAAGTCAAAACATCTTAAGAAGAGGGTTGAAATCGAGATTGGCATGATTCGTTGCTAACATTTCAAAATCGCTATGTCTCTCGCAAAACCTATGACGCTTTTTAAAATGTTAGCGACGAATTATCAATATCAATGAATGGTACCTGCCAAATAATATTGGTTAATCTTACTCTGATATTATCACTGCACATCAAAGATACATAATCTCGGAACTTCCATTCGTTTGCTCTTCTGATTCATGAAATTCCACCCACTTTTTACACATTTTTTTATCACGTGGAAAACAAAAAGGCCTCTTTTGGCCTCCCATCGTTTAGTATACGAAGAAAAAGGGGAATGCACTTAATTTTTCATCGAAAACATCAACATCAACAGATCCAAAATGTTTCAAAACAATTCACTTCAGCAGCAAAAAATATGTCACGCTTGAGCTTGAACATCATGGCCTTCTACTTTGTTTATGTTTACAGCTGTAGTGCTGTTGTGTTAGTGGGGAGCAGTGGGGAGCTTTCGAAAATCACGATACGCATTCTGTCTTTTCAGCACCCAGGTAAATAGTTTCACGACGGAATTGCATTTTTTTTTTAGATGCGAAATCAAATTTTCAATTGAAAACGATTTCATAAATTGCTCGTTTTCATGTTATAGGCAATTTGAGGCGTATTTAATTTTTTCGTTTCATTTAAAAATCAAACAGTTGGGAAAATTTATTTTTTGCAATTCCGTCGTGAAACTACTTACTTTTCCTGTCATTCTTGAACGACGAAATAGCCTACTTTTCTGTACCAAAAATAACGGAATCGAATAGCAACACTTTTCAAAATAAATGCTGAAAAGTTCTACTTTTCAGCACTGAAATGGGTGCTGAAAAGTTCTACTTTTCAGCACTGAAATGGGTGCTGAAAAGTTGAACTTTTCAGCACTTGTTTTGAAAAGTAACACTTTTCAACATTTTTTTTTGATTTAAATGATTTATTGACAATATACATGAAAATTTGACTTAAAATTTCACTCAATGGGTGTTTTTCGGAATTGCAAAAAATGTTGTATGGAACTCGTTGCAAAACTTGATTTTTTCAGCACTCTTCGTATTTATTCAACTCGGTGAACCTCGTTGGATAAATGTACGACTCGTGCTGAAAAAATCCTCTTTTTGCAACTTGTTGCATAAACTACTATTTTTGTTACTCCGTTATTCAAACTACTGGTTGCTGAGAAACTGAATTTAAAAATTCTGTGAAAAATACAAGAAACAATATGTTTTCTCAGTGTCATGTAACTAGCCTTCATTTTTCAACTCGCGATTTTAACTGTTCAAAATATTTTTTTTAAATATCAGTCCTTTCTTTGAAAAATTTCTAAATTAAAAAATCCAGCCCAACGTTTGAAAGTGATGTTGTCCTTTCAGAAAGTTATTCTTGATTCTAACATTTCAAAATGATTGTTGAAACACTTCACTTCTTTTGTTTTAAGTATTTCTTGGTTCATCTTTAATTTTTCTAATTTGCATTTATCTTGTTTAATTTATGTTTGGCTTACTTTACCACCTCCTATCATTACCTTTTGCCTATCTAGTTTTATCGTATTTTTACTGTAATGTTTTAAGTTGTTGCTTGTTTTTCACATTTTGTGATACCATTATCATTTAAATTGTAAAATAGGGCTTAGAGGCATAGTCTGGTACACTAAAAAAATACTGCATACTTATTTACATAATATAGAGGAAATGTTAGTAAGAAACACAGCCAAAGTTGACCCCAAAAAAAGGATATGTTTAAAAACATTGGCAAAGTCACATTAAACTAGTCACACTTCTAACCCTAGACTTTTCTTAAAATTTAAGAGTTCTTCTTTTTAATGCTTTTCAAGATCATAAAGTTGGTTGTATAATGAATTTTTGGAGATATTTTAGATCAAAGCCCGCCTAGAGGCTGACTTACTTTTATCGACTTTTACAGAAGTACTATTAACGATTTGATAAGGAAAATGAAATTTAAGTGTATGATTATTGATTCAATAGAACTTCACAAAACTTATTGTTCGACTAACCAATATAAACCAATATTTTCATAAATTTAAAAAATGCATGATGGTATGATCAAAAAGTTCAATTCATTTCAAATTTTAAAATATTGAGTGTTTCAATTGAACATTATTTTAAGTTTATTTTTGATTTTTGAAACTATTATTTTTATTCCATTTGAAGAAATACCAAAAAAAAACAATTTCTAATGAATACCCTTATAGCACGGACAATCTCATAGCGTTTACGCAGCTATTTAATTTACTAAAAAAATAGGTTTATTGTAAAATATATGGGTAATTCTCCGCCAACTCACACAGCAGTTGCCCCGACCCCTCTTCGATTTGCGTGAAACTTTGTCCTAAGGGGTAACTTTTGTCCCTGATCACGAATCCGAGGTCCGTTTTTTGATATCTCGTGACGGAGGGGCGGTACGACCCCTTGCATTTTTGAACATGTGAAAAAGAGGTGTTTTTCAATAATTTGCAGCCTGAAACGGTGATGAGATAGAAATTTGGTGTCAAAGGGACTTTTATGTAAAATTAGACGCCCGATTTGATGGCGTACTCAGAATTCGAATAAACGTATTTTCATCGAAAAAAAAAAAAAGTTTTAAAATTCTCCCATTTTCCGTTACTCGACTGTAAAATTTTTGGAACATGTCATTTTATGGGAAATTTAATGTACTTTTCGAATCTACATTGTCCCAAAGGGTCATTTTTCATTTAGAACAAAATTTTTCATTTTAAAATTTCATGTTTTTCTAACTTTGCAGGGTTATTTTTAGAGTGTAACAATGTTCTACAAAGTTGTAGAGCAGACAATTACAAAAATTTTGATATACAGACATAAGGGGTTTGCTTATAAACATCACGAGTTATCGCGATTTTACGAAAAAAAGTTTTGAAAAAGTTGGTCGTCATCGATCATGGCCATTCATGGTCACCCGCGACAGACACGGACGACGAAACAAAGAGAAACGCAAAAGTAACTTTTTCAAAACTTTTTTCGTAAAATCGCGATAACTCGTGATGTTTATAAGCAAACCCCTTATGTCTATATATCAAATTTTTGTAATTGTCTGCTCTACAACTTTGTAGAACATTGTTACACTCTAAAAATAACCCTGCAAAGTTAGAAAAACACGAAATTTTAAAATGAAAAATTTTGTTCTAAATGAAAAATGACCCTTCTGGGACAATGTAGATTCGAAAAGTACATTAAATTTCCCATAAAATGACATGTTCCAAAATTTTTTACAGTCGAGTAACGGAAAATGGGAGAATTTTTAAAACTTTTTTAGTGTTTTTTTCGATGAAAAATACGTTTATTCGGAATTCTGAGTACGCCATCAAATCGGGCGTCTAATTTTACACAAAAGTCCCTTTGACACCAAATTTCTATCTCATCACCGTTTCAGGCTGCAAATTGTTGAAAAACACCTCTTTTTTCGCATGTTCAAAAATGGAAGGGGTCGTACCGCCCCTCCGTCACGAGATATCAAAAAACGGACCTCGGATTCGTGATCAGGGACAAAAGTTACCCCTTAGGACAAAGTTTCACGCAAATCGAAGAGGGGTCGGGGCAACTTTTCCCGATTTCGTGTGAGTTGGTAGAGAATTACCCATATTGTATATAATGTTCTTCTATGCTAACCCCATCTTACCGAACCTGCACACTATCATTCCCCCCTTTTCACCTTCGCCTCAAGAGCATTGTGCAAACATGAATGAGCGCCTCCATTTCCCGGGTGAAAAAGCTCCAAAACTACGACATCGTTAGATGTTTTCGCGTCAAGCAGTTTGGGTTTGGGTTGCTGCGACGACGACTTTGTGCAAACAATACCGCCAAATACAGCCAGCGCAGAACGCAGAGCTTTTGCATGGCACACCAAGATTGAGAGATCGTTGAGCTTCTATTCACCACTTCTTCCTGTATGTGTTCACGTAAGCTGTGTTGTCAGTGTGTGTGTGTGAGGAAGGAAAATTGCATGAACCTGGAGCCTGAATGTATGCATGTAAGATTAACATCCGTAGAAATGGGAAAACTGCATATTGAAAAGTTTCTTCCCAGGGGGGTTCTTTTGCAAGGAATTGTACATAGGAAGAAAAGCATTTGAAACGACGAGAATGCAAATTCAAATACGAGCGTTTCTTTTTGGTCGTCGTCGTTGTCGTAGTTATCGTTGGTGGCTTCTTTTCTTTCGTTTCCATACAAATGCTGGGCGAGGAAGACGAGCTTGCTTGAATAAGAAGTTTTCCCTGTTCGTTGACGGCGGAAATATTAAAATGAAGTTTGCTTCCGTACTCGAGAGGACACGTGGAGAGCAGGAGAGAGGAGCTTGATAGTTGGTTCGTGTTTGTGTGGGAAAATGAAAAACTTTTTAATATTTGTACAAGCTACTAACTTGTGCGATTGGTTTCTTGTAAGAGGGTGTTTGAAACGAGGTTAAGCTGTGTCAGCGACATTGTTGGACTACAGAGTAATATTGGAAAAAGTTTGTAAAATCACTAGAAACTACTTTGTAAAAAAACATTTCATCGTTATTATAGAGACACTTATAATACAAAGAAGCTAATCCAAGTGAAACATTGTAACAAGCTCGGTTGATCTCCAGCCAGGTTGTCATATCTCTGGTGTGTGTTTTGCAGATCTCATTCATATGTTGCGATTTGGAGGATGTTTTCAATCTTCGTCAAACCGACTGTCCATCCAGTAACGTGGCACGACTGCTCGCTGGTCAACCCCAGGTTCATTCACAGAAATATATACATACATACATTTAAAAGTAGTCACACTCACTCTCTCACGCATGCACGCACATGTGCCGCCGTTGCTAGATCGACCTAATTTCCGCCAGAATTTTGATTAATCGAATTGGTCACGCCGCATGACGTCTAAACGCTTTAATAATCCAAATTGCGCTGATTGCAATTTATTCCCGCGTAAGCATAACATCATCTCTCGGCGAGTGCATCTCCTCTGACCATCTTTTGCTGATGCTGGATGCTGCGACGGTCCATTCGGTGTTGCGTGTTGGTCTTCTCGAGACGCATGTTCATTCAACATTCGTCGCCAAGACTCTTCGGGTCTCCTCTCTGAAGACGACGACGACGACGGTGTATAGTTCACAGTCCGCTTGAACCGGAAATGTCATTTAATTATCTATGTATAACACGGCGGTGGTGATGCTTCTTTTTGCACTTGTTTCTAAAAGCCAAGAGGGTAACTTTTACTTTCACTCGCATGCAGTTGCAGTTGGGGCAGATTTGCGTTATGCGTGTGCTGTTCATAACGGGCTTAGTATCTCGTGTGATGCTGCGTGTTGTTAGTTTTCCAAAAAATACAAGAAGACGAGACAAGAAATTGAAAAACACTGCAACTACTGCGCGTAACATGAACGCAGGCAAAAGTGCAACGACGTCGTTGTGGTTAGTGTAAGGATTGTATGCATTAGAAAGATATTAAATTTCATTCATTTCATTCATTTCATTCATTTCATTCATTTCATTCATTTCATTCATTTCATTCATTTCATTCATTTCATTCATTTCATTCATTTCATTCATTTCATTCATTTCATTCATTTCATTCATTTCATTCATTTCATTCATTTCATTCATTTCATTCATTTCATTCATTTCATTCATTTCATTCATTTCATTCATTTCATTCATTTCATTCATTTCATTCATTTCATTCATTTCATTCATTTCATTCATTTCATTCATTTCATTCATTTCATTCATTTCATTCATTTCATTCATTTCATTCATTTCATTCATTTCATTCATTTCATTCATTTCATTCATTTCATTCATTTCATTCATTTCATTCATTTCATTCATTTCATTCATTTCATTCATTTCATTCATTTCATTCATTTCATTCATTTCATTCATTTCATTCATTTCATTCATTTCATTCATTTCATTCATTTCATTCATTTCATTCATTTCATTCATTTCATTCATTTCATTCATTTCATTCATTTCATTCATTTCATTCATTTCATTCATTTCATTCATTTCATTCATTTCATTCATTTCATTCATTTCATTCATTTCATTCATTTCATTCATTTCATTCATTTCATTCATTTCATTCATTTCATTCATTTCATTTAAAATTTTGTGATCAATTCAACATCAACAATTTCATAATTTTCAAACTTGGTCGAAAATATAAAATGAAGAAAATTATCTAGACTTTTTCAAAAGTATGCATAAAATTGAAAAAAAAAATAATATTTCATTCATTTTATTTTTTAGAGATATAGTTCTTTGGATTTTCGTAAATTATTTCGCGATTTTCAGTTTTTTTATTTGTATGAAACTTTTGTTAATTTGTTTGATCTCTTAAAAAATAATTCCAAAATTTATAATTTGGTCTAAAATGTCAATTTTAGACCAAATTGCTTAATTTTTATATTGTAAAGGAATTGTTATTCCATTCAGTCATTAATTTTTTGAAGGTTTTCTTGAATAATTTCGCGATTTTTTGATTATTTTTATTTGGATGGAACTTTTCTGATTTTTTTTTATAATACAAAAAAATCTGATTGTTTTAAAAGATGTAGACCTTTTCAAAAGTTTTGCTTGATTTAAAAACTGTAAAATTCTTTTTATTTCATTCATGTTTTTTGTTTGGAAATGTACTTGAGTAATTTTGTAGATTGTCTTAAATTATTTCGCGACTTTTAGATGTATTTTTTTAATTTGGAAGAATTTTTGGAGTAAATTTTTGATCTTTTCATAAAAATATTTTAAAAGTTTTAAAATTTCGTCTTAAATATGAAATGTTATGTTATGTTTAAATTGTTTTTTTAAGTTTCACAAACGTTTAATTTTTTAACCATGAAAATCGATCAAATAGTTTCGAGATATTGTCAGTTGAAAATCAAAGGCTTATTAGGTGCAACCTATGAAAAAAAATTACCCGATTCGAATTCTTTGTGATGCTCCAATAGAGGAGAAAAGCAACTCGCGACAAAATTTTGAGGCTAGGAATTTTGACAGGTATAATTTTCATAAAGAATTCGCCTCCTTTTCTCTCCCACAGAAAATTTAGGACAGTGTAGCTGTCAATCGGTTAAAGTCACACACAAAATGAACTTTGAGTGATTTGAGTTAATTTCTGACGTAACGATTTTTTCCTCTATTTACAAATTTCAAAGTCTCTAGAGAACAACTCATTTCTGAAATCGAAATATGTTTTGATAACGAATTTTTGAAGATAAAAAAATCTCTATCAACTTTTTAAAAGGCAATCACCTTAAACAAAATCGCAGCATGCCACGCCGCATATCACCCCTCGCGAAGCAAAGCAGTCGTCAGTGCAGACTTGACAAATCTCATCGCGCTAATTTTTCAACAGAACATGAACGAACGAACGAACTCCTCTCCACGATCCACGGTTGGTCGTGCAAAATCGAAAAACAGCCAAAACAAACGGTCAACGCGTGAAACCAGTTTTCGCGCTAGACTGGCTGGCTGTCCACGATTGATGATATAGTGCAGCAGCAGCAGCCTTTTGGAGAGATGCGTGTTGCAGTTTTCATTCACCACAAACTGAAGTTGGTTGGTCGAGGGGGTGTGGGGGAAAAGGGAGGGAGGGTGCATGCCACAATTGCCACTCCTCTTGAGATGCTGGACTTGTTGGCCCCGTGCAAGATGCTTTTAATTGGATCAATTTCTAAATATACTATCACACCTGTTTTCCGTTTTGTTCTTTTCTCGCGACAAATTTTGCTGCTTTTGCCATATATTTTCATATGTTAGTCCCCCTTCTTCGCATCGCCCTTTCCTCCCCTTAACGAACATGAAAATCGCGGATTATCTCATCGCAGAGCTCGCAAGTGAGAGTGAGGAGCAGGAAGTCGAACGCAAATATTTTTAATCACTCGCGCAGGGAATGATGAACGGTCGTTACATGCAAAATAATTCAAAGGAAAACGGTGAGGTGAGCAGTTTCCGAGCAGCGCTCAGTAGGCCGCGACTTGGAGTGGCTTGGCTCTGCCTCAAGGGGAAGTGACAGATTTTGGTGGTCGCAACAGATCTAGTGAGCACTGAAACTGCGTGAATGGGAAATCAAATGGAGCATAACGATCACGGTTTGGGGGAAAAAAGTGCCGTTTGTTACGCATCGTTGGAAGAGTCATACCTAGTAGGCTGGATGGAGGGGCATGGTGATTTTCTACAAAAATCTATTTTTTTTAAATTAAAAAAAAATACCTAATCAAAAAGTAATTTACGCAATTCCTAGCTTAAATGCAATAAACAAATGCGTCTAATTTGCCCCAATCGATCAACCGGTTTCAGATTCAATCCCACAACGGTTTCCCGCGATTCTTCTCAATCTTCGCGGCATGATCCACACATGATTAAGTGCACCGACCGTTTTCCAATGAAGACGAAACAAATAAATCTCGACCGGTTCCAATCGAAGACGAGAGCGGCAACAAAACAAAACCGCACAAGTGCCACGCAAGTACGGTTCTTAAACACCCTTTCACCTTAACTACGACTAGATGAACCAGGAAGCTGCGCGCCGAGATCATCGCTTCGCGGAATATTGAAAAGCCATAGACACGGCCCGAGTCTGCTCAGAGCGCTCGAGGTGAGACTTCAAAAACCACCACCACCAGCTACGTCTGTCTTTACCGCCAAACGCAGCAGAAATAAACTTAATTTATTGTTATAATCAATCTACTTAAGTAAATATATTTACCGCCAAGTGAAGGCAGTTGGGGAGAACAAAAAAGTAAGACAAGACTCGAGCTTAGACAACAGACAGTTCAGAAGTGTAAAAGAGAAGATCACATACACTCTCACTCTTACACGCGATATAGTGGACTACTTGGATCGAGAGGTTTGAGCAAGTGCGAGGCCCGCTCACTTTGATGGGTCGATCGCGGCAGCACCGTTCATCGTTCAAAGAGAACAATAAATTTTGTCGTCGTTTTATTTTGTGAACGTTTTCCGCAACAACGTTTCAGAAGAAAGTGTGCAAAACGATCGGATGATGGATCGTGGCTTTCATCTTTGTGCCTCTCCAAAGAAAACACATTGATGGAGACGCACTATCCACACTCACTTGGCGCGCAGATGTGGCGCAATTTAACAAACTTTTGTATCGATTCAATTACAGCCAAATAAACAAGAACGAATCATCAACCTGCCTACCAACTGGGAATGATTTGCTCAATTGATCGAAGAGCATTTTTCAATTTCCTTCCACTAACGACTATCTAAACAAACACAAAAGACCACTGCTGGCCACACCGATCGACAACAGGGTGAGTAAGTCCATCAATAACGTTCAGTTCACAAAGTAAATTGAGAAACAGTAGAAATGCTTCTTCTTTACCAGCCAGTGGCGATATTCTCTCTTGAATGTTTTTTTTAGAAGATCACTTCACGGATGTATCTTTCCGATGGAAATGAGATAAACAAAGCAAAATATTGTTTTGTTTTCGTTTGTTGCACAGATTTTATTTGTAAATTTGCATGATTTAATATGTATCAACCGGTTAATTAAATTAAAATGATTTTTTTGTACATTTTAGGATAAAGCCATTTGAAAATCACTTCAATTAATTTCATCAAATTTAATAGTCCTATTTAGGGTTAGTGAAATTTCACGATTTCGCGGACAGCGTGAAATCCGCGAATTTTGTCTTTTTCCGCGAAATCCCGTGAAATTTTATTTTTGTGTGAAACTGGAACGATTTTTCTCAAAATATTTTATCAAACTCAAATAGGAATAAAAATAATCTTAAGAACAACTGCAGAATTAAGCGAGTGAATAGCCTTGTTCAATTACTAATATAGGGTTAGTGAATTTTGACGATTTTGCAGATGGTGTGAAATTCTTAAAATTTATCATTTTTTTCAAATAATGTTTTTTTTCAAAGCAGATAATAATAAATATTTTAACCATAAATACTAGTCGAGAACAGAACACTGATGAAGTCTGCAAGTAGTAGACGAAATACGTATCTGTCAAGATATTAAAATATAATAGCGGAATTAAAAGGAACAGCTCGTCTCTTTTTATTCATAGTAATGCATTCGGCTAAAACACTCAACCAAACCACACCATTTAATTAAATTTTAATGCTTTTCAATTGAAAAGCATGATATGAACCATTTGAAGAATTGTTCAGATTTTTCTGTTTTTTTTTTAAACTGACTAAATTTTAAAATATTTTCATTCGCTGTAGTATAAATTTTACTACCGTCATCAGGGGTGACATTGGGTCTGGGGGGTGAGATTGGGTCATACAAATTTCAGCTTTTTTGTATGACCCAATCTCACCCCCCAGACCCAATGTCACCCCTGATGACGGTACTCATTTGTTTGAAAGGTACAATTTCAAAAGAAATTAAAAGAATCATGCTTTGTTTTATTCAAAATAAAATGAAGAATATTTTTAATCTTTGAAATCAACTTTTTAAAACATATCAGATTTTTTCTGAGTCCTGTTTAAATTTAACGATATTTGATTATTTGGGTGGATGATTCCCGTGGATGATAAAAAATACCACCTTCTCATTTTGAATACAAATTTTGATTTCGTTACAAATTATATTTTATTTTTGCATATTGATTTTAAATTTAGTTTTTGAAAACAGATGTAAACATTGAAAAATATTTTGCACGGGCTAAATGTCGCAGAAAATTCAAACTATGTTATTCATTTTGGCTGGACAAGATTGTTAAATCTTGCTTTGATAAGAAATTAAACTGAATGTTAACTGATGAACAGGAAAAAATCTGCGAATTAAAAAAAAGCAGTTCCATAAATGAGCATACGCATGCCCTACGTTTTGTTTCAAAATAAAAAAAAGAGCCCATCCATAAACCAGGTGGAAACTTTTTTGAAAATTAGAAGATTTTTTTAGTATCACGTTCAAATTTAGTGATTTTTTTTAGTTTATTGAATAAAAATATATAATGAAGCATAAAAAGTGGTTTCTGTGATTAAAACATAAGTTAGAGATAGTTTAACATTTTTCACGTTCCGCGAAATTTGCGTGAAATTTGTTGTTTTAAAATTGAGGTCCCCGTGAAATTTGCTATTTTCGGGCGTGAAAAATCACTAAGCCTAGTCCTATTTAATAGTCCGTATACTCCAATTACGGCAATGAAAAAAAAAACTGTCTTCTAAATTAATTAAAATAACAAATCTCTTTGAAGCCAAAGCATCCTTCTCCCCACTCGCAAACATAAAGTGCTCCGATGTACTTAATTGTTGCGAAATGTTGTTCCCCCTCTTAAAATGTTTGCATCCGTTTATCGCATCAAACGATGCACTGCATGTCAGGACCATCAAGCCGTAATCACACCCGACCCATTTTTTTCTACGATGCAATTTTACTGCATCTACTGATATTGCAACACCGCACGAGAGTCCTTCCACTCATATCCTAGTAGGCACTGTGATAGAATGCAGGACGCGATGCCCTGGACGGTTTGTGGAGAAGTAGGCGATGCTCACTCACGGGCGTTTATCGCTCAAGTAACTCTTCACTCCCTCCCACTAATTATTTGCACATGAAAAAAAGGAAAATTATTTTTAATTAAGTTGCGAACGATATTAAATTGTTCGGGCTTTCTGCACGAACTTGTTCGCTTGTACTTTGCAGTTTTCTTCGCTTGGCTTCCCCGCTAAGTGGACTCTGAACTGACGACGACGACGACTGACTCTGTGAACTCTCCGCCGCTGTGGTCTGAGAAGTTTTTTTCCTCCTCCCCGCACTTTGACTTTCCTTGCAGTGTAGCACATCAAGTGCGGAATATTGTGCTTTCTTCTTACCCCGTTCCCGGAAAATATTCTCATATTTTAATTAAATTATCTGCCTACACCGCAACCGCTCACTCGTCAAATTCACGCTCGTAAAAATCCGCTCAAAACGACCAGCTGAAACGATTAATAATTTAACACTTGAAATTTTATCACCGTAAATTATTCATCAAAATGAAACCAGAAAAGCGTCCAATGGCAGGCGACAATATTAAAAAGATATTAAAAAATCGACTCCTCGACGGCACGGCGCGGCGTGGAGACGGAAGGCGCGGGTTGGGGGAAATTTACGGTCGTCGAAATGTCTAACGAACTCACCGCGGCAAGTGAAAAATCCATCGGATCGCAGCAAGCCAAGCAGACCAGGAAAAGTCTTTACCGTTCGCATCGTCGCCGTTTAACCGGTTCACTCTCAGCGAAAAGGTGCACGCAGCAGGCCAGCATCGACCTTCCCAACAGAAGATCGGCTTACTGCGGCGACGGTGGAGCTGGTTTTCCTCCCAGCTCAGAAAAAAGGGACGGGTTAGGGAAAACATTGTAGCAGCGTGGCATACTGCGATGAACTCTTGAGCACCATCCAACGAACGTAGGACCTACGCGACCGAGCTAGGAACGGAACGACGCAACGGTTTCGGTCGGAAAGAGGAAATGAATTATTAAAATTCTACGAAAATAATTTGGGAGGCGGATTTTTTCATAATTAAATAGAAGAGTTTTAAAATTCCAATTATGTATAAACGATTATTAAACTCGTTCGGCTCAATTATGCCGCGATTTGGAACGATCCCAATGATTGGGGTAATTGCTCCATCATCGGAAAAGTTGAATATTTGAATCGACTGTAAATTCATGTAGCACCTGATGCTGGCATATCAGCATCTTGAGGTTCAATCACAGCTTCTACAAGGACCAAATTCTTAACCTGCCAAACATACGAGAATTCTTCTAATAATTCACAACAGTTCCTTCTCGTATTTTAAAGAAAACATGTTACAAAACCTTTTTTTTTAATTAAAGCTAATATTGGCAATGTGCGTTATTTAGACTTCTCTTGTTTTGCTATAGTTTTTGTAATTTTAGTTCAAATGCATCGTCAAAAGTGTATGTATAAAAAAGAAAGATTTTTTCTACTTTAAAACATATTTTCTTAAGATAAGTTTGATTCTAAAGATAAGATAATTTGATTTTTTTCAATATGTGTTCAATATAATTGAATTTTGAATCAAACTTTTCCAGAGTATGATCTTTTCAAATCACATTATTTTTATCTATTTTACATAAAAATAATATTTATAGAAATTTAATGTTTAGTTAATTATATAGATTATGTTGGCTGAAAGAGAACAAAACCTTTATTTCAGTAATTAGATTCTTAATGTTTGTTGTATCAAGTTACATCTTTTCATAATTTCTTATCAAAAATTAGTATACAAGTACTACATTGAAATTTAAGTGAAATATAATTCAATCAAGAGATATTTTAGTTGTTAATTTTTTTAAATGATTATATTGAATTTAAAATGCTGGTAATTCAGACAAATACTATCAGACACAAATATAAACTAAATAAGACTAATGCTAATTAAATTACTTAGATTAATAAGAAAACGAAAACAATAGAAGTAAAATTTTGAAAGAGCAGTTGCTCAAAATGAACTCTTAAACACAAGTAAAAACATAGATTTTGAGTTATTTAAGATTAAATTTTACCGAAAATATTGTTTTATTTAATTGGCTTATAAATGACGATTTATTGTGGTTATAATTTATTTTAGATTTGATTAAATTACTTTCTACATTTTGAGCAATAAAATATATTTTTTTATGGAAAACGTTTTATAAGCTATTTTTTCTGTTAATAAAATCATTTTTCGTTAAAAGGTCCTAAATAAATACAAAAAAAAAATCATTTTTAATAGCCTTGGGATTTCTATTTCAACAAACTACATTGTTACATCTCTGAGTGACAATTATAATTTTTGAAAGAAAATTTGGCATATAATTCTATTGAAACGATATGATCCTAAACCGCCTGATACCAAGAAAACATTGATAACTGTTCAACAATTTTGCTAATTATGAATATAACTTGTATGTCCTGTTTAACAGAAAATACTGATTCCAGATAGATAATATGTATAATCTACAATTCGTAAGATTTTCTAAATGTTACGTAGTTTCTTTCAATGGTATCTGTGGTGTAATGTGATTTTGTTCCTTATTTGGATTTTTAGATTACTTTTTCAAAACAACCATTGTGCCATGGGTTTCCGATTGGTGCGCTGGAAGTGGGGACGCGAAGTCGTGATTATTCAGGTTAATTTTTTGTGTGTGCTTTTGTATCGCTATTCGTATGGGGTGAGTGCATAATTTGTAAAGCTGGTGTAAAAAATATTCGGAGTGAAAAGTGATTTTTTTTATGTGCCTTTGGTCGTGAATTGTGTGTGTCTTAATTTATTGTTTTGTGATTTTCAAAGCCCTTCCTATATCATCGTTGATCGGAAGGCACGGCGTCGGGTGGATTGTGTTTAAATTTTTCGAGGTTTTATTTATTTACGGTGAAAAAACCATTTCTATATAATGATCGAAAGACGCACTGACAGTTTGGATCTTCGAGTTAATAGTGGAGCAAAATAACTGTGTGTGAGTGATTTTGTGTGCTAACCAGAAAGACCTTCCCATAGCACCGTTGCTCGGAAGGCTCGCCGACGGGTCTGTTATGAAAGTCCTCCCCATAGTGCCGTAGCTCGGGAGGCATCGAAAAGCCAATACCTTATCCTACTAACCCAAAAAATATTAATCACGTGATGCTTGAAGAAGATGCTGTGGATTCAACGATCTCAAGCGGTATCAACAAGTATATAGCGAAAAACTATGTGCTTGATGAGTCTGCAACTTCAACTATCGGACTAACATTCCTCCCTTTCGTTGAACTGCAGGCTTCTTGGGAGGGCGCCGGTATTGACTAATAAAGTAGGGATCTGATCATTTTTGATTCATTGTTTAACTTCAGCTGATCTGTCAATAACGGAGTAGCAGCTCATTGGCAGTCAACCATGCTCATGCTCATGCTCATGCTTACAACCATTGTGCCATGGGTTTCCATGTTGATAGAACCTTTTGAAAAAGTAAGCGCAATTTTATTTAAGTAATTTCCTCAAAATGAATTATTGCAGGAAAATCCAATGTGTTTTTTTTTATTTCAGATTGGAACAAAAAGAATGTTGCAAAATATCAAAACGGATATCATTTCGATTGATTGGCATTAGGAACGGACGTTGCTTTTAATACATCCGATAAGTTTATCTCGAAATGCCTGTGTCGGCCAAAGACAATCAAAAACTTCCCAAAATTATGCAAAATTTATGTATTATATTTTAAACATTTTTTATAAACTGGTATGAAACTAACTCTGCCACGGTAATAAAAAAAATATCGCAACAAGAATTAGCCTGGGCACCAAGCTGCAATTTTTTCTTGTACCGTCAGTGGGGGTGACTATGGGTGAAAAAACGATAACCCT
Organism: Culex quinquefasciatus; assembly: GCF_015732765.1. NCBI lineage: Eukaryota > Metazoa > Arthropoda > Insecta > Diptera > Culicidae > Culex > Culex quinquefasciatus. The sequence continues at coordinate 224,394,555 of NC_051862.1, read as the reverse complement.
CTCGTATTTTCTTAATAACAAAAACAATTTATATAACATCGGAAATCTTTCAACGTAGATTTGTGCTTAGATAGTTTACTAACATTTTCCCAAAATATGATGGATTTTGATGAACACTACCTTAAATGCCAATAGTTTGAAAATTTACCCAATCTCACCCCTTAGAGAGGGTGACATTGGGTCAAATGAAACTAAAATGATACTCAAATACAACGATATGGTAAAAACAAGTCATCCAACAGTGTTTCTTGTTCGAGGGAATCGTATTGACACGCTACAATGTTTGAAGGGGAGATTTTCAAACATTTGGGTAGTTTTCGAGTAATTCTAACAAAAAATATTAGAAAAATGATTTTTCGAGAGGTCATTTTTGGCCAAAAACGTACCCCAACTTAAGACAGCTGCCAAAATAACAGGATTTGTTCTAGGAACGAGATTTTTTCAGCGAAGTCATCTTAAGATGTCCCCTACACAACCATTTCAACAGAATTCATTTTCATTGAGAAGAACCTGAGAAATGGTAAAATCCGTAAAAAATCACTTTGACACAATCTCACCCCCAGACCCAATGTCACCCCCACTGACGGTATATAAAATTCATAAAAAAATATTCTTAGCTAAATTTCATAAAATACAAACATCTTAAAGAATATAATAATATCATAAAAAACTGCATAAACATATATCTCCTACTCCGTGATTGATGTCATCTCGAAGGAAACATTATACCCACTGCAACCACATCCCATCCAAGTAGCCCCCACCGCGTAAATCACGGCCTGCTTGTAAACTACCAATTATTACACCATCATGCTCAGACTTCAGCCGCCGGTGAGTGAAAAACTACCCACCCGGAAAGCAATTCATCTTTCATCTCTTCGAAATGGACTAAATTTCCCATTCTTCCGGTTGCCTCACGGAATGTTGATTTGCCACTTTTGGGACCACACCAACAACTCTAAGCGACAAAGAAGAACAAGACAGCGATGCGGAAATGTCTTCATTCACGCACTTCTTCTGGTCGGCCACTCATTCGTCCGAAATGTCAACGAAATCAGGAGCTGTCAAAGAGGCTGGATTTCCACGGGTGTAGAATTTTAATGGGGGAAATAAATTTTCAACTCTTTTCAGTCATTTGTCTCAACGACGACGACGAATCTCGATTTTAGTGCGCAAAGTGCTCAACCGTAACGCGAGTGCGAGTTGCGTCGTCGTCGTCGTCGAGTGTGTTGTTAGAAAATAGAAATTTAATTATCGTTTCTGGAGCTCGGACTTGGAAAAACGGAACGACAGAATAATGACATGGACCGTTGGACAGGTTGAGAAATGGTCGTATTTTAGTGCATCATATTTTGTCCCCCCCCCCCACGGATGACGACCGAAATGTCGCATATCTTATCGTTCGGCCGGGGAGTTTCTTTTTTGCTGCTAATTTTGTTTTTCCTATAGATTCTATTGACGCAATCTGGTCGTATGATGGCTTAGGTTGGCGTGAATCAGAGCGAAACTGTATCTGAGATATTTCGGATGGACCACTGACGTGCGATTATTTTCCGGAGTATTAATTTTGTTGTATTTGCTTAGAATGGTTCTTATTTGATGAAATGAATGATTTGATATTTGTTTTGAAAGTCATTCATTTTTTGCATCGTCATTTCTAACTAAGGGAATCATATTCAATAGAAGGTGTTGTTCAGCTTTATTTGTGGCCGTCTTCAGCACAATGTGGCAAAGATGAATGTAAAAAGACTGATTTAAATTACAATTTAACGATTCTTAAACAAACGGTTCGCATAAATGTCCCATATGTCTTTGCATTATTTTTGAGATTATGATGCAGGTCAATTTTAGAAAAAAAAAATAATAAAAAAATATATAGTACTTTGCTCCACAAAATCAGAGGAAATCCAGTTTTTTCCGCTAACACATCCTTAAAAATTTAATGCTCAATAACTTCTGGGCACCATAATTTACATACCGACAGAAATATGTGAAATTAATCTCCAAAATAATTAATAAGCTCCTGTAGAAAAAAATTTAAAACATCAATGATATTAATTCGTAACAGTCTTTTTTTGAAAGATTTTAAAACTGTTAAAGTGAAAAGGGTGTGAAAGCTCCCAAAATAATTTTTTTTAAATATATAAAGCGCAGTTTTTATATTTTTTTCATGTTATCACATGGGATTAATAGATTTAAAACAGAAAATTTAAAATTGCTAAAAACGATATAATTTCCGATTTTCGATGTCAAAAAATGAAACGTTTGTGAAATTTAACCATCATTCAAGTTAATTTTATCATTTTATGTTGACAAAAATATAATTTTTCACGAGAATTTGTTGTTTCAATGTCTAAAATCAAAAAACTTTTTTTTTATATTTTGTATTTTACTCAAAACATGTTTTTGAAAGACCTTTCCAATGAGCTCAAAAGATTGTAGATTTGACAACCCTATCAAAAGTTATGACTAATTAATTGTTAATTAGGTCGTCCAATTTACCCGGGAAACGGGAAAATTTTGGAAGCAGTCATATAATCTTGTTTCATTATATTTGTTATGTTTTTCATAAATTTTTCAAAGAATTAGCTCAAAACTGTTATTTGATGATAAGCTACACTTCAATCTTAACATGGACAGCAGTCTGTAGATAGTTTAAAACTCATTTTAAAATTTTTTTCTTTGATTTGCTTTGGAATTTATATGAACCACAATTTTTAATATATTTCTTTTATTTATTTATTTATTTATATAACACAAGCCTCACCCGAAAAACTTCGTCTTTTCCTTTTTTCGTTTGTTGACGTTTTTAGCTTTTTTCCTTATTCAGCCTCCTATGATCAAAATTTGATTTTTCGCAACTTTTCCCATACAATCTGCAGATTTTCCGGAATCGGTTCCAGAGTGTCCAAAGTTGTAATTTTTTGGCTTAAAAACCTTCCTTGGGCTTACACGAACCTAACGCAACAAAAAGCACCTCGATCCGACGCTCCGTATTAAACTGATTCGCGTTCGAACAAAACCGTCGAAATTTTTTATATATATAGATGACTACAAAAGCTTAAACAATTTCATTGAAACTGTCTAAAACAACAAGAAATAAATTTTACCAGACAATGTATGTTTAAGTTTTTTTTTAGTTTGGATAAGTATAGATTTTTATGTTTTCTATGTTAAACATATTTTAAAAATTAAAAAAAAGAGCCTATAACATCCAGTACTTTGTTCTAGAAATCAGGAGGAAATCCAGTTTTTTCGCGAAAACTTAACACGTAGCCTTATGTATGGGACAAACTTCAAATGCGTTTTTCTCAGCTGGCTGTTTTTGCATATGGGACATTCATGCGAACATGGGCAGTTCAGTTCTTTTGATTTTTCAGCCTCCTGTGATAAAAATTTGATTATACGTAGCTTTTCCCATACAGTCGGCACATTTTCCGGAATTGGTTCCAGAGTGGCCAAAGTTGTAACTTTTTGGCGTAAGAACCTTCCAACGCAACAAAGAGCACCCCGATCCGACGCTCCGTGTTGAACTGATTCGCGTTCGATTTATTTAGTCATTAACATGCTTGACCATCCCAGAAAATATTATTCAAAGAGATCAGAAAATTTCCTATGAAATTGCTTCAAAGACATTGAAGATTGGATCAATGGCTGCTGAGATTTTTTCAGTAACGTTGACTCATCAAAAATGTAAGCGATTTTCGATGTCAAAATGACACGTTTGTGAAATTTAACCATCTTTCGAATAAAGATATTTTCAATATCTTCAAATTAATTCTATCATTTTATGTAGTCAAAAAATAGAATTATACACGAGAATTTGTTGTTTCAATGGCTAAAATCAAAAACTGTGTTTTTTATATTTTGTATTTTACTAAAAAAATGTATTTAAAAGACCTATCCAATGAGCTCAAAAGATTGTAGATTTGACAAACCTATCAAAAGTTATGACTAATTAAGTGTTAATTATATACTTTTTATTTAAATCCGGATCTCAGATACTTTGAAGAAAATGATGTCCCGATCAATCATGCTTACCGTGGTTGGATGGGTAATCAAAAGACCTTATATTTTAGTAGTGTAAATACAAAAAAAAGTTTTTTTTTCGATACATAACCAATTGTCCCCAAATTTTTGGGAGTTTTTATAAAAGGAATAAAAAAATGCTGTTCTGGTAAAAACAATTTTGTAAACATAACCTAATATACTACATGAATGTGAGGGAGGCACCAGCAACCTGAAGGTGGATTAAGTAACATTTGTTGTTGAGAATTATCAAATTGACTGGACCACAAAGTAACGTGATTTTTCTTTTTTTGTTATTCAAAATAAATTCAATATACGACAAAGTTTTAGATCATTCAAAATAATCATCAAAACCCTTTCACCCTGCTAGCTGACCACCCCGTTCCACCCAATAAAAGAACAAAAATGTCTTCCTGACGTTCATTGGCTGTTGTCGCTATTTTATTTCACCCACCACACGATCGTGGTGGCCTCCTCCTTCCCACCAGAGTAGGCTGGGTGAAAGAACGAAGGAGAAAAAAAGAACTCCGCGGTCAAAAAGTGATCCTCCCACCACGCCCAACCCTCCTCCTCCCCCCACCGGAAAAGCACCATCGCATGGTGGGTGGTGATGGCAGCAGGCGATGAGTAATGGGTTGATGGTTCGAGACCACTTTTGGCAGCAACTCTTTCATTCTTAATATTTTTATGACAACTAGCGCGGCCGCGTGTGAGAAGCACGCCGCGTGTGAAATTTGGAAAATGTATATTCTTTCTCTTTTTTTTTATTGCCGCACACTTGGTTCGACTTTTCACTGTTTCAGTTTTGTCGTGGCGAACTTTGAAATGCGTAATAAAGTAAGTCAACTATAAAAATTAATCTGTCCATTCGAAATTTATCCAATATTATTATGTTTCTCGGATGGGACTCGTTTTCACCCCTTTTCTAACGATCGGAGCAGGCTATAAAATCTGCTGCCTTATTAATGTAGGTGTCGTTTTTTGAGATCTGCTTAAGCAAACTCATGGCTTGCTCATTTTTCAGCTCCTCCAAACAGCACATTTCATTACGTCCATTTCCAAACAATTTGATATTAATAAAATTTCAAAATTTAGGATTTAAAATATTACAACTGAATCACCGCCTGATGTCTTCTGTAACTGGAGTGCTTCCACCACTCCAAAAAAAAATGAGGGGGGAAGCTAAACAAACACGAAAATTTATGGAAAACATGCTCCCATCGATACTAAGCGGAAGCCACTGCCGCCGAAAGGAGTGTGAAATTATAGAACTTAAAAAAAAGGTACCCTCAAAACTAGGGAGAGAGAGAAAAAGAAAAACACTTTTTTGATTTATGCCCGGTGAATGGCGGTGTTGTGTTTATGAGACAACTCGCACGGAATTACAAGGAAAATAACACGGAACAATGCCATCGCGGTGCGAGCTCGTGTTTCATTTTTGGCCTACTGCGATGCTCGACGATTCAACATAATGTTGTCAGCTGCGCTGGCCTTTGGCACTCGCCACATGTTCGGGTTGTCGTCTCTTTTCGTTTTTTTTTCTTTTTGGAAGGGGGTAAGGGATGTGGGGGTCGTCTCTCTGAAACGCGCACTCATAAATGCTGTTTATAATACCGATGATTGAACGCTGCGGCGGGTGGCACGAGCAGGTGGGAGTCATTTAGTTGGAGTTGGAAGCAAAAAAAAAAAAAAAAAGAAAAAAGGGTTAGCACGTTGAAATGGAGACGGTGGCTGTGGAAAAAAGGTACGCCCACCTTATATTGGGATATGAAGTCGTGAAAGTCGTGGCGGGCGATGGGCTGGAAATTTTGTCGACTTATAACATAATTAGAGCCGCGAAATGACATGGAAATGAATGGCTTTATGTGCGTGTGTGAGTGTGCAGCGCAGTGACTGTGCGTGCGTTGGTTAAACATTTTAAAATGACGTTTTGTTTTGATGTGCTTGCAGGGAGGGACCGGGAATGTGCATCGCGGCGTAGCATGCCATGACTGTGCACGGAGATGTCTTTATTCGATGAATGAAAGTGTAAGGGATTTAACAATTTGGCTTGTTGAGGTGTTTCATAAAGTAACAATTTTCACAAAACAAAATCAATGTCAATTTATAGGGGCTATCCGTAAACCACGAGGACACTTTTTTGGAAATCTCATATAATTTGTTGAGAACTATTACAAAAATTTGTGTGGTTAAGAATACTATTAATATCTGATCATTGAGTTTTTTCATTTACACACGGAGAAAAAAGAGTTCCCAAAATCGTGAACAAGCGTTCATGAAAATGGGAACCTCGAACAAAGTGTTCAAATCCCATGGTACGATTTTGAAAAACGTACCATGAAATTTGAACACTTTGTTCGTGGTTCCCATTTGCATGAACGCTTGTTCGCGATTTTGGGAACTCTTTTTTCTCCGTGTAGAAAATTTACTCACACCGTTTTTTTCCTGTATGCAAAGTTGGCATTCAGGAAAAAAAGAAATCACAACTATTGGTAATTTATTATTTTTAGCAATGATAGATCATCAAATCAAATCGATCAAACATACCGAGGTTGGTGATTTGACTTACTTCATGAGAAATTTTTAGAATTATAAAAAGGCATTTTCTGGAAAAAAAACATCAATTATTAAGAATACATTCTCTTTGTGTAAAGTAAAATTATTTATTCTTCGAGCTACGGATTAAAATTGATTGTAGCTAATATTGTTTTTTTTTAAGTATAAACGTTGAAACAAAGTATACAAATTTATATTGATTGATGTTTCACTCACAAGACCCAGAACGGTTTGATTCAGACCTATGCAAATTTTATTTTCAAGTTTTCCCGCCCCCTTCAATATTTTCCCCAAAAATCATTTTATAATTTAGAAACTTGTGAAATCGACTGTAAACTATTGAGAATACCTTTTTAAAATACGTTAATCTATATATTTTTCAGCAAATTTGGCCTTTAAATGCACTTTGAAAGTTTTGAAAAAGACACCCCGAACAGACGGTAATAACAAAATTCATTCCGTTTCAATAACAAATACTGTTGAAATAACAGAAAGTGTTATGGAAACTTCTTGAAAAATCCATTTTTGCATAAGGGTTTAATAACAGTTTATGGTATCATAACAAAATTTGTTATTGGTCTGATATTGGTTGATAGCCAAAACAATTTTTGAATAATATTTATTGTTATGGAAGAACACCTCCAACTGTTATTGGGATGATCGAATTAGTTGTTAAAATAACAAAAAATAATAACAAAGATTTCTTCGAAGAATAACTAAAAATGTTATTAGTCCGTTATTACAATAACAATCCAATAACAAAAAAATCATAGCGACGAATAACAAATCATGTTATAAATAACATAAAATGTTATTGGCCCAGTATTTTCAAAAAAATCAAAAAAAGTTATTCCAAAGTTATTTCCGTCTGCTCGGGACAACACTTCAAATATTTTTATATACTAATTAAAGTTTTGCAAAAATAAAGCAAGCATTTAAGTATTTTTTGTTACTTGCTGCTTGACAATGTTAAATATTGGGTTAGAAATAAAAAGACTATTTCTGCTCATGTTCGCATAAATGTCCCATATGCAAAAACAGAATGCTGAGAAAAACGAATTTGAAGTTTGTCCCACACATAAGACTACGTGTTTTCGCGAAAAAACTGGATTTCCTCATGATTTCTACAACAAAGTACTGGATGTTATAGGCTTTTCTGAAAGAGCTCACGATTTTGAACCAAACTGTTTCAATAACTCAAAAACGATGAAAATGCATATGGGACATTTATGCGAGGGGCAGATTTTCCTCCTCCTCCCTCGCTTCTTCTCAACCAGAGCCGAGGTACAAAATCTTAAAATAAAAATCTGTATAAGCCTTATTATTCATGCGTCCATCCCGGGAATTCCCAGGACAAATTCCCGGGATATTTGCAAATCCAATTTTTTTTTCGTAAAATCGCGATAACTCGTGATGGTTACAAGCATACCTTTATATTTAGATATCAAAATGTATCCCGCATAAAAAAGTACCATATAAAAACTTTTTTTCATATGGTAATTGAACTTTAAACTATATTGTTACTACCATTTCCAAAAATGTTTGACTACTATTTTAAAAATGGTATTTATATGCTTGGCATGAATTTTTACTATCTCACAAATGGTTTAACCATCTGGCATAAGGGTGGTTAGCAATGGTAACCTTAAAAAACTCAGTACTATTTCCGTCAAAAAACTGTTTGTTGTATGGTAAATAAATGGTTTAAGTACTATTTGGCAAAAAGTAACCTTAAATCAAACAGTTCACAAATAGTTTAATATAGTTAAATTTTAATTTTGGGAAATTGAAAAAACGATTTCACAAATAGTTACCATTTCTCAAAGTGTCATTGTATGATCCAATATGGTATTCAAATGGTATTTTTTTATCCGGGATCTGCTCTGCAACTTTGTAGAACATTGTTTCACTCTAAAAAACCCTGCAAAGTTAGAAAAATCACGACATTTTAAAATGAAAAATTTAGTTCGAAATGAAAAAATTACCCTTCTGGGTTAATGTGAATTCGAAAAGTACATTAAATTTCCCTTCAAATGACATGTTCCAATTTGTTTTACAGTTTAGTAACGGAAAATGGCAGAGTTGTCTTTTTTAGTGTTTTTTTTCTATGAAAAATACATTTTTTTTCGGAATTTTGAGTACACCATCAAATCGGGCGTCCAAATTTACAAAACAAACCCTTTGACACCAAATTTCCAAACCATCACCTTGAATAATTCGATTTCAACTCTGACTCCAGCCTCCAAAGGTATTATAACTGCAACTTGGACTTCGACTCCGACTCCTCAGCACCGGATTTCACTTATTTATTTTCATTGAAATGAGTATTTTATCACCTTATAAATGATTGAACAAAAAAAAAACATTTTTAGAAATTTTTGTTAAATGTTCCTAAAATCTCCAAACACATCACGGCAGGGACACACTCTGTTCGAGTTTACATAATAACCAACCAACCAGTTCCACCTTTCCTGTCTCTGTCTCCAACTTCTCAGAACTCTCTTATTCAAACCGTATCTTCCAGAGAAAATCTTCTCGCTTATGTACACTCTCTCGCTGTGTTCGAGAAGCAATAGCAGCAAGTGGGTAGCTGTTTTCCTTCCTACACACCCCCATCCTCAACCAACAACCCTCACAAAGCACGAGGAAAAGCTTTCTCATTCAGCGGAACAAACATTCTTTCATGTGGGAAAAATGCAAAGTAACGCCACCTGACGGTACCTCACAGGAAGATGATGTTGTCGAAAGGAGGCCTCGCCATCAGACGACTTTTCCAATGATCACTGCGATGACGGCGAGGACGACTGCTGCGTTTGTGTGCGCGAGTGACATTCTGTGTGCATGTGTTTATGCGATGCGATGGAGGGATAATAATGAGAACAAAAAATGATTCAATAAAAGAGACAAGGTGGGTGGGTTGGTTGGTAGGAGGCCTTGGAAAAGTGGGTGGCAGCCACCGTGTACAAAAGCAGACACAGGCTTGCTAGGATGGGGGACGTCGAGGCAAGATTCTCGGAAGGCAGCGTGCCGAGCAAAAGAAATTTCTACGGATGAATAATTTATCAACGATTTTTATTTGTTTTGCGATGTATTTGTGTTTAGTCGCTCGATTTTCATTTCGCAATGCGTCTTTCAAGAATGTGTGTATACGTGTGAATATGTTTGTATGTATGTACACAAATGTTTATCTTTCCCCTCGGATTCTGTGCGCGCTCCGTGTGTATGGGATTAATAAACTAAAAAGGATTTTGCGTTATTCAAAGCAAGTGAGTTTTCCTCTTCATTGCCACGCCGAAGGGGGACAAACAAGTCCCGTCGTCGTCGTCGTCGTCGTCATCTTCGTCGCTTTCTTCATTTCCAATCAGCATTACAAGGAAATCTAACCTTTGCCTTTTCATTCTCGATTCATTAAGATAATTACTTCTAGCTGAGCGAACCCCTCCCCACTTCTTCAACCTCTCCCAGCAGCCCAACTGTCACAGTAGGCTTGGGGTTTGGGGTGACAGTGTCGGTTATGTGCTCTGTGCCGGCATGGATTGCTGGGACGACGACGACGCGCTTCTTTCCGGTACCCCAAACCCAATTCCCGATAATTCCGCGAGCCGCCTGCTGTGATTTTTGGAGCGACGACGTCGCCGCGCCGCGCGTTGTTCTAGAAAATTACCCGCAAAAATGAGTACTGCGATTCTATGGCGGCCACAACGACAGTCGGCAGCAGTTGTCGTGCGCTTTGCAGTTCGTCGCTGTCGCTTAGTTTAGTGTGCAGAATATGAAATATTAAATCTATAAATAAAATCTAGAATAAATTTGCCCTCTCACTCACTCTCAACGCTATCTATCCATTTGCAAAACGCTTTCAACCTGCAAGTGTGCATCAAGTGAGATAGAAAAGAGTGCATCTAGAGACAGACAGAGAAGGGAGCGCACGCAAATTATTCCACTTGTCAAAATATATTAAAACGTGTAAGTGATTGTTTCCGGTAGATGACACAATAAATATATTGTACACGGCCCAGCTTGGTCGAGGGGAAAGTCAGTTGCGCGCAAAGCGAATTTTCTCCGTCCGTTGCGGAAAATGCGACAGGTGAAGTGACATTAGTCACTGTTTCGTCATCAGCCAGCAGCAGCAGGAAGGGATGTGATTTTTCTTGCGCTTTCCCGTGACAGGAGGTTATTCTTAGTCGGTGCAGCAGGTTCGGCGAGTGGTTTGTCGTCTTTGGTGAATTGTTTCGTGTGCAATTTGATTTATTACGTGAGGAAATTGCATCATGGCCCATTTCTGCTTGGTTGATGAATTCATAATATAATTGATTTTCTCAAATTTTACTCAATTAAAAAAAAAATGTTTGCTTCAATAGTTTATACTATCACTCTAAGAGCTCTTGAAAACAAACATTTTTTATCGTGATTCGATTATCAGAAGTAATTTTTTCCAAGGCTTTCGGTTATTCGAGCCTGGACTGCATCTATAAGCACATACATTTTTTTAAAGTCTGGTAATACATTTTGAAGGCAATTGATATAGCTTTCAGCATCAACTAGAACTTTTATGGAAGAAAAGGTGTAATTTTGAAACTCAAATATCTCGAAATTCGAGAAATCTTCATTGAAAATCCAAAATTTTCAATGAAAAAGTCCCTAACAGATTTTGAAAAATTATCAACTATATTTTTTTCCATGTAATTTTGCCTGAATCCAAAAATTTGACTGATAACCAAAATTACCAAAATTACCAAAAAAATCAAGAGAGCACCCAAATCTCTTTCTACTCCAAGAAACCTTCCACCCCAGTGTTTGAACTGACGACCTTTGGATTACGAGTCCAACCGCCGCCAGCGATTCCACCGGAGTAGGCTTGGTTTGGTGTGTTGTTTGTACTTACGGCATGGAGACGAAATTTTAATTTAGAAAATTACCAAAATTACCAAAATTACCAAAATTACCAAAATTACCAAAATTACCAAAATTACCAAAATTACCAAAATTACCAAAATTACCAAAATTACCAAAATTACCAAAAATATCAAAAAAAAAATTACCAAAATTACCAAAATTACCAAAATTACCAAAATTACCAAAATTACCAAAAATATCAAAATTACCAAAATTACCAACATTACCAAAATTACCAAAATTACCAAAATTACCAAAATTACCAAAATTACCAAAATTACCAAAATTACCAAAATTACCAAAATTACCAAAATTACCAAAATTACCAAAATTACCAAAATTACCAAAATTACCAAAATTACCAAAATTACCAAAATTACCAAAATTACCAAAATTACCAAAATTACCAAAATTAGGGACCATCCATAAACCACGTGGACACTTTAGGGGGGGGAGGGGGGTATGGCGATTGTCCACGCTCCATACAAAATAGATTTTATTTGTATGGACAATTGTCCACGAAGGGGGGGGGGGGGGTTCGAGACTCCCAAAAAAGTGTCCACGTGGTTTATGAATGGTCCCTTACCAAAATTACCAAAATTACCAAAATTACCAAAATTACCAAAATTACCAAAATTACCAAAATTACCAAAATTACCAAAATTACCAAAATTACCAAAATTACCAAAATTACCAAAATTACCAAAATTACCAAAATTACCAAAATTACCCAAATTACTAAAATTACCAAAATTACCAAAATTACTAAAATTACCAAAATTACCAAAATTACCATAATTACCAAAATTACCATAATTACCAAAATAACCAAAATTACCAAAATAGCAAACCATAATAACCAAAATAGCCAACCATAATAACCAAAACTACCAAAATAAATTAGTCATTTTGATCATTTTGATCATTTTGATCATTTTGATAATTTTGATAATTTTGATAATTTTGATCATTTTGATCATTTTGATCATTTTGATCATTTTGATCATTTTGATCATTTTGATCATTTTGATCATTTTGATCATTTTGATCATTTTGATCATTTTGATCATTTTGATCATTTTGATCATTTTGATCATTTTGATCATTTTGATCATTTTGATCATTTTGATCATTTTGATCATTTTGATCATTTTGATCATTTTTATCATTTTGATCATTTTGATCATTTTGATCAATTTGATCATTTTGATCATTTTGATCATTTTTATCATTTTGATCATTTTGATCATTTTGATCATTTTGATCATTTTGATCATTTTGATCATTTTGATCATTTTGATCAACGAAATAATAAATATTTCGGTGATTTTTTTTAATATACTGTGCATAATCTTGTAAATCTGAATAAATCTAATTTAGCGCAAAGTTCCAAATGCATTCAAGTCCCATGCACCGCAAACCACTCGGAAATGTCACAACAAACCGGAAACGATTCAGTTCGTCATCGTCACCACCACCAATCGCGCACCCGGAGCGCATCGCAATTCGTCGTTTCACGCGCGGAATCCCGCCAAACCAGCCAGCATCGCACGCACACGCGGAAGAATTAGTGTTTTAACAGGTGAATCCCGGAGCGAAGAGGAAGCTGCGAATCCATTCATCATCACGAGAGTGGAAAGTGAATCAAAAAAAAAATCGCATGTAAATACCAACCATCAGCACACTCACCGAGTCAGAGCCTACTCATCGTCGTCATCATCGCAGCATACCAAGGCAAGCATAAAGTCGTTAAATATCTGACGAGAGCCAAAGACTGCTGCGATTCTGTTGATTCTGGATGTGCTGCTCGAGGAAATGTGTTTGCTCTGCGCGGGAATGAAGCAGATTTTGGTTCCCGCACCCCTCCCCCCTCCACCACCCTGAGGGCAAGTGAAAAGTGGGAAAGGGGGACAATTCTTTGATGATTCTTTGCTTTTTCAAGAAATACGCTGCTCTGGCAGGGATTGTGGCGGAGAAAGTTTCCTAACCTGGTATACCGGAACGGTTCCTGGCGAAAATCTCCCGGATGGCGAGAGTCGGTCTCGGTCTCGTTGTGCCGCTGTCTTTATATTTGGAGAAGTGAAGTGTAATTATTGTATAAATAAACTTCTGACAAGAAGAGAGAATACTCCCGTGCGTATAATTATAGATTATAAATCGAGGGAAGATTTGTGCAAATATAATTTGGAGAGTAAACGCTGGCAGCGATGTGTTGTTTTAAATCAAATGGCATTAGAGGATATAAGATTGCAACATTTGATAGCACAAATTCATCAAGCAATTATAATTTATCATTAGAGATAAGAAAATTGTCCGTTTTGAACCGGGGCTCTGGGAAAAACTCATGAGCGTCCAATTTCCCGTCCAGGGAAAAAAATTCCCGGGAACTCCCGGAATTTCCCGAAACAAAAATTTCCCGTTTCCCGGGAAATTTGTAAATTTCCCGGGAATTCCCGAAATTCAAGCGGAAGTATACAATTTGCTAAAATTTTTGGAACTATTTTTTGAAAATGCTCTGAAAAAATAATAAATGAACAAACTCAACATGATTTTGCTCAATTAAATGTATTATTCGGTTTATATATAAGGGTAATTCTCTACCAACTCACACGAAATCGGGAAAAGATGCCCCGACCCCTCTTCGATTTGCGTGAAACTTTGTTCTTAGGGGTAACTTTTGTCCCTGATCACGAATCCGAGGTCCGTTTTATGTAATCTTATCACAACATGATGGAGACAGAAGGTTAAGTCGTACCTCCCAGCATCCTTTTTTTTGGCCAGGCCTAACCGCAAAGATGATTCGATGTAAAAGATTTGAATTTCATGAATTACGTTAATTTGAAACCAGTTTAATTTATTGGATCAACTTGCTCTAGTTACTGAACACGTAAATAGAAAAGAAATGATGGTCATATTCATCAGGAAATGGTGACAGATTTTGCGGCAAAAAAAAATGATTAATTTTACCCCAGAAAATGATGAATTTTCATCAGTTTTTGATGAATATTCATCAGGTTCACATTTTTACACATTTTTTATGTAATATTACTCAAAAATAGAGTAAATATTCAACCTACCAAATTTTCAACATTCCAAAACTCAACTTTTTTTTCTGTGTAAGTACAAGTACAAAAATGATAGATACATAGGTATACCTAATTCGACAAATCGACTTTTCTTTGTATTTTTTAAATTTGAATGAAACTTCAGTTTTTCTTTTGCAATTTTTTACAGAGCAGACAATTTTACAATAGTTTCATTTTTTAACTTGCGATATTCCGGCAAATTACACTGAGAAAACCACATTTCACACAAAACTTAAACATTAAGAGGCTGTATCACAGAATCCAGCAGATCGATCAACAATGCACAGTGGTCCAGATCGCAAAATTTAGTGGAAATGGATTTTCCGAAAAATGATGATGTTTTGGAGTTTTGGTGTTTGCAGAAGAGTTGTTGGTTGAAAATTAGGTTGGTTTACAATTAGGGTTATTTTGGAAATCTAACTTTTCAGGAATATTTTTGGGATTTTTTCAACTTCTAGAAGCATCTTTGTCGAAGACACCAACATTTTATCTCGCAATCTACGCCTTCTACGACCAAATTTATAGAAAGCATCTGAGCAAACCTTCAAAAATCAGTTTTTTGAACGTGGCAATTGAGGGTTAAGTTTTAGAGAAAAGTGATATTCTTAGCTCTAAAAAACGAACATTTGGACTTAAGGGTCAAAAGTTACAGCCATTTTAAGGTAAAAAAGATGCAAATTTTAAACCATATATATCTCGAAAAGGCGCAAGCCAAATTTTAAGGGCCAGGTTGCATTTGAAAGAGGAGATCCTGCACTACAAACGCTGAAAAAATCTCAGGGGTATTTTTCTATTAACTCGAGATATCTTCATCTGAAAAAGTCTAATTCTCAAGGAAAAACCATATGGGACCAAATATGTCCAAATATATATTTTTCCATGTAATTTTGCCCGCTGAATCTGAATCTGCCCTCAAAATTGATCCAAATTGTCAACAAATCGATATGACCAAAAATCCATTTTTCTACCCTTTGGCTCAATTCTGAGGGCAGATTAAATTTAGATTTAGATTTTTGGAATAGATTTTTTATATTATTTTCGCTTCTACCGTCTAAGCTAAGCAAAATTGTGCATCCAATCATTTTGCCTCAATTTATCCGTTCGGAAAACCGAAAATGGGGTAGTTCCGCGGGTAATTCATCAGTTCCAGACTGTCAAAATTTAAAATCTTCACCGCTTATCTTCGATTCGCAGTTTTGTTCTTGATTGGCGTTTTGAACCGGGGCTCTGGGAAAAACTCATGAGCGTCCAATTTCCCGTCCAGGGAAAAAAATTCCCGGGAATTCCCGGAATTTCCCGAAACAAAAATTTCCCGTTTCCCGGGAAATTTGTAAATTTCCCGGGAATTCCCGAAATTCAAGCGGAAGTATACAATTAGCTAAAATTTTTGGAACTATTTTTTGAAAATGCTCTGAAAAATAATAAATGAACAAACTCAACATGATTTTGCTCAATTAAATGTATTATTCGGTTTATATATAAGGGTAATTCTCTACCAACTCACACGAAATCGGGAAAAGATGCCCCGACCCCTCTTCGATTTGCGTGAAACTTTGTTCTTAGGGGTAACTTTTGTCCCTGATCACGAATCCGAGGTCCGTTTTTTGATATCTCGTGACGGAGGGGCGGTACGACCCCTTCTATTTTTGAACATGCGAAAAAAGAGGTGTTTTTCAATAATTTGCAGCCTGAAACGGTGATGAGATAGAAATTTGGTGTCAAAGGGACTTTTATGTAAAATTAGACGCCCGATTTGATGGCGTACTCAGAATTCCGAAAAAACGTATTTTTCATCGAAAAATACACTAAAAAAGTTTTGAAAATTCTCCCATTTTCCGTTACTCGACTGTATTTTTTTTTGGAACATGTCATTTTATGGGAAATTTAATGTACTTTTCGAATCTACATTGACCCAGAAGGGTCATTTTTTCATTTATAACAAAATTTTTCATTTTAAAATTTCGTGTTTATTCTATTTTTGCAGGGTTATTTTTTAGAGTGTAAAAATGTTCTACAAAGTTGTAGAACAGACAATTACAAAAAATTTTGATGTATAGACATAAGGGGTTTGCTTATAAACATCATGAGTTATCGCGATTTTACGAAAAAGAGTTTTGAAAAAGTTACTTTTTGCGTTTCTCTTTGTTTCGTCGTCCGTGTCTGTCGCGGGTGACCATGAACGGCCATGATCGATGACGACCAACTTTTTCAAAACTTTTTTTCGTAAAATCGCGATAACTCGTGATGTTTATAAGCAAACCCCTTATGTCTGTATATCATTTTTTTTTGTAATTGTCTGCTCTACAACTTTGTAGAACATTGTTACACTCTAAAAAATAACCCTGCAAAAATAGAAAAAACACGAAGTTTTAAAATGAAAAATTTTGTTATAAATGAAAAAATGACCCTTCTGGGTCAATGTAGTTTCGAAAAGTACATTAAATTTCCCATAAAATGACATGTTCCAAAATTTTTACAGTTGAGTAACGGAAAATGGGAGAATTTTTAAAACTTTTTTAGTGTATTTTTCGATGAAAAATAAGTTTTTTCGGAATTCTGAGTACGCCATCAAATCTAATTTTACATAAAAGTCCCTTTGATACCAAATTTCTATTTCATCATCGTTTCAGGCTGCAAATTATTGAAAAACACCTCTTTTTTTCGCATGTTCAAAAATGGAAGAGGTCGTACCACCCCTCCGTCACGAGAAATCAAAAAAAACGGACCTCGGATTCGTGATCAGGGACAAAAGCTACCCCTTAGGACAAAGTTTCACGCAAATCGAAGAGGGGTCGGGGCAACTGCTGTGTGATTTGGCGGAGAATTACCCATAATTAATCAGATTATCAGAAATTATGATATCAGAATTATTTCTGATAATATTAATTTTTGACGCAACTGGGAATAGATCTTGCTTAATGAGTATTAAATTATTACAATTAGGTAAGCTTTTAACAGATTGATGTTATTTCATCAAAACAATGTTAACTCCTTACCTCCAAATTAAAATTGAGATTTTTTTACGTTTTTGTTTACCATGATCAAATGTGATGAAAATCGAATTTGTGCAAAAAGAATAAATTCAATTGGTTGAATACCTAGTACTAAAGAAATTACAATTTCAAGTAAAAGAATTATGGAGCACTGGTGCAACTACAGGTGTTAGAGGGTTAAATGTGAAAAAATAGAAGACTTTTTATGGAATGATGTTAATTTATCGTATAATTTAAATCATGTTGCATAATAATATAAAAAAATCATTGAAAAATTACTTCCTATTGTTTGTTCTCAAAAAATGCAAAAAATATATTCAAAGCTCGCTTCAAATATTTGAAAACATTGGGTTGTTTGGAGTAAAACCAACACTAAAAAGCTTTACCATTTGTTCAAGAGCTGAAACCAGTATTTGTCATAAAAAAACATAATTTCTGCATGTTATGATTGTGGATTATGGATTAATTTTACTCACAGTTTTGATAAAAAATATTTCTCATAAAAAAATACCAAAAATACATTTTTTTGTAGTCGAATGATTTTTTACATGCAGTCAAGCTGGTAATTGATCTTCACTCTTATTTAAACCATTAATGTTGATGTCCTATACAATTTTGTTGCATAATATTAATTAAAACCAAGATCATAACAATTTTCAATAAATTTAAAATTTTCCGGGAATTCCCGGGATTTCCCGGGAAATTGGCTGAAAATTTCCCGTTTCCCGGGAAATTAGTAACCCTGGGAAATTGGACACTCTACTCATGATGCAAATGGCGTTTATTTTCATAGGGAATGCATGGATAAAGTTTCATCAAAAAAAAGAAAAATGTCCACAGAAATAATGTTTGTATTGGCCTAATTATTGTGTAAGAAAATTGTTAAAAAATCTTGCCTCCAAAACCAAAGCATCACAAGCAAAGATCCTCACATCCTCATTCGCGTTGCGCTGATTCCGATAGCTCCCCATACCATCACAAAGTGCACAAGATAAGCGTGACAGTGACACTGTCTGACACGAAATCCTCCTGAAGAAGACTCAAACCAGAGAGTCGAAACGTCGAGTAATTTTGAAAAAACGGTGTTTCATTTGCCCCGACTGTCACAGCCAACAAAAAGCAGCATCATAGTATGCGTTGATCGCCGAGGAGCTCCCCAAACAAGCTCCCCAGCCAGCGCACACATACGGTTGTCACGCTCGAACAAACAAATCCACGAGGCGCGCTCTCTCTCGCTCACACACTCTGTCTCCACCGTAGTAGGCGAGCATTGTTTGTGTTCGTGTGTGTGATTTTCGTGGGAAAATCGCGGCTGTTGCTGCGACGCGCGCTCTCTCTCTCTCACAAATTTTCGAGAGAGAAAAGCGGCATGGCATGCTACGCGCGATTGTTTCCTGCTGTACTATCAATGAGGACCATTGTGACTGCTCTCTCTCGGGAGAGAACTGCGCGCTCTCTCGCGGCAGGTGAGATTTTCGCGACGGGTTTTCCATTCTTTCGTGGTCGTCGTTTTTGTGGATGCTGTTGCTGCTGCTGCTTATATCGACGAGAGCGGTCGACCAGTGCGGACAGTGCGAGGAGTGGGACGACGACGACACACGTCGGAAACAGATAACCGGACAGACGATGCTGTGGGTGATGCTTCCAGCACGACCGTGTTAGTTGCCGTTTTGGATTCGGCAGCGCAGCAGTGTGTGCAAAAGTGCAATAGATGTATTATTGTGTTGTTTTTCCTCGCAGAAGAAAATTGATTTCTGAGTGTATTTTCTATTGAAAAGAATAACTACAATACAACTAAAAATAATAAAAAAATATTAAAAGTGACCGATACATGTGTTTTTCATCGACTTGAGAGCGTGTACTCTTCCGAGTGGGAAAACAAAAGCCAGGTTCGGTGTATAAATAAATTTTCATCAAAGTGAAAAAAAAAGAAAAACCCGGGAGCATTTTCCGTGATTGAGGAAGACACAAACGAGCCGCCCCGAAGGCAGCGTTTTAGATTAAGAGATCAAAAGGTGTCTGGCTGCGGTTTTCCGCCTGCCTGTGTGGGAGTTTCTTTTTGTTGTTGCTGCTCGGTGTGGTTTGGCGGTGAGTTCGGTAAGGAAGAAGAAAATGAATTGTTATGATAATTGGTTCTGAAGCAGCAAGCAGCGTTAGTTCAGTGTTCAGAGAGGAAACAGAACCCCAGAAGCAGTAGGCGACGACGACGACGACGACGGAGGTCGGTTGCGGCGCGGTGAAGCACGTGAAAAACGACGAAAAACAGAGCTTGCTACCGGGAGCTGGATCGCGGTAGGCCGTGGAGTGCGGCAGACAACGCAACAACAACAACAAGTGGTGGGTGCGGCATTCTCTTTTTTATTTAGCATCATTTTTATTGTCTCTTCATCTCATCGCTAGGTTGATTTAAGTGGGATCTTGGCGCGGTTTGTTTGAGTGACATAAATCACTGGTAAACATGCCGAAACGAGGCGTAAAACATGCCTTAATGGCGCAATTCTAATGATGGATAAACAAAGCCAAACATTGATGAGATTTAGTCAAAGCGAAATCAAGAAACAACAATGTTTGACTGACCTTCGGTGAGGTTAGCTACTCTCACATGTTCCTACCTTCGCCTAATCAGAGCAGAATAGAATGCAGCAGTCAATCTGGCTGGGCTGGGCTGGAATTATATTGTTTCAAACATTCTGAGCTGATAACGATTTGAATGGGATTTGAAGGTTGGGGCGGCGGCGGCACCACCACCACTGGGCTGGTTTGCAGTTTGACATTGTGTTTTTTCGAATGTTTGCTACTTTGTTTTGGATTTGAACAAGATTAATCTGACTGGGATGGATTGTGCAACTTGGCTGTAGAAACGTTCGAATGATGAAACGTTTGGAGCAATGATTAAAATGGTTTTAAAAATGTATCATTCTTTTTGGCACTTATTTAAAATTCAGTAGAAACAGTTATTTTTTTTTCAAAAGCTCACTTAAAACTTATCTAAGTATTTTTTAAAGCTTCCAAAATAAATTGTTGGAAAATAAAAAAAATGCCAAGGAACTGATCCACTTTTCTATACATATCGACTCAGAATAAAATTCTGAACAAATGTCTATGCGTGTGTTTGAAGGGATGTAAATATTACGTACATATACGTAGTCGATTACCTCGGCGCTCATTCGATCCGTCTTGGTCCCATTAGTCCCTATGTAAAACTTAAAAGCTTAGTCAAGTACTACAAAAATTATGCTACAAGAAATGATTTCGGCTTGAGTCCGGAAGATTGTAAAAAGATTGGTTTTTGTAAGAAAACCTGTCATGATACATATTTTAAGCTCGATGCTTGATTTTTCTGTTACAATCTTATTGGAATTGTCCAGACTGTTAAAAAGGTACTCGAAAAAGTGGATTTTGATTGCTAAAGCTTTATGAGGGCCTTCCCTATGGTTTACCCATATAAGGCTCCATATAATTTTGGCAGCTGTCCATGAAAATTTCATGAAAATTCAAATTTGCAATCAAAAAGATCTTTTTGCAATTCCGTCGTGAAACTACTTACTTTTCCTGTCATTCTTGAACGACGAAATAGCCTACTTTTCTGTACCAAAAATAACAGAATCGAATAGCAACACTTTTCAAAATAAATGCTGAAAAGTTCTACTTTTCAGCACTAAAATGGGTGCTGAAAAGTTGAACTTTTCAGCACTTGTTTCGAAAAGTAACACTTTTCAACATTGTTTTGATTTAAACGATTTATTGACAAATACATGACAATTTGACTTAAAATTTCACTCAATGGGTGTTTTTCGGAATTGCAAAAAATGTTGTATGGAACTCGTTGCAAAACTTGATTTTTTCAGCACTCGTCGTATTTATCCAACTCGGTGAACCTCGTTGGATAAATGTACGACTCGTGCTGAAAAAATCCTCTTTTTGCAACTTGTTGCATAAACTACTATTACAGTATTCTTGATTAAGTGCGGCGTTTTCGAGATATAGCCACATATAGTTTGATTTGAACTTATAAAAATTCAATTTAAACAGTGCTCATGAGTACAAGTACCTTTACAAATTTTCAACGGCCTTACTGCCACAAATATCTGACATCATAAATCAATCGAAAGATTTAGCTGTTTTAGCGTAATTTTCTGTTGTTTTGGCAAAAATTCTGCCGTAAGTGGTAGCTGCAGAAATTACTGTTGTCATAATCATTTCAGAGTTAATAAATTTACGGATTTCAACAAGTTTTTGGAAATAATGATGATTTCTTTTGTGTTAGCTTTCAGCTCTGCTAATTTTTACGATCCTGCTTAAAACATTGGCTGAATCTAGCGAAACTGTCCACGTAAGCCAGGGGTGCCCAAAGTTTTTGAATGGCGGGCCAAATAAGATCACATTAGCTTAATGTGTAAAATTGTTTATTTGAAAAAAATAAATGATTTTTTTCAAAGTGCAGATATAATTTTCGTCATTTAAATATTAGAAACCAAAAATTCTATTTTCCACTGCTTTTGTTTCAAAAAGCTTCCAATCAATTGGTTCAAATTTATTAAAATAAACAAAATCTAAACATGTGCAAAACAATATTTTTTGTAAGCTATGTATAGCAATTTCATGCCTCAACAAATATTGAAAAGAGGTTATGCAATATATTTGTAAGAATTTAGATACCATGGTCTGATCAAGGTCGAGAAGTGTTTTGGGCAATTTGTGGCTGAAGACAATCGTTATTTCACAAATATACTGAAAATGAAAAAGATTACTCGCAGTCGAATTTTTTAATTTAAAAAAAGGTGACTAGGGCGTCCAATTTTCCCGGGTTTTGAATTTCCCGGGAAACGGGAAAAATATTTTTGAAATCCCGGGAATTCCCGGGATCCCGGGAAATTTATGAAGCAGTCATAAAATCTATGTTTTCATAATATTTGATATGTTTTCAAGCTTGAAATCATAGAATTAGCTCAATAATAAAATTGTTGACAATCTACACTTCAATCTAAACAAGGACGACAGTTTTTAAATAACTTAGGCCGATGCAAATATTTTTCAAAGTTTTTGTCCCTCGGCTCTGGCCAGGGTCGAGGAGTGCGCAAAAAAATAAAAAAAAAATATAAAAATTTCAATAACAAGCCATTGTCCTAACATTTGAATGCAAAACGTGATTTAAAATGCATTTTACACTAGGTCACTTGTTTTGCAATCATTAGTTTTCAAAATATTAAGATTTGACGAAAACAAAAAAATGCAAAAAAATCTTTGCTGTACTTATCATCAAAAATCCAAAGATTTTAGAATCAATCCAAACATGCTAAAAACGATTTAAAACGCAGGGAAATGCTTTTTAAATCGAAATTAAATAAAATTCCATAGAAATTCTGAAATTTTTTGATAAATATTTTTTGCCCCCAGATTTTTCGGGTCAACCTTAAAAAAAAAATTGTACCGGTCTTAAGAGTAATTAAAAACGTTTTTTTTTTCTTTGTTGTGCTTTGGATTAAAAAAAAAACTACAAATATAAATTTCAATGTGATTCAAATTAAATAAGTGTTTCATAAATATATTTCTTTAATATATTTTTTATATGCCGTAACTATAAAAGCTGGAAAAAAATTTTAAAATCGAGAGGAGACAACAAAACCAGAGTTTTTTTTTTGTAAAAAAAGGTCCTACTTGCTTTTGTATATCATATGTTTTATGTTTTTTATGTGTTATTTTATATAAAACATCTATATTTATAAAAAATTTCGACGGTTTTGTTCGAACGCGAATCAGTTCAATACGGAGCGTTGGATAAAGGTGCTCTTTGTTGCGTTGGGTTCGTATAAGCCCAAGGAAGGTTTATACGCTAACTAATTGACACTTTGGCCACTCTGGAACCGATTCTGGAGCATCGGCAAATTGTATGGAGAAAGTTACGTAAAATCAAATTTTGATCACAGGAGGCTGAATAAGCAAAAAATTTAAAAACGTCAACAAACGAAAAAAGGCAGAACGAAGTTTGTCGGGCAAGGCTTGTATTTTACTAATTATCTTTAAGTTACTACCTCCAACTGGGGTAAAATCAGGACTACAGGCTGAAAAGGTACAGGAGAATTCAAAGCAATAAGTTTGTAAATCCGTGTACTAATTGTTTTGTTCTGTTCCTGTTTTAACCGAAGTTCTTCAATACACGATGCAAAAAATTGACATAAATAGCTGTCTTAATTCGTTATATTTGTCGTAATTTGCCCTAGATTCCAGTGTTTGATGAGAAATAAATGAATATTATTTTTTTTCAAATTTCAAATCCTAAATAAAAACATAATACCCAGTCTATTAAAAAAACATAAAATTTAATAGAAAATATTTGAAGCACCAGGCATTTTACGGCTCTGTGAACTAAAATTTAAACAATTTTCCCTAATAAGCCAAATTCAAGCTGATATATGCCGAATACAAATTTAAGTACTTTAAAATTCGTATCGATTCGTATCGATTCAACTGTTCATCAATTTCTGAAACCAAATCTGAATTTCCAGACCAAAATTGTTTTTTTTTTCAATTTCGGGAATTCCCGGGACAATTTATGAAAATTCCCGGGATTCGGGAATTCCCGGTTTTGTAAAAATCCCGGGATTTTTGTCCCGGGATTTCCCGGGATGGACGCACTAAAGGTGACACTTACTTTTAAAAATGCCTTCAATTATTTTTTAAAATTAAGTGCAACTATTTGATAAATCATTGCAATAGGATTTTTGAACAATTATTCATCCAATCGAAAAAAATCTATAAATTTTGGTCCGCTTAAATAAATTTGTGCGCTATGACTTTTGAATCAATATGGAATACATATATTTTTGCAGTGCTTTACTTTAGTCTTATTTGGAAATTTTACAACCCATTTAAAAATGCTTTCACAAAATTTAATATTTCCAATCATTTTCAAGCTTGTGAAAATGATTCAATAAGATAGATTTTCAACAAATTATTTTCACTAAACTAAAAAACATAAACTTTACCTTATTTTTTAAGAATAACAAAATCACTTTACAGATGGATCACAGGGTCATTTAACATGATCATTCAAAAAGAGTCCGCGGGCCACAAAAAAATTGCCCGCGGTCCATACTTTAGTCACCCCTGCTCTAAGCGATTCCAGACACTTTCCATGAAATCACCTTTTTGAAAACGGGTTTTCCATTGCACAAGAGATACACTTAATGAGTCTTCACCTCAGATATGAGCCGATTTAACCAATTTAGTAATTAGATATCCTGGCATCCGGTTTTTGACAAAATTTGAATTTTGAGTTGTCAGAAATGTGTACGGATATTAACAAAGCTTTTCTGACTTTTGATTGAAACAAATACCTAAATTATTTTACGCTTTCCTAAATGATTCGATTAAAAGCTAGGAAAAAATATGTATTGAGCAGCTAAAACTGCTTCTTATTTTAAATTACAAATACAAATTTCGAATATTAATAATTAGCGCTAAAAATTGCAACTTCCAGCATTGAAATTGTGGTATAAAATCAAAATTTAGAAAAAATATCATTCGTTAATTAAACGCTTCCACCGTCGAACAAATTTCATTTTCGCGTAGCTTATTCATCGTGACACAGATAAAACTCCGCCTCAAATGACGTCAAAACTAAGCTAAATAAACAACATGGAACCGTGTCCAATCGCGAGATAAATGAACCGAAGGGTCAACTGGGCGACAGGTGCCCATGCGTTTTTTATTTCATCCAAACTGATGTTGTCCAAATTTTGCCCCCACTCCCCACCCCATCTAACTACATCCGTCCTACAAAGTCGCTAAATGCCATTTAAATTGTTAATTAAGATCCTGTCCCGCTCATTTCCCATTTCGCTTTTCCCTCTCTTCCTCTCATGGGTTGTTGGTCGATTCTTATCGTGTTGTGCGAGCTGGTTCGGCTCGCTCGCCAGTCAATCATTCATATTTCCATCTGCTCCCAATACATCATAAAAATGTTGTCCTCAGGAAATAAAAAAAAAGTGTGCACACACGCACACGAATGCGAGCAAACTCTGTTTCATTTTTCATGTGGGTGACGTTCGCATATCGTCGCCGTCGTGCTAACTTGTCGTACGTGCATTTTGGGCCAAATTGAGTTAAGAACGCCATTTTGTGCAGCTCACATTGCCTCACCTTTTGACCTTCACAGATCCCCAAAATTCGATTTCAATCCTGAGATAATGAATGAAAACCAAAAAAGCTCCGAAAATGTTTGTCACTCTTCATATAAAAGAAGTTTCAATCCTGTCGTGCTATCTTGTCACTCCCTGAAAATTGATGTAAGTGCGACAAAGGGCAAAGGGATTTCAGGTCAGAATGCGTTTGACGCACGTACAAGTTAGACTAACGTAAACATTTTGAATTATAACTCGGGACTCCGGCAACCAACTTCAACCAAACTTCGGGACAATGTACAGAATGGTCAGCCAAACAAAACGTGTTTGTCATTGTTTACATTGCGTGCTTTCGTTTTTGTTTATTCAAGGTCAAACATTAAAACGCGTTTTTCTCGGAACGTCAAAATGGCGGGTGCGACATGATAGCACGACGACGTCGATATGTGTTTGAAGGATTTTTTTTAAAAGGCAATTATTTTCCAGTTGTGTTATTCTCCAGGAGAAGTTGACAAAAAATCTTCTTCAACTTTTTAATATAGCTCGAAAACTGTTTACATTTGTAGCATTTATTAGCTATATAATAAAATTTAATTTCTTGGAAATTTTAAAAAGCGTTTATAAGTCACATTCAAATGTTTGTCAAGAGTCCTGATCAGGGGACAGTTTTTGTAACTGGCGCAAAAAGATGTTATTTTGTTGTTCTGTCAGTCCTTCTCATCTGTCTGTCGCCGCGAATTGCCGCACAAATACACGCACAAAACAACACTCACCCCACCCCTTTTCCCTCTTCAACATATTTCGTAATCCATTTCCATTTACCCTAATAATTTACGATTATCTCCTGGCTGCGGCACTCCACCACGGCTCGGTGGCACTCTCCTTCATCCAATTTTCATTTTTTTCCGAGAGGGTCCCTTTTTGCCCCACCCAGCCCCTAACGTCAAAACGTCGAGGATCGCAGTTACCTTTTTTTTCACTCACTTTGTTGTTGTTTGGTTGTTTTGGCTCGCAGCCTTGCGACGGGGGGTGGGCGGTTTTTCCACGGCCAACTTTATCGATTTTCATTATGTTGTGAGTATCCTTTTTTGTGTGTGCGGCCGGCGGCGCCCACTCTGCAGAGAAGGCATCATCAAAGGAGGCTGGGTTGGTGGCTGGACCATTTTGACGGTTGGGACCGGCAACCGGCCAACTTGGATGGCTATTATTTACCCTCATCAATTTTTAAAAGTGGTCGACTGGCTCAGCTGGGTGAAAAAATGGAAGGATCCACAGAAAGGGAGTAATACGGATGAAAGGAGTTAAGGTGGGAGTTGTTTGTTGATTGAATTACTTTTTCCTCAGGACATTAAGGTTAGAGTTGAAGAGTTTTAGAATTTATGAATTAAAAATCACAAATTCCAAAATTACCCATTTTATTCTGGCATAATACAAAAAAAAAATAGGTTCCCCCCTCCCTTTTACCGCCATCGAGCTCAAAGAAGTTGGACGCGCAAAAATTCTTAATCGTAGCCCTTTAACCCTCATTAAAAAGCATTTAGGAGTGCAGCCGGGGCTTTTAGTGCGATGCGAGTTTAGCCGTTAACGTGGAGAGCAGGGTCGCGAGCACCGTTGTATGCAAATTTACATAAATTACCGAATCGTAAAATGTCACCATTTTCGGGCTGAAGGTGGCGGCGGCGCCTGAGTCTGCGAGCGCTGAATTTTTGGAGCGAATTTTTGCGCCGGGTCGGACTGTGGAGATTACCGTGGTGGAGTGAATGTGGGAATGTTAGTTAAATTAATGATGTTCAATCTATTACGAAATTTGTACAATCTTATGCAGTTAATTTGTCAGTTAGTTAAAGTTAACTCTTAAAAAATTAACTTTGTTAAAAAAAAGAATTAATTTCAAACTTATTTGGGGATCTCGTAGAGATTTTCCCATATCCCTTAAAAAAAGTTGACATCAACATTTCCCATCCTCAAAATCCCTTTCTTTGTCCCTAGTGCGCGATGGAAATGAAAGCGGCTGGCAATGAATGGCTTTCATGATGGTGAGAATCTGGTTCAAGTAGAATTATCAACTCAATCATCGTCTCCAAGTAAAGTGAAGCAAATTAAAAAAAATGTCTTCATTTTTTATTTTTTATTACATTTGCTAGAATTTTAAATATTTTTCAATTAAATTTAATAGATTGAATAATCACAAAGATTTAAAAATGTTTTCATATTTCCTTTAAAATAATCATTTTGAAATAATATTTTATAACTTAAAAATATTCAATGGTAAAAAATTATTAAAATACAATAATTTAAAAAATTAAATAATTTTTAGTTAAAATAATTTTCAATAATTTTCAATAATTTTCAATAATTTTCAATAATTTTCAATAATTTTTAATAATTTTCAATAATTTTCAATATTTTTTTTATAATTTTCAATAATTTTCAATAATTTTCAATAATTTTCAATAATTTTCAATAATTTTCAATAATTTTCAATAATTTTCAATAATTTTCAATAATTTTCAATAATTTTCAATAATTTTCAATAATTTTCAATAATTTTCAATAATTTTCAATAATTTTCAATCAAATAATTATATATTCCAGTATTCGACCCTAGACGGTCACCACGGAGAGCAAGCAAAAACGGTGTCTCCAGAAACACTTTGCATTCGATCTCATCACTGGTGAAACTAAAGCGGGAGGGTTAAGGGGATGTTCGACCTCTCTTCCCTTGCCGCATGATAATCGTAAAATGTTTTGTTGCGGGCCGTTTTTGGACCCCTCGTTGTCGTCGCAGGGCTCGTTTTAATTATCGCTTCAATGCCGTACAAAGTTCGGTTTATTGTTGCGCGTTTGCGGGGAAAATGATACAGACTGTAAGTTTTTTTTGTTTTTTAATTCGTGGAGGTAATTAAAAGTTGACAGTGCTTTCGCCTGGACAATATTTGCAGCATAAAAAGGTGTCTTTAGCAGTTTTGTGGTCCGGAGAGCATTAACAGGGGCTTTAAAAACAGGGTTACTGCGATGACGACGACGTCAGCAAGGTAAATCCGTTTTATCACCGTCGCCGACGACTTCGTCGTCGCACACTTTGATTGAGTTTCGCGTTTCGCGCCAAATCCAGCCACTTGTAATATTTTGATGAATCGTAAACGTGACAAGATGCGATTAAATGCCGATCGTGGTGCGTGCGATAAAAGTCTTGGAACGGGCATATAAAAACAATTGATGAATCTGAAATTTGCCTTCTTTTCTGGAATTTTATTGCCGAGCGATGGCCCTTCACCCTTTCCCGAGAGGAGTGAGAGAGAAAGAGAGATACAGAGTTTAAAGACCATTGTCCGTTGATTTCTTATACTGACAGAAACACTCTGTTTTTTTTTTACATTTTTAATGTAGCTTCATTTTAGCCGAGCTTCGTTTTTGTTTCATTTGTTTTATTATCATAATACGTTTTAAAACCTCGGTCTTGATGGAGCTCTTCTTTTTTTCTCCTCTTCCCTCTCTCGTTGGTTTTGTTGTCTTTTGTATCCCCATCTTCATTGGAAAACAACTCCGAAACGATCGGAGTGGCCAACAAACGCCGGAGAGAGAGGCAAATCATTTGCTCATTTTTATGGTCCACCCGAGATGACGATGGTGACCGGTGGAAGGGCACGTACGCAGATAAGACCGTTTGGACTTTGGAGGAGTCGTCCGGAGATGACTCAGATCGCTGCGAGAGCAATTATTCGCATTTTTGTTCGTTTGTCAACTGGTTCGCACGCCCCCTGGTCCCGGCGGAAAGGAGTTGTCAGGCAGGGGTATTTTAATGTACTCTGGAAGAGAAACAAATGAGCCAAGTGCCAAAGGAAGACGCGGTCGATGGACACTTGTGTCTGGCTTTATAGGCAAATGAGCTTAGATTAATTTGCAACTTATCACGTTTAATGACTGGCGAGGCTCGATTCGCTGGAAGACCCACAGGTGGTTGGTTTTCGAAGAAAAGGTATTGAAATTGTCGAGAGTATGAATTGAAATCGAATTCAAGTGGGTTCAATTTATCAATTTATCAATTTATCAATTTATCAATTTATCAATTTATCAATTTATCAATTTATCAATTTATCAATTTATCAATTTATCAATTTATCAATTTATCAATTTATCAATTTATCAATTTATCAATTTATCAATTTATCAATTTATCAATTTATCAATTTATCAATTTATCAATTTATCAATTTATCAATTTATCAATTTATCAATTTATCAATTTATCAATTTATCAATTTATCAATTTATCAATTTATCAATTTATCAATTTATCAATTTATCAATTTATCAATTTATCAATTTATCAATTTATCAATTTATCAATTTATCAATTTATCAATTTATCAATTTATCAATTTATCAATTTATCAATTTATCAATTTATCAATTTATCAATTTATCAATTTATCAATTTATCAATTTATCAATTTATCAATTTATCAATTTATCAATTTATCAATTTATCAATTTATTAATTTATTAGTTCGACACGATTTCACGTTTTTTTTTATTTGTTGAGTCGGATGAAACATTGTCCACGCATTTCCTATGGCAAAAGAAGAAATTCTGTATTTTGAAAAGAGATTTTCTGATCGATTTGGTGTCTTCGGCAAAATTATAGGGTTATGATAAAGAATTTTCGGAAAAAATTGGTAGACTAGAAATAAATACGATTTTTTTAAATTTAACTTTTTACCACCAAAAGTAAAATTCCCAAAATAAGCATTTAAAAATTTTCAATTTTTCATGTTTTAGGGGACAATCTTAGTCTTTTTCAAGTTATAGCTACTTTTAGGTGTACATTTTCGATTTCTTTTCGTTTTTTTTTGCATTTTTAAAATTCTTTCTTGTAAGAAAAACACCCCTACAAAGCGAAGCAAATCTCCTTCAGTTTTGTCTTTGGGTCTTTGACAATCGGGCAATTAGTTTTTAAGATACAGCATCACAATGTATTCAAAATGTATTTTTTTAAAATAATTTTCCGTATGTTTTCATGTAACTAGAGCGTCCAATTTACCGTCCCGGGAAAAAAAATCCGGGAAATTCCCGGGATTTCCCGGAAAAAAAATTTCTTGTTTCCCGGGAAATTTCTAAATTTCCCGGGAATTCTCGAAATTCAAACAGCACATTTCCTTAACTTTTTGGATTTTTTTTAAATTAACCACAAAAAAAAATAATGAAACAGCTACTTTTTTTCCAACTCAATTTATTGATCTTATTGAACATACCAGTTCGTTTGAAAATGTCATGTCAAGGTTTATTTCTGATAATATTAATTTCTGAAGCATTCACGACTGGGAATAGATCTCGTTTATTTGTTGGGCAACAATAATTACGATATTATGTAATGAAAATAAACTACTGGCAAACATATTTCAAAAGTTCGCTTTAAATATTTGAAAACTTCGAGTTGTGATTTCACGGTATTTCAAGTGAAAAGCAGATTTTCAAGGTAAATTCCACTTTATATTTTTATTTATAAGCTCAATCCAGTAAGATTTGCTCTGGAAAAAAATTGCCAAGAGTTACATATTTTCTGCATGGTTTTTTTTCTTTTATACATCACGTGTCAATATTGTATTAATATATTTTCAATATTCTCTTAAACTGTTTATTAGGACACATTTAAAAGCAATTTAATGGTTTTTGAGCATGGATTCATTTAACTTATTGATCAAACACTTTGATTGGAAAAGTAATATTTCTTAGCAATAAATACTAATGATTTTTTATTGATATTTTGCACGATTTGATATACAGCTTATGAGAAAATGGTGTTTTTATACAGGCAGTCAAGGCATTAATTGATCCTCACGCTTGTTGACCTAAATGGTTGCTATTCTATTCAATTTTGTAGCAAAATACTAATCAGAGAAATAAATTTTCCGGGAATTCCCGGGAAACTTGTTGAAAATTTCCCGTTTCCCGGGAAATTTGACACCCCGGGAAATTGGACGCTCTGCATGTAACAAAAACCCGCTAAATTGATGCCGATTTATGATTTTCTGAAAAAAAAACAAAAATAAATATTTTTGTTTTTTTTTACCGAATTGTGGTCCGAACAATTCCAAATCAGTCTATATACGACCGATCTAATTAAAAAACGCAAAAAAATATTCGAAACAGTTAACAATTGTTGAACATTTTTCAATTTTTTATGTCATATTTTTTTGTGAATTTTGAAAGGCGATCTTTCGTCAAATTTTCATTTTAAAAAAAACTTGTAGAAATTTTTCGCTAATATCTAAAAAATATTTTCAAAATTGTAAAATCCAACTTGAAAAGTCCCTATATATGAATTTTTGGACCTTTCCAAATATTCAGCTAAATTTTAAAATATTGATATAGGAGTTCATGCAACAAGTTGGAAATAGAAGTTTTTCAACACGAGTCGTACATTGTTCCAAAAAGATTCTACCAAGTTGGATAAATACGACAAGTGCTGATAAAAATAGTTTTGGAACGAGTTGAACACATTTTTGTTTTGCAATTCTGCAAACACCCTGTGAATTTGTTTATTTCTGTGAAAAGTTCCTTTTTCCGCTTGAATGTTTTTTTTTGTACTCTAATTAAGTGTTAAACTCAAACGCGCTATCGAAAAATATAATAGTTGAATAGTTTAATTTTTCAGAACTGTAGTGGATTCTGATTTTTTTTCAGTACTATAATTTTTGGCGATGTAAAATAGGCCATTCGTCATTCGAGAATGACATGAAATGTAAGTAGTCTTAAAAGAGATTTGCAAAAGTATTTTATTACTGAAATATTGAAAAATTTCACTGAGGAAGTTTATGTCCCTCGACTCTGGTCAAAATCTGACCAAAATGGGCGAATTATTCAATGTTGTTGAATTCTAAAAGTTTTAATAAAATATTATAATTTTGGAAATGTATAAAATTTTGTATATAAAATAAGCTTAACATTTTTTATCATCTAATTCAACAATGTTCAATTTTCAAACCTTCTCGTCATAACACTCATTTTTGTGCTGCCGTTGTTTGCTCTCCGGTCAAGATTTCTCGTTTGCGTTTGTACGTACTCAACCTCATCGTCAGTCGTATGAGAACGGGGTTTGAATGGCTGCGGTTTAAAACAAAGAATTTAATTATGTTGACATTCGGTCGGGGTTTCTTTTTTTGTGTTCGCGCCTCCTCACAGCAAGAAATGATCTTCTTTTTTTCCAGCATCGTCATCATCATAATCATCTCGAGAGTGAGCTCAGCACAGAATGTGGACTTCTGTGTGTATGCCTTTTGCTATACTCTGTTATCTTTCTTTTTTTAATGTCGTCGTCATTTGGGATGCTTTTTGTTTCGACTTTTTTTGTATGTTTTGTTAGGGTGGTATCATCCAAGTTGAGGATATTTTAAGTTGGTATGATGAAATGTTATTCAAGACCAAAATACATGCCCCCACCTTAGTGTTATGCAAAGCGAGCTTTCGAGAGCAAATTGTGGGTGGTTCGGCAGAGCTGCTGGAAGGGGTTCGACGGGTGAGAACAAAAGATCCAGAACATAAAAAAATGCGAACAGATTAAAACAAGTTCATAATAAATTGCTGATGGCAAGCAAGAGTGAGGGGAGATCTGGAAAGTGCTATTAAATGTTTTATATTGTTTTCTGTCAGAGCAGCAGAGAGAGGATATCTCATTTGGAGGGGGTAAGGTGCACGACGCAAAGCAGGGCATGAGAATGAAATGAATCCGATCCGGATGGATCGTGCAAAGTGGATTTTGTGCCGGTCAAATGAAGAATAACGAATGCAAATTGTTGCGCGGAGAATCGTCATGCGATTTTAAACTGCTGATTGCAAACTCATTGGAGCTGCAGTACATTGTTGGTTTAAAAGTTACATTGATTTTTTTTCAGTTTTTTTTAAAATAATATTTTATTCTTCTGTAATTTCTGATTATTCTGATTATTTAATTGTTTAAAAGGATATGGTAAAAAACTTAAATTCGAATGTTGACAACAAAAGTCTCTAACAAAGTAAGCATTGATCTCTTCAATCATCCTTCAACGTCGATCTCGTCAACCGGCACCGGAAAACCAGCGCCTACTACGTGTCGATTTCACAACACGCACTTTTCATGAAAAAACGCAACATTTCCCCCTTTCATCCCATCACCACCAATCCAGTGAAAACTAGATCATTTTCTCCCTGTTCTTGATGATTTGCTCTGCCACCAAACACACTTCTGAAAAAAATAGAACCACTCAACTGATCGCTTCAAAATGCGATGAACCCAAACGAAGAAAAAAAGAGTAGAGTGGTTCACATTTCCAAACAATCAATTTTCACTTGCCATAAAATGTTCTTGTCGATATTAGTAACAACAAAAACAACATCAACCATAACCGTTCGCTCAAAAAGTTGTATCGTCGGAAGATTTCTTTCTCGCGCTGGAAGACTTCCAATGTTTACGCAACGTCTCGAATCAAGAGTCAGGAAAATCGGAGAAAAATCAAGAAAAAAAATAAGAAATACCGTACCGTGTATAAAAATATGATGTAACAGGCAATTAAAAGTGGAAAATATTGTACTACCTTCCCGCGCGGTTTCCTCTCCCCGTCGCCTACTACGACGGTGTCCCACATTGAGAGAGAACAATCGCGCAGGAGGCTGGGCGGGGGGAAAACTCATAAATTAGAAATCTTCGAATCATATCGTTAGGAGGGGTCGGATTTCCCTTTGGGAACGTCCGCGCAGCGAAAAGAAAAACCTCCGGCAAAAGAACTTATTGAAAGAAGATGAGACGCGGGGAATTTTAAACAACATCACACTGTGCGAGGAGTACGGTGTTTTGAGTGATGGACGGACTTTTGAGGTGAGGTTGAGGGGGAGAGAAAGCATTAATAGCCTCTTCGAAAGAAACAAGCCGCAGTTTTCCGCTTTTCCGGCGAGCGTGCACGTGCCAAACTTCCTCTATTTGTCTTTTATTGATGTTGTTGTCGGAAATGTTTTTTTTGACTAATTTTTTTTGGGTTGAAGTTTTTAAAGCAAGTGCAACCCCTTTAGAATTGTGTGTTTTTTTGTTTTTCAATCTCAATGTCGTAGTAGGCCATGATTCCAACAGTACAATTTGAAGAAAACAAGCAGGTCATCTACACCTGTTTTTCACCTGTTGGCAAACGACCCAAAGTTTATCTAGCAGAAAACGAGGGGCACTTATAAACACTTTTTACTGTCTATTTTTATGGGATTAGTCCAGTCTGAAGCTAAAAACACAACACAAATGATAACCAAAGCAAAAGCAGAGCAACTGGCCACAAACCAAATAGATTTGCTCCAACTGTGGATGTGGTTTTCAGACATTGAGTAAAAAGACACAGACAGAGCAAAAAAACGCATTAACCAGCCCCAAGTTAAGGGACCTGTTCTGAGGTAATGAGCTATCACATTAACTATGCGTTTAATATGAGCCAGGTAAATTGCGACATCCATCTCTTACTTAGAGGGGTAGCTCGCGAGTCTGTCCTCTTCTCTGGCCGGCTGGTGAAGCAATAAAAATGAAGGCATTTTGCAACAAAACGACACAGAGAGCGAAGGATCTGGGACGCGCGAGGTGGTAACGTGATGTTGTAATAGAAGTGGGGCCACTTTTTAAGCTAAATTGTGGTCAGTTAGGAGATCTAATGGACGTCTTAGTAGGCGCTGGAACGAGAAATGTGGTATCATGCGGCTCCACGGTTACTTTGATACCTTAAACAGATCAAATTTGTCAAAATTGATGTTTTACATGTTGTTTTAAAATTAAATAATATTCTACCTACGTCATAATACGTCCCAATCAAAATTTGTTAGTTTCAATGTTTTTACAAATTGTTTTAAATCTAAGAAATATTCGCCAACGTCCATATTGGATGAAATCGGTTTACTTTTGTCGTTTCTAGGGATCAATCTCCATGAATTATTGGAATATTTGGAATATTCCGTTTTGCCGCCATATTGGCCGTCATCTTGAATATCTTGCTTCCTTTAATTTATTACTTTTATTGATAGTTCTCAGCATTGCAGGTCACACGCAAAATACTTGTTTTAATACGCCTTTTTGAAATCGTTTTGAAAAATAAGGTTTAGAAGTGATCTTACAACTTGGCTCACTCATTCAAAATAAGTTCCACATTCGATTGAAAAATCTGTTGTTTATGCACATGTTTATTCTTCTACCAAACATTTTCATAATGTTGATTTCTGGAAAAATCAGGGGAACATTAAATTTTACCTGAAAACATCATGGAAAGTCAGATAATTTTAAGCTGGGTCAGGGAATTTTGATGGCCTTAAATTTTTTTTTGCAATTCCGTCGTGAAACTACTTACTTTTCCTGTCATTCTTGAACGACGAAAT
Source organism: Culex quinquefasciatus (assembly GCF_015732765.1). Lineage (NCBI taxonomy): Eukaryota > Metazoa > Arthropoda > Insecta > Diptera > Culicidae > Culex > Culex quinquefasciatus. The sequence goes on along the minus strand of NC_051862.1, from coordinate 224,358,498 downwards.
AGCCTACTTTTCTATACCAAAAATAACTGAATCGAATAGCAACACTTTTCAAAATAAATGCTGAAAAGTTCTACTTTTCAGCACTGAAATGGGTGCTGAAAAGTTGAACTTTTCAGCACTTGTTTCGAAAAGTAACACTTTTCAACATTTTTTTGATTTAAGCGATTTATTGACAAAATACATGAAAATTTTACATAAAATTTCGCTCAATGGGTGTTTTTCGGAATTGCAAAAAATGTTGTATGGAACTCGTTGCAAAACTTGATTTTTTCAGCACTCGTCGTATTTATCCAACTCGGTGAACCTCGTTGGATAAATGTACGACTCGTGCTGAAAAAATCATTTTTATGCAACTTGTTGCATAAACTACTATTTATGTCGGCCCTGCCAGTTTTTCTAATAATTTAATATACTTTTATTTTTCAAATATTGATTTTAGTATTGTTTGATTTTATTTTGTGTAGATGATTATATCATTTGATACATTCGTAAATCTTCAAATAATTTAATAATTCAAACTGTATCTATTTGTTTTGTCTAATTAGTTCAAACTATTTTGAATTGAAACATTAGCATTTTTTTAATTTTCGAAATATAGAAGTCAAAAAATGCATCTTTTAAATAAGCCAAAAAGAAGGCAAAAAAGTTAGATTTGTGGTTAGATTTTTTTTATGAAAATTGTTATTTTTCTGAAAAAAAAAACTCTCTAAAAATATAGGTCAACATATCACATTTGATTAAATTATAAAATTAAATTAAAACCAATCTATTGCAATTGAAAACATCTACGCGGTTTTAAAGTTTTGGTTCAAACAGTGCCTTACTATTTTTGAAAAAAAAAATCGAAAAGATAAGAAAATTTACAAATATTTTGACTAGGAGAATACGATCTATAAATTTCCAATGCATTTGCATTTTCAATCATTTAATATTGAATGAGATTTTATTTATTTCCATAATAATCATTTTTTCAACAATTCGTTTAAGAAAAAAAGCGGTGCAAATTTTTCGTACTTTTCTACGGCTGCAAAACTTTTTGAAATATTTGAAAAAAAGATCGTAACATTTTTTTCTGAGTAGTCTTATAGTAGTTTATGCAACAAGTTGCAAAAAGAAGATGTTTTCAGCACGAGTCATACATTAATCCAACGAGGTTTAATGAGTTGTTTTTTTTTGAAAAGTGTTTCTATTCGATTTTGTTATTTTTCGTACAGAAAAGTAGGCTTTTGCGTCGGAATTGCAAATAAAAAATAATACACTAAACTTCTGGTAGTTTACAAATGGATAGTAAGGAAATTTTTTTTTTAAATGTTTGAATGGCAAAAGTGTTGAAAAAATTACAATTATCTGTTTCTTTAACTAAGTTTCTTAACTCTTCATACAATTTTATAAATTTTATGTCAGTAAATAACAAGTTTTAAGCTTGATTAAAATTAATTAGAAATTGTTTTTTTTAAATTTTAATGTTTGTTGCATGATTCATAACTGTTGTAGCATTACTACAAATTTACTTTAAAAAAAACTGTACATATATAGATATTTCCGAATTCTGTTTCTATAGCACATAAAACTTGATACCAAGAAACTAATTTTGGTGTTAGATTGTCTAAAGAATCCGATAATGCAGTCCTTTTTCTAATTTGAAATCATTTTAATTGAATTTAAACACTCCCATTTCTATGTTTTTATAATTATAGTTAAGGCCGTTGCAATTTTTTTAAGTTTATGTATAAAGTATATTAAATATTATATTTAGTATATTAAATATTTTTTCAAAAAACATTAAAATTTGAAAGGAAACAGAAGTCTAACCAACCGAAAATAATTAGAAATGCAATTTCCTGCGTTTAAACGCAAAATCATATGTAGCATGTCTGGGATCGATCAAAAATATTTTCAATTTTTGTGGAATTTCAATGTACAGTACCGCAAAAAGTTTTTTTCGCAAAAAATAAAATCTCTTCAATGCTTGTATATTTTGAAAACAAATGATTGCAAAACAACTGGGCAGATGTAAAATACACTTTAAAACACTTTTTTCATTGAAATGTTGAGACCATGTCTTGTTATTTCAATTTTTATATTTTTTTTGCCCCCCTCGCCTCCGATCAGAGTCGAGGGACATAAACTTCAAAAAATATTTGCAACGGCCTACCTAGCTTTTGAAAGTGTGATTTTGAGTTAAATTGGTTTGCTTTACTATCAAAAATTCACAAGCAAAAAAAAACCATTCATTAAATCGAAAAGTCCAGAACAAAATTATTTACATTTTCTTCACCCATCCAATGCACACAATCCCATGAATGCAACAAATTCGTGTAACATCGAAAAAATCCTCTCACAAAACAAACAAAAAAACACCCTGAAAAGCATCGATTTTTCCTCACCATGCATTTCCACCCAAGTACACGTTGGAAAATAAAACAGCATCCCACTCTCTATGTACCTTCTGGGATGAAACAAACAAAAAAGAAAACACAAAAACACCCAGACAAAGCGGGAGTGAGTTCGTGTGCAGCAAAGAATGGGGTTTGCCACCCCCTTGGCTAGGGGGGGATGGTCTCACCCCAAATCCCCCCCTCCCAAACTCCCCACCAGCTAACCATCACAATCACACAAAGCGCCTGCTGCGATTGTGTTTGTGCGAAAAATGGAAAATCTCGTTGTCATTTTCCGTCCCTCTTCCTCGTCGGCTGGTTGCCGTGAACAACCGCTTCCGCACACAATTGGCTATGTAAACAAAGCGAGCCGATTTCACGGGTTGCTGCGAGATTTTCCCCTCCAGCGAGCGAGCGAGCGAATTTTCCCCTGCGCGCTCGGAGAATGGAAAATATTGTTTGGCGAGCTCCTTCAGTTCCCCACCGGGGCGAGAATCGTGTTGTCTCGCTTGCACCCCCTTTTTTGTGTTGTTTACAATGGGAGCTATTATGGGCTCCCCCCCCCACCCCACCTTGCTCTCTTTCTTCGGCTAAAAGAAAAGTCGGTTGGGGAGTGCGAGAGTGTGTGATCGTGAGAGGTGAAATTTTCCTCTCTGAGCATAAAACATAAACAGAGAGCGCGCGCGGGAGCGAAGGAAAATTGCACGGCTTGCTTCGTTTGCGCTCAGCTTCAAACAAGATTATTCACCTCATTGAAGTGTGAGAGTTTGGGGGGAAGCAAAAAGAAAACAGGTGGACGACACTCTCGCGCCGAGAGAGGGAAAATCTAGTCGGCGGCGCACAGACAACAAGACTCTCGCCCAAGTAACAGACACAACGGAAAAGGAGTATTACCATATAATGCACAATGCTGAGAATGTGTTGGTGCACGCGAGATGCATACCAAACACAAGAAGGAAAAGATGCTCTGCTCGGCAGGCCGCGGATGCTGAACTCTGGAAAGAGGAGATCGTTAAGGGCGAAGGAATGGGAGCAGTGCAAAGGCACACACTTGTGGCATGGCACTTAAAATAAGGCGAGGAGAAAGGAAAGTTGAAGGGGGGAGGAAGCAGCTGAAAACAGGTGCACGTGCGAAGGGGAGACACAAAGAGAAAAATGAAACGAGAGGAGAGAGGGTGCGATGCATGCATTTTGGAGTCGTAGTTGGCGGGTGGATGCTGGAGCATGGCTTGCTGCAAGATCTCGCGGTGATTGCGATTTCTGGAGGCGAGGGCGCTAATGTTGGCTGGAATAATGTGGGCACATAACTGCGTTCTGCCTTGGCAAGGCCGTCTTAGATGGGAGGTCAAGGAATCATGGGCACTGGGTGTAGTTAAATTGATTTATAATTCAATTTGATTTCCATTATTGTTTTAATTTGCAGTGTGATAAATCTATTTTTTTTTCAATAATATAAAAAAAACAATAGCTTATTAAAAAAAAAACGTAGAACTGTTCGTTATTGTGTGAAGACATTTCTGTCAAGAGGAAATGTGTCGCAAAGTCGTGTTGCCAAAAACGATATGGCTCTGTATATGCTTTAATATTCAAAACTTTGTAACAGCAAATTTCATTTAATGCTTGATTCTGGTGCGTCCATTCCGGGAATTCCCTGGATTTTTCCAAACCGGGAATTACCGAATCTCGGGATTTTTTTTTATATTGTGTCCCTGGAATTCCCGAAATTGAATAAATAAATTTTGGTCTGGAAATTCAGATTTGGTTGTGGAAATAGATGGACAGTTGAATATTTAGTAATCGATAAAATTTTAAAGACATTTAAATTTGGGTAATTCTCTACCAACTCACACGAAATCGGGAAAAGTTGCCCCGACCCCTCTTCGATTTGCGTGAAACTTTGTCCTAAGGGGTAACTTTTGTCCCTGATCACGAATCCGAGGTCCGTTTTTTGATATCTCGTGACGGAGGGGCGGTACGACCCCTTCCATTTTTGAACATGCGAAAAAAGAGGTGTTTTTCAATAATTTGCAGCCTGAAACTGTGATGAGATAGAAATTTGGTGTCAAAGGGACTTTTGTGTAAAATTAGACGCCCGATTTGATGGCGTACTCAAAATTCCGAAAAAACGTATTTTTCATCGAAAAAAACACTAAAAAAGTTTTGAAAATTCTCCCATTTTCCGTTACTCGACTGTAAATTTTTTTGGAACATGTCATTTTATGGGAAATTTAATGTACTTTTCGAATCTACATTGACCCAGAAGGGTCATTTTTTCATTTAGAACAAAATTTTTCATTTTAAAATTTCGTGTTTTTTCTAACTTTGCAGGGTTATTTTTTAGAGTGTAACAATGTTCTACAAAGTTGTAGAGCAGATACTTACAAAAATTTTGATATATAGACATAAGGGGTTTGCTTATAAACATCACGAGTTATCGCGATTTAACGAAAAAAAGTTTTGAAAAAGTTACTTTTTGCGTTTCTCTTTGTTTTGTCGTCCGTGTCTGTCGCGGGTGACCATGAACGGCCATGGTCGATGACGACCAACTTTTTCAAAACTTTTTTTCGTAAAATCGCGATAACTCGTGATGTTTATGAGCAAACCCCTTATCTATATATATTTAATTTTTTTTTGTAATTGTCTGCTCTACAACTTTGTAGAACATTGTTACACTCTAAAAAATTACCCTGCAAAGTTAGAAAAAAACACGAAATTTTAAAATAAAAAATTTTGTTCTAAATGAAAAAATGACCCTTCCGGGTTAATGTAGATTCGAAAAGTACATTAAATTTCCCATAAAATGACATGTTCCAAATTTTTTTACAGTCAAGTAACGGAAAATTGGAGAATTTTTAAAACTTTTTTAGTGTTTTTTTCGATGAAAAATACGTTTTTTTTGGAATTCTGAGTACGCCATCAAATCGGGCGTCTAATTTTACATAAAAGTCTCTTTGACACCAAATTTCTATCTCATCACCGTTTCAGGCTGCAAATTATTGAAAAACACCTCTTTTTTCGCATGTTCAAAAATGGAAGGGGTCGTACCGCCCCTCCGTCACGAGATATCTAAAAACGGACCTCGGATTCGTGATCAGGGACAAAAGTTACCCCTTAGGACAAAGTTTCACGCAAATCGAAGAGGGGTCGGGGCTACTGCTGTGTGAGTTGGCGGAGAATTACCCATTTGTGTTCGGCATATATCATTCCGGAAATTTATGTTTTTAGACTTATATTAATTTATTATTCATCAAACACCGTCATCTGGGGCAAATCAGGACAAAAAAAAAGAACTAAGGCAGATGTTTATGCCATTTTTTGCATGATAATTTGATTTTTTTTATTGATTTAATTTCAAACAGGAACAGAACAAAACAATTAGTTCACCGATTTCAAAATGTATTGCTCTAAAATCTCTCTTATGTATTTATACAATAGTCCCCATTTTCCTCGTTTGCCGTTAGTGATTATAAAAAGAGAAAAAGAAAGAGAATTTGAAAAATATGTTTGATATAAAACATGGAATTCGTTTTTTATTTCATGAAATTCTAATTCCAGTTTTTTCAACGCAGTTAACAAAAAAGAAAAATATTAATAAGAATTTAATTTGATATAAATCACATTGGATTAAAAATTGTGATTCATTCAAAATACAAAGTGCAACATAGAACAAAAAAACTATTTTAAATATATTTTAAGCTTTTTAAAAACTGCTGTCCTTGTGTAGATTATCACCAATTAACATAATTCAGCTTATTCTAGGGATTCAAAAAATATTTTTCCGTTTCTAGAGAAATTCTAAACCTGGGAAAATTGGACGCCCTACTTTATTCATTAAACCAGCTCGTTACTCTCAAAGATTTGTAAAATATCAGAGAAGTTCTTGCTAAAAATGCTTGAAATTAATGTCTTTTTCAGATCTGTTGTCTCAAATAGTTTGTAATCGATTGTGAAAAAACATAACATTTGAGCAGTTCTCTCAGATTTCGGTCATTCGATTTTTTTTTGTATTTTTTAATCCAGCTGAAACTTTTGTGATGCCTTCGGTATGCCCAAAGTAGCCATTTTGCATCATTAGTTTGTCCATATAATTTTCCATTCAAATTTGGCAGCTGTCTATACAAAAATGATATATGAAAATTCAAAAAACTGTAGCTTTTGAAGGAATTTTTTGATCGATTTGGTGTCTTCGGCAAAGTTGTAGGGATGGATAAGGGCTACACTGAAAAAAAAATGATAAAAGGTAAAAAAAATGAAGATTTTTAATTTCACTTTATGTCACTAAAACATGATTTGCAAAAAAACACTATTTTTATTTTTTTTTATTTTTTGATATGCTTTAGGGGACATCAAACGCCAACTTTACAGAAATTTCTTTGACCAAGTTATGATTTTTTGAATCTATACTGATTTTTTTTTAAATTCGAAATATTGGTTGCAAAAATTTTTCAACTTCATTTTTTGATGTAAAATTGAATTTGCAATCAAAAAGTACTCTAGTGAAAAATCGGGGGGCAAAAATTTTTTTTTCAAAAAACTTCAAAATGGAAATTTAAGAGCAATCAGCTGAAATCAATTTCAAAGTCAGGAGCGGCCGTGGCTGACTGGTCACGGTGTTCGCTTTGTAAGCGAATGGTCCTGGGTTCGATTCCCATCTGCTCCCAACGAGAAAGTAAAGGAATTATAAATCTTGAAACTCTGAACATGAACGAAAAATCAAACTCGCTCGAGTCGGGGTTCGATCCCCCGTCCTTTGGATTGGTAAGCAAAAATGCTAACCACTAGGCCATCACGGCTTGGTGAGCTATGAATGGAATTAGGAATACTGTTGCTACCAACTATATACGCGCTGGGTCCTTGTCCATTTGACAAGGGTTCGGAAGTTCTAAATAACGTTTGAACCCGATTGGTGCAAACGTTCTTCAGGGCGGGGCTTGTCGATAAAGCTGAAGTACCTCGCGCTCGGCTAGCCAGCGTAGAAATGGGTCACCGAAGCTCGGCAGAGCTAACACCTTCCAAATGCCTATGCGAGTTATTTGCATGTATAGAATGTAGATCTAAAAATACATGGAAACAACTCAATTTGTAAGAAGTGACCGCGTGGTCCCGTTTGGTTGGTTGCACACACACACACACACACACACACACACAATCAGCTGAAATCAATTTCAAATGCATTACCCTGCGTTCAGAATCATTTTTAGCATGTTTGGGTTGATTTAAAAATCTTTGGAGTTAATAAAAATTTTCGATGTTTAAGTTTTTTTGCTAAATTTTTTGTTTTCGTCAATTCTTCCAATTTTTGAAAATTAATGATTGCAAAACAACTAAACTAGTATAAAATGCATTTTAAAACACTTTTTCCATGCAAATGCTGAAACTATGGCTTGTTATTTCAATATTTATATTTCTTTTTGCAACCACCCCTCCCCCTCGACCCCGGCCTGAGCCAAGGGACAAAAACGTTGAAAAATATTTGCATCGGCCTAAATAACTATGTTTTACATAAAAAAAAAACAATTTCAAGGCTGCTACCTCGGTCAAAACCAGAAAAAAATCGGGAAATTTATTCCACCGAGAAACCGGGAAAAACTGGGGAATTCGACTGACAACACGGGAAAATATTATAAGTTAACTTAGAATTGGATAAACCATTTTGGCATTTCAAGAAATTTTGCTAATAGCAGATATACTGAACAGAAACTGTTTTTTTAACAAAACTTTAAACTGAAAAATTAACTTTGAAAAAAACTGAAAATTCAATATGGTGAATAATCAATTCACAAGTTCATTTTATGTGCAAAACCTAGTACAGAACAAAGTATTGCAGTTACTTTCAGCAACACTTTTATTCAAATTCAAAGACGTCTACTTTGATCAAAATTCAAAAAAATATCATAGTTCCTAACATTTCCTGGACACCCTAGTGTGAACGCGTTGTTAATGGTAACAATGTGGGCTATAATTATTATTATTAAAAACTTGGCAATTTCTTTTTGCGGATGTGGTGCTGCTGCTGCTACTGCACACTCTTGCCTTTTTTCCAAACTGGTCATGTTTGTGGTCGTGGCGTGATTGTGCGTGAGCAAAGGGAAACGGCATTTCCTTTGGTGGGAAGAAGGTAGGGTAAAATGGACCACTTCAAATGTTAATTAGGTAATTTATGTTAAAATGCTGAACACAATAGTACAAAATTACACCCAGAGATTCCATTTTGCCTCAAGTTGCCCCATCGAGTAACCGCTGGCAACCCGGCGTGAGACGATTATGGTGCCAACCGCATTTGAGAAATTGGAGACACGCATAGATAAAAGTAAAGTGGTGCCTGGGTACTGTTAGGGAAAGGTCCGGCCGTCCGTGTATTGTCGATTGCATGTAAAGTAAGCTGTTTTCTTTCCCCGCCTGGAAGTGGTTTATCTTTGTGCCGAGCAGCGGTCAATTGCATTGTAATTTTCGAGCGGTGCAGGTTTCCTTCCAGTTCAGCACAACAGTTTTATCTTCTCTGCTGCGAACACTGGCACGTTTCTCTAAGCAGTGTTTTAAAGAACTGCGAGGAAGACTTTTGATTAATGGATGGGTTGCTTAATCCTACCGGCTTACGATCAGCGACTTTCTGGTTGGCGCGCTTAATGTGTTACTTTTTCACAATTGTTGCACTTACTTTGTTGCTAATGGTGATTAATTTCGTGTCTTTTTTGATTTGTTGCAGATTCCTTTGAGATTCAAGCTGACATGTGGTCATCAGTTTAAGGTGCTTATCTTGCATTTTTTTTTCTATAGTATTAAGGCACAAAAATCATAAATTTAAAAATGATTAAGAAGAAGCTTTCATTTGATCTAACGACAATTCATTAATGTCCATTGTCTTTTGTTGGATAAATCAAATATTCACGGATTGAAACATTGAATTGTTTAATAACTTAAAGCTTAAAAATTGTTCACTTCAAAACGTCACTAAATGAATCTAGTAGTCCCGCATAGTCACAAAGGACCCAACGAGCAGCGGTTTCCACGGCAACGCCATGATTTGCATCTCGCAGCAAACCAGAGACAAACGGACACAAGACAAAGTACTCGGCAACTTGGGATGAGCGTGTGCAAAAATAAATGCAGAAAATATCAACAACAAGAAGAATATCGCAAGTCGATATCATTTGCAAACCTCCACGCGAACTCTTCACCTGGCCCTCACTCACTCACTCACTTTGAGTGGTGAGGGGTGGAGGGCTGAGCAGAGTGAGGAAAGCTCATTCCAACTCAGCGCTTTTAATTTTCGCCTGTTTTGAAAAGGAAATAATTTATTTCTCTCGCTCGAATGGCCTGCTTGGATGGCTGTCCTTGTGTGTTCGAGCCTGCTCGTGGACTGGCACGATATTCCAGGCCGCATTTGCTTCGGTTTTTAATTGATTAATGTGTATGTTTACATTATTTATGTAATGCTCGATCTGTGGTGCTCTTCTTGCGCCTCGTGAGCAGCTCGCTTTATCTTTTCTCGTTCGAGGGGTTGCCAGTGGCGTTCGGAAGAAGGGGGAGGGGAGGGGTCTAACATTCCACAGGTACACCTTCCTCCCTCAGAGTGTGCCCGATAAGAGTACGTTTCTGTTCTGTTGTTCTGCTGGGTTCTGTTTTGTTCGTCCGTCCGTCCGTTGTCCGTTTGCAGATGATAGTGGCGCTGTTTTGCCCCGTTTTTTCTTCTTCATGGCCTGCTTTTTTTGCAAGCAAAGTGCAACGCGATGGGTTCACTGTCGGAAAGAGAACCCTCAGGTATTTGTCTGGTTTGTGGCTGTTGTTGGTTCGCGAAACTACCGCAAAGCTGGCGAGGAAATCGGTGGTGCAAGGTATTCCCTGAGATTTTAGGTGTTGAGCTGTGGGGTAAGAAAACAGGTTGTTTGGGTTCCGTTGGAACATGATACCTGCCAGGGCGGCGTGGGTACGACAGAACATAGTTTTTAGATTTGACAGTGGAATTCTAAGCCAAATTAAGACATAAAGTGCTGATGAATGCACAGATCTGTGAGTTCTAAAAAAGCTTAAGGTGAATTCGTCAATTTGGCATTATTTTCAAGCAATTTATTAATCAATTAAGCAAATATCTGCACCAAAGTTGATCAGCATGTGCCGGTTGAACCCTTCTTGAAGATAGATTCCGTAGTGGACATGACGGTTGACTTTTTGCCTTTCTTACAAAAGAAAGGTTTAAGGTTAGCTTTTGGAAAAACGCTTCAGTATTTTTTTAAAATTCGTGCACGGTCCTGACCCAGATTAATAGCACAAGCATTTTTTGAGTTTTTTTACACAATATTTTTAGATGAAAAATTAAATATACAATCAAAAAGTTAAACACCATCTTTTTTTGGGTAAAAACGTGACGTTTTTTCCCTGTTTTTTTTATCCAACTCTGCAATTTTTTTCCTAAAGGATCAGAAAATTTCCTATGAACTTGCTTCAAAAACATCACAGATTAGACAAACGGTTTCTGAGATACAGCCTCTGAAAAGAAAGAAAGAAAGAAAGAAAGAAAAGTGAGTTTTTCTCTACATCACCAAAATTGCAACAAATTGTTAAATTTTTCGATCTTTTTGATTAGTTGATTTTCATTAAGAAAATAACTTTAGTGTTGGCATCAGCATCAATTTTTCGCTTGTTGCGCACAGGGTATTTTTTTCTGGACACCCTAGTAGTAGGGCGTCCAATTTTCCCGGGTTTTGAATTTCCCGGGAAACGGGAAAAATATTTTTGGGGAATTCCCGGAATCCCGGGAAATTTTTGAAACAGTCATAAAATCGATGTTGTTATTATATTTGTTATGTTTTTCAAGCTTTAAATCATAGAAATTAAAATCAAAATTACACACCATATTTATTTAATAGCTTAAGTGGTTACATACATGTACAAAATCACAAAATTTCATATCACAGAAAATTCACTAAATTCACCAAAAAGATAATTTGCAATCACTCCTGAAAGTTTCATGAAGATATTTCGTGACTAAACTGAGTAAGAGATGATTGAAGTTCACAATTTTGCCATGCGCAAAGCGAACTGTCAAACTTTGTGAACGTTTTTCTCTAAACCCCGAGTTGATTTACGGGTGCCACGATATCTCGATATGAGATAGACCAAATTGGCTGAAATTTGTGGTGAAGACTCCCAAGAAATTTTCCTTTTTTTAAAAATAGAAAAATCAAAAACTATCGATTTTTTAATATGAAAAACATAAAAATATTTTTATCTTTTTTTTAAGTTAAGTTTTTGAAAATCGGTCTTTGTCATGCACACAGGACAGGTTTAATGAGTCTTCACCAAAATGTTGAGCCAATTTGATCAAAGCAGTGTTGAGATATCGTGGCACCCGTTTTTTTAAACTGCTAACTTCAAACAGCTATATCTCAGCAACGATGCAACCAAATGTCCTCAAATTTATTTTGTTAACAGATGAAAATGTATATTTCAATACACTGAAAACAGATAAAAAAATAGTTTAAATTTGTGCTCATACCAGCCTCTGACATTTTTGCCGATTTACATGTATGTAAGCCCTTAAAAGAAATTCGAAATTGATTTTTGTTACTCTTTGTTGTGCTTTGGATTTTAAATGAACTACATTTTTTATCCAAAGTGATTCAAATTAAATATACATAAGTCTTTTATAATAATATTTTTTTTATGTTTTTTTTTAAATGACATGACTAGAAAAACTTGAAAAATTTCTTTGAAAATGACTTAGGCCGTTGCAAATATTTTTCAAAGTTTATGTCCCCCCCCTCTTCAAAATTGGTCTGAAAAATCAGGGGGCAAAAAAATATTTTTCCAAAAAACTTCAAAATTTCCATGAAAATAGAAGTCTAATCAACTGAAAACAATCTAAAATGCATTATTGTGCAATGATAATCATATTTAGCATGTTTGGGCTTTTTTTAAATGTTTTGAATGTTTATGAAATTGCTATGTACAGCACCGCAAAAATTTTATTCGCAAAACATAAAATTTTCGTCAATACTTAGATATTTTGGAAACTTATGATTGCAAAACAACTGGACAGGTGTATAATGCATTTTTAAACACGTTTTTCATTAAAATGTTGAAACCATGGCTCGTTTTTTTAAATTTTTAGACTTTTTTATTTTTTTGCCCCCCCCCCCTCGACGTTGGTCAGAGTCGAGGGATATAAACTTAAAAAAATATTTGCAACGGCCTTAAAAGCAAAAAGCGACAACAAATAAAATGATACAAGTCAATATAAAATTGTAGATACTTTTTGAATTGAATGTTTTATATAAAACATTGATTACAAATTATCTATAAGTTACTACCGCCAACTAGGAATAGGAATAAGAATATTTGGAAATCGGTGAACTAATTGTTTTGTTCTGTTCCTGTTTTAACCGAAGTCATTCAAAACATTTTGCAGAAAAATTGGCTTACATTTGTCCTGATTTGGCCCAGATTCCGGAAAATTAAGAAAAATAATTTTATATGATATTTGTTTCAATTTAAAATCATAAATATTCATAAATATAATTTCCGGTCTTTTAAAAATCTATAACTAATTTAAAATATTTAAAGCGCTAGGAATTTAGCGAAACTAAAATTTTAACAATTTTCCCTGAAAAGCCAATTTAATGCTGATATCTAAAAAAAAATTAAATGCTTTAAATATCTTATCGATTACTATGCATTCAACTTGTCATCTACTCCCAACAATAAAATCTGAATTTCCAGACCAAAATTTGTTTTTTTTTTTTAATTTCGGGAATTCCCGGGACAAATTATATAAAATCCTGGGATTCGGGAATTCCCGGATTTTTGAAAAATCCCGGGACTTTTGTCCCGGGAATTCCCGGGATGGACGCACTACCTAGTAGTGACAGCCTTATATTGCCGGCCGCTCTCATCTCCACCGAGCACCAGCACAAGGAAAGGGATTGGGAAGACAGGAAGTGTTGATGCTACACTTTTTTGAGGGGATAAGGAAAAATCTCCACGGTATCCCCAAGTAAGTTTCACTTAGAGTTGGACAGTTTTTGAGAAGGTATCAGGAAACGCTCTAATGGCATAAAGTTTCTTGTTTTTCAAGGTGTTTCAAGTACTTTAAAAGTAACCAACTGGGTCTACCACGAACACAACCGCAAGCTCCCCCTCTATACGCAACTGATAACACGCTAAAGCAAAGGAGCTTCCACCAAGTGTCCTCCCCGTGGCATTTTCCCATCTCACCGCCTACTGCGCGATGCGTCTTCATATCCTATTCATTATAACCGCTATTATTATTCCGCCTTGCGCATGAACTAGGCGAGCTAGAGAGAAAGAGCCGGCTTAGCCCGTAGCATGCAAACTTGTACAATAACCTGACAGCTTCGACGCGCGGCCGGCCTGCTAAGACCCAATATAAGGGTAACACTACACTCTGCCGAGTGGGGTGAGTTGCGAGGGTCGGCCGGGAAAGTTGTTTTTCCGCTCGCCCCGGCTCTTTCTATTGCTCGCTCTCCTTTGCTCGCTGTAGAGTTAAATTTATTGTTTCTTCATCATTTGTTATAACAATGTCCGACGAGCTGAACTTCGTTGGAGTCTGGAAGGGAGCAGCACCACTTTTCCACACCAGCATCAATCTCTTCCTGATTTCTATTTTTCGCTTTACTTTTGCTCTGCTCGTTCCTTGGAAATTAGCTGGAGAGATGCGGCTTTGCCGAGGTTCACATACGTGTGAGAAGATGCCCTCTTCTTGGCGAGCTTTAAGAAAAGGAGGAGAGGAGGGAAACGACATGTTTTAGTGCTGCGATCATTTATAATTGTAAAAGTACGTATGCAACAAGTTCGAAAGGAAGGTCCGGTTTTGTGGCCTCACCTTGCCTCCCCCTCCCCCACAAACACCTCCGTTCGCGCCATCGCGTTTGCATTATCGACAGAAATGCTTAGAAAAATATTTTAATTATTTCAGTTTTCTTTATTCTGAGTCCGGAAAAACGGGTCCGCAGCGAAGAATGGGACGAAACGCAAATTGGTTTTATCTCGCGGTTCGATTTTTGCATACCTTTGTGTGTCGTTCAAAGGGCTTTGTAATCCGAGCAGGCTGTGCCAAAGTACAGCTAGTTAGAGTTGCCAATCCTTCCTTTATTTCAAAAGAGTTCGATTTACGAATATTAAAAAAAAAAATGTTTCAATAAATATTACATGATTTTTAGTCAAACTACTTTTAATAACAAAAATCAAATATTTCAAATATCAGGAAAAACTTTGAACACTTCAACGTTAGTTGAAAATAATGGCATACAAGAAAATTAATGCGAAGCATACTAAAAAAACTTAAAGATATGCTTCCAGTGAGCTCATTTTTCCTATTTTTATTTGCTTCTTGTTACGAAGCGTTGCACTCACTACAGGGAGAAAATAAAAGAGATATATAATGCGTATTTAAATGGCCTCGGTAATTTCCACCTTCATTGCAGAAAGAGCCCCACGATGGTTAATGAAAAACTAGTTTTCTTCTTTCGTGCCCCCCCTCAACCCCTCCCTCTCTTTGTCACACTCCCCGCCCCTGGATTTTCCCAGCAGTCGCCGATGTCGTTAAAAAATATAAATTAAAACGAATGAAGCCTAACATTTTTCTTTTTCTCCGTACACACGCAAACACACACACACACACACTCACAAATACAGTTGAAATTGTTATTGCTGCTAATTAATGCGAGGAGTTGAGTGGTTATTTCAAAATTATCAGTTTTGTCCTCTTGCGAGAGATGTCGACGACGACGACGGGACGGACTTTGAGACAAACAAGTCCCACCGGCAGCAGCAATCGCAGCAATCCGTCGGTTATTTTGCATGGCTTTGACCGGTCGTCGTCGTCGTCGATCGAGTACGGAGATCCCAGCAGGCCGAGGTTCGTGACATTATTTTTGTTCAAGACTGCTTTTGAGGGGGTGGAAAGGGGGGAGATTGGGGTAAAGTTTTATTTTAATGCTTTCCGATTAGGTGAGTTTGTAATTCACCTGACCATTTTAATGACTATTCTGGTGGAGGCGAAACGGCGGCAATGTGGCGAAATTCGTTTCATGGGTGATCCGAAACTAGATACTGATTTTTGTTGGATGCGATTTGATCTGGTGGTTGGTTTAATATGAGAAAAGATAAAATCGACTCGTTATTACCGTTTATGCGGGGACTTGGGCTTCGGTTGATTTAGAGCAACGAACCGGATTGTGCTGATCACTTATACTAGGCTCGGACAACATAGTTGTACATATTAAATTAGAGTTATCTAATTATTTTTCATAGAATTTACATAAACCTAATAAGAGAACTAAATTGAATTATAAAATACAAAATTTATGAAGTTATATATGTCACAGTCTGGGATCAAACAGAACAAATATTAATTAACCTCTAAAAATCCCCATTTAAGTAAAATTCAATTTTTGATTGCGTATTAAATTTCCAAATGAGCAATTCTCTACGAAATCGGCCGATTTCATGCATTTTTGTGTTTGTATTTTTTTTTTGGACCAAATTTATTGAGAGCCCTCCCTATGATCAAAGAAGCCCTTTTGTGCGATTGGTTCACCCATACAAGGCTCCATACAAAAATGGTACGTATATCTTCTAAAATCTGAATGATTCGAAGAAACTATTGATGTTTGATTGATGTTTTGTTTTCTTCGGAAATGTTTTAGGTATTAATGAGAACTTTTCAGTAAAAAAATGGCACTAGTATTTTTTGCCACTTTTCTTTACCAAAATGATATTTCCATGTCTATATAATTATTTATATCTTTTTAATTATTTTTTAAATATTGTATATGTTTTAGGAGACAAAAAACGAAACATTTGAGCCATAGAAAAAAAAGGGACAAACCCATTGCCACCGAGTTATAATTTTCGATTTAAAAAATAGTGTTTTGTTTGTGATTGCCATGATAGTGTTCATATTTTTTTTCAAAGAGTTGAAACAATTTCCAATAAAATTACCTTAGAGACATTGCAGATTGGCCTCTGGTTGCTTAAATACAGCGATTAAAAAAACAAAGAAGAAGTTTTTAAAGTTTTATACATGCAGCTTTTTATTATCTAAAATCTCAGAAACTAATGGTGTGAATGTAACAATGTAAAAAAACAATTGTAAAATTTGCTGATCTTAAAAAATATGTTTGAAATTGTGGAAATATCTCTAACACTTCAAAGGGGCGTAATATTAAATATTTATTCTTTTGTAAATGTTAGTGATAAATCCCAAAATTTGAGAAATAGACAAATATATCTCTATTATTATAAAAAATCGAAAAACTGGAATAATCTAGTCAAAATTAAATTATGAAATTTGCTGATCTTTTGATAAAAAAAAATATTGAAATTTTGGAATCAACTCTAACATTTCAAATGGGCGTAATATTGAATATTTGTTTTTTTGTCTTTAATCCAAAATTAAAAATATGGAAAATAAAATCCTTTTATTTAACAAAATCTCTGTTATCCCTGTTATTTAACAAAATCGAAAAGCTGGAATTTTTCAGTTAAACTAACCTTCGAGGTGCTATATGAGCAATTCCATGTAAAATAGGGAATCAGTTGTACCGGACCCTCACCGATTTCAATGAAACTTTGTAAACATGTTTTCCTACGCTTAGGAAAGCCATTTTTTGTATATGGAGCCAGTTTCACTCGATAATGACATGTGAGAAGAGTGTGAGTGTTTTAAATATTTTTGCATTTCGTAATATAAATATTGCTGTAACTCGAAGCCGTTGTGCATCGTATCAAAAAGTGGTCAGAGGCAAACCTGTAGGAAATTTGACGGGCTTTCTAAAAATACAATGAGAGAAAAAAAAACAAGCAACTTTTATGAGATTTTTTGATTTTTAAGTTTAAAAGTCAAATTTGAAGGTGAGCCCAAGATTTTTTTTTGTTTAATTTTTTGTGAAAATAGCTAAAAAAAGACTCACAAAAAATGCAGAATGGATAATTTTTTTTAAATCATTTACTGAAAACGTTTTTTTAAAGGTGCTCTAAACGTAAAATTTTTCAAAAACCGAATACGGGAATCGATTTTCCAGACAATTTTACATAAAAGTCTCCATATTGACCACTGTCTTAAGTGCAATTCTTGTAAAGTTACAGCGGTTTTAAAAATAAAAAGTTGAAAAAATTCCCCATAAGATTGTTGCAGTTGATTTTTCCCCCTTTTCGTCATTTTCTCGTTTTTGCGCGCGGCGCGTCGAAAACCATCGGAATCCTGTTGATGAAATTTTATCATTTTTACATATCTTTTGTAACATTGTCCCAGGAATCCGATATAAAAATTTTAACTAGGCTCTTTGGTCCTGAGGCCTCCAAAACCGCATTTAAAGTTTTTATACGACCTTTTCAAATATTAGGGTACATTTTTTAAACTCCAATCATTTTTTGTTTAAAAGTCCAATCAATTTCCTTTCATTTGCGTCTGAAATGCTAAAATTGGTTGAAATGGCGCGTTATGATTTTTTTAACTGTGGTTTTTGCGAATATCTGCGAAAATGATTATTTTTCGGAACACCCTATCACGACGTAGGTCACCCAAATGGCCAAATAAAAAAATATGGGTGTTATTATTTTGGTCACTTTTGGGCCGATCGGACAACTTTTTTTTATTATGATGTTTCCGTTGGGAATTGCTGAATATGTAAAGTTAAGTGGCGCTATTGAGTGGAAACGATGCCAGTTTTGAAGTTAATTGTTTAATACTGATAAGACATAAAAATAAAACTAAATTTCAAGCTTGATCTTCAAAATTAATATTCAAAAGGATTAGAAATTGTTTAAGGGTAGGATGGCGTGATTTGATTTCTAGCCTGTGTATCGAATTTTATGTTTTAAATGTTTTGATATAGGCCTGTAGGCAATTACTTTAAGAAATTAAATCCCCATACAAAGTTGCCTTAAAATAACGCACAGCCTCCTTTGTGCATCACTCAAATCACCGTTCTGTCACATTCAAATGCTGCTACCGGCCCAGCCTATCCTAGCCCACGTTGCTGCTGATTGTTGTCCCTCCGATGTGCAATCAAAGGCCTCCGGACGAGAATCTGCCATCCCGGCCCAAAAGAACCATCCTTCACCCGGGGGCTCGCGGCAAACATAAAAAGGACCGCCCGCTCCCATAGGCAATTATAAGTGTTTAAAAATTAATCCTATCAATTCCATTCTTCTGCTCGACGACGACGATTTTTCCGATTCCCGATCCAAGTAGCCGAGTCCGCAGCACCACCGGTACTGCAATCAATTCGTTCCACCTTCGCTGGGGAGTCCCACGAGATCCAAGATGGCGGTGGTGGTGACGGCAGCACGCGGGGAGAATTTACAAAGGAAGCCGCCGACCATGTGACGTTTCCACCGAGAGAGGTGATTGTCAACTCGGATCGATTCTTGTGGCTTCAAGGAAAATCCTCATCGCCCATAGATGACCACGCGGAACCACGCGGACAATGGACAATGAGCGGCGGCCATCGCCGCAGTTGTCCCTTAAATCGCTCAAATCGCCGCGCGGCAACGTGTGACGTCACGTGGAAAACAAATGATAACAATAATTCAAGCCTTTGTCATGCAATTTCAGCAAAAAAAAGCATAAAAACAAAGTCACGCTCTTTTTTACACAAGCGCAGATTTGCCGCCGCTGTCATGGCACCTTCCTTGGAGGGTGGCTTAAAACAAGTGCCGCCGACACGGCCTGCATGGATTCGCAAATGCGCGGGAGTGGGAAAAACAACTCCCCAAACATGTGCTCACACAGACAAACGGACCCGACCCGCGTGTAATAATAGCTGCAGCCGCCTAATGGACATGTGTATAGCCATAAAACATTGATACATCATGTTTCCAATTATACACAAAATGGTAAATTATAATAAAAACACACAATACAATGCATTCATCATTCAATAATTGAATTGAATTTAATTGAAGTAAATAAAAATCTGCGGCCACCCTCTCACCACCCCCGCATCCAAGTGGGCTTTGGCCAAACAAAAGATCTCCCGCGCGGAAAAGAGACGGAAAAAAAACGAATCAAACGATTCTTCCAACCTCCACCGCCGGCCTACTAAGAGGCTTCAACAGGAAGAAGACTTCAAAGGAATCTGCGCCCAGAAGCCGCCCAAATAAAGCCGCCGCCACCGCCTCGATTGTCCTCTCTCCAACTCTCTGGATTATGGATTCCGGTATGCAAAGCGCGTTTGACCCAAGTGTGAGAGTTGTGGAGAGGCTGCTGGCTGCTGGGTGATGGGTGAATTGATATCCTTACTTGATTCTTCTGCCACGTCGTCGTCGTCACCGGGTTTGGAAAATGGAAAGGAGCGGTCAGGAACTACGTAGTGGAGTTAGAATAAACTTTGAATCTGGAGTGTTTAAAAAAAAACTCATTTTTTTTGTTTTGGGTAATTCTCCGCCAACTCACACAGCAGTTGCCCCGACCCCTCTTCGATTTGCGTGAAACTTTGTCCTAAGGGGTAACTTTTGTCCCTGATCACGAATCCGAGGTCCGTTTTTTGATATCTCGTGACGGAGGGGCGGTACGACCCCTTCCATTTTTGAACATGCGAAAAAAGAGGTGTTTTTCAATAATTTGCAGCCTGAAACGGTGATGAGATAGAAATTTGGTGTCAAAGGGACTTTTATGTAAAATTAGACGCCCGATTTGATGGCGTACTCAGAATTCGAAAAACGTATTTTCATCGAAAAAACACTATAAAAGTTTTAAAATCCTCCCATTTTCCGTTACTCGACTGTAAAAATTTTGGAACATGTCATTTTATGGGAAATTTAATGTACTTTTCGAATCTACATTGTCCCAGAAGGGTCATTTTTCATTTAGAACAAAATTTTTCATTTTAAAATTTCGTGTTTTTTCTAACTTTGCAGGGTTATTTTTTAGAGTGTAACAATGTTCTACAAAGTTGTAGAGCAGACAATTACAAAAAAATGATATATAGACATAAGGGGTTTGCTTATAAACATCACAAGTTATCGCGATTTTACGAAAAAAAGTTTTGAAAAAGTTACTTTTTGCGTTTCTCTTTGTTTCGTCGTCCGTGGCTGTCGCGGGTGACCATGAACGGCCATGATCGATGACGACCAACTTTTTCAAAACTTTTTTTCGTAAAATCGCGATAACTCGTGATGTTTATAAGCAAACCCCTTATGTCTATATATCATTTTTTTTGTAATTGTCTGCTCTACAACTTTGTAGAACATTGTTACACTCTAAAAAATAACCCTGCAAAGTTACAAAAACACGAAATTTTAAAATGAAAATTTTGTTCTAAATGAAAAAATGACCCTTCTGGGACAATGTAGATTCGAAAAGTACATTAAATTTCCCATAAAATGACATGTTCCAAAATTTTTTACAGTCGAGTAACGGAAAATGGGAGGATTTTTAAAACTTTTATAGTGTTTTTTTCGATGAAAAATACGTTTTTTCGGAATTCTGAGTACGCCATCAAATCGGGCGTCTAATTTTACATAAAAGTCCCTTTACACCAAATTTCTATCTCATCACCGTTTCAGGCTGCAAATTATTGAAAAACACCTCTTTTTTCGCATGTTCAAAAATGGAAGGGGTCGTACTGCCCCTCCGTCACGAGATATCAAAAAACGGACCTCGGATTCGTGATCAGGGACAAAAGTTACCCCTTAGGACAAAGTTTCACGCAAATCGAAGAGGGGTCGGGGCAACTTTTCCCGATTTCGTGTGAGTTGGTAGAGAATTACCCTTTTATGTTTTTCAAACCGCTTTAAGTTAGAGATATTCAAAACACTCGGAAAGCAAAAAAATGGGTTATTTTACCTTTATAACTCTCCACATCACTTTTTTTCTCTATAAAATGCGAATTAATGAATAAAATATTCTGTCAAAAGATGATATTTTATGCAAAAGTATAGAAAATATGTTTATAAAGTACTTTCCAATGTTTTGTTTAACCATTTATGGACGGTCCCTTAACCCTGGATGGTTTACTTTGTTTTTGGATGGTTATCACAAAATTAATATAAAATATTTTTTTTCTAAAGAATACTTTGCAACACTGCAACACTTAAGTTAAAAAAAAATAGTAAAGTATTGAAGTTTGCGAAAATTCCATACAAAATGTCTTTATGCATTGGTTGATAGAGCAGTTCTCTCAGATTTCGGTCATTAGATTATTTTGTTTTGAATTTTTTAATCCGACTGAAACTTTTTTGGTGCCTTCGGTATGCCCAAAGAAGCCATTTTGCATCATTAGTTTGTCCATATAATTTTCCATACAAATTTGGCAGCTGTCCATACAAAAATGATGTATGAAAATTCAAAAATCTGATTTTGAAGGAATTTTTTGATCGATTTGGTGTCTTCAGCATAGTTGTAGGTATGGATATGGACTACATTGAAAAAAATTATACGCGGTGAAAAAATTTTTGGTGATTTTTATTTAACTTTTTGTCACTAAAACTTGATTTGCAAAAAAAAAAACACTATTTTATTTTTCTTTTATTTTTTGATATGTTTTATAGGTCATCAAATGCCAACTTTTCAGAAATTTCCAGGTTGTGCAAAAAATCTTTGACCGAGTTATGATTTTTTTAATCAATACTGATTTTTTCGAAAAATCGAAATATTGGTCGCAAAAATTTTTCAACTTCATTTTTCGATGTAAAATCAAATTTGCAATCAAAAAGTACTTTAGTGAAATTTTGATAAAGTGCACCGTTTTCAAGTTAAGGCCATTTTAAGGTAACTTTTTTAAAAATAGTCGTAGTATTTCATTTTTGAAATTAGTACACATGTTTGTCTACCTTTGAAAAAAAAAATTTGAAAAGCTGAAAAAAAACATTTTTTTTTCATTTTTATTTTTAAACCGCTGTATCTTCACAAGGATTGGACATAGGACAATGGTCAATATGGAGACTTTTATGTAAAATTGTCTGAGAAATCGATTCCCGCCATCGGTTTTTGAAAATTTTGACGTTTAGACCACTTAAAAAAAAGTTTTAGTGAATGATTTTTGTATTTTTTTGGGAGAGACCTACCATCCTGCATTTTTCGTGAGTATTTTTGTCACATTTTAGGCTGTTTTTACAAAAATTTTGAGCGAAAAAAAAATCTTGACATCACCTTAAAACTTAAAAATTGAGAAATCTGATAGAATTGGCGTGTATTTTTATTTCAGTGTATTTTTTTCAAAAAGTTTGTCCAATTTCCTACAAGTTTGTCTTTGACCACTTTTTGATACGATGTAACGGCTTAGAGATACAGCAAAATTTAAATTACAAAATACAAAAATATTTCAAAACCCTTACGCCCTTCTCAAATGTTTTAACCGAGTAAAAATGGCTCCATATACACAAAAAATCACTTAGGATCGGCCTAGGATAACATGTCTGAAAAGTTTCATTGAAATCAGAGAGGGTCGGGTACAAAAGTTCCAGAAAAATTCCGGATTTGAGCTGGAATTGCTCAATATTTGTAAGCGAATATTCTAAAAATTACGCATATCCCTTTTTATTTTTTAAAATTGGACCGAAAGTTGCCAAGACATCTTCTGTTGAAAAGAAAAATGTTAATTGTTTTTTTTTTGTATCGATTAATCAACGATGCTAAAAATTAGTTTCTGTTTATTGGGAAGCTCACGACAAAGTTTAATGCAAATGCATTTTTGGAATTTTATTAAATTTCTAAAACGCTTTGGGAAGCACAATTTTTCCAGAGCCTGAGGAAAAATCTTAATTTGTAGACATTGACTTTCAACATATTGAACTGCAATATATTTGAATATTGTTAAAAGTTTATTTTCAAATACAGTTCAAATAAAGTTCGCGCTTCAGGAGCTTCAGGGGACCTTGGCTCTTTTGCTTTCACATGACTCTTTCAAAGTGCAAAAATATGTTGTACAGTGTTGTTATTGTAAGAAATCAAGTATGTGTACGTTTTACAATTTCGTTTTTCTAAAGTAGTGGTATTATACACAGACATATCGTTACATTCCAAATGATCTCGAAACCACCCTCTCCTCTTAAGTAACGCCGACCCCATTGAAAATCACAGGATAAGCACCATTTAGCCGCAAGTGTATCCGTATAAAAGTACACCATTGCGCGCAAATGTGGATAATCGCTCAAAACGGTGCTTCTCCATCACTTTTCACTTGGGTCTTCAACTGGTACTCCCACTTGAGAAAACAAAGTGTTTCCTTTCATCCCTCTTTTCGTTTTTTGAGGATTGGAGAGGAGAGAAATGAGGGGGGCTCAATTTTATTAACTCGATGAGTGAATTGCTCTTCGTCGCAGTTGGCCGTGGCGGCATTTGCCTTTACGCTTGCCTCTTTTGGGAGAAGGTATCGCCGGCCTACTGTGTGTTATCTTTGGTAAGTAATATGGGAAGGAATCTGGACTGGACTGCCATTGTCAGTGCTATTTTCTAAAATAAATTAACTAAGCTCAATGTGACAGTGGCGTGACAGCTGAATGATGGTTTGATGGAAGGGACTTGAGAGAAACTAGATGATCACGGCGCTTTGGGATTTGATTGACTTAAGCAGTGGGAATTGCTGGAAATAGTTGGCCTATTTAGTGAGATTTTTACTTAATAATATTTTTTTCTTTTGCAGATTTTCAACGGTTCGTCAATGTTTCTTTGGTAAGTTTATTACGTTAAATAAGCCATTTCCATTGTGGAAAAAAATGAAGGTCTCCAACACAATCAACTTTGCATTCCAAGCCCATTATAACATTCAAATGATTCTTTCCTAAGCCCATTCTTCCCGACTTAACCACGTCCACAAGAGCCACAAGTGGCGCAAAGTGGCTCATCGCTTAACGAGCTCTGGAAAGGCTCTAGCAATAAACAAGTTCTCATTAGCCCTCTTCCGAGAGACTCATCTTCCTTGCTCGCCCTGACCACAACAGCACAACAAGTACTACAACAATTCCACCCTTTCCGTATACCCTTTGCATACTCACTCCCAGGCTCCGCTGAAATGAGTTCAACGAAATCTGCATGCGCTGGCCGGGGTTGCAGAACCTGCCCCAACAACAGGGCCCGTTTATCCGAGGCCAGGATCTAATCCATCGTCTTGTCATGAAGAAATAATCCCGTTCGCGAACAGAACAGAAATGATTATCTATTTATAAGACGACGACGACGACTGAACGGCTGGAACTCTGGAGAGAAAAATGCATTTTTCTGTTTTGTTGTCGTTTTTTTTTTCTTCTGCTGCGTCCCTCGCGGACAATCTGCCCTCGGGGGGACCACTGGACAGAGGGAGTCCAACCGGGATCAACCTGCTGAACAACAGCTACAGGAGGAAGTGGGCTCGTCGCAGTAGGCTTTGTGGAACATCTTTTATCGTTCGCACTTAATTTTGCAAACATGCACGAGGAAATCGGAGAAGTAGGCCTTGGATGCGGTTTGAATTGGGAGTGTCGTCGAAAAACAAGATGTTAGATTTGATAGTTTGAATTATAATATTCCATTGCAGTTCAGAATAGATTATCTAACTCCATGCGAAAATCTCACTTCGGATAATGGAATCCGTCTTATTTTAGGTTGTTGAGCTCAAATTTTTTCAAAAAAATGCTCCAGAGTGATTTGAGAATACACTTAGAGAAATAACTGCGGCGGCATAATTTTAAAACATTATAATAAAAGATTTTTAAGGGTGCACAGCAACTAAGGAAGTTGTTGTCTTCTTATACCAAAATTGTCAAACTTACGGACCCAATCCTGCAAAAACGGAATTGTAAAATTAATCAAACTTTGTTCTAAATTACTTTGTAGACAGTACTTCAGGGGATGAATAAACAAATATGTTGATAGTACCCGTAGTTTTGAAGATACTAAAATGTCTGTAACAAAAATCTGGGTGCAAAAGCTCTGGTTGATGTGCACCGTTAAGCAAAAAAATTCAATAAGGAAAAAAATCGCGATTTTTTGCGACTTTCTATCGCTAAAAGTTGAATTCCCAAAATACGTATATTAAATTTTCAAATTTTGTGTGTTTCAGGGGACTTAAAAAAACATTTTTTTTTGCTAGAGTTGATTTATGTTTTTGAAAATGAAACAAGACTTTTGTGAAAAATCTGGAATTTTGTGAACAAAAATTTCGAAAATTATTTTTAGATTGTTTTACTATGTTGTTTAGATTGCTGTTTTAATTTTGTGTAAAAAGATTTTTCCTCAGTTTAACTTTAAATGGCTTCATTTTTCAGTCGTGATATCGTAAGCCAAACTTATGGAAAATTGGACGAATTTTCCATTAAACATTTTTTCGAGAATGAAAAATCATGTCCACGCTGTATCTGGACAAGTATAGAGCAAAGGATATTGGTCAATTTGAAGATTTTTGTATAAAATAGTCTGGAGCACCGATTTTTATATTTTGATTAGTTTTTGAAAATTCAGACTTTTAGACAACTTTAAAAAGCAGTTTTAATAAATGATCTTTGGTTTATCAAGGAGAGTTGCTCCATTCTGCATTTTTTGTGAGGCTTTTTTAAATATCCTAACGTTTTTTTCACAGGAAAAAATATTGGACTTACATTTATTCTTGATTTTAAAATATCAGAAAATCAGAAAATCTCATAAAAGTAGTGTGTTTTCTTTCTTTCAATGTATCAGAGAACCTGTCAAATTTCCAACAACTTTGTCTATGACCGCTTTTTGATTTGGTACTTCAGAAATTTGGAAAGTATTTTTTTTCGATTATGTGATTTGTTCAGGAAATTTGAAATTAATGTTTTTGAAGAGCAGAAAATTTCATAAAGGTTTCATTTTCTTAAATTGAAACTAGTGACTAACTAATGACGCAAAATTTGCTAAAAAAACAACACCAAACAAACATTTTCATGAATTCTTACATATTTTGCGTAATTTGGACGTAATGTGTCTACTTCTGGAGTTTTTTTTAAGGTCCAATAAACCAAATTTTCGGTTTTTGCTTTTTGGGTGTTTTTGAAACAGCCTTGTGTCAGGGTATTAAAAAACACCCAAAAATAAAATAAACTGATAATTTGGTTAATTGGAACTTTTCAAAAAAAAAACTACAGACTTGTTGATTCAATATTTTTAAAATAAACTATATAAAAATATTTAGCATGTTTGGGCACGTTTAAAAATGTCTTGAATTTTACTTTTTTTTTAATTTTGCCCCCCCCCCCCTCTTTGGTCAGAGTCGTGGGACATAAACTTTAAAAAAAATATTTGCAACGGTTGAGTTGGATTCATAAATGAACACTTACAAAATTTTGGACAGAAGGCAAAATCAAACAATTTTGTTCATTTGGAAGTTAAAATCATTCATACACCCAACCGGCGGTCGCATGATTTTGATGCATGGCAGCATGAAAGTATATCAGAATCTGCATGAAATCTGTCCTCATGCATTTTTTGCGATATAGGGGTATGACATTTTTGTCCGTTACCGACAATTATCGACATTACCGACGGCAGATTGATTGTATTGCAGAAAAAAAAACCTTAACAGAACGAGGATTGAACCATCAACTTCTAGGTTGCTGATCCGACACGCTACCACCGCGCCATGGACGCTTGATGAATGGTGAGGGACAGAGTGCGAACATAATGTTCTCTCTAGATTGTTGCTCGGGGACGCGCCAGCATTCTATGTGTTGGTGAGAACTGCAGATCGCTGACGTGTTTACACGCGGGCAAAAATGATCTATGGGCTTGCTGCAAAAAATGTAATAAAATATAACATTTTCTGCAGCAAATTCACTGTTGCAGATTTTGAGATATATTTTTCGTTTGGGTGTACCTTTGGCTAAAGGTGCTAACGCTTGAACAACACATTTTTCGCTGAAAAGGCTCGTAAAATTACTCGTAGAGCTATCCCTCTAAAAAGTTGGCGTTTTAAAACAATTTGCGTAAAAAAATCTCTCATTTAATGCTCAGGGTGCCTCAGATCGAGATCTTCTCAAGACAATCTCAACGCCTACTGTTTGCGCAAAGCTTCCCAAGTGTCTCCTTCTAATTAGGATTCCTGTTTTTTTGCTTCATCCATCTCGCTCTCTTTCCCTCAACCTCCCCCCCCCCACACACACTCATCAAGCAGAATCAAACTGGTGCGCGTAAAAATAATAAAAACGCGAAGAGATTTGAACGCGCGCGCGCGCACTTGGCTCAAGGGGCGGACAAAACGCTCGCCGCTGCCGCCGTGAAAGAAGAGATGGAGCCATAAAAAATAAAAACATAAAAATAAACAACAAAAGAGGAATGCGGAGACGACCGAGGACGGCGTTTGCAACACGATATGAGAGCTTAATTCCTGCTGGTTGTGGGCCACGAGAGTTGCTTAGGACATTAGCGGTATAAAACGACGGCTCTCGCGAAGAAGAGGGCACTCTCTCACTCTATGCAAAACGCACAACCGCGATCCTCGGCCGAGCAACAACCATGGAAGATGTCCAGTGCATCAACAGCAGCAACAACAACAGCAAAAACTGGTCCAGCGAAGCAACTTGCTACATCAAAAACAACAAAAGAATTTTATACGTAATTTTTTCTTCATCCTGGAGATAAATTCTTCCATCACAGCAGTCCGAGCAGCCGAGCGAGCCTCACGAGAGTGCGTTAAAAAAGATAGCAGGCTATAAAACAAAAATAAATGATAGCAGGCTCTCCTCTTCGTGGTCACCGGCCGTAATCTAAGGAGGCCATGTGGAATTAGTCTCTTTGTCTTTGCGAGGCGCGAGTGGCAGGGTTGAACTCGTTTGGGTGTAGGAAGCAGCTTCAACCCTGGCAATGTTTCCCGCGGCCGGGAAGAATCCCCCAAAGGGTTATTATTTCTAGCCTGGAAGGGGCCATGTGAAAAAAAGCCAGAAGAAAGAAAGAAGTGCGCGCGCGCTCAATTCCGGTTCATTGCGTGCGTGGAGCAAACTGCAGCATCCAAGGAGACCTGGGGAAGGCTGGGAGGAAGGGAGGCGTTTTGCAACGGTTTCTGGCAAGGTACCTTCTGCTAGGCTAGATTCGTTCATTGGCGATGCAACTGGAGTGAAATGGGAGAAGAATGTTGGACATCGGCACAATGGCATTTGCGAACCGGGGAATGTGGAGGCTTTGGCAGAACTAATCTGCACTTATTCAGATGGTGCTGGATGCTCGTGGGATTGGAAGAGAGTTGAATTGAATAAAGTTTTGATTATTTTCAAAGATGTTTATCACCAATTCATTTTTTTATTGGGTCGACGCAATATTTTTCTAAGGTTTATGTTCCTCGTCGACTCTCGAATAAAAAATTGTAATTTAAAGCCATGGTTCAAACATTTCAATGGAAAAAGTTTTCCATTAGTTTTCATTTGCTTAAAAAATAATATAACATAAAATAAAACTTTTTGAATAACTATACTGCCGTTCTACGCAAAAATTGATCCATCCTTCTATATAAAAAAAGTTGCCCCGAACCCTTTGAGATTTCATGAATCTGAGGTATATTTTTCGATATCTCGTCACAACAATCGTCCAAAAGGTCATTCTAAGGCAAAATTTTCTGAAATCACTTTTTCTAAAAAAAACTTTTTCAAAAAGTTCTGACACCTCTTAAAAAATACATGTCGCAATTTTGTTTAATCATTTTTTTTGGTTTTTTCTGCTCTACAACTTTGTAGAATATTGGCACACTCTTAAAAGTAATCCTGCATAGTTAAAAAAAAACGTTACAAAAACATATCTTAATCGTTATCTTTAAATGAAAATAAAAATTGCTCTGATTGAAAAAAAACCTTACTAAGTAATTGCAGATTCAAAAAGAACATACCATTTACCATGAAATTACATGTCTCTTGATTTTTGACAGTTGAGCAATTCTCTACCAAAACTGGAAATGGATTTTTTTTATTTGACTCTAACTCTCTAATTAACTCTGGGGGCCTATGATCAAAATGCTTTTTTTGTGTCATTGGTTTACCCACATTAGGCTCCATACAATTTTTGCAGCTGTCCATTAGGGTGCCCAGAATATTGGATTTTTTATCAAAACACAAGCTGATTATTGTTCCTTGAGTTATTTTTGAACTCTGAGCCAAATATGAGCAAAATCGGTCAACATTTACCCATTGATACTCAAGCGTGAAGTTTGTATGGGAAAAATCGAAAAAATGTATGAAAAATCCCATTTTCTTACGGGTAAGTCTGCAGGGCGTGCTACTTCTATCAAAACATTCTCAAAAGTGAGATTCCTATTGAAAATTAAATGTTATACAATTTTGTAGAACATACCAAAGCTGTAAAACTTAATCCTGAAAAGTTATTAGCGATTTAAAAATGTCATTTTTGTATCAAAAACTTTTTTTTCACCAACTTTAGCCTCGAGTATCAATGGGTTAATCTTAACCAATTTCACCCAAAATTTACACAGATGCTTAAAATAACCCAAAAAAAACAGTTTTCCGCTTGTGAAGCAGGGGGTCATTTTTTCTGGGCACCCTACTGTCCATACAAAAAAAATACCCAAACATTAGGAAATCTGTAACTTTTGACCGAATTTTCTGATCGTTTTGGTGTCTTCGGTAGAGTTGTAGGTATTGATAAGGAATATTCAGGGAAAATTGATATGAAAAATTATTGCTGTTTTTGTTCAAATCATAGATTGTTAAATTTTTGTATTATTTGAATTTATTTTATATGACAAAATACCACAACTTTTGAGCCTTAGAAATGTATGGATAAAAATGTTGCCGCCAATTTATCATTTTTTGAAAAAAAAAAAAATTATAACCTATATAAATTTTAATTGGATTTTTTTATCATGTTTTTTTTTCAATTTGCAATAGAAAATTACTTTACAGATTGTTTGATAAAGTACCTTGTTATCAAAATAAAGCAACTTACAGGTTAATTTTAACTGAAGAATTCTCGTTTTTTTCGATTTTGTAAAATAGTGTCCATGACTCTTGTTGCTGAAATACAGCGAATAAAAGAAAAAAGAAATAGGAAAAAATAAGTTTCATAAGTCTTATCAAAACAGATTTTTATTTACTAGTACCAACATTTCCTGTTTTCAGTGTTACAAATAGATCTTTTTTGAAAATTTCTAATCCTTTCGAAAAGAAAAAATGAAATTTTTTGAATCAATTCTGACATTTTAAAAAAGGCCAAATATATTTTTATGATTTTAATTATTAAACATTTATCAGTTATCAGACCAATTGTTGCTGAAATGCAGCGAATAAAAGAAACAAGAAATTAAAAAAAAGCCTTTTATTTACTAGTACCAATATATCCTGTTTTCAGTGTTGCAAAAGAATCATTTGTGAAAATTTCTGATTCTTTTGAAAATTTTGGAATCAAGACGAACATTTTAAAAAGTTCAAATATATTTGTCTGATATATTTATATCTTTTCGTCAAGAACGCTTTAAATGGGAAATATGCATAATGCATAAATTTGATTTTTTTCAGAAGGTCCAATGATCCAGATTTTCATGTTTTTCTTTTTTGGTTTTTTTATCCACCCTTAGAAAAGGGTATCCAAAAACACCTTAATAAGCAATCAATAAAAATTTGCTCTATTGCACAGAAAAAAATCAATTCTCGTAATCGTGAATTAAGTTCACGAATGTGAGAACCACGAAGGAATTTATTCATGAGTATGGTGCATTTGCACTATAAACGTGCATATATTCCTTCGTGGTTCTCGCATTCGTGAACTTAATTCACGATTACGAGAATTGATTTTTTTCCGTGTGGGTTATTAAAAAAACTCTAGAAATGTGCAGATTGTTTTTTGAGACCTTAAGGCTGTAAGTAGGTTTAGTTAATTTTATTTTTTTTACTGTGCATTGTGTAATAAGTTTGCAGTAAAATGCTTAATTTTTTTGGTGGGCAAATTTTCAATCCAATTCTCAATATGACCCTAAGAGTAGCAAGGGAGTTTCTTTGAAACAAAAAAAAAATACTTGTTTTTTTCTGCAACATTTTAGTAATGCAGCAAGAAATTAAGTAATCTTTTCAAAACCAACCCCCCTCCCTATCAAATACCATTCACCAAACACGCACTGAATGAGGTGAAGATAAAGCTATTAAAATCTGCAATCATCGCACGGAGCCAACTACGACCGCCATAAACCGGCCTGGGCCTACTGCGCAAATGAGCCTGCTGCGACCAAAAGACAAGAATCGAGCGGTTGGCTCAATCGAAACCAGCTCAGCTCTCGTACAAAAAGAAGGCAACTCTGCCTGCAAGCTGCGCAAAAGAAAGAATATTGTGTTTATATGGCTTAAACTAGCACCCCGCTAGCCACTGCTTTGGAAACAATTGCATCATACACACCTGTGAGAGTACGATATTGTGTGCGGCGGTAGCAAGTTTTCAAATTTGCTAAACCGATCTTGCGACCGATGCGACGACGATGACGACGGCGGTGGCGCGGTTCAACACTTTGAGGTCCAAGCTCGGCAAATAATGGGCCTGCGGGACCAGGTGGAGAATGGCTTTTATGAATAGAATTGTGCAATTGTGGTGACGGTGTGCACAGAGAGGAGGCCAAAAGGAGGCCAACCAACTTTGTTCAAACTACTTATTTGCAGCCGACTTGGGCAGACGGGTCCACCAACTTGGGCAAGACTGTGTTGTTTTGGTCGATCGATGTAGTTGGAAGATATGAGAATTTGTTAGATTGGATGATTGTGTGAACTCTGGTAATTACAACATACCGAGCAAAACTTTCAAACTGAGGCATTTTCCAAAGCAATCCAATCTGGGGAAATGCTCAAATTAAAACCGACCCAATCTCCCAAGAGGCTTAATTTCGCTGAACCATGCGCGAAAGCCGGAAATCTGTGCCCTCCTTTGCTGCTGCTGCAACGCATTGTCCAATCCAAGCAGGCCCTGTCTTGCAACGCTGCGGTACAAAACAAAAAAACAACACACGCACCTAACACAGAGCCTACTGCGACAAGTGTGTGTCCCCATCCGTCCTCCTCCGGAACAAACTCGAGAGCCTTATTTGAGCAAGGCTTTCTTCGATGATTGCCGCAGGGGCTCTACATAAAAATAATAGAAACATGGCCTGCTCAGCTTGGCCGAGGGGAGTGGGGCGGGAAAAAAATAGAAAACCTATTCATTTTGGTTCGGTGTGCAATTGCGCGTTTGGTTTGGCGAATGCAATTGTGTGTGACGTGACCACAACACGGGTCCGGCCAAGACGACGAAAGCACAGGAGGCTTCCCTGAAGGTTGTTTTCCGCTGCTATTGAGATAATAGCGGTTGTCCACTGCTGTTTGTTTGCAAGTTGGTTGTTTTATAAGAGGGCCCTCTAGGGGAATGTGGACAATTGTGAGCCCAGGTTTTCATGAATTTAGTAAATTGAGAAAATCGATTTAAAATTTTATCAAAGATTAGTAAATCTACAGTTTTAAAACATAAACGAAAAAAATTATCTTTAATAAAGAAGGAGCGGCCGTGGCTGACTGGTTACGGTGTTCGCTTTGTAAGCGAATGGTTCTGGGTTATATTCCCATCTGCTCCCAACGAGAAAGTTAAGAACACATAAATTTGAAATGATGAATATAAACGAAAAATCAAAGTCGCTCGAGGCGGGGTTCGATCCTCCGTCCTTTGGATTGGTAAGCAAAAATGCTAACCACTAGGCCATGACGAACTTGGTGAGCGTGGACTGGAATTAGGAATACTGTTACAGAGAGCGAGTTGTGGCGCTATAACCACGGCAAATAGTGTCCAGGGCATTCGTGGAAACACAATGTCCCATCCCAGAGGGTCCCGGAGTACCAAACATTCTTAGCATGGTGCTCCCAACAAATACAACCAAAATCTCGGAGCGTATGGTGGTGTGTCCCCACGCTTCTTCCTCCCCTGTCGATTCAGAGTTGTGTTGTTGTTCGAACACTTAGTGCTCAAACTCAACCCAATTACGAGTCATCGCTGCCAGAGCTGAAAATGTCAGGGGTCCTGACGCGAAAATCGGCGACGCATACACGATTTTTTTCAGATCCATTCACAGAACCGCAAAACCGTGACATAAACAAACCCGACTCAGTCGTGAGTGCCCTAGCTCACTGAGCAGCTGCAATGCGAGGCAGTAGTCGACCAACGCTCATTCGACGTTGCACGCACACACATAAAGAAACAAGTTTTACACAAAAAGTTGGTATTTATGCGTGGAAATGTAATTTTGAATATAAGTTATGGTTGTTTTAAGTGTTTTGCACAGTCTAGAACCATTTAATTGTTTGAAAATAGTCAAAATAGTGTTTAGAGAGGATTTTACGAGACGAATTGAGTGAGTGTAGCTCATTTTTTCACGTCTCTCATTCTCCAGCAGCCGACCGGCACGAGTCAGGCGGCAGTGGTTGAACGGACAAAGTAGGCTTACAGTCAGATGCTAGCAGTGAACTGACATTTTGGTTTGCTTCATGTGTACGCTGGGTTGGAAACATTTTGCAGGCCTGATCGCTGCGATACGGCTTTACGCAGTTTCAATGCATTCTAATGCAATGGCGCACTACAAATGTTAATAAATGACAAGAAGAGTGCTAGGCGTCATCTACCCTAAGGCACTCTCCAGGATCCCTTCGAAAGATTGGCTGCGCTAGGGTCTGATTAGATTAGATTAGATTCAGGTAAGACTTATATTTTTGAAGTTTTTTTCGAAAAATCCTTTTAATTTTTCCGACAAAGGAGTAAAGGGGGGCATAAACTTTGAAAAGTATTTGCCTTATGCTACAAATTATCAATGAACCTTTGAAAAAAAAAATGCATGTTAAACTTTTCCACTTAAAAAACAGATTTTGGAGTAAATCAAACAAATATAAATTAATTATATTAATCATTATGGATTGTCAAACCAAGATTAAATATTTTTCGCAGCATTATAATGTTTGATGTTGAATTCTCTTGAAATTAGCAAAAAGTTTTGAAATATACGGGATTGGTTTGTATTCTAACCTAATTTACCATTTTTTTAATCGTAATGGTTGCTGTTATATTTCAAATCTTTATTAAAAAACCAAACTAGTTCTTAAATAGTTTTTTAAGCAGTGAAACTTTGAAGAATATCCATAAAATTTGAAATATTAATTGATTATAGGGTAACTATGCCCTTTCTCAGCCTATTTCTATTATCGGCCTATCAGCACTTTGATCATTAATTACAGCTTTTATAAAGTGTTTTTGACTGTTCCAAAGTAATAAATAGCTCAAATAAAAGTAAGCAAGCAACTCTTCATTGTTGATACATCTGAAAATGTTGATTTAATAGCGGAAAACGGCAAAAGTGATGAGAAGTGGTCGAACGGCTTAGAGTGATTAAAATGGGTATATTTCCCCTAGTTTGGCTAATTTGCGTTTGAGCTCCAGCTACAAAATTTAAAAAAAAGAAAAAATGTTTTTCTAAATATCACATAATTTCAAGTTGAAAATTTCGGTTTTTCAATGTTGGAAATTTTCAATGTTTTGTGAAATTTCTTGATCTCTTCAATAAAAATAATTATTTTAAAAATTTAGTGTAGTGAGGAAAGTTATCTGTTTGCAAACCATTTCAAAAGTTATGCTTGATTGTTGAATGATTTTAATGAAAAGATCAGAATTTCGCAAAAAAAAAGAAAAAAAATGACATTGAAAATAAAACCAATAATTTCCAAGATATCGTCAGGCTGATCCGGTGACACTTAAAAAAAAACTCATTTTCATCGATTTGAATTCTTTGCGAGGCTGAATTACAAAAATTAACTGAAAAATTCCCAGCTTTTTGGAGAAAAAAAACTTGTCGGTGTAGCTCTATTAAAAAACGACTTATGTTAAACTGTTCGGAAATTATTGCTTTTTTTCAAAAAAAAATTATTGCTTAAAAGAAACAAACTCCAAAATGGACCACTTAAGCAAAAATTCGGTATTATTCTTTTCAATCGCAAAATGATTTACCTACCTAATTTTTGAATAATTTTTTGGACACATTTTCGATATTTTTCACAGATCACATTTTTTTTCAAAAAAATCATGTCTCTGGAACCAGATTTGGCACCACCACGCAAAAGAAACAATATCCAATATGTATAAATAAAGGTTGATGTGGGAGGTCTTTTTAATAATTTTATTTTTCGAGTGATTTTAGTGCTATTCCATAGGCAAAAAGGTAAAAAAATCAAGACCTTTAAACAATGTTTTTCATTTTGTGAGCATGAGCATGAGAGATCACCCATGGTTGCCCCTCCATTGCTGAACAGAACCGTAATATCCTTTCAGCACTACTGATTATAGGCTTCGACGATCTAGTGGTGTTTCCCTTATCAACAGCATGTATGAATGCGCTGAAAAGATAAAACACCATGATTGCTAAAGCTAGATCAGTTGCGAATAGGTAACAGTCATTGGCCACCAACGGCGCCCGCCATGTCAGTTTGTAGACCTCGATTTTAAGGGACGGGAATGTTAGTTAGCGCAGGTTGCTACTAGGGCAGCTGATTTACTCTGTGCTTACACCCCACGAGCGCCAGGAACCTGAAAACTTGTTAGTAGGATAGGGTGTTTGGTCAGGATTCATCATAGAAGATGATGATACGACCCAAAATCATAGTGTTTGTTGAACGATATTATGTATTATTCTCAAGGCAAGCAATCGGATGAGACATTTCCCGTTTATCTGTTGTTAAATTTTAAATGAAATGGTTTAGTCTTAGACAGCCGGCTGGAGAAAGATAGAACCAAAATCATTTTTATTGAACAGTGCAATTTTTAACTTGAGATGATTTTACGAATTTTAAATGATTGATGTTTAGTGAGGTACTGGTTAACGTTGCGAACGACGAGTTACAATGTTTATCGAGCTGAAATGGTATGATAGGGTTTTGTTGTTGTTGCACACCGACAACGGACGCGAAAATTTTTGCGACCCAACGAAAGGCATCGCAAATTGAACTCCTTTAAACAATGTTTTTCATTTTGTGGTAAACTTACTGTCGTTTAAATTTTTTAAGACATCACAATTGATCAATCCCCCTATGTTGCAATTATATATTAAAAAAAAACAAAATGAAGCCAACTTTCTCCTTCACGCAATAATTTTCGTTGTTTAGATCTTTGCTATTCATACGTAATT
Source organism: Culex quinquefasciatus (assembly GCF_015732765.1). NCBI lineage: Eukaryota > Metazoa > Arthropoda > Insecta > Diptera > Culicidae > Culex > Culex quinquefasciatus. The sequence continues at coordinate 224,322,053 of NC_051862.1, read as the reverse complement.
ATAGGTTTAATTGAGCGCGTATCTTAAGGAGACTACCGATCGTCACCGCAACGCAACGCAATGCACAAACGCAAGGCCTTCTGCAACGATATTGCCGCAACAACAACTATCTATTTAGGCACGACCGCGTCGTCGTCGTCATCGTAACAAAATAAGAGAAAAGACTCCTCTGATTATGGTCTCTGTATCGGCGCGCGCAAAGCGACCAGCCTCGTCGAATAATGGTTCGGCTTCAGGACGAGGTTCGGCCAACACTCTCTGGGAGCAAATTGCTGACAGCGGTAGAAAAGTTGTCCCTCATTACGGTGTTTTTCCCCTCGCTCCGCGAAAGAGCCATTAGAAATGGCCATTTGCCTTGGCACGCAGTTGCGAAACGCGACGAACGCAGTAGGCTTATCTTCCTAGGGTCCATACAAAGTAGCAACTCGAACTCGCGCCACCGGACGGTATAAATGATTTTTAATTAAAGCTTGCTTTGTTTCTCTCCTCCGCCGTCGCAGTTTGCAGTTATTGTGGGAGCCTACTTGGATTGTGCTGACCATCGCTTGTGGTGTCGATTCCCATTCTTCGAGCTTCGTTTTGCTGATTTTTTATGGCATCGATTTATCGGGTTGCTGCGTTTATATTTTGTTGTCTCTCCCCCTCTGATATGTTGTATGTTTGTTACCTTTGGAGAGGACGAGAAAAGATATGCGGAAAGAAGCATCTCAGCAAACACACTCACACGTGAAGATTGTGTGTGCTCTTTTTTTATTGTTTTTTTTTCTGCTCCGCTCTCCAGATCCATCCGATTCGTCGCGAGGTCTTTTTTCATTAGCTGTCTTTATTTTTATTATTCGCCATTCTTTCTCTTTTATTATTATTATCATCATCTGCCCTCAACCGCTGGTGTAAGACAATATCTCGGGCGAAGGTCTCCGTGGCCGTCCGTAAGGGACCACTGGCTCCACTTTGACAACAACAAAGAAATAATCTGGTTTTGTTTTCCGTGTGAGTGGCAAAGAGTTTATATGCAAAAATCGAGAAGGATAGCCGAGGCGAGAGCTTAATCTCTGGATGCATTCGCTGGGACGTATTTCATGTGCAATTTTGAACCGATCTTTGCGCGCCAGCGTTCTCTCATGGCAAGCTGCGACCTGGAGGGATGATGTTAATGAACGAGGCGATTTTCATCTGATGAATAATTTCGCAGATAACGAATCGTTATAATTTTTAAATGCATGGGTATTTATTTTTGCTGGAGAAAATGAAATTCAGTATATTTATGCTGAATATGTTTTTATATCTTGCATAAAAATTAAATTACTACTCAAATTGTGTAAAATTAAAAAAAATAAGCTACTTTATAGAAAGTTACATATCGCTAGAAATTTTTAAATTTAGTTTTAGCAGAGTTTTTAAATTTGTGGGATTTGTGTAGAAATAAATACCATAAAACTTTATTAAAAAAAAAAATTAATCAAGAAACAATTGTTTCAATGAAAATGTCAAATTTATAGCTCCATTGTGCAAGATTTAAAAAAAGCGTTTTCGGAAAAAGCGAGGAATCCTTTATTAATTTTCGTACACAATAAAAACTAATGTTAATATTACATTAAGGAATTATTAGTTTTTTTGTCTAAAAATTTATAATTTGACCTCAGGAAATAGGTAATTGCTTTATCAGTATCTGTCGAATTTCACATTTTTACACATTATATTAGGTAAAATTACTCTCAAAAAAGTGTTAGAATTCAACCCCAGATTTTCAACCTTCAAAAATACAACTTGTTTTTAATGTATATGTCTTCAACTTTCAACAGAAATAAAAGAAGAGTTTCTGGATTTGCGACGCATTTTCATGTGTCCAACAGTCCAATGTTAAACAATAAGAGCAGAAACACCTGATTTAGCCAGTTCCTGATGTAAAATAACACAGTTTTTGACACAAAATCTGTCATCATTCTCACTAAAAGCAATATTTTATACAAATGATTATACTGCCCATGTTATGCAAAAAGAGCAAGCTCAGAAAAACGCGAAAGAAGTTAAGTTAAGTTTTCAAGGAAAAACTGAATTTCCCCCTGATTTATAGAACAAAGTACTGAATGTTTTAGGCTCTTCTGAAAGAGCACACGATTTTGAACCAAACTGCATCAATAACTCAAAAGTGATGAAAATGCATATGAGACATTTATGCGATCAGGGGTAGTATAATAGGAGTAAGAAGAATAATTCAACATCACGTGCGTAAGGGTTTTGAAGTTAATAAGTTTGTAAATCAACTTATTCACAACAAAAAAAATTACGAATATTATTAATATATAGAAACAAAGAAGAAAGATCCCCTGTGTAAGAAAAAAGTGTGTATCTCAATCTTAACTTTTTTATATAATTTTTTCAATGTTTTCTACATTTAGTTTGGGTCAATTTCCCACAACTTTTTGTAACATAGCATACTTTTTACCCACACGCTGAAGAGTGCTACAAAATCGGAAAAAATACTATAAGACGAATTATGACTTGAGGAAGTACGAAATTTGTGCATCATTGTTTGCAACAAAACAAAATATTTCTGTTTACAATATAATGAAAACTAATATGCAAATCTAAGGGTATAAAAAACATGTTCTACGTATTTCAATGAATGCAAATACAACCAAAAATGTTTTGTTTTCCCCTGGCCAGATCGAACATGTTCAAACAATCGAATCTGCGAGCTATTTGTTCAAACAATACAAATCGTAGGGGAAAGTCACCACCACTGGACATTATTTTAATTTCGCATGCATTATTTGGAGCAAGCCACTTTCCCACCGTGTCGTTCCGTGCACTTGTCCACGGTGGTCACTGCTGCTTGATCTTGGTCTTGGTCCCCTCAAAAACCAGAAGGGGTCGCCGAGGCAGGAGACAGGCCTGTGCTCCCAGCATGCGATAAGATCTAGATTTGTATTATGTTCCCGTTCACCATGCGCGCTGTTTCGAAGCACTCGCGAAGAAAATGTGCGTTTGTAATAATATTTCTCCCTCGCCCGCGTCCCTATTCACCTCCCCCGGGATTGAGGTTGTTTGAAATGCGTGTTATTGCGAACCAACCGCAGATGAAGCGCGATGGTGATGGTGGGATGCTGTAACGGCAGTCCGTCTGCTGGACCACGGCCAGATAAGCCGCGTTGATGTCGTTTTCTGCGCTCAGATGTTGATGGCCAACAACGACATCAGCAACATCAACAACAACAACAGCAGCAACAATCATCATAACGACAACCATTTCGGCCCCCTCTCGCAGAGTGTGTCTTGTTGGAGAGTGATTGCAATGCGCGAGATGCAGCAGCAGCATCAGCAACAGTATGAAATGGTAATAATAATATGAAAAATTATGGAAAAATCATTACCCTCAGCTAAGGCTGCTTGTTTTGCGCGCAAAGTGGACTCAGTTCCTGCTTTTCCTCAACCAGCCCAACCAACCAACCAACTATAGGCAATGGGTGCAGTGGCGAAGCTAATCACGCGAAAAAGAAGGGTGCATTTTATGTTCGTATGTTGGCCGTACACAGGGAGAGGACCATTGGTAATAATGGTAACTTTATCAACTAACCAAACCAAATGGCAAGGTGTAAGAGTGCAGGGCCGGGTCTGGACCGGGGCAGAGAAATGTAGATTAAAATTAACAAGCAATCAACTAGCGGAAGGATGTTATCACCGTTTCTTTGTACATCTTTAGCAGAATACCTAACCGCAACGTTACGGATTGTAACATTAGATGTGGTTATTAATTTTATCGCAGGTCATTATTAAAAATATACAGTATGTAAAAAAAGTATTTACACCCCTTGGGCACTATGCACATTTTGTGATGAAACATGTAAACAATTTAATGTTGACATAAACCTAGTACTACGTTTTGTTCAGAAACTCATGCCGAACATTTTGCTGCAAAAAGCTCATGAAAAGATGTTTTCTATAAAAAGTTATATAACAAATACTATTACAAAAATAAAAAAGGTGCAAAAAAAGTTTGTACACCTTTCGAAAAATTAACATAAATAAAGTTATTTGTTGACAAATCACCATAAATCCAGTCTCCCAACTCCAAATAGCCATCCTTGACTGATTAAAAAAATAATTTGGATTGAATATAAAGTTTACTAATTACTTAGTATAAAAGTTTATATAACTCTGGAAATTCTATATAAAACTTATCTAAACTTAATTTTGCAAACTTTCAATTTAACTAAATGTCAATATATTACCATAGAATTGCTAAATAAACATTTTGGAGTGAGTATAACACCGTTTTGGGGGTCTTTGTATCGCTAGAATAGATTTTTCGTTGGAATTTCGTACCAACCCGGAATTACGTCGTCGAAAAATCCGCCGGCATCCGAACCGGTCCACAATTCACAAGTTAACCTATGTGGCATCGGAAAGGGCATAAAATTTCCGATCTTTTGATACCCATACATCTAGGTTTTCTATAAAACCCACGTTTTTAAATACCTAGGCAAAAACGTTGTTATGGTTTCGTTTGAGCAATCTGCCAAAAATGTATGGAATTTCGTAATTTTTGTTCTCGTGGATCAAACTTACTTTTTGCCCAGGTATTTAAAAACGTGGGTTTTATAGAAAACCTAGATGTATGGGTATCAAAAGATCGGAAATTTTATGCCCTTTCCGATGCCACATAGGTTAACTTGTGAATTGTGGACCGGTTCGATGCCGGCGGATTTTTCGACGACGTAATTCCGGGTTGGTACGAAATTCCAACGAAAATCTATTCTAGCGATACAAAGACCCCAAAACGGTGTTATACTCACTCCAAAATGTTTATTTAGCAATTCTATGGTAATATATTGACATTTAGTTAAATTGAAAGTTTGCAAAATTAAGTTTAGATAAGTTTTATATAGAATTTCCAGAGTTATATAAACTTTTATACTAAGTAATTAGTAAACTTTATATTCAATCCAAATTATTTTTTTAATCAGTCAAGGATGGCTATTTGGAGTTGGGAGACTGGATTTATGGTGATTTGTCAACAAATAACTTTATTTATGTTAATTTTTCGAAAGTGTACAAACTTTTTTTGCACCTTTTTTATTTTTGTAATAGTATTTGTTATATAACTTTTTATAGAAAACATCTTTTCATGAGCTTTTTGCAGCAAAATGTTCGGCATGAGTTTCTGAACAAAACGTAGTACTAGGTTTATGTCAACATTAAATTGTTTACATGTTTCATCACAAAATGTGCATAGTGCCCAAGGGGTGTAAATACTTTTTTTACATACTGTATCTCTCAAGCTTCGGAGTTTTAATCATTTGGGAAGGTATTTGTAATAAGATGTAATGATTTATTGCCTTCCAGTCCAAGTCCAAATTTAATTGCGTACATTGAGCCGAAATCCCAATTATGACCTCGAAGAAGTTTGTTTCCTGAAGTTAAAATGAATCACAGAAACTGAAAAAAAAAACAGAAAAAGTGACTCCTTCCACACAAAATCTTATACCCCATTCGCACGGGCTACGTATAGCCGGCTTAAAAAAAAAAACAAGGTTTTGACTCATATAACTTTGACAGTTGCGGTTATAAAAACGGTTATAACCGGCTATAACTCGTCCTTGCGAATGTGGTATTATGGAAGAAACAGCCGTTACAGATTCGTGGTTTAGACTCTGTACACCTATGTCCTTTATACAATCCCAAAGATGAAAAGTTAATTTGAACAACTCTACTCTACAATGTTTCTTTGATGGGATGCATAACCACTAGGTTCGATTCCTTAGGCAAAATTAAGCATCTGTGCCAATTTTGAGCAAAATTTGAGGTTTAAGGGTCGCTGTAGTCGTTAAAGTTGGTGAAAAAAGTCTTCTCTTGAACTATAAAACTTTTTTTTCGTAAGCTCGCGATAACTCGCGATGGTTACAAGCAAACCCCTTATGTTTGTATTAGGGCGTCCTAAAAAAAATGAAAGGTTATCAAATCTTTGGTGCTCACCCCTAGAATGATAGATTAGAATGTCAGGAACAATGTTTTCTTACAACAAAAAAATCCCAAAAATGGTTTACAACCCGCGCGCGGAGCTTGAATGAAAAAAGTGTATTTTTCAGAATATCGCGCAACAATTATACAAAAGTCATTCAAATTTGGTCGCCTTGGGCTTCAAGTTATAGCTTAATATCCCCTGAACAAATTCCTTTACAGACATGGTGCATAAAAGCTTGTGTTTGGGCATGGCAGGACGTTTTAGGGATACAAAGGAGAATGGGCGAATTTGGTCCAAGGATGTACACGAACGGGAACAACTTTTTTCGAAAGATCTCGCCGAGACATGAAAAAAAGTCTTCTGGACCAACTCTCTAAACCCCGGGGTTCAAAAGTTACATGCTGTTGAAGTTTGAGCATTTTGAGTAAAAATATACAAAAAATCGGATTTTTGCTATTTCTAAAATCATTTATAAAATCTCTGTTTCATTATGGATTTCGATTTTCTTGACTTCATTCGACGCGTATCAGCAAAAACTATGAATTCTGATATATCTTAGCATGATTGAAACATGATTTCTCTTGTTTTTATCCGTTTGAACCGTTTGTGCAAGAGGCATCCCATACACCCAACCGGCGGTCGCATGATTGTGATACATGGCGGCATGAAAGTATATCAAAATCTGCATGAAATCTGTCCTCATGCATTTTTTGCGATGTAGGGGTATGACATTTTTGCCTGTTACCGACAATTATCGACATTATCGACGGCAGATTGATTGTATTGCAGAAAAAAAATCTTAACAGAACGAGGATTGCACCATCAACTTCTAGGTTGCTGATCCGACACGCTACCACCGCGCCATGGACGCTTGATGAATAGTGAGGGACAGAGCGCGAACATAATGTTCTCTCTGGAGTGTTGCTCGGAGACGCACCAGCGTTATATGTGTTGGTGAGAACTGCAGATCGCTGACGTTTTACACGCGGGCAAAAATGATCTATGGGCTTGCTGCAAAAAATGTAATAAAATATAACATTTTCTGCAGCAAATCCACTGTTGCAGATTTTGAGATATATTTTTCCTTTGGGTGTAGAAACAAGTCGAAACTTCAAGGTTTTGAAAATGGATCCGACCCAAACTGCTTCAGTGAGTATGAAAGGCTTCAGTGCAATGTTGTAACAACTTATTGGGATGGTCTGAGTCATCCGAGAACTCCTTGGAGTTAAGACCGGTGAGTCTACCGCCGTAACAAGCAAGATGTCGGCGGTTTTTGACCACTGATCATACCCGCATGGGGTATGATCCTTTTTCTTGTTATAGTGACCCACATATCTTAACTCCAGGGAGTCCTAGGATGACCAAAGACATCTTAACACATTAAGAAAGCAGTCTACCATACTGACAGAAGCTATGCGGGTATGTTCCGGGGTCAAAAACCGTCGACCTCTTGCTTGTTACGGCTGTAGCTCCACAGATCATAACTCCAGGAAGTCCTTGGATGACCCAGGACATCCTAACATATTAGCAAAGTAGTCTACCACACTCACTGAAGCTATGCGGGTATGTTCTGTTGTCAAAACCGGTCGACATTTTGCTTGTTACGGTAGTAGACCCACAAATATTAACTCCAGGGAGTCCTAGGAGAACCCAGGACACTCCAACACATCAGCATAGTACCATACTCACTGAAGCCATGCGGGTATGATCAGTGGTCAAAAACCGCCGACATCTTGCTTGTTACGGCGGTAGACTCGCCGGTCTTAACTCCAAGGAGTTCTCGGATGACTCAGACCATCCCAATAAGTTGTTACAACATTGCACTGAAGCCTTCCATACTCACTGAAGCAGTCTGGGTCGAATCCGGTTTCAATACCTTGAAGTTTCGACTTTTTTCTATGGGATGCCTCTTGTACAAACGGTTCAAACGTATAAGAACAAGAGAAATCATGTTTCAATCATGCTAAGACATATTAGAACTCATAGTTTTTGCTGATACGCGTCGAATGAAGTCAAGATGAGCAAAGTCCATAATAAAATGGAGATTTTATAAATGATTTTAGAATTAGCAAAAATACGATTTTTTGTACATTTTTACCCAAAATGCTCAAACTTCAACAACATGTAACTTTTGAACCCCGGGGTTTAGAGAGTTGGTCTGGAAGACTTTTTTTCATGTCTCGGCGAGATCTTTCGAAAAAAGTTGTTCCCGTTCGTGTACATCCTTGGACCAGCTACCATACAAATTTGCCCATTCTCCTTTGTATTTTTTAGCTAAAAAATTTTAAAAATCACTCCCCAAAATGAACCAAAAAATTTTGCAGCCAAAACTAATGCATTCAGCTTATAGGATTTTAAAGGAATTTTACGGAGATCATTTTGTTTTTTTTTTAATATTCAATTTATGTCCACGCAAAGCCGAGATATTTGCATTTTAGTGAACAAAACGTGACGAATTTTCAAAATTCTTGGCATATAAGCGTTTTTAACAAAAACCATTGGCTACTATGATTACAAACGAAAACGCATATATTTTGGATATTTTTATTTTGCTTGCTAAAAAACGATATTTGTTGATAACATTTCATGAAAAAATAAGATTTTCTCACAATGTGACGTAAACGACATATTTATAAGTACTGCTCTGTGATCATCTCGATATGATCAAATAAAGCTCTAATGGGTAACTATTTTTATTTTTTTATAAATGAATAAGTTTTTTTCGAATGTACATGCAAAAAAAATCACGTGCACAGCTTGGAGATATAAACTTTAATAAAATTAATTTGGATTTATTTTGATTAATGATTTTTGTGAGAAAATCTCATGTTTTTTTTATGAAATGTTATTAACAAATATCGTTGAGCGAGCAAAATAAAATATCCTAAATATATGCAATCCCGTTTGTAATCATAGCAGCCAATGTTTTATGCTAAAAACGCTTATATACTAAGAATTTTGAAAATTCGTAACTTTTTGTTCACTAAAATGCAAATATCTCGCCTTTGCGTGGACATAAATTAAATGTTAAAAAAAATACAAAAAGATCTTTGCAAAATTTCCTATAAGCTGAATGCATTAGTTTTGGCTGCAAAATGTGTGTTTTGAGGAGCGATTTTTGAAATTTTTCAGCTTAAAAATACAATTTTTTGTCCCTAAAACGCCCTGCCATGCCCAAACCCAAGCTTTTATGGACCATGTCTATACAGGAATTTGTTAAGGAGACATTATACTATAACTTAAACCCAAGGCGACCAAATTTGAATAACTTTTGTATGATTGTTGCGCGCATTTCTGAAAAATACTCGAAAAATGCACTTTTGTCATTCTAGCTCCGCGCGAGTTGTAAACCATTTTTGAGATTTTTTTGCTGTTTGAAAATATTGTTCCTGACATCCTAATCTATCATTCTAAGGGTGAGCACCAAAGATTTCACAAGTTTTCATTTTGTTGGGACGGCCTAATATATATTTTTGTAATTGTCTGCTTTACAAATTTGTAGAACATTGTTACACTCTACAAAATAACCCTGCAAAGTTAGAAAAAAAACACGAAATTTTAAAAAGAATAATTTTGTTCTGAATGGAAAAATGACCCTTCTGGGTAAATTTAGATTCGAAAAGTTCATTAAATTTCCCTTAAAAAGACGTGTTCCAAATTTGTTTTACAGTTGAGTAACGGAAAATGGCAGAGGTTTTAAAACTTTTTTTGTGCTTTTTTTCCAATGAAAAATACGTGTTTTCGGAATTTTGAGTACGCCATCAAATCGGGATTCTAATTTTGCATAAAAGTCCCTTTGACACCAAATGTCTATCTCATCACCGTTTCAGGCTGCATTTGAAAAACACCTCTTTTTTCGTAATACGGACCATGGATTCGTGACCAGGAACAAAAATTACCCCTTAGAACAAAGTTTAACGCAAATCGAAGAGGGGTCGGGCAACTTTTTCCGATTTAGTGTGAGTTGGTAGAGAATCAACCACATACAATCATAATTATTTTAATGTTAGAGACAAGTTTATCCCATCAATATTAAGTTAAGAATTTCACTCAGTTCATCAACTCTTCCAGTTCGATACAAACTGATAGTTTGTATTTCTATTAAACTCTTAAACTGCCACAGTGGCATGATAACGCAGAAATGCAACTCGCAACTATCTTCTCCCTTCTCGGACAGATGAATTAGGTGAATAGAAACAAGTTCTGCTTACATAAATTTAAGTCCCTGTCAGTGGATAAACGCAAACGCAAACCCCCCCAAAGGAAAGAGACATGGCAGCATGCTTCGATCGTCGGACCTGGCTGGCTGGTCGTGCTGGGCAGCAACTTGTCGAATATCAACCGCGCACCATCCAAGGAGGCGATGCAATCGCAGCAGCAGCAAAGGCAGAGAAGTGCGTGCAGTTCAAAATCAACTTGTAATGTGGCTCACTTTGCCACCCCCTCTTCGGGGTCTGGTCGGTGGAGCGGTCAAGAAACCTGACCATCATCATCATCAGCATCATCTCGCAATCCTCTGGCTGGTTCGTTGCCTTGGCAGTAGTTTCACAAGAGGCTTGAACGGGCGCGCTTCTACACGACAAATAAAATAAAGCAAAAATTAAAAGCGATGCGAACAGCAAACGCAACTGACTTGGGCTATTCATCTGCTAGGAAGGTGGAATGTTTTCGAAAGAGACTTTCCAGCTAATTTCAGTTATCTGCTTGCGGGTACGGCTCTTTTAATCCCTTTTCAAATGTTAGCCCCGCGCCTTCACGCGGGCTGATTTTAATATGCAGTTGCTTTCTGGTGCCCGCGCTAATAAAAATTACCACTATCACAAGCCAATAAGGAAGGGGGGAAGGGGAAGGAAAGTGGCCACAAGGCTCTAGTGCGCGCGGCCAACTTGGACCTCGAAAGCCCACCGAAGAGCAGGTTGTGGCTCGCAAGGAGGGAAAAATTATTAAAAGCTTCAGAAATGCACTTAACAGAGTGAAATGAGGCGTATTATTGTAGACTTTATTTGCACTACCGTACGGTGCTGAGGCTGAAGATGCCCCCGTGGGGCAAAGTTTGGACGGTGGAGAAGCTTCTCTTAAGGTAGCGGCACCATCGTAGTGCGGTGATTGGAAGGAGATGGAAAAATTACCTGGTAGCAAGCGAACTCACCTGGTAAGGACCTCGAGGTGACTGATGAAAGTCTTTCTGCTACCGATCTGAGAGGTTAAATTGCAGGTTGAATTTTAATTCAATTTTGATTGGCTTGAGCTGAAATTACTGCACCAGCTTAGATTAACAGATTCAAGAAAAGTGTTGAATAATAATTGAATTGCCATAGTTTGAAATAAAGCCAACATTTACACTTGTTGATACCATTTTTTTCGATACGTTAGTCCGTTGCAAACATTTTCAAAGTTTATGCAAAATCATTTTCCGTAAGATTTCTAAATTTAAATGGAAATCAAAAAACTACGCAGAAAAAAAGGTTGAATTTTGGCAGGTTGAAGAACTTTCCAATACTTAGCTCAGCAACTAATGTCATGACTCGAGATCCGGACACTTAGTTGCGTATTTTTTTTGTTTGAGCTGACCAAAAAACTAGCAATGAATAAAACAAGTGGTAATATTTCTCAGATGTGCTCTAGGATGTCAATTTTGGTATAATGTACCCAATAGAAAAAAACATGATTTGTTTTGCTTTGATTTTTGATTTGAAATTTGGACACCATATTTAAGTAATTAATTTTGGACTCAGTACTCATTTTATGGCAGTTTTTGATAAAACAATAATTTTGGTACGCATCTTATTTGCTTCTTAACACACATCCATAAGTAAGAATTAAATTATGACATTAGGTATACTTTAAGACTACACTTATTTTTCTGCTTAATCTGCTTTGGAGGCCTCGTTGTAACTTTGTAGTCACTATTTATAAATATTTTTTGCTTTTAAGTTGTTAAAAAAGCAGGTTGTCCAGCAATTCGAAGCATACAGGATTTTTGCTTTTAATTTCTTTAAGCCAAACATAGATCTAGGGTTTTTTCTCAAAATTTATTTTCCCTTAAAAGAGCACTCAGCTAGCAAAATCTAAACTTAGAAACATGTACCCTCCCTGCAAAGGCTTATGAATTGATCTCAGTTGAAAAGTTCTCCAAATCTCTGAATTGAAAATGTAACATCCTGGAACAGAACTGCTAAATTCTAATAAAAACACAAATTTAATTGAATTATTTTTCAACAAAAACTTATTCCATCATTATTGTTTGCAATTGGTTTGCATTATTGATATGTTTACTTATGGTCATTTATTTTAAGTTAGTAACACTAAATTTATAAACTCTGATATTCACAGGGTCCGGGTCCGGTGGTTTAGTGGTTAGCGTGGTAGCTTCTCACCCCAGTAAGGCCTGGGTTCAATCCCAGACGGACCCGGTGTCATTTTTCGAGACGAGATTTGCCCGATCACGCCTTCTATCGGATGGGGAAGTAAAACGTCGGTCCATTTGCGTCAAAGAGGTTTTGGGTGACTCACCACACATAACTTTCGCCTAGACGCCTAGAAATGAGTAGAAACTTGCAACAGAGCCCATAAAAGACCCGGGGGTCGTTAAAGTGGATTGCTTTGCTTTTTTGATAATCACAGATGTTTATGAAGCCTGTATAAAGTTTCAGTGAAATGTTTCATAATAGAGGCATAAAATAAAAAAATTAATAATTGAGATTACAAGTCAGAATGTCATCAGTTCAAACAAAAAACTATTGGAAAATGCATTATACACCCGTACAGTTGACATCTACAGTTTTTATTTTGAAAAGGACTTATAAGCTATTGTCTTTCATATGTTTATCGGTCCTTTTCCTAAAAAATTCTCGAGATATGCAATCATTAGTTTTCAAATATGAAAGATTAGACGAAAACAATTTTGTTTGCGAATAAACTTTTTGCATCGAAAATTCAATTAAATTCAACATATTTTTGAATTAACTCAAACATGCTAATAACTATTAGAAATGCCGGAGAATGCACATTAAATTGATTTCAGTTGATTTTACTAAAAATTCCATTAAAAATTTGATCTGTTTCGAAAAAAGGGGTGGGAGGGGAAGTTAAAAACTTCTAGTAAAATTTGTACCACCCTAATCATATTTTGTATGGGTCCCAAGAAAGTGTAAGCCAAATAAAAAAAAAAAAAAAAGCAAAACAAAATATTAAATAACAAAAAACATGAGAGAAAAGAAAATATTTCCAAACGCTTTTCTACTCGGGTCACGATATTGCAATTTTTTAAATATATTATATTATTAAATGAAGTTTTTCTTGTGCAATATAACACAAAGAATGCCTTTCATATTATCAAATTTTATAAATTTTGAAACTGTCAAAATATGTGTGGCATTCCATCGAAGAAGCCAGAAAATTGAGAAAGTTACACGGAAATGCATAAAAATTTAAAAAAATGGGAAACTACTCAACAAACCATGCGCAACGCACTCTGGGAGAACAAGGCGTCTCCATTTGTCTTCGCAAAGAAAAATCAGTCCCTCCCCGTTTCGGAAGCGACAACGACATCGCCATGGCCTACTACTACCATCACCACCACCACCACTAGTTACTAGAAGGAGCCGCTCATGCCATCTCGCTTTCCAACGCTCATGGCCTGCTTGGTGCCTAAGAATGTGTGATTTGATTATTTGCCTGTTTTTCTTCTTTGCTTTGATGCTTAGAAGAATATTCAAATGAGTGTGTGGTGCTCGCGATCGCGCGCTAGAGAGTGTTTCATCTCGCGGGATATAGGAGAGGGAGCAAACTCGCGAATTGTCTCACGATGATGCGCGAGATGAAAATGGGAGAATCGGAGAGATGCACAATGCAAGACATTGTTTCGCCAAGAAAGGTGCATTGGATCGCGTGTGTGCTCTCTCCTCTCCATCTCTCTGCGTCTTGAGCATCTCAGATGCTGGGATGCTGTTTGGAGAAGGGGTTAAGAGAGAAGCGACCGTTCGCGTTCGGTGGCGCTCGCATTGTGATGCTGCGTTCATTCGTCCCGTGGAAGCGTTCGCGAAAAGATAGACAATTCGTGTGTGCTCTCTGTCGAGAGCTTGAGTTCGGTTTCGCGATAATTTTCAAAGAGTGCAATTTGGAACGGAAATTACATCTTTCCCGAAAATCGAGTATCAAGAAATGATCAAATCAGTGTCCGTTTCGCCTCGATGACAACTTGTGGACCAAGTCGCTTCCGGGTGTGCTCTCAATTTTGGATTAATTCAAAAGTGCATCACCATCAATCATCGCTCGCCCAGGAGGGCAGACGAGTGGGTCGTGATTGAGTGATAATCCATCTCCGTGACCGGAGCGCACCTGACGACGTCGTCACCGTCAGGATGCTGCTGATTTATTCCAGCCGAGTGGTGCAAAGTGGTGTGGAAAAGTGATGCGATTAGAGTGAGTCAAAAAAGTTGGGGAAAAGTAAAAGTTTTTCGAGTTTTTGGTTTTTTTTTGGTGGAGGGGGTCAGAACGAACGACGAAATGATGCTGTTTTTGGAGAAGCAAAACAAGTGGGAGAAGAACAAGAAGATGATCGTGGTGATATGGTGATGATGATGATGCTGAACTGGTTCGGTGCATCCGGAGAGGAAATTGATTTTTGCCGACGGTAATTTTGCGCCAATCTTGTTGGATTAAACGACGACGACGATGATGATGGTGCAGAAAGTTTTCTTGCTGGAGGACGATTTGCGCGGGATGTTTGGCTAATTGAAGGGTTCGATTCGGGAGGTGATAATGGGTGCAATTTTGGACACGTTACGGTTGGGACTAATGAGAGGTTAAAGTGGGGCGTTTTCGTTGAACTCTTATAAACTTAGAGCATTATTTGAATTCGGAAAAAAATATTTCATTTTTATTGGTGTACAGTTTACAAAACTGCAATATATATTTTTTCAATAAAACTTTTTTGAATAATTAAAAAAGATTGTAGAAAAAATCTCGATGTTCGAAGCACATATTTCTAATTTTTAAAGCAAGTATGTGTATTATGTTTTGATATTTTTCGAGCATGAACCTGCCACGAATATTGCTCTGATTTTGGAACATTTTGCAGGAATCGTTTTTAATCTCAAATATAATATTTTGTTGATCATAAGATACCCAGCTTTTTTTTTCAACCCCAAAATAAATTTTCATCATAATTGATGAAATTTTTTTTGCATTTGAAATATTTAGTTACAAACATTAAAATATTGACTGTCTTTAGAGTAGATAGGGAACTATACCCTTTTTCAGCCTATTTCTATTATCGGCCTATCATCACTTTGAACATGAATTACAGCTTCCATAAAGTGTTTTTGACTGTTCCAAAGTAATAAATAGCTCAAATAAAAGTGAGCAAACATCTCTCCATTGTTGATACATTTCAAAATGTTGATTTTATAGCGGAAAACGGCAAAAGTGATGATAATTGGTCGAACGGCTCAGGGTGATTAAAATGGGTATATTTCCCCTACTTTTCAAATACCATTTCTCAGCCTATTTCTATTATCGGCCTATCAGCACTTTGATCATAAATTACAGCTTGATTACAGTTTTTTTGACTGTTCCAAAGTAATAAATAGCTCAAACAAAAGTGAGCAAGCAACTCTCCATTGTTGATACATCTAAAAATGTTGCACAGTCATTTTTGATTTTCGAGCTCGGCAGAATTCTGCCGAAAACAGAACAACTGATTTTTTCTGCAGAAAAATGCCGAACTTCGGCATATTAAGTGTCATTTTTCGCCGAGAATTCGGTGGAATGACTCCCATTTTGCCGAGATTCGGCATATATTTCTGCCGAGCGATAAGTTGTTCTGATTTCGGCTGAATTTTGCCGAAGTTCGGCATAAAAATCTAAGTGTGTGATGTAATAGCGCAAAACGGCAAAAGTGACGAGAATTGGTCGAACGGCTTAGACTGATTAAAATGGGTATATTTCCCCTACAATCCATTTTTTTTTAGAAATGATATAAAACTGTAACTTATTTCTAGAGCTTTTTTTTGTTGAAAAGGTTGTTTACAGGAACTGAAACTGAAACTGAAACACAATAGTTTATAAGATTTAAAAAAAAACGCCAGATTTCTTTTTATAGTACTTGAAATGAACAAATATTGGGCTTTTTTTTAAATGTTCAATCATTCATGACCACAGAAGGTCCCTCAAGGTGTTGTCAATGTATTTGCACTTAGTAACATTTATCCCATCGAATGCTTATCTGAGTCTCAATTTGATCAAAATAGTTACAATTTTCAAAATCACTGTTACATTATTGATTTCCACATTATTTATTTATTTATTTTTAATTCTCGTTGGCTTCCATTCTTTCCTTTTCCTTACACTTATTTCCCTCAACTCTGGCTGAGAGAGGCAAAAAATATAATAATTGAAATAAAAAGCCAGAATTTCAACATTTCAATACAGTCCAGACTCTATTATCCGAAGTTTCGATTATCCGAAGGTTTGTATGGGACTTGGGACAATCGAATCACGAACAAAAAAAATCATATTTTTTTTCATTTTCCAGTTTTCAACATTAAAATTGAGTTCTACGACCCCATTTTAGTCAAATTTGAGTTGTTGATTGCCTATTAAAAAATAAAATGCATTTTTCAATATTGCATCATCGCCATTTTGGCCGCCATCTTGGATTTTAAAGTTCTAAATCATTTTGGCGTAGTCTATCAGGTGAATTTTTACCGAGTCTGGATTGTAATAAATTATTGGAAATTTTATGGTATGTAATATGTATATAAAATTCAAAACGGGGTGAGTGATAAAAACTGCTAATAAAATTTGTACCCTCTCTTTCCCCCACTAGCATTATGCAAAATCTTAAAAATATTCAACCGTTTCCAAACTTTGTTTATCGAAATGTAAAATTTTAACAATTTTGAAATTAATTCTTCTTTCTTCAAGTGAAAGGCCATTGCTATTTTTTAAAGCTTTTGCCTTCTTTCGCTTTCAATTTGTTTCCAAAAAATCAGAGGGCAAAACAAATTACCGCCGAAAATTTAAATTTTCATTGAAAGAAATTGTACTATAGATTGTAAACAGTAATTAATCAAATGGTGTAGTTTTAAACTTTTTGCCAATTTTGATTTTGGGGCCACCAATTGGAAAAATGCATATAACTTTCGTAAAAAAATTATTTCATAATTTCATTGAGATTTTGCAATTTTTTTGTAGTAGCACAACTGTAGTTATTTAATAAGCGTTTTTTGTGATACATATTGCTTTAAAGTTTTAAAAAATGTGCTTGAAATTTGCAATTTTGTTTTTTTTTGCCCTTTACTTTGCCCAAATGAAATAAAAATTGTACCAGCCAATTTTAATTCCTGAATCTTACTTAATTTTGTATTTTGTATATCTTAACCAACTGATTGTGAACTGATTAAAGCATGTTTGGCAAGGTTTATTTTAAATTTTGACAGAATTCAATGGAAATAAAAACCCAAAAGCGTTTGAATAGAATGTTTTT
Source organism: Culex quinquefasciatus (assembly GCF_015732765.1). Classification (NCBI taxonomy): domain Eukaryota; kingdom Metazoa; phylum Arthropoda; class Insecta; order Diptera; family Culicidae; genus Culex; species Culex quinquefasciatus. Next base: position 224,304,597 of record NC_051862.1, on the reverse strand, counting down.
TTTTTTTGTTTTTTTTTGTGCAGTCCAGACTCAACAAAAAACACTTCGGATAATCAACAAAGATTTTTTTTGTCTTGTCTAATTATTGAGTGTCGAGCTTAGGTATGACCCACGCTAAAGTGATTTAAAAATTTTAAATCCGAGATGGCGGCCAAAATGGCGGAGATGAAATATAAAAAATGCATTTAGTTATGTAATATGCCATTAACAATTCAAATTTGATTTAAATGGGGCCGCTGAACTCGATTTTTATGTCTGGACTGTATCACAAATATATTTCAATTTTAATCTATATGTTGGTTTTTAGTAATGGCTAAAATGTTTTAAATTCAGATTAGTTTTCATAAGATGGAAATAACAAAAATAAGCACTCTTACTTTCACTAACCTAAAAATAACAACTTCTAACTGCTAGTTCTACCAGTTCATACATCACTGGCACCGGCTCTAATGAGATATATTGTTCACATTCCGGTCTTGACAGCAGCTACTTCTACTCTTTCCAGCTTAGCTTGGCACCAACTACAAAAAACGAGCAACAAAAAAAAAAAAAAACAAAACATCTACAAAACAAGAGGGGCAACATCTCGCAAAACTGCAAAGATGCTAAACATCCACCCAAGTTTCAAATAACAAACATCTGTTTTATTTATATTTGGCGTCTTTTTGCCCCTCTTTTCCCAAAAAACCCCTCTCTTTAACCCCCACTTTTGCTCCCCCTTTTCTCTACTGCTTTCATCACACACAGCGCACCGACTTCTGCTGGCAGTCATTGCATTCTTTTGTCTTATTTTGTGTGCTGTCATCTCTCGGTGGATTCTCCCTTTCTTCTCCGCTCCGCTCCGCGGCAGCAGCATCCGGATTATTAAGGGGATTCGCCGACGGCAGCGAATTCGCGAGTGCTCCCAACTTTGTAGATGTTGTTGTTGGCTTGCTCTTTCAAAGTGTTTGTTTGACATTTAAAATATGTTTCTTTAGTCCCCCTGGTCTCCACCACACATTTTGGGTGTGGGGGAGCGAGAGTTTAAATAGTGCTAAGCCAAACAAGAAGAAACACAATGAGTAATATAACAAGCGTGAAAGAATGGACCTCTTTCTTGAGTAATGTAGTGGGATTTGGGGAGTACGGTGTGGGCAGCGATATTCGGCTTATTTGATGCTTTTCTTTACAATAAAAATGCGATTGTTACCTTACTTAAGTGCATTTTGTATTTACATTTAAATTAATATGTTTGTAGCAAATCAAATTCACTCTTTTGAACCGGAAGTGACTCCAGAAAAGACCAACAAAGAAAACGCTGTCACTCCTCGTTCAACTGAATGGGAAGCAAGTGTGGCGGCACAAAGACGAATCGAGAAATAAAACAATAATAATCGGTACATTGTTTGAGAGTAGCGCGCTTTTTAACTGAAATTCCGCGCCACGCAGAAGGAGTACCGGGGTCGCAGTCGCAGTCAGTAGTAGGCCATGAGCGCGGGTGGAGTAATATATGGCCGTTTGATGGGAAGCCGGTTGCTTGGATTTGCACTCTTGCTGTATGCGCGTACTTTGATCTGGCGACCGACGACAAAACGCGTCATACCGGATGGAGACCGAACGGGAATTAAACCTGTCTGAATGAAGATGATTTATCTTTTGTTTAAAGGTGCATCTTTCATTTTAAAACACAACAAAAAAACTATGGGAACGAGGAATAGTGATGATTTTGAAGCGTGAAAAAAAAACAGTAAAATATCGTCATGCTTCAAATTATCGGACGCTTCGAAACCCGGACACCTCATTTTGGTTTTCAATAATTTGGATATTATTTTGCATAATTACTGTCAAAGCTGTGTTATTTGATGAATTTTCACATCAACTTTTATTTCTAACAAGTTAAAGTCGACAAACTTGTCTTTTCTTTTTTCGTTCTTGACGTTTTTAGCTTGTTTGCAGATTCAGCCTCCTGAGATCAAAATTTGATTTTACGTAACTTTTCCCATACAATCTGCAGATTTTCCGGAATCGGTTTTATATATACAGCAATTCCCCACGAAAACAGCATGATTCGAAAAAAAAGTTCTCAGATCGGGCTCAAAATTTTTCTGGACATTAGGGTGACCTACGCCGTGTTAGGGTGGTCCAAAAAATGGCAATTTTCGTCGATTTTCGCAAAAACCACTTTTTTCAAAAAATCATATCACATCCGATTTTAGATGTCTTAGGCGCAAAAGAAAGGTGATTAGTTTGGATATTTGGGAAAAATAGTAAGAAGTTTCGAAAATCCAGCTTAACATCTGAAAAGGTCGTATGAAAACTTAAAATGCTGTTTTGAAGGTCTCGGGACCAAAGAGCCTATGTCTGAAAATATTTTTACCTGATTGCTCGGAAAATTTTACATAACATATCAAAAAATGGTGAAGTTATGTTTTCAATACTATGAGATACGATTTTTTGAAAATAAAAACTGGGTTTTTCGACGTGCCACGCACAAAAATGGGAAAATGACGAAAACGGGAAAAAAACGACTGTTTTCACTAAAACTGCGATAACATGAAAATTTCAGCGATGACCTATACATGTTAGGGTACCAAAATTTTCGTTATTGAAATACGCAACTTTTTTTTATCGAATCATGCTGTTTTCGTGGGGAATTGCTGTATATACTGTATTATTTGGAATTAGGCTGGTACAAAATTTATTTAAGGTTTTTGTCTTCCTCCCCCCTTCCAAGATGGGCTGAAAAATCAGGGGGCAAAAAAATGGTATAAAAAAACTTCAATATTTCAATGCAAATTTAAGTACAATCAGTTGAAATCAATTTAAAGTGCATTTCCTGCGTTTAGATTAATTTTTAGCATGTTTGGGTTGATTTAAAAATCTTTAGATTTTTTTTTTTAATTTTCGATGTTTATTATCGCAAAAAGTTTTTTTTCGCTAAAATTTTTGTTTTCGTCAAATTTTAAAATTTTTGAAAACTTATTATTGCAAAACAACTGAACTAGAGCAAAATGCATTTTTAAACACTTGTTCCACGCAAATGTGGAAACTATGGCTTGTTATTTCAATATTTATATTTTTTTATTTTGTTCGACAAAATTGAATTTTAGTGATTTTTATTTGTGTGAAATGCGATGAAATCATCCTAATAAACCAAACGCCTCCATTACATTTTATTTTCTTAGTATGAAAGCATGGAGGCGCATAGCTTCTGAGCATTTTCTAATCTAATCTACACAGAAAAAAAATCATGGTAATATTACATCTGGGAAGGGGTACATCTTTTATGTCAGAAAAAAGGTGTAATTTTACCTCTGGAAATGCTTAATTTTACCACTTTTCTGGTGTAATGTCACTTTTTCAGTCTAAATTGAGGTAAAATTATAACATAAAAGAGGTAATATTCAACCTTCCAAAATTAAAGCTTCCAAATTTACACAATTTTTTTCTGTGTAATCTAATCTAATCAGACCCTAGCGCAGCCAATCTTTCGAAGGGATCCTGGAGAGTGCCTTAGGTTAGATGACGCCTAGCACTCTTCTTGTCATTTATTAACATTTGCAGTGCGCCATTGCATTAGAATGCATTGAAACATCACAAGCGTTAAAGCGGCCAGGCCTACTGCGTAAAGCCGTATCGCAGAGATGACTCGTAATTGGGTTGAGTTTGAGCACTGAGTGTTCGAACAACAACACAATTCTGAATCGAAAGGGGAGGAAGAAGCGTGGGGACACACCACCATACGCTCCGAGATTTTGGTTGTATTCGTTGGGAGCACCATGCTAAGAAGGTTTGGTGCTCCGGGACCCTCTGGGATGGGACATTGTATTTCCACGAATGCCCTGGACACTATTTGCCGTGGTTATAGCGCCACAACTCGCTCTCTGTAACAGTATTCCTAATTCCAGTCCACGCTCACCAAGGCGTCATGGCCTAGTGGTTAGCATTTTTGCTTACCAATCCAAAGGACGGAGGATCGAACCTCGCCTCGAGCGACTTTGATTTTTCGTTCATATTCATCATTTCAAATTTTTATGTGTTCTTAACTTTCTCGTTGGGAGCAGATGGGCATCGAACCCAGAACCATTCGCTTACAAAGCGAACACCGTAACCAGTCAGCCACGGCCGCTCTAGTTTCTGAGCATTTTCTAAGGATTAAAACCTAAAATCAGTGAAAAAGTGATTTTTTCAAAATTTTACAAGGACTACATTAAGACCTAAAAAAGACTACTAATTTTGGCAATCGGCCTATTTTTGCATATAGTATCGACCACTGAATGTTCAGATCCAAACGACGAATTTTTACAAAACGGATTACGCTATTGACCTGGGTGCTGAAAAGACAGAATGCGTAACGTGATTTTCGAATGCTCCCCACTTCTCCTCACTAATACAACTGCACTACAGCTGTAAACATAAACAAAGTAGAAGGCTATGTTCAAGCTCAAGCGTGACATTTTTGTTACTGCTGAAGTGACTTGTTTTGAAACATTTTGGATATTTTGATGTTAGACTTTTCGCTGACAAAATTAAGTACTTCGCTCGTGTTTTGTTCATAGACTAAACGATGGGCGGCCAAAAGAGGCTTTCTTGTTTTCCACATGACGAAAAATTGCGTCAGATGTGGGTGGAATTCAGTGAATCGTAAGAGTATCCAAATGGCACTTTTGAATGTTTCAAAAGTTCGACGCCATCAACTTTTTTTTATTTCTGACAAAATATATTATTGATCGATTGGGACCATCCATAAACCACGTGGACACTTTATTTGTTTTTGTATGGATCGTGAACAATCGTCATACCAACCCACCCCCCCCCCTCCCCTGAAGTGTCCACATGGTTTATGGATGGTCCCATTACAATACTTGCTATTTCTTGGGAGCATTTTGCGAACAGTAAATTGGTTCCGCTTTTACAGTTCTAAATTGAGGCCGCTTTGCGAACGACTATTCAGCACCCAGCTATTGACCAGGGTTGGTGAATTTTTATGATTTCGCGGAAAGCGAGAATTCCGTGAAATTTGGGTAAATTTCACTTCGGGTAATAAAAACTTCGGATAGTCGAATTACGATTTTTTTTCGTTTTCTCATTTTTGATTGTTGAGCTTTAGTATGGCCCATAAACTACTCAAAATAATTTAGAATTTTAAAATCCAAGATGGCGGTTTGAATGGTGGTAATGAATTATTGAAATAATGTATTTTGTAATTTTATAAGCGATCAACTATTCAAATTTGACTAAAATGGGGTCAAAGAATCCAAATTTAATGTTAAAAGCAAGAAACCAAATTAATCGAACTTCGGATAATCGAGGCTCCGGATAATCGAGTCTGGACTGTACTATTTGCTCGATTTATGTCAGTTCGAGCCACGTAGCCTAGTGGTAACGCTTCCGCCTCGTAAGCAGTAGATCGGGGTTCAAATCCCGGCTCGGACCAACACAACTGGTGATCTTTTCCCTTCTGGATTCGATTGCTTATTAGTAAAGGGAAAGTAGTGTATCGTCACAAACTGGACCTTATCACGACACCTTAGGAAGGCGACCTATGGAACCGGCTCCGTGGCTTAATGGTTACGGCTTCTGCCTCACAAGCAGAAGGTTCAGGGATCAAATCCCGGTCGGTACCTTTGAAATTTAGAATCAGGAATTTGAACTTTGAATATGAACAAAAACGAAAATGAATCAGGTGGGATTCGAACTCACGCCTTTGGATTGGTGGTCTGGGACGCTAAGCAGTCGGCCATCAGAAGGTTTACACTCTAGCAGTGGATTGATCCGTAGTGTTGAAACATGTTATCTCTTCTTCTCATATTATTAAATACGCGCTGATCCCTGATTTGCCTGAGGGGATTGGAAGTCTAAATATAGATCGAGTTTCCTTCAGATGCTTGCTTCTATGTTGGTCTATACAAGCCAGATGACACATGTCGCCATTTTGAATTTTCTTTGTGCTAAAATTTAGTGCTCATTTAGTGCTATTTAGTGCCCTATACCCCACATTTAGTGCCCTTATAGTTTCCATACAAATTGCCATACAAAATTCGAAAAACAAGCCAGATGACACATGTTGCCATTTTGAATTTTCTTTGTGCTAAAATTTAGTGCTCATTTAGTGCTATTTAGTGCCCTATACCCCATATTTAGTGCCCTCATAGTTTCCATACAAATCACCATACAAAAATTTGAAATACAAGCCAGATGACACATGTCGCCATTTTGAACTTTTTTTTGTGCTAGAATTTAGTGCTCATTTAGTGCTATTTAGTGCCCTATACCCCACATTTAGTGCCCTTATAGTTTCCATACAAATTGCCATACAAAATTTGAAATACAAGCCAGATGACACATGTCGCCATTTTGAATTTTCTTTGAGCTAAAATTTAGTGCTCATTTAGTGCTATTTAGTGCCCTATACCCCATATTTAGTGCCCTCATAGTTTCCATACAAATCGCCATACAAAGTTCAAAAGTCAGATTTCAGATGTCGCCATTTTGAATGTTTTTCAGTGCTAAAATTTAGTGCTCATTTAGTGCTATTTAGTGCCCTATTCCCCACATTTAGTGCCCTCATAGTTTCCATACAAATCGCCATACAAAGTTCAAAAGTCAAATTTCAGATGTCGCCATTTTGAATGTTTTTCAGTGCTAAAATTTAGTGCTCATTTAGTGCTATTTAGTGCCCTATTCCCCACATTTAGTGCCCTCATAGTTTCCATACAAATCGCCATACAAAGTTCAAAAGTCAAATTTCAGATGTCACCATTTTGAATGTTTTTCAGTGCTAAAATTTAGTGCTCATTTAGTGCTATTTAGTGCCCTATTCCCCACATTTAGTGCCCTCATAGTTTCCATACAAATCGCCATACAAAGTTCAAAAGTCAAATTTCAGATGTCGCCATTTTGAATGTTTTTCAGTGCTAAAATTTAGTGCTCATTTAGTACTATTTAGTGCCCTATACCCCACATTTAGTGCCCTCATATTTTCCATACAAATCGCCATACAAAGTTCAAAAGTCAAATTTCAGATGTCGCCATTTTGAATGTTTTTCAGTGCTAAAATTTAGTGCTCATTTAGTGCTATTTAGTGCCCTATACTCCACATTTAGTGCCCTCATAGTTTCCATACAAATCGCCATACAAAGTTCAAAAGTCAAATTTCAGATGTCACCATTTTGAATGTTTTTCAGTGCTAAAATTTAGTGCTCATTTAGTGCTATTTAGTGCCCTATACCCCACATTTAGTGCCCTCATATTTTCCATACAAATCGCCATACAAAGTTCAAAAGTGAGATTTCAGATGTCGCCATTTTGAATGTTTTTCAGTGCTAAAATTTAGTGCTCATTTAGTGCTATTTAGTGCCCTATTCCCCACATTTAGTTTCCTCATATTTTCCATACAAATCGCCATACAAAGTTCAAAAGTCAAATTTCAGATGTCGCCATTTTGAATGTTTTTCAGTGCTAAAATTTAGTGCTCATTTAGTGCTATTTAGTGCCCTATACTCCACATTTAGTGCCCTCATAGTTTCCATACAAATCGCCATACAAAGTTCAAAAGTCAGATTTCAGATGTCGCCATTTTGAATGTTTTTCAGTGCTAAAATTTAGTGCTATTTAGTGCCCTATTCCCCACATTTAGTGCCCTCATAGTTTCCATACAAATCGCCATACAAAGTTCAAAAGTCATACTTCAGATGTCGCCATTTTGAATGTTTTTCAGTGCTAAAATTTAGTGCTCATTTAGTACTATTTAGTGCCCTATACCCCACATTTAGTGCCCTCATATTTTCCATACAAATCGCCATACAAAGTTCAAAAGTCAAATTTCAGATGTCGCCATTTTGAATGTTTTTCAGTGCTAAAATTTAGTGCTCATTTAGCGCTATTTAGTGCCCTATACCCCATATTTAGTGCCCTCATATTTTCCATACAAATCGCCATACAAAGTTCAAAAGTAAGATTTCAGATGTCGCCATTTTGAATGTTTTTCAGTGCTAAAATTTAGTGCTCATTTAGTGCTATTTAGTGCCCTATTCCCCACATTTAGTGCCCTCATAGTTTCCATACAAATCGCCATACAAAGTTCAAAAGTAAGATTTCAGATGTCGCCATTTTGAATGTTTTTATGTTATACCATAGCTTAGAAAGAGACAACAACACCTCACAAGCTGAATCAGTCCTATGAAGTGGTTGATGCATGCACACTTGCATTGCAATAGTAAGTGTGTGTGTTCTAGAATGAGTTTCATACAATTTGTTGCACGACACCAACATTTTAAAATTGCAGCGCATGTGTACGATGGCAGAGGAACTTAACGGTACACATCAACCATCGCTTTTGCACCCAGATTTCTGTTACAGTTATTTTAGTATCTTCAAAAATACGGGAACTATCGATATGATTTTTTATTCATCCCCTAAATTACAGTCTTCAAAGTTATTTACAATAAAGTTTGACCATTTTGACAATCAGATTCTTTCAGGATTGGGTCCGTAAGTTTGACAAATTTGGAATAAGAAGACAACAACTTCTTCGGTTACTGTGCACCCTTAACCAACATTGTCAAACATGTTGTTCTATGGGGCCGTAATTTTATGACGTAACGCAGGGGTGTCGGCTTCTGTTACGAAATGTTACAACAATTGGGGGAGGGGGTGGGATGAAAAATTATGTAACGTAAAGCAAAATTTTCATATAGGCATTCATAAAAATTTGCAAAATGACCTTGTGTTACGCATTACATGGGGGTAGGGGGGATCGCTCATCTGTTATGATTTGTTACGATGGGGGGGAGGAGGGGGGTCAAAATTCCCAATTTGCTCACGGTATTTTGGGGAAGGGGCCATCTATAAACCACGTGGAAACTGTTTTGAAAACATAACCAAGCCCCCCCCTCCCCCCACCCCCTTCGTGGACAACTATCCATACAAGAAAAAAAAATTGTATCAAGCGCGGACAACCACCCCCTCTACCACGCAGGCCCGTATCCAGGATTCTTCAATGGGGGGTGTTTCCTCCCATAAGGCGTTATGGGTAATGCTAAAAAATTATCTAAACATCAATAAGTTCATGAAAATATTTTTATTCATGCATATATTATTGATGTGATACATGTGATTGAAAATATTGAAATAACGTTATTGCATCCTTAATAGTTTAGATTTTTTTTCCAACTATTTTTTTAGCATTAGTATTTTTTTTTGCCCCCAGGTTTTTCGGGAAAATTTTAAAGGAGAGCCTTTTTTACCTGTACACAACTTGAGCCATCCCAAGCCAAATGAATTTAAAATGGAAATCAACTCGTAAGATCTATGCGTTTTGATTTTCGCCGTTTTTTTATTTTTCTTAAATATCATGAGCTTATAGTTCGTGTTTTAAGGAACAAGTTTGCCGAAGACATCAGCGAGATTTGTTCGTACCAAATAAAAAAAAATATTAGGAATTTTTGTTGAGAAGTATTTTAATAATCATAGTGTTTGGACAGTGAAAATCTATGCTCCACAACAATAAAATTGCTTTTAAATTTGTCTCAGTGGCCATCAAAATGAAATGAAAAAAATATATCAAGTAGAAATAATGTTTTTCATGGCAATTTAGTATTTTCAACTAGTGAATAAATAAATAATCATTGAATTTGCGTCAAAAATCTAATTTCTAACGTTATTTAACTTGAAACACTATTTCATGAAATCACAACAACAAGTTTTACAATATTTGAAGTGAGTTTTTGAAAAAAATGGTTGCATACTTTGGGTGAATTTCATATGATACAAAGTTGTATTTTTAATGATTTTTAATGGTTCCATTTATGGTATGATTTTAGTTATATGGTTATATGGCCTAATATTTAAATTTATTAGACAAAAATAATTTTTGTTGCCCAACACATAAGCAAACAATATTCCTAGTTGTGAAAGCTTTATAAATAAAAAAAATCATTGATTTGTCCGTACAACTTTCTATAGAACTTTGACAGCTGCCCATATAATTGCTTACGAGTCCATTTCACGAAGCGGAACACCACTCGAAATCGACTTTTTCTAAACATGCTTAAAATTTAGCGGAGCTGTTTATCCTATCGAAACATGCAAAAATCCCTTCTTTTTTTGGCACCGCCCCATAGTTTTACGATTTTCACCTATTTTTTTATTTAGTTTTCAAATGGTTATATCTTGGATACAAAAAAATAATAGAGCAAAACTCGACTGCTTTTTAAAGAAACGCTGAATTATATTGCGTCATCAAATTTTGGATTCGAATCAAACTTTACTTGTTAGGCCAAGTTCTCTTGTCAATTTCAAATGTATAAGCTTGCAGTAGCAGAATTTACCTACATCGATCCATGCAAAATTTTTTTAATTGTTAAAAATGCTGCCATGTTTGATTTTAATCAAAATGATGACGATGAATTGAATCAGCGTCAAATTTCTTTTAAAATAGCAGTCGAATATTGCTCATTTTTTGTTTCCAAAATATTTGACAAAGTTTTTTTTAAATTGGCGAAAATCGTAAAACTTTGGGGCAGTATAATGATATACAGTCGCCAAATTTCAACAGAATCAGAAAAAGTAGACCCTATTTTCAAAAAATCACTTTGGCGGTACATAGTCAAATTTGGATTTGGATCCGATAACGATCTAAGTAACTATTTTACTTAAAATCCAGAACTGCCTATCCAGTTAGTCGAAGGCTTTATAATAATAATAGCTGGCCGTTTTTAGTGAGATTTCGATTTTTCTCCGTGTGTTTACTATCAAAGTGTCTTTTTAATTTTTTCAAAATATTTTTCTTATGGCGTATCTGGTAAAAGTTGAGTTTTTGTTTTGACGACAACGATCAAAGTATTTTTTGAAATATTTTTATGAGGGCGTATTAACCCCTTCCTTCCCAGAGTAAAATCGAGATTTTTACGTTTTTCACCATAACTCCTAATGGTTATAACCTAACAATCTATATAAACTAACGCAAGTTGAATCAGGTTGAAAACATGCATGGTTGCAGAGAAATTTAGTTTTGAAGACAAAAATTAGTGGTGCTCTGGAGTAACCATGGGCGTTAGAGGGTTAAGATTTTGGTTTAGCTAAACTTTAGTTTTTTTGAAGGCGTCAACGATTAAAGTTTTTTTTAAATATTTTCTTGAGGGCGTATTTAGTGAGAGTTGAGTTTTTCGGTGGCCATCAATGATCTTTTTTTAATATTTTTATGAGGCGCATTTAGTGAAAGTAAAGTTATTCTCTTGGTGTCAATGACCAAAGTATTTAGTAAATGTTAAGTTTTTCTCTTGGCGTTAACAATGAAAGTGTTTTTTTTTTTTTTTTTTTTTTTTTATTAAGGCGTATCTAGTGGGAATTAAGTTTTAGTCAAGGCGTCAACGATCAAAGTTTTATAAAATTATTTTTATGAAGCAAGAGTTTAGTTTTGTTTCAAGGCGTCAATGATCAAAGCTTTTTTAAAACATTTTCTTGAAGGCGGTTTTAGTGAAAGTTTGGTTTTTTCAATGCGTCAACGATCAAAGTTTTTTTTTTATTATATTTTCTTGGGGGCGTATTTAATAAATGTGGAATTTTTTCAAGGCGTCAGCGATCAAAGTTTTTTTTGAAATTATTTTTTTTTTGTATTAAGCGAGAGTTTAGTTTTTTTCAAGGCGTCAACGATCAAAGTTTTTTTTTTAATATTTTCTTGAGGGAGTATTTAGTGAAAGTTTGGTTTTATCAAGGCGTCAACGATCAAAGTGTTTTTTAAATTATTTTATGAAGGCATATTTAGTGCAAGTTGAGTTATTTTCAAGGCGTCAACGATCAAAGTTTTTTTTTTAAATATTTTCTTGAGGTCGTATTTAGTGAATGTGTAGTTTTTTCGAGGCGTCAGCGATCAAAGTTTTTTTTAAATATTTTCTTGAGGGCGTATTTATTGAAAGTTGGGTTGGGCGTCAACATTCAGTTTTTTTTTGCAAAAAATAGTATGAGGGCGTATTCAGTAAGAGTTTAATTTTTCTCTAGGCGTCAACGATCGAAGTTTTTTTTTAATATTTTTATGAGGGCGTATTTAGTGAGAGTTGAGTTTTCTCTTGGCGTCAACGATCAAATTTGTTTAAATTACGACATCTGAAATTTGACTTTAGAGCTTTGTATGGCAATTTGTATGGAAACTATGAGGGCACTAAATGTGGGAAATAGGGCACTAAATAGCACTAAATGAGCACTAAATTTTAGCACGGAAAAACAATCAAAATGGCGACATCTGAAATCTGACTTTTGAACTTTGTATGGCGATTTGTACGGAAACTATGAGGGCACTAAATGTGGGGTATAGGGCACTAAATAGCACTAAATGAGCACTAAATTTTAGCATAGAAAATCATTCAAAGTGGCGACATCAGAAATCTTACTTTTGAACTTTGTATGGCGATTTGTATGGAAACTATGAGGGCGCTAAGTGTGGGGAATAGGGCACTAAATAGCACTAAATGAGCACTAAATTTTAGCACGGAAAAACATTCAAAATGGCGACATCTGAAATCTGACTTTTGAACTTTGTATGGCGATTTGTACGGAAACTATGAGGGCACTAAATGTGGGGTATAGGGCACTAAATAGCACTAAATGAGCACTAAATTTTAGCACTGAAAAACATTCAAAATGGCGACATCTGAAATCTGACTTTTGAACTTTGTATGGCGATTTGTATGGAAACTATGAGGGCACTAAATGTGGGGAATAGGGCACTAAATAGCACTAAATGAGCACTAAATTTTAGCACTGAAAAACATTCAAAATGGCGACATCTGAAAATTGACTTTTGAACTTTGTATGGCGAATACTGAAAAACATTCAAAATGGCGACATCTGAAATTTGACTTTTGAACTTTGTATGGCGATTTGTATGGAAACTATGAGGGTACTAAATGTGGGGAATAGGGCACTAAATAGCACTAAATGAGCACTAAATTTTAGCACGGAAAAACATTCAAAATGGCGACATCTGAAATTTGACTTTTTAACTTTGTATGGCGATTTGTATGGAAACTATGAGGGCACTAAATGTGGGGAATAGGGCACTAAATAGCACTAAATGAGCACTAAATTTTACCACTGAAAAACATTCTAAATGGCGACATCTGAAATTTGACTTTTGAACTTTGTATGGCGATTTGTATGGAAACTATGAGGGCACTAAATGTGGGGTATAGGGCACTAAATAGCACTAAATGAGCACTAAATTTTAGCACTGCAAAACATTCAAAATTGCGACATCTGAAATCTTACTTTTGAACTTTGTATGGCGATTTGTATGGAAACTATGAGGGCACCAAATGTGGGGAATAGGGCACTAAATAGCACTAAATGAGCACTAAATTTTAGCACTGAAAAAAATTCAAAATGGCGACATCTGAAATCTTACTTTTGAACTTTGTATGGCGATTTGTATGGAAACTATGAAAGCACTAAATATGGGGAATAGGGCACTAAATAGCACTAAATGAGCACTAAATATTAGCACGGAAAAACATTCAAAATGGCGACATCTGAAATTTGACTTTTGAACTTTGTATGGCGATTTGTATGGAAAATATGAGGGCACTAAATGTGGGGTATAGGGCACTAAATAGTACTAAATGAGCACTAAATTTTAGCACTGAAAAACATTCAAAATGGCGACATCTGAAGTATGACTTTTGAACTTTGTATGGCGATTTGTATGGAAAATATGAGGGCACTAAATGTGGGGTAAAAAAAAAGCAAAGTAATCCACTTTAACGACCCCCGGGTCTTTTGTGGTCTCTGTTGCAAGTTTCTGCTCATTTCTAGGCGTCCGAAGGTTATGTGTGGTGAGTCACTCAAAACCTCTTTTACGCAAATGGACCGACGTTTTACTTCCCCATCCGATAGAAGGCGTGGTCAGGCAAATCTCGTCTCGAAAAATGCCACCGGGTCCGACTGGGATTGAACCCAGGCCATACTGGGATTCAGAGGCTACCACGCTAACCACTAAACCACCGGACCCGACAAATGTGGGGTATAGGGCACTAAATAGCACTAAATGAGCACTAAATTTTAGCACTGAAAAACATTCAAAATGGCGACATCTGAAACCTTACTTTTGAACTTTGTATGGCGATTTGTATGGAAACTATGAGGGCACTAAATGTGGGGAATAGGGCACTAAATAGCACTAAATGAGCACTAAATTTTAGCACTGAAAAACATTCAAAATGGCGACATGTGTCATCTGGCTTGTATTTCAAATTTTTGTATGGCGATTTGTATGGAAACTATAAGGGCACTAAATGTGGGGTATAGGGCACTAAATAGCACTAAATGAGCACTAAATTTTAGCACAAAGAAAATTCAAAATGGCGACATGTGTCATCTGGCTTGTATTTCAAATTTTGTATGGCAATTTGTATGGAAACTATAAGGGCACTAAATGTGGGGTATAGGGCACTAAATAGCACTAAATGAGCACTAAATTCTAGCACAAAAAAAAAGTTCAAAATGGCGACATGTGTCATCTGGCTTGTATTTCAAATTTTTGTATGGCGATTTGTATGGAAACTATGAGGGCACTAAATATGGGGTATAGGGCACTAAATAGCACTAAATGAGCACTAAATTTTAGCACAAAGAAAATTCAAAATGGCGACATGTGTCATCTGGCTTGTATTTCAAATTTTGTATGGCAATTTGTATGGAAACTATAAGGGCACTAAATGTGGGGTATAGGGCACTAAATAGCACTAAATGAGCACTAAATTTTAGCAAAAAGAAAATTCAAAATGGCGACATGTGTCATCTGGCTTGTATAGACCTTCTATGTTTAGGCGGGGCCGAACAATGCCCAGCGACCTCGGAATTGGACCGCAAGGAGCTCTGTCATAGGGACGTGGCGTTACATCGTGCTGCCACCTGGTTTTTTTAAGCGCAAGAGTGTAAAAGTGCTGAGTCATCGTCTAAAAATAGACGGCGTCCTATCTCGCCCAGCAAAATTAGGTCGATAAAGTAGTCGGTTTCGATGAGCAAAAGTGGAAAACGTGGTCTAAAAATAGCGACGCCATCTCCCTATTCTGAAACGGGTCGTTGGAAGCAGCGCGAGGGCTATCACCACCTAATACCCGGGACTGAGATAAGTTGTATCAGCATTCGGCATATACAAAGTCTGATACAAACTATACTTTCCCATAATATCGCTACCGGTTAGCGGGTATTGGATTGGACCACACACACACACACACCTTAGGAAGGCGACCTATGGAATGTTAACATTAACCTAAACATGTTAACATTAGTTGAGTAAAAAACTGCCACTGAATCCGCTTTGTAAATGCCGGCCCCGATACTCTTCACGGGTGTTCCCCTCAGGAACTGGGAAAGATTTACTTTTTTACTTTTTATGTCAGTTTTATTTTCCCACATGTTTTTCAGACCTGTGCTATATATTTTCATGTTTTCAATATGTCAAAAACTGTTAAATTTTGACTGAAAATGGAAAAATTAATTTAGCAATATACTTACTTTAATAAGTTAACACACGTTTGTTTTAAGTTTTGTCCATGATAATTTAAAGATGTTAATGAGATTTGGGGACAAATACTATGTTAAGAATCTTAAGAATGTTGTTAATGATGTTGAAGAAAATTCAGGTAATGAAATGTAAAAACAAGGGCCCAATCATATTTCTCATGGTCAATCTTATCAAATTTTTTGCATGGTTAAATCAGTTGAACAAATTTTAATTTAGTTTCCTGCTTTACTGTTCTTTTCGGTAAATAATTAATTTTTAATAAACCTATTATTGTAAATCTTCAGATTACAAATTTTCAATTATAAGTGGTTAAAATTAGCAGAGAAATTTTAAAAATATATATTTTTTTTTATATTCTGAAACAAAATTGTTTTGGGACACAGATCTTGGAGTTGACCTTCGTAAAAATACCATTTTACCAATATTTCGATTATAGATCATAATTCAAAGTGGTTCTAAAGACGTGGCTCAGAGACTCTTTCGCATCACTATGAATTCGTTGAACCACTTTTGAGATATTCTGAGCATGAACGTGTCCTGTAAAATTTCCACTTGATTTTTTTAAATTGTTGAGCCGTGTTATAGATGAAATGCAATTTAATAATAATGTTTTTTGTTGTTTTGGAAAAATGGATGACTTGCACCATCAAAAATTCGTTCAACCATTTTGAGATGCTTCTATCCAACTTCTTTCCGCCCATCGCAGCATACCCCGCACAAATACTGACCATTCCCAACAAAATCGCGCCAACCTCGTGCGAGACAGCCTTGCGAATCAGATCTTGCGGCGAATGCCAATGCTCGACCAGCATAAAAAAAAAACGGTTATTTGGTGGATCCCCGCACACTTTATGAAAAACCCAAAAGAAAAAAAAACATCCTTCCAAAGCCAGAGCAGCATAAACTGAGAGAGAGAGAGAGCGCGCTCAAACCGAGAGAAGAGCGAGCGCGGTTCATTCAGTTTTCATTCATCGACGAGTGCGACGGCCTGCTGCGCTGCAAGGCAAAGATGCAATTTCCAACCCGTCCCTTACAACCGGTACAGTTATCTCGGTTGAAGGTGAGAGGGAGGGGTGGGAGGAAAATCGCGGGTTGCTATGATGCGTACACAGGTGCAACGACACGCCGCTGCCGCGAGAAAGGCAGAATGAAAAGTCGTTGACTACACTGCGATGTGCGTCGTCGTCGTCGTCGTCGTAATGTTACGAAATATTTTTAATGCTTATTTTGGTGCAATTTCGCGCAAAATGTGTGTGCGCTGAGATATTTATGCGTTAATTTTAGACTGATGAAGGCGCGGGGTGAAGCGTACTGTTGAATGAAATGCTCATGTTTTGCGCGAGCACCGGTGACTTATGAATGGAGCTAAGTGGCTTAGCTGGTACAACGACGGTCCCTTTTTTGCGATGGGATTAGGGTGGGGAAGATAAATGACGGGTTATTTTTGGGCTGGACGCACTGAATGTGGAGACGCAGAGTTTGCTCGTTTCAATAAAATCTAACTAGTTTCCTTTGTTTTAGATCACACGTGATGGACTAAAAGCCTAAAGGATGGACTTTTTAAAGGCGGTTCAGAATGGTCACTACGAGGCGGTGCGGTCGGCGCTGGCCCGGATCGACATCGATTACCAGGACGAGAAGGGTGCCAACAGTGCGCTGCACGTGGCCGTCGGTTCCAAGCGCAACAAGACCAAGCTGATCGAGCTGCTGATCGGTGCTGGAGCGGATTGCGATCTGAAGAACCGGGATGGGCTGACGGCGTCCGAGTTGGCGCTGGAAGCGGGATCACGCAGCGTGGCGGAATTTATGGTCCGGAAGGAGTTTGAAGGCGTTCCGGACGATCGAGCGGTGTATCGACTCGTGAGGAGAGGATGCGTGGAGCTGTTGAAGATCTACTTGGAGAAGAGGGCGTTCGACATTCACACCAAGATGAAACTGATCGGTAGGGTCGTGGATGAGTTGAGGGTGAAGGGAGTCGGGTTCGGCGAGCAGATGAAGGTGTTTCTGGAGTATCAGCTGGTGGAGTACAGCTACCGTTACGGAGCAAAGAGGAAAACTGTGGACAGTGCTGGCGCTGGTGGTGATCAAGAGGCTGAACGAAGAGTGGCGTTGATCGTGAGCTATACCAAATATTTGAAGGAGAACTACGACGAGGACGATTTGAACGATCTGGATGATCGGTTCGTACTGAGGCTGAGAATGATTTGCGAGTGTTGCTACTTCTTGGAGGACATTGAGCGAAGAAGGGAACGAAAGCTGTACGATCACATCCCACTCGCCGAGATAACTTACTTGATCGGAGTGTTTCTGGCGATCTTGGAGAAGCACGTCGGCTTTGAGATTTACAAGTTGGTTATTAATAAAAATATGATTATGTCATATTTGGGGGCGGTGAGCGAGGAGTTGCGAGTGGCAACGCACGGCAAAGACGATGATGGAAGGCGACACTTTCAATGGACGCTGCAGCTGTTTGTCGATCTCATCGGGTGCATCCGCGAGGAGCGTCTTTTGCGATATGTTGCACGGAGAAAGCGCTTCAACGGAAAACTACGGTGGATTGCGACGCTGGACGAGACGCAACTGACCGCGGCGGATCATGAGGCGTTGCAGGTGGAAATTCGACGCAAAGAATTCCAAGAGGGCGTTGTCACGCTGGACGAATTTGTGCAATGTCTAAAGAGTAGCGAACGATGGACAATCGCGGCTCTTTGGCACCGGCAACATCCGAAGCTCCGCCTCCCGAAGCGACAGGTGCAGTTTGTTTCGGGACGGCACGAGCTCGCCAAAATCCGATCGCGCACCACCGAAGAGCTAAGTAAAAATAAAACCAAACTCTTGGAGCGGGAGATGAACTCGCGCGAATTTCAGTCTCTTGGCAGCACAGTAGGCCGGCGAAATCGCGCCATCTTCGGCCGGATACGGAAGAGCTTCGACGCGATCAAGCAAATGTACACCGTTAAAAAGATCGCCTACTACGTCGAGAATGCGATCGTCATCGATATGGACGACCTCGCCAATGAAACGCTGTGCGTGCTGTCAATCAAGCGAGTTCTTCACCTTATCGGCGAATCAATCAAAGCAAGCGAACAGCAACCGAAAGCTTTCGTCCGAATGCTGGAAAACGTGCTCGACCACGTACTCTCGTCCGTTGAATCCACCCACAAGAACAAAGACGTTCGTGACTTTTTCTCCCAAAAATACTCCCTCGCGAAATATTTCATCAGCAAATCCCTCGACATGGCTCAGTACAAGCTGATGCAGGACAGTCTCCGCTCGGTGTACCGGTTCTTCCTGTACGTCATCAACATCCAGCTGATCGAGGCTTACAAAACGTTCCTCGGAACGGCCTACCGGTTGCGCAACCTGTCCCAAATCAAGTCCTACGCCAAGTACATCGGCGATCACAACTTGCACACGCTCAGCCACATCAAGTTCGAGCACGTGTTCTACAACGAAGACGAAACGGCCGGGATCATCCACGAGCTGAAGAAGATGTACTCCGGCATGTCCAACGAGCTCAAGCTGCTTTCCTTCATCGAGAAAAACATCCACTTCCGCTTCTACCACATGCAGTACCACCAAACGAGAATCCGAGTCACGCTCAGCAACTTCTCCATCGTGTACCGCGCTCTCCGCTCCAATCCCTGCTTCACCAGCATCCGCAAGCTGCTGCACTCGTACCTCCACCAGAGTTACCAAAAGTACGACATTTCCAAGTCAATCTCCATCTCGGACTCCACCCTAGCCCTCAAGGAACTCCTCCGGCCGTACAGCAGCATCGGCGAGAGCGACGAAACCCTGATGGTGGTAAAGCACCTCGAGCAGCTCCAGGAGCTGATGGATCCGGACCGGCTGTTCGGCATCAACCCGGTACGCTGTCGGAGTCGACTGTCGGAAGCCGGCAAGTATCACCACTTTACGCGCAAGATCCTCAAAGAGATGGACCTGCAACTGGGCGAAGAGGACTTTGGCCAGCTGCACGAGAAGCTACGGCGAACGTACTACGAGAACATCTTCCTGCTGCAGAATCGCTACAAGGTTATGCAGGAGTTCTTCCGGCAGCGGGGCATTCCGGTGGATCCAAAGGTGCTGGCAAACTACCGGGAACGGGACGAGGAACTGCTGCAGGAGCTGTTCGACGCGAAGGTGAACGATGTGATTGGGATTCTGGAAAAGTTCGAGTGCTCTAGTGTCGACGGGCTGATGGAATCGCTGGGCGAGTTGCCGGCGTTTGTACAGATCGCGCTGGAATTTGGTCTGCTGGAACTGCTGGAGATTCTGGTGTCGGTGAATGGCATTGGGAATAACTTTGGTGCACTGCGGGGGTGTGCTCCGGTGCTGAGTGGACGGAATCTTAGGGGTTATCTGACGGAGGACTCGCTGGTGTTGGATCTGTTGGTGTTTAACTCGAACGCCACGGTATTTCTGAACGCGCTGGTGTTTTCAAACGCTGGATTTAAGCTGTACGGAGGGGGTGGAGTTCACGTGCAGGACGCACCACTGGAGACGATCTGCTTCGAGGATCGGTTTAAGGAGCGCTGGAAGTGGTTCGAGATGCAGGAGATTCTGTACGAGTCCGTGCGGAAGGGAGATTTGGGGCTGCTGCGGGAGAACGTCGGCAACGGGTCGGATCTGCGCGGGAAGCGGTTCGGGCCGCTGGTGCTGAAGGAGCTGTGCCATTACAGTTTGATCGATTGTGCCATTGCGGGGAGGTTTCGCGACATGATTGCGATGCTGAACAGGGATTACGACGAGGTCGGTGAGGAGAGGAAGCGACTGCTGGAGTACTTGCTGAGGAGGACGGTCAAGTCGCACTTTTTGGTGGGGCAGTACTGCAAGCTGAGTTCGGAGGATCGCAAGATGTTGGTGCTGTACTTGTGTACGTTTCTCGGGGACGTGGACGTGTTTCTAGAGAATCTAAAGCGATACAACGCGTGGGACGATCTGCACCTGTTTGTCAACTCGGAGAATCATGGTTTTGTTACGACGGTCATCGAGAGGCTGAACGGGTTCGACTTCAATCGCTGCGATTCCAGTGGACTGACAATTCTACACAAGGTGGTCAATTCTGGAAATCTGCAAGCCGTCAGTGCATTGTGTCAGATTAAGGGAGTTGATCTCAACGCTGTAAGTAGCTTGAAGTACTCGGCGTTGAACCTGGCCTGCAGACTGAACTTGGTAGATATCGCGAGGGTGCTCGTCAAAGCTGAAGCCGACATCAACGTGATGAGTGAGGACGAAAAGTTGCCAGTATTTTGGATGATCCAGTATCAGAACTCGGAGGAGATTGCAAGCTTAGCGATTGACTCGAGCACCGAGTTGACGGCGTTCTCCAGCGAACTGTGCCTGCTTCACAAAGCGATCGAGTTTGACAATCTGGACGTGGTGCGGTACCTGATAGAAGACCAGAAGGTCGACCCAACCCGAATCTATTCCAACTGTAACAATGTGATCCACGCGGCAGCGTGTTACAATCGAAGTCAGATCTTGCGGTACCTGCTGACGCTTCCGGGCGTTCGCAAGCTGGTCAACAACACGAATCTGGTGAAGAACACCCCGCTGAACATTGCCTGTAAGGAGGGCTTCCTCACGATCGCAAAGATGCTGCTGAAGCACGGAGTCTGCACGGACACCTGCGGAGAGTACGGACTGAACGCGTTGGCCTTTGCCATGTACACGAACAGCTTCAAGCTGATGAAGTTGCTGTTCAAGCACGATGCCAAGATCAGCCTGCCCTTGAGTTCGGACTTTCAACCGCTGAACATGGCCATCTTGAACCGAAACATCCCGATGCTAAAGTATCTACTCCGACGCAGTGAAGTCGACCCCAACTCGGCCCCGCTGTGCTTCATCAACGCGGTCTACTCGCGCTGTCGGGAGATTGTCCGGATTTTGGCGGCTGCCGGGGCACGTCACGTCAACTACAAGGACGAGTTCTGCCAGACGGCGCTTCATCTCTGCGTCGAACGAAACGAACTCGACATTGCCCGCGAGTTGATCCGCTGTGGCGCCGATGTTAACGCAAAGAACCGCTCCGGAACGACCCCACTGCATCTATCCGTTACGCTTGGTAACATCCGGTTCGTGCAGCTCCTGCTGGACAGCAAGTGCTCGGTAGACGAGCTGAACTACCACGGCGAGACGGCTCTCATCAAGTCGGTCGTGTGCAATAACCTAGATATAGTGAAAATGTTGCTCAACAACGGGGCCAGCGTGGAACGGCTCCGGAACAGCGAACCCCCGGTGCTGCTCTACCTGGTCCAGGAAAACTCGGAGGAAATCCTCGACTACCTGCTCCAGCACTACCGGTTCAACCCGAACGAGCAGGACGCGTACGGCAACTCGCTGCTGTACGTCGCCACCCAGCACAACCACATCAACATCGTGAAGCTGCTGGTGGAAAAGTACGGCGCCAAGACCAATCCGGTCAACAACAAGAAGCTGACCCCGTTGATGATTGCCCGCGTGCGCGAGTACAAGGAGATCTTTAGCTTTCTGGAGGCACGCGTGGCGGAAGAGTAGGCGGTACGTGTGTGTCTGGTTAGAAAATTGTTTTGCTCTCTGTTGCTGTGTTCGTTTGGGCAACCTTGAATTCATCCTCGGTTGTCTAAACGGAAACAGCAAATGTTAATTAGCACTATTTATTAAAATGTTTTGTTCCCATCCCCGTCCCCAACCATATTACTATTTATTATTATTGATAAAAAGTACACACAATTTTAATGTGCCATATTTGTAAGAAAAAGATGTTTTAGCGCCACATTGTTTGTTTTTTTTTTTAACTTCCCTTTTTATTTTAAATTTGTAAGAAAAACGACGTCATCATAGATGATACCATAAATAATGCTAGTACTTAAGAAAGCCCCCCTCCCACTTAAGCCATAAGAGAATAGTTGTGATTTGGTGTAACTTTAAAAACAATCATCTTGTACAGATTCGTTCTAAGCACCCACTGTAAATAGTTACTTAAGCGTCTGAGCAGAAACGAATCGATTTGTCTTAGACATTCCAGCAACAAAACAACAGTTCAACCAGCAAAATTCTACAGTGTCGTCTAACTAAGTTTAACCATTTTCACCACCAGCAAAAGCAAAAATAAATATCTCAAAGCTCTTTAGACAAGGCAAATCGGTTCCGTTCCACACCCTAGCAAAAATCTATTCAAAAATACATGTAATAAAACAAAGAAAAGTGTACAAGTTTTGTCATTCGTCACCACTAAGCAAGTGATAAAGAGAGAGAGCCACACACTGCTGTAAAGCATAAATGCAATTTCACGTAGGTTTAAGGGGTTAGAAATATCTGTCTCACCGTGTTTAAGATTTCCCGATAGATGTTAGAACATCCACCCAACAAAAATACTCAACCGGTGGAGGAACGCGTGTGCCAATTGAAAAAGTTGAACTTTTTATCAGTCCCAGATTTCCATTGTGCCAAACTTTATTTTCACCTTTTTGTTTTGTTTTTGTTAAGTTCAGGTGCTGCAATAATCACTCGCGTCACGTGTGCTATAAAATATGGATTACTTAAATGAAGAACAAATAAATAAATTACGTTCAAAACATGTGTACCTTTTCTAATTTTTAGTTGAGCTATTTTTTTGTGTAAAATAAACAAACAAATACAACCCATTAAAGTAAAGGTAGCATTTTTAATGAAAATATACTGAATAAAATAATCAAACAGTACCGTTACATCACAGCCCCCAATCAAAATCAATGCAAATTTTCTTTGTAGAAAATATGGAAATTTGGCATCCAATTTGAAATGTCTCCTGAACGTTTTTTTTTCCTGTACAAATGGTACAAATAAAGTGTAATTTTTGCGAAAAAACTGCTTGTTTAATCAGTAGAAAATTGAGAAACTTACAGGTACATCACATCGCTCCCTTTTCTTTGATGCTACCCTGATGCTAACTTGAGCGACAAATTATGCTTAACATTGATGTCGAAAAAGAGCTCTTTGACTAGAAAGACTTGAGCAAATTCACTTTTCGGCCTTCTTGACAGAAAGTACCTTACTAAGTAAGTCTTGAAAGTTCGTTGCAAGGTGGTCATAGTTGAACCACGGTAAAATGTTGTCCTGATGTGTTTTTGCGTTAAAATAGGAAATAGTGATCAAATAATATCATATTATGATTTTCAAGCGTGTTTTTACCGTTGTACATAATAATCAAAACGACCCTATTTTATGGAGACGCATGGTACTCGACGTAGGCTTGAACGACGACTGCTGTGAAATATTTCCAGCCTGAAATGTTACAAAAGTTGTGTGCAAGCTTGGACGCAAGTTGGCTGGCTGAAATGCATTCAAATGGCATGGGGTGGAGACGTATGGTTGTTCAAAATTGTGATTTAATTTGAATACTCTAGAGTTTTTTTTAAAGGGTCCTATAAACTATTGTCTTTTATATGTTTATAGGACCAATTAAAAAAACTGTAGATATTAGGGTGGGTACGTTTTTCAAAAAGTTCTCGGATCAAGTTTTAGTATGATTCCCCTTGTAGGGCATGCCCATAGGGACTTTCATGCCAAATATCAGCTCATTTGGTTGTAAACTGGCTGCGCGCATCAGGGTTAAAGTTTACATGGGAATTACTATGGGAAATTGGAACTTTTTGTTCAAACGCTCCTACAGGTCTGGGAAAATCGCGCGCCAACTTCTGGTATGGTCAGGCTTATGGGGAATGGTCTGGAGAACACTTTTCCCGAAGAGAGCATATGGATTCGTTGTCCCTAGACCTGGCGCATCGGCAAACAATCCGATGTCTCCGGAATCAACGGTTTTTCCTCAAAAAGCATCAAATTTTCCTTAGCATGCTATGAAAGCTTGATGAACACCGCGACGCCATACATCAGGCAGCTACCACGTGGTTGAAATATTTGCAAAAAATACAAATTTGCTATGCAAAGATTCTGAATTCGACTAAATAATATCAGGATCGCTCGAAATGATCATTTTCTAGTTAAAAGAAGGTTTGCTATTGAATATTCCAGCCGTTTCTCACCCACGTGGTAGCTGCCTGACGTATGGCGTCGCGATGTGCATCAAGCTTTCATAGCATGCTAAGGAAAATTTTATGCTTTTTGAGGGAAAACCGTTGATTCCGGAGACATCGGATTGTTTGCCGATGCGCCAGGTCTAGGGACAACGAATCCATATCTCTTCGGGAAAAGTGTTCTCCAGACCATTCCCATAAGCCTGACCATACCAGAAGTTGGCGCGCGATTTTCCCAGACCTGTAGGAGCGTTTGAACAAAAGTTCCAATTTCCCATAGTAATTCCCATGTAAACTTTAACCCTGATGCGCGCAGCCAGTTTACAACCAAATGAGCTGATATTTGGCATGAAAGTCCCTATGGGCATGCCCTACAAGGGGAACCATACTAAAACTTGATCCGAGAACTTTTTGAAAAACGTACCCACCCTAGTAGATATGTTTTTCATCATCGAAAGCACATCGAAATTTATCATGTTACCTTTGATTAAAAATATAAATTGTGTATAAATTTTCCACAAAAAATCAACCAAAATTGGTTGTCACCAAAAAAAACTGCCCAATTGAAAAAATGGAAAAAAATGGAGTTTGGAAAATGAGAATGAACGCAATAAATGTCCCAACTGCCAAGGCTTCACTTGAAAGTCCGGAACGTGACTTGATTTTAAAGCTCACTCTCTGGACAACAAAAACACGAGTTCACATTGCAGCAGTAAATCAACGTCGAGTAATAACTGTCCAACTTTGTTTGCCGAGAGCGAGAGTGAACGCGGAATTTCCCAACTCACAAAACGATTTTCAGTCGCTGTGAGAAAAAAGCTTGAAAAAAATCATTTTCTATGCTTAAGTTTCAGTAACCCACTTATCAAAAATAAAAAAAATCACTTATCATCAACCTGAAAAGGGAGGTTGATGCAGCATCACATGTCCTTCGGGAAAGCTGCTGTAAACAGTGCACTTCATGAGACTGATTGTAGTAGGCCATGTTTGCTTTACATTTCAGAAGTAGGTTAAGGTTGACAGTCTAGTCTGCAATAATAGGAATATTCAAGATTTATCGACTTTAGAAATCCTTATTTCAATAATTGAAATGGTTTCTGAGTATCATTGACATCCCAACATCTTCCCATCGGCCTCTGCTGACACCGTTCCCTCATTCAAACTCATAATTTGCCATTATCGACGTTGGGGCAAGTTTACCTTAGTTTGAACCCGCGGACGAATATCAGCAGTAGGCCAGGACCTATGAAGCGAATCACCCACAGTAGGCATTGGCGTCAAATAATTTAGAGTTTGGAATGTCATGGCCTGCTGGCCAGTGATAAATTGGGAAATTTCCGACCTATTGGACCATCCTTTGTTGGTGGTGGATCCGAATATCAAACGTTCGGAGGGTTATAATATTTTTTGTTTTGCTAAAACAACAACATCATCGATGCCAACATGAGCATAACGTGTGTGAAATTCACTGATGGTGGTGAACGAGCAATGTTTAGAGTGGTTTGCAGGAAAACAACGATGATGACAGCTAACAAGAGTGGGGAAAATTTAGTCTGTTCTAACATGATTTTCGTCATCAAATTTAAGTCCGTAATACGATACATCATAAAATTTTAGTTTAATATCTCAGGTTTATTCTAGCTCAAACATACCATGACAATCCATACGTGATTAATTGAATAAGCAATTCTCTGGAATATTCACAACCCACAACCCAAGCCATGAAAACCCTCTTTCCACTTGTTGTCTAGAGGAAGCAACGCCAACTTGATTAAGTCGTAAATCGGTACAAGAGGTACGTTTTACTGATTTTCTAGTGCCATTGGTCTACGATAATCATCTCTGATGAACGGGTTGAGCTTCATGCATGGGATTTTGCTCAGAATCTGAACATACGTTTTAAGTGGTAAGTGTGGCTACGTTTATGCTGCAGAATGGCAATCGACTTGACTTTTGCATTCTCTCTGTGAGAAAGCTTTTGATACAAATATATTTAAAGTTAACCAACCAAAATTGTTTAAATTTGTTTCTAGGATAAATCAATGCATACAAATTGTTAAGGGGAGGTTTATCTACTTTCCAAAAAAATTTAAACCAGAATTCACAACACCTCTCTTCCAATGTAAAAGCTCGAATTTGCATATTCCAAAGTATGCAAATTATAAATATCATAAACTAAATTTTAATTATTCCAAACCGATTGCCAGCCGACCTCGTGGGTGAGATTTGTTATTTATGAGTCCCAAATGAATGCTGGTACACACTTTTCAGGTCAAAGCAAGGCAAAGCACATCCGGTTGGTTCAAACCTAAATTCAGCTCTATATGTTGTTGTATTAGTTGCTGCAAGCAGTGTTGGATTCCGAATCGAATCGAGTTCAAATTCGTGCAACAATTTGCTACAAACAGAGCGTACTCTGATTTATCTGACATCAGTGAAACTTGGAGCTCACGAATCTTGGAGTTGGATTTACCATTTTGAACAGAATCTGATTAGATCAGTTTCAGAAGTGTCAAGTTTACATTTTTTAAAATTATAATCTTGTTTTTTTGATTTATTTTTTAATATTTTAGCTTGCTACTGCTTTGAGATAATTTATATTTGAAAAAAATATCATTGAATTAATTGAACTCGAACTAACAATGAAGAATTTGCAACTATTGCAACGCCAACTTTCAAAAGAGGAACATTCCTCGAATGAGTCTTTTCATCCGGAAAATGAATAAAAGTTGCTTCTTGTTTTTGTCAGAATCCAACAGCACAAAACATCTCAGTTCAAGGGAAAACTTTCGGATCAGATCAGATATTCCGGAAAAGTTTTATCCCGTTTTCACCCTCGGCCATCGACACTTCACCTCACCCTGAGAAATTTATTTGGAAAATGAGCCATTTGACTGATGATAGTTGGATGGTTACATTGGCTGTATAAAAAAATAAGATGGTTAAAAAAATTACTAGATACTAAAATCTTGCAAAAATAGTTAAACTTTATATAAATGATTTCATCAAAATCTTTTCAAAAACATACAATGTTTAGTGAATGAGATCATGCTCATTCTGTAATTTGCACTGAATGAGAGTTGACGTTCAACTTACAACAGGGCTTCACCGCACACGTCCCATTGCTTTGCATAAAATTTTGATCTAGTATCCTGTGAATTGAGCAAGGAACAGTTCCGCCATCAAAGGCAGCGCGGCGTTGCTGATGTTTGCTGACCCAAAATTTACCCTCCGTTTTGTGGTGAAAACGTGAGGCTCGGATGTTGTTCCTAGGAAATTGAGCTCACATATCATGCAACGGAAGTGATGAAATGTTGAAATTTATGCCGCAAACAGTTCATGCGCAAGCTTGTGCGCGTCAGTTGCAGTAGGCTGCTTGGATGCATTGTATTTGAGTCTTTCAGCTACCGTTCGTCTCCACCAAAATAAACATTTTTGGTTGTAATTGGTTTTTTGTCCATACTTTTTTTTGTTCGCCGTAAACAATTTAAAATAGAAATAAGAATTTATTCAATTCGATAACCCATAATTCAACTCCTTTGGGTAACAAATATGGAACAAATCTAAAATTAAAAAAAGTCATAAGCCAACCCTTTCTTAATTTCATTTTTTTATAGTTATTGAAAAGATTGATTTAACATTTTTCTTGAGAATGAATGAGAAAACAATTACGAGATCCTTTAATCTTTAAATTAAATGAATTCTTCACACAGGATCAAAAATTTATCCCCGTTGTTCATCCACGAACACATAGGTCAAACTGCACAGTTTTCTCGAAACAGGTGCGGCGTATTTCCTCTAACCAACCACACGAGCAATTTTCCAATGCATATTGAAGCAGCAATGCAATGAAGTGTAATTAAATTGCCAAACAGCAGGTGCGCACAATTTCATCCTTGCGAATCGTGTTTATTCTAATCGTGGAGTATGTTTTAATTAAATTTTATGTTTGGACTGCTCTGCTGAAATTGGGTGGGTTTTGGAAGCTCTGAATTTTGCGTAATTTCGCTGTTTGAATTTTTTTCACGAAAGACATACAAAACCCAGATTATAAATGCTTTATGTTTAAGTTTCTTCAGAAATTTTAAGATATTTTTAAATTTCATACGTTATGCAATCGTTTTGCACATAAATGTTGCAACAATGTCACCCATAATTGTTGACTTTAATTTCACAAAGGTGTCATCGCGCTGTTGGCATTTTTTATAACTAATTCACACCCAAAACGGATCCACCCAGCCACGCTCCATTATTCACCGCTGCTAATGGTGGATCCTCCTCGGAAGAAAATCAACAGTTTGTGAGCAAACAACCCTCCGGGATGGCCGCGGCACCCATTTTGGACTGTCCGATAATTTCCGCGAACGTGCGCGTGTGGCACTTTTGGTCGTTTGTCCTTAAGCACGACGCGATGCGTTACGTCAGCATCATCCCAGTAGGCGTGATGAATGTGTTTATGTTTGCGGATTTGTACCGGGCCTGGGGCAACATCGACGAGGTCATCATCAACGCCTACTTTGCGATGATTTTCTTCAACGCGGTGGTTGGTGTTGAGGAGGAGGCTACTTGGATGAATTTAAAATTTTGGTTGGTTTCAGCTCCGAACAATTTTCATACTGTGCAATCGCCAGGCTTACGAGGATTTCTTGCAACGCATCGCCGATGTTTACTCGGAAATTGCTGTAAGTTTAATTTTTTGAAATTGTCATAGACTACAAACTACTTTCACAGATGATTGACGACCACGTGGTGCAGAAGTTGGTGAGAAAATTCACCAAACGTGCCCGACTGCTCTCCAAGGCCAACCTGGTCCTCGGGGCAGTCATCAGCACCTGTTACGTGGTCTACCCGCTGTTCACCGGCACACGTAGCCTCCCGTACGGAATGTTCATCCCCGGGGTAAACAACTTCAAGACGCCCCTGTACCAGATTTTCTTCATCGGCCAAGCGGTGCTCACTTTTCCCGGCTGCTGTATGTACATCCCTTTCACCAGCTTTTTCGCCACGACTTCTTTGTTCAGGCTGGTGCAAATTCGAACTTTGCAACGCCAACTGCGAACTTTCAAGGATGAAGTCGTTAAGGAAAACCGGGCACTGGTCGAATCCAAATTGGAAAAATGCATCGAAGACCACAAGAGAATCATACGCTACGTTTCCGACGTGGACTCGCTGGTGACCTACATCTGTCTGATTGAGTTTATGTCCTTTGGACTGATGCTGTGCGCGCTTCTCTTCCTGCTGAACATTGTGAGGGTGAAAGGAGGAGTTCGAAATAATGGTCAAACTCATAATGCAATGCAAATTACAGATCGAAAACCCCGCGCAAATCATCATCGTTGTGGCGTACATATTTATGATAATTTCGCAGATTTTTACATTTTACTGGCACGCCAACGAGCTGCGCGAGGAAAGCATTGGGATCGCGGAAGCCGCGTACGATGCCCCCTGGGTCGAACTGGACGATTCCATGCAAAAGAAGCTGCTGCTGGTCATTGCTCGCGCCCAGCAGCCCCTGGAGGCAAGTTGGCAGCACTGCCAAAAAATGCTTATAAAACCTTAACAAACCCACCCATCCATTAATTTCCAGATCACAGTAGGCAACGTCTACGCGATGACTTTGGAGATGTTCCAATCGCTGCTGAATGCGTCCTACTCGTACTTTACCCTGCTGAGACGCGTTTATAATTGAGAACAAAGGACATTTCGGCAAACCGGACCCAACTGCTGCTGCTACTCGCCCAACCGGACATGAGACATTTTGGCACAAACGTAGTCTTTGATTGCACGTTTTCAGCTGCATTGCACAAACATCATAGCAGGCGGTGTCTGTCAAGAACAGCACAATGCTTCGAAAAACTGACAACTGACCAAGTCGTTGGAGCTCACAAAGGGGTATTAAATTTCTGACAATTATTACGGAAAAGGAGAAACTTAAAGTTTATGATTCTTTGTAGAACAGTTTAAATTTTTTGCTCGATGGAAAAAGGTGGATTTTAAAAGGTATTATGTTCAAAATTCTTGTAATCATTAAAATTACTCAACTGTTAGTCTGATCAAATTGTTTTCTTACAAGTTCAAAGCCAATTTTAAGCCAGACAACGATGAAAGAGTCTTTCAAACCATATCATTGGACACTCAATTTACAATACAACGATCTATGCATTATTCATGATAATAACAACTTCCAACCTATAATTTTCGCCTTTCCAAGTAGGTGACGAATTCAAAACGCATGTCACCCCACGAAATCCTTCAACACTCCCGTAATAACTCAATTCAGTCCCTCGCAAGACTCGAAGCAAGATGCCTCAAACCGCGCTAGAGCAGCAACTGCTCAACTGTCCGATCATTTCGGTTAACGTGCGCGTGTGGCACTTTTGGTCATTTCTGGTCAAACATGACGCGATGCGCTACATCAGCATCATCCCAGTAGGCGCGATGACGCTGCTCATGTTTGCCGATCTGTACCGAGCGTGGGGAAATATCGAGGAAGTTATCATCAACGCCTACTTTGCCGTGCTGTACTTTAACGCTGTGGTGAGATATTTTTGAATTGGGGTCAAGGATTACTTGATTGATTTGGTGTTTTCAGCTTCGATGCTCGATTTTGGTGGTGAATCATGACAAGTACGAAAAGTTTCTGATGGACATCGCGAGGATTTACAAGGATCTTCAGCAAATTGAGGATCACGAGATAAAAAGCCTACTTCAACGGTATACTAAGCGAGCAAGGATGCTTTCAATCGCAAATCTGGGATTAGGAGCCATCATTAGCACGTGTTTCGTTGTTTATCCTTTATTCGCTGGTGGTCGTGAACTGCCTTACGGAATGTATATTCCCGGAGTGAACCTATTTGGGACGCCTCAGTACGAGATCCTGTTCTTTCTGCAAGTCATTCTGACCTTTCCCGGATGTTGCATGTACATCCCGTTTACAAGTTTCTTCGCTTCGTGTACACTCTTTGGGCTAGTTCAAGTCAAAAATATTCAACATCAGTTGAGAAAACTGCGTATTGAAGGACTCAAACCTTCCAAGTTGATTGAAATAATTAAAGATCATCAGAGGGTTATTGACTACGTACACGATTTGAACTCGCTGGTGACCTACATCTGTTTGGTGGAATTTCTGTCCTTCGGAATGATGCTTTGTGCGTTGCTGTTTTTGCTGAACATTGTAACAAAACGAACAAACATCATTCTTTTTCCAAATTAAAACATTTTCGATTCCCTTCTTAACGCTAGATTGAACACCAGGCCCAGTTCGTGATTGTGGCGGCGTACATTTTCATGATTATCTCGCAGATTTACGCGTTCTACTGGCACGGCAACGAACTGCGCGAGCAGAGCATGGCCATCGCCAAAGTGGCGTACGGTGCGGCCCCCTGGCTGGAGATGAAACCGGCGCTCAAGAAAATGGTGCTGCTGATTATCCTGCGAGCCCAACGTCCGCTGGAGGTTTGCGAAACGAAAAAAAAAGAATCGCTGAACCGTGTAAACAGATTTCCTTTTCTTTAATTTTCCTTTTTTTTAGGTCACCGTTGGGAACATTTATCCGATGACTTTGGAAGTGTTCACTTCGCTGCTTAATGCGTCCTACTCGTATTTTACGCTGCTGAGACGCGTTTATGTGAAATGAAAAGTGAAAATTTCACTTGAAAAACTAATTTTCAAATTATCAAAATCATATTAAAATACATGATTTGCAAACGATCATAGAATGTCATGCGCTGTCAACTTACCAGTAGAGATATTGAAGCTTCTTAGATGGAATTCTTGCAATAATTAAATAATAAAAGTTTCACAAAATTTCCTTTGATTCCATTGACAAAAAGTCACATTCCGGTGAAAGTACTCCCCCTCTCATTATTTTATTTTCCACTGGAAATCCAACTTTCTAAATTGAATTTGTTCCTACTCACTGAACTATCCCTACCACTCCAAAGCCAACTGTGATCCAAGTTTTTGTTAGAAATGAAAAAAAAAAAAATCATGAACTGTGCGAAACAAGTTGTTTGTTCCTAATGGAAGAGTTCACGTGATTCCTTGACAAAGTTAAAATCAGTCAATTTCTCTCTGTTTCTTGCTGGGAAATCTGTGGGAAGCACCACCAGCGGAAATCGCATTGTTCTTTTTTTTGTAGTTCTAGTAAAAGCAAAGTGACACAACTGTTTGAGCATCTCAATTGAGGGAAATTGAAGTGACCATTTGGTGAGACTTTGTCCAATGCTATTTAGTTTGCTTTTGATTTGCAACAGCTTGAAGTAGTTTTTACTGCAAGTGACTTTTTTGCTGCTATAAAAAGTTTAAGCTTGTGGAAGAAGATTAAAAATAATTTTCCATTCACTTTAAGTCAATGCAATTTTTTTTTGAGTTTTGGCCCCTTGACTTTGGTCAGGCAGGGGGCAAAAAAAAATTAATGACATTAAATTAATGAAATTATAAGCCATGGTATTAACATTTGAATGAAAAAAGTTTTTTAAATGCATTTTTTATCTGCTCAGTTGTTTTGCAATTATTAGTTTTAAAAATATCGAAGCATTGGCGAAATTTTTCAATCTCCCAAAAAAGACATTGAAAAATATTTGCAACGACCTTATAAATAATAATAATGAAATAAAATATTGTTTTTTTTCCAACATAAAACAATACGAACAAAACAACGGTTTTTTGGAAATCACAAAAAAAAACTTTAGTTTTTTTAGGTTCAAGTTTTAACCAGGATTGACATGTTTTAACCAGGATAGACTGAAAAATTCCTGGGATTTTCCAGAACCGAGAAATTCCCGAATCTCGGGATTTTTTAAAATTTGTTCCGTGCTTCCCAAAATTGAAAAAAATACATATTTTGGTCTAGACAGATTTGGTTTGAACCATTTTCAAATAGTGGAATAAAGTCCAAACTCGATTATCCGAAGTTTTGTATGGGATTTCGGTAAATCGAATCATGAGAAAAAAAACTTTTTTTTCGTATTTTTGTATTTTCTGATTTTAAACATTAAATTAGAGTTCTGTGACCCCATTTAAGTAAAATTTGAGTTGTTGATTGCCTTTACGCATACCAAATACATTTTTTCAGTATTTCAACCCCGCCATTTTGGCCGCCATCCTTGCTTTAAAAACTCCAAATCACTTTAGAGCATGTTTGGGGTCATATTCAAGCTTAACAATCAAAAACAAGACAACAAAAAAAAAATCGTGATTCAATTATCCGAAGTGAAATTTTACTGAGGCCTTCGGATAATCGAGTCTGTAATTCAATACTTAGGCCCTTCCAAATATTCTTCAAAGTTTATGTCAAGAAATCCGGGGGAGAAACCATTTTTTTTCGATAAGCTTCAACATTTTAATGGCATCAGAAGCCTAATTTTTTGTATAGCGATATTTGTTTGTCAATCCCAAGATTTTTTAAAACTAATGAAGCTTTGTTTCCATCTCTTTTCTTTTTTGTTGGTTTTTGTAGCATTTTCAAAGATTTTACGTCTATTGTATTTTTAATTTATTTGACAAATAATTGTAGTTGATTTAAAATCCAAAGCACAACAAAGTGCATGTATACCAATTCCCAATTATAAATGCATTTAAGCTCTCCAACAACTGCTGTCTATGTTCTGGTTTTAGTCTAAAATAAGCATTTATTGGAAATCAACTAATTCTATGATGTCAAGATTAGAAATCTATTTTTTTAATGGTTTTTGTGACAATTTCAAAAATATCCTCGGATCCACAGGATTTTGAAAATATGTTTTCCGTTACCCGGGAAAATTAGACGCCGACAGGATAAAGATTTACCAAGCTCTTTCCCAGATTTCGGCAGATTTTACTCAACTTACCTTAAATATCAATTAAACAAAATGAACGTTTGCGATTGCAAAATTCTTTTATTTCGGCACTCGGTTAGATGTTTAAAAGTTTTAACCTGGCAACCAAAAACCCAACTTTGCCTAGTCAATAATTCACCACCGCTATCAGTGGGTGCCACTCGCCACCCAGCCTACTGCTCTGTTGCCTCCCACGTCAACATTTAAAGCCGTCCTTTTTCGTCCTTTTGAAAGCCGTTCTTTTGTTTGCTGCTGCTCAACTTTTGAGTTGCGACATGTGGCGGATTGAAATATGGGAAAGAGCAGGAACCAGGAGGAAGGTTGTGGACGATCCAACATTTATGACATGTTTTGTGGTCACAAAAACAACTACCAACTCGTTGATAGTTGGCCTTTTGTTTTGGGGGTGTATGTGTGTGTGCGTTTTATCGCAACGTTCTCCAAAATCATCGATGACTCCGATGTTTTGAAACTCTAAACATTTGCTTTATCAAGCATGCATAACAAAAATATAACCCCCCCAAGCTACATTTCCATTCAGAGGGAGCAGAAATTTCCATGTTTTGATGACGAACGGTGGAATAACTGGCCGACTGATTCAATATTTGTTCGGTTCACCCAGTGGGCTATATTTTTTCTGGGCTTTACCCTATCCAAATTGAATTTCGTTCTCCCAGCCCTAGCAAAACAACAAAAAAATAAATAAAAGAACCAATATAAAATGTTGCTCGGAATTTTCAGAAATAACGGAGCAAAGTTATTTTTTTATTTATGCTGATTGAAATCATACTAAACGAGTTACAAGTTTGTTAAAAATTACTTCGAAATTGTCTGAGATTAAGCACAGCTGCTTCTAAACCGCCCCGCATACCATCATCACAGTAGCCTGGAGGTAGTCTGCGATCAGCAGAGAAGCGAGTCAGACGTGCGTCCCTCACAAACCAAAAAAGTGCTTAAAAAGTGCAAAAATGCCTCACGGCAAGAAAAAGAGGCGGTCCTCACCAGCAGGATCGGCAGATTTGAAGAATGCCGAAGCGCTACCTGCAAAGCCAGGCAGTTTGAGCAAGGACGCTCAAAATTCGTCTGGAAACCAGTTCGCTACCCTTCCTGTGGACGTGAGCGAGAAGGAAGAATTTGAACGACGGGAAAAGTTGCCACCCATTTTTGTGAAAACATCGTCATCGGATTCGGTGCGAAAGTGGCTGACCGGATTTATCAAATCTGGTGCTTTACGAGCTTCCATTCGCTTGTGTGCTGATGGACTCAAAATTCTGCTACCTACCAGAAAGGATTACAACTACGTTCGGGATTTCCTGAACAACACAAAGATTGAATACTACAGCCATGACGATCCAGGTAAACGCCCCATGAAACAGGTCCTCCGTGGTCTGTACGACATGGATGTGAGTGTGCTGAAAGAAGAGCTCAAAACTCTTAAGTTGAACGTGATCGAAGTCTTCAAGATGACGAGACACAACAAGGACATCAAGTATCGTGATCAACTGTACCTGGTTCATCTCGAGAAAGGATCGACATCGCCATCTGAGCTGAAAGCAGTTCGGGCAATTTTCAACATCATCGTGACTTGGGAACGTTATCGTCCAATGCACCGTGACGTGACACAGTGTTCGAACTGTTTGCAGTTTGGACATGGTGGAAGGAACTGTTTCATCAAGAGTCGTTGTGCAACCTGCGGAGGTGAGCACAAAACTCAAGCTTGCGAAAAAATCAACGAGAACATCGAAGCGAAATGCTTCAATTGCGGCGGCGACCATTCTACCAAGAATCGAAGCTGCCCAAAACGAGCTGAGTTTGTAAAAATTCGGCAGCAAGCAACGACGAGGCACCAACCAAATCGTCGCAAAACACCACCAACTTTCACGGACGTGGATTTTCCTGCTTTGGCGTCACCTGGAGCGGGATCTGTTCGAGTGGTTCCAAATCTGCAGCCATTGCCGTTGAATCAGCGGCAAAGAGTTGCAGAGAATACAACACCTCCTGGTTTCAGTCAGCAACCGAGGAAAACCAACCAGCATCAACGGATGAAGGCAGTAGTGACCTGTTTTCACCACAAGAACTTCTGAACATTTTCATCGAGATGACAACAACACTGCGTGGTTGCAAAACTCGTGCGGAACAAGTAAGAACGCTTGGAGGATTTATCTTAAAATACAGTTCGTAGTTTACTCGTTCTAATGATTTTGAATATTTCAATGAATTTACATTTTTTAGTTTTAAGTTAGGATTAGTTGTTAAAGTGATTTTTTTTTTCTTTTTTACCCAAATGTATTCGATTTAATGCAAAAATGTAAAACAATTTGAAGCAAATAAATGAATGTGAACAGTTAATAATAAAACGAAAAATACAATAAAGATGAAGAGCATTTAGCCATACCACTTAGAATGTAAATGAAATGTAATTATTATAAGAAAGTTCAATAAAGACATATTTAATTAAAAAAAAAAAAAAAAAATAGTAGCCTGGAAAATTACAGGTTGCCTCCCAATCAATTACCCTGATTATAATGCCCAGCCTGCTTCGGCTCAAGTTTCGGTGGCTTTAAAACCCATGGCCTGCTCAGTTCAAGAGAACAATCCGAACTCACAATGCAGATCGAAGACTGCCCCATAATCGGCGTAAACGTCCGGGTGTGGCTGTTCTGGGCCTACCTCCGGGAGCGGAAGTGGCTCAGTTACCTCCTCGGCTGCATTCCGGTGACCGTGCTGAACGTGTTCCAGTTTATGAACCTGTTTCACATAATCCTTTCCGGTGGCACCATGAACAAAATCATCATCGACGGATATTTCACCGTGCTGTACTTCAACCTTGTGTTGAGAACCACGTTTTTGTTGACGAATCGGAGTAAGTTTGAACAATTCTTCGAGGGAATCGCCGCCGAGTATGCAAAGTTGGAAAAACGAAACGACATTCGTCTGTTGCTGGAGCAGCTGACCCGTCGAGCCCGGATTCTGTCCAAATCGAACCTCTGGCTGGGAGCGTTCATCAGTGCGTGCTTCGTGACGTATCCGCTTTTTTCACCGGACAGTGGTCTCCCGTACGGAGTGTACGTCCCCGGGGTCAACATGCAAAGCTCGCCCACGTACGAAATTGTGTTTTTTCTGCAAGTGTACCTCACGTTTCCGGCGTGCTGCATGTACATTCCGTTTACCAGTTTTTACTGCACCTGCACGCTGTTTGGACTGGTCCGGATTGCCGCCCTTAAGGAGTCCCTCGAGCGGCTTCACCAGTTTAGTTCCGAGCCCAAAACGCTGCTTGCCAAGGTGAAAGAGTGTCTGCAGTATCACAAGGAAATCATCAAGTAAGCCATGCGTTAAGTTTGGGCAGAGCACAATCACAGTAGGCCCCGTTCCAGATACATCCGTGACCTCAACGAACTTGTGACCTTCATCTTTCTGCTGGAGTTGCTATCGTTTGGGATGATGCTATGCGCCTTGCTGTTTCTACTTAGCACCGTAAGTACCTACAAAGTTGATTGGCCAATAATTTACACCTTTACCCCTTCTAGAGCAATCAACTGGCCCAGATGGTGATGATCGGATCGTACATCTTTATGATTCTGTCCCAGATGTACGCCCTGTACTGGCACTCAAATGAGGTGCTCGAGCAGGTTAGTATTGCCACCTGTTTATTTTACCTAAGCTAATATTTCTCCTTTGAAATTAGAGTCTTAAAATCGCTGACTCACTGTACTACAACGGCAACTGGTTGAAATTTTCTACACCAGTCAAAAAGTTGATGATTTTGATGATTGCTCGTGCTCAAAGACCTTTGGTGGTAAGTTAAACTAATTTAATGATTTCTTTGACTTTTGTTTATCAATTTTACAGATAAAAGTTGGCAATGTTTATCCGATGACCTTGGAAATGTTTCAAAAGTTGATCAATGCCTCGTATTCGTACTTTACGTTGCTGCGTCGTGTTTACAACTAAATTTGAATCAATTGTTGACTATTTTAAAAATGTATGACAAAATTTCCACAATAAAAAAATGAAGTGATTTCTTTTCTTTCCTAAAAAATATTGTTTTTCGTTGATAACATTCTTTATTTGACCTAAACAAAATGAATAAAAATATGCTTAAAATCTGCTGATATATTGTTTAACTATGATGAAGTCAAGTTGGACCTTGTGTCTTGAAAAGAGAACGGCATTGTTGGATCGATCTAAAAGACAAATAAATCATTAAAATGAAACGAAATCGGCCAACTTCTGTCCGTATCCATAATCGTTATTATGGAATTTATCGATTTATTTTTCCGGATCCTATTGTGAACGTCCAATTTCTCTGTTCGGTTTGGATGACGACCTGATGAGTATCTGCCATTGGGTTATAAACCTTGGTCTCGATTACCCGTTATCCAGTGGGTGGTTTCCATACTTTAAGAACACTGCGAAGAAGGGTAGAGAGCAAAAAAGGACATTTATCAACAATTGAAACTAAGAACGTCAGTTTTATAGTAGTTGTAATGAAAAGTGATATTTGTAAATAATTTACTATTTCAAAAAAAGAAGAAACAAACATTTGTATTATTATAGAATCCGAAATATTTAATTATGCAGGCCTTGGGGCTTTGTAACCAGTCACATTCTCTTAATTTTTTACAACTTCAGTGTATTCAATATAAAGTGTTTGAACTCTTAATATTCGTTTATCAGGTTGACACCACTCAAAACCAATTTTAAAATTTCCGACATTTTCCCGATTTTTCCAGAAGCTCAAGTAAGGCATTTCCTCCCTAAGAAAATTTTGAACAAACAAATTAATTCAATTTTTGACCATTTTTGTTAAATTAGAAACATAACTTCTTAATTTCTTGATTTGTAAAAAAATGCTTTTAAAATTTCAGAACCCATAACTTTGATTAAGAGTAGAAACATAAACATTAAGTCTTTGAAAAATAATCGAAAAATAAGATCCTCAAACGTATAATTTCTTATTCTTCGTTTCAACTGGAAATGGCAAAAAGCTTAAGATAACTGAATATAAACTATATTCTTTTTTTTATTTTAAATCAAAGAACGCTTAAAGCATGATTACTGTTATTATTCTTTCAGAAAATTTAGTCAAATAACTATAAATTGTGGTTTTAACGTTTTGCAAAGTTCCTCTTTAATTTTGAAAAAAAAATATCTTGATTTTTTTAAATCAATGTTAGTTGTTAGTATTTAACTGTTTATTTTTTTCAACTAAAAAAACAGTTTAATAAATTTTTATGTGTTACCAATTATTTTATGCGAATTGTTTGAAAAGACTGGTTCCAAAAACTTATTTGCAATTTGTCAAAACTTGTAAGATTTTTTCAATTTTAATATTTTTTTCAGTTTAATATTTTTTCAAAGTGGTTTTTTATTATTTTTTCATTTTGGTCGAACAACGATTTGTTTTCATTCGATATTTAAGTTTTCCGATATTTGAAAATCAAGCTTTACCTATAGCATTTTACCCAAACTCACATAAAAGTTCAAGGGAAACATTTTTAAAAATATTGAAATTGACTTGCTGAATTCAGTTAAACAATTAAAACTATTTGCAAAAAAAAACAATGTACGCTGGCCATAATCTTTAAAATTAGGCATTTTTTTATGTTTGTTTTTCATTAATTTGGTAGTTGTTTTTAATTAGAGTTTACCTCTTTTTGATAAACAAAAATTAATAAAAATCTTTTGATTCATTCAAAAATATTATGAATACCTATGTAAAATGCATCCAATATTTATAAGGAATTATGATGTCTTAAATAGCCGTTTCGTCTCAAATAGATTAAGATAGTGAAAGGAGCCTTAAATTTGAAGGAAAATTGAAGAAAATTGTACAAATATTACATTACCGACTTTTTCCCGACTTTCCCGATTTCCCGGCTTGAGTGGCCAATCTGAGGTAATTATAAATAAAAAAAATCAAAGATTGGGAAAAATATGCAAGTCTGAAACATTTTTTCAAAGCTATGAAATTTAAATTTGTATTTTTATGTATTGAATTTATGTATTTTGTACAGTATGTGTCAATGTCAAAAGTCTAAAATTAAATCAAGTAAT
Source organism: Culex quinquefasciatus (assembly GCF_015732765.1). Classification (NCBI taxonomy): domain Eukaryota; kingdom Metazoa; phylum Arthropoda; class Insecta; order Diptera; family Culicidae; genus Culex; species Culex quinquefasciatus. The sequence continues at coordinate 224,264,221 of NC_051862.1, read as the reverse complement.
GTTTACCCTAGCAAATTACAATGTAACTATTAAAAGTTTAAATAGAGATTCATAGTTCATTTATATTGTTAATACTGAATTTCTTTTCTAGACTCATAATCAGGGTTAGTGAATTTTCACGATTTCGCGGAACGCATGAAATCCGTAAAATTAAGTACTTCTTGTGAAAACCCGAGCAAATTTTTTTTGTTTCCCATACACAAAATTTTTTGTCATCAATTATTTTTGTTTTTTTTTCCGTTTGTACAAAAAAAAATCAATGAGTAAAAACTGTTGCAATTTTGTTGTAACAAAATTAAACATTGCAAAACACATTTAAATCACAATATAAGCGATGGTGATAGTTTTAAGATTTTGGTTTTGGTTTTTTAGCTATATGATCTTACATTGACGATTTTTTAAACGTAGATTAAAACTTTTCAAAGATGAAATGGTCTCAAGGACTAAAAAACCTTAAAATTGGCAATCAATCAAATTTAAGTTGCATTACGCATTTTGATTTGCATAGGGGTTAATTCTAGTTTTGATATTGATATCAATACATTTTAAAATGCAAAAAGTTACGAATGGCTCATTTTGCCTTCCTCACTGAGGTAAGGCTATAATCCTGCTCTAAAAATGAACTTTGCATAAAAACGTCGTAGACCCACCTTCATGTATACATATCGACTCAGAATCGAAAACTGAACAAATGTCTGTGTGTATGTGTGTGTGTATGTATGTATGTGACCAACAAACTAGCTCATGTTTCTCGGCACTGGCTGAACCGATTTGACCCGAACCTGTTGCATTCGACTTGGTTTAGGGTCCCATAGATCGAGTTTTATACATATTGAAGTTTCGATAAGTAGTTCAAAAGTTATGTATAAAAATGTGTTTTCACATATATTCGGATCTCACTTAAATGTATGTAAACCATGTCCGGGTCCATCATCCGACCCATCGTTGGTTAGGTTATCAAAAGACTTTTCCAACGAGTCCAAAATATTGATGATCTGGCAACCCTGTCTCGAGATATGCCCACTTAAGTGAAATTGATGTACTTTTTGGAAGCCGGATCTCACTTAAATGTATGTAAACTATGTCCGGATCCACCATCCGACCTATTGTTGGTTAGATTATCAAAAGACCTTTTCAACGAGTCCAAAACATTGAAGATCTGGCAACCCTGTCCCGAGATATGCCCACTTAAGTGATATTGATGTACTTTTTGGAAGCCGGATCTCACTTAAATGTATGTAAACTATGTCCGGATCCACCATCCAACCCATCCTTGGTTAGGTTATCAATAGACCTTTCCAACGAGTCCAAAACATTAAAGATCTGGCAACCCTGTTTCGAGATATGGCCACTTAAGTGATATTGATGTACTTTTTTGAAGCCGGATCTCACTTAAATGTATGTAAACTATGTCCGGATCCACCATACAACCCATCCTTGGTTAGGTTATCAATAGACCTTTCCAACGAGTCCAAAACATTAAAGATCTGGCAACCCTGTTTCGAGATATGGCCACTTAAGTGATATTGATGTACTTTTTTGAAGCCGGATCTCACTTAAATGTATGTAAACTATGTCCGGATCCACCATCCAACCCATCCTTGGTTAGGTTATCAATAGACCTTTCCAACGAGTCCAAAACATTGAAGATCTGGCAACCCTGTCTCGAGATATGGCCCCTTAAGTGATATTGATGTACTTTTTTGAAGCCGGATCTCACTTAAATGTATGTAAACTATGTCCGGATCCACCATACAACCCATCCTTGGTTAGGTTATCAATAGACCTTTCCAACGAGTCCAAAACATTAAAGATCTGGCAACCCTGTTTCGAGATATGGCCACTTAAGTGATATTGATGTACTTTTTTGAAGCCGGATCTCACTTAAATGTATGTAAACTATGTCCGGATCCACCATCCAACCCATCCTTGGTTAGGTTATCAAAAGACCTTTCCAACGAGTTTAAAACATTGATGATCTGGCAACCCTGTCTCGAGGTATGGCCACTTAAGTGATATTTATGTGCTTTTTTATTCTGGATCTTAAAAATAGATGAAATTTTTGTACAATTCCATCATATCAGCAATTGTTGGTAATAAGTGAGGAAGGCTCCAACCACATAGATGGATTAAGTTAGTTTTTATGTAAAAATTTAGCTTTATAAAGGAAAAAAATTAAAAACGTTAAATAAAAATGATCATATTCATGCCTATATACAGCAATTCCATTTGAAAAGAGCGGAAACCGAAAAAAAGTTATCTGATCAAACTCAAAATTTTACTTGGGGGTTCCATGGCCAAAATAATCAGACCCGTATTTTTTTGTTCGGGGTTTTTATTTCCTGAAAAATATGAGTATATTTAACATTAGATCAAAGATAAGTATTGAATAAAGTAAAAAAAATATTGTTTGAAATTTTAACATAAGATTTTCTAGGTTATTGTAATATTTTTAATGTCCCGTGAAATTTGTTTTTCAGCGTGAAAAATCACTAAGCCCATTCATAATCCAAAGAAGCTTTCAAGTTATTGGCATTTCCGTACCAAAATAAATCAACAACCACTCAATAATGACATGATCGATGGCAACCAAGCTTACCATGATACTTAACCGATAGCTGCCAATACTTTTATCTCCATCATCAACGCTGGCCAGCGATCACAGGCGCACACAAGTGCCATGTCAACAAAGTTGGCCCTGCTCTTTCACTGGGAAAACTTCCGGGTCCATTAGGGTAATTCGTCAGTTATGGATACTTTGCACTTTACCAAACCGCATCAGGAGACTGGATGGTTGGAAGCAATTTTACTAATTGGTCGACTAGTTGACTGCCAGCAGGGCAAGAACTGCATTAATTATCACGTGGAAACTCTCTCGCTGGGAACTGCCCCAGCAGCGTTGACATGGAAAAGCCGCAGGGATGGACTCTTTTCTTTATGCTACGAAAGCGTCCTGTGCTAAAATGCCCTATCATGTGAGTTTGTGAGTTTGTGTGCCGCCCGGGTGAATGTTTGTGATAGTTGGCAAAAGTTCCATCGTTTGATGAATATCTCATGGCTCTTCTCCGAAGCACAGGGTTGAATAACGTTCGATGGGTGCTCGCCGTAGGAGAGGCAACAGAATCAACAAACAAGCAGGACAAAGTTTGAAAATCAATTCTGGCTTAGGTCGACGATGAATATTTCACAAGTGGAAATGGATGTGTTTTGAACAAATTTCAATGAACTACTTCAAATTTAATCTTAACAAGTGAAAATTGCATTTTTTTTTCCGGAAAGTATCAACAACACCTCACTCAATAACTCAAAGTAGGCTTCCGGTGTCACTTTCACCCTCCATATAATGCACACAATATCCAAGCAGGCGACGAAGCGTTTCGGAGTTCATCGTGACAAACTGTCTGAAGCGCGTGCATACTAAGAACACGAATGTGACACGAAGAACGCAGCAGGCCATAAAACTGTCACTTTGCATTTTGGGTTTTCCCTCTTCCCACCATATTTTCACACGTTGCACGACCTTGAGACAATCCACCGAGCGAGTTTCCTGTTCGTTTTTTTCGGAGACTCGCATTCGTTGTCTGCAGACTGAAATCCAATTATGGTTGAAAAAACATGACGTCCAATACTAGTTGCATGGTTTTAGCCGTGTCAGGTCATTGTGGGTGGTTGGTGATTTGAACAACTCATCAATAAATAATAAGACGAAACGGAATTCAAAGTGAATCCGAGTGACGGTAATCCTCAAGTTTGCCATTCGTAATCCTTTTTTGAGGGTGTAACTTTTCTGTAACTTTTTTCAAAGGCTTAGCAGGCTGGCCAAAGCCAACTGGATGGCAATGTACACACAGTCTGTACTTTTTGCTATACTAATTTATTTAATTTCGGCACGACACAGCAAACTTTTGTGTGACTTTCTTGTTAAAATTCTGCTTTGAATACGTTACATGCTTTTCGATGTAATTTTACTTCATAATTTGTGTCGCTGGTTGCCGTTGATAATCGGCACAAAATTCCGTCTAATTGTATTACAATTTTATTTCGCTACGAACGTGTCGTTTGAAGCAACTAAAATTTTCACAATTTTCCAGCAAACGTTTGTGGAGACCTTACTGGTTGAAATTCCAACCAAGACTGAAGAAATCGCAGTTGACCACGTGAAGCGAACGAGGGTTTCCCCCACGAGTGAAGTGGGAACTCATTAGGCCACGATGATGATGATGACGGTACATCAGTGTTGGGGGAAAATGAACACAAACATTCCAGTGCGCATGGCAATTGGAGGGAATAGGGTGGGAAATGAGTGTCTTTCGGATTTCTGAATTTAGGGAAAACAGCTGATTTGATGATTCCTTGAATTTCGAATGCTAAATATTTATTTTACATATTTAACAATTGTTCCGCGATTTTTAAAAATAACTTTATGAATATTTAAATTTTGAAACATTCAAAATAATAAGTTTAAGTTAGTTAGCTGGCAAAATTCAGAAGGATGATTACATGGTTGGAACTAATCCGATTACGGTTCTATCTTCAGAAGTATGAAGCATACTTCTTTCCGATCGAACCCTTTGGGGAATGATGCTACTTCTCGAAACTGCAACTGGTCTTGTCAAATGTTGTTTTTGGCAATTGGTATTTTCATTTAACTAGGACATGTGAAAATGTGTAACGTAATCATCACGCATTTTTTTTATTTCAAGAAAAAAATCAATTCTTCAATAAATCCAGAACTCAATTACAGCAAAAACAAACATGTCATCAATTTACAAGCCGCTCTTTGATTGAAAATCAACCACGCTTTCATCAGAATGCCGTCTTTCCACCGTGGAAACCCATCGAAGTAGGCTCTTGAAACGCGAGTGGACGCGGTCATCAATCATCACGTCCACGGTGGCCTGCTACGATGCTTTGGCTCCATCGGGACCAGCGTTACCATGTTTGCTTAGTTTTCGAATGTTGCCAGCTCAGCTTAGTCATTAGCGAAGCTCTTGTCATAGCTTGCTATAGTGATGGTCAGTTGAGGGCTTTCCACGGAACACTAGAATTTCTCAAGGTACAGTTTTGAAAATTACTGGAGGACCGATCAATTTTCTGGTTCAGAGGTCGCGTTTTCGGGAAGTGGGGTCAAATAGACCTGTGTTTTGCTATGTGTGAACCTTCTACAATCAAGGTTTTTTAACTTTTCATTTTGGGCTGAGCATGAAAAGTAAGCCTACTTTGCTCAAATAAGCTTGCACGTGCAGTACACCATCCTGAAAGCGCCAAACTCTATAAGCCCGTGTCCGAGCAGTCAGGGAAAATTCGTTCACTCGTGCCGTGCGTTTTCCATTTTCGGGACACACAACAAGCACAAAGCCCGCAAACAAGCTTGAGACCATGTAACGTCGAGAGAGAGACTGCAGTTTTTGGGCAGGAGTACGGAGCTGGAACAGTAGGCCATGATTGCTTTCGGCGAAAGCGTTAATTTAGTTGGTCATGTTGAAAAGTTTGCCTCTGTGATCTAGTTGGCCGTGTTGAGGGGTGGACTTGGAGATTTACGACTTTTTGTAGTTTCTGGAATTTGAGGATGGACCGGACAAGGGTTGCTTTGTTTTCGGTAGCTGGTTTTCCAGTGAACATATTTGAATGTTTTGCATTTGATCTACAACCACCGCAATCAAAGCTTATTTAAACCTTCAGATTTGGATGTGCATAATTAAACTCTATTGATCGACCACTCTTCTGACAAACTTGTAAGGAAAAGATATTATTTATTCATAAATCAATTTCGTTATCCCAGCACCACATTATTTTGACATCCGACAAGTCTCATCCACCCTGATTCGATCCAGCTTTATGTTTATTAATAAATTAATAGAACTTTTTTTGCATAACCTCATAAATATATCATTTAGATGCTGCGAAGTTTGACAAAACGACATATCAAATCTATGTCAATATGACAACGGGTCATAGTAGGCTGCTCAGCCCATTCCTGATTTATCGGAGCTGAGCGGGTGTCAAAACTTAATTTGACATATTTTCAAAGTTACCAAAATTCCATCGCCTACTACTTGTAAGTGATCTCGTGCAAGTCACCCGTCCTCGTCAATGCCAACTACGATTTCAGTGTCTCTGCAGCAGGTGAAGTGTATGCCACCAAAAGTCACGTGAAACATCATCACGGATAAATAACCTACCCTACGAGTAGATATTACCGACTTTCTAAGTTTTTCACTCGGTGAAATTGGAAAAGTTTGGCGCTTGTCCTTGTACGCTGACGTTTCTTGGCCAAATCAGAGCATCAGTTGGAATACGTTTCTAGATTTAGATAAATTATTTTTTGTCTGTTCAAGAATTAGCTACTCTCAGAATTTCTTTTTAAATTCATTTTACATCGCCAGGAAAATGGGGAATTTGCACACAACATGAAAGCATATCTACGCCACGTGACATAATTCTGTGTTATGTGGGACACATTTCCAAGCCACTTTATCTATGTCGTGCAGTTTCCCGTCTTGGACTGGCAACCAACTACACAGCAAATGAAATGATGATTATATTACACCTGGGAATTATTATTAGATTTATTTAAGACACTTCACCACTGTACATCTGGGAATGGTGACAGATTTTGTTTCAAAAAAATGTGTAAGTTTACATCAGGAACTTACAAAAAAGTACAACAGTTTTTTTTGGATTTTACATTATTTCTGCTAAAATTTCTCAAAAAAAGGTTGTCTTGAATCAAGTAAATTTTCAACCTTACCATATTCAACTTTTTTTACAGCATAACGATCCTTTCAATGGGATGAAATGGAATTTCTTTCAAGGGGGTAGGAATATGTTCCGTCAATTATATTAGCATGCTGAGGGTGTAGTCGGGCAGATGGTGGTACACTTTGCATAGTATTGTTGGCTATTTCATTGTAGTGTTGTTGTGAGGAACATGTTATTCACAAAAGTTTAGAATGGATGGATACATTTTCATCTTTTCAATCGTGTTTAAAATATTTAAAGTATTTTGTACATAAAAAGTGCATTCATATTTTTGTAAATAAAGCGAGAAAGTTCTAAAAGTAGCAATAGCAGGCTGGTTGTTTTGAAACTCTGAATCGTAGTAGGTAGAACCGTTCTAAGGCCTACTTTGATCATCTTAAATTTTTAATTAATTCAAAACTACCAAAGTCACGATTTTAAAACCAAATTATATTTTAGTCATCCATTTTAATGTTACTTTTCCCCCCAACTTGGCAAACACTTCCGGGTTGAAAACTCTACACCACGAAACACACACTTTGCCTTCAACCACCGAACTTTCCCACAGTAACGGAAGCAAATTACAAACTAACGAGTTGCCGCTTTCACTTGGATGAACTTGTGTTACCTGCTCACGAGGATGTTAAAATTGTTGCACAAAACTTTGCCCGCATCAGTAAAACGGAATTTTGTTAACAGTTGCTTGTAGTTTTCCGTTAAAATTGTTCTAAAGGCGTCGATTTTATTTAAAACCTAGGGTTTTCAATTCAATTTCGTTGTTTTTTCTGCATCAATAATTTTACCACAGAGGCAAAACAAATGTACCATACATCTAGAAATGCATTCCTGCATGGTGGTTATGTTCCATCACTTTTAACATCAAAAAATGAAAAAAAGAAAAAAGAAATAGTACTGTCATCCCACACATTCGGAACACCCACAAATTCGGAATACTTTTGTGATATTTTTTCAACAGCATGCCAAATGCATCTTTCTTGGTGACCCTACTATTTTTAATACCTTTTTTTACACATTGTCTTGCTATTTTCATTTTATCAAGAGCAGCAAAACACTGCCTCCAAATTGCCTGTTCCATAATTGTAGGATGTTTTATCTGATATTTTCACAAAACAAGTTATGAGACCATGTAGCTTGAGTTTCATTGGTTTCAGTGGGTGAAGTCATAATAATGTTAAAAATAATTCTGGAGAGATCCAAAGTTTGTTTACATCCGTAAGAAAAAAGTGTTCCAAATTTGTGGATTCCAAGGGTCCATGTTCTTCTTTGAAAAAGTGATATGAAACGTAAAAATTTACAATTTGTCGATACATCAATTGAAAGATTACAAAAAAAGGCTTTCACATGAAGGTAAATGCATATTATTATGTCCAAATATCGATTTTCTATGAATTTTTTTTAGCATTGGCCGATCTGTAAACCGTTCCGAATATGTGGGATTACTGTACTAGACAAACACGTGAAACGAGAACGATTTCCCACGCCAAAGGGCTCACACTCGCAACCCGCAAAATAGACACTGTTGAGAGGAGCGGTTATTGCGAAATTTCACTAAAAGCATCCTGTCGTCCTTGCTGCCTAATGGTGAAGTGTGTGGCGAAACTTTAGAAATGGGCTAAAGTGTCAGTAAAAAGATGACGAAAATTTATTATAAAATAATCCAAATTTAGATGATTTTTTTTACTTTATCCGATTTCAAAACAAAAATTCAGCAAAAAGAGTTTTTTTTGTGCATTTTGAAACTTCTTTCGGCATGGTGTATTTGGATGACAGCGATTCTGTGTTTGTATTGCCGCCAACAATAATTGACACAAGTGCAAATATGTTTCTGGTCTGCATTGCATTGGGATAGTATCGAAAAGGGCAATTGTTGAAAGTTTTATTCATACCCGGGCAGAAAGTTTTGAAAGTTTTATTCATACCCGGTACTAACAAAATTCATATGGATTTTTCATGAAAAATAAATTTTTGCTTAAGAGTGTAATAACAGTTTATGTTATCATAACAAAATTTGTTATTGGTCTGATATTGATTTAAAGCCAAAACAACTTTGGATTTTTTTTTTGTTATGGTAGGATACTTCTAACTGTAATTGCGATGATCGGATTAGTTGTTAAAAAAAAAAACAAAAAATAATAACAAAGATTTATTCGAAGAATAACTAAAACTGTTATTAGTTTGTAATTACAATAACAATCCAATATAAAAAATACATAACGACGAATAACAAATCCTGTTATAAATTGCATAAAATGTTATAGGTTTAGTATTTTCAAATATCAAAAAATGTTATTTCCAACTTATCTCCGTCTGTTCGGGAAGTGCAAAAAAAAAAATCAAGGCCTACTACAGGCCCGTAGCCAGGGGGGGGGCTTCCGGGCTGCAGCCCCCCCCGAAATTTTTTCCAATTTTTTTTAAAATTGAACTACTTTAAAAAAATCTTAAATCAATGATTGTGTATTCTCTTCCCAGGTATAATTTGTAAGATAGAGAATCAAGAATTGATTGATCAAACTAAGTAATTTGCCTGTCCATTGCCGGGCTCAGTTTTTGTAGATTATGGATCCAAAATTTGGATATTTAAAAATTGAGCTGCAGATTTGAACATTGTTCCATTCAGTAACATCTCATTTATCTTGTAGTTTTAGCATTACATTGGTTAGGATGGTCCAAATCTGGGCTTACTTGAGGCTATCCCCTGAAATCAAAGATTTACGCATCACTAGCCTAAGTTCCAAAATTTGAGCTTTTTCTGACCACTGACCACCAAGTTTGGGCAAAATCGTCAAATTGTATGGAGAAAAGCAACTGTTTCAGTTTTTGACCAATGGAAGGCGCAATAACTTATCAATTTTCAGATCTAATATCTTCTTTAAATTTGGAAAAACTTTCCCGAAGACACCTTATTTTTTTTGGGTTTTTTGCTAAAAAGTTATTAACCTTCGAAAATAGCAATTTCCGAGCGGACTGCTCTAAGGGGCTACATAGAAATAATTACCGTCATCTGGGGCGAATCGGGACTACAGTCTGAATAGGGACAGCAAAAATCCTTAGATCTTGTTGTCTTATTTTTGATTGTAGAACTTAAGTATGACCCCTGAAGAACCATAAAATAATTTAGAATTTTTGGATTCAATGTGGCGGTCAAAATGGAGGTCAAGAAATATTTCTGGTGTTTTTTTTAAAGGTCTAATAAACCAAATTTCCAGTTTTTGCTTTTTGGGTGCTTTTAAACCGTCAGGGGTATTAAAAAACACCCAAAAAGCAAAAACTTGGTGTATTGGACCATTAAAAAAACAGATGCCGAATTTGATGTTAAAAACAAGCAAATAAAACATGCCGATTTCATTTGTTCCTGATTCGGTTATCCGAAGTCCTTCGAACTTCGGATAATCGAAACTTTGATAATCGAGGCTTCGGCTAGTCGAATTTGGATTGTAAAATTAATAGCCCTCCTTTATTTGCATTAAAACCTTTAAACTGTTAATACATGTTTTTCTCTACATTTTTCAAAATTTATCATAATTTCTCAAAAATATTTAGATTTTGTTTTCAAAAACGAAAGCATTTAATATGAAAAACATTTGAGTGAATTTTGACTATTATCAGAAATACAATTCTAATTTTATCGTTTTGGTTTTAAGAATATGGTTAGTTACATATCTAAGACCTTAGAGAAAAATGCTTGAGAAATATCTGTGTGTATTTTTTATTACTTTTTCGTAAACCTTTTTCCGAAACCACTCGTCCAAAATTCTTTCTTTTGGTCACATTTTTAGTTTCCACCGTGGCCAATCTCCAATTTTTATTTAATATATCAAAATCGGAAGATCAACTAAGTGAATACTTATTATCAACTAATTTTCACTTTGTGCATGAGCTTGCGATTTTTAAAGGAAGAAATAAAATGATAAAAATATTCAAAACGTTAAAAAATTTAAGCTTGGATTCAAAAACTCTGAAATTAAATTAATGAAACATCACTTTCAAATTATATAATTTCTGATCAATAATTCATTTTTAAACTATTTAATTTCTATTTTTGATTTTACAGATTAGAATTTGCATTTTGAAAATTTTAAAATTTCTTTATTATTTTTTTATAATTTCTTATTTCTGAATATCATTTGTAAATATTTTCCAAAGTTTATGTTGCCACCTTTTCAAAATGGACCAAAAAACAGAGAGCAAATACAATATTTAAAAAAAATAGCTTCAGAATTTTAATGGAAATAACTTATTTCGATTAAGTCTTTTTAGGACCAGCGACCAGGTCGGTCCGGAAAACAAATTTGAAATGTTTTTCCTGCTTTGATAATCATATACGACATGTTTGGGCTCGTTTAAAAATATTTAGAATTTTTGTAACATGTCGCGGAACCGCGGAAAGTTTTTTCTCACGAAAAAAGGATTTCGTCATCAGCTAGATATTTTGAAAACTAATGATGCAAAACAACTGTACTGATTTAAAGTGTGTTTTGAACACTTTTAAAATAATAAAACCATAGCTTGTAGTTTTGATTTGTAACCCTCTCAACTTTGGTCAGAAATTAGTGACATAAACTTCAGAATAATATTCGCAACGGCTAATTGAAGATTTAAAAATTTTACACTTTCAAATTTCTAAATTTTCATAATTTTTGATTTAATTTTTTTGGTATAAGACAAAGAAATGCCAGAAATCAAAAATAAAAATAATAAAAACATAAAAATTTAAGATAACAATTCAACAGAATAATATCAAAAATCTGAAATTCCAAAAATTAAAAAATCTAAAACTGAAAAATTAATAAAATAATTGATACTTAAGAAATCCTAAACTAAAAAAATATCATTTTAAAATTAAGTTATTCAAAATCCAATAAATTATGTTTTTCAATCTTAATTTTTGGATGCTTTAAATATTTTTATGTTTGAATTCTAGTATTCCTAAATCAATTTATATTTACCAGAAAATTAAGTGAGTGTAATGGCTTTTCCCTTATTTCAGCATTTTAAGATTCAGCGTTTTGATAGTCAGCTTCATGAGGCAATTCTTCAATATTATTTAAAGTTTTCTTTATTTTTAATTTAGCAACGTTTCGTAAATATAAAATTTCTAAACCTTGAGGAGCGGCCGTGGCTGACTGGTTACGGTGTTCGCTTTGTAAGCGAATGGTTCTGGGTTCGATGCCCATCTGCTCCCAGCGAGAAAGTTAAGAACACATTTGAAATGATGAATATGAACGAAAAATCAAAAGTCGCTCGTTACGGGGTTCGAACCCCCCTCCTTTGGATTGGTAAGCAAAAATGCTAACCACTAGGCCATAACGACTTGGTGAGCGTGGACTGGAATTAGGAATACTGTTACAGAGAGTGAGTTGTGGCGCTATAACCACGGCAAATAGTGTCCAGGGCATTCGTGGAAATACAATGTCCCATCCCAGAGGGTCCCGGAGTACCAAACCTTCTTAGCATGGTGCTCCCAACGAATACAACCAAAAATCTCGGAGCGTATGGTAGTGTGTCCCCACGCTTCTTCCTCCCCTGTCGATTCAGAATTGTGTTGTTGTTCGAACACTCAGTGCTCAAACTCAACCCAATTACGAGTCATCTCTGCGATACGGCTTTACGCAGTAGGCCTGGCCGCTTTAACGCTTGTGATGTTTCAATGTATTCTAATGCAATGGCGCACTACAAGTGTTAATAAATGACAAGAAGAGTGCTAGGCGTCATCTAACCTAAGGCACTCTCCAGGATCCCTTCGAAAGATTGGCTGCGCTAGGGTCTGATTAGATTAGAATATAAAATTTCCAAACCATAAAATGTTTTGTTCCTAGAGTCAAGATATTGCTTGAACAAACATCGATTTTAATAAATGGTTACAATCCTAAATTATTAAACATGTATATAGATTAAAATTTTATTAAAAAATTATCTTTAGAATTGAGATCTGATAAAATTATTTTGTCATGTTTTAAAATTTTATTTTTGCTCAAATTCTGGACCAATTTTCAGAATACAATGAGTAATGAATTTGAAAATGGCGTTTAGTCGGAATATTAAAATTAAACATGATTCGTTTTAATGTTTGATGCAATCGAGGAAAATTTTAACGGTTACATATGCATTTAAAAATGGTTACATATGCATTATTAACAACTCTTCCAGTGAATATTTTGGCGTTAAAAATTGATTTAATACATTTTATCTAAATTTTTAACACATTAAAATTAAACACAGGCACTGATTTTTTTCTTCAAATATATATTTATTATAGGCCTACACAGAAAAAATGTGAATTTACTCGACACGGAAAAAATGAATCACATGTAAACTCAGTTGATGTAAACTTGAGATTCGACGTAATTTTTTTTTTGTTGCCATGGAGACACTTCAGAAGCTGAAATTTCAACGATTATATTTTTTTGTATTTCATTAAAATTATTTATTTTTGAGAGCACCAGGAGCTTCGCAAAATATGAAATGGCTTCAATAGCTTAGAACAATTAAAATAAAACATTGTTTAAGTTTGTTTATAAAATTTTAAGAAAAACAAATATTCCAGTTATGAGTTTTATGTTGTGCTAGAAAAAATGAAAAATGTTAAATAAACCATCACAATTATCACACAGCTGAAAATGTAAATCCAGACGGTTTAAAATTTCTCTCAGTATAAAATACAGAAAACATAATACTTATGGTTAGATAAATCGATATTTCTTTTAAAAAAATTTATGCTTTCAAAAATTTGATTCAAGTTAAGTATATTTTAAATTTAGCGACGTTTATCACGAAATTGGATTACAATTAAACAATTCAAGAAAATGTTAAAAACACTTTCTCTACTCCTTTAATACAAACTAGCTGGTAAAATAAAGAAAAAATGACGAACGAGTTTCTTCAATAAATACATTGATAACTTAATATGAAAATCTTGGAAAACTTTTTTGCATACATTACATTAAAATTTTACAATTCATCTCAATAATTATACCACAAACCAAGTGATGGTATAAATGATTTGCTGATTTTTATACTCCTTGAATTTTTGCACCCAAGCCCCCCCCGAACAAAAATCCTGGCTACGGCCCTGGCCTACTAAATCGAAAACGGTGCAACGTGTTATGCACAAACAACACACATTTTATAAAAAATCTTGAATTGTGCATCATTCTGCAGAGTTGTTTATGGGACTTGTAAATAACACACTCCAGTTACGAAACTTTCTGTAAATTTATAATTGGATTATGCAGCAGCTTTTGGCTTGAGGCATACCATATTGCAACATGGAGCATAAACTAGCTGAGTGAATGAATGCTACTGCCAGTCTGAATCGCATTCATTTGTGTTTTTATTCTATTCTGCAGCATGTGCTTTTACTTTCAAAAGATGTTTTTTCGTGGAATCTCGGTTAACATTTCGAAAGGGTCCAATTATTATTGAGTGCAACTTTGCTTTCGATTGTCATGTTTGTAAAACCCTTAAAGAGACTAATTTGTCAAAAAAAACATCGAATAAGACATTTTTTAACAGTACAACTACAGTGCAAACATCCACTGAGGAACCACTTCCGGATTCACCACATCCGGCTCGACGACGGCAAAAGCCCACGGGAATTCCCGTGTGGGGCTTGCATAAATAGACAAGTGGATGAGTGGAGGTTGGAATTGTGCAATGTATGCAGCAACAACGTTGCAACCCACCAGAGCGCGCCCCCAGAGCCGGAAATAATTGAGGAAACATCATCCTTCACTCAGACTCGTCCGAACAGTGTTGCCAGTCGCTCATCCGCTGACGATATACTGGGTGGAGTGGAGTGTTTATTTGGCCTGGTTTCAACTGAGTTTCCGGGATGTTACCACGTGAGAAAACGGAAGTAGTTTCGCTGGTGGGGTAAGATTGTAGAGTTGGTTTTTATTCCCAGCTGTGAATAACTAACCCACAAGGCAATTTTGGAGAATGTGATGTAATTTTCACGTTCGTTATTTCGAACTGTTGAGCATACTTTGTTGCAAAGTGCACTTGGATGTTTCATTACATCCTTTGTTACGTACATTTAATATTACAAAGTAATTCAATTATGCTCTCCTCAGGATACACCAACTTGATAAAATTCCACCAAAGGAGACTTGTGTAACCCTTGTCACAACGTTATCAGAAACTTGGGCAACAAATTTTCCCTAATTAATATAACGCCTGGCAATGACAGGAACTCGAGGGTGGAAAGTTTTTGTCCTGAGAGTATTTTTTTGCCTCCCAGATGGGAAGCTTTTGGCTTTCCAAACTTTGTCTTTGCATTCATGAGTTCCCCGCAAGGGGATAAGCTTATGATAGAAGATAAGGGTTTCAATAAATTTGATGTTTTAGATCAAATTTTAATATCTAATTTTATTTGCGAATGTTTTAAATTTGATTTTTATTTTTGAAACAAGCCAAAAATTATTCACATCAAATAAACTTCTTTTACTGTCATGGCATACTTTTTTTCCTAACGTCACATCAAGTTACATCCGAATGACTCTGGAAGGCCAGTTCTGCTAACACAACAACGTTTCCATTGGAAATAGAGAAATCAATATAAAGGAGGGAAATGCTGAATTAGGATGGCGCCAGCAAATTGGTCCCAATAATATCCTTCCGGGGACTGCATTGATCGATGAAAACTGTTTATTTTGCATACCAACGGTTCGCAGTTTGGTCCTTTGAACGAGTTTCAGTTTCGATAAACAACAATATTTTCAAATCAAATTGATTGTTGTTAATATTTCTTCTTTTTTCTAAAAAGTAGCTCTAACAGTTACCCCCCAAAAGATCATGAAACAAAGTAAGCCATGATGTCCAGCCCTAGTCAACCCCAGAAAAATATGGCTAACTTCATCTTGTCCGAAAAGTAAAGCGAAACTTTCGCAAAAGGACCATTTTCTTAACAAGGACTACGTTGCTGCTAGCCATGAAAGATCCCTTTCGGCCCAGGAAGTTCTTTTCGAAAACTATTTTCTCTTAGTGGTCTTGCTAAGAGCGAAATGAGAAACTTGTTCCATAAACAAGTTTTGTTTAGCCTGCGGCTGTTTCGGAAGGAAAAGGAAGGCGGAAAATATGAATATGACGCAAAAGTTTAGGCCAGCTCGTAAAACAATAGTGTGAATGAAAATTGTTTCGTGTCTTTTACCTACAATGAAAAAGGGTGGGATAAAATGTTTTCAATATTTATGAGTAGTTTTCTGTTGAGCATGAATATCAAAGGCGGGAGTTTGTTTAAAAAGTGATCAGAATTCCAATAAGAGCTGCTTCGTTGAACTATTTTGAAGATGGTATTTGACTACTTCTTTTGAATTTCCAAGAGAAGACTATTCAACGAGTATTCCTCTTTGTTTATTCAAGTCTCGGTACTTACTTCATTTGGTCCCTGCAAAGCATTAACTAAAAAAACAACCACAAACAGAATAATTTGGTCGCAATTTACTCTTGTACAGTCAAACATAATTCCTAGAGTCTCGCGAAACAAACAACATTATGCAAATAAGGCTGTGAAAGCACGTTTGCAGAAAATACTGAAACTTTCTCGTGTTGACTAGAAGAAGTCAAATAGGAACGTTTTGCACTTGAGAAGATTTTTGGAGATCTCTTTACAACTTTCTAATGATTTCAATTGTTGCACACTCGACAACCAAACAAAACATCCTCATTAGTGCTGGTTTGCGATGCATGAAACGTGCACGGTGAGATGATACTGCTCAGTAACAAAGTAGACACGCTCATCATAGTAGGCACGTGACCGCGAACACCAACTTTTCATCATCAGAGTATGTGTCTGCATGAGTGTGTTTTTCTCGCGAAAAAAAAACACCTGTTTTAAGGATTGCTACGATGTGTGGATGACAAACTAGTGAGGTTTTTCGCTCTCTTAAAATTTACTTTGGTATTCAAAAGGTGGCTTGTGAGGAGAGTTCTTGTTATGGAGAAATTTAAAATGCAGATGAATGAAATAAACAGCAGCAGAGTGGATAATTTAGACCTAGCAGTTATTAATTAATCAGCATAACATACTTGGGCATTGAAATAAATTATTGAAATTTAAAAATATGTTTTCATTTCAAGAGCTTTTCACAATGCGCTTTGTTATATTGGTCATGTGTAACATAACCACATGAATCTTTTTCTAAGTTTTCCGATTTTCTTTAATTCTTTTGCAACAATAAGGACATAAACGAACAAATATTTCCTAATGGTCGGGTCATTCCATCTCAACTGTGCACGAAAAAGTGCAAATTTGAAAATTACCCTCTCCGATCCTGCTCAAATTTTGCAGAGCTGTTGATACTATCAAAACATGTAAGAATCCCGAATTTCATCCAAATCGGACCACCCCCTCCATTTTTGTACCTCCCCAAAATCGACTTTTTGGCGATTTTTGACCAAACCTCCTAGTTTCAAACGGCGATAGCTCAGGAACCACAAATCTTAGAGGGTCGGTCTTAGACTCAATTTTGAAGGAAATTGGACGTAGAATCCATTTCCGTGATCAAAATTTAGATTAATTTATTTTTTCTACCTGTATTGCGCAATTGAAAACTTTAAGCGGCCGTATCTCAAAACACCCCAACTTATTTTTTTTATTTGACCTCACCATCGTGTTCCCCGGCCAATTTTACATAAGAATCACTTATCGACAGAAATGAATATGTTTTGTTCCAGAGATATCGAATTTTAAAGTTTTGTGTTTTCGAGATTACCTACATTAGCTTCATTCGCCGCATCTGCTAGAAGCACACAGGCGGGCTGATCAATAACTGCTACCTGGTGTTCTGGGAGATAGTTAATTTAATTTATCTTTTTATAATTTTACGCAAATATTTATTCAAATGGCTAATAGGGAAATTCTCGTATGTTTGGCAGGTTAAGTCAAAAAGCCGTAATTGCCAATGGTAAACAAAGCCTATTTTGCATCGGTATCCGACCTACTTACGAAAAAACAAATTTCAAAAATGCTTAAGATTGTTCATCAACTTGTCTCTCAAGTGCCCCAAACTGAAAAAAAATAAATCTTGTTACAATTGGGAAAAAAACAAATATTAGTGTCGGAGGTCACGGTGGCTCTTACGGCTTTTTGAAAACTCACCCGAGATTTTCACTATTTAAACAACAAATTTTGCAAAACTTTTGATAGAAACTTGCTTGTTCACTTCTTTCTTATTGAGCTATTTATCACTCGATTTCAGTTGAAAACGCTTTTAATCAGCTGTAATTGAATGCCAAAGCGCTGATATGGCAACATTAGAAGAACGCTGGAATTAGATGCTGTTCCCTACCTTGATCAATCTATTTTTGTGAAAAAATATTTATTGGGTTATTTTGAATGCACCGTTTATTTACGTGTTGCTAACCGTTTTAGAGAACCTCCGAGGCCATGACTAGGGCCTTTATCATGGGCGGTAGCAAAATAGTACCATTCAGCAAAAACCCCAAAACCTGCTTTATTATTATTATAGTTTATTATTGACACTTTACCATAATTGCAAATCTCATTTATGGGTTAAAAGATTGATCATATTAAATCAATTTTTATATTGTGAGCCAGCTCCATTTGATTAAAAGATGATTTTGGTCAAGGTACATTTTATTTAAAAAAAATCCTTTATACGTGAGGACAGCAGCCGTATTGTGTTCCAAGAATCCAAGAATGACAGAAGAAAAAAAAACACTGTTGTTCGGACGATGTCGAAATCATCGCAACAAAATTTGGGGAATTAGCTGCTTTGCAGCAGATCAAACTTTGTGATTTTCTTACATTTTTCAGTTTTATACTTTACAGAAATCCTTTTCCTACTCCTTGTGATCGTCCTTCACTAGAGTACAACAAATCAACAAATTTTATTCATTTTAATTCATATTTTTAACTCAATAATGTATCGTGCACTTATTGTTCAGTGTTACTAACAAGATTAATTGCATTTTGCATCGGAATCCAATTCTGCCCTTTACTGTGTGTCGTTATTGCTCTGTCCTGTGGGTTAGCACAGAAATTCACTTCATTCATTGTTTTTAACAGATAAACATTCGCGATTAAACTCCAGTTTCCTACAGTGTTATACAGTTAATTTTTGCCCAATTTGATAAAGATTATTTATGATGAAATATTATTTCAATAAATGACCAGGTAGCAGTTATTGATCAGCCCGCCTGTGTGCTTCTAGCAGATGCGGCGAATGAAGCTAATGTAGGTAATCTCGAAAACACAAAACTTTAAAATTCGATATCTCTGGAACAAAACATATTCATTTCTGTCGATAAGTGATTCTTATGTAAAATTGGCCGGGAACACGATGGTGAGGTCAAATAAAAAAATAAGTTGGGGTGTTTTGAGATACGGCCGTTTAAAGTTTTCAATTGCGCAATACAGGTAGAAAAAATAAATTAATCTAAATTTTTATCACGGAAATGGATTCTACGTCCAATTTCCTTCAAAATTGAGTCTAAGACCGACCCTCTAAGATTTGTGGTTCCTGAGTTATCGTCGTTTCAAACTAGGAGGTTTGGTCAAAAATCGTCAAAAAGTCGATTTTTTGGGGAGGTACAAAAATGGAGGGGGTGGTCCGATTTGGATGAAATTCGGGATTCTTGCATGTTTTGATAGTATCAACAGCCCTGCCAAATTTGAGCAGGATCGGAGAGGGTAATTTTCAAATGCTGTTCCGCTTCAGATGGAATGACCCATGTCATATAAATTTAGTTTCCTTGCAAAATGAACTCGATTTTACACCGAGGAGATCATCTTGCACAAAACCCAGCATATTCTACTGATTACTTGGCACTCAACTGTGTTACGAGCGAATCAAAACCACAAAACCATGAAACGCATGCTCTTTGGGTCCTGTCAGTCGGTGTGTCTTTACGGCAAAGACGTAGTAGGCATTTTCCAACCACCCACCACCATCATCGAAGATCACACGACGGAAAGTAGGCCATGATTACTATGTTATCAAACTTTGAAAGTGGTGCGTTGCAATTTCCATCACTGTTGTGTGGTTTGGTTGTCAATTGAAAGATGGGATCAAAGTAACTTGAGTGCTTTGTGACGTGGGACTACGTTATTGATTTTATTTTGATGTTTTTTATATTGCAACGGACACACAATTTACTTAAACTGCTCAACTAGCAGGTTATCATCAGTACAAATTTGCTCGCACACCACATTCTAGGACATGTGTTCTAATTTCACGCTTCCATGCTTCCAGCAACCATAAATTCCAGTGACTTGAGAACATGATTAAGTGTGTTCAATCCTGTTTGTGCGGAGGATTCCTTCCACCCGCACACTCCCCGAGAAAATTAATAGAATTATGCATTAGAATATTGAGTGTAGACACACGGCTACACATCTTCGCCATGGCATGCTGCGGTGAAACTTCCAATACCGAAGGATATTGCTCGCAAATCTCTCGAGAAATCAAGTAGGCGTTCGGTAATCAAATTGACGACCGGCAGCCTGCTGTGCGGTGACGAGCACCGCATACTGTGACTTAACAGCTGTGGCTTGTTTCTCCACGCACGCGGGAATGTGTTGATTTTATGGACTAATTAAGTAGAACCGCGCGGTTGTTTGGCTCTCAGTGTGCTCTTAATTGGAAGATACGGTGAAATATAGGCGTTCAACTAAGAATTTAATTCAGGTGAATTTTAAATCAGAGGCTCGAGAGAGTGACGTGTGACAATGTTCGTATTTTTTTCATTATGTGTGTGTGGTGGAAAATTTACCTAGACAGCTCACAGAGCATCGCAAATTGGGCGTATTACATGTATTGGAAATATTGAGATTATAAAAACTTTAAAATTTCACTGGTTTCAAACTGATAAACATAATACAGCAAAATATTGTACATTTAGACGTTTACAAGCTCCCTAAGCAAAGGCAGACCTTCTATTTAAAGAGATGAATACACAGATTTGGTTTACTCCTGTTGGCCAAAACTCGAATGATGCTGATGTTTTAAACCCGAAACCCGCGTGATCCGATTATGGTGTTCCGAGTGCACTCAAAAAGTCGTCTTTCAGCAGGTGAGCTCAGATTTTGCGAAGCTGCCTTTTCAAAAATTAATCTATTTGCAATGCTCTCAAAAAGTTGTCATGATTTCATCCAACCTAAAAACAAATTGAGAGCACTCATCCATCACACTTGTAGACATTTGGCCCAGAGGGAAGACACGGATCAATAAATAAAAGACATTACTGGCGGCTAATAATTATCTTTATTGCCGCCACCACTCGCGTGCCTGACCGCGTTACACTCTGATATCGACTCCCCCATTCTTCTCATCTCTCGACGTCAACCATAGTTGATCTGTCAGCCAGTGTTGACCAGGGTTAGATTCCTACATCCCTCTCTTCCTTGAAAATGATAGATACAGCAGTTGTTCGGTAACTGGGCTGAGAACGTAGCCCAGTCACCGAATGCTGCTCGCTAACTGGGCTTGTAATTGTAAATTCATACTCCCTACCGTTAACCGCTATCCTATCGATCTAGTACTACCTCCTCCTTCACTTAAAACAATTTAATTTAAAGTAAATAGAATGCTAAGCGTTTCCCTATTTTCCTATAATTTGAGCAAATTCACTCAATAAATTAATGGGTCTAAAATCTTGTACGCAGCATTTTTCCAGATAGTATTTTTTTATGGACACAATGCAAATAATATTGTATTTTATAAGACCCTTGCTTCAGCCTCTTTCTGAAAATGACTTGTTTTTTTTCCTTTGTTTTGAGTCCGGTAGATTTGAATGAATAAAGATAATCCTCAACTATCGTTTCACAATTCTATATCTTAAAACATTAACAGTCGCTCAAATAAGTTATTTGCCGAAACAAGCTGGAGCAGTTCTTTGCGCTGCAAGAGCTGATGGGCTCATATACCGTGTTAAAGTCTTAGCCTTCAGTAACGAACTGACAAATTTGCTGTGATATAAACTAAAGCTTTCCTATCCTTTTCTTCTCCCCTAGCAAAAGTGACAGTTGTTTTAAACAGTTTTATCTGCTCTCGCTTAATTGATTGAAATTACTGAACTTATTTCGTCCAATGATTGTATCTGGATTATTTTGTAGCTGTAAGTATCTCCAAAACTCTGCATTTTGTAATTAGTTAAGCAAAATGTATTATGATAAGTACAAATAATAAACATGAATTGAATATAAGATATTTCTCATTCCTTGTCTTATGGAGTTACCGATTATTAACAATTTCACGGTGCCTATCAATCAGAGCCCCCTGCATCATTACTCCTGTCACACATTCTCAAGCATTTAATCAACCTCATAAAGCAGCGTCTACAAAATTACTTACAGCAACACATTACTATTTCTACAATCAAATTATAGCGGAATTGGGTCCGTCAACCTGATAATTCTGGAATACGCAGACAACTTCGCACCCCCAAACAGAACCCTATCTTGCAACCATCCTCCTTCAAATCTTAAGGACATCCCTTAGCTCATCAGCAGTCTCCAGGTGAGCCGCCAGCCAACTCGGCTCCGAGCCGCACACACTCCGTCTAGTTCGGCACCCCGCCCGCCTGGCTCTCTTGCCATGCGCACGACCCAGGTGACTCTCTGAAAACCCGGTTTGCCGTTGAGCTGCACTAGCTCGTGGTTCATTTTTCTCCTCTGTGTGTTGTTCACGCGGAATTCGGCCTAACGCAGTAAGACCTCTCCGAACGAACTACTTGTGCTTGCAGAACCTCCTCCTCCTGTGACCTGTTGCTTATGAAACTCAGTAATAAAAAAAAGGTATTTTGTAGGTTTAATCACTGATTGTGTTATAGTATTTTAGAGCGGGTTAAAGTTTGGCTTTACAACTTCTACATTATTAGAACACAATATCTTGCCTCTTGTATACGTTTGATGGGTACATAACCTTAACGAATTAAAAACAACCAGCAAAACAAACCTTCCACTTTAACGTTCCCAGATCTTTTATGGCCCCTATTGTAAGTTTCTGCTCGCACCTAGTAGTCTGAAGGCTTGAATGGAGAGAGCACCCAAACCTCTTTTTACTCCTTCACCCACGGATTCGATCTGACTACCTTTGAATTGCGAGTCCAGCCGCCGACAAGCGACTCTACCGGAGCAGGTTTGGTTTGGTGTGTTGTTTGTTCGTATACCAGGGAGACGACATCTACGTCTGGAATGACTCCACGGCCTAACAACAACTAAGGGCGAAGACCAACGTTTTACTCCCCATCCGAATGGAAAGCATTAGAAGAAGAGAAACGAACCCCTGATCATCCGCTTACAACGCGAACCGCGTAACCATTCGACCACGCCTGCACCCAAGCGAAATCCCAAATACCCTAAAATTTCCTGTTACTTTTCAATCGTTTCAACTAAATGACTAAACTAAACTAACTAAAATGTCCTTGTAGTTTGTACCTTGAATTCCTAACTTTAGCCGTAACTGCTACTTACGACAATGTTACAATGTTGACGAATAATAAATATTTCTAACTTCTTCTTTCGATGATCATACACAAGCCTGCAGCCTAAATATTAACAAGCCATCTATACGCTAGGCAGAGTGAAAATCCAGAAGCCCCCTCATCATCATGCTTCCGTGTAATTATCCGCAAGCCATCTCTCCCCCAGGCATGAGTGGACAATCACAAGCCACTTCTTCCCCAGGTCTTACAGCAGATATTCACGAGCCATCTCTCCGCCAGGCATGAGTGAACATCCACCAGCCTCCTCTTCACCAGGCTTCCATGTAATCATCCTCAAGCCATCTCTCCACCAGGCATGAGTGGACAATCACAAGGCTCTTCTCCCACAGGCCTTACAGCAGATATTCACGAGCCATCTCTCCGCCAGGCATGAGTGAACATCCACCAGCCTCCTCTTCACCAGGCTTCCATGTAATCATCCACAAGCCATCTCTCCACCAGGCATGAGTGGACAATCACAAGCCTCTTCTTCCCCAGGACTTACAGCAGATATTCACGAGCCATCTCTCCGCCAGGCATGAGTGAAAATCCACCAGCCTCCTCTTCACCAGGCTTCCATGTAATCATCCACAAGCCATCTCTCCACCAGGCACGAGTGGACAATCACAAGCCTCTTCTTCCCCAGGTCTTACAGCAGATATTCACGAGCCATCTCTCCGCCAGGCATGAGTGAACATCCACCAGCCTCCTCTTCACTAGGCTTCCATGTAATCATCCACAAGCCATCTCTCCACCAGGCACGAGTGGACAATCACAAGCCTCTTCTTCCCCAGGTCTTACAGCAGATATTCACGAGCCATCTCTCCGCCAGGCATGAGTGAACATCCACCAGCCTCCTCTTCATCAGGCTTCCATGTAATCATCCACAAGCCATCTCTCCACCAGGCATGAGTGGACAATCACAAGGCTCTTCTCCCACAGGCTTTACAGCATATATTCACGAGCCATCTCTCCGCCAGGCATGCGCGAACATCTACAAGCCTCCTCACCGGTACTAAGCCCCCTCACCGGCACTTAGCCACCCATCGGCACTAAGTCATCCCACGGCACTAAGCCAACCTCCGGCACTAAGCCCCCTCACCGGCACTTAGCCACCCATCGGCACTAAGTCATCCCACGGCACTAAGCCAACCTCCGGCACTAAGCCACCCACCGGCACTAAGCCATCCTATCGGCACTAAGCCATCCCATTGGCACTAAGCCATCCCACCGGCACTAAGCCAACCTCCGGCACTAAGCCACCCACCGGCACTAAGCCATCCTATCGGCACTAAGTCATCCCACGGCACTAAGCCAACCTCCGGCACTAAGCCACCCACCGGCACTAAGCCATCCTATCGGCACTAAGCCATCCCATTGGCACTAAGCCATCCTATCGGCACTAAGCCATCCCACCGGCACTAAGCCATCCCACCGGCACTAAGCCATCCCACCGGCACTAAGCCAACCTCCGGCACTAAGCCACCCACCGGCACTAAGCCATCCTATCGGCACTAAGCCATCCCACCGGCACTAAGCCATCCCACCGGCACTAAGCCATCCCACGGCACTAAGCCATCCTCACTTTTCCAGGTTTAAATCACCCGAATACCACACCACTCCAAAACAAGGACCACAACGTGTTTCAAACGCAAAATAATTATGCCTTCCTCTTAGAATTTTCACATATGTTACGTTCGTTCAAGTTTGCACCGGTTACTGTCAAATCGTTTACATAATATTATTTGATCGAACTAGAATTGAATGTCGAACTAAGTGCAGCGCCCGTGCTAAACCAACTTCTAAACAAATGCACCAGTAGAAACATTTTCTATCTGAAACCACCGGCCAACTACCAAATGTTCCCCAGAAATAAACTAAAGTATCTGCGCAACTTGTCAACCTGCCTGGCAGCCCTATTCAAATAACCTACAGCCCAGTCACGAAATATTCTAGTTGAGCTGGTTCTGCCAGAATCCTGCTAGAACGTCGCGACTGGGAGGCCGTTTGTTATTGTTACCCAAAACTAGGTACAAAAGCTTACATTCCAGCAGAGCCTAACTGACACTCAATGACCGTGCAACCACGTAAACAAACGCACATTTTGTTTTATTTTTTTTCGTTGAGCTACATTCGCTCCCTTGTTCACACATACAGACCTACATACAGATTTACACATACAGGACCTTTCACAATCTCCAAAATACAAGGCACACATACTTACAAACGGTTGGTTGGATACTTCCTCTTCCTCCGCCTTTTCACACCAAAAAGTTACCTTTCTTTAGGATTCCCTGAGACACTTCCACTTGCACTTTCACTACATTTTTTCTCCTCGTCGCCAATGTAGACATTTGGCCCAGAGGGAAGACACGGATCAATAAATAAAAGACATTACTGGCGGCTAATAATTATCTTTATTGCCGCCACCACTCGCGTGCCTGACCGCGTTACACTCTGATATCGACTCCCCCATTCTTCTCATCTCTCGACGTCAACCATAGTTGATCTGTCAGCCAGTGTTGACCAGGGTTAGATTCCTACAACACTCAACGGTCAAATCCCAATCCAGGCTCATCATCGCAGATGCAATTTGTCACATCCCACTTTAATCCCTTCCAGCATCGTTTAGCTCCTAAACGCACCCATCAACCAACCAACGACCGTTCCTCAACTCGAACAAACTTTGAAGCTCGCCATCGAACATCGAAAATTCTGCCAACGTTTCGACGGGATTGTCACTTCAGCTTCAACTCATCGATTCATCGAGTGGATCATCATCGCAGTAGGCTCTTGACAAAGTTTGCTGAAGCGCAGCCATCCATCAATCACTGCTGCGTTCGTGCGTTCGTGTGGCCTACTCAAGGATCTGACACGTATGCAGTTTTCTGAAATCACCAGAAGCGCTGTCAATATTGTTTACGTGTGGTTTTTTGAAAAGGTCGTATGAAATACATACATAAATATTTTTCCAAATTATTTTTTGTGAGTTTTCATTATCTTTTGCATAAGAAATTGAGATGATTACAACTATTGAGTAAATTTCTCCACATATAACAATTATAATATCAAAATATTAAAAGGTTTTACTTGACCATCCAAGCAATATATCAAAATACACTAAACTAAAAATGAAATAGATTCAATTTCCTTGAAACAACATAAATTACGTTTGATTCTTCCTGGCTGTTGGTTTAAAATAAATTGCGCTTTTAAAATACTCACTAAATTTCCGTCGAAAATGTTTAAAACTATTTTCAATTGAACACCAAAAGGTGATATGCCAATTATATGCTCGATGGAATTAAATGCTCGATGGAATTAGATGCTCGATGGAATTAAATGCTGATCCCCAAGTTCAAGTCTCTCTTCACTTCACTCGCCTTGTATGTGGATGACAGTCGTGACGTAGCCGTGGGCCTACTGCGATGAAAGTGGATTCGGAACGGATTTGCGCCGCTGACCACTCGTTCAACTTTTCATGGGTGGCTTTGATTGCGGAAAGTTTTGATCTTTAGTTGAGGGTGGAAGTTTGTGGGTTAATTTACTGAAAATAAATAAATAAACTGTGCCACAACAAATCAAAAGGAGTGCTTTGATATAATCAAGGAATTTCATATACTTTCCATAACAGAAGGCAGAAATGTACATTAGTTTCATTTGAGAAATGGAATCAATTGGCAGCATTCTACCTGTTATTGCCTTAATATTTGGTTTTACAAAAACTGTCGTAGCATCCGATGACCTGGTCACAAATTACATTATATCCGTGATCAACAATATATCGTTCAGAGAAATAGGAGCTTCAAATTGCATCGTTTTTGGATTATCCATAAATTATCCATTTGAAGGAACACTTGAAGAAGTTGTGAACTCACCAGAATTGGATCATGTTACGAAATATGTCGTCACCAAGCAAATGTCAAAGAATGACGTGAAGCTGCTCCCTACAAAACCTTCTCTGCTGTTGATTCAAGGAAGGGAAATTTCACAGATATTCCATTCACTAGTTTATATACTGAACCCATACAAATCAAGTACGAAAGTTATAGTTTTAGTGTACACCCAAGAAGATTACGAGGTCAGCGAGGCAGTATTGGGTCACCTGAAGTACTACAAATTAGTATTCATTCTGGTTCAAAATCACCAGGCTATAATTGAAGATTCAATCAATGGAAGACGAATAGTAGATTTTCCCAATCCTGACGACTTATTCCGGGATAATTTTAAACCAAAACTCAAAGGAAGGCCAATCACTTACACAAGTTGGCATATTTTGCAGGCAGAAGATTATTTGCGGAAATGGGTCAAAGAAGTTGCATCTTTTATGAACACAACGGCCCGTGAAGTTAAGCACGATTGTCCAATTCAATTTAGAACAATTCATGATGACTGTTATGCTACTCATTTTCACCGCAGCAAAATAGATTTTGACTGTACCATCTACAACGTAAGGAACATTGATGCGACACTTTTCATGATGCTCACAACCAGTTTAAGTGAAACGCAAGTCATTCTGGTTCCAAGGACGCAACTCAACATTTTTCAGTTGTTTGTCATTCCATTTGATTGGCAAGTGTGGACCCTATTGATAATGATATTTATCATTTTAGAAGTTGCTCAGTTTAAATTTCCGTCACTTTTTAAGAATGATCCAATTTTACTGATCATTTTTGGATTTGAGCAGCGTGATCTTCGCCAAACCAAATTTTGCGAGCAAATTATTTTTCAACCCTTGGTAGTTTTAATGTTTTTCGTTAAATGTGCTTATGCGACTATATTTCTGTCACTGCTGATTAGTAAACCTCCCTCTCGACTTATAAAAACCATTGATGAGCTAATAGAGTCCGGAATTAAGATCAAGACGAACTTTCTTCTAAGCTCTGAACCGATGAATAACACAGTTTTTGGTGAAATCCTAGTTAACAGCACTGATAGTATGTTTGAACTGGATATGGTTCATGCTTATATTGTTCAGAAAAGGATTGCCGATAGCATATTGCCATTGTATTATGATCCAAACCAGAGATTGAACCGATACAACATTATGGACCAAATGTATGGAATGTTTTTGAAAAGTTTTATGCTGGCTACAAGGAGCCCACTGATGGAAGTTTTCAATCATATTTTGAAGGCATTGATTGAAAGTGGAATCTTTTCCTATTGGAGAACGCTGAAACATCAGGAAGATTTTGAAATTATTCACATTCACGAGAAGTCTTTGAGTTTTTCAGATATCGCTCCAACCTGGATAGTGATCTCCGTTGGACTTTTACTGAGTTTCAGTGTTTTCATGTGTGAAATTGTTTGGATGGGATTCAGTGTTGAAAATCTGACGACTACGATTAAATTAGCGAAGAATCGCTGCTTGTTACACCTTAAGAAAAAGACTGTTGAGAATAGTTTTGAGTCTCAAATTAACACGAATGGCTGTCATTCGCCTAGCGTAAAATCACTGGTTGCAGCAACCCATGACTTCAATTAATGAGTTGACGATCAATTGACAGTCAGCAAGAATGACATAAAGGAAGGCAATCGTGTTGCTCGCTAGAAAAGATTTTCTTTCAACCATGATGAGAATTGCACATCTTAAAAAAAGAATCATTAGTGAACAAATATTTTAAGCAAATAAAAATTATATTCCCCTCCCTCCCCCCACCACCAAGGCCAAATCATTCGTATTTTACGCATCACCAAAACCCGGTGCACACGAAACGATTCTCCGCGAAATTTAACGCAAAAAAACACGTGGATGCGGTGAATAAATTATCCGAAGCTTTTGGGATTTACATTGTCATTAATTTTAATTGCGCATTTCGCGGGGGTGCCAACAACAAAAACGATTATTTGTGTAGCATATTTTTCGTGCAACAGTGAGCATCAACTGGGAAATTCCATTCTGTCTGTACAAGCGATTGCCTTTGCTCCTACCGATACAAATTGGAGTCATTCCAAAATCTTTGAATAAATTTCATCGAAATTTAACAGGTTAATTCAAACGAAAATGTATGCAAATTATTCCGTTCTTGGTTAATAAACGAAGATTCTCCCAGCAAGCCATGAAACACTTCCGAACAGTGGAACATTATTCAACCAACCAGGCAACGCCAACTTGATTAAGTCGTAAATTGGCACGGTGCGAACGCTGCTTGTGCTGGTCTAGTGCAGCCCAGATAATAATCTGTTTCGCGACGAACAGTGAACGTTCACACTTGGTCGGCCTTCACACTTGGTCGGTGCCGCTATGCCGTAATCCCGTAATGCATGAAAGTGTCTATGCTTGTATGAGGTTGTGGCACAATAGCTTCCGACAGGTAAGAAGTGTCTTGTGTTCAATGAGGGGAAACCTTTCCTATAGGGCAATTGGACAGTTTGTTGAAATTTTAAAATAGTTATCCCATCTAAAAAAAAAATAAAGCTGTAAACTAATTTCGAATATTCTTTTCAAAGGTCGTGACCAGCATAATAATACAAATTCATCGTAAAATGTTAATGTTGCATACAAAGCTTTTTTCATTGAAACCCCATTAGCACGGTTCTCAAAAATGATGTATATCCTCCAAAGAGGTACAATTTTCTCAGAAGGCACAACAAAGCGAAAGGGAAAACGCTTGGAAATCCATTAGAAATGATGAACGGCGAAACACTTCCGAAAATATCCCTCCCACAAAAGACTACTAACAGATGGTGTGGGGAAAAGCAGGCCATGAAGTTGCACATTAGCACAAATGAATGCAAATTTACTTTCTCACAGTGTGAACTGTCCGTGTGGTACACGGTGGGAAATGATTAAGTCTGAATTGGAATAATGAAATGTGCATAAAAAAATTAGCACAGTAGGAACTGACTTTGCAATCGGTCACAAAACCTACTTCGATCAAACGAAGACAAATAGAAAGGAAGGACGCTTGCAAATTGTGAACAAGTGCAAAAAGTCCTAGCAGGCTGTGCTTTCGAGAAGCTTTCGTTCTGCGAACGAATCGACGCTGCATATTTAAATGTGCTTTGCGTGACTTTGTGGTGAAGCAATTTGGCACATCGACACTTGCCTTCTGGTGGAGAGATTTTGTTTGATTGGTGGCACGAACGGGTAATTTTGCTTTTGAAATATACGAGTGGAAAATGTTAAATTTATTGAGCGCTCAATTTATGACTTTCGACACCGTTTTGTCATAAAAATTCCAACACCTGTTGATATTTTAGCAGTCACGTTATTTAAGCCATAGTGAAAAGCTTTCACAAAACTGCCATTCATAATTTTCGTCTCGACTGCCACACAATTTTGCTGTTGACAATGTGGCGCCAGACATCTTCCTCCTCTTCCGCCATATTTTTCTATTTTCATGCAAAGGGTTGATAGCATCATCTGTTGATCGTAGCAGGCTCAGCATTTCCCCCAACTTTTCCCCCCTTTTTGTTAGCTAACGTCAACAGCACGGAAACCGCACAACAAAGGCCAGCTTTGATTGGTATTTCTCTGCCTCGGCTAGTTAAACGAAGATGCCGTAGTAGTTTGGCTTCCACTAGACATAAAATGGCCTGCAGAGATGTCCTTTTGTAGTGGGGATGGTATAATGAGGCGGATTAATTAAATCAATTAATCGGGAGAATTGAAAGGGAGACTCTTGATTGAGATCATTTTCAGTGATAGAATTTGAGTTATTTTTTTTTCTATGCAATTATATAAACTTTAAGCCAAAAATGGCATCAGTAGTGTGGTGCCTGTGTGGACGCGTAGTCCTGTTTTTTCGTGTTATTTTCCGTCTCTTTTGTGTCGCTGTTCGAGTGCATGGGGTGATTGGTCATTATAATTAAATAATGGCATCAGGAGTGTGGTGCCTGTGTGGACGCGTAGTCCTGTTTTTTCGTGTTATTTTCCGTCTCTTTTGTGTCGCTGTTCGAGTGCATGGGGTGATTGGTCATTATAATTAAATAATGGCATCAGTAGTGTGGTGCCTGTGTGGACGCGTAGTCCTGTTTTTTCGTGTTATTTTCCGTCTCTTTTGTGTCGCTGTTCGAGTGCATGGGGTGATTGGTCATTATAATTAAATAATGGCATCAGTAGTGTGGTGCCTGTGTGGACGCGTAGTCCTGTTTTTTCGTGTTATTTTCCGTCTCTTTTGTGTCGCTGTTCGAGTGCATGGGGTGATTGGATTTCTTCTTCTTCTTTTTTCATTTATTTTTTGTTCGCGCGTTCGTTGGCCGATGAATTTTATTTTTGTTCTCTTTATATAGTTTTCGATAGAAACGATCCGATTTTTGTTTTTTGAGACAAGCAAGTCGTATTGCTGGATTAAGTCCTTTCCATATCATCGAGGATCGGAAGGCACGTCGACGGATATGTTTTATGGCTTATGATATAAAATAATTTTAATGAATGAAGCCCTTCCTACATCACCGTTGATCGGAAGGCACGCCGACGGAGAATTTCTGGAGAATCGCGGTCGAATTAATACTATATTTAAATCCCTAGATAGGTATCTTTCCGCAGCCGGCTGCCTAAGATTTTTAAAATTTCAACCGATAAACAAATTGCTCATGGTCGCATCACCTACCACAGTGAATCCTGACCTCATACCCATCTTACTAACCCTCAAAACTCATGTGATACTTTGTCGGAGACGCAGTCGATTTGGCGGTCCCATCACTCAAGTATCGGCTAACATTCCCATCCACTTCCCCGTGTCTTACCACTGGTCGTGGCCGGCGTCGGTATTGATCAGCACGATAGGGACCTTTGAAAATTGCGAAGGGGTGATGATTGGTTCCTACTTTTCATCTGTGGTCCACGGAGCAATGTTTGGGGGTCCTGGTCAATAACGAAGTAGCAGCTACGGGTAGACACCAATGCTATGCTATGCTATGCAATTATATAAACTTTAAGCCAAAAATTACTTTTTATAACTCAATGTTAGCAAATACAGAAAAAAACACTGAATTTTTTTGTCGTGAGCCTAATTCTCAATTTTACCCATATCTTTTTCAGCAGTTTTCCCCACCCAGACTACTTTGATGCAATAAGCTTGAGCCAAATTGATACGCAAGCACAACATCAAACGCAACCGGAGATTCTTGAGGGAAAACTGTGTTTCCACATGCTCATCGGGGGACACAAAAGGGAAGCTTTATAGTCATGGCATACTGCGTCGTTTAATTCTTGGAATGTGTCCTTATGAAATAAAGTTCCATTGATGTTCAAGATAAAATGCAGTTGTTGAGACTTTTTATTTTAAATTTTTAAGGCAGAGTCGGTTGTTTGCAATGCAAAATATGTTTCTCTAAAAAGCATAAGTTTAGATTTTCAAAGGAATTCTCAACATCGTACTCACCTGAATGCTAATCATGCTCAGGTCAACTTGGAAAAAAAAATAAATCCAAGTTGAAGAAAAACAATATCAAAAGCTTTGATCGTGCTACCAGCCGATAAAAAAATGGGTGAAATGTGGAAAATATTCAAGATTTTATTTAGGGTGATAAAAAAAATAAAAATTTGAAAAATCTCAAGAGATACCCCCTGGCTTGATTCTACAGGCAAAAATGAATAACTGTGAAAATTTTGAGCCAAAATGTAATTGAAAAATTCTTTCAGGATTTTGACAGCAGATGGCGCAGTTCTCACCCAAAATTGTCCAAATATGAGATTCCTGTAGAAAATTCAATTCCCTACAACTTTGATGCAGGGTGCAAAACGCTCCGAGTTATTAGCAATTGCAAAATTATTTTCTAATTTAATGTTGGATTGCCACTCGTCAGCACAAACAAACAAAGACCACACTGTAAACTTTCATCTCTTGAGCCAAGTGCTGCAAACAACATAATAAGGCATTTATCATCACTCATTTGGAGCGCACAGAAGAATGCATAAGTGGGACTAATGAGATAAGACGTCCCTCATGGTCGCTGGCGTCTTAGTAGGCTCTTATTTGTTGCTGCTGCTAGTGGCGTCGTGACTTCGGGATCTTTGCAAAGAAACATGGCCAACTTTGGGATTCTGATGTTTGTTGCTCAGCGATGGAAGAATCTTCATTATTTCATGGAGACGCATGGTGTTTGAATGTTTTTAAGCTTTAGTTTTCAAAAACTTTAGCAATATTATAAAAATTCTCTTTAATGTAATCCAAAAAGTCAGCGGAAAACTTAACCTTCCCAGACTGTGGAAACTCAAACAATAAATGGTTGTTGCTCCCAGCACTATAGTTTCTGCCAGAGCCAGCAAGGATGAGTGCGAAAGACCCGAGACATTGTTGACGTCACCAGTTCTGCTTATTTAATGCTTTCGTTTGTTTTAGGAGCTATACGTTTTGCCAGTTTTGTTGATATTTATCATTTGCTTGGTGTGAAGTTATCCTTCGGATACTGTCTCAGAGCAACTGGTGAAGAAGTGTTCTACTTTGTGATTAAATCTATTATGATTTTTTTTCTTCAAGTGACACAAGCCATGAGCCTGATTGGAACATTTCTAATATCAAGCATTTTCAGAAGGATTCGAAGCTAGCAGAATCACAGTAGGCGACGTCTCGACGCAGTGATATTGGAAACGATCCAACCGGCTATTGCTATTTCAGTCTCACGGTTTTGGTGGAAACCCAACCGACGCCTTTGTAGTAAATTTCAGGAAAAAAATTGGCAAGAGGAGATGCAAACAGTTTTCACAAACAACGCGGCTCCAAGTATTTCTTCAACTCCTCGGCCTTGGAATATCTTTTAATTTGGCTAGAAAAATAATCGATACTCAAAGGAATTAGAATCGTTTTTTTTCGACATTTGTTGCCAGACTTTCTAGATTTTGTTCCTATATAGGGAAATCGAACCTCGAGATTGCCAATTGGCAGTGTGCCAACCACATGCCATTTTAACTTCGGTGTCAGCTTTCTACCACCGTAACATTGCCGAGAGTGAATTACAACAATGAGGGGCAAGAATGGTGAACTCATTATCTCAGGAAAATGTCGAAAGTTTTAACGAATTTCAATCAATTCGTTTTCGACAGTATCAAACAGCTAACATTGCGTTCAATTTTCCTCATAATTGGCATTCAATGGTTCGAACTTAATTTGGTTAAATGGAACGTAAAATATATTTGTTTTGCAAAGAATTAAAAAAAAAAAACCAAGTGGATTATGTTGTTTATTGACTGACTGCAAACAACTGCTAACAAATTAACCTAGTGGTAATCACCACTTCAACCACAGTTATACAATAATCTGCCGGTCTTTTTTTGTTTACCTTCATAAATCATTTCGATTAATCGATGTCGGACAAATTTGTTTCAATCTGAGCGGGGACCCTCCGAACAGGAAATGGGTCCCAGTAGGCTAGCCCACCGAAACAGCCAAAGTAGGGCAGGCCAATAATTCAACACCACTATCAGAGCGAGACTGTGCAGCATAACCTACTATGTTGATATGTGAATATTAACGTTGATTTTCAGTCTTATAAACTTTGCATGAAACTAAAAAAAAACTAATACGTAGAGAAACAATTTGTTTCGGAGCAAAAATGACAATTCTGCACTCCCAGCTTGCAAAACCTACTTCGATCGAAACACCCACCCAGGAAGACAAGCAAAATGCAAATTGTCAACGAGAGAAAATGCACAGAAGGTCCTTCCTAGCAGACTGTGCAGCACCAGCAACCACCCTCTGACTGCCATGATAAAAGCCTTGCAAGGAATTTCAAGTCGAGCTGCCGTCAGCTGCCGGCAGTCATGGCTTGCTCGATTTGACAGTGCATATTCAAATTTGCTTTGCGTGACTTTGTGGTGCAGCAATTTAGCACTTGAGCTGGCACTTTCTTGCTAGAGAGTGCCAGAGGTGGAAGTCTTTCGAGATGGGAGTGGATTTCGTTGATTAGACCGACTATTGGTTCAGGACTTTGGAGAAGGAAGCGTGTTCGTTATGGTAATGACAAAACAACTTAAGCAGATGAATTTGTTGATGTTTTCGGTTTGACGTTGCGAAATATTTCTTGGTTGTTCTAGTCAGGAAACAAGTCGTTATAATTTTGAAAATAAACAATCTTCCATCATTGAAGGATCAAGAGTCAAAATCGTCACAGCATGCTGTGAGCTGTCCGATTCAATGCCCTAACACGGGTTCACTGGCTTTCCTTGGAACGAAACTCGGGAAAACTTGGAGAAAAGATGCAACAAAGTATTGATCCTTGCACTGTAACTTGGATTAAGCTCGCACTTTTCTCTCGAACTTTTGACAACAAGAATTCGAAAAACTAGGCAACCAGCAGTTGTTTATTTACATCTCCAGTCGCAGTTTCCACCAAAATGGACATTCGCTCTATGAAATTGCGATTGACCGGTGAGTAACATCGGCTCGCTTTGATCTTTTTTTGAGAAAATTTAAATTTCCCTAGCCAGTTTGACAAGTCGCAATAGTGCGATCGATAGCAATAATTTAGTGCGAAGTCCAAGTTAGTGAGAATTGCGCAATACTGTTTGAGTTTTGATTATTGTGCTAAGGAGAAAATGTGCGAAAATGGAAATTACAGACAAGGCCAGCGATAATTTTTTTTTTTTGAAATTTTAAAGGCATTTTTTGTCGTTTCATTGAGAATATGATATGAATTTAAAAATTTATATTTTCTCTATGACCGTTCAAATTTCGTCTACTTCATGATCATCTAATTCAAATATGTTTTGTTTGTCTCGTTCAGATCAATGATTAATTGATAGCCTTTTATCAGCCGATTCTGCGGAAGCGTCTGAGCGTCGATGATTAATCGGGAAAATACATTAAAATCGACTGCTCATCCTCTGAATTGGAATTCAAAACATTAAAAAGAACATCATATTCTGAATTTCATGTCAATTTCCATAAATTTGAATCAACCCTCAAACCCCTAGAACGAGCCGTCCAATCATCCTTGGAGTATCATAGCAGGCCATCCCATTAATCTTCCGTAACTCCACTAACCTACCGGCCTACTGTGACCGAAATTTCTTATTCCTGTGATTTGAACAACGACCCAAATCTACCTTTAAACGAGAATCGTCGCCGAAACCCGGAAACGGCAACTGGACGAGTGCCAATCCCGTTGGGGAAAACTCACATTGTCCTTCCACTTTTTTGTGTCTCCTCGTTCCAAGAGTGGCGTGTAACTTTTCTGGCCAATATTCCTCGGGGCCTTCGGTGACAAGATGATAAAGAAGGGATCGGTTTTTAGGGGTTTGAAGTTTGGTTTCGATTTTCTTTTAAATTTTGTTGATTCATGTTGTTTTGCTGTTTATTTTTGTTGATTTTTCAAAATTAAATTTTCCAGATGAAGTTCACCTTGTAAACTTACTCGCTACTTGGAATCACCTAAAGTGCCTTTCTTGAGCCCAAGAAGAACAAATTAGTGTAATCCCCCCGACATCAATCAAGGTGCTTTTAGCTTCCTTCGTCATTTGAGTGGGAGCAAGTTTATATTTTACACTGCTCTCAGTAAATTTATTATCCCTGTTATGGGACAGGGACAGGTGGGTCTCGTGGCGCAGGGGTAGCGGCTTCGGCTGCCGATCCCGATGATGCTATGAGACGCGGGTTCGATTCCCGCCTTATCCACTGAGCTTCTATCGGATGGTGAAGTAAAACGTCGGTCCCGGTTTCTCCTGTCTCGTCAGAGGCGCTGGAGCAGAAATCCCACGTTAGAGGAAGGCCATGCCCCGGGGGGCGTAGTGCCAATAGTTTCGTTTTCGGGACAGGCTTTAAGAGTGACTGGATTAAAGTATTTAAATTTGTTCTTCTTCTCACCGTTTCTTACAGATAATTTGGAAGTGAAATTGGGCATTTTTAAGCGACTAGCTATGACTTGATTTTGACTTCAACTAATATCAATTTATTTGAAAGAAAATCTCATATTTCGAGAACCCTTTAACGAATATTTATCGAATTTAAATTGTCACTCTGCAATACTCCTGGGACACGAAAAGAGTACACAATAGCACCAAATCCGACAGAATTGTCAACACTGATTGGCAACATCGAGTGCCTGCCGCTGTAAATGCAATTAGCATAACGAGCATCCGGGGCTCCAAGCGGTGATTTCCCCTCAAGTGGCTTCTTTTTTTTGTGCACGAAGTTGGTAGCAACTGATTTGTGGTTTGTAGTTTGGAGAGATTTACACTATGTAAACATAATGGAAAAAATGTGTTTCAAACTGCATCAGTTTACGGCACTTATTATTTTGTTTTTAATTAAGGTAAATTGAAAAATATAAAATTAATTTATTTTTCTTTTTGAGTGTTTCAAACTCTCGAGCTTGGAATTTAATCTGCATCATTTCCATTATTGATGATTTTAGCATTTTGCACCGCTGCCCTTTCATATTCATGAGCATGTGGAATTTATTGGTATTTTGAGTGTTTTATTCGCTGGAAGTAACGGTGAAATTTGCATATTGCTGTAATGACAATTTTCAAGAGGTTTACCCTTTATCGTCATCTAAGCAACCTGAGCTTGAGGTTCACTGTACCACATTGCTCTCTTCAGGAATGTCACGTAGCCAACTTTGATTGCGATTTTCATTTCCTTCATCAAACTCATGTCGAGCAATTTTATTACACAATTCACTTTTTAATGTTATTTTGAAAAGATATGACTTTTGCACATGGTTACAAATAGGGTGATAAAATAAACGTATCGCCACCAACCAAGTTGACAAGATTATCCCATCTATGGGTGACAACATCAACAAACAGCGAATCCCTCTGATGGCTTCATCCTTTTCTGGCGTGGGCGTGGGAATGTGAACCAGCCGGTGTCATCTTGGTGGCGCCATCTGGGCGATTCGGGACAAGGACGAAAGAAAACTTTGTGCCAAAGGTCGAAGGCAAGAGTCGTGTAACAATGTTGAGGCTTTTGGTTTCTCTTTTCAACGTGTGACATCATTTTACTCATGTTTGAAGAAGGGAAAGCTACTAGAAGGACGAAAATGATGCCATTCTTGGGACAGGAAAGTTTTTGTGTGGTATTTTTATGAGCGAGGCAATTGCGTCGTAAACACGTCGTTAGAATTCTTGCAGTTTGACGAGATGAGTCAGTTTTAATTTACCATTACTAAAAAAAATAATGTGAGATATGCTATCAGAAAGATGAATATTTTCTGATAATCTTCTTCAAGCGTGTGGCACGAATAAAAGATGAAAATGTGTCCATCCACTCCACAATTCCGGTGAAATATTTCCATACAGAACACCACAACAATGCAGCAAACACCGCCCAACCATCTGCAGCAGCTTTCAAACATAATTGAAGGAACAACATTCCTTTCCCCTTAGGAAATTGCACAGAATTGCAGGCGAAATGTGTGTGAGCGTGTGCTGTTTATTCATGGCCAACTGTTTGCGAAAACCGGAAACGGCACGACGAAGATGGAGTGGCTTCTGCTCTGCTCACTTCCACGAGGGGAGGAGTGACCCAGTTTGCACGGAATAATGAACCCTTGCGGCGCTGTTATGCTTGCATGTTGTCTGTGTGAAAATTTCACATTTCCTGGCGATGAAAGTTATGATAAAATGTGGTTTTGAGTGATACTTTTGGAAAGGTATTTCTTTCAAAAGAAGTAATTGTATCGTGTCGTGCTCCAAATCTTCAAATTTCATTGAAGATTTTAATCAAACAATCATTAAATCACGTAAAGCAATTTAATCTTGTAGCGCCAAACTTTTCCAATTTTACTAAGTTAAAAAACTCAGCAGTGATGTAATCCACGTTGACAGTTTCTTGTGTCTTTATGCGGTGATCCTAGTTGGCGTTGAGTCGAGAGGGTGACTTGCACGAAGTTAAATTATTGACACGTAAAGATTTTGGTACAACAAAGTAGGCGTTGGGATTTGACGAGTTTTCACCTTTGTTGATCCTTTTTTTATCTTAGAGAACATTGCAGATAATATTTCTCACGTTTATGACATTAATTTTTTCGCAATTTGTCTAAAGTGGGTCGGCTACAAATCACGTTCTTTTTGCTGTGACCAACTTTTAGCACTGCAAATGATAAACGTCAACAGAAGAGACCAAATTTATGGCGTCAAAAACAAGTGAAAGCAATAAATAAATGGAGCCAGCAGCAGCAACGTCAACAATGTCTCAAGCTTGTCGTCGTTTGCAGAAAGAGAGTACCAGAGTGTCGTTAAATTGCTCAAGTTTTGGAGCTCAACTAAATGGAAAAGTTTCCTGGCGGAATGGAACCCGGAACCGGAACTCTGGAAGTGTGTCATACATGTCTATGTGGCAGCAGAATATCCTCGTTGTTTGTATCTCTTTCAGCAAAGTTTTAATAGATAAAATAAATACAGTTTCTGGCAACACTGCTGTGCTCAATTCGATGCCAGTCGACACAGAATTGAACTTTGTAAAGTACATCGATTTTCATTTTCTGAAAATAATGGATAAAGAAAGTTGCTTTGTTTTCTTGGAACAACTCAGCGACTGCTTTGATTTATTTCTCGTGTGCTTCTCAAATGCAAAACAAACTTCAAAATTACTTCTATTGATTTTAATCTCATTCAATCCATTTCCAAGACAAAATCCAATAAATACTTGTGAAAAGTACACCAAACAGCTGATTGAAATTGAAAATTGTTGCCCGCGGCACCGTTCTGGGGAAGAAGTTTCACCTGAGAACCAGCCCCACTTGCTTCCTGGAAGAAGAAACAGTTCGTGCTCGCTGGTTGGCACACGTCAAGCGAAGATTAAGTTTACCACGATAAAGTGGAAAAGTTTGTCTTTTGAGAATAGTTTTGGAGCGGTATCGCGCGGATCTTGCATGCAGTGCTGGTACGTTGTCTTACCTGAGTGTAATTTGGGCACTTTGAGAGGTGCACGCTTTCGGGGATTCAACTCTAATTAAAGTTGAGACGGGACAAAGTTTAATGATGGTGGGATACGGTCTGATTGAATCAGTGTCATTTGATTTTGTTAGGTTGAAAATGTGCCAAATGGCTGAATCTGGCGACTTTACAATTTTGTTCAAAATTGATAAACAAATTGGAACTAAGCAACTAAAACTCACCAAAGAAGGCTAACAATCATCAAATCATTTTCGCCTGCTGTGACCAGGAGTGAAATTATGCAAGTCAACCTATCCATCTTTTGAATATTATTTTACGAAGACTTAATTGTAAACTTTCAATAAACATCACAAAACTATCTCAATTTCAATGGCCATTTTCCTTGTCCTGCATCGTGATATTTTAGTTCAGATCCTTGAAACTTTTATTTCACTCGCCAGCAAAGTTTATCGTTCCGAGCATCCTGCACTCGATAGTTGTTCAACTTTCATATATTTTTATTTATCCTCTCCAAAAAAGAAAGCTGAAGCGAAGTGATGATTATTGCCCTCGGTGAAATAAACTTTTTTGAAAAAAGGCTTCTACAGTGTGACTTCGGAGTGAAAACTTGTTCTTTGAACAACATTCTTGAGAAATTGTTTTCTCACAAAAAAAAAAAAAAACAAGTTCACTATCTGTTAAACGCAGAACCACAATTTCTACCATCTTGTCGTTGAGTGGACCAAGGTGAAGGACCAATATTCTGGAAGCGGTTGTCGGCCCAAGTGCAAAAGCTATTTCCTTGGGAGAATGTTCAAGTAGATTCACAAGATGGGACGTTAACTTTGCTGTAAGCATCCGCTATCAGAAGTGAGATGGTAATAATACAGTGCTGCACTGAAGGAGCACTAGAGCGCTCGTTCCGAGCAGCTTTCCGGCTTAATCAAGTTGGCCATGCTTGCTCGTGTGGTGTGACACAGTGACGGCCTACTGTTGGTTAGGATTTCGAGCAGGATGTGAAATTTCATATCGCAAAATAATGTTCTCTGCATAATTGATTCATTTTTATGCATAATTACGACCTATTTATAAGCCACAAAGCATGTTACGCTAAATCAAGCAATTCGAATATTTTTAATACTACAAACATCCCCTCTCATTAGACCCCACTCTACCACACAATAAGCTACTCAATTCACACAAATGGTCAATTTAATCAGGCTTTTCGGAATTTCAAATTCTTTTCGCACCACGTGCACGCACAAATGTTCACTGTTGCACGAAAAACACCTTTTTCCCATCAATCACACTCACCCTGACCCTCGGAATTTTGACGAGCAATTAAAATTAATAACAGTGTGTCCAACCCCCCACGAAAAGCTTCCGGCATATAACTGATAATTTATTCATCGCATCCGCGTGATGTTTCGCGAAAATGTGTGTGCCACCAAACCTCCATCATCCGCAATTCAACGTTGTCGTGTCCGAACATGTGTCGGTGTTTATGGGCGTCCCCTTTTGCTGGGAAACAGGTCAAACAAATTATTCAGATATCCTGAGA
Organism: Culex quinquefasciatus; assembly: GCF_015732765.1. Lineage (NCBI taxonomy): Eukaryota > Metazoa > Arthropoda > Insecta > Diptera > Culicidae > Culex > Culex quinquefasciatus. The sequence goes on along the minus strand of NC_051862.1, from coordinate 224,222,687 downwards.
GAGGGGGCAACCGGAAATGTGTGGTTAAATTTTTGGTCTGATGATTCTTTTGCATTGTTTCATTTACGTTAAATTTAAATTTTGAATTTGTTGTTAGTCACAAATTGCTGTGAAAGCTCATTCGTCGGATGCCTTCAAAACCGTCCAGCGCTACTAGTTATCCACACCAACCTAAGTCTACTGCGAACGACCTGAACTAAGTTCGGTTTGGCCTACTGGGATGCCGGATCGAAACGAAATTTGGTCGACCCCGATTAGAGCTAAATGATTTATTTACATGGCAGGTGAGTGGGTTATTTTCTAGTTATGAAATAATAATTATTTGACTAGAACGAATCTGGGAGCTAGTGCGGGTGGGATTAGTTGGACAGCAAAATGATTTGAAGCAGGGATAACGATATTGGTTAGTGAATAAATAATCATCAGTTGGAGCAAGTTTGTTAGAAGAGTGGTTGGTCAATACGGTTTAGTGTAGTGGGACGGAATATTAATTCAGATGAAGCTTAGCTTTTAATAATGCACATCCAAAACTGGTTGCTGAAGAATCGATTAATTTTGATTGAGCATTGGTCATTGCATTTAAATTAAAATAAATGCACTTGACTGAGTTTTTAAACAAATAAATCACAAGCTTCTAATTTCCATGAAAATAATGTAAATTGATATTCCAAGAAAAACGTTTCAACAAAGACATCGAAGCCCTTTCAAAATAAGCACCACCTAGTGTAAACAAAGGGCAATTGTGTGGGGAAATTTATCTTCGCCTCGCTGGCGCCAAATATTCAACAGCCACGATTCTTCCACTCTCGACGGTTGGTACGACGGCGTCATCGAAGCAGGCTAGGGGTGACAAGCGAGTCCTCCTGTAATGATGTCGATAATGGGTGAACTTCTTCAAGGAGTTGCCTACTACGACGAAACACTTGTTTGAAAATTGTTGAGTGCGAGGCTTTGTTCCGTATATTATAATTTCTCTTGTAAAATATAGAATGTGTGACCTGCTTCTAAAGTTCAACCAAGCTCACATTCCCTTACAAATCAAAATTTTGCTCAAGACAAACTTTTCGCCACTTTGTCGTGGTGAAACTCAATTTACACTTCTCGAACCATGTGGAGGTTCTTTCAAGATGGTGCCACAGAACGTACAACTTTGCTCGACTTAATCACCAAAGCACATCTGGGCGTACACGAGAATTTCCATTCTCTAGTCTCGCCTTGCCGAACCTACCTCAAAATTGTTCCTGCTTGATTGCTGCCAAATAAAGTTTCAATCGAGAAATGGAGGATTGTAAGAGCTCTTGATTGCACAAAAGAATTGTCGAAATGTATTGTTTTGTTTTGGGGGAAATTTGACTTAGGAGGCTGTAAATAACTTTATTCAAATTGTTGTTTTTAAATTTGACATGTTTTGTTGTGCATGCTTTTCATATGAATTCAACCATTCATTATATGATATAAATTTCCCACAAGCAACACCAACCAAACGACCCACCTTAATTCATCGAAAATGTTTCCAGAATTCTGCACCGAAGCCGATAATGATGAGCCCACCCAGTTCCACCCCTCAATTACGGCCATTTACCGATGCTCTCTCCAGCTTCATAATGGTTTCGCGTTTTACCACGGTGCGAACTCATTTCTGACCCCAATTCGCTAATGGGCACCTAATGAAAAGAGGCTTTTCCGGACTGGGTGGAGTAACGTGAGAGTGTGGTGTGTAAAAGCTTGCGTCATTATCGGTTGCTTACAACATGAGGGCTTTTCAAGTGAAAAATTGATTTTTTGTGATACTAAAAAAGTTCTTTTTGAAGACAATCCAAGCAACCGGTGATAAGAATCTTCCAAATGGCTGCTAAATTTACCACCAAAGCATTCCCACTAACGTCACTCATAATTTTCGTCACTCCAGCTGCTGTCCTTCCACCCTCAAACCAATACAGAAAGAAAGGAAATGCGACACTGTGGCGCCAGATTTTCACCCTTCTCATCAGATTTCTCCCTATTTTCTTTTCTATTTTTAGGTCATCAAAACATCATCTGTTGATCGCAGTAGTCTGGCTGTTTGAACTTCATTTTATTGAACTACCTTTAGCTACATTTTGACTTTGACTATGCTTTATTGAATGATGACAAACTGAAATTTAAAAAAATTATCACAAACAAATTCACAGCTTTGTTGAGATGACACTAACGTTGATGAAAGCTTCATTAAAACCAAAAATTGAACGTCAATAAAGCAAAAATATGTTGCTACCAAACCACAATCGTTGTCCTGTTTTGTAATAATTTTCGGTCCTAAATTGAATTCAAACTGAGAATTTGGCTTAATATAAAAAATATCTATATTTTTGAATATTTTATCAATTGTTTTATTTTCAATTTGTCTTCTCTTGACATCCCTAACCCAACTCAAAACCACTCATTTCACTCAGCTTCAGTTTGGGTTCATTTTCCCTCCCAATCGTTTCGGCCAACATCGTCACCAGCGCAGTCATCGCCTACTGAGTGCTCACGAGGGGTAGTCATCCACCTCACCCAGGGAACTCACACAAGCCGGCTCTGGCAGCATCGCATGGCCAACTCGACGAGGTCTAAAATTTCAGTCTTGACTGGATGTTCGGTAGGTTCAGTTCGTTAAAGGTTAAGGAAAATTCAATTTTAAATTTATCTAAATCAGCATGAAAATGAAGAATTTTTAGTATCTAAGAGAAAAATTAAACTAAATTCGAATATATACCAGCCAAAATTTTGCAACCGAATCTCTAAATTTGTCCCTTTACTGTATGTTTAAAAAAATTCAGCTGATTTTGTTCGTTAACTAATTTGAAAAAAAAAAATCAATGCGAAATAATTGGAAATATCAAATATCGCAACGTACACAGCTGCAGCTGAATTGATATTGAATTAATTATTTGACATTTGATGTTAATTCTTCACATTATGCTTTTTTTACAATTTGTCCAGAATTTCTCCGAAATTAAATTGATTCTGACACGATAAAAGTGAAAAGAGCCATTCGTTTCAATACTAAGTAATGAGGTTTTCCCATTTCATTCCCTCCACATAAAAATAAGAACAAAAAACCGGACAGTGGCAATTATCGTGTATAATTGCTGTCCAGGTGAAAACGCATCACAATCATTTTACACGAAAGTGTAAAAATCGTGTGAGTGCTCAGTTGTGCTCGCTCGAAAAATCCAGATCAATTGGAGAGCAATTTAATTTAATTGCACGTTTTGTGCCATTCCGATGCAATGAATGGTGGTGGTCAATTGAGGGTATTCGATAAATAATTGAAACTGAATAAGACCATGGCAACTATTCTTTTTTCTTCTTGGAATTCACAGGAAAGCAAATAAAAATAAAATAAATGCTAACGTTCAACTTTGAAACATGTAAAAGTTAATCATTCCTAGAACGATCGTTAATGCCTACATTAGCCAACCATAAATGGCCATCGTGATATCAAATATTTGACTATTTGCTAGCCCACATCACGCATCAAAGTAAACCATGCGATGCGAAACATGTCATAAATCCAATTAATGCAAATTGAATCAGAGATTCCAGGAACAAACATTTACGCTGGTCAATAATCCTTCAATCGGCCTACTGCGCTCCCGATGCTTGATTTGGTAAGCCCCATGGTAAATATTTGGTATTTGCTTTTGGATTTGCATTTACGAGCGAATTGATTTTCAAATCCACGAGTAATTATGGAATTTTTTATTTTTTTTTTAAATTTTTGTTCATTTTGGTTATTTTGGTCATTTTTGGTCATTTTGGTCATTTTGGTCATTTTGTTCATTTTGGTCATTTTGTTCATTTTGGTCATTTTGGCCATTTTGGACATTTTGGTCATTTTGGTCATTTTGGACACTTTGGTAATTTTGGTAATTTTGGTAATTTTGGTCATTTTGGTCATTTTGGTCATTTTGGTCATTTTGGGAATTTTGTTCATTTTGGTCATTTTGGTCATTTTGGCCATTTTGGTCATTTTGGTCATTTTGGTCATTTTGGTCATTTTGGTCATTTTGGTCATTTTGGTCATTTTGGTCATTTTGGTCGTTTAGGTCATTTTGATCATTTTGATCATTTTAGTCATTTTAGTCATGTTGGTCATTTTGGTCATTTTGGTCACTTTGGTCATTTTGGTCATTTTGGTTACTTTGGCCATTTTGGTCATTTTGGTCATTTTGATCACCTTGGTCATTTGGGTTATTTTGGTCATTCTGGCCATTTTGGTCATTTTGTTCATTTTGTGTATTTTGTTCATTTTGTGTATTTTGTTCATTTTGGTCAATATGTTTATTTTGTTTATTTTGGGCATTTTGGTCATTTCGGCCATTTTGGTCATTTTGGTCATTTTGGTAATTTTGGTAATTTTTATCATTTTGATCATTTTGGTCATTTTGGTCATTTTGGCCATTTTGGTCATTTTGTTCATTTTGTTCATTTTTTTCATTTTGTTCATTTTGTTCATTTTGTTCATTTTGTTCATTTTGTTCATTTTGTTCATTTTGTTCATTTTGGTCATTTTAGTCATTTTGGTCATTTTGGTCGTTTAGGTCATTTTGATCATTTTAATCATTTTAGTCATTTTAGTCATGTTGGTCATTTTGGTCATTTTGGTCACTTTGGTCATTTTGGTCATTTTGGTCACTTTGGCCATTTTGGTCATTTTGGTCATTTTGATCACCTTGGTCATTTGGGTTATTTTGGTAATTCTGGCCATTTTGGTCATTTTGTTCATTTTGTGTATTTTGTTCATTTTGGTCAATATGTTTATTTTGTTCATTTTGGGCATTTTGGTCATTTTGGTCATTTTGGTCGTTTTGGTCATTTTGGTAATTTTTATCATTTTGATCATTTTGGTCATTTTGGTCATTTTGGCCATTTTGGTCATTTTGTTCATTTTGTTCATTTTGTTCATTTTGTTCATTTTGTTCATTTTGTTCATTTTGTTCATTTTGGACATTTTAGTCATTTTGGTCATTTTGGTCATTTTGGTCGTTTAGGTCATTTTGGTCATTTTGATCATTTTGGTCATTTTAGTCATTTTGGTCATTTTAGTAATTTTGGTCAGTTTGATGATTTTGTTCATTTTGGCAATTTTGGTCATTTCGGTCATTTTTTGTCAGTTTGAAGATTTTGTTCATTTCGGTCATTTTGGTAATTTTGGTCAGTTTGAAGATTTTGTTCATGATTTTGTTCATTTTGGTAATTTTGGTCAGTTTGAAGATTTTGTTCATTTCAGTCTTTTTGGTCATTTTGATCATTTTGGTCATTTTGGTAATTTTGGTCATTTTGGTCATTTTAATCAATTTGTTCCTACACGTATTGCTGAATTGGATTATAATCTTTTTAGAAGATATTGTTTGACATTTATTTTCTAATTTTTGATCAAATGGCAAACTTTAAGGATTGTTAATATTTGTGTAATACTCTGTTACTTTTGAAGTTAGAAATGTTTTTTTATTTTTTTATTAAGTGACTTATTTTTCCACTTTGTATGGCATTATTTAATTAAAAAAGTTCTCATTATTAAATGCTGTGACTTCCATTCGAAATGAATACGTGCGGAAGCAACCGCTCACAATTCATTTCAATATCAAAGCCTTTCGAGTTTGTGCAATTTTTCACACCCATGGTGGGGCTCTGTTTTGCTCAGGACATTGCCTTTTTCCCTTTCATCGCAGTTGACGTTGCGCGTCGTCCCAAGAATAAAGAAAAGCTCGACTATTTTCTGTGCCTCCTGCGAAACAAAACGCAGAAATGCACAAAGCTTCGAAAGGAAAATATTTGCAAAAGGGAGGTGTTTCAAACGTCTTTGAATAAGCATTTTCTTTGTCATTTGACGCCTTTTTTCCTGTCAATTTGCAGTGAATAGTCGACGGTGCCATTAGGAAAGACAGCTTTAATCGCAAAATTATTGGTTGCTCTCGTCTTATTTGCTTCAATGTAAAACAAAACAGTTTCTAGAATTATATGTTTAAATTTTGTGTGAGTCTCTTCTGATAAAGGTATTACTTTGGCTGATCGAATTTATATTATAAACATTAAAGATTCTAATTTGATCTGCTCCTCCGAAAATTGATTGGCGTGTCGCCTTATACCAACCGTTTTGATTATAATTTTCGGACATCAATCCCTACGGGTTTGGCCGATTTTTTCTTTTCTCATTCTGCATGCTGCAACCAAGAGCAACTAACTCAGACATTTCCGAACGACAAACGCAAATTTCGATGGACTCTTGTGGGAATATGTGAAAAGCTGGCGAAAAAGAGGGCATATTCAAAAGCACTCTCTCATGACATCTTGTCCTGAGATTGGCACTCGTCCAAATGCCATTTCCGGTTTTCCGGTGGCCGAAATCTGGGTTCAAAGGCAGACGGCAGAGAGGACGACCCGTTTGAACATTTCAAATCACCATGAATAAGAAAGTGTGTGGCAGCGAAGTAGGCCGGTCTGCTAGTTAGTAGTCAGGGGAAGATTAATGGCTTACTATGTTATTCGAAGAGTGATTAGATGTCCTTTTTGCGTGGAAAGAGATGTGTACTGAGTGACTTTTGATACGCTTGATTACTGTTAAAAGTTACCCATTTTGCTGTTCTAATCAACTAAAATGAAGTCTGTTTTGAAAAATCAGAATAATTCACTGTTTCAAAAAAGAAATTTCATCAAATTTAAGCTTCTCTTGTACCGAAACTACTCAAACAGCCAGAAGTGACAGGAAAGTGTCAGAGTGCCTAAATTGCTGCACCACAAAGTCACGCAAAGCAAATTTGGAAAAGCACAGTCAAATGGAGCTGAAGCTGTCGTCGAGGCACAAGCTTGAAAGGCATGACATTCCAGAAGGGAAGCAGCAGGGAAAGCTTTTATCGTTCAACGACACAGTCAGAGCCTGCTAGGTTCTTGTGTGGTTTAGTCGTAGTAGGCATTGAAAGTGTGTGTTTCAATTTTAGAATACGCAAAACAGCAATTGGGTTTTGGTACAATCTGATCAAATTTCGGGTCATTTTTTTACAGATTTTTAGTTTTATTTTTGATTCCTGTGATCACGTGGCGTTGCATTAACTTGTAGGCCTAGCGAAATCTACAGGGATCTATGCCAATATCATTGTTTTAGGTATTGTTCTCAACAAGAATTCGTGAGGAACCATTTGAATAATGTCACCACAATTAATTGAAAACTGTACAAACAATAATGAAAACTGTACAAACAATAAAACCCAGGTGGCCAATCATGATAATTACTTGGCACGGTAATCACTTATTATGTTTAAAACTGCTGAGAATATTTATGGTTTTGTAAGCTGAGCTGAGATATGTACATTAAGTTCTTTTGTTTTATAAATTACTGAACATATTTCGATTAGGAAGTAATTCGAAAAAAGTTATAAAGAAAGCTAGAGCTCGAAATTCCAAGCTAAAAAAATGAACGAAATTAAATTCCCCAGCGTTAAAATTGCTTCCTTTGTCCAGCACCAGATCAAAATCCTGTGGCAATAAAAATCCACACACTCACAAGGGAGGAAAGAAGCACGTGCCTTCAGGCATGGAGGTCACAAAAAAGAAAGATCTTTTCCCTGGCAGAGATGCAGTTGCACATCAAACGCAACTGCCCCTGATCGCATAAATGTCTCATATGCATTTTTTTTATCATTTTTGAGCTATTGATGCCGTTTTGTTCAGAATCGTGTGATCTTTCAGAAAAGCCTATAACATCCAGTACTTTGTTCTAGAAATCAGGAGGAAATCCAGTTTATTCGCAAAAACTTAACACGTAACCTTCAAATGCGTTTTTCTCAGCTTGCTGTTTTAGCATATGGGACATTTATGTGAACATGGGCAGTACAGCAGTGCTGAAAAAATATCTTGTAAGCTTCTATCCATCGAGCTGTTTGCAGTTGTGTAACTTTGCTCAAAGAAATTTTCAGAGGAAAAAAAAAATAGAATGTTGTCCCACGTGACTGATTTTCCAGCATAGCTGCATATTCCGCTTTCTAACAGAGAGAAATTGCTCAAATTAAACTTTGTTACTGGATTTGAAAGTGCGCAAGCGGCAGAACTTTGATTGCATTTAGAGTTTTCGTTTGGCTCTAAAAATAAATCTTTTTGGTGTGACAAATTGAAATTCAGATTGTTTTTATTGAATTAAATCAAATTAAATTTCACATTTTATAGCAAATATGTTGCGAAATACTGCGATATTTGATGAACACAAGGAAATTTCACCATTCGCACAAGTTCTACTTAATTGGTCCAAATAACTGCATTTTCCGGTGTGGATTGCGTTGGAAATCCACTTATGGTGATGGCCACTGGCAATGATTGAATTTGTCCTAATGGCGAAGTAAATACCATTGAGAGTAGAACTGTGAGGAAAATGAGCTGATGACTTGATGTAAGAGATTAAATTCAGTTCTGATTTGAAGATATATTTTTATATCTATCTATTCCACGCTGAGCTGATCCGATTGCTTTAAATGAAGCTTCTTTTGATGTTGCATTATTATTGCCAAATTTGATTAAAGTTAAAAAAAAATAAAAAAATGTTTTCGTACACGTTTTCAATTAAAATCTTTGATTTGTTTTGGTCAAAAGTGAATGAATCATAATATCCAGCTTTAATCTCCACAGACATGCTATTAGCGGAGATTTTCACTCACAAATCTACTACCTCTGATTTCAAATGCATTGTCCCATTTGTCATCTTCAAATCCTTTGAGCAACCCAGCATTCATGTTTATAATATTTTGCCCATTTTCTCTCTCCTTCTACAGGAGAAAATGTGTGTAACATTAGCAAATTTCCATCACATCAATCATGTCACTGGGTTTCATTCCCGTTTTCCCTTCTCATTTTTTGCACTCGTCTTTTCAGTTTGTGGAAAATTGGAAAACTTGTATCTCTCATCGCAATGCTGGCTGCCATGGCTTTACCGTCTTCAGAGCAAAAAGAGTTTTATACAATTCGTGAAAATTGGATAACGACCAAAGAAACCTCTCGAGTTGGGGGTCAAGAAGAAACAGAAAAGTTGGGCCTCTCGACACGAAATAAATGGCGAAAATGTTGCAACTTTTCCTGTTTCGTTTTCAGTGAAACTTCAATTCATAATGCTATGTGACGAAAAGTATAGTTTCTTGTGCATTTTTTTGTGGTTCTGTTCTGAATTGTTTCTTGCTCAAATGAAATTTACCAAAAAGGACTTTCAGTAGCTACAATGTTAAATACAAAGATAGTTTTGTTCAATTGAAGGACCTACGTATCTTTTCAAAGATATCAAACAATTTTAAACAAATTGAAAATAATTTGTTTCTACTCATTTTAATCAAACTCAGCGAGGACATCACAAACTAAAAACAATGTTCCGCAGTATGCAAACATCACTTGAAATCCAATTTGTGGCAAACCCAGTATAAAAAGCGAAACAATGAATCTTTCCGCAAATTTGGTCGCAATTGTTGGATGGGCCACTGCGGTCGCGACGCAACATATGGGAAGCGAACTAACCTCATTCATGCAGCAGGTCACATTCATCAAATTCCATGACTTTTTTTTATTTGGGTGACAACAGAAAGGAAAATTCTCCGAGGGAAAAAAGGCTTCCAGCAATTTGAAATGGCAACGTTTGTGTAAACTATTTGATCGGCTTTTATTTTTTTCATTGAAATTTAAATTGTGACAAACCATTTTCGTTTGAAATTGAAATCAACTGGCGCTCTGAAAATTCCAAATATTTTCAAAGAAAAGAGTCCAATTAAGCGTGCAAATGTTTGTACAGAACACAATTCCATTAGAATTGCTCTGTTGTTTTCAACCTGTGCACTACCAAAAAACAATTGCTCAAAATCAACCTCCCAGTTTTGCCAGGCTGCAAGGTATCCAAACAAAAAGATAAATTTGAATTTTCAACAAGTGAATAGAATTGCAATTAGAATAAACAACTCGAATGAAATTGGACGAACACTTGGGAGACCTCCCCTTCCTCTGTATTGAAATTTAATTACACTGCACTGCTTCTGGATGTTGCATTTGTGTACAACGAATTTGTATGTGGTTGAAGGTGATTTACAGGGCAACTGTTGTGATGAATTAATTTTTACTTTAAAATACTATTTTTTTTGTTGAAATGGTATGGTTTTTTAAAATTCAAAAAATAAGATAGCCAACAGTCATAAGCATCACAGCTGGCCATGGTTCTATGACAAGAGCCCAAAGTCGTGACGACGTTACCAGTGGCCTAGAGAGTTGCCTACTAAGATATCAACGACGACGCATGAACTTTGTAAGGAAGTTTCCGTTCATATGAGGATCGCTACTTCAGATGTTTTTTTTTCAATAAAGTGAACGCATCGTGGTATAAATCTCAAAAGACAAACAAAAAACTCAAAAACTACCTTGGATTTTGGAAATACTCTTGCCAAACATTTTAGCCAACCAGAGTCCCCCATTTCATGCTTAGAAAGCACTCGGCATGTCCGTCTAGTCATGGCCTGCTGCACGCGATCCACCGTCCCGGAAAAGCTTCCTGCGGTGAGGCTGAAATTTGGGCGAACCGGCCACTATTCTACAGTTGAAAAACAAATACCTAAAACACAACAGAGCTCTCTTTCTCTCTCTCTAAGTGGAACCAAAAACGGAGTGTGTCGCGCGGAAAACTAACACGAAGTCGGCTTTGGACGACAGAGTTGGGTGAGTTTTCGGCGGTTTTCCGGCGCGTGTTTTTTGGTTCGTTCGTTTTGCAAATGTTTTGTTTCAATTAACATGTAAATGGAAAACAGAGAGCACTCTGATGCTGCAAATTGGTAGCTTGGGAATGACCACGTGGGTAGCGATGTTTTGTGTCTTCTTGTTTCTGCTAGAAATTAGATTATGTTGATTTAGCAATTGGTTTTGTGCAAAGTATATTTGTTTTTTTTTCGTTTTATATAAAATGGTGAGTTGATGTCAAAACGATATCAATTATCTCAAATGACGTCATCCACCTCAAAGACTCATTCTCGTCTCTGCAAACTCTCTTGTGACAAGGTGAATGTGATTAAATTTATGATTCTGGTTTGTAGCAGGCCATGACATTATGGCTGACACTGAAAGGTAAGTCACGCTAGCAGAAGTTAATATAATAATGTTTCCTCACGTTTATACAACGAAGAGCATCTTAGGAGGCCACGCTTCCGGAATCATATACCATAGCCTACGTCGGTTAAGACCTTAAGCGGATATTGGTGCTGGAGAGATCTTTGAGGAGCTCCACAAGGAGACCAAAGTAATTAAATTGATGTGCATCGCGAAGCATGGCTTGCTGCGTTAGATTACTTGAACTTTCTTTGAATTCACTAAGCAATTTTCACCAGCTATTAAACTGAGAGTGTGTTTTCTGTGTGAAATAATTATCTTTTAATGCGATTTGAATTTGCTGTTGCAACGCCGTTGAGATGTACTTATATGTTGAATGCACACGAGAAAGTTTTTCTACGGAAAATGCTTTTTCTTCGGTTGCATCATAATTTCTTCTTAAGCAAACTTTTCCAGCAAAAAAGTTGCGTGAAAAGATGCTAGCTTTGGGGACAATATTTACGCCGTATAACACATACATTTTGCGGAGCTTTTCATGAAAGTAGGTCAACAAGTTAAATTTGCTTGAAAGGACGTGACGCAAAAAGTTTTTAAATCAAATTGAATTTCAAGTAGCTCTCGTAGAATAAATGTGTTAAATCACTCATTAAACTAATTGATTTATTAACATCGAACTAAAAATGCTCTGCAGTAAACCCTAGATTTTTCAGCATCACTCTATTGAAGCTGGTAGACATCGATTGATCGAAGGGATCAAAGCAAGTTCGTCAGAAAGCTGCTGCAGAAGCCATCAAACATCTCGTTTGAAGCCTGCTGCGATGGACGTGCAAGCGAATCGTTTCAACGCAAAACTAGTTCAATGTTACATGGTCTCAAAGGGTGCTTTTTAAACTGCGGAGAGCGTTGAAACTGAGAAAACTTTTTTACCATGTTCCAAAAATTTGTTGCGCAAGAAACTTTACCATCTTGTATTCGATACAGCCATGGGAACTTCACAGTAAATAAAAATCATGGTAATATTACACATCTGGAAAGGGGTACATCTTTAATGTCAGAAAAAAATGTGGAATTTTACCACTTAAAATGTGTGATTTTACCACTTTTCTGGGATAATGAAATTTTTTTAATTAAAAAATTACATCATAAAAGAGGTAATATTCAACGTTCAAAAATTACACCTTCCAAATATTTTTTTTTTACTGTATATCAAACTCTTGTCTTGCTGGAAAATGGTACAGTTTTTTACAAATTTTCCTCGAGGAGATGAAAAAGTACAGGAGTGGAATAAGTTTTTTTTTCAATACCTGTTCTGCCCGGAAACTTTTATTTGTATATTGTGTTATAGCATTTGTTATCTTTGTTTCGTAATACATGAGCAGTTCTCTCAGATTTCGCTCATTCGATTTTTTTTTTGTATTTTTTAATCCGACTGAAACTTTTTTGGTGCCTTCGTTATGCCCAAAGAAGCCATTTTGCATCATTAGTTTGTCCATATAATTTTCCATACATATTTGGCAGCTGTCCATACAAAAACGATGTATTGAAATTCAAAAGTCTGTATCTTTTGAAGGATTTTTTGATCGATTTGGTGTCTTGGGCAAAGTTGGAGGTATGGATATGGAGTACACTGAAAAAAATGATACACGGTAAAAAATTTTTTGGTTATTTTTTATTTAACTTTTTATCACTAAAACTTGATTTGCAAAAACACACTATTTATATTTTAGTCCTTTAGTTAGACCTTTAGTTTGCTGAGATATTGCCATGCAAGTGTTTAAAATTGATGTTTTCTAAGTCCCACCCAAACAACCCACCGTTTTCTAATGTCGATATCTCAGCAACTAATGGTCCGATTTACAATGTTATGAAACTTTCGTGAAATTTACCGATCTTTTCGGAAAAAAATAATTTTAAAATGTTTAAACCAAGACTAACATTTCAATAGGGCGTGATATTGAATATTTCGCCCTTTTGAAATGTAAGTCTTGATTCAAAAAATTCGAAAATGTTGTTTTCGATAAAATCTGAAGATTTTTGAATTTTCATACACCGTTTTTGTATGGACAGCTGCCAAATTTGTATGGAAAATTATATGGACAAACTAATGATGCAAAATTGCTTCTTTGGGCATACCGAAGGCACCAAAAAAGTTTCATTCGGATTAAAAAATACAAAAAACAAAATTCCTTTAAAAAGACCGATTTCGTAGCGAATTGCTCACATGTTATAAATAAAAAAATAAACAGTCCAGACTCGATTATCCGAAGTTCGATTATCCTAAGTTCGATTATCCGAAGGTTTGTATAGGACTTCAACTTATCGAATCACGAAGAAATTTTTTTTTGTTTTTCATTATCTTGTTTTTAACATAAAATTTGAGTTCTACGACCTCATTTAAGCAAATTTGAGTTGTTGATTGCCTTATAAAAAATGCATTTTTTAAATATTGAATCACCGCCATTTTGGCCACCATCTTGGATTGGAAAATTCTAAATAATTTTGGGTAGTTTAGGGGTCATACCTATGCTCAACAATCAAAAATTAGAAAACGATTTTTTTTTTCGTGATTCGATTATCCGAGGTTTCGATTATCAGAAAATATTTTTTTCCGAGGCCGTCGGATAATCGAGTCTGGACTGTATACTAATTTAAATGCATGATGACAATCAAAGGTGACCTTTGTTGTGTCTGTAAGACTGAAATAGATGAAGTCTGTTGAAGTGTTGACAGAAGGTGATGGTGAAAGGAAAATTCTTGGCTGCTGTGATCAACAGATGATGTTATCATCTTTCTAGGATAAAAATAGATTGAGACGAAAAGGAGGGTAGGGTTTTTGGCGCCACATTGTCAACAAGAGGATGAATGTCAGACGGGTCGAGAATAATGAAGTTGCGTGAAATCTTTTCAAGCTTCAAAATCGAAAAATTAGTTAAAAAAAAAAAACATTATTATTCTATTCGACATTTACTCCCCAAATGTTACTTAAAAATCGAACAAATAAAAAGCTTTATTCAAAATTGAAAACGACGCAAACCAAAAAAACTCAAAAAAATTGTCATTAATGAACTGGTAAATAGTAATTCAGAAATATTAACTATTTTTTCCAATATTTGTTGTGCCAAGTGTTTTCAAATTTTAAGTTCATAAATTAAGTCCACAATTTATGGTTTCCTAGAAATTACTGTTGATTTCAAATCGATTCTGGCAAAAGGCAAAAAAACCACCCGCCATCATCAGTTTGGTTTTCACTGAACGATATGTCCTATTCATTATAGTCGCTGTTTTTGAGGATCGTATGGAATCACCCCCTCAAATTAGAAAAGGGCGAGGGTGAAATCTAAACGAACATTTGGTGGCCAACCAGCAATAGCAAGCCATGAATCAACTGTACGACCAATTCTCAATTATTGACGTCAGAGCTGCTTTACTGCTTGTGATTTGATTCGCAGAATCAGCCTTCTGCGATCCAGAGCAAACGGTACCAAACTAACACAAATTTGCCCAACATCGATATTTTCCACTGAAATTGCCCCTTTTGAATAGGTGATTATTTTGGGTGTGAATCAGACCAGCTGAAGCAACATTTTAATTATTTTGCTCTTGTTCGTTTAACAATTTTTTTATGGTGTCGTTTTCGGTTAAACTACCACCCACAAGATAAATTTGAACGCCCACATTACATGCTTCTCTAAAATCATCACAGGAACAAACATTTTCCAACTGGGAGAGTAAATTCTAGCGAAAAACATATGTCTTGTGGTTTGAACAATGAAGATTCGTTTTTGTTGGAATTAAGCATGAATAGATTACTTGTTGGTTTTTAAATTCATGAACACGATATTGAGAATTGATAATTTCTAGTTTGAATCTTGTGATTTAATTCGGCAGACTGTCAGCTTCTGCAACCAGGACAAAGTTAGTTTTATCGAATTTCAGGATGCTTTTAGGAACATTGGCAAGCTTTGTCTGTAAACAATTATGAAGGACTGTGTTATATTTATTTTTTATCAACAGGGTAATTCTCTACCAACTCACACGAAATCGGGAAAAGTTGCCCCGACCCCTCTTCGATTTGCGTGAAACTTTGTCCTAAGGGGTAACTTTTGTCCCTGATCACGAATCCGAGGTCCGTTTTTTGATATCTCGTGACGGAGGGGCGGTACGACCTTCCATTTTTGAACATGCGAAAGGAGGTGTTTTTCAATAATTTGCAGCCTGAAACGGTGATGAGATAGTCAAAGGGACTTTTATGTAAATTAGACGCCCGATTTGATGGCGTACTCATAATTCCGAAAAACGTATTTTCATCGAAAAACACTAAAAAAGTTTTAAAAATTCTCCCATTTTCCGTTACTCGACTGTAAAAATTTTTGGAACATGTCATTTTATGGGAAATTTAATGTACTTATCGAATCTACATTGTCCCAGAAGGGTCATTTTTTCATTTAGAACAAAATTTTTCATTTTAAAATTTCGTGTTTTTTCTAACTTTGCAGGGTTATTTTTTAGAGTGTAACAATGTTCTACAAAGAGTAGAGCAGACAATTACAAAAATTTTGATGTATAGACATAAGGGGTTTGCTAATAAACATCACGAGTTATCGCGATTTTACGAAAAAAAGTTTTGAAAAAGTTACTTTTTGCGTTTCTCTTTGTATCGTCGTCCGTGTCTGTCGCGGGTGACCATGAATGGCCATGATCGATGACGACCAACTTTTTCAAAACTTTTTTTCGTAGAATCGCGATAACTCGTGATGTTTATAAGCAAACCCCTTATGGCTATATATCAAAATTTTTGTAATTGTCTGCTCTACAACTTTGTAAAACATTGTTACACTCTAAAAAATAACTCTGCAAGTTAGAAAAAACACGAAATTTTAAAATGAAAAATTTTGTTCTAAATGAAAAAATGACCCTTCTGGGTCAATGTAGATTCGAAAAGTACATTAAATTTCCCATAAAATGACATGTTCCAAAATTTTTTACAGTCGAGTAACGGAAAATGGGAGAATTTTTAAAACTTTTTTAGTGTTTTTTTCGATGAAAAATACGTTTATTCGGAATTTTGAGTACGCCATCAAATCGGGCGTCTAATTTTACACAAAAGTCCCTTTGACACCAAATTTCTATCTCATCACCGTTTCACGCTGCAATATATTGAAAAACACCTCTTTTTTCACATGTTCAAAAATGGAAGGGGTCGTACCGCCCCTCCGTCACGAGATATCAAAAAACGGATATCGGATATCGGATTCGTGATCAGGGACAAAAGTTACCCCTTAGGACAAAGTTTCACGCAAATCGAAGAGGGGTCGGGGCAACTGCTGTGTGAGTTGGCGGAGAATTACCCAACATATAAATCGAATTAGATTCAGAAAAAATAATAAAGATATCAGTTTATGAGAATCATTTGAAAATATAAACATTGAAATACTTTTGACTGAAAACAAATCATAAATGCATGCATAAGTATGTCATAACAAGGCGCTTGGGGAGCTTCATTACTCAAAACATTATGCAAGCAGCAGAAAGAGTTATGTGCAGAATAAGCACATACCCACACATCCTACTAAATCCCAAAAGCCTTCTCACACCCTTATCTCGCCGTCTTCCACGTCACATAAATGCTCTCAAGGACTCGGGATAAATCCGGGAAAAATGTCCTTCCTGAGTTTATTTATTCATGTCCACTAGTATGATATATTTTTCCTGCTGTTTTAGAGTGGCTACTCTATAATTCATAAACTTTGATATGAAGGAAATTTTTTGAGTATCTTGTACCTTAATAAAGAAATTATAGAAAATAAATCAACTCCAAGTTCGCTTTGATATCAAAAGAAGGAAAAGTGCAATTTTCCGAGAGATTTTTAAAATATCTTAGTAGGCATTGCTGTTTTGAATGTGATCACATTTTGATTAAAAAGAATAGTTTCATTTTAAGTCATGCTAAAATACTACTTTATTGGAAATGAAAATCAATACTTTGGCATGATTGGCATGACATACTTAAGAGTAAACACTAAACAAACCTTTGCAGAATAACCTTCCTTGTATCTCCTTCTTAACTGAAGAAGAAATTGTTTACATAGCTGTTTGTTTCCTTGCACTGAGAAGGTACATTTTCCAAGACACCACACTCTCAGCATGGACTCCTCTGTCAAGAAGTTCAATCCTGGCTAGCACCAGCAGAAAATCCCACTGTTGTGGTTTGACAAAACCTGCTCAAACAAAGAGTTCACAAAGGAAAGTTCTTGGGATTTTCCTCATGTTGATTCGCACAAGATACATTG
Source organism: Culex quinquefasciatus (assembly GCF_015732765.1). NCBI lineage: Eukaryota > Metazoa > Arthropoda > Insecta > Diptera > Culicidae > Culex > Culex quinquefasciatus. The sequence continues at coordinate 224,205,315 of NC_051862.1, read as the reverse complement.
TTTGCAAACACTCTAATCTGTTTGTGGTTAGCTTTCTGTGCCAGAACGTTATCCTGATGGGAAATTTAAAAATGTTTGATATCTATTAATGTTCAAATTTATCGAAATGTTTTTGAACACTCAAAACACGTTCTGCAGCAAGGCTTTTGAATGTGTTTGCAAATCAACTATTAATTCAGTCATAAATATTGAAAACCACCCCTTCTGCGATTGACGTGAAACAATTTTCATGCACACAATTGTTACAGCAAATGAGAACAAAAAACAAAAGTTATGCAAAACGGCATTTACGACTATCTCTCAAACTTTTGCGTCATATTCATATTTTCCCTTCATTTCACTTTTTTTGCAAATTGCCCGAGGTCGTGGAAAAACTGGTTTATGGAGCAAGTTTTCTTCCTACACTCGGGACAGAAAAATAGTTGGCGAAAATAACTACCCTGACAAAGAAATCTATCACGCCAAAGGCGAGGAAAGTCGTGCTCCGGGAAGAATAGTTTAAACTGTAGATACATAATCCAAGCAGGAATTTTTTCGTGTCACAATTGGGCTCATCACTTAAATTGATTACTCGCCGTCATCCAAGCAGGCTGCTCAGTTCACCACGAGGTTTCAATTAGCCTACTTCCATGGAGCATTGGGATTTCCCAGGAAGCGTTCAGCCACGTGTGAGATCAAAGCTGCCATCGAAAAGAGCTAAGTGCAGCATTGGCATCAAATTTCCCCTTTTGACTTCGCGGAACCAAAACCCGGATGTCGATGGTCTTCCGCAAGTTTCATCACCCATGACGGGGTATTAATTAGCCCACGCGAAAATTGTTTGCTTCATGCTAGATGTGACGATGACGATGCTGTGGAACATGGTATCCGATTCGCGTGAAGAATTATCGAAGCCAAGATGGTGTAAAATTTCACAACACGTGGGCAATGTTTTGTGTATTTTTGCTTATTAAAGCCTTAAGGAAATTCTTGTGGAATGTAATAAAAATAATGAAACAGTGGTTCAAAAATACAAACATTAAAATTTGCAAAAAATTAAGGCGGAATTTCTAAATCTTTATTCCCTCAAATCTTGATAGCCCTCCCTTGAGTTGAAACAACCCAAAGCCATTTGCAATACAAACATTACCAGCAGTCTGCCCCTTTGGAACACTCCCCAGAAGGATGTTTATCGAGGCCAATTTGCTGGCGCCGCCGTCGACCGCCAGAACGGCACTTCCTAATTCATCCTATCCGGTTCTTTGCAGCTCTGTCGGGGACGGTATTTATGTGAGCAAACAACCTCTTCCTCTGCAGGGCACCGTCATTTGGGTGTGACGTTTGCTCCGAAGTAGGCTGTAAGGATATGTGTGATGTACAAGCAGATGCCTTTTCAACAAAATAACATGAAATTTAAGATTTGAAATCAGAATTTTCAGAATTTAAATTTCTTAACAGAAAATCAAATGCTTGTCAGTGAATTTACACAGTGTCCTAGGTCACACAGTTGATGAATGCGTCCAACCATGCGGGTCCAGTCAACAATCTGCAGTTACAACAAAAAAGGGCCAAATGGAAAAACAACGAACAACTGAAAATATGCCCCCTCATCAACAATGGCATTCATCAGAAGCTGGAAAGATTCAATGCTTTGAGCAACTGCATCAGCAAAAAAAATAAAAGACTGCCCTCCGGGTTGGGCTGGTCCACAAGCTCACATCGATGCCAGGACGACCGGAATGCGGACACTTGTCCAGACCGGACGTGTGTGCAAGTGCGAACTGCGTCATTGAGGTTGCGCATGGTGAGTCCAACGACCGATTGTAAACCCTGAAGGGGATCTATAGAACAATGGAGATGCGTTGTTTTGTAAATTCTATTTTGATGAATTGGTTTTGTTCGAATAAAGCGCATTGATTTTAAAATCCATTCGTTTTAATTTGAATATCATTTTTTTAGTTTGCAAGAAACAATTTCACAAAGTGGCCTTTACTTGGTCGTTTAAGTAACATTGATTTCAATGGTAAATTCATCAAAAACGAAAAAAATCATCAAAGCATGACCCAGACCAAATCCACAAACTTTGAATCCTTTACGATATTTACAAAATAAAAAAAGCAATGACAAAGTTTGACCAGCCAAAGGTCCATCCTGACTTGGGAGGCAAAAAAGCTTCACCCACCAGCATGAAAACGTTTCACTTTTTTAGCTCTGCCTCTGTCCGGTGGTTCCTGTCATTGACAGACTAATTATTAATTACTGCAAATTTGTGGCCAAACTTAACGATCACGGTGGCAGATGCTGGTGGTTCTGGTGATGTAGTTGACGTGGGTATCTTACATTTATATTTTGCCATCATTCTTTCATCTATGTTACCTTTTGTAACATTACACGTCAATTTCCTGTTCTATTGCAAGACTTGAAATTGACACTCAAGTGCACATTGCATTTTCCCGGTCAGCTGAGCTCGCCCATGAGTTTTTGTGTGCACGCACACGTATTGGTTTTGTATGTGTGCATGACATTTTATTTGAAATGTATGAAACTAACTAATCATTCAAATATTATGAGTGTTTGAGGACAAATATTATGGTTTGGCTGTTTGCTGTCAACATTGATTGATTTAAAATTAAAAAAAAAAAATTTTTCAATACGAAAAAAAATACGTATAAAGATTACATATGCTCAGAAATGCCTTTCTTCACAGTCAAGCTAAAACACAGTGCAAAGTAATATTTTATTTCTACTGCAGCAAGAAAAACTAGAAAAACGAGCAAATTTTCCAAAATAGCCAACTAAATTATCACCTCTGGACTTATAAATAAATAACATCGGGTCAGAAAACCCTTTTTGTCAGCATTCTGGAGGAAACTGCAAATTTCAGAGTTGTTTTACATGTTTCAGTTTGTTTTTCTCCCGTGTCACACACTACGTACACAAAACAGTTTTCCTGAACATGGTCAGTTGACCAATTTGCAGATTCTGGATTCAAGCCAAATTTTCACAAAAAAGAAAACTGAAACTACTTCCTGAAGCGTGCTGTCGTTTGCCAGATGGAATTTTGTGGGCTCCAGAAGTAGGCTGTGAAGAGAAGCCACCGCTAATGACTGCGCTGCGATTGAGAACTAAGCAAACATTGCAACAGGACATGAGCTCTACCGATTGAAGAGTATCCTTAAGTACGTCGTAGTAGGCGATTGGTGGGTGAACATGGTGATTGATGGCCGCTCATTTTTAAGAGCCTGCTATGATGAGCTGACAATTAAGATTAAAGTTACTGATGCAGTCGAATCCAGAGTAAAAATTCAAGGGAGAGCAAGCTTTTGTTTTGAATATTTTCAAACATTGAAACAAATTGTGGTTAACCGATCGGAGATGCAGTCAGAATTCATGATTGAGAGCTTTCAACATGCTGCAGCTCCAACTGATAAGACCACTTGCCCGAAACAATACTCAACGAAACCCCAAATCTGGCAGAAGCCGACTCGAGTGTGCAGGTCGTTTGCACCGAAGAGTTTCACAGTCAGACAAATTTTGAAAAGAGAGCAGCAACACCGTAATCGGATTATTTCCGAGACTGAAACATCACCCCCACCTGAGTTTTGGCCAACATGAGCAAATCAAATCTATCTGAGTCGAAACAGAAGGTCTTTTGGAGTGGTGCAGCTCACCTGAATATCGAGTGCAAATGCAGTTAGAATGTTTGTTGGATAGTGTGCTAATTTTGAAAGTTTCTTTAAAATCAGTCGTATTTTTTTTTGTTCGAAGCAAATTTCAAACTATGAATTATAAATCTTTAACAATCATTCAAATTTTGAACTAATTTGAACAAAATTTCATTAAAATTAAGGCAGTGTGACAAATCGATTGGATTTTGTCGGTAAGCTTGCACGAATTGAACGTGTTTTGGTCACTCGAAACTGAATTTACCCACGTCTCCTGTTGCGTTTCAGTTCTCGTGGAAAACACAACAATTTTCAATCGGAATAGCAAACACCCGGGAGATTTTCGTCCAGCATTTTAAGCTCTTTAACAGCTTCAGCAACATGATTCAATTAGTGCCGAACTGGAAGTCCGAAGATTATTTTGCTCTTTTGTGGTGAACTATGAAGATTTTGTGATGAGTCTTTATCTTCTTTATAAACTGAGATAGATTATAAGCATGCTTGATTATAGTTAATTAAATAACAAAGCCAACTGATATCAGTAAGATGCAATTCAATGCAATCATAATCTTTGAAGATGACCATAATCTGTACAATCAGCTTTAAATAATACACAAACTGCTCTGAAAAATATATCTGATAGTTTCAAACCAAGAAAATGAAACTTTTCCTCAAGAACAAATGCGCACATCAACCTCATCACTCATCGAGTCTGACGGGGTTTCCCTTGGTTTCCGGAACCATCATGATATTTACGACGGGCCGGAGACAACACCGGATCCTTGCCAAAAACGAAGGAGCGCCACCATGTAAACAAAAGGGTAGGATGTCTAGGGTGAGAAGTTTATTATCGCCTCACTGGCGCCAAATATTTACTTCGTTCTACGTACTCTTGGTGATGGCGTCATCAATTTAGGGAAGGTTAACGATGTTGATTTAACATGGTCAATTTATTTTTATATAGAATATATGATCCATTTTCATTTACCATCATATTTTAATGTTTACAGCAAAATAAAAAATACACACATCTTGCGTCACATTAAAATTTGAAACTCGAAAAGAAATAAAAATCCATTTTCAACTTCTCGTGGTGCACCTGTGAGTTATTGCATTTCCTACAAAATTCAATGTTCTTGCCATTGAAATGTGATTTGTATCACTCAATTTGTTATCCAATTCCTTCTTGCCCCGGCGGGAAAGTTGAATGCCCCACTTTTCCTTCGTTCATCGCTTGCTGGGATTATCTGGGCTAGTTATCCTGCGAAATCAAAGTGAGCTTTGGCTGCATTTCTTTCGACTGCAAACATTTCAGCATGCTTTTCATTTCTTTATTTTCATCATTGTGCGCAAAACTCATAGCAGCATTTTGCCACTTTATTGAATGAGAACACTACGACGTTGCATACGTGACGTGATGTGATGAAAAGCTTTTCAACCGTTTTGGCACGTTGGTGAATGGTTTTCATGTTGGCGAGGAAATTTCTCTCAAGCTGAAATTTGATGTTACAATTTGGGCTGAAGCTGAAAAAAAGCCGAAGCGATAAATTTACATTTTGGGAAATTTCAATCATCAAACAAAACATGCATCCAATTATGAAATTTTCATTTACAAACCAAAAGAAACAGTGGATTCAAAATTTCCGTAAAACTTATTGCGATTTGGACAATAATTCCTACCTCTCACATTATAGGAAAATCACCGCCTACTGCGTTTTTTTTTCTAGAAAACATCAGTGTTGGATGGCTTTTTGATAAGGACAGGTATTTAGTAAAAAAAAGCTGTTTAAAAAAATATAAAACCCCAAGAATTGTATTGATAATTCTAGTTATTTTTGACTTCAATAATTCACTGTAATACTGTTCTAGATTTGCAATGTTGCCTTTTAATTTGTACTGCTGGAATCAATTTGAGTGCAATTCCTCATAATCAATTTAATGTTCAAATCGATTTCACCTTCAAATTGTGACAAATTGCTCGTTTTTATGTCAAGTGTTACAAAATTTACGCCACATGCTTGTCAAAAATTACCCAAGCAAGAGGCGATAATTGTGTTTAATTGCCATTCCTGTGAAATTTTGATGCCACCGTTTTACAGTGGGATATTTTCACCACCCACACCCAAACTTGTTGAAAAGCCGATGCACAAATGAAAAGTCGAGCTCAAGTGGAAAGCAATTAAATTTAATTGCACGTTTCTGTCATGCGAACGATTGGTGGTCAGTTGACTGTTGCTTGGTAGAAAAATGAAAAGGGAGAGAGGTGGTGAAAAACGGGCGATTACTGTAATTTTATCGTTCGTAAAAGGTTGGTTGTGCAATTTCCTGAATGCGAATTAAAAATGAATTGACAATTTAAATTTACTGTTAGATTATTTCTGTTTGTAAAGCTGATGGTTCGTGTGCAGCCAAGCGAAAATTTTAAGATTTGACCATTGTTGCACTTCATATTGTATGTAAAGCAAACCATTGTAAACCATAACTTATCCTTTTGAACAACAGCTGGCCTACTATGATGCGATCACAACTAAGAATATCAAAGAAGTAGTAAAATTTTAAATTTTATTTAATTCGCTAGAGTGTTAGATAAATGATTATACAAATCTTTAAAGAAAATTAATATCTTTTCAGCAGCGAAATACTCATCTCAAGCTTTCCACTTTCCTTCTACCAAACTCAAACCACTTGCTGCAGTACTTGCAAGTTCATCTCGTAGATTAAAGAAAAACATTGCCCGCAATCGGGCCGCCCTTATTTCAACTGAAATAAATTATAAGTGAGAAAAAAAACCTCCAACGCAATGCTGTGGCTACTGCGGTGTCAAGTTAGTGCACTTTCCGCCATCTTTTTTTTTTTGCTTCATTTCAAAGCTCACTTCACACCCGAGCAAGCGGCGCTTGCCGTTTTTTTTTTTTTTTTTAGTGAGGAAAAACTAGATTTTCATGGAGAGATGTGATGGAAAATGCTAATAAAAAAATTCAGACAGAAATTTTTCATTTCAAAAACTGATTTTTTCAATTTGCTTGTAGTGAAATTTGACTATTAGCATTAAACAAAAATTTTAATCTTTTTGCTCTAGTTGAGATTCTGCTGACTGAATATTAGAATTTCAAATTGTCAATGAAACCTGAAAGGTAATATGATTATTTTCACGAAGACCTATGATAAATTATGCCAGCGGTGTTTTGTATTAAAATATCGGAATGTTGAAGTCAGCTCAGGTTGTTTAACATGATCACATTATTCAAGCAACAGATATCAACAAGAGAAGATTCGTATCTTCGTTACCAAACTCATTTAATAAATATTCATGAACCTTTATCATGAAATGAATTAATAAGGACACGCCAAGCCATTATAGGTTGATTAAGAACAACCTTGCATGAAACAAAGCTATCACAGCTCCACAGCACTGGAGAAAGTAGCTCGTTGTAGCCCTGACAAAAGCACAGAAGGCCCTGCTTTCTATCATGCATAGAATATGAATAGCAAAGTAGGCTCTTCGACCAGGCTGTCCTTCCTTTCCGATTTCCTTTCACTTCAATGCTTACTCCGTCGGTGTTGAAAAGTTGAAATAATTAAGTTTAAGGTTTTAGCTTCGGACAACAAAAAATCGCTCCGCTCGTGCTACATCTTTTCACGAATGGAAAATTGAATTATGCACCACTTCAGTGGCGCATGCAATATGGAGCAGCAAGTACACATTTCTGGTGAATGATTGCCAAGCTGATGCATTCATCCATGTTTTCATTTTATTTTACAGTATGTGGCATTACTCTTTGGAAATAGTTCTTTTTAGATTTCATAAAGTAGATTTCTTGAAATAAAATATATTCATGAAATTTTAAGCATTTATTTCTTTTTTTTCTAAACATGAAACTTTATGGAAATTGAATAGTGTCTCAATAAAACACAGTGCAGTGCAACCAAAAACAACTTTAGGTTCCCATCAAGCACAAAATTTGACCTGCTCCACAAAGAGTCGTAAACTTTTAGCTGCCCCTTTTCCGTAATAATTTTCAGAAGTAGAATGCTACCACTTTTTGCAGTTGCAGTTTAATACCCCTTTGGGAGCTCCAGCAGCACGACTTGGTCAGTTGTCAGTTATGCGAAGCTTTGTGCTGTTCTGGACAGGCACCGCCTGCTATGATGTTTGTGCAATGCAGCTGAAAATGTGCAATCAAAAACTACGTTTGTGCCAAAATGTCTCATGTCCGGTTGGGCGAGTAGCTAGCAGTTGGGTCCGGTTTGCCGAAATGATCTGGATTATTCTCTTCTTGTTCTCAATTATAAACGCGTCTCAGCAGGGTAAAGTACGAGTAGGACGCATTCAGCAGCGATTGGAACATCTCCAAAGTCATCGCGTAGACGTTGCCTACTGTGATCTGGAAATGAATGGATGGGTGGGTTTGTTAAGGTTTTATAAGCATTTTTTGGCAGAGCTGCCAACTTGCCTCAAGGGGTTGCTGGGCGCGGGCAATGATCAGCAGGAGCTTCTTTTTCATGGAATCGTCCAGTTCAACCCAGGGGGCATCGTACGCCGCTTCCGCGATTCCCATGCTTTCCTCGCGCAGCTCGTTGGCGTGCCAGTAAAATGTAAAAATCTGCGAAATTATCATAAATATGTACGCCACCACGATGATAATTTGCGCGGGATTTTCGATCTGTAATTTGCATTGCAATATGAGTTTGACCATTATTTTGAACTCCGCCTTCGTCCTCACAATGTTCAGCAGGAAGAGAAGCGCGCACAGCATCAGTCCAAAGGACATAAACTCAATCAGACAGATGTAGGTCACCAGCGAGTTCACGTCGGAAACGTAGCGTATGATTCTCTTGTGGTCTTCGATGCATTTTTCCAATTTGGATTCGACCAGCGCCCGGTTTTCCTTAACGACCTCATCCTTGAAAGTTCGCAGTTGGCGCTGCAAAGTTTGAATTTGCACCAACCCGAACAAAGTAGTCGTGGCGAAGAAGCTCGTGAAAGGGATGTACATGCAGCAGCCGGGAAAAGTGAGCACCGCTTGGCCGATGAAGAAAACCTGGTACAGGGGCGTCTTGAAGTTGTTTACCCCGGGGATGAACATTCCGTACGGGAGGCTACGTGTGCCGGTGAACAGCGGGTAGACCACGTAACAGGTGCTGATGACTGCCCCGAGGACCAGGTTGGCCTTGGAGAGCAGTCGGGCACGTTTGGTGAATTTTCTCACCAGCTTCTGCACCACGTGATCGTCAATCATCTGTGAAAGTAGTTTGTAGTTCATGAACATTTCAATAGATTTAACTTACAGCAATTTCCGAGTAAACTTCGGCGATGCGTTGCAAGAAATCCTCATAATCCTGACGATTGCACAGTATGAAAATTGTTCGCAGCTGAAATCAAACAAAATTTTAAAATCATCCAAGTAAGTCACCTCCACCTCAACACCCACCACCGCGTTGAAGAAAATCATCGCAAAGTAGGCGTTGATGATGACCTCGTCGATGTTGCCCCAGGCTCGGTACAAATCCGCAAACATAAACACATTCATCACGCCTACTGGGATGATGCTGATGTAACGCATCGCGTCGTGCTTAAGGACAAACGACCAAAAGTGCCACACGCGCACGTTCACGGAAATTATCGGACAGTCCAAAATGGGCGCCGCGGTCATCCCGGAGAGTTGTTTGCTCATGAACTGTTGATTTTCACCAGGGGAGGATCCACCATTAGCAGCGGTGAATAATGGAGCGTGGCTGGTGTGGATCCGTTTTGGGTGTGAATTAGTTATGAGAAATGTCAACAGCGCGATGACACCTTTGTGCAATTAAAGTCAACAATTATGGGTGACATTGTTGGAACATTTATGTCCAACACAATTACAGTACATATTGAGATTTATCCTTTGTACACAGTAGAAATTTGAACCTAAAGAAAACAAAACAAATGCTTTTTAAAGGCTTGAATTTCAGCAATCCAGCATCTTCAGCTTGGGTAGTGCCATCAAAATTTGCAAAACAAGCGAAAGAAGTTGATAAATAACCTGGGCGGTGACGACGTCAACAACGTCTCGAGACTCTGGTCACACTCATCTTAGTAGGCACTGTCTTTGAATTTTGGAGTTTTTTTGGAGGCAACAGACATTGTTTGTTTTTGTTTTTAGAGTTTGTTTTTTCTAATTATTATTATTTTTAATGCGAAAAGCTTGGTTCTGAAATATTCTCTCTTTCTTCTAAGAATAAATTATTCCTTGTGATGTCTTAGTCTAAAGCAATTTTTTTGTGATTCGATTGGAGTTGACAGCAATGGCTTTTCTTTGTAGATTTGCCATTTTCTCTGAGTGACATACTGTGTTTTGCATGTCATTTGTGAAAAAAATCTTTTTCCTTATAAATCCACTATAATTTGAACGCTTTCAAAACCCGCCAAAATTCACCAGAATAGTCCAACCATCAAATTTCATTAAAACATACTCCACGATTAGAGTAAACAGCAAATTCGCGTGGATGAAATTGCGCGCACCTGCTGTTTGGCAATTTAATTACACTCCATTGAATTGCTGCTTCAATATGCATTGGCAAATTGCTCGTGTGGTTTTCGAAGGAAATACGGCGCACCTGTTTCGAGGAATATGAGGAATCTCACCTGTTTGTTTGTGGTTGAGCAACTTGATTGCATTTACGATCTTGTGAACAACTCTGGAACTAAGATCTAATAATCGCATATTTTATGTTGAATTAACAAAAATGGTTTCATTTAGTTTAAATTAAACAAATGCTCTGTAAATAATTTTGAAACTTTTTATTTCTGAATCTACATGTGATTTTAAAGAAAAGAGAAAGTCATGCAATTCATTGCAAGTCATTTTAATCCGATTTCATTGCTAACTTTGACCCTCATATTTTTAATATCGACTGAATCGACTGCATATGGTGCCAGTTCCATTCAGTCTCAGTAAACCATGATCAAGGAAGCCCAAGGCAGCGTACTCTCTCACCTGCTTTCCAGGCGCACACAAAATTGGATAATAAATCGAGCGACACAAATCACACATCTGCGCCAGGATGACGGTGGGAAAATTCAATTCCACCCAGCGCGGTGCAAGTCAATAACTCACAGGTGCTTTCCCTCTGCTGCTTGAAAAGGGTGGATTTATGCTCGAGATGACATAAATCTTGATTTTTCATCCAGTTAAGCAAACATGGCTTCATTTTTGCTGAACGGACACATAATGGTTCAAAAGTATGAAACAAATAATAAATTTGATCAAAAACATTAAATGTTAAATTATAATTAATGTTAGAGACGCATGGTGTCTGAGTCTCAGCGGAAAAATTCAGAAATATGTAGTGTTGTTATTTCTACTGGAATGATTCTAGCTTGAAAATTCAGATGCAGCAAAACTGCTGCATTGAACGCGTGCAAGCTTGGCCAAAAACTGTTTGCGGCATAAAATTTAACATTTCATCACTTCCGTTGCATGATATGTGAGCTCAATTTCCTCAAAACACTTTTGGTAGCATCACGTTTTCACCACAAAGCGGAAAACAACTCGGCAAACTCAGTAGACGAACCAGCGAACATCAGCAACGCAACGCCGCCGCCTTTGATGGCGGAAGTGTTCTTTACGCGTTCCACAGGATACTAGATTCAGAATGTTATGCTAAGCAAAGGGTAGAGCACCCGTGGTGAGTTCAACTTTAGACTTTTGGTCCAGCTCTCATTCAGTGCAATGGAAAATTAACATAAATTTGATTCTAAACAAAACGAAATGAAGTTGAGCGGAAAACCAACATAAAACGTGTTACATCGAGCAATTGTTGTTCTGTCACTTTGTATCAAGATTTCAAGCGTAAAAAATAAGGTTTATAATAATAAGGTCCTAAAGCCCTATGTCAAATTATATGTAAAACGGTAAAAAACATTTCTTTTATTTTTTTTTCATTTTAATGCAAAAAAAATGACAAGAAAACATTTTTTCGATGGTCCCCTTGGAACGAGCTGTCAAGTAGGACCTGTTCTGTCAAGAAGGGCTGCGAAGTAATTTTTGCCTTCCTCACCTCAATGAGGAAAGGCTTTAAAATCACTCGAAAAATGAACTTCTTTATTTGACCTCGTAGACCCACCTTCACGTATACCTATCGACTCAGAATCAAATTCTGAACAAATGTCTGTGCGTGTGTCTGGATGTGAGTCCGCACACCGAAAAATATGCACTCGATTATCTCCGGACTGGCTGAACCGATTTGGACCGTTTTGGTCTCATTTGATCCGTCTTAGGGTCCTACAAGACCCAAGTTAATATTATAAAGTTTAGAAAAGCACTTCAAAAGTTATGCTAAAAAAACCATTTGGCTTTAGTTTGAAATATTGTAAAAAAGGGTGGTTTTTGTAAGAAAACCCGTCATGCTATATATTGTTAGAAAGGTATTTGAAAGACCTTTCCAACGCGTTAAAAAGATTGAAGATCTGATAACCCCATCAAAAGTTATGAGCACTAAAGTGTTATTTATAGACTTTTTTGTTTGTTTGTTTGTTTATTTATTAAATACAGCAGCGTAAGGATTACACCTTTTTAAATTGCTACCTCCGGTGTCATTACGTTTAAAATACAATTAAAAAGAAAACTACACTAAATTTACGGGTTCTCCACAGGATGATGTCGTCTTTCTCGTTGTCGTCTCGCCTTTTCTCGTCTCAGCGTTGATATTCCAGCGTAGTCCAGGGTTCGTCCGAGGGGATGGGGTTTGCCCCTTATGCGACCTCATCCAGGGGCTCAAATGCCCGGGGTTGTCCCTATTCCACTCTTCATGTAACTTGTGGTTAGGGGCCCCGGGTCACTTGAGCACCTCCGTGGATTTTTCAGCTGGCGTGTCGTGTCTACCAGGCACCCCGGAGGAGCCGGAGGGTTGTCCCTATGCCACTCTTCCTATAGCTTGTGGTTAGGGGGGCCCCGGGACCTCCGGGCGCGACAGTGGTTACACACGCTTACTACGGCTGCGGTCGGTTCCAGAAAGCCAAGCAGCCGCTCTTAAAAGTTGCTTCCGAAGTCGTTCGCTTCAGTTCAGCAGGCAGCATGTTCCAATATACCGCACCCCTGACGAACAGCGAACTCGCGTAGGCCAACGTGTTGTTTCGAGGAAGGATCAGGTTTTGCTGGCGACGGCCTCGGAAGGGTACTAGTTTCTGGTACAGTAGTGGTGGGGAGCGCGTTGTGAACAGTTTCCGGATGAAGAGGCAGGAACGGTAAGGGAACAGTCTATCCAGCGGGCAGCCAACTAAGGATTTCTGGAGGTGGCTTACACGAGCGTACCGGTTCAGGCCGTAAACGAATCGCACGCAGCTGTTGAGTGCGACTCGCAATCTATCCATTGCTCCGGCGGTGGGCTTGACGTAAAGAAGGTCGCCGAACAGAAAGTGTGGGAGAAGGAGTGCTTTAAACAGCTTCAGTCTGGTTGCTACAGGCGCGGCTCTCGCGGAACTGTAGAGAGTACGTAGTCCTGCGTATATCTTGCCGCACTGCTGGTGGATAAGTCCGTCCCACTGGAGATCCGCTTGAAAAACAAAGCCCAGATTGCTTGCCGACTCGGTCCATACTATTCGCTCACCGTCTAACTGAAGACTTGGGAGCGAGCTGGTGGGAGCAACGTTACGTCGGCCACCTTTCACAAATAACGCCTTACTTTTTGCTTGGTTCACCACAAGCTTGTTTCGCTCACACCACTCGTGAATGCTAGCGAGGTCTTCATTCACCATTCTGACGAGCTCGCGAGCGCATGGCCCATTCCGTCCAACGAACAGCTGTACGTCATCGGCATACATTTGTATGGAACAGTGTTTTAAAACCGTGGGGAGATCGTTGGCGTGACAGCAAAACAGCAATGGACCGATCACCGACCCTTGAGCAACGCCGGATGAAACTTCGCCGCTGTCGGAACACTGGTCGTCGCAAAAAACGGTTTGAGTTCGTCCATCGAGATATGACGCAACAAGGTTCACAGCAGGTCCAGAGAAGTAAAATTGCGTCTCCAACTTTGCGCAAAGTTTGCCATGGGGTATCGTGTCGAACGCTTTGGAGAAGTCCAACAGCAGCAGAACAGCAGATCCCCGCCTGTCCACGATAGCGGCTAGTTCGTCGTACACGCGTACCGCAGCAGTTTGGATCCCTTGGCCTTTGCGAAACCCGGCTTGGACAGGTGAAAGCAGATTGTTTTCACTAAGGTGGCACGACATTTGTTTTTCCAACAGCTTTTCGAGAGCCTTTGACAGGGAGCACAGGATGCTGATCGGTCTGAGGTTCTGGATGGTGTTGATGTGCGGCTTTTTCGTAGAGGTAGCACCTTTGCTTGCTTCCAAAAACTGGGGAAAATCGATGTCTCAATCACCTTGTTGAACAGGTACGTTACTTGGCGAATCACAAGTGGCAAAATTATTTTTATGAAGCAGATAGGTAAACCATCCAGTCCCGTAGCGTTGGAGCTGATGTCACAGATGGCGTTCACCACCTCCCATTGCTGAACAGTCCTGAACGAGAAACGGAAAGTAGTTGCAGCTCCGGAACGTCTTGGAACGTCCTTGGCGGTAAAACTCGACAGAAAAGTGCGATTTACGTCGTCTGGATGAAAACTGCATACGGCTGGCGTTTTGTCCTTTGCTGCGCCAATGCTGCGCACACGTTTCCAAAGGGTCTTGGCTGTAAGTGTGCTGTCCAGGAATCGTGTAGTGTGTTGGGATTTGGCTCTGTCGACAAGTGCGTTAGTTTTGTTTCTCAGCGTCTTGTATAGTAAGTGGGCCAAAGTCTTACGTTCCGGCGGAGCCCTGCGCCAGTCGTCGTACGCCATGTCGCGTTCCAGCATCGACCTTTTAATCTCGTTGTTGTACCAGGGGTTGAGTTTCTTACGGTTGGAGCAGGTGCGAAGTGGAATGCATTGGTCATGAATCCGTTTAACATGACTGTTGAAAAAGTCGAGCAACGCATTTGGATTGTGAAGGTTGTAGAATTCGGACCAATCAACAGAATTTATTTCGTTCTCGACATCGTTAGCGTTGAAGTGTACATAATCCCGGTATGTGTTGCTTCGCACTGGAGGGAGAACGTCAAAGTCCAGCGAACCAAATATGAGATCGTGCGTCGAAAGTCCGGGAAATGCGACTTGACTGAAACGCAGGACTTTTCACAGCAACTGGATAGGAGCAGGTCCAATTGAGAGCACCCGTGACGGTGGTAAAACGTCGGCTCTTCTCCAACAGAGGCGAGGGCAAACGTACTCATCAATGACTCAAGTCGGGCGCGTTCGTTGCTTGGTTTGCGCAGGTCTGTGTTGAAGTCGCCAATCAGAACAACGTACTCAAAGCTGCCGATGAGAGCGTCCAATTTCTCAGCGAGAATATCAGTGCAGTCGTTCCCAGGGGGGTTGTAGACAGCCACCAGCAAAACTTTTTCCGATCCAAAACGCAGCTCACAGGCTAAACATTCTGTTTTGTCTGCAGATTGTTCAGTTGGCTCGATCCGGAAGACTTCTTTACATCCCACGTGCTCCTTGAAGTAGATAACGATTCCGCCACCTCGACAGTACTTCCTGTCACATCGGAGGAACGCAAACCCAGGGATAGCGATGCTGCGATCAGAGTTCTTTGTTGTCAGCCAGGATTCGGTAAAGCAGGCGATGGTGACTTTGGAATCCTGTAGGTTGCTCTTGATTTCATCCAACTTAGTACCCTTCCTAGCACATAAACTCTGTGCATTGCCATGGCAGATGTTGAGTTTCCCGGGGGCAAGAACGGCATGCATTACGGCTGCAGGAATGTTCGTCAGGGTGCGGTTTGTTGACAATGGCATTTTGGGGGAAGCAACTTTTAGAGGGCTGAAAAGACAAGCAACAGACTTTTTTTGGTTTTTGTCATAAACAATCTTCGGTCAAAATTATACAAATTCACAATACAATAATAAGAATTACAATTACAATAAACATCAAAAGGAACGGTTAAAGTTCGACTTAACTAGCGAGTTGACGAAGCTGGTCCTCCAACAATACAGCGACAGGGTTCGCGTTTGGAAGTTTTTTCACATGGACTACCCCGCGCTTGGTGTACACCGACGACAGCTTCCCGTCCTTCTTCAAGCGTATGGCAGCGGCTCTGACCTTTCGCGCAGCATCGGTGAGGCTCTCGTTCACGTACACACGGCGAGTAGAGTCGATTCCCAGGTGGCAAAGCTTCAAGTCGTGTTTCCCCAGGTAAGCGTAGTAGAAGTCGTCACGGGCGTTTCTCAGGGCGAACTGGATTTTGATGAAACTTCCGTCGCTTCCGTTTGGTGACCGCGAGTACAGCCTCCGAATATCCACCGACGGGGACACTACCGTCCAGTCCGACATGCTTCAGCATCGCCGTGAAGTAAGCTGGCAGATCCTCACCTTCAACGAACGGTACCCCACTGACAATCAAGTCGTCACACCTTTCCAAACTGTCGATCGCGTGGGAGACACCATCAAGACGATCGTTTAGGGCGTCAACATTGGCATCGGTCTGCAGGAATTTCGTAGCGCAATCGGACCGGAGGGAAGTTATGTCTTTGGACACAGCCTCAAGTTTACCTTCCAGATCAGTTTTGATGGTTTCGATTTTCTTGTTGAGGTCGGTGCGCATTTCGTGAATCATTGTTTTGGTTTCGGTAAACTGCTCCATAAACATTTTCACGGCAGCATCCAGCTTCGCAGAGACACCATCATCAGCACCGTCCATCCTACCCCGCTTCGGGACGGGAGTTTCGAAATTGAGGAGATTTGTGGTAGAATCCATCGATGAGGAATCGCCGTCCGTCCAACTTCGTTTCAAAACATTGGCTTCGTGGGTAGGGTTGGCAGGAGGTGTTCGTTCCATTACGGGGTGTAGTTGTGTGAGCGAGCAAAAGCTACTTTTGTTTCTCACTTGGATGCCTCGAAAATGACGGCTTGATACACCACACAGCGCCCAGATTTTTCAACGCCGGAACCGGTCAGGAAACACCACGGATAAGCTGGATAACACTTTCGGGGACGCGGTGGCACTTCAGGATTAAGTCGGTTACAAATTCGAACGCGGCGAGAACGGATTTATTCCACTTTGATGTTTATTTGTTTTGCACTTTATTCGCAACACATCTTGCTCGGCGTGTAGTCTACACGGCTATTGTTTTTGAAGCCGGATCTCAAATATTTTGATGAAAAAGTTGTCCGGATCAATCATGCAACCCATCGTTGGATAGGTAATCAAAAGACCTTTCCAACAAGCCCAAAAGATTGAAGATCTGACAACCCTATCAAAAGTTATAAGTAAGTGTTTTTGATACACTTTTTTGAGGCCGAATCTCAGATAATTTGATAAAAAAAATAAGTGTTATTTATTCACTTTTTTGAGGATGTGTAGTGTCTTTACTTTATGAATGTGAGGAAGGCACCAACCACCTAAAGGTGGATTAAGTAACGTTTTTTAAATTGATTTAAAAATCCATTTTGAATCCTTTGCGGACGTACAAAGTTTCATTTTACTCAGGAAAATAAGCTTTGTCGGTGTGAGCAATAATAATAACCCAATTGAGAATTGTAATGAGCTCTTTTTGATTCTCAAGTCCAGAAAAAAAATCAGAATTAAATTTTTGATAGAAACGTAGTAATGGTCCAACTCCAATCAGCGGAAACAGCACACTTTCAAACAAATTTTCCCATAACGAGATGAAGTGTTAATGGTTGATGGTGAAAACGAGATAAAACTTTTCTTGATCCGAAAGTTTTCCCTTGAATTGAGCTGTTTCGAGTTTTTGGATTCTGATGGAAACAAGAAACAACTTTTATTCATTTTCCGGATGAAAAGATTCCTTCGAAGAATTTTCGTCTTTTGAAAGTTTTTTTCGAGAATGGCTTGACGTTAGTTGTGAAATTCTTCATGGTAAGTCCAATCCACCGCTCAAATTATTTTTTCCAAACAGAAACAAGCTTGCGTAAAACGAAATCTAATAAGCACCGCCTACTAGGGCTACAGCAAGCAATAGCATCTTTCTTTAGTCGCAGCAGTTGGGATTCACTATCAAAGGAAGCCTTTGTCACGTACTTCACAAAGGGAAAAGTACGTGAGATTTTCATCTTGGCTGCTGCGATCAACAGATGCTGTTATAGTTTGAGAAGGAGGAAGACTGGATTGTTTGCGTCATTCTGCGTCAGATGAAAAAATACTAATACTCTTGACAGACAAATTTAGGAATATTTTAATTTTTGAAATCAATCCACGTTGTCCTTTGGGATTGCTTGAACTGGCTTGTGCAACAAAATGCTCTGCTCAAAATTAAACTCGGTGCATGTTCAACTGATCACATCCAAACCTCTGCTCTGATTTAGATTCGATCCAAAATGCTAAACTCTTCTGCAAGATACGGGAGCCACAAATTTAATTAATGTCAGATAAATCAGAGTAGGCTTTGTTCGTAACAAATTGGTGATGCTCGGATTTGAAGCCCAATTCTAATGCTGCCAGAATACACATACAACAACACAGAGAGTTCTGAATTTAGATTTTAACCCCACCGGGTGTGCTTAGTTCGTCCTTTTACCCTGCAAAGTGTGTTGCAGCATTCATTTGGGACTTATAAATAACAAATCTAACACACTAGGTCGACTGGCAATCGGTGCGGAATAATTAAAATTGAGATTTATGATATTTATAATTTGCATACTTTTGAATACATACATGATAGCTTCTCGTTTGGGGAAGAATCATAGTGAATTCTGATTTAGACCAATTTATGTGGTTCCATTAAATAAAAGTTAAAGTACATCATCACTTCACAATTTCCCTGGCACCGGAAGCGATCTTGTTATTGAACGGAACACAAAGCACTGCTTACCTGTCCTGTCGGATGTCATTCTGCAACATAAACGTAGCCACACTTACCACTTTATACGTTTGCTCAGATTCTGGACAGCATCTCATGCATGAAGCACATCCCGTCCATCAGAGATGATTATCGAAGACCAATGGCACTAGAAAAGCAGTAGAGTGTACCTTCCGTACCAATTTACGACTTAATCAAGTTGGCGTTGCTTCCTCCCCACAAGAAATGGGAAGAGGGTTTGCATGGCTTGCTGTTGGTTGTGAAAGTTCCAGAGAATTGCTTATTTAATTAATCACGTATGACTTGTCATGGTATGTTTCGGCTAGAATAAACTTGAGATATTAAACTAAAATTTTATGGTTTATCGTACTTCGGACTAATCAGATGCACTTAAATTTGATGACGAAAAGCATGTTCAAACAGACTAAATTTCGGTGATGTTGTTGTTTTAGCCACCAAATTTGTTATAACGCTTCGAACGTTTGAATTCGGGATCCACCCCCGACCAAGGGCGGTCCAACGGATGGAAAATTCCATATTTTATCGCTGGCCAGCCAGCAGGCCATGACATTCCAAACACTAAATTATTTGACGCCAACGCCTACTGCGGGTGTTTCGGTTCATAGGTCCCGGCCTACTGCTGGTGCTCGCCAACGGGGTCAAACTAAGGTAAATTTGCCCCGACATCGATAATGTCAAATTATGTGTTTGGATGAAGAAACGGTATCTGCAGAGGCAGATGGGAAATTGTAGGGATGTCAAATATATTCTTAATTTTTTTTTTGAATGTCAAGGTTGCAAATACTCAAAAACACTTGAAATTATGGAAATCATCATGTTTATAGTAAAAACTCATGGCAGCCTTGATGGTAAACATTAATCTTCTTTTGAAATGTAGAACAGTCATGACCTACTACTATCAGGTTTTCGAAATGCTGGTTGCCAGCAGAAATTAAGAACCATTCCCAACGGACATGTGATGACTGCATCAAGCTCCCTTTTCAGGTTGATGATGAGTGGCTCGCTGGAACTAAAGCATAGAAAATGATTTTTTCAAGCTCTTTTTCCCGCACCGACTGAAAATCGTTTAGTGAATTGGGAAATTCCGCGTTCGCGCTCGCTCTCGGCAAACAAAGTTGGAAAGTTATTACTCGACGTTGATTTACTGGTGCAATTTAAACTCGCTATTTTTTTTGTCGTCGTCCAGAGAGTGCGCTTTAAAATCAAGTCACGTTCCGGACGTTCCCAGTGAAGCGTTGGCAGCGATGGGACGTTTATTGCGTTCATTCTCATTTTTCAAACTGCAGTTTTTGTGGAACGCTGCTCAATTGGGCAGTTTTTGTGACAACTGGGGTTGGTTCGTTTTTTTTGTGATAAACACGCTCGATTAGCCATGAAATTGATTGAAACGTTACTGTTACTTTCAGTCTATCACATTTTTATTTTTATGGGAAAAATCATGAATTGTGATTTAATTGGTTAAAGAAAATCAAATTAAATTTCATATGGTGAAACCTGAGTTTCACAAAATGCGTTGAACGTAGAAAGTTCAAGACCTTATTGATAACAGGAAGGCGCCTACTACGTCGAGACAAACTGACAGCTTGCGTCAGGAACCATGTGTTATGGTTTTGTGGTTTTGATACGCTCGTAACTCGGTTGAGTGCCAAGATTTATCATCTCGACCACGGTCGTATTCTAGAATGCCGGGAGGCTCTTCACTGCTCTCCGAGTGTTGAGGAATGCACTTTGCATGTAAATTGAATTCAAATGGCATCCGTTGTTCAAGGGGTGTGGGTTGACCTTATTTCTAGTAGGCTGAGAATTCTATATTAGGATGAATTTACACCCAAAATTCAGAGTCGAGATAATCGTTCTCTCAAAATTTATTGAGGGCTCAGTGCCAAAATCGATAGAATAATGGTACCAACTCACACCATCATAACAAATGAGTTCATTCGTTAGTTGAATCAATAAATCTCCAACAAGTGTCATACATCGACTTCTGACTTCTCCTTGGTCACCAAGCTGTGGTGGCCGAGGCAGCTAAGTCATTGGATTGGTTTATCAAAGGTCTCTGGTTCGATTCCCGTTGTCGACACTTTTGGTTTTTTGTTTGACGGATGAACTTTTTTTGCAAATGAACCTCGAGAGAATAGTTCTATCGCCCATCTCGAGCTGTGTTCTCTGCGTCCGTGAATGGTACCACTATTATCTCGACTCGAGACCATCATCCTCTCGGACTAGCGCTGCCAGTTTTGGGTGTATGTTTATGAATATGTGAACTACGATCTCCATTTTAAGATTGATTTAAATAAATAATAAGACTTTATTTATGATTGAATTCAATAAACTGAATTATCTCGTTCTCATTTGCAAACAAAAAGTGCACGTTCTCTCCATAGTGGATTAGAGCAAAGTGGATAAAATGTTGCACGTTTGTTATCAAAACATAAACCAACATCCAGAAAAGCTACCACAAACCGGAAAAAAATGTCATAACAAGGCGCTCGGGGAGCTTCATTATTCAAAATTGTGCTCCATTTTCTGCGGCGCGCTATGACTGTGGAGTTATGCAGAATAAATAAACACTCCCAAAATCCCATCGGCTTCAACCCAGCTCACATCCCATATCTCACCTGGTTGGCAGTGTCTACCGTTTTGTGTCACACTCACAATACGGACTTGGAGGAGGTTTGGGATAAAGCCTGGAATGGAACATTGCATTGTCCTTCCGGACGTTATTTATTCATACTTGGCAGTACCAAACAACCAAATTATAAAATATTAAAAAAAAACAATGTTAAGGACTTATTTTCAAATATTAGATATGAATTAAACTTTAAAAAAATAATGACAAAAATGAATCAATTCAATTTAAACTTATTTATAGTTTAAATTATAGTCAATTTGTCATCTGACATCCAAGCAATCATTGGCATGCAGGTTGGAACAACTTAAAGTAGTTGAAAGTTTTGAATAAATGTACTATCCTCCCTGAGCATTGAATTCATTAGGGCAACTCAAAACAACCTCCTCCTCTGACGTGTCAGCAATAATAAACGTTGAACGTGCCTGGAGATATTTACATTCCTAATTACATAATTTACTAAATCAACTTGGAACACAAATTCAAATAGCAGCCAAGCGAGTCAAATGTTTGCTTGATTACCTTGTGTTGGAGGCTTGGAATAGTAGGCTGCGAGTATATGCGGAATTTCAAGTTGTGGTGCTTTGGAGTCTATTCTATGACATACTGTGTTTTCATGAATAAAATAAAAATGACAAAATTCTAAAAAAACAAATCCTCAGATCAAATCATTAGCTTTGCCAAGATTTCAATCAGCTAATTACAACGAGCTTTACATAATTTGCTGCCAGGTGAATCGCCAGATCAAAGTTTTAACCCGAAGGTAAGTGCTTTTCCAGCACAGCAAATTTCCCCTGTGGCCAGGAGGAAACCACAACCCAACCCGGACGTCCGTGGGAAGCAGTCCGCCCGCACGGGAGTGAACGCACATCCTGGGCGGCGATAATGATGATAGGCGCGTAATTTATGGCCGATACCTCATCTGGCCGGAAGGGTTTTACATTTCAGCTCACATAACCACACGTGTGGGATGGTTTAATTACCCTAATGAGCGCCAGAAGGAAAACGGCTTTGGTCGGCTTTTGAAACATGAAACTGCGTAACAGTAAGAAATTTCCTGTTCTGATGTAATTGTTAAATCCTATGTTAACTGTTTTGTATATTTGACCATTTATGTACTTGACCCTTGCCCATAGTGTTGCACATCTTGACGATTTAGGAAGAAAGTGGAGATCACGATGAACAGCAGTATGATCGTCTGCTGTATTGAAGCCCGAGACAATACTTTGCGTCTCCGAGGGTTTCTCCTCTGTTTCGCACCGTATCGTCAGAGGAACAGAATCAGCTGATCTGCTACAGCTGATTTAGATCGTTTCAACCGTCGCAGAGAGAACATCTCTCCACGGGGACAGCTCGATGCTGTGCCCCGTGCATTGTAAATAGTGCAATAAATGTTATTCGTTGTTGATTCTAACTCGGTGTTTTATTCGATCGCGTATTATACAGTAATTTTACTTTGAAAACTTAAATGCCGTCAATTTCAAAGCTTGCCAGGATTTCCCACACTGTCGTCAAGTTCTTCTCAATTTATGTTGTCACCATGTTCAATTTATGTTGTCACCAGTTGACGACTGCTTCAAACCCTGCGGCCAGTCAGCAATCATTCTGAACCAACAACAAAAAAGGGCCAAGTGGAAAAAAAACTACAATGACATTCATCAGAAGCTGGAAAGATTCAATGCTTTGTCCAACTGCATCATCAGCAAAAAAAGAGACTGCCCTCCGGCATGGGATGGAACACAACTGCATGTGAAAACCGGGACGGACGGAAGGCGGACACTTGTCCAAGCCTCGACGACTGCATCATCGAGGGGGCGCATGGTGTCGTCGTCACCCTTTGAAGATTGAAGTTCTGTTTTGTGCATTTTTTTAATAATTTCAAATAAGATTGTTAAATGTTGGTCATTTTGGGCACTTTCCAGTAAATTGTGCAGCTTGTCGACGTTGTTGGTCATCGTAGTTGGCGATGAATAAAACAGATTTTATTTGACAGCATTTAGTGACGCAGTGAGAAGGGTTGTCAAAGGTTACTTGATATCCATGCTGACAAGTTGATTTTACTAACTTTCCGTCACCATTCCATCAGATTTATTTTGATAAGTTCTCATTGAAACGTATTTTAAATTTTACCTTAAAATTGTGTGAAAATTGTACGGACGGCTCCCATTTCCACAACTTTTTTCAATAGCTACATTGCTGCATGCTAAACTACTGCATTTCCATCTTTATTTTTTTGCATGCCACTCACTAATAGGATAATGTTCCTCTGGGATTTCATCATCGTGGTGGTTCTAGATAAAATACATTTGAGAAATTAAGTTTGCTACATATAAAATGATATCTCTTGTCCTTTTAAAATTCCCGTAAACTGTTCAAAAACACCTCTTCAAGAAAAGAAAACTAAATCTATTTTTCAAAATCCTCCAAATATATCTATTAACAAGCTGCCACAAGCTGTGAAATGGTACAAAAACATCGATGAATGCACCAGCTTGGCAACCATTCACCGGCAATGTGATTGTTGCTGCTCCATATTGTATGCGCCAACCAAGTGATGCATAATCCAATTTTTCATTCGCGAAAAGATGTAGCAGAAATGGAGCGAGCACATGCTGTCGATAGTAAGTTATACACAAAAAAAAAACTTAAGAATGATGATGCTCCAAAATGTACTTTTTTGTCAACAAATTATTATATTTGAAAAAAAATGATAAAAATGAAAATGGCTTAAGAACAGGCGACGAAGTAAGCATTGGATTCGGAGAAAATCGAAAGGGGGTGACAGCGTGATTGAAGAGCCTACTTAGCTATTCATATTCTATGCATGATAAATAGCAGAGCTTGCTGTGGTTTGGCAGGGCTCAAACGAGCTACTTTCTCTAGTGCCGTGGAGCTGTGATAGCTTTGTTTTATGCAAGGTTGTTCTTAATCAACCTATAATGGCTTGACGTGTCCTTATTAATTCATTTCATGATAAAGGTTCATGAATATTGATGAAATGAAGCGGGCAAGGCATCGTTGTAAACGAAAATTATGTCTATGGCAAACAGACTTCACTGACTAAATTTTTTTGATTATTTTTTTCGAAAACCCGTTTGCCAATTGCATTTTATTATTTTTTTCCTATTCCATTATTTAACAAAAAATATCAAGATTTAATTAACAACAAAAACATTGCAATTATTGCAAAAGATAGTTTTTCTCACTCTAAAATGACAACCAACTGCTCGGGTGTGAAAAACGGTCAGTGGACTTTGAAATAAGTATAGAAACAAAAAAAGAAGAAAGTGGAAGTGCACTATCATGTCACCGCAAAAGCCACAGCTTCAGTGGTTTGCATTGCTTTGGCGTTTTTTTTTTGTCCCACACTTTCTACATGATGAACTAAGCAGTGGTGCAGTTAGTTGTTTGAATTTTTTTTTAGTTTTTATTAAGGGAGTGGCTAGCTTGAGATAAATATTTCTCTGCTAAAAAGATATTAATTTTCTTTTAAGATTTCTCTAATCTATTTTTTATATTTTTTCCAGCAAATTAAACATTATTCAAAACTTTGCTGCTTAATTGGTAATTTTAGTTTAATTGTTGAGTGAGTTGGAAAAAAGTTTGTATTGATTTACAGACGACATTCAGAGCAACAATTGTGAAAAATTAAAATTTTCGCTTGGCTAAACTTAACAAAAAAGTTACAGTACATTCAAATTGTAAATTCATTGCACACTCAACCGTTTACGAACGATAAAATTACAGTAATCGCCCGTTTTTCACCACCTCTTTTCCCTTTTCATTTTTATACCAACCGACAGTCAACTGACCACCAATCGTTCGCATGACAAAAGCGCGCAATTAAATTAAATTGCACTCCACTTGAGCCCGACTTTTCATTTGTCCATCGGCCATTTGTGCAGGTTTGTGTGTGGGTGGTGAAAATATCCCACTGTAAAAAAAAAGGCAATTAAACACAATTATCGCCTCTTGCCTGGGTGATGTCTGACAAGAATGTAGCGTAAATTTTGTAACACTTGACATAAAAATGAGCAATTTGTCACAATTTGAAGGTGAAATCGATTTGAACATTAAATTGAATATGAGAAACTGTACTCAAATTGATTCTAGCAGTACAATTTAAAAGGCAACATTGCAAGTCTTGAACAGTATTGCAGTGAATTATTGAAGTCATGAATAACTAGAATTTTCAATGCAATTCTTGTAGTTTTATATTTTTTTAAACTGCCTTTTATTAACTATATTCCTGTCATGATCAAATAACCATCCAATACAGATTTTTTAAAGTTAAAACGCAGTAGGCGATGATTTTCCCATGACGTCTATGAAGGTAGGAAGTTTTGGCCAAATCGCAATTTGTTGTGATGTAAATAGCATGACTGGAATGATTTCATTTCAAGTTTTACGAAAATCATGGAATAATTGTTCCCTTTGGTTTGGAAATGGAAAGTTGAATGCATGTTCTTTAACGTAAATTTATATGATAATTGGAATTTCCCAAAAAAAAAAACCAAATTTTCGCCCCAGCTTTTTTTCCAGCTCCTACCCGAATTGGAGCATCAAATTTCAGCTTGATTGACGTTCCATTTCAGGCTTCACCATGAAAAGAGAAATTTTCTTGCCAACATGAAAACCTTTCACCAACACGCCAGAACAGTCGGAAAGCTTTTCACCACGTCACGTCACGTATGAAGCGCAGTGCTTTCATTCAATAAAGTGGCCAATATGTTGCAAAATGCTTCTTTGTTTTTTTTTCGTTCACGATGGTGAAAATAAATGAATGTAAAACCATGGTAAGATGGTTGCAGTCGAAAGAAATGCAGCCAAAGCTCACTTTGATTTCGAAGGATAAATCAGATAGCCCAGAAAGATTCAACTTTTCCATCGCGGCTAGAAGGAATTGGATAACAAATTGGGTGACACAAATCACATTTCGATGGCAAGAAAATTGAATTTTGTAGGAAATGCAATTACTCACAGGTGCACCAGTGAGTTGAATGCATATTTTTTTTTTATTTTTCTTGGCAATCATTCCTCATCATATCTTATTTAAGGCCGACGCATTACTTTATATCAAGAGAAACACCTTGAAGATTTTGATTAAGAATTGGTACAGTTTTAACACAAAATGTAATATACGACAAAAGAGTCACCCACCCTTAATAAAAATAAATCGACCATGTTAAATCAACATCGTTAACCTTCCCTAAATTGATGACGCCAGCACCAAGAGTACGTAGAACGACGTAAATATTTGGCGCCAGTGAGACGATAATAAACTTCTCACCCTAGACATCCTACCCTTTGTTTACATGGTGGCGCTCCTTCGTTTTTGGCAAGGATCTGGTGTTGTCTCTGGATTAGGTCTTGGTCTTGCTTCGTTTGCTGTTTTGAGTGTGAAAATTGTTTAATGCAATCTAAAAAATGATATTCAAATTAAAACGAAGCAACTCGCTTTATTCGAATAAAACCAATTCATCAAATTAGAATTTACAAAACAACGCATCTCCATTGTTCTCTAGATCCCCTTCAGGGTTTACAATCGGTCGTCAGACTCACCATGCGCAACCTCAATGACGCAGTTCGCACTTGCACAGCACACATCCGGTCTGGACAAGTGTCCGCATTCCGGTCGTCCTGGCTTCCATGTGAGCTTGTGGACCAGCCTTTTATTTTTTTTTTGCTGATGCAGTTGCTCAAAGCATTGAATCTTTCCAACTTCTGATGAATGCCATTGTTGATGAGGGGGGGCATATTTTCAGTTGTTCGTTGTTTTTCCAAATTTTTGTTGTTACTGCAGATTGTTGATTGTTGACTGGACCCGCAGGGTTGGACGCATTCATCAACTGTGTGACATAGGACACTGTGTAAATTCACTGACAAGCATTTGAAATTTAAATTCTGAAAAATCTGATTTCAAATCTTAAATTTCATGTTATTTTGTTGATCACAGCAGGCACAGTTGTCCAGAAAAGGAATTTGCTTGTACTTCACTTTTCCTCACAGCCTGCTTCGGTGCAAACGTCGCACCCAAATGACGGTGCCCTGCAGAGGAAGAGGTCGTTTGCTCACATAAATACCGTCCCCGACAGAGCTGCAAAGAACCGGAAAGGATGAATTAGGAGGTGCCGTTCCGACGGTCGACGGCGGTGCCAGCAAATTGGCCTTGATAAACATCCTTCAGGGAAGTGTTCCAAAGGGGCAGACTGCTGGTAATGTTTGTACTGCAAATGGTGTTGGGAACTTTGCGCTGTCAATAGAGGGTTGTCAAGATATGAGGAAATTGAGATTTTATTCATGAGATTTTTTTCAAATTCTACTTATTTTTTTACTAATTCAAATATTTGGATTTTCTTAGAACTACTCTCTATTTTTATATTCATCATTTCTCTGAGATACCATTAGCAAAATACACAAAACATTGGCCACGTGTTGTGAAATTTGACACCATCTTCGCTTCAATAATTCTTCACGCGAATCGGATACCATGTTCCACCCAAGGGAATCTAGCATGAAGCAAACAATTTTCGCGTGGGCTAATTAATACCCCGTCCTGGGTGATGAAACTTGCGGAAGACCATCGACATCCGGTTTGTGGTTCCGCGAAGTCAAAAGGGGAAATTTGATGCTAATGCTGCACTTAGCTCTTTTCGATGGAAGCTTTGAACTCACACGTGGCCGATAGCTTCCTGGGAAATCCCACTGCTCCATCGAAGTTGGCTTATTGAAACCTCGTGGTGAACTGAGCAGCCTGCTTTGATGGGAACGAGTAATCAATTTAAGTTATGTGACACTAAAAAACTCCTGCTTGGATTAGGTATCAAAAGTTCAGTGAAACAAATGTAAAAAAACAATTCTTCTCAGAGCACGACTTTCCTCGTCCCTTGCTTGATAGATTTCTTTGTGAGGGAAATTCTCTTCCTAAACTATTTTTCTGTCCCAAGTGTAGAAAGAAAACTTGCTCCATAAATAAGTTTTCCACGACCTCGGGCAGTTTGCGAAAAGGGTGAAAGGAAGGGAAAAATATGAATATGACGCAAAAGTTTGAGAGATCCTCATAAATGCCGATTTGCATATTTTTTTTTATTATTTTTTTTTTTTTGTAAAACAATAGTGTGAATGAGAATTTTTGCACGTCAAACGCGAAATGAGACGCTTCTTTAGAACGTGTTTGGAGTGTCAAAAATCAATTTGTTTGATTTAAATATCAATCATCCGATTTATTTCAAATTTATTTAATTTTTTCGACAGCTCCAAACTTATGGCATAGTTGGCCATGAAGGAATTCCCCTGAATCCACCAAGTCAACAAGCTCATCAAGTAGTCCTCGTCGTTTGCAAAGATAACAAGTTGATTCTACATTTCCCATCAGGATAACGTTCTAGCAACGAAGCTAACCACAAACAGATTAGAGTGATTGCAAACAATGTATCTTGTGCGAATCAACATGAGGAAAATCCCAAGAACTTTTCTTTGTGAACTCTTTGTTTGAGCAGATTTTGTCAAACCACAACAGTGGGATTTTCTGCTGTTGCTAGCCAGCATTGAACTTCTTGACCCAGGAGTCCATGCTGAGAGTGTGGTGTCTTGGAAAATGTACTTTCTCATTGCAAAGAAACAAACAACTCGGTAAACATTTTCTTCTTGAGGTTTTTGAGTCGAGGAGGAAAAACACGGTAGGAAACTATTTCCTATTTGATCTTACCCATCAAAGGAATGTGAAATTATTGCTTTTATAATTTCAAGGAAAATATTTGTCAAAGAATTGTATTGAATTTGTGCTTCGTTGTGTTTTGAACGCAACAGAGCCTACTTAGATATCTAAACAATCCCTAGAAAAAATACTCTAAAAATTTCACTGCACATTATTTTCATTTTTACCAGAGCCATCTTGGATCATGGTTCAGCTTTTAAGATATCCTTGTTTTCAAGAAGGACTCATAAAATTTCATTCAAACTAAATTAATAATTTAAAGAGTGGCACCAACCAGCAGAAAAATAACCCCTTAAGCAACAATTCCCAGCCATGAATAAATCAACTCAGGAAAAAAAATTCTGGATTTTTTACGAGTCCGCGAAAGCACTTATGTGACGTGAAAAATAGTGAGATTTCGGACATCGCTTGAGGAGCCCTATGGGATTTGCTAGGAGGTTTGTGTTTATTTTACATAACTCATTCCGTTGCTTGCGTAATGTTTTATATAGTGAAGCTCCCCAAGCGTCGTGTTATGACATATTAATATTTTTGCATGCATTCATGAGTGTTGTATGATTTAAATTTAAAAAAAATATTTAAAATTTGTGAAATAACTTTTTTAAATTAAAGCTTTTTTTCATAACATAACAACAAAGCATTCATAGTGATGAAAGCAGAGATTTAGTTTAGAGTTCTAAGAAATAACTTGTTCACAAGCTCAAAAGCACAGATTTCGCCTCCCATGCACTGGAGTTTGCTTCCATCAGAAAAGCCTTTCTTTTGCTTTACAACCCACAAGACATGTGTTTTACGCTCAATGAACATGACTTGCTGAGCTGAACTTCAATGAATTTCATCTTCCTGTTGGAAAGTTTCCATTCTTTTTTTTTTGGAAATTTCAGAGGAGCACGTCATGTGTGCGTTTCAATTTTTTTTGCGTTGCTGTTTGACAGAAAACGCTTCCATAATAATAATCTTGAATAATAAACAAAAGCAAAACAACTAAAACTTTGCTTCAGCTGATCTGTTTCTCACCCAAAGTTATCACTTATTTACAAAGCTTGATTTGCCTCTGCAGATACTACCCATTTCATTTAGGCAGAAACATCACTCAAAATTATCGACGTTGAACAAATTTGCGTTAGTTTGGTCCCATCTGCAGTGAATCCCAGTAGGCTGATTGTGTGAATCAAACCAGAAGCAGTAAAGCAGATCTGACATCAATAATTTAGAATTGGCCTGCTGTGTTGGTATCGTTGTATAGCATGGCCTGCTGTTGCGGGCGAACCACAAAATGTTCGACCCTTTTCTGTTTTGAGTGGTGATTCCAAACCATTCAAAGTTTATTCCAAATTCTGTGATACCACAACAACACCGACCATAATGAGTAGGACACAGTCTGGGGATTTTGAACGGTTCGAGTTTAAATCAACGATGAGTGGTGGCAAACCAACAATGGTGGGTTGGAAATTGATCTGTTAGGGGTTGTTCGAAGCTTACAATTTGTGATTTTAACAGTTTTTGTTTAAAAAACAGAAATTGTAGAATTTTGTCTTTAAAATCCATAAAAATATATGTTTTAATGTTCATAATTTAAAAAAAAAATCATCACCTATGTGTACTATCGTAGAAATTCACCAGTTTGTTTATAGCGTTTCACGTGTGGTGATTATAAATTCCGCGGAACACCACGTGGATGCGGTGAATAAATTATGAGCTTTATACCGGAGCTTTTTGGTTTGCCTCATCTTCAATTTTAATGGAGCGCGTTTCAATGCTCGAGCGAAAAATGTGTTGAGGCTATTTATGTGTTGGATCTTTTTGGGTTTAGGCATGAAATTTCTTTGTTTAATTTGAAATCAATTTTTATTTTATTTATCGTTGAAATTTATGGAATAAAATCGGCTATTTTTTGTCTTTTTTCAAGGGGAAAACCACTCTCATCAAAGAGCCCTGGGCACAATCGGGCACCTTCAGGCACTTTCAGGCACATGCTCGGGCACCTTTCATTTTGACTTTGACAGTTGGAAAATTCTGTCCCAAACATTTTAAGTTGTCAGAAGAACTGTTTCTTGTTGCAAGTGCATTTTGTTTAATTAAAATTATTTGTGAGCTAAACAATTGTATTTTGTCATGAAATCCTTTTGTGAACACTGATAACGGAAGTAGAGTAATTTTTAATAATGACTTCATGAACAACAAACTCCTTTATTTGTAGATGTTGAAAACTCATTATTTAGGATATATCGATTGAAGATAAATTTCAATAGAACAAATACGGCATGCAAGAGCTTCATTTTAATATATTTAATAATATTTTGTTATGTATTTCAATAGTTCAGGAATAAAAGCAGTGGAATATGCTTCTGGTGAACTTTTTTAGGAAAACCGAAGAACAGAATGGTTTATGGTTTTTTGAACTTCAATGTATGTTCATTCAGAAGACTTGAATGTGATTGTTGTTGATTGCACCGGACGTTTGTTTCAGATTAGTGATAATTGGAGTATTCATAGTCGGACTTTACAAAAATGTGACGTGTAAAATCGTTGTTTCTAGAAGCACCTCAATATTCTTTTTATGCCAAATAAAAACTTTATTTTTCATATTTCGTAAAATTTTATTGAATTGGTATTGATTATGTTAATTTTGTTAAAACACACAATAAACATGGTTTGCTATTCGGCCCCATGCAAAAGCTCTTGAACCAGCAAGGGACATCGCCGAGATTTTTGAAAACAGGGAGAGCTGGGCGGGACCACTTCCTCAAGAGGTTTAGTTTCCTCAGTGTTCGGTGATGACCCGGGACCCTCCCAACTACAAATCTATCTTATCTCGTGGAGACGATTGCCGCAGCTTTTCGTGCTGAACTCAAGCTGGCGGCTGTGGGAGAAAGTGAGAGGTCAAAGGTCATCACCGAGGATCGCAAGGATCGTGCCGCTGCAACGACATTAGGGGGAGCGATCCTCGACCCGTTTTAGCAGGACGCGTTCAACTCGAAGGCCCCACATTCATCATCACTTCACTCTGTTTAGATTGGTTTACAACATTTTCCAATGGGTTCATTCCTAAAAGATAAAAGTATCTGATCAAACTACATTCTATAGTTGGTACAATGCATCTTACCAACAATCAAATGAGAAGACTCTGCAACAATAGATTGCATCCAGCAGAATAAAAAATCTAAATTTACTCTTTGCAAAACCGAAAACTAAACGCTGACAGGATTGTGAAAACATTATAAACAAATATTGTAACACGGTTGCTATGTACCGTCCTGTTTTTTTCTTGGCTTCAGGGCACACTCGGGCACCTTCGGGCACGTTTGGGCAACTTTAGGGCACAGCCTACTCGGGGGCAATGAGCAGAGTGGTTTTCCCCTTGTCTTTTTTAATTTTTTTTTTTTTGTAAAATAAATTAGTTTAAAAATGCTTCCTATATTTGTTTCAATTTGCAGGAAACGGGAAGCTTTCACAGAACTGCTTTCCATATTTTTCGTCTTGCCTGACACACATTCACTTGTTGAAAATACATAGCAAGTGGCGCCAGAATTCCTACCGTTCTTTTTGTCTCAATCTATTTTTATCCCTAAAGGATGATAACATCATCTGTTGATCGCAGCAGCCTTGATTTTTCTCTCCTCTTTCACTTGTGTCAGTAAACTTCACCCATGGAAACTCCACGCACACGCACACAACAAGGCCATTTGTCTTTGAAGAAAGGAAATCTTCTATTTTGTATTTTGGCTTAATTCAAATAGCTTTTTTTAACAAAGAATTTACATCTCGTTCAATATGAACCAAAAAAAAGTTTCCTCCAATTTTTCACAAATCCTTTCAGAATCCAACTAACCAAAAAAAAGTTCAGTACAAGCGAAAAGTTCCAGAGCAAAACAGATATTGAAAAAAGTTTTCCAACTCGTGCCAAGCCAACCATCAACACTTCATCTTATATGAGAAAATTCGTTAAAAACTGTGCCCTTTTTCCAGCGAGATGTGAGTTGGATAGCTTCCATGTTTTATGTAATATAGGAAGATTCAGTTTTCTGCGCTGAAAGTTTGTGTTTCATGCTTGAAAAAGTTATTCTAATATGAAAGCTCATCCTTCAAGCAGTTTGTATTAAGAAAGTTTTGTGGTGATGAGAGACAAAAAGTCCTTTAAAAAATATGCAAACACACATTGAATTATTTTTTGTTGTTGATCCAAATTATCCTCTACAGCAGGCTGTGATGATTGATGGCTTCAGCAGCAGCTTGTCGAAGAGCCTGCTTTAATCTTCTCGATGAGTCGATCAATGGAGTGATGCGAAGCAAAAAAAAACTTTTTTATGTTATTTTAAATTTATGAGTGAGTTGAGGAAATCAAGTATAATTTAACTAATTTAATCTACGCGAAGTAAATTAATTGTAATTTGAATAGTAAACATTTTTTGCGTCATGTTCTTCCAAGCAGATGAAACTTGTTGACCTACTTTCCAGAAAAGCTGCGCAAAATGTATGTGTTTTCCGCTGTAAACTTTGCTCCCCAATATAGCATCTTTCCACGCAACTCTTTCCTAGAAAAAAAAGTGCTCAGAGTAAGAAACTATGCTGCAACCGAGGGAAGAGCATGTCCCGCAGAAAAACTTTCGCTGTCTTTTCTAGAAAATTATGAAATGCTTTCTCGTGTGAATCCGTCATATGAGCGCATTTAACCGGCGTTGCTGCGGAAAATTCAAATCACATTAAAAGATAATTATTTATGCAGTGAACAGAGAATCTGAGTTGAATGACTGGTGAAAATTGCACAGTAAATTCGGAGAAAGTTCAAGTAATCTAACGCAGCGTGCCATGCTTCGTGATGCAAATCAATTTAATTACTTTGGTCTCCTTGTGGAGCTTCTCAAACAGCTTTGCTGAAGCAATATCCGATTTAGGTTTTAACCGATGTAGGCTACGGCATATGATTCCCGAAGTCGTGGCCTTCTGAGATGTTCTTCGTTGTATAGACGTGAGGACACATTATTATGTTCACTTTTCCAAGCGTGTCTTACATTTCAGTTTTAGCCATAATAACGTGGCCTGCTACCATTCAGGATCGTAAATTTAATCACATTTGCCTTGTCACAAGAGAGTTTGCAGAGGTGGATGATGTCGTTCGAGATAATTGATATTATTTTGATGGCAACTCAGAAATTTATTGGATATAAAAACCTTATTTACATTGCATAAAACTAATTGCTAAATTAACATAATCTTATTTCTAAAAAAAAGAAGACTCAAAACATCAAAACATTCCCAAGCTACCAATTTGCAGCATCAGAGTGCTCTCTGTTTTCCATTTACATGTTAATTGAAACAAAACATTTGCAAAACAAACGAACCAAAAAACACGCACCGGAAAACCGCCGAAAACTCACCCAACACTGTCGTCCAAAGCCGACTCCGTGTTAGTTTTCCACGCGACACACTCCGTTTGGTTTCACTTAGAGAAAGAGAGCTCTGTTGTGTTTTAGGTATTTATTTTTCAACTGTAGAATAGTGGCCGGATCACCCAAAGTTCAGCCTTACCGCAGGAAGCTCTTCCGGGACGGTGGTTCGCGAGTAGCAGGCCAGGACTAGACGGGCATGCCGAGTGCTTCCTAAGCATGAAATGTGGAATTTAGTTGGCCAAAATTTTAGGTGAGGACGTTTCTCTTATCCTTGTTTGTGTTTTTCTGGTTGGTTTACTTTGCTAAAATTTGGTCTTAGGTAATAAAGAATTTTAAAAATTATCAATAATATTTATAATAAAATAAATAAGAATTTCATCAAATGTAACAAAAGACAACGTCTTTATGAATTCCATGTCATTCACTTTATTTGAAAAGTATCTTAAGTAGTGATCCTCAGATGAATGGAAACTTCCTTACCTAAGTCTTTGACTTAGTAGGCTGCTCTCTTCACTATCGCTACTGGCGACGTCGTCGTGACTCTTGGCATAGAACCATGGCCAGCTGTGATGCTTATGACTGTTGGCTACCTTATTTTTTTTTTATAAAAAAATATACTATTTCAACTAAAACATAGTTTTTTAAAGTAAAAGTGAATTCATCAAAACAGATGCCTTGTAAATCACCTTCAACCACATACAAATTCGTTATACACAAATGCAACATCCAGAAGCAGTGGAGTGTAATTAAATTTCAATACAGAGGAAACAGAAGGCTCCCGAGCGCTCGTCCAATTTCAATCGAGTTGTTTATTCTAATTGCAGTTCTATTCACTCTTCTAAAATTCAAATTTAACTTTTTGTTTGGATACCTTGCAGCCTGGCAAAACTGGGAGGATGATTTTGAACAATTGTTTTTTGGTTGTCACGTATAATTGAATTCATTTCTTTGAAAATATTTGGAATTTCCGAAGCGCCAATTTATTTTTAATTCACATGAGAATGGCTTGTCACAATAATAATTTCAATAATAAATAAAAGCCAATCAAATAGTTTCCACAAACATTGACCTTTTCACAAAATTTCCTACAAGAATTTTCAATTATGTCTCCACACAGAAAAAAAAATACATGGAATTTGATGAATGTGACCAGCTACATGAATGAGGTTAGTTGGCTTCCCATATGTTCGGTCGCAACCGCAGTGGCCCATCCAACAATTGGGGCCAAATTGGCGGAAAGATTCATTGTTTCGCTTTTTATACTGGGTTTGACACAAATTGGATTGCAACTGAGGTTTGCCTATTGGTTGTTTTTAATTTAGGATGCCCTTGATTGCCCTTTGATTTAAATGAGCAAAAACAAACTTATTTTTTTTTTTTTAATTCTTTGTACTTATTGAGGAAAGCAGTTTATGTTAAAGTCAGAGCTTCTCTCTTTTCACCTTGTAGCTACTGAAAATCTATTTAAATAAATTTCATTTAGGCAAGAAACAGTTCTGAAAAGAATCACAAAAAATGCTTTAAAAACTTTTCTTTTCGTCACATAGAATTATGAATTGAAGTTTCACAGCAAACGAAACAGAGAAAGTTTCAGCATTTTCGCCATTTATGTATTTCGTTTTGGGAGACCCAACTTTTCTGTTTTTTCGTTGACCCCCTTCTCGAGAGGTTTCATTGGTCGTTATCCAATTTTCACGAATTGGATAAAACTCTTTTTGCTCTGAAGACGGTAACGCCATGGCAGCCAGCACTACGATGCGAGATACAAGTTTTCCAATTTTGCTCAAACTGAAAAGACGAGTGAAAAAAATGAGCGAGGAAAACGGGGATGAAAACCAGCAACATGATTGATGTGATGGAAATTTGCTAATGTTACACACATTTTCTCTTGTAGAAGAAGAGAGAAAATGGGTGAAATATTATAAACATGAATACAGGGTTGCTCAAAGAATTTGATGATGACAAATGGGATAATGCATTTGAAATCAGAGGTAGTAGATTTGTGAGTGAAAATCTCCGCTAATAGCATGTCTGTGGAGATTTAAGCTGGATATTATGATTCATTCACTTTTGACCAAAACAAATGAAAGTTTTTAATTGAAAACGTATACGAAAACGAATGATTATTTTGTTTTACTTGAATTGAATTTGGCAATAATGATGCAAAATTAAAAGTAGCTTTATTTAAAGTAATCGGATCAGCTTAGCGTGAAACAGATAGATATAAAAGTATATCTTCAAACCAGAACTGAATTTAATCTCTTACATCAAGTCTTCAGCTCATTTTCCTCCCAGTTCTACTCTCAACGGTATTTACTTTGCCATCAGGACAAATTCAATCATCACCAGTGGCCATCACTATATGTGGTTGTCCAACGCAAAATGCAGTTATTTAGACCAATCAAGTAGAACTTGTGCGAATGGTGAAATTTCCTAGTGTTCATCAAATATCGCAGTGTTTCGCAAACTTATTTGCTTTAAAATGTGTAATTTAATTTGATTTAATTGAATAAAAACAATCTTAATTTCAATTTGTCACACCAAATAGAATTATTTCGCGCCAAAAGAAAACTTCAAACACAATCAAAGTTCTTCCGCTTGCGCACTTTCAAATCCAGTAACGAAGTTTAATTTGAGCAATTTCTCTCTGTTCAACGGGAAATTCAACTATGCTGGAGAATCAGTCACGTGAGACAGCATTTTATTTTTTTTTCGTCTATAAATTTCTTTGAGCAAAGTTACACAACTGCAAACAGCTCGATGGATAGAAGCTTACAAGATTATTTTTTTCTGCGCTGCAGTTGTTTGTGTTTGATGTGCAACTGCATCTCTGCCAGGGAAAAGATCTTTCTTTTTTGTGACCTCCAGTCCTGAAGGCACGTGCTTCTTTCCTCCCTTGTGAGTGTGTGGATTTTTATTGCCACAGGGTTTTGATCTGGTACTGGACAAAGGATGCAATTTTAACGTTGAGGAATTTCATTTCGGTGACCATTTTTGAGCTTGGAATTCCATTTCTGAAGTTCTCTTTATTGCTTTTTGCTAATTTCTTTCATATCGTAATTATTGGAACCATCTATTGAACAGGGCAGCGAATGACCGAAAGGTTAAAGCTGCCGGAAATAAAGTAATTAACAACAACAACATCTATTGAACAAGTTGGTAGTAACTATAATAATATCAGCACATCTCATTCAGTCATAAATTATGCCCTTTTGTGCCTAGATTTATAAGTGATTAACGCACTACATACTAATTATCATAATTGGTCACCTGGGTTTTATTGCTTGTTTAGTTGTCAGACAAGTTCAAGCCACGCAAATTAATTGCGCTTACATTATTCAAATGTTTTCACACATATATTTTTTGTTGAGAACAATACATAAAACAATGTTATTTGAATTGGTCTCAGTAGATTTTGATAACCAACCAAGTGAGTGCACTGCATACTGCAGTGCACAGTACATGATTAATTTTATAAAATTAAGAAAATATGTTTTTCACTCCCAAATTGAACCACAAATGTTCAAAGCCTACTACGTCCACACCACACAAGGTCCTAGCAGGCTCTGACTGTGTCGTTGAACGATAAAAGCTTTCCTTGGCTTCTTCCCTTCCCGAGTGTCAAGCCTTTCAAGCTTGAGCCTCGACGACAGTTTCGGCTCCATTTGACTGTGCTTTTCCAAATTTGCTTTGCGTGACTTTGTGGTGCAGCAATTTAGGCACTCTGACACTTTCCTGTCACTTCTGGCTGTTTGAGTAGTTTTGGTGCACGAGAAGCACTTTAAAAAAAAAAAAAGGGAAAATGGGTTTCGTTGAAGATAAATTTGATAGAATTTCTGATAGACCAGAAAATGGATCATTTTTAAAAGTAATCAAACGTTTGAAAAGTCACACTGTACAATACTTCTTCCACTCAAGCAGGATATCCAATCATTCTCCGAATAACATAGTATGCCATTAATCTTCCTCCGACTACTAACTAGCAGACCGGCCTACTTCGCTGTCACACACTTTCTTATTCATGGCGATTTGAAATGTTCAACCGGGTCGACCCTTTTTTGCCTTCTGCCTTTGAACCCACCGGAAGGCCGGAAATGGCAATTGGACGAGTGCCAATCTCACGAGTGTGTGTTTGAGTGTCCTTTTGAGTATGTCCCCTTTTCAACCAGCTTTTCACATATTCCCTCGAGAGTCCACCAAAATTTGCGTTTATCGTTTGGAAATGTCCGAGTTAGCGGCTCTTGGTTGCAGAAATAGACAAAAGGAAAAATTGGACAAACCCACTGGGAATGATATCCACAAAATTGGAATCTATATTGCAATCAAATCGGTTGATGAAAGGGGACATGCCAATCAATTTTTCGAGGAGAAGATTAAATTAGAGTCGACAATTTGAATAATTTTAAATCGATCAGCCAAAGTATCATTTTTAAATCAAAGACTTGAAGTCAGAGATTTAAAAAAATAAAGTTTAAGTTTCTTCTAAAAAAGTAATTACTTTTTCAATCACTTGAAGTAAATGAAGCCTGAAGAATCAATCGTCTTGCGATTAAAGTTTCTTCTCTAATGGATTCGTTATCTTAAAATTGACAGAAAAATGCTCCAAACGACAAAAAAAAACAACAACAAAAGCTTTGAACGTTTGGTCATCGCAGAAGGCGTTGAAAAAAAACCTTTTTTCTTTCCTCCACTTTTCCGATTCATCATGCAATCAGAAAGTCGAGCTTTTCTTTGTTCTTCCGACAACGTGCAAAGCCAACTGCGATGAAAGTGGAAAACGGCAATGTCCCGAGCGAAATAGCAGCAGCTTGGTGGTGTGAAAAACGACGGCAATCCAGAATGCTTTGATATGAAAATGAATTGTGAACGGTTTCTTCCGCAATTTTAATTTTCAAATGGAAAGCGCAGACTGTTGTGGTTGAGAATTTTTCTTTAATCAGTGTGGTACAGGTTTGAAGATGGAAGTTTTTAATTCAAAATTTAAAAATAACGACATCAAATTATTCAGCGACACAAAAAAATTTTTTTCCTCCTTCTTTAACAATAAAAATACAGCTAACGTAAAGCAGGTTCAGGTCAGGTAGAACAGCTTCACCACTTGAATCGTGAACCGCAAAGTCAGCAGAAAAAGTGACTTTTCCCCCAGCGGCATTGAAAATCTGATCAACCTTTTTTCTGTTGCATACTCCGTTTCACGCGACCATGCGATGCATATTTGGCTAATTTACATTTTGATTTGAAAGGTAGGACCCTTATACTTCTGTTATTAGTGCCAGGGGAAACAAAAAAAAAGTGTTTCCGTGCAGGGACCATGTGTAAATCAGAGAGCACGTGCTTATCTCCACTTGACGTCTGAATCGTGGAAGTTTTTTGAAACAGTTCTGTGAGTCAAGTTGGAAGCATGAATGTCTTTTATGACTACGTGATTTAGTAACATATTTAAAATCATACAGATTTAGTAAATTTCAAGCGTTGATCAACAAAAAAACTAATTATTAATTTTAAAATAATTTAATATAATCCAAACCATTACTAGTGAATTTGAATACCAATCAAAGCAAGCAAGAGGTATTGCTCGTAAATGGAAATCCAAAGGCAAATACCAAATATTTATCATGGTACTTACCATCATGGTACTTAACATATATCCAACCACGAGCTCAGTAGGCCGATTGAAGGATTATTGACCAGGGCAAATGTTTGTTCCTGGAATCTCTGAGTCAATTTGCATTCGTTGCATTGATCTCATGTATCGCATGGATGATGCGCGATGTGCGCTTGCAAATTGTCAAATATTTGCTATCACGGTGGCCATTTCTGAGAGGCTATTGTTGGCATGATTTATGTGCTGAAATATGGTAATCTTCTTACATGTTTCAATTGTTGATCAATTAATAATCCTAAAGGCATTCAAACAATTTATTCCATTATAATTTCGCTTGAATTTATCAAAAAAATCCATAATTTGAAACAGTGAAATTTATGTTTCAACTTTTTAACAGAAACCCTCAATCGACGCCGTACATCGTATCAGGCTGACATAAAGTGCAATTAAATTTAATTGCTTTCCAATTGGTGTCGTTTTTTCCCGATCGAAAACACCTGAACACACACACACACTCACTTGATTTTTGGCAACACTGATCCAGAACTCGTGTAAATTGATTGTGTGATGCGATACCCCCTGAACAGCAATTAATTACGATAATTGTCACTGTCCGGTTTGTGTCCTTTTTTGTTGAGGAAATGAAATGGGAAAATTTCTTTCTTGGCGATGGAAACGGAAGCTTCTGTTTTTCACTGTGAACTTGTTGAAATCAATTTCACACGGGAAAATTTAATGTAATTTTAATGAAATGAAATCAAAAAGCCAAACGATAACTTAGTTAACGGTATACAAAGTTCCATCATTTCATGAATATCTCGTGCTGAACTAATCGTTTGCTCTCACCATCGAGTTCAACTTCACTTGACACACGGAACAGGTGCAAACATCAACAAACAGAAATGGGACAAAGTTGGCGAATCGATTGCAAAACTTTGACTATCGACACACGGCGAGAGCTCGACGTAGGTCTTGTTGCTGGATCTGGGTCGATACGAGATTTGTTGTAAATGTATCTATTTTGTGAGTTAGGATTTGAAGAGAATACGCAGAAACAATGATATTTTTATTTTATTTTTTTTTTCAGAATTTAGACAGCATAATATCACGCATCAAAAGTTTGTTGAACTGACCTTTCTAAACTCAGTTGGCCATGCAACGTTACCAGAGCCGGCTTACGTGAGTTCCTTGGTGAGGCTGATGACTTCCCCTCGTGAGCACTCAGTAGGCGGTGACTGCGCTGATGACGATATTGGCCGAAACGATTCTGAGGGAAAAATGAACCCAAACATTGTCATCGTAGTAGGCTGAACTGTGTGAAACTGAGTTAAATGTGTAGTTTTGAAAAGGATTAGGGATTTCAATAGCAGAAAAATGGAATGTAAAACAATTGATGTAATATT
Organism: Culex quinquefasciatus; assembly: GCF_015732765.1. Lineage (NCBI taxonomy): Eukaryota > Metazoa > Arthropoda > Insecta > Diptera > Culicidae > Culex > Culex quinquefasciatus. The sequence continues at coordinate 224,164,063 of NC_051862.1, read as the reverse complement.
TTTAAAAAGCAATTTTGAAGTTACAAAATTGAAAAGCGAATACCTCAGCTTGATCACAATTTGAGCCCGAAAATTACTCTGCCACAGGACGAAAAGACAATGGAACCCCGAGGGACAACGATTGCGGTGTAGTGGCGTCATATTTTTATTTGATTGACGTTAAATTTTTGGCTTTAATGCGGGATAAATCTGTCAGCGAAAGAGCTTCCCACCGGGATGGAGTGAAGCTTTCAACAATGTCATGTCAGCAAAGTTGATATTGCATGTAATCGCTTGTTTCATTGCACGACATTTTTTTGTGTTCATTGAAGGATTTTGTTTAAATTTCAAATTCTTTGACAAAAAGTAATCCAATAAAATGAAAAATCCAGACTACTGCGATCAACAGATGATGTTATCATTCTTTGACCTAAAAAAAGAAAAGAAAATAGACAATAGGGGAAACTCTACCGAGAAGGGTAGAAATCTGGCGCCACAGTGTCGCAAGATATTTCCTTTCTCACTGTGTTGGTTTATGGGTGGAAAGACATCAGCTGTAGAGATGAAAATTATGAGTGACGTTAGTGGGAATGCTTTAGTGGTAAACTTAGACGGCGTTTGGAAGTTACTTGTCAAGGGTGGCTTGGATTGACTTACAAAAAATAACTTTTTTAGTTTATGTAATTCAACTTTCACGATTTTCTATATACAAAAAAGGACAATTTTCCACTCGAAAAGCCCTCATGTTGTAAGCAAGCGATAATGACGCAAGCTTTTACACACCACACTCACACGTTACTTCACCCAACCCGGAAAAGCCTCTTTTCATTAGGTGGCCATTAGCGTTTTGGGGCCAGAAATGAGTTCGCACCGTGGTGAAACACGAAACCATTATGAAGCTGCAAAGAGCATCGGTAAATGGCCGTAATTGTGAGGTGGGACTGGGCGGGCTCATCATTATCGGCTTCGGTGCAGAATTCTGGAAACATTTTCGATGAATTAAGGTGGGTCGTTTGGTTGGTGTGGCTTGTGGGAAAAGTATCATATTATTAATGGTTGAATTCAGATGAAAATTTCACAACAAAATCAATTTGAATAAAGTTTTTTAAAGTATGCATGTAGAATTCTTCTCAGCACAACTTTTCACAACCTCCTAAGTCAAATTTCCCCAAAACAAAACAATATATTTCGACAATTCTTTTGTGCAATCAAGAGCTCTTACAACCCTCCATTTCTCGATTGAAACTTTATTTGGCAGCAATCAAGCAGGAACAATTTTGAGGTAGGTTCGGCAAGGCGAGACTAGATTATTAGATTAATTATTAATTTAAACAATTTTTCTTTGTTTTAAAACACATTTTTAAGTTTTTTTTAATAAAATCAAAGTATCTTCAATAAAACTATACATTATAAATGTTGTACTTTAAAGTGTGAAAACCCATTTTGTCATGGTTATTTTGACAAAATCATGTGATATTTTAACTGAAAACATGTCTAACATTTATTAATTAACTAGCTAAATAATATAAAAGCCAAAAATAAATCAATTCATTTTTCAAAAATGTTCAAACCTAAATTTGTAAATTATTATTTAAGTCAGCTGGAGTACTAAACCATGAAATTGATCATTTTTATGATTTTTCTAAAGATTTAAATAGGAAAAAAATCGAACTCAAAGAAAATACTTTTGGTAATTTTATGATATTTTTTAAATTTTAGAATCCACTTCCCGCCTCTGTGAACAATTATCTATACAAAAAAAAGTTTGTTTGTTGTGATGGACAATCATCACAACAAACAAACTTTTTTTTGTATAGATAATTGTTCACAGAGGCGGGAAGTGGATTCTAAAATTTAAAAAATATCCGCTTGGTTTATAGACATTTACAAACAAAAAGATTATTATACCCAATTGTGACCCAGCGAAAAAAAAGCTATAGAGGTCAATTTTTTTCAGATTTATTGTTTTTCCCGAGTTCAGAAGGTCATTTTGAGATAATTTTGCTCTACGGAAATTTTATTTCTCTCGTTTATGTTTTTCTTGTTTCATTTTTAGTATTAGTGGTGTATTTAGTGGTGTAGGGGTAAGCATGATTGCCTCTCACCCAGTCGGCATGGGTTCGATCCCAGACGTTCACGATTTTCGAGACGAGATTTGTCTGATCACGCCTTCCGTCGGACGGAAAGTAAATGCTGGCCCCGGACTAACCTAAAGGTTAGATCGTTAACTCAGTCCAGGTGTAGGAGTCGTCTCCCTTGGTCCTGTCTCGGTGGAGTCGCTGGTAGGCAGTTGGACTAACAATCCAAATGTCGTCAGTTCGAACCCCGGTGTGGATGGGAGCTAAGATTTAAAAAGAGGTTTGCAATTGCCTCAACAATCAAGCCTTCGGACACCTAGTTTCGAGTAGGAATCTCGCAATCGAGAACGCCAAGGAAATGCTGTAGAGCGAATAATTTGATTTGATTTTAATCTTTTGCCCACATATCTTTTTATCTTTTGCCCACATAGCGATCCAGAAATTTTTAACTTTTTGGAGTGTTTTCACATTTTTAGTTAATCATATATCATGATTTTTTATATTGCGTTAAGACATGCATAGTTAGGTAAATGAATAAAATTACTGTATTCTTGTTTTGACTTGAATTATGGTGATTATTAGTAAAAGCACAACCTAAGTGAAAATGCATATTTTCTAGCATTGGCAAAGTCACATAAAACAAGTGAAAGTTTCAAACCGATTTTCTAAAAAAAAATAGAGTTCTTCTTGCTAAAGCTTTGGAGGTTATAAAATTTGTTGAAAAATTTAAAATGGCAAAATTTCAGATCGAAGCACAGGAAGCTAAATTTCTGGATACACAGCAAAAAATCCGATGGTAAAATCTCATGCAAAAGCGATCATATTTGTGAGAAAAGTAATAAATATTACACACCGCATGCAACTTGGTCCTGGAATCGAATGTGAGCGCTAGGTGAACAATTCGATTATCTTTTACTCCGTAATCTATACACCCACGTGCATAAGTTTTTTTTGCACAAATTCTAGTGCTACAAATATCGGCGCAACCGCCGGGATTCAAACCCAGCTCTCAGATAGAACTGGTGCCTTAGCCCGCTCGGCTGTCAGACCAATTGCAGGATAAACGCCTAGATATGAGCCTGGAGTTTCAGTCAAGTAGGATTCCCATACTGATGGGCTTCATATTTCTGGGTGTACTATTACATGAAGTTTCATAAAATAATGCAAAATTTATTTTACACCCAGGCCTTTTACACACAGTTGGATTACAACATTTTGTTTGCTGTGTAGTTTATAATCCATTAACAGATTTAAATCTTATCATCTTTTGTTCGAGAAGAATGAAGTTGAATTTCTAATTAAATTAAAGAAAAAGTGAAAAATGCTCAGTTTCTATCTTTACCGGTGGGAAGTTGTATTCAACTAGCGACTTACTGGATTTACAATCGACTGATCGTGAGTTTTGATTTTCATACCGGGATAATACAATCCAATTTTCCAACATCATTTAAAAATTCTCGTGTACGCCCAGATGTGCTTTGGTGATTAAGTCGAGAAAAGTTGCACGTTCTGTGGCACCATCTTGAAAGAACCTCCACATGGTTCGAGAAGTGTGAATTGAGTTTCACCACGACAAAGTGGCGAAAAGTTTGTCTTGAGCAAAATTTTGATTTGTAAGGGAATGTGAGCTTAGTTGAACTTTGGAACCAGGTCACACATTCTATATTTTACAAGAGAAATTATAATTTACGGAACAAAGCCTCGCACTCAACAATTTTCAAACAAGTGTTTCGTCGTAGTAGGCAACTCCTTGAAGAAGTTCACCCATTATCGACATCATTACAGGAGGGCTCGCTTGTCACCCCTAGCCTGCTTGGATGACGCCGTCGTAACTACCAACCGTCGAGGGTGGAAAAGTCGTGGCTGTTGAATATTTGGCGCCAGCGAGGCGAAGATAAATATCCCCACACAATTGCCCTTTGTTTACACTAGGTGGTGCTTATTTTGAAAGGGCTTCAATGTCGTTTTTCTTGGAACTAGACCATGGCAGATATTGAAAAATGGAGACGTTTCTCCTAATTTATAGCATTTTTTGATTTATTTTGTTTAATAAACATAAACGAGTGTAGTTATTTTTATTTAAATACAGTAACCAAACTCAAAATCAATCAAAATAAATCAATTTTTTAATCATTGGATTTGGATAAGCATAAATAAAAGCCTTGGTTCTTTCTAATTAATATTCCATCCCACTACACTATACTGCATTGATTATCAACTCTTCTAACAAACTAGCTCCGACTGATGATTATTTATTCACTAACCAATTTCGTTATCCCAACATCAAATCATTTTGCTATTCAACTAATCCCACCCACCCTCGCTCCCATATTAGTTCTAATCAAATAATTATTATTTCATAACTAGAAAATAACTCACTGCTCATCTGCTTTGAAACGTCCATGCAAATGCATGATTTAGTAATGATCGAAGTCGACCAAATTTCACTTCGATCCGGCATCGATGATGGGTCCCAGTAGGCCCTTTCTAGGTTTGTTCTACTCGACCAAGTTGGGAGAGAATAATTAATTTCACTGGATGGTATCGAAGGGATCATGGCATACTGGTTGTAATTCTGTGTTTGAATAGGGGCTTGAAACAGTTGTTGAATGACCAGATTTTTTTAAAATGCCTACGAAATTCAACAATAATATTAGCAAGAAGGAATTTTCAACACACACAAAGAAACATTGTTTAAATTTTCACCTCACCAAATATTTAAACGCACCACGTTAACCACAGGATATCTGAATAATTTGTTTGACCTGTTTCCCAGCGAAGGGGGACGCCCACAAACACCGACACATGTTTGGACACGACAACGTTGAATTGCGGGTGATGGAGGTTGGGTGGCACACAAATTTTCGCGAAACATCACGCGGATGCGCTGAATAAATTATCAGTTTTATGCCGGAAGCTTTTCGGAGGGGGGTTGGACACACTGTTATTAATTTTAATTGCTCGTCCAACTTTTGAGGGTCAGGGTGGGTGTGATTGATGGAAAAAGGTGTTTTTCGTGCAACAGTGAGCACTTGTGCGTGCACGTGTTGAGTTTTTAATTTGAATTTCTGATTTTGATGCTCATTGAATTGTGGCCATGTAGTTCAGTCTAATGAGAGGGGATGTTTGTGGTATTAAAAATATAATAATTGCTTAATTTTACGAAACATGCTTTGTGGTTTATAAACAGTTCGTAATCATGCATAAAAATACTTCAATTATGCAGAGAATATTATTTTGCGACATAGAATTTCACATCCTGCTCGAAATCCTAACCAACAGTAGGCCGTCACTGCGTCACACCACACGAGCAAGCATGGCCAACTTGAATAGGCCGGAAAGCTGCACGAAACGAGCGCTCTAGTGCTCTTTCAGTGCAGCACTGTATTATTACCATCTCACTTCTGATAGCGGATGCTTACAGCAAAGTTAACGTCCCCTCTTAGAACTGTACTTGAACATTCTCCCAAGGAAATAGCTTTTGCACTTTAGACGACAACCGCTTCCAGCATAGTGGTCCTTCACCTTGGTCCACTCAACGACAAGATGGTAGAAATTGTGGTTCTGCGTTTAACAGATAGAAATATGTGAGAAAACAATTTTTCAAGAATATTGGTCAAAGAACAAGTTTTCACTCGAAACTCACACTGTATAAGTAATTTATTTGTTAAGACTTTCTTGAAAAGTTTGTTTTTCCGAGGGCACAATAATCAACACTTCGTTCGACTTTCTTCTTTAGAGAGGATAACGAAAAATGGTGCCTAAAGGCGATGAAAGTTGGACAACTATCGAGTGCAGGATGCTCGAAACGATAAACTTTGTCGGCGAGTGGAATAAAAGTTTGATGATCTGGATCAAAACATCACGATGCAGGACACAGAAAAATTTCGCAAACCATTATTTATTTTTTCATGCAATTGACAGGGAAAAATACAAGTTTCCAGGAATCGCACAAATTATTCATTTTTTTAACGAATGCACAGTCAAATGAAACTGAACAAATCCGACCAAATCTCAACATCATTAAACTTTGTCCCATTTCAACTTTAATTAGAGTTGAATCCCCAAAAGCGTGCACCTCTCAAAGTGCCCAAATTACACTCAGGTAAGACAACGTACCAGCACTGCATGCAAGATCTTCTCCCCACGATCCCAAAACTATTCTCCAAAGACAAACTTTTCCACTTTATCGTGGTAAAACTTAATCTTCGCTTGACGTGTGCCAGCCTGCAAGTACGAACTGTTTCTTCTTCCAGGAACCAGGTGGGGGTGGTTTCTCAGGTGAAACTTCTTCCCCAGAACGATGCTGCGAGCAACAATTTTCAATTTCAATCAGTTGTTGCGGTGTACTTTTCACAAGTTGAAGTATTTATTAGATTTTGTCTTGGAGAAGGATGGAATGTGATATAATTCAATAAATTTAATTTTAAAGTTTGTTTTTCATTTAGGATGTAGTCGAGATTCAGAAATTTATCAAGGTAGTCGTGGAGCAGATTTAGATTCAAAATCTTAATGTTTGCTGTAAGAACAGGATTTTGAAAATTTCAGCAAGTTCATCTTTTCGTTATTTTCTCAACTGAAAAATCGATAAACTTTATAAAGTTTAATTCAATGACAACTGGCATCGAATTGAGCACAGCAGTGCTGCCAGAAACAGTATTTATTTTATCTATTAAAACTTTTCAGCTAGAACTCCACAACAAAAAAAATCACTCTACTGCCACATAGACATGTGTGACACACTTCCAGGGAGTTCCGGTACCGGGAACTTTTCTATTTAGTTGAGCTCGAAAACTTGCGCAATTTAACACTCTCCTTTCTTTCTCTGCCAACGCCGACTTGAGACAATGTTGACGTTGCTGCTGCAGCTGGCTCTATTAATTTATTGCTTTCACTTGTTTTTGACGCCATAAATTTGGTCTCCTCTGTTGACGTTTATCATTTGCTGGACCTAAAGTTGGTCACGACAAAAAAAAAAATATTGCACTTTGGACAAATTGCGAAAAATCTTACCTAGACCTGTTTTTTTTTTTATCAGAAACGCCTACAAAGTTGCCCACTTTCTGAACTTGCCATTAACTCACGTGTTTGTGCAAGTCAGGATCTCTATTCAACGCCAACTACGATTACAGCAAAAAATCACGTAAAACAGTCAGCACGGATAAAATCATTGACGGGCGGAAAGATTGCCGACTTCAGAACTTTTTCACTCAAAGAAATTGGAAAAGTTTGGCTCTGACACAATGATTTGGTTTGCGTGTTTCTAGGGTTCTGCAAGATTGGGTTCATTGCTGATCTGAAAGGAGAAATTTAGTTTTTATCTACCATTCAAATCCACATTTTATCATCACTTCCATCACCAAGAAATGTAAAATTTCCACACAGGCAAGGATAACTGCGCCGCAAGGGTTCATTATTCAGTGCAATGTGGGTCACATCTCCCCTCGTGGAAGTGAGCAGAGCAGAAGCCACTCCATCTTCGTCGTGCAGTTTCCGGTTTTCGCAAACAGTTGGCCATGAATAAACAGCACACGCTCACACACATTTCGCATGCAGTTCTGTGCAATTTGCGGAAGGGGAATGGAATGTTGTTTCTTCAATTATGTTTGAAAGCTGCTGCAGATGGTTGGACGGTGTCTGCTGCATTGTTGTGGTGTTCTGTATGGAAATATTTCACCGGAATTGCGGAGTGGATGGACACATTTTCATCTCGCCACACGCAAAAAGATTATGTAGGAAGAAGAATGTTTCATTTTTTTTTTTGACGTTTTCTCAAGAAAGAACTAAATTTTGAAGATTCCAATAAAGAATTATTCAACTTTCATGAACTCCAACTTATATCGTCAAACTGTAGGAATTTTTAGAACATGTTAACGACGCAATTGCCTCGGTCATAAAAATACCACACAAACACTTTCCTTTCCCAAGAATGGCATCATTTTCGTCCTTGTAGTAGCTTTCCCTCCATCAAACATAACAAAAATGGCATCACTCGTTGAAAAGAGACACCAGAAGCCTCGACATTGTAGCACGACTCTTGCCTTCGACCTTCGGCACAAAGTTTCCTTTCGTTCTTGTCCCGGATCGCCCAGATGGCGCCACCAGTATGACACCGGCAACTTATTTTCCCACGCCCACGTGGGCAAAAGACGGAGCCTTGAAAGGGATTCACTGTTTGGCGATGGTGTCGGCTGTAGATGGGATAATCTTGTGAACTTTTTGTGATGCGCTCGATTCATCACCCCAGTTGTTACCATGTGAGCAGTTCTCTAGGATTTCGGTCATTCGATTTTTTTTGTATTTTTTAATCCGACTGAAACTTTTTTGGTGGCTTCGGTATGCCCAAAGAAGCCATTTTGCATCATTAGTTAGTCCATATAATTTTCCATACAAATTTGGCAGCTGTCCATACAAAAATGATGTATGAAAATTCAAAAATCTGTATCTTTTGAAGGAATTTTTTGATCGATTTGGTGTCTTCGGCAAAGTTGTAGGTATAGATACGGACTACACTGAAAAAAAATGATACACGGTAAAAAAAAATTGGTGATTTTTTTATTTAACTTTTTATCACTAAAACTTGATTTACAAAAACACTATTTTTAATTTTTTTATTTTTGATATGTTTTATAAAATGCCAACTTTTCAGAAATTTCAGGTTGTGCAAAATCATTGACCGAGTTATGAATTTTTAATCAATACTGATTTTTCAAAAATCGAAATTTTGTCGCAAAATTTTTCAACTTCATTTTTGATGTAAAATCAAATTTGCAATAAAAAAGTACTTTAGTGAAATTTTGATAAAGTGCACCGTTTTCAAGTTATAGCCAAGTTTTTTGAAAATAGTCGCAGTTTTCATTTTTAAATTAGTGCACATGTTTGCCCAGTTTTGAAAAAAATATTTTTGAAAAGCTGAGAAAATTCTCTATATTTTGCTTATTCGGACTTTGTTTATACGACCTTTAGTTGCTAAGATATTGCAATGCAAAGGTTTAAAAACAGGAAAATTTATGTTTTCTAAGTCTCACCCAAACAACCCACCATTTTCTATCTTCAATATCATAGCAACTAATGGTTCGATTTTCAATGTTAATATATGAAACATTTGTGAAATTTTCCGATCTTTTCGAAAAAATATTTTGGAATTTTCAAATCAAGACTAACATTTCAAAAGGCCAAACATTCAATATTACGCCCTTTTAAAATGTTAGTCTTGATTTGAAAATTTTGAAAATATTTTTTTCGAAGAGATCGAAAAATTTCACAAATGTTTCATATATTAACATTGAAAATCGGACCATTAGTTGCTAAGATATTGAAGATAGAAAATGGTGGGTTGTTTGGGTGAAACTTAGAAAACATCAATTTTCCTGTTTTTAAACCTTTGCATTGCAATATCTCAGCAACTAAAGGTCGTATCAACAAAGTCCGAATAAGCAAAATATAGAGAATTTTCTCAGCTTTTCAAAAATATTTTTTCAAAACTGGGCAAACATGTGCACTAATTTAAAAATGAAAACTGCGACTATTTTCAAAAAGTCACTTAAATATGGCTATAACTTGAAAACGGTGCACTTTATCAAAATTTCACTAAAGTACTTTTTATTGCAAATTTGATTTTACATCGAAAATGAAGTTGAAAATTTTACGACCAAAATTTCGATTTTTGAAAAATCAGTATTGATTAAAAAATCATAACTCGGTCAATAATTTTTGCACAACCTGAAATTTCTGAAAAGTTGGCATTTTATGTCCCCTAAAACATATCAAAAATAAAAAAATAAAAATAGTGTTTTTTGTAAATCAAGTTTTAGTGATAAAGTTAAATAAAAAATCACCAATTTTTTTACCGTGTATCATTTTTTCCAGTGTAGTCCGTATCCATACCTACAACTTTGCCGAAGACACCAAATCGATCAAAAAATTCCTTCAAAAGATACAGATTTTTGAATTTTCATACATCATTTTTGTATGGACAGCTGCCAAATTTGTATGGAAAATTATATGGACAAACTAATGATGCAAAATGGTTTCTTTGGGCATACCGAAGGCACCAAAAAAGTTTCAGTCGGATTAAAAAATACAAAAATTAAAATTGAAGAAAAAAGACCGATTTCGTAGAGAATTGCTCATGTGTGAAAGTCATAACTTTTCAAAATACCATTTAAAAGCGAAATTGAGTGTTAAAATTTTGATTTCCGAGCATTAATTTGAAAAAGGAAATAGGTACCGTAATCCCAGTTGGCTACGTAACATTCCTGAAGAGAGCAATGTGGACACCACACGCTGGTTGCTTGGATGATCATCTATACATAAAAAATAAAATTATATTTTTTTTCGGAAAATGAAGCACTTAAAATACCAATTAATTCCACAAAGTTGGAACGGTAACATCAACTCAATGGTTCTCGGGCATAGCTCAACCAATCAAGATGATTCTTATTTCCAGTGATTTATTAGGATGTCTAGATGATTCTAGAACTTTGCAGAACTTAATTTGATCAAATCTGTAAATTTTGCGATCAAAAACATCGTTCCAATTTTTTTTTCGCGTGTAAAACAAAATTCGCCAAAAAATCCGCTGTGGCATTTGTTTTAAAAAGGTGGAACGATGTTTTCGTTCGCAGAAATTACAGATTTGATCAAATTGAGTTCTGCGAAGTTCTAGGATCATCTAGACATCCTAACAAATCACTGGAAACAAGAATCGTCCCGATTGGTTGATTAATGCCCGAGAACCAGCGAGTTGATGTTACCGTTCCACCATTTTTGGGAGGCTTGGGCGTCCGTGTAAGTTGGACATGCGTTGGGCGTTCCAGTGTTAAAATATAAGAGTCAATAATGGTAATGATGAATTCGAAATTTTAAGCTTTGGTGCAAATTTCATTGATTTTATTTATTTTTCCATTCTATTTACATTGTATGACGAAAATTAATTCCATACAAAATAATAAGTTCGGTAAATCGAAGCTGTTTAAACAGAATAAATCTCTGCAAACCACAAATCAGTTGCAATCAACTTTGCGCAAAAAAAATGGAGGCCACTTGAGGGGAAATCAACGGTAGGAGCCCCGGATGCTCGTTATGCTAATTGCATTTGCGGAGGCAGGCACTCGATGGTGCCAATCAGTGCTGGCAACTCTGTGGGATTTTGTGCTTTTGTGTACCTCTTTCCTGTCCCAGGGGGAGCTCCGGAGTGGCAATTTTAATTCGGTCGATTTTCGATAAGGTGTTCGAAACCTGGGATTTTGTGTCAATTTAAAAAGAAATCAAAGTAAAGTAAACAGTTCAGTTCTAAATTTCTCTCTGCATAAGAAATTTGTAAGAAACGGTGAGAAAACGGTCAAATTTAAAGAAAATCCAGCAATGCCTACAGCTTGTCCCGTAACATGGATAATAAATTCACTGAAAACAGGGTAAAGTATGGACTTGCTTCCGCTAAGAAAGAGAAGGAAGCTAAAAGCACCTTGATTGATGTCCAGGGGATTAACTAAATTGGGCTCAAGAGAGGCACTTAAGGTGATAAAGTTTGCTAAGTTTACTACGATTTTAAAATAGATCTTAAACGCTTCATCCGTGAGGTTGATTGCTTTTTAACAAAGTTTGTTAATAAACTGCATACTCAACAAATCTGCTAAAGTATTACCTGAACAAAAGTTGATAAGAAATCATCTCAAACTTTAATCTCCTCTTGTCACCGAAGGCCATCCCAACCCGGCTAACACGGTCATTCCGGAACGACAAACAAATCAAATCCCTGAGGAATTGGCAAGGAAAGTCACGTCAGAAGAAAAAAAGGTAGAAGGACATGCGAGCTTTCCCTTAAGGTTTGGCACTCGTCCAATTGTCTCGTTTCCGGTTTCCGGCGACGGCACCGATCCGTAGCCAAAGGTAAATTTGGGACGTCGTTCGAATCACATGAGTAAGAATTTTGGATGGCATCCCCTGGCAGTCACAGTAGGCCGGTAGGTCACCGTGACGTCATGGAAGATAAATGGGTTGGCTTGCTATGATGCACAAGGAATGATTGGGAGGCTCGTTTGAGGGTTTGAAAAATGAATCTGGAAAAATTTGAGCGTTTTCAACATAAAAACAACCAACATTACAACTTAACAAACTTGTTCTATATTGCACGAAAAGTGAAATGAAATTAATTGCTCCATTCAATCAACGCAATTTCACTGGAGCGTTGTTTATCACACAATCAAGCCCACAATATGACGCTCGCTTTGCGCTTTTTGCATCGATTCCTCGTTCAGTGGAAAGGCAGACGATTTTAATTTATTTCCCGATTCATCATCAATGCTCAAGAGCTTTCACAGAATTGACGGATAAAAAAGGCTTTGAATTAAAAATTGATTTGAACGAGTGGAGCAACACGAAAGTCCTGGAAAATCAAACCGAATTGGATTTTCTTGAATTCTCAGAAAAATTGACCATATTATTTATCCAACTTATATTAATAGCAAAACATCCTTTTCTGTCAGCGAAAAATATTCTTCTGAAAACTCCCAAACAGATATTGCTGCCCTTGTTTGTGTTTTAAATTTTCTCCGAAGCACAAAAATCGCAACTCAAACAGAAGATTCAACTTTTTTGCTTCTTTTCTCCAAGATTTCCCGAGTTTCATTCCAAGGTCATCCCATGCGGCGTGAAAAAGTCGTAATCTATTTAAAATGAGGGGGAAAACGAACCACCATTCAAACGTGAAACTCACAGCAAGCTGTGATGACTTCGCTTCTTGATTCTTCAATTTCATGACTAATACAATCAAGAAATATTTGCAACATCGAACCAGCAACATCAACAAATTCATCTGCTTAAGTTGTTTTGTCATTACCATAACGAACACCCTTACTTCTCCAAAGTCCTGAACCAATAGTCGGTCTAATCAACGAACTCCACTCTCTGCTTGAAAGACTTCCATCTCTACTCTCAAAGACCTCCTCTCTGGCAAGAAACTGAAGTGCTAAATTGCTGCACCACAAAGTCACGCAAAGCAAATTTGAATATGCACTGTCAAATCGAACAAGCCATGACTGCCAGCAGCTCGACTCGAAATTCCTTGCAAGGCTTTTATCAGAGGGTGGTTGCTGGTGCTGTACAGCCTGCTAGGATGGACCTTCTGTGCATTTTCTCTCGTTCACAATTTGCATTTTGCTTGCCTCCCTGGTTTGGTGTTTCGATCAAAGGGTGTTCAGAATTGTCATTTTTGGTTCCAGATTTTTTGTTTGGTTTTTACAACAATTAATCTTCAAATTAATCTTCTAAATGTACAATTCAACGAAATTCCGTCGACAAAATTGTTCCCAACCTTGCCTTTATTAAATTTGATACTTTTATGCAAATATTGAAAGACAAATTATGAAATAAGGATCCAACTTTAATATTCCCCTTTGCCCCATAGTAGGCCATACTGCACAGTCTCGCTCTGATAGTGGTGTTGAATTATTGGCCTGCCCTACTTTGGCTGTTTCCGTGGGTTGGCCTACTGGGACCCATATCCTGTTCGGAGGGTCCCCGCTCAGATTGAAACAAATTTGTCCGACGTCGATTATTCGAAATGATTTATGGAGGTAAACAAAAAAGAGCGACCGGCAGATTATTATATAACTGTGGTTGATCACCACTGGGTTAATTTGTTAGCAGTTTTGTAGTAGATAAATAAACAGCAACTGCCATTTTCTGATTTAGTTTGTAGAACAAAACAAATATATCTACGTCCCATTTAATCGCATTTTGTTCAAACCATTTGATGCAGTCAACCAATTATGAAAACAAATGAACCCTCTGTTAATTGAGTTCTGTTCCAATAAAACGCTGTGCTGCAATAGCTGTTCGACAATGTCCGTAACAAATTGATTGGCGCAAACATCCACGCAAGTAACTGAGTTTGTTCGAGAATGAGTTCACAAATCTTGTAGCCCGCAGTCGCAATGTCATGCTGGAGCTGGAAAGCTGACATCGAAACCAAAATGGCATGCGGTTGGCACTCTGCCAATTGGCAATCTCGAGGTTAGATTTCTTTCGAATGGAATGAAATTTTCTGCATGCCAACCACCACCACCACCACATGGATGTGATTGTGAATCAGAACGAGGAAGCTTGGCGCCAAATTTAGGGGAAATCGATTTTACTAGATCTTTTTTTTTCTTAAATTACTTTTACTTTTAAATTTCCTTTTTTCTTTTGTTAGATTTGGCAGTCAATTATCTAAAACATTTTGTCAATTTAATCATCAAGTGCGTTAAGTAATTTTTTGGTTCAGTTATCTTGTCAGGAATCTCGCTTCCATTAGACAATGGAACTGTAAACTTGTAAATAATTGCAAAGTTCGCCGGAAACGAAACTTGTTCCGTTGCCATTCGCCAAGCTCGTTGAACCCGTTCAGAGCTGGTCCATTAAGAAACAATGAGCTAATTCTGAGGGTGCTGCTCAAAAGCTCATCTCGGGGAAAAGAGCTTTTCCAGGGCGACAACAAAGCACGCTACGACAGTTGGAGAAAGTGCTGGAAGTCGTAATCTTCTCCAAATCTCGCCTTGGTCGCCGTTGAGTGGTGCTGGGATAATGCTCAGGGTTGGAATAAATTGGCTTCGAAGAGTTGGGCTTCCGGTAGGAAATGGGAATAATAAGATGAAGGAAAGTGCTTCGTCGAGTGCACTTCAATTGTCCGCGAATCTGGTTTAGAGTAGTATTCATTGTTACAATTTCAGGAGCCACTATTTCTTTGCTAAGGTTACACCAATCAAACCTCGTTCAAAATGGCTTTGGTCAACCTTCAATATCGAGAACCACGCAATCAGAGTAGGCCAATAGAGGATACGTGATTGACGGCCGTCATCGCCGAATGAAGACCACACAAAACGTGATGCAGTCATGGCATCCTTTGATTGCTTCGGCACAATGCAATCTGTTGTCAGGTGGAAGTCCAAAATTTCATTTTTTTCTCAGAAAATAATATGAGAGGCGATATTTGATTGGTGAGTTGGGAAACAATTTCAAAACGTATAAAGTAGTTCCGGAAAATCACTATAGTGACGTCAATCTGATCTATTTGAGCAGAAATCTCATTTAATTTGAGAGTTACACCAAATTTTGAAATAAATATTCTTCACTCTCATGTAAAAAATAACCAAAAAAGACATTTCTGCTGTAACTCTTCATCAGATGTACCACCAGGAAAGACATCGCCTACTGTGATGCCTGGTGCAATGTAGCTGAAAATGTGCAACCCGTGCCAAAAAATCCCTTTGAAATTCAGAAGAGTGACGTTGGTTGAATTCTCGGTTGCATCAATTACGGACGTGCCCTCAGCAGCAGCAACGACTAACTGACTGAAATAGGAGCAAAACGCAGCAGGGAACGCGTTGGAACGTTTCCAAAGGCGTTGCGTGGAGACGTCACGACGCCTACTGTGTTCTGGGTTGTCGGGAATTTAGACTGATTTTAGAAACTTTTCCAGCTCAAAAGTAGATTTTTGCCTTCCTCACCTTACTGAGGAAAGGCTATAAAATCACTCGAAAAATGAACTTCTTTATTTGACCTCGTAGACCCACCTTCACGTATACTGAACAATTGTCTGTGCGTGTGTCTGGATGTGAGTCCGTGCACCGAAAAATATGCACACGATTATCTCCGGACTGGCTGGATCGATTTGGTCCGTTTTGGTCTCATTCGATTCGTCTTGGGGTCCCACAAGACCCTAGCTAATATTATGAAGTTTAGAAAAGTACTTCAAAAGTTATGCTAAATAAACGATTTGGCTATAGTTTGATATGCTATAAAAAGGGTGGTTTTTGTAAGTAAACCCGCCATGCTATAAATTGTTAGAAAGGTATTTGAAAGACCTTTCCAACGCGTTCAAAAGATTGAAGATCTGACAACCCCGTCAAGAGTTTTAAGCACTTAATTGTTATTTATACACTTCTTTGAGGCTGGATCTCAAATATGTTGATGAAAAAGTTGTCCGGATCTATCATGCGACTCATCGTTGGATAGGTAATCAAAAGACCTTTCCAACAAGCCGAAAAGATTAAAGATCTGACAACCCTATCAAAAGTTATAAGTACTTTAGTGTTTTTAATAAACTTTTTTTGAGGCCGGATCTCAGATATTTTGATAAAAATACGCGAGGAAGGCACCAACCACCTAAAGGTGGATTAAGTAACGTTTTTTAAATAGTATTAATCAAACAAAAAAAAAGCTTCTCCACCAGTTGCTTGCAAAGACAGTTTCACAAGGAAAATTTCACACCAAGCAAATGATTAATGTCAACAGGCAAAACTTATAACTCGGAAAACAAACGAAAGCAATAAATAAACAGAGCTGGTGACGTCAACAATGCTTTGGGTCTTTCACACGGTTCCTTGCTATCGCTGGCAGAAACTATAATGCTGGAAGAAACAGCCATTCATTGTTTGAGTTTTCAACGTTTTCCGTATACTTTTTGAACTTATTGAGGGGCATTTTCCATATTGGGGAAGCCTAAAATTAGAATGAATGAATAGCAGTAAGTTGATGATCAAACAACATGCGTTTTCATCAGCGACGACGAGGGACGTCTTATTTCATTAGTTCTAAACTCTAGTTGAAAATTAAACAAATCAGGAGATAAAACAATTTTCTGATAATATGAACAAAAGACGTTTCATTTCATAGATAAGAAAGGGAGGACATTTTTCCATCAAGAAACTCATCACTTCTGCAAAGGTGGCTGTAAATAGAACAAACAATGAATTTTCCAAGTCCCAAGTTTGCTTCGAAGACAAAGAGAAACGATTTCCCTCCTTGCAGAGCAAATTGAGTGCACTTTGCTCAAACAAAATGAGATGGACATGGCAATTCCCTGAAGGAGGGAAACCGTTTAACTGTGAAGATGAATCGCAAGGTTTATCCACAGTTCTTTTCGCAGATTATATTTCAACATTCCTTTAAAATAATTTTGTGAGTTTCTTGAAGAACGAAGTGAATAATTTCAAACGAAACAACAATAGCATTTCATTATAGAGAAGAAAAAAAAGTACCTACGGACTTAAATTCTAAACAACTCCTTCAATAGCTTCTATTTATATTCATTACCACATAACCCACCGACTAACTCACACAAAAACAAAGTATGCCATCATCACAGTAGGCACGTACTCTGCGTTTCGTCCTCAGAATTTCCACATCATGTGCAAAACGTTTGTGCAAAACCGGCCCGCGACCTAACGCCTGTCAACAAATGAATGATGTTTTGAGGAGATGTGAGGCCACAAAATGGGTAAATTTTCTTTGTGACGAGCTTGGGAAAGATTAACGACCTTTCCTAGACTACCTTAACTTATTATGGGTTATGTTGGGCTTAAAATTGCTGGTTTATTTATTGTTTAAATAATTAAAAATACAATTTAAGGAACAATAAGGAAAAAAAAATCTTTATAACTTACAACAAATCGGCTAAAAAATTATAAATTAAAAACCAAACAAAATTTTTCCATCCTTCATAAGTTGTTCAGCGTCAATTAATTTCAAGTGAACCGCTTGAAAAAGAAAACCTCTCCTTTCACGATAATTGTATAAAACATTGTTTAAATTCCACGAATGCTTTCATCCCGCCATTCCTGGAGCAAAGAAAACAATAAAAGCAGAATTTCATCACCTTTGTTTGCTGAGTGAGAAAGGCTGAAAAATGGAAAAAAGGAAAAATGAGTGAGCCTTAGCTCATTAAATGAATGCTTCTCGTTTCTTTGTACCTTTTGTGTAAAAACGCAGTTCCTTATTTTTTTTATTCAGGAAATTGTAGCTTACTTAATTACCAGCCGACAAATCATATAAAATTTTTATAATTAAAAAAAATGTATTTTTATGTAGTAATTTTTTTGGCACGATTGTATTTTGTTGCTTCATTTTAAACATCAAACTTCCAACTATGTCATAAATATTCAAAAATGTGGTCTCAAAAAATGAATTTTATTTGTTTACTAACTTCAATTGAAAGCACATCATTCCACAAAGCAGCATTCCAAGAAATAAACATCGCAGTATGCCATGACGTTAAAGCTTCTCCACCGTGTCAGCACCAGCATCAATGACCTACTGCGACGAGCATGTGGGAAGACAGTTTTCCCTCATGAATCTCTCGGAGTGCGTTTGATGTTGTTGTGCGCTTGCGAATCAATTTAGCTCAAGCTTATCGCATCAAAGTAACCTGGCTGTTGAAAACAAACTGCTGAAAAAGACGTGTGCCAAATTGGAAATAAATTTGATGGCAGAAAAGGAGGCCCAGCTTTTCTTATCTGACGATTTAAAGAAATGTGGTTTGAATATTTTCTGCTGGTGGAAACCCAAATAATTGCATTGAAATTGATATTCAAGCAGTAACCCACTCTCATACTTCATCTAGATTAATTGATTGAATTATTCCATCTCATTATTTCAACCCCAACTGCGTCAGGACATCTCAGCAGGTCAATTTCTTTCAGACAGAAGCCATACTACTAAAGCAGCTAGCCAACAGAGAGATACCAATCAGAGTTGGCCTTTGTTGTGCGATTTCCGCCAACAAAATGGGGGAAAAGTGGGTGGAAAAGCCGCGCGCCTGCTACGATCAACAGATGAATGGCGGAAGAGGGGAAAAGACTTCTGGCGCCACAGCAAAATTGTGTGACAGTCGAGGCGAAAATTATGAATGGCAGTTTTGTGAAAGCTTTTCACTACATCTAGAATAACGTGACTGCAAGAATATCAACAGGTGTGGGAACTTTTATGACAAAACGGTGTCGAAAGTCATAAATTGAGCGCTCAATAAATTTAGCATTTTCCACTCATATATTTCAGTTGTCAAATTACCCGTTCGTGACACAAATCAACAAAATCTCACAACCAGAAGGCAAGTGTCGGCGTGCCAAATTGCTTCAACGCAGAGTCACGCAAAGCACATTTAAATATGCAGCGTCGAATCGTCTTTCTGGCCGAAAGAAAGCTTTTTTGAAAAGCACAGCCTGCCGAGTTGCCTTGTTCACAATTTGCAAGCTTCCTTCCGTTCTTTTTGTCTTTGACTCGATCAGAGTCAGTGCTTGCTGTGTCATTTTTCGCAGCACATTTCCTTGTTCTAATTTCGACTGCTAAATTTTCCACCGTGTATCACACGTACGGCGCAAATTGTGAGGAAGGAAATTTGCAATTTGAATTTGTGCTAATGTGCAGTCTCATGGCCTGTTTTTCCACACACCACCTGTTAGTCTTTTGAGGGAGGGAAAATTTTCGGAAGTGTTTCACCGTTCATCATTTCTAATGGGGTTCCAAGCTTTTTCCCCCTCGTTCGTCTTTAGTATTCTGTGAAAATTGTACCTCTTTGAGGGATGTTTATCATGCTAGACTTCCGTAATGGTGTTTCAATGAAAAAAGGTCAGTTTTGTCTTGTGGTTCCATTACATAGTCTTTTGTTCTCTTTTTTGCAATCATGGAAAAAGGAAAGATGCAAGAGGTATCAATTTTGTCTTTTTCTTTTGACGTTGTTGTCCTAGCGATATTTTGTAAGCAAAACACTAAACACTAAAGACATTTTTTTGCAATTTATGTTTTTGTAAATATTTGTTCAATACTAAAAACATCAATTTTAAAATTAGGTTGTGTTAGTCAATTGCAAAAAAAATTTCACTGCACCATTAAAGTCCATTATTGCTCTACAAACTGTCCACTTCCAATAGGAAAAGATCTTCTTCATTGAACGGAACACAACACTCCACTTACCTGTCGAAAGCGTTTGTGCCACATCCTCATACAAGCATAGACACCTTCATGCATTACGGCATAGTGCCACCACTCCAAGTGTTCACTGTTCGCCGTGAAGCAGATTATTATCAGGGTTGCCACTCTAGCACTAGAACGGCACTAGCAGCGTTCGCACGGTGCCAAGTTACGACTTAATCAAGTTGGCGTTGCCTGGTTGGCTGGAGAATGCTTCACTGCTCGGATGTGTTTCATGGCTTGCTGTGAGAATCTTCGTTTATTAAACAAGAACGAAATAATTTGCATACATTTTCGCTTGAATTAACTTGTGAAATTTTCGATGAAATTTTTTCAAACTTTTTGGAATAACTCCAGCACGTCTCATTGCTTGCAATTATCGTTGATCAGAGCAAATGGCAATCGTTTGTACAGACATAATGGAATTTCCCAGTTGATGCTCACCGTTGCACGAAAAGCACGCTACACAAATAATCTCTTTTGCAGAAGTTGGCGGGGGAGAGCGGCCCCGCAAAATGCGCAATTAAAATTAATGACGATGCAATCCCCAAAAGCTTCGGATGTTAAGCTCATAATTTATTCACCGCATCCACGTGGTGTTTCGGGTGAAATTTCGAGGTGAATCATTTCGTGTGCTTTGCGGGAAATATTACGATTTTTATTTGCTCAAAATATTTTTTTCACTTGCGATTCGGTTTACAAGATGTGCAATTCTTTTATAAAATTTTACCCAAGCAATTTCACACATGAAAACACTAACACTCAGTAAAAGTCCTGAGGAGACCACTATCCAGGCTGGAGCGATATCCGTAAAACTCAAAGACTTCTCGTGAACGTGTATAATTTTAAAATCTTCCTGATGTTTTAGCGTTCTCCAATAGGAAAAGATTCCACTTTCAATCAATGCCTTCAAAATATGGTTGAAAACTTCCATCAGTGGGCTCCTTGTAGCCATCATAAAACTTTTCAAAAACATTCCATACATTTGGTCCATAATGTTGTATCGGTTCAATCTCTGGATTGGATCATAATACAGAGGCAATATGCTATCGGCAATCCTTTTCTGAACAATATAAGCATGAACCATATCTAGTTCAAACATACTATCAGTGCTGTTAACTAGGATTTCACCAAAAACTGTGTTATTCATCGGTTGAGAGCTTAGAAGAAAGTTGGCCTTAATCTTAATTCCGGACTCTATCAGCTCATCAATGGTTCTTATAAGTCGTGAGGGTGGTTTACTAATCAACAGTGACAAAAAAATAGTTTCATAAGCACATTTAACGAAAAACATTAAAACTACCAAGGGTTGAAAAATAATTTGCTCCCAAAATTTGGTTTTGTGCAGATCGAGCTGCTCAAATCCAAAAATGATAAGTAAAATTGGATCATTCTTAAAAAGTGACGGAAATTTAAACTGAGCAACTTCTAAAACGATAAATATCATTATCAATATGGTCCACACTTGCCAATCGAATGGAATTGCAAACAACTGAAAAATGTTGAGTTGCGTCCTTGGAACTAAAATGACTTGCGTTTCACTTAAACAGGTTGTTAGCATCATGAAAAGTGTCGAATCAATGTCCCCGATGTTGTAGATGGTGCAATCGAAATCTATCTTGTTGAAGTAAAAATGCTCAACGTAACAGTCATCATGAATTGTTCTAGATTGAGTTGAACATTTAGGCTCAACCTCACGGGCCGTTGTGTTCATAAAAGACGCCACTTCTTTGACCCATTTCCGCAAATAATCTTCTGCCTGCAAAACGTGCCAACTTGTGTATGTTATTGAGCTTCCCTCGAGATTTGGTTTAAAATTATCCCGGAATAAGTCGTCAGGATTAGGAAAATTTACTATTCGTCTCCCATTGGTTGAATCTTCAACCATAACCTGATGATTTGGAACCAGAATGAATACTAATTTGTAGTACTTTAGGTGCTCTAATGCTGCCGCGCTGGCCTCATAGTCATCTTGTGTGTACACTAAAACAATAACTTTCGTGCTTGATTTGAACGGGTTCAGTAAGTAGGCTAGTAAATCGAATATCTGTGAAATTTCCCTTCCTTGAATCAACAGTAGAGATGGATTTGTAGGGAGCAATTCCACGTCACTCTTTGACACTCGAATGGTGACGACATATTTCGTAACATGATCCAATTCTGGTGAGTTCACAACTTCTTCAAGCGTTCCTTCAAATGGATAATTTGACGATAATCCAAAAACGATGCAATTTGAAGCTCCATTTTCTCTGAACGACAGGTTGTTGATCACGGATATAATGTAATTTGCGACCAGGTCATCGGATGCTGCGACAGTATTTTTTAAACCAAATATTAAGGCAATAACAGGTAGAATGCTTCCAATTGACTCCATTTCTCAAATGAAACTAAACTACATTTCGCTTTTTGTTGCTAAAAGTATATGAGATTCCTTGATTAATATCAAAGCACTCCTCTTGATTTGTTGTGGCACATTTTTGTATGAAAAAAATGTTTCTAATTGACCCAAAAACTTTCCCCCTCAATCAAAGGTGAAACTTTCCGCAATCAAAGCCACCCATGAAAAGTTGAACGAGTGGTCCGCGGCACAAATCCGTTCCGAATCCACTTTCATCGCAGCAGGCCACACGAACGCACGAACGCAGCAGTGATTGATGGATGGCTGCGCTTCAGCAAACTTTGTCAAGAGCCTACTGCGATGATGATCCGATCGATGAATCGACGGGCTTGAAGTGACAATCCCGTCGAAACGTTGGCAGAATTTTCGATGTTCGATGGCGAGCTTCAAAGTTTGTTCGAGCTGAGGAAAGAACGGTCGTTGGTTGGTTGGTTGGTGGAGTGAGCGTTTAGGAGCTAAACGATGCTGGACGGATTAAAGTGGGATGTGACAAATTGCATCTGCGATGATGGACCTAGATTGGGATTTGATCGTTAAGTGTGATGGATGAATGCTCTCAATTTGTTTTTAGGTTTGGTGAGTTAAATTTAAATTGATTTTTGGCGCAATTTAAGCATCAAAATCATAATCAAAGGTGCATTTAATTGATTAAGCTTATTCTTTTCAAATATTTAATTTAACTTCACTGTCAAAAACCATCCAACAAAGACAGCTGAGCTCACTTTTTGAAGGACGACTTTTTAAGTGCACTCGAAACGCCATAATCGGATCACGTTCTTAAGCGTAAAACTCGCCATCATTCGAGGTTTGACCAACACAAGCAAACCAAATATGTACATTCATCTGTGGAAATAGAAGGTTTGTCTCGTTCAGTGAACTTTCCAGAGCTTAGAAACGTCTAAATATGCAACATTTCGCGGTAGAATATTTCTCAGTTCACACTTCACATTCTCGAGCCTTTGAATTAAAATTCACTCAATTCAGTTCTAAGTAGAACGCCTAAGGCACTGAGAGCCAAAATTTCACCGTATTTCCAATTAAGACCACACTAAAAGCCAAACAACCGTGCGGCTCAAATTAATTAATCCATTAAATCAACACATGCCCACGTGCGTGGAGAAACAAGCCACAGCTGTTTAGTCACAGTATGCGGTGCTCGTCACCGCACAGCAGGCTGATGCCAGTCAATTTGATTACCGAACACATACCAAAGCCTGCTTGATTTCTCGCGAGATTCGCGGCAAATATCCTTCGATATTGAAATCTTCACCGCAGCATGCCATGGCGAAGATGTGTAGACGTGTGTCTGCACTCAATATTCTCATGCATAATTCTGTTAATTTCACCCGGTGAGTGCACCGGGACCGTGGTGTAGGGGTAAGCGTGGTTGCCTCTCACCCAGTCGTCCTGGGTTTGATCCCAGAAGGTCCCGGTGGCAAATTTTGAGACGAGATTTGTCTGATCACGCCTTCCGTCGGACGGGAAGTAAATGTTGGTCCCGGTCTAACCTAGTGGTTAGGTCGTTAGCTCAGTCCAGGTGCAGGAGTCGTCTCCCTGGGTCCTGCCTCGGTGGAGTCGCTGGTAGGCAGTTGGACTAACAATCCAAAGGTCGTCAGTTCGAATCCCGGGGTGGATGGAAGCAAAGGTGTAAAAAGAGGTTTGCAATTGCCTCAACAATCAAGCCTTCGGACACCTAGTTTCGAGTAGGAATCTCGTAATCGAGAACGCCAAGGCAATGCTGTAGAGCGAATAATTTGATTTGATTTTTGAGTGTGCGGGTGGAAGGAATCCTCCGCACAAACAGGATTGAACACACTTAATCATGTTCTCAAGTCACTGGAATGTATGTTTGCTGGAAGCATGGAAGCGTGAAATTAGAACTCATGTCCTAGAATGTTGTGTGCTAGGCAATTTGTAGTGGTGGTTATTGAATTATTATTATTTTTTTACTATTTTTTGAAACAACAAACACATTTTATTAGATGTGAAAAACACACAAATAAATTATCAGGACCACAGACCTACGTCACAAAGTACCCTGGTTACTTTGATCCCATCTTTCAATTGACAACCAAACCACACATCAGTGATGGAAATTGCAATGCACCACTCACAGGGTGTGATAACATAGTCATCAAACACATACACCCACTCGGTAATCATGGCCTACTCTCCGTCGTGTGATCTTCGGCGATAGTGGGTTGTTAGAAAATGCCTACTACGTCTTTGCCATTTAGAGACACACCGACTGACAGAACCCAAGCTGCATGTGTTTGATGGTTTTGTGGTTTTGATTCGCTCGTAACACAGTTGAGTTCCGAGGTTTATTATCTCTAACCAGTAGAATATGATGGCTGTTTTCACCGGGAGTTTCATCTCGGTTGTTGAGGAATGTGCAGCTAAGCATTTTCTTTAGTACCGTCGGCAGGGGTGACATTTAGTCTGGGGGTTGTTTATTTCAAATGATCTGATTTAAAAATATTGCTTTCAAAATTGAACGCTCATAAATCCTTCTAACTGGCACATACTACCCATATCATTCTCGGATGTCAACCTTGGCATTTGAGATTCATAAGCTCTTACCGGAATAAATATGATAGATGGTCTTGAATGATTTTCTTTAAGAGATAAAGTTCTTATGTTCAATATTGAGATGTTCATTTCATGTAAGCACTCAGAACATAATTTGCATTTTAAATTACTCCACTACGAGAACCCACCTCACAGACCACACTTTGAATACCAAAGTAGCTTTTAAGAGAGTGAAAACTCTCGCATTTGCAACATCCACACATCGCAGCAATCGTTGAAACAGAGACATTTTCTTCGCGGGAAAAACCACAAACACAAACAAGCTCTCTATGGGTGGAAACACTGAGTGTTTGCGGTCACGTGCCTACTGCGATGAATGTGACTACTTTGTTACTAAGCTGTATTATCTCACCAAGCACGTTGCATGTATTACTAATCAGTACTAATGAGGATGTTATGATAGGTGATGTTGTGTGCAACAATTTTAAGTGGTCTTGTAGAAAGTAACTTTTTGACTGGAACGTCAAAGTGAAATAAAAATTTCTGGAAATGTTTGTCCAATAAAAACTTCCCTGGAGATTTAGTTCTGTAAACTTTGTTCACGAGACTGTAGAAATTATGTTTCACTGTTTATTAACTCGCACAAGCGTGCCTTGTGGCAACATTAATCTGCTTGTGATTGTTTTCATTACTAATGCTACATAGTATCACATAAAGCTTGCACAAGGACTTGGACAAACAACAAAGACGACATGATGAGCTTCTTTGAAAGTTGAGATTCTCTTTGAAATCCCAAAGCGAAGCGAATTCGATCCACAATACATTTCCCAAACAATGCACTATCAAAATTCTGCTCGCTCTTCAAACAATTGATATTCAAATTAAGTTTATTGTTTTCTCCCACTTTCGGTATGTTTGCATGAACGACCGTTGAACTTTTTGCTCAACTCAACTAGAAAAATAACTCATAAATATTGAAAACCATTTTATCCCACCCCCCTTTCAGTTTATCAGACATGGAACAATTTTCATTCACACTATTGTTTTCAAACTGCCAGAGGCCACACAAAACAAGTTTATGGAACAAGTTTTTTGCTTTCTCTCTTAGCAACCACTAAGAATAAATAGTTCTCGAAAAGAACTTTTACGGAATCTATTCAAGCCAGGGGCGTCACGGCTTGTTTCTTGCTGAGAAAATGGTCTCTTATCGGAAGTTCTGCTACACTTTTCGGGCAAGACGAAAGTTGGCCATGCTTTTCTCGAGGATGAGTTAGACCGGACATCGTAGCCTACTTTGTTACAAGAACAAGAACGTGAAATAATCGAAAAGAAAAACATCAAAAAGCCAAATCTTTTCTTAGAACCAGATCATAAACCCAATTTGCAAAATCGATGAGTTTGCAAAAAAAAATATTTAAAGTCGATTATGCAATCTCCGGAAGAATGTTTTTGGGACCAATTTGCTAGCGCTATCCTTCTTTTGCTCGGTCGCTTTCTATCCATCCATTGTTTTGCAAACAATTGCCCTTTCAAGAATCATTAATATGAGACGTTTGGGAAAAATAGGCTATTAATAGAATGGTGATTGATGTGCATAATGTTTAACTAGCATGAACAATAAATAAAATTCGAAATTAAAACGTACTTGAAAAACAAATTTAAATATTATTTTTGATTGCTTTATAATTTTTTTATAATTTTTTATAAATTTCATAAATTTCATAAATTTTATAAATTTCATAAATTTCATAAATTTCATAAATTTCATAAATTTCATAAATTTCATAAATTTCATAAATTTCATAAATTTCATAAATTTCATAAATTTCATAATTTTCATAAATTTCAAAAATTTCATAAATTTCATAAATTTCATAAGTTTCATAAATTTCATAAATTTCATAAATTTCATAAATTTCATAAATTTCATAAATTTCATAAATTTCATAAATTTCATAAATTTCATAAATTTCATAAATTTCATAAATTTCATAAATTTCATAAATTTCATAAATTTCATAAATTTCATAAATTTCATAAATTTCATAAATTTCATAAATTTCATAAATTTCATAAATTTCATAAATTTCATAAATTTCATAAATTTCATAAATTTCATAAATTTCATAAATTTCATAAATTTCATAAATTTCATAAATTTCATAAATTTCATAAATTTCATAAATTTCATAAATTTCATAAATTTCATAAATTTCAAAAATTTCATAAATTTCATAAATTTCATAAATTTCATAAATTTCATAAATTTCATAAATTTCATAAATTTCATAAATTTCATAAATTTCATAAATTTTATAAATTTCATAAATTTCACAAAATAATAAAATATCAATGTGCATTCTGTGTGTGTACAATGTGCACAAGATTATTTTTTTTTTTTTCAAAGATTGCAAAGGATTGCTTTGTTCTTATTTACTCGTATCCTGTTTACAAGAACTTATCGAAACATGGTTTTTAACGGAAAATTAAAATATTTATTCACAATCCTCTACAAAGTGAGTTTATGTGGTCCAAAAACAAAACACATAATTGACACAACATTTTCCCAAATTGCTTTGTGGGTATATTATTGACAGCTGGGAATAAAAACCAACATTCTCCACCCTTCCAGCAAAAACAAAAATCTCCCTTTTCTCACGTGATAACATCCCGGAAACCGGAGCAAATAAACACTCCACATCGTCAGCTCAGCGGAGAGACTGCTGGCAACACTGTTCGGACGAGTCTGAATGAAGGATGATGTTTCCTCAATTATTCCGGTTCTGAGGGCGCTCGCTGACAGGATGCAACGTTGTTGCTGCATACATATTCCACCATTCAAACCTCCACCACTTTCCAATTTATGCTTGCCACGTGGGGCAATATTCTCGTGGGCTTTTGTCGTCTTCGCGGATGTGGTGAAACCGGAAGTGGGTTTCCCATTTGTATTGTTAAAAAATGTGTCATATGAAATTTTTCAATAATTTTGTTTGTTTGAAATTCTTACATAATTTTCTAAAGTTGAATGGCAGTTAGAAATTCTCCCTTTTGAATTATTATTGAACTTGTTTTCGAAAAAAAAACATCTTTTGAAAGTAAGAGAACATGCTGCAGAATGAAATGAAAACACGAGTGAATGCATCTGCCTGGCAGTAGTATACATTCACTCAGCAAGTTTTTGCTCCATATTGCAGTATGACAAGCCACTATCCAAAAGCTGCTGCATAATCCAATTATAAATTTACAGGATGTTTCGTAACTAGAGTATGTTCTTCAGAATAATTCCCATAAACAACTCGAGAATGATGCATTACTTGATGTTGAGAATTATGAAGCTGATGTTTCTAGTTTTCATAGTTATTCCGTTTCTGTAAATTGAAGATTGATTTGAACAACACACATTTTTAAGTAGAAAAAATATGCTGATATTGTTTTTTTATTTGTGTTTTTAAACCAATTGCAATTAGATTTAGAAGATTTAGTAAGTAGGTTAGTAGTTGGAAAAATGTAAAATATTTATAAAATTTCCAACATTAAAGTTTTCAACAATTGCCCTTCTCGATCCTCACTCAATAAAATCGTCGCAAGGTTCAAACCAGAAACATTGTTTCACACGCTTGTTGCGAAACACAGCATCGCCTGCAGCAGTGCATGCTTCGCGACATATTTGTCTTGTTTTGTGTCAGTTATTGTTGGCGACAAAACAAACACAGAATCGTTGTCATCGACCTGAGTGTCCAAATACAGCTTGCCGATAGAAGTTCCAGAATGCACAAAAACAATTCTTTTTTTTGTGTGAAATTATTTTAAAAAGTATTTTGATACATTTTCAGATCATTTCAGAATTATGTATAACTTATAAGAAACAATCAGTAGTTTATTAAATTAATTTTGATTGTTAAGCCCCTTTCAAAAGTGTCTCCACACATTTCACCATTAGGCAGAGCGAGAACGACAGGATGCTTTTAGCGAAATTTCGCAATAACCACGCTCAACAGTCGCTTTTTGCGAGCCCCCCGGAAATTGTTCTCGTTTCACGTGTGTTTATCTGGTGCTATTTTTTCTCTCTCAGTGTTGGTTGTTCAATGTGATGTGACGACCGCGAAACATGAAAACATTTGAAGATGTGTGGTGCGGTTGGTTTATTTCTGTGTTGTAAAATTATTGATGGTGAAAAACAAAACAAACAAAAAAATCGAGATGAAAATTATATTTTTTAAATATTTTTTAAACCCTTCAAAATAATTTCAATCTTAAACTACAAGAACATGTAAACTCAAGTCCCTTTAAAAATGGGTAAACTTTTGGCCAACAATTTTCATCTCCTCCTGAGCAGGTAGCATCAAGTTTATCCAAGAGAGGGCGGCAACTCGTTAGTTTGCAATTTGCTGCTGTTACTGGGGAAAAGTTCGGCGGTTGAAGGCAAATTGCGTTGGTTTTTTCAGTGTAAACTTTTCCACCGGAAGTGTTTACCGAAATTGTGGAGGAATAGTTATAGGAATATTAATAACGAAAATAAAATTTGATTTTTAAGATTGTGATTTTGGTAGATTGAGATTGGCAGATCTTTAATTTTTGATCATCAAAGCAAGCCTCAATAATTTCGATTCCTTTCTTCACAGTATAATTGTTCTACCTTCCTTACCAGACTACTTTTACTTTTTGGGATGATTTAAAAAAAACTTTTCGGTATTAAAAACCTACGAGCAAATGAAACTTCAACAGAAACGTTTTTAATCTGCAAGGAAACGAAGATATTGCTATTTATAGGTGGCACAAAAAATCACGAAAACTCTGTCTTTTGCATTTGAATTTGACCTGGACGGGGGGGACTTGGCGTCATCAGAATGAAAACAATGACAAGAGAAAACCTTTTCTGAGGTCGGTAGAAAAATTTACAATGTGACATTGAAAAATAGCAAGAGAGAAGTTGTTTATTTAATGATTTCAAGTCCTCAAATGTTCAAAACATTTCTCACAGTAGATGGCATGCACGAATAACAGATGAAAATGTGTCCATCCGTTCTGCAATTCTGCGAAAAATATGTTTCACCCAGCAACACAACATTGCACCATCCAGCAGCACTTTGTAAAGTATGCCAACAGCATGCAAATATAATTGACGGAACAACATTCCAACCCCCCTCCGAAGGAAATTCCATTTCACCCCATTTGCCGGATCGCTTGCGGGTTGCCGGAAACAGAACGACGATGATGGAGTGGCTTCTACTCTCTGCACTGCTACTAAAGATAAGTGACCCACATTGCTCGGAACAATGATCTGACGTATATTTGCTTGCATGCTGGTGAAAATATCACATTTTCTGATGATAAAAAATGTGAGTATCAAGTTTGTAAAGAAGAAAATTTAATGCAACGAAATATAAAGCCTCAAATGATGCTCTAATTAAGCCCAGAACCGCCAGACAACATGAACAAGCTCCAAACTTTTCCAATTTCACCGAGTGAAAAACTTTGTAAGTCGGTAATCTCAACTCGAAGGGATTTTATCTGCGATGGCGTTTAACGTGACTTTTGGTGACATACACTCCAGCAGCGGCTCAGCCATCGTAGTTGGCATTGACGAGGACGGGCGACTTGCAGTCGGAGCACTGACATCTTGTAGAGAAAGTTGAGTTCAAATTAGTTGGCCGTGGAATTTTTGAAGCTTTCACGTGGTAATCCAGTTGAGCAGCTTTTTTGTGGTTGAAAAATAAAAAAATGCTTTAATTTGTTGTACGACATTCTTCACAATTTTGATTGTAATGATCACATGCAATATTTTAGGATAAACATCCTTTCCATCAATCAGAAAACACCACATTCAATAACACTGCCCAACCCGAGCTGGATTCGGTATTAAGCTGATGATTTATTCAGCGCATCCGCGATGTTGTTTCGCGAATTTTGTCGGCCCCACGTGGGCAGTGAAAAAGACACAGACAAACAGAGTTTTAAACTGAAGAAGTTTTAAGATGTGTTTTAAAAAAATCTCAAGACCACATCTACTTGTCAGTGATACAAGAATGCGTGCACGCGTTGAAGGGTTTTGGATGGTATTCGTCCACCGGAAACCAGACCAAACATATAATTCAGCCCTGTTTTGGGAACTTCGGGGCAGGAAACGTGTGGTCTTGCTGGTTTGTTTTAAAATATGATAATACGAAGATGCTTGTTAATTATTATAACTCACCTAAATTTACTGCAATTTTTTTAGGAAATATTACTGGTCGGTAACAGCTGTCCATGGAACTCGCCTAATACTTGTAACCAGTGGGTGTGTTGTGGGAGAATTCCGGTGACACAGAGGCAGGGGAATGCGTGTGTTCGTGGATAGTGAGACGAGTCGGTTTATGTCTCCCGTGTACGGACGCAGCCATTTCCGTACTAAAGCGCCTATAACGAGGAGCAGTTCTGCTAGCCACCACCAGAGGGCCGAGGATCAACGAATGGGCGGCCATTGGGGGTGGCGAAACTGATGATGATGATGGGCGGGTTTTCCAGGATTCGCCGGATTAGAGGTTCGCGGGATGAGGCCCGGATTTTCATCGGCCATTTGCCCGGTGTATTGAAGTGCGACAAGTCGCGAAAGCCGTCGTAGCTTCGACTACAGCTCGACGGAGTGTTGTGAAGTGCCAGTGCCACACGGAGAAAAAAGAGTTCCCAAAATCGTGAACAAGCGTTCATGAAAATGGGAACCACGAACAAAGTGTTCAAATTTCATGGTACGTTTTTCAAAATCGTACCATGGGATTTGAACACTTTGTTCGAGGTTCCCATTTTCATGAACGCTTGTTCACGATTTTGGGAACTCTTTTTTCTCCGTGCAGGAAGCGGTCAAAGGACTTCACGGAGGACAGAGGAGACTGGGAGAAGCGAGAACTCCAGGAACTCCAGGTAATTCCCCGCGAACCCTCCAACAACCCTGATCTGTGCCGCGAGTGACCAGACTAGATAGGACCGCCATTACAATCCCCCCCCCCCCTCATCTCATCCACAGAACCCCTTAGTCTAGGACTAAAGTTCGCGTAGCTTCGCTACGGAACATCCCCCGGTTCGGTCGTGGTTCCACCCAACATCCGTGACCGTGAGCGTCACCGTCTACCGTCGTCAATTGCGGTATCGACGAGCAGCGACTAGCCGACATCGCTAAATCGTCTGCGTCCTCCATTTTGGAACCCTCCGAACCACAAGCCACCCAGAGAACCACCTGGTTCCGAAAGACCTGTCCCACGACTCAAACCCAGCGCCGGAAACCGGGCAATTCCCACGGAGCTTCGGTGACGTGGAAGCTCGAGTCCGTCACTATACTCGAGGGCGCGAGGGACAGGCACACGAAGGGGACAGCGAAGTCTGCAGCAGCAACCACAACGACACCGGGACGCCGGTGAGTTCAACGTCCACCCCCAGGCCAGCGAGCAGCAGAACGAGACGGCCGGAGGTCGGTTCCGGAAATCCGGAAGCAGAGCAGCGGCAGGCGTAGCTGAGGGGCCCCACATCAGCAGAAGATCCACCCACGGTATCCGGGAAGAAGCAGGTCGAGGTAGGAGGTAGCCTGTAAGGAAGTGGGATAGTGGGAAAGGATAGGAGGTCAGGTAGAAGAGGAAGCCGGTGTAATAAAGTGACGTCAGAGAATAAACCGAGGAGTTTATCTTGAAGCGACACATTGTGTTTTCCTGCCTCGTGAGCATGAGCGCATGCCGACCCTTGAGAGAAATTGGGAGTCATTCGGACCTCCCACAACCTTCACTGAGTTTTATGCTTCGATGCCCTTGCCTGGTAGCATGTAACTCTAAGGCCGCGCAAGACGAAAGTTACATACTGTCTGGAGCAAGACTATAGACAACGTTTTTTTATAATTTGGTTGAAACGTTGCTTGTACTCATTATACATCCGAAGAAGCCATTTTGCACATTAATTCACCCAAACAAGTTTTCATACAATTTGGCAACTGTTCATAGAAAAAGGCTATTAAAATATTCAACATATTCATCTTAGGATCGGATTTTCTAATAAATTTGGTCTCTTCAGTTCATCATTCAATGGTAAAACTCTATAAAATTTCTTATTTTTTTTAATTTGACTTTTCAAATCTATTCCAATCTTATCTAATCTAATCTAAAAAAATAACCGAATCTAATTTTATGTAATCTAATTTAATCCAATGTAATCTAATGTAATGTTTTCTACTCTAATGCAAACTAATGTAATCAAATCTCTACTCTACTCTACTCTACTCTACTCTACTCTACTCTACTCTACTCTACTCTACTCTACTCTACTCTACTCTACTCTACTCTACTCTACTCTACTCTACTCTACTCCACTCCACTCCACTCCACTCCACCCCACTCCACTCCACCCCACCCCACTCCACTCCACTCCACTCCACTCCACTCCACCCACCCCACTCCACTCCACTCCACTCCACTCCACTCCACTCCACTCCACTCCACCTCCACTCCACTCCACTCCACTCCACTCCACTCCACTCCACTCCACTCCACTCCACTCCACTCCACTCCACCCACCTCCACTCCACTCCACTCCACCCACTCCCCACCCACTCCACTCCACCCCACTCCACTCCACTCCACTCCACCCCACCCCACTCCCACTCCACCCCACTCCACTCCACTCCACTCCACTCCACTCCACTCCACTCCACTCTACTCTACCCCACTCCCACTCCACCCCACCCACTCTACTCCACTCCACTCTACCCCACTCTACTCCACTCTACTCCACCTACTCCACTCTACTCCACTCTACTCCACTCTACTCCACTCTACCCCACTCCACTCCACTCCACTCCACTCACTCCACTCCACTCCACTCCACTCTACTCTACTCCACTCCACTCTACTCTACTCTACTCTACTCTACTCTACTCTACTCTACTCTACTCTACTCTACTCTACTCTACTCTACTCTACTCTACTCTACTCTACTCTGCTCTACTCTACTCTACTCTACTCTACTCTACACTACTCTGCTCTGCTCTACTCTAATCCAATGTGATCTGATCTAATCTAATCGAAAATAATCTAATGTTGTCTTATGCTTGCTGTGACACAGATTTCTAAAAAAAAAATTGCACATTCTCGGGAGAATTGATCTCTGATGTAATTAATTATTAACACGCGGTCTGCTCTGATAGTTCTGGAAAGGGATGGGCAGCAGACTACGACCCACTGTCAATATTGAATCGATGTGAAATTTTTGTCGACCTAGATTGCTTTTAAATGACGTAGTTACATGAATGAAAAGCAGATGATCAATATATTTTAGTTTATGAAATAATAATTATTTGGATAGATCAAAACTGTGTCAAATCATTTGATGCCGGGATAACGATATTGGTTTGTGAATAAATTATTACTAATTCTAGCAAGTTTGTCAGCAGAGTGGTAGATCAATAGGGTTTAGTGTAATGGAATATTAATTTTGATGAAGCTCACTTATCTATGTTATTTATAATTTTTCCAAATCTAATGATTAAGTCTAGAAACTTGACTGTTGAATACTACCTTTATTCGAAGTAATTTTGCCTCAATTTGAGTAGAAAAGGGACAATTATACTTAAAAAGATGTATTTTTTTTATTTTTCACATGAAACCGTCATTATTGCACATTTTCTCTGAAACCAAATTTGTCCACAATCCCAGATTTATATTGCTATGTCATTTTAACTTATAAGTTGTTGAGCAAATATACACACAGTATTCAAATCTTTACACACAAATCTCTACCATCAAAAACAAAGCAACCATTGTCCTGACCAACCTAAAATTCCAGAAACTACAAAAAGTCGTAATTCTCCAAATCCACCTCTGCGCCCGGCTAACTTTTCAACATGACCAACCAAATTAACGCTTCTGCTAAAAGCATGCATGGCCTACTGTTTCAGCGCCGTACTCTTACCCAAAAACTGCTCTCTCTACACACAGTTACATGGTCTGGAGCTTGTTTTCGGACTTTGTGCTGTGTTGTGTGTCCCGAAAATGGAAAACGCACCGCACGTAAAACTAGTTTTCCCGTACCCTCGGACACGTGTAAATTGAGTTTGGATGCTGTTCTGCACGTGCAGAAGTGGTTGCGAACTGAGCAAGGTAGGCTTTCTTTTCAGGCTCAGCTAAAATCAAAGGTAAAAGCGATAATCGAACGTTTATTGACGGAGGTGGAGAGTTACTCCCTTTTCTAATCGAATCACGTTCGAAACATAGCAAAGCCCAGCTCAATTTGACCTCATTTCCCGAGAACGCGACCACTGAACCATAAAATTGATCAGTCCACCCAGTATTTGTACAAAACTGTCCCTTGAGGCGTGGTCTAGTTGTTTCGCGGAAAACCTTCCTCCTGACCATCGCCACAGCAAACCATGACAAGAGCATCGCTAATGACTGAGCTGCGCCGTTCGAAAACTAAGCAAACAAGGTAACGCTGGTCGCAGAGGCATCGTAGCAGGCCACCGTGGACGTGATGATTGATGGCCGCGAAGCGCGTCCCGTTTCAAGAGCCTCCTTCGATGGGGTTTCACCATGGTGACATTCTGATGAAAGCGTGGTTGATTTTCAATCGAAGGGTGGCATGTAAATTGATGAAATGTTTGTGCTTGCTGTAATTGAGTTCTGGATTGGAAACAATGAATTTTGTTGTATGATTGTGAGTTTTCCATAACCATTTTCACCTGCACTTGGTCGAAGTGAAAGGACCAATTTCAAAAAAACAACATTCGACTCGACCAGTTGCAGTTTCCAAAAAGAAGTAGAATCGTTCCCCAAAGAGCTCAATCTGACAGCAGTATGCTTCGAGCATCGGAAGAGAGCACCGTAATCGGATCAGTTCCAACCATGGAAAAAATCATCCACCTGAATTCGACCAACATGGTTAAATCAAATCTATCTGAGTCGAATCAGAAGGTTTGGTGTGCAGAACGAGCATCTTTATAGACTGGTAACTGTTCGTTGTGTGCATTTAGAAACTGTAATTTAAATTATTTTCATGTTTCAGATCCAAACAAAATTGCATTTTTATCCAAATTAATTGAATTTTGAAACTAAATTTAGAATAATAAACCTGATAATTCATATTGAAAAGTTTATTTATTACAATTTTTAACTCATTTTCTGATGAACTTAAAAAAAACATATGTACAAATTTGATCACTCATTATTTAAATCAACAAATCAGCTGTTCTCTCAACAACCAAATCCAAATCGTCACTCATTTTTCACTCATTTCCCTCCAATTTCCATGCGCACTGCAATGTTTGTGTTCATTTTCCCTCCAACAATCGTGAACTCGCCATCATCGTCACCATCATCGTGGCCTACTGAGTTCCCCTCCTTCACTCGTGACGGAAAACTCCGCTCGAGATCCACACACAGGGCCAACTGCGATGTCCTCAGTCTTGGTTGGCAGTTCGGTCGGTACGGTTTTCGGGGTCTAGCGCGGAAAATTGCGAAAATTGCAGTTGCTCCAAGGAATGTTCTGCGATTAAGTGGCGTAAACGACACCCGATTGCGGTGGTGGTGCTGGTGGTGGGGGTGCATCGATGAAATCAAATTGTAATCCAATTATACGGAATTTTGCGGCAATTATTGGTGATAACTGGGAGATTTTCTGTTTCGTTTTTGAAAGCCTCTTGTAACGGTCGGTGGAAACACGCGCGCCACAAATTATGGAGTGAAATTTGTGTAACAAAATTAAAAGGGAAAAAGTTTCCGCGGAAGGCAGGAAAATGCTGGCATTGTTGTTTGCGTAGAGCAGAAAGCATGTAAAAAGTTATGCCAAAGCAGTAATTCTAGTGTTACGAGAAAGTCACACAAAAGTTTGCTGTGTCGTGCTGGAATAAAATTAATTAGTGCAGCGAGGAGTACAGCCTGTGTGTACTTTGCCATCTAGTTGGCTTTGGCAGGCCTGCTAAGCCTTCGAAAAAGGATACAGAAAAAAAAGTTGCGCGCTAAAAAAGGATTACGATGGCGAACCTGAGGATTACCGTTACCCGGATGCACTTTGGATTACACTTCGTCTTTTTAATTATTGGTGAGTTTTCGTCCAAAGCAACGACCGCCGGCAATGACCTGACACGTTCGAAAGCATGCAACTAGAATTTGACGTCATGTTTTTCTTCCGACCGTAATTGGATTTCAGTGTGTGTACTTGTGTGTCTGTGTTTGTGACAAATGAAAAACATGGAAAAACTCCAAAATGCAGACGACAAAATGCGATTCTCCGGAAAAAGGGCAGGAAACTCGCTCGGTGGATTGTCTCAAGGTCGTGCAACGTGTGAAAATGTGGAGAGGAAACGCAAAGTGACAGTTTTATGGCCTGCTGCGTTCTTTGTGTCACATTCGTGTGTGTCATGCACTGGAATGCTTCTATTCTTAGTAGGCGCGCTTCAGACAGCTTGTCACGACGCCGGGACGCGTCGTCGCCTGCTTGGATATTGTGTGCATAATAGGGAGGGTGCAAGTGACACCGGAAGCCTGCTTTGATGTGCAGTTGTTGAGTGAGGTGTTTTTGATACTTTCCGGAAGAGTGGCAATGTTTGATCCAGAGTAGCTGTATTTTTAGTTAAACGTGCCTCACTATCAATTCAAAATATCCAATTAGCCTAAAACCTACGCCCAACTTAAAAGTCAAAGCAATTCATCCAAATTTGCTCGAAACACATCCATTTCCACCTGTGAAATATTCATCATCGACCTAAGCCGGGTCCAAAGTTTCAGAATTGATTCGCAAACTTTGTCCTGCTTGTTTGTTGATTCTGTTGCCTTCCCCGCGAAGAGCACCCATCGAACGTAGTTCAACCCTGTGCTTCGGAGAAGCGGCATGAGATATTCATCAAACGATGGAACTTTTGCCAACTATCAGAAACATTCACCCGGGCGACACACAAACTCACAGAATGCTTTTCTAGCATAAAGTAAAGAGTCCATCCCTGCGGCTTTTCCATGTCAACGCTGCTGGAACAGTTCCCATGTGATAATTAATGCAAGTCTTGCCCCGGCAGTCAACTAGTCGACCAATTAGTGAAATTGCTCCCAACCAAAGGCTGCGGTTTTGGAAATGCAGAGTGCAAAATGTGTCCCTAACTGACGAATTACCCTAATGGACCCGACCCGAAAGCTTTTCCCAGTGAAAGAGTGGGGCCAACTTTGTTAACTTGGCACTTGTGTGCGCCTGTGATCATGGCCTGCGTTGATGATGGGGAGATAAAACTATCGTCAGCTATCGGTTACGTCTCATGACATGCTTGGTTGCCATCGATCATGTCGTTATTGAGTAATGGATATAGCTTGTTGTTGCAGGATGTGCTTAAAATATGGGAAATTCTCGTATGTTTTTAAGGTTAAGCTCTCGGCCCTGTTTTCGTTCAATTTGCAAAATCTCACAATCTAAACGAATTATTTTGCAAAGGTTAAAACCTTGCTTGCCCACTTCCATTTTAGCTATGCCCACTTCCATTTTAGCTATTTAGCTTGCCCGCTTCCATTTTAGCTATTTATTACTTGCTATTGGTTAAAAACGCATTTTAAAAGCTGTTATGGAACACCAAAATGCTGGTGCCCAAATATTATTATAGGGGAATGCCCCTATTTTGATTTCTTAGTTGGGCTTATAAAAAGTTAAAAGTTTGTGTGGAAAATGAGTGCTGTTCGCTAATACCACATATTTCATGCAATTTTAGCTTGATTCTTCAGTAAATTTGACCGTAATTTGAAAACATTAATGTTAACCTTATCTTACATCCAATAAAACCTTTATTTTGCCCAATAAATCTTTCAAGCCGAATTTGTCTAATGATATCGACTTTCCTTCATCAATTATTTTACCAAACATTCGTTCCGTTCCTGGTATAGATTTTGCTACCGCATATGAGAGCATCGTAATAACAAATTGTGGTCTTTCTCAGTATACCTGCTGTGAGCTTTACCTTTACGTCTGTATTGCTACTACTGCTGAGCAATTCTCTGCAGTTTTTGATTAATTTCAAAAAAAAATTCAAAATCATTTTTGTTTAATTCTGAAAATTTCAAAATTACTGTAAATTAACCTTTCAATGCCAAATTTTTTCGGAAAAATTTATTTTTCCCGTTTTCCAGAGGTCATTTCCGTCTATCAGTCTATCCCACATGCTCTAGTGACAGTTCACGTTGAGTAAGAAAGGGATAGGCTGCTTGTTTACATCTACTTCGCCCTATTGAAATGTTATTACGGATTTTAGGAGTCATGTAATTTTTTTTTGTATTTTAATTTGAATTAATATTCAGTTTATGATTGTTTCTGATATAATTTGGCACATTCGTTTTCCTTGTTTTTACACTCTCTTTATCACATTTTCATCTTTTTTACTATTATCACATTTATTGTCAAACAATCTGTAGAGGCATATTTTTGAAAATTACACAAAGTACTGTATACTTTTTTTCTTTAAATATAGGAGATGTTATTAAAAAGCCAAAGTTGCACCCAATAAAATATGTTTTAAAGACATTGCCAGAGTTACACCAAACAAGACAAACTTCTAACCTTGAAATTTGTTATTTTTTTAAGTAATTCTTTCCAATAAAAGGCAAGGCAAACTTTTAAAAACTGTTGTAAATTGAACTCTTTTTTTGTTGGGACGCACCTTGAACGGGATTATTCATAGTTTTAAAGGCCAAATTAAGTATGTTTTAACGAAATTAGTTTTAATTATTGTCAATATATAGATCTAGCATAACATTTTAAAACGTCAAAAAATCTATCATTCGATGCTTCTGTGCTCTCTTGTAGAAAGCTTGCCGGTTTACCTATCTAGCTAACGCAAGAGGACAAAGAGGCATCGATTTAGTGACTTTTCAAAAATGAGCTAAAATAAATTTGAAATTTTTAAGAGTATTGTGTTTGGAAAGATAGGATTATTTTATCTTTGAAAATTAGACAAATGGTTTCCGAGCAATCTCTTTCGAGAAAAAAAAGCTTTGAAATATAACGTATCATCTCAGCAACTTATTGTCAGAATTTCAGTCCAAAAACGATTTTTTCAGCTTTTCAAACTTTTTATACAGAAATGACAAAGATGAACACTACTTTAAAAATCAAAGATATTCCTTTTTTACCATATATAAGGCTTAAACGAGCTATAATTTAAAAATAAGGATTATATAAAAAAACACATAAGTCATTTTTTTGGCAAGGACTTATTATATTTCAAAGATTTAATTTCATAAAATATACCAGTATTGGGAGCATTGACCGTTTGTGAAAAAAAGTTTATTTAAAAATAAGCTATTTCAATCCAAATGCCTTTTTTCAGAGCAGTCCTCACTAATACCAATATTGAATGACAAATATGAGCCTTCCTCTACGAATCACCCGATTACATGCATTTTTATTATTTTTGATATTTTTTTATTTTGCTCAATTTTTTGCGCCCTTCCCTGTCACCAAAGATGCCATTTTGTGTATACAATTTTGGCAGCTGTGCATTAGGGTGACAAGAAACATTGAAAATTTCGGAAAATCGCAAGAGATACCCCCTGGATCGATTCTTTAGGCAAAAACAAGTAACTGTGCCAATTTTGAGCCAAATCGGTTTTCATCGTTGATGTTTATATGGGGAAAATCGCAAAAATGTATGGGGAAAACATCGCTTCAGGATTTTTGCAGCAGGTGGCGCTGGTCTCGCCCAAAATTGTCCATGTGTGAGATTCTTGTAGGAAATTAAATTACCTACAACTTTGTAGAAGAGTGCAAGACGATCCGAGTTGACTCTGATGAGTTATTAGCAATGCGATGAAAAGAAATCGGCTTATATACTTGAAAGTATACAAGGGGTATATAGGAAGTATATAAGAAAATATTTTTTTCTGGAAAAATCTCCAAAAATCAGGATCAACTTGGATCGTTTTACACGTTTCGACTAAGTTGTAGGAAATTAAATTTCCTACAAGAATCTCACACTTGGACAATTTTTGGCAAGACCTGCGCCACCTAGCAGAAAATTACTGAAACGATGTTTTTCCCCATACATTTTCGTGATTTTCCCCATATAAACTTCAACGATGAAAAGCGGCCCCTTAGCCTTAACCGATTTGGCTCAAAATTGGCACAGATACTTATTTTTGCATTAGGAATCGAGTCAGCGGGTATCTCTGATGTTGATATTTTTTATTGTCACCCTTCTGTGCATTCATAAAAAGTATGAAATATTCAAAAATCTATACCTTAAGACGCATTTTTATAATTGGGTAGTTTTCTTTGGCAAAGTTGCAGATATTAATGAGAACTATTCTGAAAAAAATGGTATCTGAAGTTCGATTATCCGAAGGTTTGTATGGGACTTCGGATAATCCAATCACGAACAAAAGAAAAATGTTTATTTTTTAATTTTCTTGATTTTAACATAATATTTGAGTTCTACGACCCCATTCTAGTCAAATTTGAGTAGTTGATTGCCTATTAAAATATAGAATGCATTTTTTCAATATTGCATCACCGCCATTTTGGCCGGCATCTTGGATTTAAAAATTCTAAATCATTTAAGCGTAGTTTAGGGGTCAAACCTTAGCTCGGTAAACAAAAATTAGACAATTCGACTATTCGAAGTGAAATTTTTCCGAGGCCTTCAGATAATCGAGTCTGGACTGTACCGAAATAAAATTGCCAATCCTTCAAAATGAATTTTTTAAAACTCATATTTTTGATTTTTGATATGTTTTAGAGGACATAAAACCGAAACTTTAACCAGTACTTTATCGTGTCAAAAAAGGGCGTAATATTGCAAATCAGAAGTTTTTTCTAAATATTATTTTCGAAAAGGTAAAATTTTTTCACAATATTTCATGTTTTAACACAGAAAATAAAGGGCTGTTTGGATAAGAGTAAAGAATCATACATTGTCTGATACTTTTTCATTTATTCGCTGTATTTCAGCAAGCAGAGTTCCAATTAGCAATGTCTATAAGACAATTTTATTGGAAATCGTCTCATCCTTTCAAAAAAAATATTTTTAGGAATGGATAATCAATCAAGGAGACTATTTAAAACAATCAAAATCTGAAATTTGCCAGTTAAAATTAAACTTTTAGTGGCTTTATCTTTAAAAGTGCATTTTATCAAAAAATCTGTAACTTTTGGACAATTGAATTTTTGTGAAAAAAAGATGAAAAATAGGCATTTTTGTCGTGTGCTCATTTTTTTAATAACCCTCATCAATACCTACAACTTAGCCAAAGACATCAAATCAATAAAAAAAAAGATTAAAAAATTACAAAAAAATAAAAACAGTTGGAATCGACCGATTTCGTAGAGTAGGCTGAGCTGTAAAAATTCTATTTAAAAAACGAATAAAGTTCAATTCCGGCATTCAGGGAAAATTGCTCCTTTACCTCCAAATGCACACCTCCAAATATATACACAACAATAGTTTAAATCTTAGAAACATAAAATTTGAACAAAAATCGCAAATCTCTAGAGAAATCCCCTCCTGCTGTCTTCCCTGCCGGAGGAAGCAACATCCTTCAGTCTGTACATCGACCATCATCGCAGGAGCTCCCTTCTGGGAAAAACAATATCTTACGACTTTGCTTGGCTTTTGCGCTACTGCTGCTGCTGCCGGTTATAAATAGTGCTCGTGTGTTGGTTTTGTGTCTAAGGATTTCGACTATTACCGGTTTTAATCGCTGGAGCTCCTTGTTCTTGCCCTGAACATGCTGTGGATGTGGATTAATTTTCTCCATTTATTACGCGGCTAACGATTCGGAAAGAACATGAACAAGCTATTTTTTTAAAATACACAGTTGCAAATGTTCGTATTTATTTAGCACCGTCTAGGAATAATAGATTTCAACTTTTTAAAAGAGGAAACACAAAAGGAGCTAAAAAGAGCACTATTTATTTTGTCTGCACGGTGCCAATGTTTATCCAGACGGTCGACGTTCCATTCAATTCCCAAGAATGCCACAAAAAAGTATCATTTTCAAGTGATTGCGGTGAACCATTCAGCTCTTTCTCTCTCTCTCTCTCTGTTTGTTCTGCGTTTTTCCCGGAAGTCTCCACGAGCTTTGTGGGAAGTGAATTCTGTTGGTAATTTCTACTGCGCCACAACTCTTTTATTTTCTTTCATATCAGAAGCCCAATGAAAAACGAGGTTGTTATTGCGGACTCATTTCAGCAGCAGTGTGGTAGCAATATGCTGCTCGGAATGAAAACATATAAAAAGCGAATTTATTAAAAACTGAACCCACCTCGTGCAACAATACGAGCCCTTGCAGTTTTTTCCCCGGTTGGAGAAAATGAGAAAGAATCCTCTGTAGCAAGCCAAGTGAAGGAACGAGCTTTTCACGATTTCGCAGTTTTCCGGTCAGTGCATTTTAATTGCTGGCTATTTAAGGATCCTGTTCATACTGTTCTGTTCAAAATAATAAATTAAATTTGACAAAAAAAATCCCAAAGATTTTTCTTTAAAATAATGCTCAATTTAACTATTATTAAAATATTTGTTTTTAATATCTTAAAAGCTCCATCAAAACATTTAGGTGATTTACTCAAACCATTTCTCCGCAACCGTGCGCGCTCGCTGAAAGCGGAGGAAACCCGTTCAAAAAATAGCTTTCCAGTACGTTGGTTCAGTGAAAAATATAATACCAGATGCCGGAAATAGTTATCGCAGCGTGCCATGCCACGAGGCCACTACCCAGGATCTGTGTGGGTAGTTTTTCATTTCGAGTTGGTGAGAGCTTAATTGGGCATTGACATGGTTTCTACTTAGAGAGGTAATAAAGTGAAGTGCTCGAAAGCTCGAAACAAAGCAGGCTAGAAGGCGCTGACAACGGTTTCGTGGCATGCTGAGTTGTAATGGAATTAGTTTTTGTTTCTCAAAGAAATCTTCTTTGAGAATTTAATTTAATCAAATTCAATAAAATTTTCAGTTAACTCAGAAAAGGACAATGTAAATTTAAATAATTTGATAACAAGTCACAAAAAGTTGCGCATAATTAGCCCCCTTGAGAGTAGAAAGTGTGGCAAAATCGCACAACGCAATCATTTAACAGTTTGGAGTACCTGCCCGGAATACGCATTCCCGTCCCAAGTGACAGGTCGAGGTCGAATGAAAAATTAAGCTCAAGTGGAATGCAATTTAATTTAATTGCACTTTTGGTCGCTGGGTCACTCGCTCTATTGTCGTTTGAGGGCTGGGGAGGAGGATGAGCCCGCTGTGAAAACGGTCGATTACTGTAATTTTATCGCTCTTAAACGAGAGGTGTGTAATTTCATCAAGGGTTGGAATGGAATCGTACTAAATGAGCTTTATTGGAAATTTGAGTTGCGATTAAATGCTTAAAGTGAGAAACAAATACGTGCTGTTTCAATTGGAAATTGTTGTTCTTCGTCGTTCTCAAATGACATAACATTTTTTATAACTCATTTGCTCACACAAAAAAAAAACAAAAAATTATAATTATTCATAGAAATCAAACTTGAGTTGGCACTATCATCACAAATTTTATAGCTTTGTAAATTGTAAAAAAAAAAACAGAAAAAAGTAAATATTGATCATAATC
Source organism: Culex quinquefasciatus (assembly GCF_015732765.1). Taxonomy (NCBI): domain Eukaryota; kingdom Metazoa; phylum Arthropoda; class Insecta; order Diptera; family Culicidae; genus Culex; species Culex quinquefasciatus. The sequence continues at coordinate 224,119,790 of NC_051862.1, read as the reverse complement.
GTTCGTTCTATTGTTTAAGTTTAAAAACATAACAATAATCCTCTGGAAGTTTCAAAAATGATATAACAGTCCCAAATATTCATAATTTTGATAATCTGAAGCCTAAACTATCTGAAGTTTCGATTATCCATACGTTTCTAGGCGAGATAATTAGTCACGTATATTTTTGCCCTTAGCGTGACCTACGCTGTGTTAGGGTGGACCGTCCGAAAAATTGACATTTTCGTCGATATTTGAAAAAAAAACACATTTATTCAACTTCAGCTTCGCGCCGCTATAACAGATCTTAGGTCTCTTAGACGCATTGATGGACTTGATGGACATTGACAAAAAAATTGATAGTAAAATCTTGGTTTTTAGGTTATATTTTTTGCACAAAAAAACTATTTTTTTCTAGGTTAAGTGAAATTTTACGATTTCGCGGACAGCGTGAAATCCGTGAAATTTTGCTTTTTCCGCGAAATCCCGTGAAAATGTATGTTTGTGTGAAACTGCAACGATATTTCTTCAAATAATAATTCAAACTCAAATAGGAATAAAAATAATCTTAGTAGTTACTGCAAAGTTATGCAGTTTAATTACTTATGTAGAGTTAGTGATTTTTGACGATTTGTGTACGGCTTAAACATCGTGAAATTTATAAATTTTCTCAATTTTTTTTAAATAACAAAATAATAAATATTTGATCCATAAAGACTATTAAAGTAAATTTTATTATTTTTCAATTAAAAAGCTTGATATGAACCATTTGAAGAATTTTTCAGTTTTTTTTTCAGTTTTTTTTACAGTTTTTTAAAACTAACTAAATTTAGTAATATGTTCATTCGTTGTAAAACACATTTTGCTGTTATTTTATTTGAATGGTATTGTTTCAATAGAAATTGAAATAATCCAGCTTTGTTTTATTCAAAATAAAATGAATAATAACCTTTTAAAACCATTTCAGATTTTTTTCTTTTTTTCCCGTGAAAGATAAAAATACACTTTTCTTTGTTTTCTGTTCTCATTTTGAATTAATAATTTCGATTTCGTTAGAAATCATATAATTTTTTTTTAATATTGGGAGAATTTTGTTTTTTGTGTCACGTTCAAATATATAATGAAGCATAACAAGTCGTTTCAGTGATGTAAACAAAAGATATACAGAGTTATTTTGACATTTTTCCCGTTCCGCGAAATTTGCGTGAAATTTGGTGTTTTGAAATTGAGGTCCCCGTGAAAATTGCAATTTTCAAGCGTGAAATGACCCATTGTTTTTTGGTGCCTTTTTGATATTAAAAATTAATGTCTCTAATTTTTTTCATTCATTTTATGCGATTGCAAGGGTTTTGAGGAAAATATAAATTACAAATATTGGTATTTGATACAAGTTAAATTTTTCACTTTCTGAATTTGCATACACAAGAAGCAATGGTGGAATCAAAATGACCACAAATTCGTTTTTTTTTTTTTTTTGTGTAAAGTTAAACCTCGCATAGTGCGCAGGCGTTATGTTTTGTATTTTTTCGATTACTCTAAAATGACATAATATTTTTGCAATCTTTTGGAAGCAAATTGTAGATTGGAATAAGACGAACAAATTGCTTTAAAAAGATTGCAAAAATTTTACGCGCTTTTTGAGAAATCGACAAAATACTAAGCGTAACGCCTGCGCACTATGCGAGGTTTAACTGTATGTGTATTTCAATACTTAGAATTAAAAAAAACTCTGAAACAATCTCAAAAGCCAATTTCTTCAAACTCTTAATATGTTTATTAATTTGAAAATGTCTAATTTTTATGGTGTATGTATGGTGCCACCCTAACGAAGTTCAAATTTTTTACAAATGATGTACATTATTTAGACGTTTCTAAATCTGCCCTCAGAATCAGTCCAATATATCAAAATATAAATTTTTGGTCATGCTTTGGATCTTATGAAACACCCTAATTGTGAAACAACTTCCGAAAATTCCCCCTTTTCATTAACTTTTCCCAAGGACACAAATGCTCCAATACTGCTTTTTTGGCAAAAATCTTTTGTTTTAAAGGTTAAAACGTCTTCCGATAGAAATTCTTAGAATACGGTTTCAGAAAAGAAAACTCAAAATCCCTTTAAAACCATTCAGCTTTTAAAATAATGCTCCAACATTTACCACCACTCTCATTATGCAAATAAACCTAGGGATAGTGACCAATGAGACCCGCGAACGATGCCATTTTAAGCACTCCCAACGACGGTCTGATGGATTCCAAAGAAAAACGAGCCAGAAAAACGTGAATTAAAATTAATTTTCACTGTTTTACTTTGCTACCGCGACTGCCTGTTTGCAGATCACTTCGAAAATTTCAACATTTTGAAACCGAGCATCAACTTCACTCTTTGAATAAAGAGTGACTGATGCCTATCCGTGTCGGGTCGAGTGACTCTCTGTGCTAGTACTTTGCTTGCAATATCCCTCCGAGATCCACTAGAGAGTCAGTGCCAGTTGGAGTTGGAGGGGGGCAGGGAACGATGGTGAACCCAAGTGTCCTCCTAGGGTTAACATCCTGACAGCTATTGCCCCGGTGCGATAAGAACTGGAAACGGGAACTCTTGTGTTGGAACTTCATTGTTTTTTCGTCCCACGCAACAACTAATTGCGCTAAATTTGAAGTAGATTTTTGTGAAACTTTGTTCTTAGTTTTTGTTAAGCAATTTTGAAAAATAATGTTGTTTAAGTAAAAATCCAAGTTCAAGTTGCACAAAAATCTTCTTTAGATACAGCGCCCAAAAGTGTACGCTGCTCCCCATAGACCAAAAAATGGTCCACGCTGTGACGACAGCCCTGCAGCAACTGGATGCTGCTGCGTGTTCCCTTTCACCAAGTTGTGCCTGTTATTCCTTCGCCAAGTGGTTTCTTCTCGTTCTGAGATTCTGCACGCTTGCTGTGATGGCTTTATACTCTCTTGGGGTTCTTGGCAGCTCCCGACAGGATTTTCTACTCGATTGAATAATAGATTTAGTGCACTTTGACTATCCCGGTATCAAGATATCCCGGGCAACAAAGAATCCGTTGAACTCAACTCGGAGCACGAACTATAAAAAGCCGCGTCTGTTCGAAGTTCAGCATCAGTTGTTCAACAAAGTTCGAGCTCTTTCAAGCATCCTCCCAAACAAACTCAAGATGTTCAAATTCGTAAGTTCCTACCTATGATCATCCAAACATCACTTAAATCCACTTCTCAACAGGTCATCGTCGTCCTGGCCCTCATCGCCTCTGCGCTGGCCGTTCCGAAACCGGTGCTACTGGCGGCCGCTCCCTCCTATTCGTACACCGAGCGCATTGATAAGCCGGCACTGAGCTATTACTCGGCACCCCTGCCCAGCTACTACCCTGCTGCCCCGGCACCGTACCTGCACACGCCACTGGCCTACAGTGCCCCCGTGGCAGCCTATCCCGCTGGGTATGCGCTGCTGTGAGGTGGGGAAGGATAAAGACACGGGATGGACAAAGGAATTGAGATTGGAAGACGTTCTGGAATATTTGTGATGATTTTGAATAAACGGTGGTTCAAAATGTATTGAAAGCTTGTTGTCTTTTTCTTTCCAACTTTTATCTTTACTAACACAATTACTAAAATAAAGTTAAAAAAAACATAGAAATCGCCTAGATCCAATTTTGGTCTTAAAGGTTATGGGTATATTAACAATTATTTTGGCATTGTCTTCAAAAAAATCTCTAAATAAAATGTCAATTTCAATTGTTTTTATCTTTTTGATTTAATGTTATCCTAAAATATTTAAGGCCGTTGCAAATATTTTTCAAAGTTTTTGTCTGACATGACAAAAATGACAAAAATGACAAAAATGACAAAAATGACAAAAATGACAAAAATGACAAAAATGACAAAAATGACAAAAATGACAAAAATGACAAAAATGACAAAAATGACAAAAATGACAAAAATGACAAAAATGACAAAAATGACAAAAATGACAAAAATGACAAAAATGACAAAAATTACAAAAATGACAAAAATGACAAAAATTACAAAAATTACAAAAATGACAAAAATGACAAAAATGACGAAAATGGCAAAAATGACAAAAATGACAAAAATGACAAAAATGACAAAAATGACAAAAATGACAAAAATGACAAAAATGACAAAAATGACAAAAATGACAAAAATGACAAAAATGACAAAAAATACAAAAATTACAAAAATTACAAAAATTACAAAAATGACAAAAATGACAAAAATGACCAAAATGACAAAAATGACAAAAATGACAAAAATTACAAAAATTACAAAAAATACAAAAATTACAAAAATTACAAAATTACAAAATTACAAAAATTACAAAATTACAAAATTACAAAATTACAAAAATTACAAAATTACAAAATTACAAAAATACAAAATTACAAAAATTACAAAATTACAAAATTACAAAAATTACAAAATTACAAAATGACAAAATGACAAAAATACAAAATTACAAAATTACAAAATTACAAAAATGACAAAAATGACAAAAATGACCAAAATGACAAAAATGACAAAAATGACAAAATTACAAAATTACAAAAATACAAAAATTACAAAATTACAAAATTACAAAATTACAAAATTACAAAATTACAAAAATTACAAAATTACAAAAATTACAAAATTACAAAATTACAAAAATACAAAAATTACAAAATTACAAAATTACAAAATTACAAAATTACAAAATTACAAAAATTACAAAATTACAAAATTACAAAATTACAAAAATTACAAAATTACAAAATTACAAAATTGCAAAATTACAAAATTACAAAATTACAAAATTACAAAATTACAAAATTACAAAATTACAAAATTACAAAATTACAAAATTACAAAATTACAAAATTACAAAATTACAAAATTACAAAATTACAAAAATTACAAAAATTACAAAAATTACAAAAATTACAAAAATTACAAAAATTACAAAAATTACAAAAATTACAAAAATTACAAAAATTACAAAAAATACAAAAATTACAAAAAATACAAAAACTACAAAAATTACAAAAATGATAAAAATAATGCGTAATAATAAGTAGTTGCGAACACGGTCAAAATTCAAAATTATAAGAGTAAATTTCCCAAAAAAACCCTGAAAATTACTCTTGAAAGAATATTTTTTGAAATGTTTTACAAAGTGCAAAAGAAAGCCCTCGCGATTACCTTCCCAACGGTATATAACTTTTTGATGTTTGGTAATGTATTTTGGGAAATATCATTTCTCCAAATAAAGGCATTTTTTCGAAAAAAAAATCCATTGTTCAAAACAAGTATTTCTTTACATTTAGCTAACGGCTGACATTTTCATTGGTTGTTTTTATGGTTTTTTTTTTGATGCGCCGAATCGAATGAAAATGCCGTAACGATTTGAGAACATGTGCATCTAGCGGGACGGTTTCAGCAAGAATTGCTTATTTTATTGTTTAATTTCAAATACATTGGTGAAATGATATGATGCAAATTATTAATTCTATCACCGAAACTTGGATTGTAGGAACATTTTCTTGCACTATAACTGGATTAAATTTTTATATCAGATCCTTCTATATCTTATTGACTACATCTGGATATTTCATGACGTGCTGGGATTGAATTCGGTTCGATTTACTGGACTTTCTGTGTCTGCATAATTGGAATGCAATTAACGCGGATTTATCTCATTTTTCTCGTCCTCGCAGTGTCCTCCATCTACGGAAACCACACACTGGACAGCGGGAAATCATCGTCCTCGCCGTCAACCGCCAGCTCTTCCAGCAGCAACAGTTCCTCCAATGTGCCAACGCTCACGCTCTCCCCGGACGAAACCATGTCCCACTTTGTGAACCAATCGCGGATGGTCGGCTGCACCTCGTCCGATCCGGACGTGAAGCTCCGGTGGCGCAACCCGAAGAACGCCATCATCGCCGACGCCAAGGGCCGCGTCCACGTCGAGCAGTTCAGCGGGGCGTCGCTGATGCTCATCTTTGAGGCCATCGTCCGGTCCGACCAGGGCAACTGGACCTGCGAAACCGACACCGAGGGTGGCAAACCGGTCCGGAAAAAGTCCTTCAAAATGATAGTTAATGGTAAACGAGATTTTTTTTTAGTTCTTTTGGGTCATTTATGCGATTTTTTGTGTGTGCTGCAGAACCAATCTCGTTCCGGGACACCAGGACGGTCCAAACGGCCATCGAAGACAAGGACGCGACCATCCGGTGCGAGGTGCGGGGACATCCGGAGCCGTCCGTATCGTGGTCCTTCAACGGGCAGCCATTGTTCCGTGAGTAGTCTCTTGTGTTACATGTATGAGCTGATAATCGCAAGGGTGTCGCATTTGATTTACGATACAGAATGCAGATAGGACAAATATTCATGTTTGGTTCGCTTGAAGCAATATTGAAGCAAAAAAGCTGATCAGATTTTCGATGCCACCGCCTGCTACGATGAGAGGAAAAAGTTGCCCTTTCACCTGACTTTGCGGTTCTCGTTTCAAGTGGTTTGGTGTAGGGGTTTGACCTCTCTTGATGCTCCTCGCTGACTTGATACATATTTTATAGATCCAGGAAACGAGTGAGGGTAGTGAGATGAGGGGGAGAATGAACAGAAGAGTGCTTTTTTCTGTTCGAACGTTTTAGCGAACGAGCAAAAAGTTCCGGAAATGGAGGTCAGATATTGCCTTTTTTTTGGCTGTGTGAAGTGAATAAATCTGCCGATAAAATATGTTTTTGGACAGGTTAAAGGTGATCGACTAGAAGAATCATGAGTCTTCAAGAAGAAATTGAAATGCTTTTTTGAAGTTCATGGTTTCGTGCAAATTTTTGTAACCTTAAAGTTTATTGATTAATGCAAGAGTTGAGGTTGTAATTAACATTCACTCCTGGAAGCAAATTATATTTAAAATAAAACTGATCAAATCGCAACAAAAAAAAATATCGGAGAAACTCATAAACATAAGTTTAACAAAAAAATCTTTTCCCAGCACTTTCATTTGATTGATGAAACCCTAGCGCCAAACAGTCACCTCTCATTTCCATTTCAAAATTAAAAGTCAGGAAAAAATCCGACAAACCACATTGCTTCTGTGGCAAGCGCACTCATCCGGAAAGCTTACTGAGATCACACCAAGTTTTTTTATTCACACCCTGTCACTCATCGTAGTTGCCTTTGCTTTCTGGGGACAGAGGAGAAAAAAAACGCGCGACTTTTCCTGATGGGATGGATTAAATGTACAGAGGAATGTTAGTTTTTTTTTTTCTTTATGCATCGCCTGCTGCGATGACAAATCATAGAAATGCTCAAAGTTGCGTAAGAAAAAAATATGTTTGAAGAGCTTTTCCATCACAACGCTCTTTGAATATCATTTTTCTTTGCTGTTTTTTGTCTTTTCGAGACAGTTTTGAACTTTGTGGAATTTTGTTGGATCATAAGATTAAGACTGCTTTAATCGCAAAATGACACCTTAAAGCACGGAATGATTGATTGTTCGCGGCTCATTTGCATCGGAGGCGTTGAAATTGAAATTTGATAGCCCTCAAGACGATAATCTGCTCTTCATCCCCCCTCCCTCCCCATGCTAATCAATTTCTAATCACCAGCCCCGAACGGAAAGTACACGATGCTGGCGGACGGACTGATGATCAAAAAGGTGACCAAGAACGACGCCGGCGAGTACACGTGCAAGGCGTTCCAGGTTTCGACCACCGGAAGCAGTTTCGAGGAGAAAACGATCCGGCTCAATATCAAACGTGAGTGTTCCTTCCTTCTTTGAATTTCCAACCTCCGCTAATTGCCATTCCATTGTCGATTTTCTATTCCCTACCCCGCACAACAGACAAGCCCTACTTCATCCACCGGGGCACGTACGGCTCGCGGAACGTCACGTACGGCTACGTGGGCGGGATGGTCAATTTGACGTGCGAGGCCACGGCGGAACCACCGGCCAACTTTACCTGGTCGGCCAACAACAAAAAGTTTTCCCATAAAAGCCACCACATCTTCACCGCCAACCACATCTCGATGCTGCAGGTGAGTCCGTTGAAGTGGAAAAAGAGGAAAATAATCCTAGGAGGCCATGACGAGGAGGGGGGAAATAGTAGGCGATGCATTTTCTTGGGTGTCAAAGTTTGGGAAAACTACAACAAAGTAGGCGGTGGGTGATTTGAAAGTTCACTTCCAATAGAACATGTGGAGACTGCGTCTCCCACGTGTCGGAATCCCCGACGTGGCCGAGCCACCACCGGACTGTTCGGCCGCTGCTGAGGAACTGGCCGAGCTGCCGAACGCTGACAGCTGTGAGTGTTGACGTGCGGAGGCAGGGGGTTGACATCCCTGCACACATATTGAGATCTATAGACAGGGGGGCGCTATGCGGGCCCACACATCTCCCCCCTTCTCTAGAAAAAAAAATACAGCAGAGCTGGTGCTTTTCATTTAAAGGGACCTACTTGCTGAAAACTGACATGCATTCTCCTCTAAGATTTAGGATCAGGGCAAGGATATAATTTTAAAATCATTATGGAGACGCTAATTTGGTGCCGACACCCTTGCAGCCACCTCGATAAACACGCCTCTACGACGACCGTTCGATAAACAAGGAAGACGCTGCTCGCGAATTGTTTTTTTTTTTTTCGATTATTATCGATTATCCTTTCTTTTGATGTATTTTCCCACACATTTTTACATCTCTCTATCTTCCACTTGTTCGCTATGGTGCCATACAAATTTTTATTAATGATCAGTGAATGTATCTCTCCACTCTTTTCTACTTTCACTCTTTCCTTACCTTTACCAGGCATGACCTTTCAGCGAGTGTTCATTAGTCATTGCGGCCTTTCAGTTGGTTCATAACGGACGGCCTTTCAGTGAGAGCTCACAAGCCGTTGTTGAATCGTTGCGGCCTATTCAGTGAGTTCACAAGCCAGAAGGGCCTTTCAGTGAGAGCTCACAAGCCGTTGTTGAAGTCGTTGCGGCCTATTCAGTGAGTTCACAAGTCAGAAGGGCATTTCAGTGAGAGCTCACAAGCCGTTGTTGAAGTCGTTGCGGCCTATTCAGTGAGTTCACAAGCCAGAAGGGCCTTTCAGTGAGAGCTCACAAGCCGTTGTTGAATCGTTGCGGCCTATTCAGTGAGTTCACAAGCCAGAAGGGCCTTTCAGTGAGAGCTCACAAGCCGTTGTTGAAGTCGTTGCGGCCTATTCAGTGAGTTCACAAGCCGGAAGGGCCTTTCAGTGAGAGCTCACAAGCCGTTGTTGAAGTCGTTGCGGCCTATTCAGTGAGTTCACAAGCCAGAAGGGCCTTTCAGTGAGAGCTCACAAGCCGTTGTTGAATCGTTGCGGCCTATTCAGTGAGTTCACAAGCCGGAAGGGCCTTTCAGTGAGAGCTCACAAGCCGTTGTTGAAGTCGTTGCGGCCTATTCAGTGAGTTCACAAGCCAGAAGGGCCTTTCAGTGAGAGCTCACAAGCCGTTGTTGAATCGTTGCGGCCTATTCAGTGAGTTCACAAGCCAGAAGGGCCTTTCAGTGAGAGCTCACAAGCCGTTGTTGAATCGTTGCGGCCTATTCAGTGAGTTCACAAGCCGGAAGGGCCTTTCAGTGAGAGCTCACAAGCCGTTGTTGAAGTCGTTGCGGCCTATTCAGTGAGTTCACAAGCCAGAAGGGCCTTTCAGTGAGAGCTCACAAGCCGTTGTTGAATCGTTGCGGCCTATTCAGTGAGTTCACAAGCCAGAAGGGCCTTTCAGTGAGAGCTCACAAGCCGTTGTTGAAGTCGTTGCGGCCTATTCAGTGAGTTCACAAGCCAGAAGGGCCTTTCAGTGAGAGCTCACAAGCCGTTGTTGAATCGTTGCGGCCTATTCAGTGAGTTCACAAGCCAGAAGGGCCTTTCAGTGAGAGCTCACAAGCCGTTGTTGAAGTCGTTGCGGCCTATTCAGTGAGTTCACAAGCCGGAAGGACCTTTCAGTGAGAGCTCACAAGCCGTTGTTGAATCGTTGCGGCCTATTCAGTGAGTTCACAAGCCAGAAGGGCCTTTCAGTGAGAGCTCACAAGTCGTTGTTGAATCGTTGCGGCCTATTCAGTGAGTTCACAAGCAAGAAGGGCCTTTCAATGAGAGCTCACAAGCCGTTGTTGAAGTCGTTGCGGCCTATTCAGTGAGTTCACAAGCCGGAAGGGCCTTTCAGTGAGAGCTCACAAGCCGTTGTTGAAGTCGTTGCGGCCTATTCAGTGAGTTCACAAGCCAGAAGGGCCTTTCAGTGAGAGCTCACAAGCCGTTGTTGAAGTCGTTGCGGCCTATTCAGTGAGTTCACAAGCCGGAAGGGCCTTTCAGTGAGAGCTCACAAGCCGTTGTTGAAGTCGTTGCGGCCTATTCAGTGAGTTCACAAGCCAGAAGGGCCTTTCAGTGAGAGCTCACAAGCCGTTGTTGAATCGTTGCGGCCTATTCAGTGAGTTCACAAGCCAGAAGGGCCTTTCAGTGAGAGCTCACAAGCCGTTGTTGAATCGTTGCGGCCTATTCAGTGAGTTCACAAGCCGGAAGGGCCTTTCAGTGAGAGCTCACAAGCCGTTGTTGAAGTCGTTGCGGCCTATTCAGTGAGTTCACAAGCCAGAAGGGCCTTTCAGTGAGAGCTCAGAAGCCGTTGTTGAAGTCGTTGCGGCCTATTCAGTGAGTTCACAAGTCAGAAGGGCATTTCAGTGAGAGCTCACAAGCCGTTGTTGAAGTCGTTGCGGCCTATTCAGTGAGTTCACAAGCCAGAAGGACCTTTCAGTGAGAGCTCACAAGCCGTTGTTGAATCGTTGCGGCCTATTCAGTGAGTTCACAAGCCAGAAGGGCCTTTCAGTGAGAGCTCACAAGCCGTTGTTGAAGTCGTTGCGGCCTATTCAGTGAGTTCACAATTCAGAAGGGCATTTCAGTGATAGCTCACAAGCCGTTGTTGAAGTCGTTGCGGCCTATCCAGTGAGTTCACAAGCCAGAAGGGCCTTTCAGTGAGAGCTCACAAGCCGTTGTTGAATCGTTGCGGCCTATTCAGTGAGTTCACAAGCCAGAAGGGCCTTTCAGTGAGAGCTCACAAGCCGTTGTTGAAGTCGTTGCGGCCTATTCAGTGAGTTCACAAGCCGGAAGGACCTTTCAGTGAGAGCTCACAAGCCGTTGTTGAATCGTTGCGGCCTATTCAGTGAGTTCACAAGCCAGAAGGGCCTTTCAGTGAGAGCTCACAAGCCGTTGTTGAATCGTTGCGGCCTATTCAGTGAGTTCACAAGCCAGAAGGGCCTTTCAGTGAGAGCTCACAAGCCGTTGTTGAAGTCGTTGCGGCCTATTCAGTGAGTTCACAAGTCAGAAGGGCATTTCAGTGAGAGCTCACAAGCCGTTGTTGAAGTCGTTGCGGCCTATTCAGTGAGTTCACAAGCCAGAAGGGCCTTTCAGTGAGAGCTCACAAGCCGTTGTTGAATCGTTGCGGCCTATTCAGTGAGTTCACAAGCCGGAAGGGCCTTTCAGTGAGAGCTCACAAGCCGTTGTTGAAGTCGTTGCGGCCTATTCAGTGAGTTCACAAGCCGGAAGAGCCTTTCAGTGAGAGCTCACAAGGCGTTGTTGAATCGTTGCGGCCTATTCAGTGAGTTCACAAGCCGGAAGGGCCTTTCAGTGAGAGCTCACAAGCCGTTGTTGAAGTCGTTGCGGCCTATTCAGTGAGTTCACAAGCCGGAAGAGCCTTTCAGTGAGAGCTCACAAGGCGTTGTTGAATCGTTGCGGCCTATTCAGTGAGTTCACAAGCCAGAAGGGCCTTTCAGTGAGAGCTCACAAGCCGTTGTTGAAGTCGTTGCGGCCTATTCAGTGAGTTCACAAGTCAGAAGGGCATTTCAGTGAGAGCTCACAAGCCGTTGTTGAAGTCGTTGCGGCCTATTCAGTGAGTTCACAAGCCAGAAGGGCCTTTCAGTGAGAGCTCACAAGCCGTTGTTGAATCGTTGCGGCCTATTCAGTGAGTTCACAAGCCGGAAGGGCCTTTCAGTGAGAGCTCACAAGCCGTTGTTGAAGTCGTTGCGGCCTATTCAGTGAGTTCACAAGCCGGAAGAGCCTTTCAGTGAGAGCTCACAAGGCGTTGTTGAATCGTTGCGGCCTATTCAGTGAGTTCACAAGCCGGAAGGGCCTTTCAGTGAGAGCTCACAAGCCGTTGTTGAAGTCGTTGCGGCCTATTCAGTGAGTTCACAAGCCGGAAGAGCCTTTCAGTGAGAGCTCACACGGCGTTGTTGAATCGTTGCGGCCTATTCAGTGAGTTCACAAGCCAGAAGGGCCTTTCAGTGAGAGCTCACAAGCCGTTGTTGAATCGTTGCGGCCTATTCAGTGAGCTCACAAGTCGGAAGGGCCTTTCAGTGAGAGCTCACAAGCCGTTGTTGTCTTCTCACAAGACGTTAAGTAAACATTCACAAACCTTCCTCCACAGGCCTGACTGAAGCTATTCACAAGCCATCTCTACGTCAGGAACATTCACAAGTCTTCACTTCAATAGGCCTTTTAGTAAACATCCACAAGCCATCTTTACGCCAGGCATAAGTTGAAATGCACAAGCCCTGTCACCTCAACCTTTCCAGTAAATATCTACAAGCAATCTCCTCTTCTACAACGTCGAACAGGTTCCTTCGACCACTTCCTTACGGTCCTTTCAAACCCATCCTCTACGCACAATCCGCGTTATTTTCTACTGTATTCGGCAATCAGGTGCTTTAATAACAATAAGAAGACACATATTGTTCATAACATTCTCAAAAATCATGCGAAAACAAAACCTAACATTCCCAAAAAAACACAAAAGAATACTTGAGAACAAATGGTTTTTTTGCAGACAAACCAAGAAAACTGTACAGATATTGAAAGTCTGACACCCCTGCCGACCTGTCATTTCTTTCTCCCTCTCACGCAATTCATTTTTTTTCAAACTCCTCTCTCCTCGTCACTCTACCTTCTCCGTGACCGCATTTCAAATCATAACACTGCACGCCACAAGAACGCGTCACCGCTTTTTTTTAAACTCACCTGCCACCGCGCTGAGGGGATGTCGAGAGAAAAAAACACAACATTTCAACAGAAAAGAAATCTTTCTTCTGGCAGGATTCGCCATTGTGGAGACTGCGTCTCCCACGTGTCGGAATCCCCGACGTGGCCGAGCCACCACCGGACTGTTCGGCCGCTGCTGAGGAACTGGCCGAGCTGCCGAACGCTGACAGCTGTGAGTGTTGACGTGCGGAGGCAGGGGGTTGACATCCCTGCACACATATTGAGATCTATAGACAGGGGGGCGCTATGCGGGCCCACACAGAACAGTTGGATTTTGCAAATTTAAATTTCTGTAAAATGAAAGATGGTCTTGAATCTTGAATCTTGAATCTTGAATCTTGAATCTTGAATCTTGAATCTTGAATCTTGAATCTTGAATCTTGAATCTTGAATCTTGAATCTTGAATCTTGAATCTTGAATCTTGAATCTTGAATCTTGAATCTTGAATCTTGAATCTTGAATCTTGAATCTTGAATCTTGAATCTTGAATCTTGAATCTTGAATCTTGAATCTTGAATCTTGAATCTTGAATCTTGAATCTTGAATCTTGAATCTTGAATCTTGAATCTTGAATCTTGAATCTTGAATCTTGAATCTTGAATCTTGAATCTTGAATCTTGAATCTTGAATCTTGAATCTTGAATCTTGAATCTTGAATCTTGAATCTTGAATCTTGAATCTTGAATCTTGAATCTTGAATCTTGAATCTTGAATCTTGAATCTTGAATCTTGAATCTTGAATCTCGAATCTTGAATCTTGAATCTTGAATCTTGAATCTTGAATCTTGAATCTTGAATCTTGAATCTTGAATCTTGAATCTTGAATCTTGAATCTTGAATCTTGAATCTTGAATCTTGAATCTTGAATCTTGAATCTTGAATCTTGAATCTTGAATCTTGAATCTTGAATCTTGAATCTTGAATCTTGAATCTTGAATCTTGAATCTTGAATCTTGAATCTTGAATCTTGAATCTTGAATCTTGAATCTTGAATCTTGAATCTTGAATCTTGAATCTTGAATCTTGAATCTTGAATCTTGAATCTTGAATCTTGAATCTTGAATCTTGAATCTTGAATCTTGAATCTTGAATCTTGAATCTTGAATCTTGAATCTTGAATCTTGAATCTTGAATCTTGAATCTTGAATCTTGAATCTTGAATCTTGAATCTTGAATCTTGAATCTTGAATCTTGAATCTTGAATCTTGAATCTTGAATCTTGAATCTTGAATCTTGAATCTTGAATCTTGAATCTTGAATCTTGAATCTTGAATCTTGAATCTTGAATCTTGAATCTTGAATCTTGAATCTTGAATCTTGAATCTTGAATCTTGAATCTTGAATCTTGAATCTTGAATCTTGAATCTTGAATCTTGAATCTTGAATCTTGAATCTTGAATCTTGAATCTTGAATCTTGAATCTTGAATCTTGAATCTTGAATCTTGAATCTTGAATCTTGAATCTTGAATCTTGAATCTTGAATCTTGAATCTTGAATCTTGAATCTTGAATCTTGAATCTTGAATCTTGAATCTTGAATCTTGAATCTTGAATCTTGAATCTTGAATCTTGAATCTTGAATCTTGAATCTTGAATCTTGAATCTTGAATCTTGAATCTTGAATCTTGAATCTTGAATCTTGAATCTTGAATCTTGAATCTTGAATCTTGAATCTTGAATCTTGAATCTTGAATCTTGAATCTTGAATCTTGAATCTTGAATCTTGAATCTTGAATCTTGAATCTTGAATCTTGAATCTTGAATCTTGAATCTTGAATCTTGAATCTTGAATCTTGAATCTTGAATCTTGAATCTTGAATCTTGAATCTTGAATCTTGAATCTTGAATCTTGAATCTTGAATCTTGAATCTTGAATCTTGAATCTTGAATCTTGAATCTTGAATCTTGAATCTTGAATCTTGAATCTTGAATCTTGAATCTTGAATCTTGAATCTTGAATCTTGAATCTTGAATCTTGAATCTTGAATCTTGAATCTTGAATCTTGAATCTTGAATCTTGAATCTTGAATCTTGAATCTTGAATCTTGAATCTTGAATCTTGAATCTTGAATCTTGAATCTTGAATCTTGAATCTTGAATCTTGAATCTTGAATCTTGAATCTTGAATCTTGAATCTTGAATCTTGAATCTTGAATCTTGAATCTTGAATCTTGAATCTTGAATCTTGAATCTTGAATCTTGAATCTTGAATCTTGAATCTTGAATCTTGAATCTTGAATCTTGAATCTTGAATCTTGAATCTTGAATCTTGAATCTTGAATCTTGAATCTTGAATCTTGAATCTTGAATCTTGAATCTTGAATCTTGAATCTTGAATCTTGAATCTTGAATCTTGAATCTTGAATCTTGAATCTTGAATCTTGAATCTTGAATCTTGAATCTTGAATCTTGAATCTTGAATCTTGAATCTTGAATCTTGAATCTTGAATCTTGAATCTTGAATCTTGAATCTTGAATCTTGAATCTTGAATCTTGAATCTTGAATCTTGAATCTTGAATCTTGAATCTTGAATCTTGAATCTTGAATCTTGAATCTTGAATCTTGAATCTTGAATCTTGAATCTTGAATCTTGAATCTTGAATCTTGGAATCTATGACATTTCCCCGAAACCCATATTACCGAAGGGACATTTCCCCGAATGCCACTTCCCCGAAAAGACACTTCCCCTAATAGTCATTTCCCCGAATTCCATTTACCCGAATTTTCCATTTCCCCTAATCGTCCACATCCCCGAAAGTCATTTTCCTGAATAGGCCACAATCCCGAATGCCACTTACCCGATTAGTCATATCCCTGAATAGTCATTTCCCTGAATGCTCCTGGGCACCGGGCATTTCTGCTTGACCGCGTTCGGGGAAATAGCATTTTATTAGAAAAAAATTGATGGCAATTTTTATCACATCAAACTACATATAATATTTCTTGAAAGGTTCGTATTGGCCTTGAATGATCAACTTTCTTTTTGGATTCACTCAGAACAGGCGTAGCATTTTAGGGGGGAAAGGGTGTTGAAAGGTTTGGTACTATTCATTCAAATACAATGAATATTGTTACAGACTTTTTGTTATATATTCTCAAACCAAATACTTTTTTCTTATAGACATGACAATAATAATGCAATAGAAGTTTTGTTATTTTTTATGATTCAGAAAACATACCGTGCGATTTTCGTAGTACAGAACCCCGTTCACACTGATCATTTTATTCACATTGCTAGTTTTGGATTTGGCAAAAAGTATAATCAACAAAAACTTTAAATAAAATTTGTACCAGCCTTATGTACCTATTTGTTCGATTTTTGGGTTCTTGAACACACAACAACTCGATTATCCGAAGGCCTCGGGAAAATTTCACTTCGGATAATCGAACTTCGAACTTATTAGTGTTCACAATGATAAAGCTTATTTTTCTAAGTACAATGACCCTTTGAACGACCGCAAAGGATTTCAAATGGATTTTTAATTCAATTTTTAAAAATTCACTTCACGGCCCTTCTTTGCAGAAAAGCTCCTATTTGACAGCTCGTTCCAAGGGGACCATAGTTGATCCATCGAAAAAATGTTGTCTTGTCAATAACTTTTTTTTGCATAACAATGAAATAAAAAAAAACGTTATCAGAAAGGTTTTTAATCGTATTTCTTACCGTTGTTCATAAAAATTGACAAAGGGCTTTACTACTCAATTTACAACAGTCAATCAACAGCATACCCGAAAAAGCTGTTTGTTCGGTAAAATTTAGAGAGAAAATAACTGTTAGTCATGGAAAAAGGGTTTAGCGAAAATGAAGATTAGGGAATATGAAAATTCGGGAAAATTTAAATTTAAATAAACGGCAATTGGCGTAAGTGTCACTTCGGGGAAATGGCATTCGGGGAAATGGCCGATTAGGGAAAATGGCATTCGGGGATATAGCCGATTAGGGGAAATGATATTCGGGGAAATGGCATTCGGGGATGTGGCTGATTAGAGGAAGTGGAAATCGGGGATGTGGCCAATTAGGGGAAATGATTTTCGGGGAAATGGCATTCGGGGAAATGTCATTCGGGGAAATGAGCTAGACCCTGAATCTTGAATCTTGAATCTTGAATCTTGAATCTTGAATCTTGAATCTTGAATCTTGAATCTTGAATCTTGAATCTTGAATCTTGAATCATGAATCTTGAATCTTGAATCTTGAATCTTGAATCTTGAATCTTGAATCTTGAATCTTGAATCTTGAATCTTGAATCTTGAATCTTGAATCTTGAATCTTGAATCTTGAATCTTGAATCTTGAATCTTGAATCTTGAATCTTGAATCTTGAATCTTGAATCTTGAATCTTGAATCTTGAATCTTGAATCTTGAATCTTGAATCTTGAATCTTTTATCTTGAATCTTGAATCTTGAATCTTGAATCTTGAATCTTGAATCTTGAATCTTGAATCTTGAATCTTGAATCTTGAATCTTGAATCTTGAATCTTGAATCTTGAATCTTGAATCTTGAATCTTGAATCTTGAATCTTCATCATCTTGAAATCGGCCAATTTTGTCCATTCCAGATATTTTTTCGAGAAGTTGAAAAATTGCCCTATACAAATGCTTAAGAGACATTGAAAATCAGACCACTAAAAATTTGAGTTTTTAAAATCTAACCCAACAGCCTTTTATTAGCTGGTATCAATATCTCAGAAACTAATGGTCCTATTTGCAATGTTGAAATATTAAACATCTGTGAATTTTCAGATCTTTTCGATAAATTATTTTCTAAATTTTAAAATCAAATCAAACATTTCAAAAGGGCGTAATATTGAATATTTCACCTTTTTTAACCTTTTTGAGTCATTAGTTACAAGCGAAATACTCGTTTTCAGAAAATTTGTTTAGTAAAATACAAAAAAAAATATTATTGTTAGATATTCAAAATAAAAAATAACCTTATTACTTTTTCCAAATATCAACATTTTTACATAAGTTTCAAATGGAAAAAAATGTTGATTTTTTCGAATTAAATATATTTTGTACAAATAATTGAAATTGCAGTAAGTGTTACAATTTTTGAATAGACTCAACTTTTTAAAGTTGTAAGTTGCAATAGTCAAACGAAACATGTTTTTGGATAATCCATGCAACATTGATGTCTTGAATGCACAAAATACTTCAATTTTGACTAACCATAATATCTTTATATCATAAACTTCAAAACATCTCAAAATTTCATATTTTTAGGATAAATTTCAAAAAATACATAGATTAGCGTAGATTATATCAAATTTGATATTCTGGTAAATAAATTCCTTAATTTTCGACTTTCGACTTCATATTTTGAATTTAATTCATTCTAGTCTCAGTTATTGTTGTAATTTGGCATGGAACTTCATAGTTAACAAATTCATAGAAACTCATTACAACAAATTTAAAATACTTAATGTTTCTTTTTGTGATGGGAATAATATGTCTTTAAAATACAAGATATAGAAAAAATTATATGATTTTAAAAATCGTTGGCAAATAATACCAAATTTTGCATAGTTTTGCACATTTGGGAAAAAGAATTAAATTTTTTTTTTCAATGCAAATAAATAATTGCCAAATTTCGCATTTATTTGCATTGCATAGATAATCTTGCAGAAAATTAAAAAAAGCGCAGATTTCCCAATTTTTTAAGTGTATTTAATTTTTTGGAGTTATTTACAGATTTTCGATTTGACATGCAAACAATGGTATATATCAATAAATATTTTTATGTTGAATTAATTCTCTGAAACTATTTAGAAATCTACTGACGTTTGGCTCTAACGGGGAAAATCACAACAACAACAACAACACAAATTGAATGATTCGTTCGAAAGAAATAATAATGAAAAACACTCACAAATTGATGTCAAAATAGATAATTAGCAGCTTTCGACCTTTTGTTTTTCAATCTTTGCTAAAAAATGTGTTTGGGTAATTCTCCGCCAACTCACACAGCAGTTGCCCCGACCCCTCTTCGATTTGCGTGAAACTTTGTCCTAAGGGGTAACTTTTGTCCCTGATCACGAATCCGAGGTCCGTTTTTTGATATCTCGTGACGGAGGGGCGGTACGACCCTTCCATTTTTGAACATGCGAAAAAGAGGTGTTTTTCAATAATTTGCAGCCTGAAACGGTGATGAGATAGAAATTTGGTGTCAAAGGGACTTTTATGTAAAATTAGACGCCCGATTTGATGGCGTACTCAGAATTCCGAAAAACGTATTTTCATCGAAAAAACACTAAAAAGTTCTAAAATTCTCCCATTTTCCGTTACTCGACTGTAAAAATTTTGAAACATGTCATTTAATGGGAAATTTAATGTACTTTTCGAATCTACATTGTCCCAGAAGGGTCATTTTTCATTTAGAACAAAATTTTTCATTTTAAAATTTCGTGTTTTTCTAACTTTGCAGGGTTATTTTTAGAGTGTAACAATGTTCTACAAAGTTGTAGAGCAGACAATTACAAAAATTTTGATATATAGACATAAGGGGTTTGCTTATAAACATCACGAGTTATCGCGATTTCACGAAAAAAAGTTTTGAAAAAGTTGGTCGTCATCGATCATGGCCGTTCATGGTCACCCGCGACAGACACGGACGACGAAACAAAGAGAAACGCAAAAATTAACTTTTTCAAAACTTTTTTTCGTAAAATCGCGATAACTTGTGATGTTTATAAGCAAACCCCTTATGTCTATATATCAAAATTTTTGTAATTGTCTGCTCTACAACTTTGTAGAACATTGTTACACTCTAAAAAATAACCCTGCAAAGTTAGAAAAAACACGAAATTTTAAAATGAAAAATTTTGTTCTAAATGAAAAAATGACCCTTCTGGGACAATGTAGATTCGAAAAGTACATTAAATTTCCCATTAAATGACATGTTCCAAAATTTTTTACAGTCGAGTAACGGAAAATGGGAGGATTTTTAAAACGTTTTTTCGGAATTCTGAGTACGCCATCAAATCGGGCGTCTAATTTTACATAAAAGTCCCTTTGACACCAAATTTCTATCTCATCACCGTTTCAGGCTGCAAATTATTGAAAAATACCTCTTTTTTCGCATGTTCAAAAATGGAAGGGGTCGTACCGCCCCTCCGTCACGAGATATCAAAAAACGGACCTCGGATTCGTGATCAGGGACAAAAGTTACCCCTTAGGACAAAGTTTCACGCAAATCGAAGAGGGGTCGGGGCAACTTTTCCCGATTTCGTGTGAGTTGGTAGAGAATTACCCGTTTACTTTTCAATTTTTAATTAAAAATTATCAAAACTTACCTTATGAAAATTCTCATAAGCAAGAAGGATTCTAAAACAGAATTCAGAAGAGTAAAAATAAAAATAAATCACATTTCCTTTTCAAAACTTCTTTAAGTAGTTTGGTAAATACTTATTTCATCAAAGAAAAAATAAATAAGCTTGAAAAAATATTACATTGTTATTTAAAAATTCTGATAAAATACACTATGCTTTTATTCCTCCTAAAAAAAACAGTACATAGCCAACTTTGTCGAACAAGCCAAATTATGCAATTTACCTCACACTTGCCTGCCACCCAGAAAATGTCCCCAAAACCACACTGACCAAAGGACACACCGAGAAAGAAAAAAAAACAAGAAGAAAGTCACCCCAGGTGTTCCTTCCAAGTTTAATCATGTTTTATCGCTTTCCTCGTCTCGTTTTTCCCACGCTGCACACCTCTGGCAGATTATGATCAAAAACAGCACCGCTTTCGGCAAGTACCGGTGCGAGGCCAAAAACGAGCTCGGTACCATTTCCCGGGAGATCCAGCTGAAGGAGGGCACCAAGCCGGATCCACCTAGCAGGGTGAGTTTGATTTACGTGACCAAATGGTCAATTTGACATTAAATTTAGTTTGAATTGAAATGACCTCAATGACACAATTCCAGTTCCAACTGCGTGGCGTCAACTCGGACACGCTGGACATTGACGTGGGGGCGACCAAGAGCCACGACGTCGAGCCGGACCACAGCACCATCATCGGCTACCGGTTCGAGCTGATCCCGACGGAGGAGTACGGCAAATATCGGAGCTGGGAGCGCGCCAACCGGCGAGACTTTGACGTCGAGGACGGCGTCACGTACCTGCTGGTGCACCTGATTCCGGACACCAAGTACCTGATCCGGGTTGCGGCCCGAAACGCCGCCGGTCTCAGCGACTGGACCGAGGTGAAGGAATTCTCGACGCATCCGCTGCAGCCGCACGGGTTCAACTCGGGCAGGGGCGCACCGGGTCGGTTGGCCACGTCCGCGATGGTGGCACTGATGGCCACCGTCGTCGCTGCCCTGCAATTTTAACCACCCGGGCGGCACGGAACTTCAACCAGAAAAGACTAGCACGTAAAATCGCAAATCCGAAATTTCATTCCGTGGAAACCATCATTCATCAGCAGAGAAGAAAAGGAATATCAAAGTAGGCCACGCGGCGCGCGTTGGGAAGGTTGAGCAAGGAGTGGCAAATCACCCCACCACATTCATTCGCCCCTTCTCATATGGCTTATATTGGAAATATCCAACCGGGAAAGTGATATGTTGTTGTTTTTAAGTTTTGTCTTCCGTTCTGGTTCACCACTTTGAGTACGATGACACAACCAACGCTGCTAGTAAAGACAGTCACACCAAGCCAGGAGGAGGATGTATAGAGGTATCGTAATGTAGGTTGTCATGCCATAAGTATAAGGTTAGAGACGAAGAGGAGGAAATCGATCTAGGTAAAATGTAATGTAACAATGCTTGTTATCTCTACAACTCATTCTATATGCGCTCTCTAGTCAAAGTGTCCCTTGAAAGTAGGAAGAGAATGAAGTTGATTTTGGTGTTCGGGGATGATGATTCAAATGTTTTTTCTTATAAAAACTGAGTTGAAAATATTTTACAGTAAAAAATTGTGTAAATTTCCAAAGTTTTAATTTACCTTAATTAAGATTTTAAAAATGGAAAAAAACACTGGAATAGTGGTGAATTAACACATTCTAAGAGGTCATTTTTCCAGATAACCATGATTTCTATTAAAGAATAAAATTAATTTCAGTATCTGATACTTGATGAATTTTCTATTTTTTCAGATTTTAGATGTTATTGTTGATACATAGCCAGTTTTGTTCAATTTTGACCTGATAATCATGGCTGTATTATGATTTTTTAGGCTTCATCCATGAAGTATGTCACACTAAAATGAGCCAAAATTTAATATATAATCACAATTTTATTTATTTTTATTTTTTCTACTTGCATTTTTTTCCAAAGGCATCATATAGATAAAAAATTCCTTGTTTACAGATTTTCGAATTTTTATTTGTAAAAATAGTAACCACAAAAAAAATGGAGAATTGTATGAACAAACCAATGATGGCTTCTTTGGTCACAAGAAAAACTCCTCGAATAGTTTGATTTATATGAGCAACTCTCTGCGAAATTTCGACCATTTTTATTTTTTGTATTTTTTTACTTGGCTCAAACTTTGTGGGGGCCATCCCTATGACCAAATAAGCTATTTTGTGTCATTAGTTCACCCATACAAGTCTCCATACAGTTTTGGCAGCTGTCCATACAGAAATTGTACGTACATATTCAAATAGCTGTAACTTTGGAGTGAATTTTCTGATCAATGTGGTGTCTTAAGCAAAGTTGTAGGTAATGTTGAGGAATATTGAAAAAAAAATAGGTACACGGAAAAAATTGCAGATTTTTTAATCAACGTTTTTTCACAACTCAATTTCCCAAAATACGTATTTTTTTATTTTCGAGATTTTTTTATATGTTTTAGGGGACAAAAACCCGCAACTTTTGAGCTATAGAGAAACATGGTCAAAAAATCTGCCGCCGAGTTATAAAAAGCTTGATTTAGTATGACAGTTGATATCAAAAATGTTTTTGAACAAAAAAAGTTCATCAACCATATTTTTGAAACTGTTGTTTTTTTTAGAAATTGACAATAATTCAATTTATTTTGTTTTATTTTACAATATTATTTTACAAAAGTCTTGCTAGGTTTTGAGTTTTCCTGTTCTAGATGAAAGTCAAAAGATTGAAAAATATAAGGTCGAATAGGCAAAACTTCGAAAGGACAAAAGGTTGAAGTAAGACTACTTGAAAAAATTTGTTGAATTTTAATCCGTGTTTTTCTGTGATTTTTTCCTTTTTTTTAAGTCCTTAAAAAAGTTCGCAAAGTTAGCAATTTGATATTTCCTATTTTTAAAGACAACCTTTTCATGGTTGTCGCATTATTCATGTGAGTTTTTCTATTCTTTCAAACATGAAAAAATTAAAATTCGGACCTATTAAAACAATTTGAGAGATTTTCCTTTCATTTAAAACAAACTTTTTTTAAGGTTGGAATATTTAAGTGACTTTTAGCATTCTTTCCAACATAAGCAGTTATAAAAAATGAAATATTTCAGCAAATTTTCTATCCATTTTTAATTCATCGTCAATGGCCGTAAAAATATTATTTTAAAAGTGTTTTCTACACTCCTTCCTTTTCAAAAACGTTTTCATGAATCTGGGGGGAAATTCAATTTCAAAAAACCCTGAAAATAAAAATGAAATTGAATGAAAACTGTTCAAAACATGTTTATTTCATTGCTTTTCAAAGGTTTTGCATGTGATTCATTTTTTTGAAAAAAAATAAAATAAAAAAAAATTTCTTGACCTTTTATCTATTCGACCTTTTGCATTCAAATTACAGTCAATTCGACCTTATGTTTTTGACCTGTTGTCATACAGTAATCGTCAAAATAAGTGTTGTCCAAACGGAATAGCAAAATTTCAAATTGTAAATTGTTCAATCTGGAGTTTTTTTTTTAATGGTCCAATATACCAAATTTCCAGTTTTGTTTTTAAAAGAATGTTTGTCCATATTATTGATTCGACTGAGTCAATATTATTTGATTCTGATTTAAATTATATTTTACGTTTGAGCACAGCAAAAATATAGTGGTATTACATGTAGGAATTGTAACAGTCTTCTTTCTATACAAATGTTTAATTTTACATTAGAACTGATCAAATTGACATCATTTTTGGTTGAATCAATTTGATTCTGCATACCAAAATTGACAAATGTTTTTCAAAATAAAATCTAAACATTTGATTCCACCAAATAAGAGTAGCTAATTTAACCAATAAAGTATTTTCCGGATTATAATTATCTCCATCAAGCGAATCGGAAACGATCCAGTAGAGCTCACAAAACTTTTAACGAAACTTTGCATCCCACACACTTTCCCGGTTCACCGCAAATCTCGTTAATTTTTCGTTCGTTCATCCAATTAAATTACGCTTCGCAAAAGGAGTGAACGAAGCTAGTTGCGAAAAAAAAAATCATCATCATGATTTCCCCAAAAACCACACCATCATCTCGCCAATATTGGCTTTCCACTTGATCACCAACGCCACCGCCAAACCAAACGCGTTCGCCGCACATTTTCAACAATTTCCAACTTTGCTTATTACCCCCTCACCATCGCACCATCGCGTCATTGGCAAACTGAATTTTCCACGATGAAGTCGCCTCATCTAATCGATTTTCCCAATCCTGGCTGCTGGATTATGCATGATGGGTGGAAGGAAAAAATCCACTCTCAAACCACCCTAACCACACACACACATAGTAGGCTGAGATTTTTTACGTACGCGCGCTCGCGTGACATTTTCAACATGCTTTCACCTAAGCTCGACGGTGCAGTAGGCGCCAAAAGTGCATCCTCATGCTCTGCTCGTCGTCAACGCGAGGGGAAATTGGTGGAAAATCACAGCCTACTGACGCCACGCCACGCCACGTGGAAATTCCGATGCTCTGCTGCAGTACGATGATAAATTGCATTTTTCCTTCAGGCAACGACGACGCACACACGTGGCCTACTATGATTGAGAGTGGATGCGTTGTAGTTCGAGGCGGGAGGGGGTGTTGCATTGGAATATAAATTAAATTGGAAATTGCACATGTGTGGGAGGTTGCTGCGATGCGAAAAAAAAGCTTCTTTTTTGCGCCCATTGTTTCACACGCCAATCTAGCAGAGTGCACGTCCTAACGAGCATGAAGGGAGTGAAACGAAAAAAAAACGCAAATTGCAGCGACGAGCTCGTTTGCGTGAAAAATGGCGCCGGAGCAGCGGAGATAAAAGGGAAAACGCTTTTCATATGCGACCGACCCCCGGAATGACCCCTCGCAGCCGCGTGGATCCCTTCAGGATATTGTGTGTTTATTTGTTTATTATTCATATTATTTCGACGTCGGTTTTTTTGCTGCTTCCACTCGTCGATTGCTTTTGTTTTTGTTACCATTGTTTCACAATGATGCAATAATTCTATCGGTTCGTTGCACAACAGGGTCGAATCGATGAAGCGTGCTGCTCGAGCTCAAACTCTGGTTCCGGAAAGCAAACACGAATTTCGGATTTCCTTTCGCTTTATTTTTTTGTCTTTCGATACTGAAGGGGATTTACAATCGCTTTAAAAATGATTTGCCCAATAAAAAATGACGGTGCAAATGAAAGCAAATGTGCTATTATTTATTTTTTTTCGAACAAGATTTGTTTAATCAAAATATGCAAGTTTAAATAAAATGTGAGTACTTGAACAAATTTTGTTTACCTGTTTTTAATAGCTTTGTCTTGAAAAAAAAATGTCAAGTATTTAGTTTTAAAGTTTCAACATCAACACAATTCAGTCATAATAATGTTTAATTCAAAAAATGTTGCAATATTGAGCATAACTAATAATTTATGAAACTTCTTAACTGTTAAGAAACCAAAATATTTAAGGATTTGAATATTGAAAAAGAGAAATTGTGGAATCGTTTCAAGGTCAAATGTTTTAAATTAAAATGCTATTGTTATTGTATGACAAAATTGTTTCTGAGGCAAAACCCTATCGAAATCTGGGTGAGCCCGAAGGTTATCGCCACATAGCATTTTTGGGACACACAGACTTGGCCATGACTTTTACAGGTGAAAAAGTACTTAAAAACAAAGATATTAGTTGGTTATAGCTTGCAAACGGTGAATGTTGTTAAATATATTTTTGATTTTAATTTATATTTAACATTTTAAAAATAAAATCAAATAAGTTTCCCCATATTTTTCTACGTTTTTCAGATTAATTTTTTTTTAATTGGCAGCACTGCCGTGTTTTGACCAATTTGTAACCATGCCTCAAAAATGCTATATTTTCATTTAAATCACTTAAAAAAAATTTTTTTTTTAGTGACTGAATGTGAAATTAATGACGTGTTATTATTTTAGAGTGTAACTTTTTTTTAGAAAAAAATCCTTAGCAAAATTTACAACTTTGCCGACGACATCAATTTCATTTAAAAAATATTTGCAAAAAGTTGCTGATGACTGTTATGAAAAATATGTTTCGACACTTTTTGAATTTGTTTAATTTTGATATAACATAACATAATATTTTGAGGCATGTAATTCTTTATTGATAGCAATAACTTCGGCAATCCTCTTTGTATAAACCGTTTATCCAGTTTCTGGAAATTTGAACAAATTTATTTTTCCGGAATTTTCAAATTTAATAAAACAAATCAAATGAAAACCATTTTTTTTTTCATGTTTTAAGGTACGATTACATTCTTTAAAAACAAATTTATGCCGTTCTCTGATGCTAGTTTAGTCTTTTTTCAACAATCATGAAATTTCAGTTAAATCATGCAAAGTTCAAAAACTCTATTTATAAATAATAATATTAAATATTTTAACCAGATTTTCAAAGAGTTTGATAATCAGGCAACTATGTTTTCTAATTATCGAAAAAAAATTAGATATGAAAAGATATTGTAACTTTTGCATGAATTTAAAAAAAATCATTTCAAAACTGAATAAACTGTGATATTCTGGCAACAATAAATTTTGACTTAGGTTAAGTTTCTCTACAATGTAATGGTGAGGTAATGACATATTTTGATGGAGATATGTTTACCAATCTTTTTGTGCAATTTTCATGTTTTGTATTATTATTCAAATGAGTTACTCTGTTGTTCGTTTTTTCGTCATTTAAATATAAAATGATTGGTTTAAATAATATTAACACAATAATATTAACACAATAATATTAACATAAAAATTAATTCAATGACTTTTACAGTTTGCTGATCTGGCAACACTGCCATTTAATATATTTTTTCAAACTGGTACAATTGAGTCTGCCAATATTTTTTTTATGCACTTTTAGTCAAGTATTTGAAAAACTATTTCACACTTGATTTGGAAACACTGTCATGAAAATGGTAATTGATTGGTTTATATAATAAGAAAACAATTTTTCACTGTCGGGTCTAAGTTTTTGATAAAAATTATCTTCAGAACGACCATTTTTGTGCATCTTTAAAAAATCATTTCAGTGACCTTTAGAGTTTGATGTGGCAACACTGTTATTTCAATACATTTTTTTTTTGTTCAACTGTCTTTTAATTGAGAGATGCATAAAATCACTTATAATTTATTTAATCTACTTTCAAATGAAAATTGGGTTTAAACTGACAACACTGTCATAATTTAATTTTGACAGAAAATACTTAATGTGAGGAAAGCGCTCACCCCCTTTTGGAGGATAAATTTTCGTTTTTTGCGTTTGGTTCCCGCGCGTTAAATCCGAAGAATGATTTATTCAATCGCCATTTTTATTAATAGCAGCTTTATTACACTTGCATGGGCTCCCGGTCAAACCGGACGGAAGTTCGATTGTTTATTTAGGACACTTTTTTTGCTCACAATGTTTGGGACGAGACCGATAAGCTGTTTACTTTTTTTGAGTGTTTTTTGCCTGGCCCATGTCGGAGGAGGATAATTCCACTTTAAAAGTTGTTGGATTGAAATCAAATTTGCATTTTTTTTCTATGCGAGCACGGGACACCGAAATCAACTTCATTCTTAATCCCTTCCCCATTTTTCCAGACATAAAAAAGACAAATTGCTACTGTGTATATCATTGTGCCATTTTTTTAAACTGCAAGGTGCTAAATACGAGTTCACTGTTCTCATATAGGGCAAACATATAACCATTATAAAAAAACAACAATCAAATTAACTGCTACTTGCTATCATCACAGAATATCGATGTTCGATGCCATCGTGTCGGATTTTAATTCATTTTTTTTTCACTAGACTATCAGAGGTGAAACAATAAAAAAGAACAACCCATCACAGCCAGACCAATTAAATGTTCGCCGCAACAATGTTATAATTGATGGAAAATATTTTTGTTTCGAGCAAAAAAACAAACACACCACAACTCAACCATGCAGCAATTCCCACTCTCACATCATATAACAAACAGAAATTAATAAAAATTCGAATAATTATCGGCGAATAAACACACCCACGATGAACAATTGCCAACAAACAACCATCAAACAACTGCTGGACCGGGAAAGAGTTAATTTAATAACGGAAAACATAATGATGTCAAATGTGTGCGCGTGTGTGTGTAATGTTAAGCCTTCTGATTAAGCGACTGATTTTTTAATTAAGTGTCAAACACTGAGCATACAGCAAAAAAAGGTGTGTGTGTTTTTAACGCGGGCGACAACGGTAATTGATCGTGCCGTTGTTAATTATTCAGTTTTTGTTAAAGAGTATCGTGGCCAAATTGCAGCAGCACCAACAACAATGCACTCACAATGTAACGAGAGGAAGGAAATCAAACAGTATATTATACAACCCTATTAATTAGTGAACACACACACGCTCTCTGTTTGCGAGCGGAAAATTGTGGTAGATTTTTTATTGTAATTTAGCGTGTAAAAGAATTTAACTATACTTAGAGAAAGGATTGTAATGGAATAGAAGCCGTAAATTGGAACGCTAAACGATGATAATCTATTGAACTTAGACACTAAACAAAAAATAATAATGCTAGCTAAATGACTGTGTAAAAAGAAGTTTATATCGTAATGTACTAGATTTTAAAGTGATACTTCCATAAGAATTAACATACTGCGAAACATAAAGAAGTGAAACCAATTGAGATACAGCGAATGCAGCAAAGACACATTCACACATTCACACTGAATCACACAGTCACACACACACACACACATGATAATATCGAAAACTTGAGAATAAAGAAACTTACATTACCCACAAGAAGTAGTTTGATTTTTTATTACAATACCCTGATCCTTCTCATCTGGTCCATTAATCGCAGTGACCTTTTCGACAAGCACCAGCGCCAGCTGGGAGCCGGTTCTTGAAATATCGGACCCCTCGTCAAAGCAGGCTGTGCGGAGTCCTGCGGGAGCTACCTTGAGCGATTATCCCTTGGGTGACAATTCAGTTTTAAAACAATTACTGCCAAAGCAGGTTTGTGGAAGAACACCAATTTCAACAAACCTACTTATCAATTTAAATGATTTTGGCATTTGTAAATATTCATTCTTATTTATTTGACGTCACAATTCAAAATGATTATTATCAAGGTTCGAACGATAAAATCATTGAGGTTCGAAAACGGT
The DNA here is from genome assembly GCF_015732765.1 of Culex quinquefasciatus. NCBI lineage: Eukaryota > Metazoa > Arthropoda > Insecta > Diptera > Culicidae > Culex > Culex quinquefasciatus. The sequence goes on along the minus strand of NC_051862.1, from coordinate 224,090,256 downwards.
AATGATATTTTTGAAAATACTCAAATTTTCATAATTCGCAATATGGGTATCAAACGAAAAAAAATTTTGTAAGTACTTTAAATTATAATTTTGAATACTTAAAAATTTTACAAAATAATATAGTGTATACAAATACAAATTCAAATAACGAAATTTTATAGAATATTTTTTTTGTGAATTTTTATATCTTACAAAAAATACAAAATTTCGCTTCGAAAATTTGAGTATTTTTAAAAATGTGGTTCTGCAAAAAAAAAATGTGCATAAAAATTCTAATAAAGTGAAATTAAATGCAAAATTCATAGTTTGATATTGCAAATTATGATAGTTAGTTAACAAAAAATGTACTTTAGTGTTTTTTATGCACCTTTTTTTACAAAATACTATATTTTAAAAAATACTCAAATTTCAATCGATGACAAATTTTACATGCATTGTCAATTTTGAAATATTTTTTTGTAGAATGATAAAATTTTCACAAAATATTTTTTCCGCAAAATTTCATAATTTGCAATATGAGTATCAAATAAAGCAGAATTGTGTATTCATTTTTTCTTTATAAGAGTATTTTATAAAACACTAAAACTTTCACAAAATACCGTATTTTAACAAAAATACTAAAATTTCAGAATTTTCTTATGGGTACCAAACGAAGATTAATTTTGTACAAATTTTCATTTTATCAGAGCTTTTTGCAAAAAATTGTTATGTTTTGACAAATACCACATTTTTCAAAGAAATACTCAAGTATTCATGAAAACACGCTATTTCAAAAAATGGTGTAAGAAACGAAAAGTGTAAATTTGATTATTTAACAAAAAAAAATTTAATAAGAAAATAAAATTTAGGAACGTTTGATAACACATTCACATTGCGAAATATGAAAATTGGAGTATTTTTAATAGAATGCGGTACTAAGTAAAAATTTCAGAATTATACAAAAAAAATCTCCTTAAATAATATGCATGCACAATATCACCATATTTGATACCAACTTTGCAAATTAGAAAAAAATTATATTCAAAAATCACGGCATTTCGCGATTTTTTTGAGTACTTATGCTTTGAGTGAGTTTCAAAAAAAAACGGAAAATGAACAGGAATGACAGGAGAGGAAGCATTGAAAATTTAACATAATATGGTTGTATTAACCCGGGTAGGCGGTAATAACAAAATGCATGCCATTTCAATAAAAATACTGTTAAAATAACAAAAAGTGTTAGGGAATTTTCTTGCAAAATCCATTTTTGCATAAGAATTTAAAAACAGTTTATGTTATCATAACAAAATTTGTTGTTAGTCTGATATCGGTTGAAAGGCAAAACAACTTTGGAATAACATTTTTTGCTATGGAAAAATAACTTGGATTAGTTGTTAAATAACAAAAAAAAATAACAAAGATTTGTTCGAAGAAAACTTAAAATGAAATTAGTATGTTTTTACAATAACAATCCAAAAACAAAAAAATCATTACAATGGATTAACAAAACTTTTTATAGATAACATAAAATGTTATTGGTCTAGTATTTTAAATATCAAGTGATGTTATTCTTACGTTATATCCGTCTGCTCGGGAAGGAAATTTTAAAAAATTTGTATAAATTGGTTATCTCCGTTATCGTTGATAACAATATCGTCGATAGAATTATCGAAATAACGATATTGTTAATATTATCGTTAATATAATCGCGCTAATACTATCAAAGATATTATAACTGATAAAAAATCCTGATTATTATAGGAAGGATTTTTTCAATTGAGTAAAAAGGTTCAATTATGACTATTACTCACTTTTTAAATGATCTACAATGTAATGATATTCATTTTGTAAAGGGTTGAACAATAAATTATAGCTTCTAGTTGATGAACGAATGAATAACACAAATAATAATTGTTAACACAAATAACTCATAAAACAATCAGATAATAGAGAATCATTCAAAAAGTAGTTGACATTTAATCTTCATAAATTCAAATAAGTTCGTGAAATACTTTCATACATATACAAACAAACAAATGCCCTTAATCAAAAGTATATGAATAAAATTTGAAATTAATAATTTACGTTGATATTATGTTTCAATCAGTTTTTCCACAATCCTCATGAATTCAGCTTTGAAAAAAAAAACTCACTTATCGACAAATTACACTCTATTCAGGTGCACTGAACATTCACCACAGACCACGTCTCCCACAATTGGTACGTCCATCAAATGTGCCAAAGTCAGTCATCCAAAACCAGCTATTGTGTGAATGTGTTTTATTAAACCCACAGGATACATGCCCATCATCGTCATCACTGTTCCCCCGCAACTAATAACACTTTTGAGAGAGCTTTGGGCTGCTGAAAGGCACCCAACCGCATCAAACTAACCGCTCTAATTAGCAATCAATCCGATAATCAAACCGCACCGATATTGTTGCAATCGACAGGTGTTTGCTCAAGTTCAACTCCAAAAGTACAAAGCTAATCAGAAAAACGCACAGCAGGCTGTGGCTGCGGAGGGGTAATTCGATAATCGCTGCTCCTGTCACCAGTCATTTCGTCTCGCCGTCACCTACTGCGATCCCCACAAAAACAGCTGATGATAATGTGGAGGAGGAGGTGCAGTCGATTGCCGCTGAACCGGTTGCACCCTGATGAAGGGGACGATCCGGTTCCAGCCGGGAAACGGGAACGGGTTGGTCGCTATTATCCTGGTCCTGGTTCTAATGTTACCGAACGGCGGTCTTTGTTCTGAAGTGGTATAAAAAGTGAGTGCTTCCAGGTTGAGCTATCAGTCAGCTCAGACAACTCAACAAGTGTTCAACAAGCACCCAACAAATCCACCCACCTCAAAATGTTCAAATACGTAAGTTTCTTTAGAAAAAATCTCAACAAAAAATAAAAATTAAACGGAATTTTCATAAAATTGCAGATCTTCGTCCTGCTGGCTCTGGTCGCCGCCGCCTTCGCCTCGCCTAAGCCCCAGTACTTCTACCCAGGATCGGCTTCGTACGCCACGTACAGCAGCTTTGCCAAGCCTGCTGCGGCCGTGTACTCGACCGGATACGTGCCCACCGCCTACTCCTCGTCGTACATCGCCCCGGCCGCGTACAGTGCTGCTGCCTACCCGGCCTACGCTTACTTGTGAGCGGAAACCAACGATGATGATCGACGCCTACTTTGATGATACCGGACTAGTACGACACAAAGAACGATTTTGGACGTTATACGAATCAAGGCACCAATAAATGCTGGAAATCTATTTATTTGCTTATTTTGGTTACCAGATATCACAAAAGTTGTCCTTAACCGAATGAAATCGAAAATGCCTCTACATTTCTCAAAACAGAATCAGCTGGGTAAGTTCTCGTGGGTGGAGGAAGCAGTCCGGAATCGATTCCACCAACGGTGTCAGCGCTTGCTACGATCGGATCAACAGCTTCGAATTTTCGAGCTCCAGTATGGTAGAAGGTTTGTGGTGCGGCATTGCAAACCATGATCAACGTGATGAAGATGACGGAATTTCTCTGAAATCAAATTTTGAAGGTTGTTTATTTCAAAACTCAATAGAATTCCTACCAGTGGCGACATGTTGAAATCAATTGAGACTGACTGTGACTTCAGCACTGATGCTTCAATTTATATCAAAAATTTAAACTCATTTAGGATTCTGAAAACGTTACGAGAAATTTATTAGTTTTGAGTTATTGTATGCTAACGAAGTTCTTAGGCTTAAGTTAAATTTTTATTTTTCTAATTTTCTAAAAAAAATCGAGATTCATTTAATAACTACAAACTATACAAACATTGTAGCTATTTCAAACGAAAAGTTCAACAACCTCATTAATCTGCATTAACCCGTGTCATAATTGAACCCGTTTCTCGCCAACATGTTAAAGCCATTTTGTATAGGTCATAAAAAACAGCACGATTAAGACAAGAGCAAAAAAAAATAAAAGTAACATTGCACCCCGAACCGGTAAACCGCAATCTCCAAGTAGGTAACGCAACATTTCAAGTGCAAGGTCGTCGTTGCGACGCGTCGCCCCGGCACCCAACATTGCTGAGATCGTGAGGGGAAGATCAAAGTAGGTGTGTACTACTGGCTGATACTGGTTCTGCGGGCGTGCTTCGGGTATCAATTTTTCGCTTTATTTTGTTTTGCTCGCTTTCGTTTGCAGAAAAAAATAGGAGCGAAAAAATACATTTGCAAAAAGTGGATTACGCGGGTGAGCTCCTGGAATGAGTTTGCGTGTTTGTTTTGTATTCTTTTAGCCAGAACAATGTTTTAAGAATGCAAGTTACATTAAAATTAAAGCATGATGAATCTTTAAGTTAATTTTATCTAAGCTATTAAATTATGTTATGAGCAGTTCGAACGTTTTTTTAAAAAATAATTAAAAAATTTACATTGATCGATTTTCTGTTAATTCTGCGCCATGGATCCATAAAAAAATACAATTTGACGGTTTGGAGACATGTAAATGTAGACAAAACCATTTATCCTCAATTTATTTTACTGCCAGGTTTTTATGTTGAAATTTTAAAAATATTGAATCTTTCCATTCAAATTGAAATAGAGTAGATAAGAGTTAATAGATTTAATGGATTATTGTGATATTAAATTCAACAAATAAAAATCATGCAAAACTTGTGTTTGAATGTATATTTACTGCAAAACAATTTTGAAAAAGCTGATATCATTCCAGAATCCAGTTCCACTTATCCCTCAAAAGTCAATTTCCAAAAATCCAGGTCCAATTTCCAGCCAGTTTACAGGTAAGCATACGGATAGGCACCGTACGAGTAGGCAGCAGCGGGGGAGGCCACATACGATCCGGTGGAGTAAGCGGTCGGGACATAGCTTCCGGAGTAGAACGACGGCCGGACGACACCGGAGGAGTACGCGTAGGACACCGGCGTGTTGTAGAAGACCTGGGGAGCGGCCAAGGCGGCGGCAATGACGGCCAGAACGACAATTAGCTGGAATTTTTGAAGAAACATTAAAATATTTTGATAATTTTTGGGTGGTCTTGAAAATCTTACGAATTTGAACATTTTGATTTGATTGGTTTGTGTAAAACTCCTGAAGAGCTTGAATAACTTGTGCACTGAGCTGGTAGCGGTTGACTGATGATTTGATTCAGTTCTTGAACAGTATTTATACTCGAAACTAGATTCAAATTCAAAGCGCCAAATCCTGTTCTGCAGATTTTCATTATAAGTCAATTTGTGCAAAACCAGAATTTTCATGCATTTATTCTCAAATCATTCTGACATTTTGCAAATATAATTTACTTTTGAGTTTCAGGTTTCAAAACAAGCTTAAAAAATAACTCGCCCATAAAATGTCCTATCACAATTCATCATCTAGAGGTGGACACAAAGCCAATCGATTTTTTTTTGCGTGCGCTTAAACTCGATTCAATTTTTATTGCCACACAGTCTGGAACGTGTTGCGTCCAGAACGACCGATTCTTCGCTTTCGATTGTCTTCTACCGATTCTGGTTCACGTACACACGCGTTGCAAGTATAAATAAGCTTGCAAAGCGGTGACTTAGCATCAGTTAACCGCAACTAGCTCAACCACACAAGTGTCAAATTCTCTGCAGGAGTTTCCCAAAAACCCAATAATATCAAAATGTTCAAATTCGTAAGATTTTCAAAATTACCTGATTTTATTAAAAATATTCTAACGATTCTTCAACAATTCCAGCTGATTGTCGTTCTGGCCGTTATTGCCGCCGCCATGGCCGCACCCCAGGTCTTCTACAACACGCCGGCGTCCTACGCGTACTCCTCCGGCGTCGTCCGGCCATCGTTCTACTCCGGAAGCTACGTCCCGACCGCTTACTCCACCGGATCGTATGTGGCCTCCCCCGCTGCTGCCTACTCGTACGGTGCCTACCCGTATGCTTACCTGTAAACTGGCTGGAAATTGGACCTGGATTTTTGGAAAAAAGGATTTTTGAGTGATAAGTGGAACCGGATTCGGATTAATTATTAAAAGGCAAAAATTAAAGCTCTGTCGAACGTTTTGTGCTGTAAAATACAATTCAATGAACATAATCATGCCTTTTCTTCAAAGAGTTTAATATCACAAGAATGAAATTGATTAACTCAAAAATAAAATCACGTTAATTAAATTTATTAGACTTAAAAAAAGACAGTGGAAGTTGCTATTTTTTAAAATTGCAAGTATATTCCAGATTTAATTATCTGAAGTTAAATCATCCGAAGGAAATTTGAACGATGCGCGTCGCGGTCAACATGCAGGATTTTCGTTGCCGTTTTCGTCTTTGTTTTCCTCCCGATTGTGTGTGTTTTTCGGTCCGGGCGGTTTCGCGTTTTCGCATTTTATTTGGTTTTATCTTTCCACAGCCGGCTGTCTAAGATTGAATCATTTATGCTAAACTCAACAGCAAATAAACGGGAATAGTCTCATCCGCAGCATCCGATTGTTTGCATTAAGAATAATTCATCGCCCTATTAAACGAAATTTATTGATTATTGGGCCACATCATCATCCTCTATGATGAATCCTGGCCATTGACTAATAAATAATGTAAAGCATATGTTTTTGGTTCTCAAAAAACATAGAAATTAAGAAACGATCTTTTCAATGCCACCTTCAAAATTGGTCAAAAAAAATTATACTTTATTCATAAACAGCATGGCATGCTTAATTAAACAATATAATATTTTTAACATCTTTTACGTTCCGTGGAATATCCGTGGTGATTTAAAATTAAGGTCCTCGTGAAATTTGCCACTCTTCAGCGTGAAAAATCAGAGCGCAGAGAAAAGAGCTTTTATCTGAGATAAGCTTTCCCAACACAATTCATCAAGCTGCTCCACTGCCACACAATCTTATAACGCTTCATAACGCTTCGCAAAAGCTCCCCCTATCAAAAAGTGGTGAATTTCTCTCTCGGAATCCCAATCCTCTCATCCTTGCCCGCACAGCTGATCGCAAACGCTCTCAGAATTTCCACCCACCAAGCCTACTGTTTGACAGTTTTCCCTTTCGCACCCCTCCCTCGCGGGAAAAACTCACCACCCGTTTGCTCTCAACCACGTGCTTTCGCACCCATTACGCTCTCACTCTCTCGCTCTCGCTCTCTCACACAATCACAATGTTTTCATTCGGTGGTGTCGAGAACGCCAGCCAGTGTGGTTAAAAAACGTTCTATTTACACCTCCCACGAAAACCAAAGTGAGCGGTGCTTTTCAGCTCGCTCGTGTTCTTGTCATCGCCTACTGCTGCTGCTTGGCCTCTGCCATTTTCCAGTGTGCCAACCGGGGGGCGAGAGAGACAGAGAGAAAATCACAAGAAAAATGGCAAAGGCCTACTGCTGCTACCTGTCAAGTTGAGGACATTTTTCTTCGGGCGTCGGGAATTTGTGAAAAGAATCGTGTTTTCAAAGAGGAAAAAACAATAACAATGATCATCCGGTGCGTGAAAATCCTGCTGGCGGTCGTGCTGAGCTTGACATTCACCGTGTCTCTGGCCAAACTAGTGTTGTGTGTGTGGACCGAGGTATTTATTGAAAATTCCGCCGATTACGAGATCGTGCACGGATATCCGGGCAGGAGTCGGAGCCACCGGAATGGCGGGGGTGGTTCCCTCGTGGACGACTGGCTGGATCAGAACCAATTAGGCAAATACAGGCAGCTCTTCCGTGACCAAGGTGAGTTTTCGTGTCAGGGCACCATTTGTTAGCAATGTTAGATTCCCCTCCCGGAAGCCTCTCCGAAGCGGGGTCAATTGTCTCCGTTGGCCCGGGTGCAAACTGGAGCACCCGGAAGTGAGGGAAAAGTTGTTCGTATAACACGATTCTAAACTTCAACAGATGTGAGTGTGTGTGTTGGTATGAGTGGTGAAAATGGATGGATGGCCGAAATAATTCACATCCAAGAAAGCCTTTGCGCTGCCAAAACATCGAAGAAGACGAAGCGTGACTTTCTCAATGTTTATATGTTGCATTCATATAAAAAGTTTTAATTTTTAGTAGATATATTTGACGTTATGTGCATGTTAATTAAAATAAAGTTTAAATTCCCTTTCAATATTTATATATATTAGAAATTGAAAAAAAATATTTCAGATACTTACTTACTTAACTTTACTTTACTTAGCGATTGATTTCATCGATTTTGACCCGCGTCTGGTTATTATTCATTTCTTTTTTCACATTTCTTGAATATCCTTCAAATATTTGAAATTGGTTTGATTGATTTTTAAGTTTTTTTTTAAATTAAATTAAATTGATTAAGACATTGCAAATAATTTTTCGTGTTAAATGACAAACAGTTAAATTGTCTCTGCAAAAATCTAATATGAAATGAGAATTACAGCATATATTTTTTATTTTTTTATTGAAATAAAATTGAAAACGTTTAAGCACTGACCACTTGAAAATTTTATTGCCATAAATCAAGACTTTTTTAAAGAAACACAGAAGAAAAAGAAGAATAAAACATAAATAATTGTAACCATTTTTCCCTTCCATTTTAATTTTTCTCAAAACCAAGAAACAAAAAATATATTTTATCTTTTTTAATCATGATTTAATGTTTTTTTTCCAAAAATCTAAATAATAAGTGTTTTAAATTTTGATTTTTTTTTAAATAAACATTAATAAATAGACTTTTACTAAATTAACAAAAGGTTTATTTTATATTTATTATTATATAATTTAAAAATACAGTCCAGAGTCGATTATTCGAAGGCCTCCGAAAAAAAATCACTAGTTTTGGAAAAAAATGATTTTTGGGTTATATATGACCCATCAGGCCTGAAAGGGTTAAAATGATTTACAATTTTTAAATCCAAGATGGCGGTCAAAGTGAGAGTGCTGAAATATTGCAAACAATGCTTTTTGCCTTTCTCACCTTACTGAGGAAAGGCTATAAAATCACTCGAAAAACGAAATTCTTAAACCTTCTAGACCCACCTTCATATATACTTATCGACTCAGTATCACATTCTGAGGCTCTGAAAATGAACTTTTTATTAAAAGCTCCTAGACCCACCTTCATGTGTACATATCGACTCATAATCGAAAACTGAACAAATGTCTGTGTGTGTATATGTGTGTGTGTGTGTGTGTGTGTGTGTGTGTGTGTGTGTGTATGTGTGTGTGTATGTGTGTGTGTGTGTGTGTGTATGTATGTATGTGACCAAAATTCTCACTGAGTTTTCTCAGCACTGGCTGAACCGATTTTGATCGAACCAGTTGCATTCGACTTGGTTTAAGGTCTCATACATCGCTATTGAATTGTTTGAAGTTTCGATAAGTAGTTCAAAAGTTATGTATAAAAACGTGTTTTCGCAAATATCCGGATCTTTATTATATGCACGTAAACGATGTCCGGATCCATCATCCGACCCATCGTTGGTTAGGTAATTGAAAGGCCTTTCCAATGAGTCCAAAACATTGAAGATCTGGCAACCCTGTCTCGAGTTATGACCACTTAAGTGATATTTATGTACTTTTTTGAAGCCGGATCTCACTTAAATGTATGTAAACTATGTCCGGATCCATCATCCGACCCATCGTTGGTTAGGCAATTGAGAGACCTTTCCAAAGAGTCCAAAATATTGAAGATCTGGCCACCCTGTCTCGAGTTTTTACCACATAAATCATATCTGTTTTTTTTTTCTGGAACTGAAAAAAGCTGAAATGTGTGTCCAAACCACTCATATAACCCATTTTTGGTAAAAAGTGAGGAAGGCATCAACCACATAGGTGGATTAGGATAGTTTTTAAATTAAAAAGCAATCACATACTCAAATTTGACTAAAATGGGGTCGCAGAAGTCGAATTTGATATTGAAAAACTAACTTAATCCACCTATGTGGTTGATGCCTTCCTCACTTTTTACCAAAAATGGGTATATGAGTGGTTTCATCATTTTTTTAGATCCAGAAAAAAAGAACACAGTGTATAACTTATGTGGTCATAACTCGAGACAGGGTGGCCAGATCTTCAATGTTTTGGACTCATTGGAAAGTCCTTTCAATTACCTAACCAACGATGGGTCGGATGATGGATCCGGACATAGTTTACATACATTTAAGTGAGATCCGGCTTCAAAAAAGTACATAAATATCACTTAAGTGGTCATAACTCGAGACAGGGTGGCCAGATCTTCAATGTTTGGACTCATTGGAAAGGCCTATCAATTACCTTACCAACGATGGGTCGGATGATGGATCCGGACATAGTTTACATACATTTAAGTGAGATCCGGCTTCAAAAAAGTACATAAATATCACTTAAGTGGTCATAACTCGAGACAGGGTGGCCAGATCTTCAATGTTTGGACTCATTGGAAAGGCCTTTCAATTACCTTACCAATGATGGGTCGGATGATGGATCCGGACATAGTTTACATACATTTAAGTGAGATCCGGCTTCAAAAAAATACATAAATATCACTTAAGTGGTCATAACTCGAGACAGGGTTGCCAGATCTTCAATGTTTTGGACTCATTGGAAAGGCCTTTCAATTACCTAACCAACGATGGGTCGGATGATGGATCCGGACATAGTTTACATACATTTAAGTGAGATCCGGCTTCAAAAAAGTACATAAATATCACTTAAGTGGTCATAACTCGAGACAGGGTGGCCAGATCTTCAATGTTTGGACTCATTGGAAAGGCCTATCAATTACCTTACCAATGATGGGTCGGATGATGGATCCGGACATAGTTTACATACATTTAAGTGAGATCCGGCTTCAAAAAAGTACATAAATATCACTTAAGTGGTCATAACTCGAGACAGGGTTGCCAGATCTTCAATGTCTTGGACTCATTGGAAAGGCCATTCAATTACTTAATCAACGATGGGTCGGATGATGGATCCGGACATCGTTTACATGCATATAATTGAGATCCGAGTATTTGTGAAAACACATTTTTATGCATAACTTTTGAACTACTTATCGAAACTTCAAACAATTCAATAGCGATGTATGGGACCCTAAACCAAGTCGAATGCAACTGGTTCGATCAGAATCGGTTCAGCCAGTGCTGAGAAAACTCAGTGAGAATTTTGGTCACATACATACATACACACACATACACACACACATACACACACACATACATACACACATACACACACACATACACACACACAGACATTTGTTCAGTTTTCGATTCTGAGTAGATATGTATACATGAAGGTGGGTCTAGGAGCTTTTAATAGAAAGTTCATTTTTAGAGCAGGATTATAGCCTTACCTCAGTGAGGAAGGCAAAAAGGAAATAAAAATGAACTTGAAAAATATTTTTTGGTCATGATTCGATAATCTGAGGTCCAATACAAACCTTCGGATAATCAAACTTCAGATATCTTAGGCTTTGGATAATCGAGTCTGGACCGTAACATTTTTTTTTTCATTTACGAATGTTGTTTAATGGCTGGTTTGACTTTGATCATCATATTTTAGCTGTAATCCAAACATCGCAAATGTGGTCATTCTTTAAACATCATACATCATTGTGAATGATTTTAAAGAATCAAGAACTGATTGTTAGTTTGACAGTTTGTTTAATTTTCGCTTTCATTTAGAATGATGACGCAATCATTACATTTGATGACCATGATTTCAAAAATCATAACACAAGCTCAATCACCAATACACACATCCAAATAGAAGTAAAATTCAGTACTACACTTCACCATACTGCCCTAGCGCAAACAAATCGCCGAGAAAGCTAAACAGACTCGAGATAAACACAGTTTTCGTCTCGAACTTCTCCCGAACAGAGTTATTTGTGCTATGTTGGTCCTTCTTTCGCCAGAAATGTTTTCAGTTCTAGTTATTGGTTTTTCTAAAATAAATTCAATGATTTTTTTGGAAATTCCAGCATTTTAGAACAAATCCAAGTCCTCCAATTATTGTTTTAGTTGGAAAAACCCAACACAAAACCCTTTACCCTACTTTCCAACTGAATGAAGTGCATCTACACAGATGGTTTAGTCACCATTGCAGCGTAGGCAACTCAGTCAGTCAGTCAAAGGGATCCAATAGGAATGGATCGGTTTGGGGTTAAGTCCACTCTTGAAGATGGAATAATTGCTACCACTACATAGAGAAAGAGAGACGGTGAAGTTGAGCCAGGCAGTCAATCGTCGCCTAGCCAGAATAGGCAGTGGTATTAGAAAGATGTTATGATCTACCTCTTTTGGAGCATAACAACGTCATGAAAGACTGAGATTGTATCATTGCAGTGTGAGATTTTAAGCATCGAACATTACATCGAGTGATTTATCAGTTTAAAAAGTGCTTGCCCAAACAAGTAAGTTAAACACGCTTGAGACTTATCGGCTCACTTCTAAAGTGCTCGTTGAAACCCGTAGGAACAAATTTCGCTGAGCTAGACAGAATCCACCGTTTCAAAATGGCCCCTGTGTGTGATAACTTGAGTATCGAAGAAACTCCCGGACCATCTAGAACTGCGTCATCACCACCATCGATTCCTTCGAGTTCTGACATGGCCGAATCCACGCACGATTTCGTTCTGCTGAGCGACGACGAATCGATCGAGGTGCTGGACAACGAATCGGATTATGCACCGGAGGGCGCGACGGTGACGGCCACCGCTACGGCGGCGGCGGTGGATCAGGAAGAATCGAAACACTTAAGTTTCATGGATGGGGCAAACGAGGACGAAAAAGAGTCCCTTAAAAAGGTGGTGCAGAACGAGGCAGAAGTGGAAGCACAGTCGGAGATTGACTTACCGCATTACGCACCAACGTCGATGGCTTCCAGGTACCAGGAGGAACCGAAAACTATTCGGCACTCGAATGACGATTACGGATGTTGCGAGGGCAATTTCGAGGAAGAACCACCACTGGCCAGCTCTAGCCAGTTTGGGGAACTTACGACGGAGCAGCAGTTAAATATCAACGAGCAAAATGAGGACGTAAAGTCGGAGATTCCGCTGCCAGAAGTTATCATCACAGAAGCGGATGAAACAATCAAGTCTGAAGAAGGAATGACTGAAAGTGTGCTCTCCGGATCAACGGCCGTGGTTGAACAGCTGGAAGCTGATGATACCATCGTAGAAGGCGCTGAACAAGTCATCCCGGAAGAGCCAAAACCAGCGACAGCAAAAATAGCTGAAATCCCAGTAATCGCCTACTTTTCTAGTTCCGATGGAAAAGAGTACGTTCGGGTGGAACAGCAGATGCCGTGGAAGGTCGACCAGCTCAACTGCGCCGCCCGGCTGGCCAACGTAGACCTGGAGATCCGACTGCACAACGAGGGTTGCCTCCTGCTCGTGGACGAGAACTTTGTTGCCAAAGTAAGGGTGCTTGACCTCGCTCCAGTAACCGATTCCACCAACTTCATTCAGGCCAAAACGATGCTCTTCTGGCAACTTCGCATTGTCCGGATCCTGCAGGACGAACTTATGGCAGACCGAGATCGCAGCCGTACTGGTCTGCTGACCAGCATCAACCGCATCCGGAACAAACCCAGCAACCATACCAACGATGCGATCCAACTGCTGGAGATCATTCAAAGCTCCGAGGATCTCGACTACCGTAGTCTGTGCGAGAAGTTGCGCGAGAACACCGTCATTTCAGCTAGTTTGAGGGAGCAAGCTACCCAGCTATTGCAGCTTGAAGATGGTGCAGCGCGCAGGAATCGATTCCTTAACAGATTCCACGTCACGTTCACTGACGATGCTTCCGGACTGGGTCAAACGCTGGAACAGTTTCGCGTATCGGTGATCGATAATCACATCAAGTCTCTACTGGAAAAGGCTCCCGAGTACCTGCAAACTCAGCTCAAGGAAGTTCCGGAGACGATTCTGATCCGGATCAGCGTCTGCGATATTAAAGTGTTCCACGACATGGACCACGTTCTGAATCCGGATATTTTCAAGGATCCGCTGCAAGATCTTGCCAAACGATGGATCAAGCATGTGAGAAAGTCAACAAATTTCACTGGTTCTTTAACAAATCCAGTGTACTTTTCGCTGTGCAGAAGCCTGGAGGAGCTCATCCTCGAAATCACCAGCAGATCTAGCCACACAAAAGAAGCATTGCTCAAGAGTGATAAATGTGGATGGCATCCCCTCAAAACGATTCACTGGTCGTCCCCAACGGACTTCACCAAATGTCTGGAACGAGAGTACCAGTTTATCATGAAGCTGCTAAAACACTTCGATCCAGCATCCGGAAACACCAAACCGTTTGACTACCAACCCCGTCGACTGATCGATTGCACCACAGCAACCGAATCCGTTTCCACGATCGGCAAAATCTTCCGCCGACTGTTCAGACACTCGCAGGCCAACCCGCTGGGAATCGCCGACGAGTTCTACGCCTGGTACTGCATGCTGGATGACGCTCTTGCGCACCTCCTGCCCAACCGAGACAACAAACTGGACGTCTTCGAGCATGTCCTGCAAAACTATGTCCTGCTCATCTCCAACGCCACCATCGATCAAATGGAGACGATCCGCGTCATCACGCACAACACCCTTCGCTTCATCGTCCAGACGGTTCCCTTCCTGGACCCCGAAAAGGCCAACTCGTGTGAGGATAAACAGATCCTGCAACTCCAGCTGGATACCGTCAACCGCCTTGTCACAGAGTCGCAATCAACCAACAGTTTCCGCGATCTGATCGACGTGTTCAGCAGATACTGGGAGAACCGAAGCACCGTCATCGAGAACATCCCATCGAAGCAGGCCATCCCCGAGATGGAACAGATCAAAACGAACCTCTTCACGGTCGTGTTGATCGCACTGCAGAAGAATGTCTCAGCTGAGCGTTTGGTCGACTTTTTCCGCACGTACAACGACTTCCTCATCGATTTGGACAATGTTTCCTTTGATTGGCTCATCAAACCCATTTCGATGTTCAAGATGGACGGCATGATCAACATGAAGATCGTCGAACTGGTGGAAACCAAATGGAGCAAAACCGACATTGCAACGTACCGAGTGATCAACCCCAAAAAGTTTACCAAATTGATCAACGTTCTGGCGGAGGATGGAGATGACAGTTCATCCATCGGTCCGAAGCACTACATCGTTGAAATCATCACAAAGTTGCTCGGAAACATCACTTCTCAGCTGCAGCACTCCCGCTGGACATCCGGAACTGAACTAACAGATCACGAACAGATCGAATCAGCCACCGTTCTCATCTCGGCCATTCGTAGCTCCCTGCTGTACCTCCAAGAACAAGCCGAATACGTTTCGTACGATCTGTTCCTGGACGAGAGTCTCAAACCGTTCAGCAACGTGTCCGAGAACAGCGAATCGTCAAGTGACTTTACCAAGCGCATCGGACTCATCAAAGAATCGTTCTACTTCTTCCGGCGACAGAACGAAATGAGCATGGACGAAGCGCTGAAGATGTTCCGCGAGTTGAACGTCGGGGTGCAGAGTGCCCAAGAACCGATCGTTCAAGCGTACAAACACTACACGGAGCACTTTGAGAAGTACATGCTGCAAACCATCCCGGAGATAACCGCTGCAATTCTCAGCTCCAAAAAGAGCATTCTCTTCAAAAATTGGACACCAAAGTACAAGCAGGAAACGCTGCCTCAACTCCTTGCCGGAATCACCGCGGTCTGGTCCATTATGGCGTCCAAGGATGTCTCCGGAACTGGCAAGTATCTCAAGCCGCACTGCATTCAGGTGCTGTGCGTGCTGAGACTGCTCGGCGTGGACAACGTCGAGAACGGCGTTGCGAAACACCTGGCACAGGTTCTGACCGGACAGGGTAAATCCCTGGTGCTAGGATTGATCGCGACTGTGCTTGCCCTCACCGGCCACAACATCCAGGTGGTCTGCTACAACAAATATCTGGTGGAACGAGATGCCCAGGACTTCCAAGCTCTGTTCAACGCCTTTGGAGTGCCCAAGGTTATCAATTATAGCACGTACGATGGCATGGCCAACTTGGTCCTCTCGCCGGAAGTGGACGGCAAGCCGGTGAAGTTACGATTGCTGGTGGAAGACCTTCTGGTCTCGGGAACCAACGTGAAAGGACTGAAGAAGCCGGCCTCCCAGATCCAGGACAACTCGGTGATGCTGATGGACGAAGTGGACGTTTTCTTCTCCAGAGACTACTACGGCAACGGATACTATCCGGTAGCGACTCCGGAGATTCTCGGACTAGACAAGATCCAAGAAAAGATCTGGAATCTTGTAAGGGATGTTGGGCTCCGTACCTCGCAGGACATTTTCAGCAAAATTATAACCTTTATCAATACAGTGCAGTTTGAGGGCAACCAAGGGTTCAACAAGTTTTACAACAAACCAGGATCGTACGACATTCTAGAATACGAGAACAGCGTTGTGGTACGCAAAACTACCACCAACAAGGCTCTTTTCGAGGACCATCTGAATAGAATGATCACCGACGCAATTAACGTCGTTGTGAAACCAAGCTCGCACTGGATGGACTACAGGCTCAACCCAAATGGACTCATCACCTGCAAATACAACGAACGGTTCGTGAACTTCTTCAAGGTACGCTACTTCAACGTATTCAACTACTTCCGGTTGAAAAAGCAAGACTTTGTAAAGAAGATTGACATCGAAGAAAACTATGGCTATCTCAACATTCGCTGTGGTTCCTTGTCGTACGCCATGCTACCAAAAAACTTTCCACTCATTCTGGGCGTTACCGGAACACTGACCACGTTGAACCAGCACGAGAAGGATGCCATCGATCGGCTCTACAACATCCGTCAGTCATCCGTCATGCCGACGTTCTTCGGGTGCTCCAACATGCAGTTCGATCCGCTAGAGCACTTCCACGCCGAAGTCCCAGAAACCCGCTGGATGGGCGAGATCTTCACCAGAGCGCACGCAGCCATCGCATCTAAGCGTGCCGTGATCGTGTTCTTCCAAGACGAGTCCTCGCTGGAAAAGTTCCAATCCGAGTACGCTGGCCAGTTCGATCGACTGAACGTGCTCACCGAGAACACCGACGAACAAAAGCAGGAGCAACTCATCACCGAAGCAGGCGTAGCGAAAACCGTTACCTTGGCCACTCGCGGAATGGGTCGCGGAGTCGATTTCAAATCCAGCGTTTCGGTCGAGAAAAATGGCGGCGTCCACGTGATTCAGACGTTCTTCTCGCTGGACGTCAAGGAGGAAACCCAAATCCGGGGTCGGACAGCTCGGAAGGACAACAAGGGAAGCTACGAGTTGATCGTTTGTGAGGAACACCTGAAGCAGCAAGGACTGTTCAAGGCTGGCGAAACGGTATCGTATGCCAGCATTGATGCGGAACGAACTAAGCTAGCTCTCGCAGAGAGCAAGGACGTGGCGGAGTTGATCAACAAGGAATCTGGTGACCATCATACCACAATGAATTATCTTCAGTCGTTTTTTAAGTAATGAATCTGCCAAGACTTTTTAATGATACAATTTTAATAAAGATCTATTGACTACTCAAATAAGTTTTTGATGTGTACAATACTTTCCCTCTTTCAAACATTTTTGACTATTCTCTCGTTAACATTCAATATTGGCCATCATGTGACCTATGAGCTATTTTCAACCTTTTCCGGCGATACCTTCTCACTTCAACCCAAAACAAAACACCGAAATCATGCGATAGTCGTAAACATTCCCCAATTTATAGCCCAACATCGACAAAAAAAAGTCACCCATTCAATTGTCCTTTTTCCACCCGCTGAAAGGAAACTTTCGATCGGCTCACTCCACCCGCGAGAGTGCATTGGATATGCCAAGCGCGAAAATCACAAAACCCAGCAAGCCACGGCGAACGATTATGACACACTCGACGAAACGACAGACAAAACAAAAAAAAACTTTGCCGATTGGAATCGATTTCGCGTGACTAGAGCCTGCTGCCACTTTTGCTATTGAGAGGGCTTCCGTCATCGTCAGTTGTTGATCATAGCAGGCCGGTGGTGAAGTACGGGCACATTCACGCGGAGAGAGTCACGAAGGACGGTGTATCCAAGAAGCCGTTTGGTAGTTGAGGTACTCCGAACTGGGAGCAGCAGAAAGTAAGACAAAATTGTTGAATTTGCAAACTCGATCAACAAACTTCTCCCTACTTTCAACAAGTTGTTGTTGTTGGAAAATCGTGAATCATCGCGAGTCGTGCCCCGATCAGGGAGATCGTTTGTTTTTCTTTTTAATGCAAAACAGGTGGCCGATTATGTGTGGGAAGGTCGTTCGATTTGGGTAGCGGGCAGTCAGTGGGAAAAAACGCGTAAACATTGGAGACCTCCGATCGAAGCAGTCCGTGGGAGGTTTCTACTGGTCAATGCATAAATAAATACATTGAAATGGTTGAATTGAAATTTGCAGAAATTGGAATGGGTTGTAGAAATCCAAGCTCGATTATCCGAAGTTTAATTTTTTTATCTAGTCTGGAATGACAATGAAAATTTAAAAATATTGAAAAATGGTAAATATAAATTGAGTTTCGAAAGATTTGCAACAGCTTAAAATATAAATACAAGTTATATTTATTGGTATAAATTCGATCCGGATAAGTGATAAGTGGTCGATTTATTAAATTTTTGGGATACAGACACCATAATTAAATAAAACAGTATTAAAAACTGTTTTGGTTTTGGTTTTGGTTTTGACTTCCTCACTGAGGTAAGGCTATAATCCTGCTCTAAAAATGAACTTTTAATTAAAAGCTCAAAGCCCAAAATTCTCACTGAGGTTTCTGTTTCACATATATCCGGATCTCATTTACATGCATGTAAAGGTTGTCCGGATCCATCATCCAACACATCGTTGGTTAGGTAATTGAAAGACCTTTCAAACGAGTCCACAACATTAAAGATCTGGCAATCCTGTCTCGAGTTATGACCTCTTAAGTGATATTTATATAATTTTTTGAAGCCGGATCTCACTTAAATGTATGTAAACGATGTCCGGAAAGTGAGGAAGGCATCAACCACATAGGTGGATTATGTTAGTTTTGATTTTGGTTTTTTTGTTTCGTTCCACAACGAAAAAAAATAACAAAATAACAAATTTCAAGCTTGATTCTGAAATTTATCGTATTTTGCGATCTGTGGAAAAAGTCTTTATCTGATTTAAAATGCATAAATGAGCGTTATACAATTTTTTTCTGAATAGTTTACAAGTTTTTTGAATGCAATTGTTGAGGATAACATCTAGACAAACGATGGATACATGGAAATCATTGACCATTGAAATGAAATTATCATTGATCTCAAAAAAAAATATCAAGAATGATTAAGATTATGTTTTATAACAAAGAAAATTAATTTTAATCTTTTGTATAATTTTTTAGAGAATTGATTAGCTCTTAAATTTCAAATAATCGCTTTTGTCTGTAGCATAACAATCCTTTGAAAAAAATTAAACTAAAAATTTATTCCTCTGATTTCGTACCGCTATCAACAAACCAAATCCCTTCTCACCTTCTCACCAAGTCACCACTCATTATCACACACAGCATGCTTCGACCAGCCCGAGTTGTTCTAGTATAGAGCGCGGAGAGCAAGAATCCAAAACACAACGCACACTAGATGTGGGTCACGTCCCTAGTGCAACTTGCCCCCCAAACCTCCCCTCCCCCTTCTCAACCACCGTTCTTTCCTGGCTCCTTGGATGCCAACAAAAATATACAGAGAATTCACTTCAGGCGACCACATGGCATGCTGCTCTCTCGCTGCCTCTCTCACTCTCTTCGGGGGGTGAGATTTTCTCTCGAGAGAGCTTCCAACAACAACCACCAGATTTTATATGAAAAGCGGAAAATTCATCTCGCTCTCAGTCAGTCGCCAGCAGAAACTCGTCGGTTAAGGTACTGCCCAAAGGGCCCAACAAGGAAAATTCCTCTTTTCAACCCCTAGCAAGAGTGTAAAATAACAAAACTAATTCAAAGACACTAGAGGGAAAAAAAGGAAGGCAACTCCTCTCAAAAGGCAGTGATTAGACGCTTTATTTGTGCGCGTGTCAGAAGTCTGTGGTTGCTTGGATATTTTCACAACATTTCGCGCCCCCAGAAGTGTGCGTTTTCATTCAGCTTTTTTTTCACGCAACGCACACCACCACGCAGCAGCTTCTTTGCAAAGTGGTCCAGAATCTGTCAGTCAGTGGCTGCTGCTGCGGAAGCTGTATTGGAAAAAACTGTGGAGGGAGTGAGAGAACAAAGTTTCTTTTTTTACTTTTGGGAAAAGTGCTTTGTCGTCCTCGCCCTTTGTCATGCGAGTGAGAACAGTTTTTGGAAAAAGCATCGCCGTCGTCGTTGAATAAAAATGAAAAAGTTTAAGATTTTGGGACTTTTTCCGATCGCGTGAATCGCGTCTAGCAGTGATGAATGATGTGTAGAATAATAGGCTGTGCGTGTTTGTGTGGGGGCGAAGAAAGCAAGGCAACACTGGTGCAGATGTGCTAGAACTTTAAGAAACGCCGTCCGTAGTGATGAAAGAAGAGTTTCGAAAAAGAATACAGTTTCGAAAAGCTTCCATTGTCATAAATTGGCAAGGAGCAAAGGATATATACTGAAAAGTAGCCTGCTGGAAACATCCGCAGTGTATTTTTGAAAAAGTGATGAAAAACATAAGGAAAAATGTTCAATATGTGAGCAATATGATGCGTTTAGTAATGCCAAATCAGAGTCGATTTGATATGGATACATGGCATGGCGAAAGCAAAACATTATAAATCGAGATGACCCATGAGAGATTTTCAAGTAGAAAGTTTTGTTTCATTTTCCTGGTAAATAATTTTTCTAACACAAAAATGTGGGTGAGGAGAAAATCGGGTTAAAAAACATGCTGATGGAGACACCTGGTGCTATATAAAACTTAACAAAGTTGATTAAAAAATACTTTCTATAAAAATTTATAATAATTTATGGTACAGTAAACAAACCCCTTTTCTAATAACGACGAATGATGCGATTTTGTGATAATTGACTTGAGCCACCATGCGCCTCCACGCCTTTACATGAAAAACACGTTTGTTTTCGGAAAAACGCAATTTACACCGATAGGTAATTTTTAATCTACAAATTCATAATCCGACAGAATTCCGCGAAGTTTTCCACAAAAGAGAAGTGAAATATTACAAATCGAGATGAAAGTTTAAAAATTGAATTTACGCGCCATGGTTTCAACATTTGAATGCAAAAACTGTTTTAAATTGCATTGCAGTTGTTTTGCAATCATTAGTTTCCAAAATGTCAAAGCATTGACGAAAATTTTATTTTATGAGAAAAAAAATATTTTGCGGAGGAATTTCAAAAAAAGGAGGGGTGGGGGGGGGGCAAAAAAAGTTTAAAAATTGAATTTATGCGCCATGGTTTCAACATTTGAATGCAAAAACTGTTTTAAATTGCATTGCAGTTGTTTTGCAATCATTAGTTTCTAAAATGTCTAAGCATTGACGAAAATTTTATTTTATGCGAAAAAAAATATTTTGCGGAGGAGTTTCAAAAAAAGTTTAAAGTATTTTTAAATCCTGTCCAATCATGCTAAATACGATTATCAATGCAGAAAAATGCATTTTTGATTGTTTTCAGTTGATTTAAATTCAATTTACATTAAAATTTAAAAGTAAAATTTTTTTTGTCCCCTGTTTTTCGGACAATTTTTGAAGGGGGCACCATAAACTTTGAAAAATATTTGCAACGGCCTTAACCAATATTGTACTGTTTGTTAGCCTCATTTTCTGTAAAATTACTGCAAAAAAAAATACAAATTTAGAAAATAAAGTTCAGGTTAACCTGATTTAGACACAACTCAAAAATCTGGCCGGCCATTGCAGTTTGCAGTGAAAAGTTTAAATTTCACTTTTTTTCACACTGATATGGTTAAATTTCATCTAAAAATTAATATTTTCGTACTTTTGATTCATTTTAATGCTAAAAATAAAAATTCATAAAAATATCTGGAAATTAATTAATATAGAGTTTATTTCGACATCATTTTAAAACTATATCAAACAATAAGAAGATTGGATATCGGAGTTTTCAAATTCCAAACATCGATTTTCAGTTCAATTAACTTGTTGCAATGCTTTCTATTAGTGTTCATAAGGGGGCCCAAAATATGGGATTTTTTCTCAAACCCTCACTTTACACGGATAGAAATCCTGTCCGGGAAATCGACAACATTGTTCTCGATTCGTTCTGAGATTCGTTTCAGAATGTTGTCGACCAGTCGTCCGGTAACATTTGCATTGAAATCGACAACAATGTTCTCGATTCTGAAGCGTGACGATTGGGTACGCCTGGCTCAAAACAAAAAGCACGCAGCCATCCCAAACGAAGGGTGGCGGTTTAATCGGTTTTGAATTGACCGTTGGTTTTGGTTTTGAATTGACCGTTGGATATTTTTTTGGTTCAGTAAACAGTTGATTCGTTTTTTTTATTTATTGAGGCAAAAAATACATCATTAATTAACAAACTAATCTTTGTGTGTGTGTGTGTGTGTGTGTGTGTGTGTGTGTGTGTGTGTGTGTGTGTGTGTGTGTGTGTGTGTGTGTGTGTGTGTGTGTGTGTGTGTGTGTGTGTGTGTGTGTGTGTGTGTGTGTGTATTTGTGAAATTTGGGAATTTGGGCATTTAAGAATTTGGGAATTTGTGAATATGGGAATTTGGTAATTTGTGAATTTGAGAATTTGGGAATTTGGGAATTTAAGAATTTGGGAATTTGGGAATTTTAGAACTTAGGAATTTGGGAATTTCAGAATTTAAGAATTTAGAAATTTAAGAATTTGGGAATTTGGGAAATGGGTTTGGGAATTTAGGAATTTGGAAATTTTGGATTTTGGGAATTTAGAAATATGGGAATTTAGGAATTTGAGAATTTAGGTATTGAGGAATTTAAAAGTTTGGGAATTAAGGAATTTAGGAATTTTGGGAATTTAGAAATTTGGGAATTCAGGAATTTAGGTAATAATGAATTAAGGAATTTAGGAATTAAGAAATTTAGGAATTTAAGAATTTATGAATTTAGGATTTTAGGAATTTAGGAATTTAGGAATTTAGGAATTTAGGAATTTAGGAATTTAGGAATTTGGGAATTTAGGAATTTAGGAATTTAGGAATTTGAGAATTTAGGAATTTGGGAATTCGGGAATTGAAGAATTTGGGGATTTGGGAATTTGGGAAATTGTGAATTTGGGGATTTGGGAATTTAGGAATTTGAGAATTAAGGAATTGAGGAATTTGGGAATTTAGAAATTAAGGAATTTGGAATTTAGGAATTTGAGGATTTATAAATTTAGGATTTTGGGAATTTGGGAATTTAAGATTATGGGAATTTGGGAATTTGTGATTTTGGAAATTTGGGAATTTGGGAAGATGGGAAGTTGGAAATTTGAGAATTTGGGAATTTGGGAAATAAGGAATTTATGAATTTAGGAATTTGGGAATTTGGAAATATGGGAATTTGGGAATTTGGGAATTTGAGAATTTGGGAATTTGAGAATCTGGGAATATGAAAATTTAGAAATTTAGGAATTTGGAATTTAGGAATTTTAGACTTCGAATTTGGGAATTTGAGAATTTGTGGATTCGGAATTTAGGAATTTGGGAATTTGGAAATTTGTGAATTTGGGAATTGGGGATTTTGGGAATTTGGGAAATTGAATTCAGGAATTTAGGAATTTAGGAATTAAGGAATTTAGGAATTTGAGAATTCAGGAATTTAGGAATTTAAGAATTTGTGAATTTAGGAATTTGAGAATTTAGGAATTTAGAAATTAGGAATTTGGGAATTTGGTAATTTGTGAATTTGGGAATTTAAAAATTTGGGAATTTGAGAAATTGGAAATTTGGGAATTAGGGGATTTGAGAATTAGTGAAATTGATAATTTGGGAATTTAAGAATTTGGAAATTTGTGATTTTGGGAATTTGAGACTTACGGAATTTGGGAATTTAGGAATTTGGGAATTTGTAAATTTGGGAATTTGGGAAGTTGAGAAGTTGGAAATTTAAGAATTTGGGAATTTGGGAAATTAGGAATTTAGGAATTTGGTAATTTAAGAATTTGGGAATTTGTGAATTTGGGACTTTGGGAATTTGGGAATTTAGGAATTAAGGAATTTAGGAATTTGAGAATTTAGGAATTTGGGAATTTGGTAATTTGTGAATTTGGGAATTTAAAAATTTGGGAATTTGAGAAATTGGAAATTTGGGAATTAGGGGATTTGAGAATTAGTGAAATTGATAATTTGGGAATTTAAGAATTTGGAAATTTGTGATTTTGGGAATTTGAGACTTACGGAATTTGGGAATTTAGGAATTTGGGAATATGGAAATTTGGGAATTTAAGAATTTGGGAATTTGAAAATTTGGGAATATAAGCATTTGGGATTTTAGGAATTTAAGAATTTAGGAATTTGGGAATTTGGGTTTTTTAAAATTCTAAAATTTTTAGAATTTTAGAATTTAAGAATTTTAGAATTTTAGAATTTTAGAATTTAAGAATTTAAGAATTTAAGAATTTAAGAATTTAAGAATTTAAGAATTTAAGAACTTAAGAATTTTAGAATTTTAGAATTTTAGAATTTTAGAGTTTTAGAATTTTAGAATTTTAGAATTTTAGAATTTTAGACTTTAAGAATTTAAGAATTTAAGAATTTTAGAATTTTAGAATTTTAGAATTTTAGAATTTTAGAATTTTAGAATCTTAGAATTTTAGAATTTTAGAATTTTAGAATTTTAGAATTTTAGAATTTTAGAATTTTAGAATTTTAGAATTTTAGAATTTTAGAATTTTAGAATTTTAGAATTTTAAATTTTAAATTTTAGAATTTAAGAATTTAAGAATTTTAGAATTTTAGAATCTTAGAATTTTAGAATTTTAGAATTTTAGAATTTTAGAATTTTAGAATTTTAGAATTTTAGAATTTTAGAATTTTAGAATTTTAGAATTTTAGAATTTTAGAATTTTAGAATTTTAGAATTTTAGAATTTTAGAATTTTAGAATTTTAGAATTTTAGAATTTTAAATTTTAGAATTTTAAATTTTAGAATTTTAGAATTTTAGAATTTTAGAATTTTAGAATTTTAGAATTTTAGAATTTTAGAATTTTAGAATTTTAGAATTTTAGAATTTTAGAATTTTAGAATTTTAGAATTTTAGAATTTTAGAATTTTAGAATTTTATAATTTTAGAATTTTAGAATTTTAGAATTTTAGAATTTTAGAATTTTAGAATTTTAGAATTTTAGAATTTTAGAATTTTAGAATTTTAAAATTTTAGAATTTTAGAATTTTAGAATTTTATAATTTTAGAATTTTAGAATTTTAAAATTTTAGAATTTTAGAATTTTAGAATTTTAGAATTTTAGAATTTTAGAATTTTAGAATTTTAGAATTTTAGAATTTTAGAATTTTAGAATTTTAGAATTTTAGAATTTTAGAATTTTAGAACTTTAGAATTTTAGAATTTTAGAATTTTAGAATTTTAGAATTTTAGAATTTTAGAATTTTAGAATTTTAGAATTTTAGAATTTTAGAATTTTAGAATTTTAGAATTTTAGAATTTTAGAATTTTATAATTTTAGAATCTTAGAATTTTAGAATTTTAGAATTTAAGAATTATAGAATTTTAGAATTTTAGAATTTTAGAATTTTAGAATTTTAGAATTTTAGAATTTTAGACTATTAAAATTTTATAATTTTATAATTTTATAATTTTAGAATTTTAGAATTTTAGACTTTTAAAATTTTAAAATTTTATAATTTTATAATTTTAGAATTTTAGAATTTTAGAATTTTAGAATTTTAGAATTTAAGAATTTTAGAATTTTAGAATTTTAAAATTTTAGAATTTTAGAATTTTAGAATTTTAGAATTCTAGAATTTTAGAATTTTAGAATTTAGGAATTTGAGAATTTAGGAATTTGGGAATTCGGGAATTGAAGAATTTGGGGATTTATGAATTTGGGAAATTGTGAATTTGGGGATTTGGGAATTTAGGAATTTGAGAATTAAGGAATTGAGGAATTTGGGAATTTAGAAATTAAGGAATTTGGAATTTAGGAATTTGAGAATTTATAAATTTAGGATTTTGGGAATTTGGGAATTTAAGATTATGGGAATTTGGGAATTTGTGATTTTGGAAATTTGGGAATTTGGGAAGATGGGAAGTTGGAAATTTGAGAATTTGGGAATTTGGGAAATAAGAAATTTATGAATTTAGGAATTTGGGAATTTGGGAATTTGGAAATATGGGAATTTGGGAATTTGGGAATTTGAGAATTTGGGAATTTGAGAATCTGGGAATATGAAAATTTAGAAATTTAGGAATTTGGAATTTAGGAATTTTAGACTTCGGAATTTGGGAATTTGAGAATTTGTGGATTCGGAATTTAGGAATTTGGGAATTTGGAAATTTGTGAATTTGGGAATTGGGGATTTTGGGAATTTGGGAAATTGAATTCAGGAATTTAGAAATTTAGGAATTAAGGAATTTAGGAATTTGAGAATTCAGGAATTTAGGAATTTAAGAATTTGTGAATTTAGGAATTTGAGAATTTAGGAATTTAGAAATTAAGGAATTTCGGATTTTGGAATTTTAGAATTTGGGAATTTGTAAATTTGGGAATTTGGGAAGTTGAGATGTTGGAAATTTAAGAATTTGGGAATTTGGGAAATAGGAATTTAGGAATTTGGTAATTTAAGAATTTGGGAATTTGTGAATTTGGGACTTTGGGAATTTGGGAATTTAGGAATTAAGGAATTTAGGAATTTGAGAATTTAGGAATTTGGGAATTTGGTAATTTGTGAATTTGGGAATTTAAAAATTTGGGAATTTGAGAAATTGGAAATTTGGGAATTAGGGGATTTGAGAATTAGTGAAATTGATAATTTGGGAATTTAAGAATTTGGAAATTTGTGATTTTGGGAATTTGAGACTTACGGAATTTAGGAATTTAGGAATTTGGGAATATGGAAATTTGGGAATTTAAGAATTTGGGAATTTGAAAATTTGGGAATATAAGCATTTGGGATTTTAGGAATTTAAGAATTTAGGAATTTGGGAATTTGGGTTTTTTAAAATTCTAAAATTTTTAGAATTTTAGAATTTAAGAATTTTAGAATTTTAGAATTTAAGAATTTTAGAATTTTAGAATTTAAGAATTTAAGAATTTAAGAATTTAAGAATTTAAGAATTTAAGAATTTTAGAATTTTAGAATTTTAGAATTTTAGAATTTTAGAGTTTTAGAATTTTAGAATTTTAGAATTTTAGAATTTTAGACTTTAAGAATTTAAGAATTTAAGAATTTTAGAATTTTAGAATTTTAGAATTTTAGAATTTTAGAATTTTAGAATTTAAGAATCTTAGAATTTTAGAAATTTAGAATTTTAGAATTTTAAGAATTTTAGAATTTTAGAATTTTAGAATTTTAGAATTTTAGAATTTTAGAATTTTAGAATTTTAGAATTTTAGAATTTTAGAATCTTAGAATTTTAGAATTTTAGAATTTTAGAATTTTAGAATTTTAGAATCTTAGAATTTTAGAATTTTAGAATTTTAGAATTTTAGAATTTTAGAATTTTAAATTTTAGAGTTTTAAATTTTAGAATTTCAGAATTTTAGAATTTTAGAATTTTAGAATTTTAGAATTTTAGAATTTTAGAATTGTAGAATTTTAGAATTTTAGAATTTTAGAATTTTAGAATTTTAGAATTTTAGAATTTTAGAATTTTAGAATTTTATAATTTTATAATTTTAGAATTTTAGAATTTTAGAATTTAGAATTTAGAATTTAAGAATTTTAGAATTTTAGAATTTTAGAATTTTAGAATTTTAGAATTTTAGAATTTTAAATTTTAAATTTTAGAATTTTAGAATTTTAAATTTTAGAATTTTAGAATTTTAGAATTTTAGAATTTTAGAATTTTAAATTTTAAATTTTAGAATCTTAGAATTTTAGAATTTTAGAATTTTAGAATTTTAGAATTTTAAATTTTAGAATTTTAAATTTTAAATTTTAGAATTTTAGAATTTTAGAATTTTAGAATTTTTAAATTTTAGAATTTTAGAATTTTAGAATTTTAGAATTCTAGAATTTTAGAATTTTAGAATTTTAGAATTTTAGAATTTTAGAATTTTAGAATTTTATGATTTTAGAATCTTAGAATTTTAGAATTTTAGAATTATAGAATTTTAGAATTTTAAAATTTTAAAATTTTAGAATTTTAGAATTTTAGAATTTTAGAATTTTAGAATTTTAGAATTTTAGAATTTTATAATTTTAGAATTTTAGAATTTTAGAATTTTAGAATTTTAGAATTTTAGAATTTTAGAATTTTAGAATTCTAGAATTTTAGAATTTTAGAATTTTAGAATTTTAGAATTTTAGAATTTTAGAATTTTATGATTTTAGAATCTTAGAATTTTAGAATTTTAGAATCATAGAATTTTAGAATTTTAAAATTTTAGAATTTTAGAATTTTAGAATTTTAGAATTTTAGAATTTTAGAATTTTAGAATTTTAGAATTTTAGAATTTTAGAATTTTAGAATTTTAGAATTTTAGAATTTTAGAATTTTAGAATTTTAAAATTTTAGAATTTTAGAATTTTAGAATTTTAGAATTTTAGAATTTTAGAATCTTAGAATTTTAGAATTTTAGACTTTTAAAATTTTATAATTTTAGAATTTTAGAATTTTAGAATTTTAGAATTTTAGAATTTTAGAATTTTAGAATTTTAGAATCTTAGAATTTTAGAATTTTAGAATTTTAGAATTTTAGAATTTTAGAATTTTAGAATTTTAGAATTTTAGAATTTTAGAATTTTAAATTTTAGAATTTTAAATTTTAAATTTTAGAATTTTAGAATTTTAGAATTTTATTATTTTAGAATTTTAGAATTTTAGAATTTTAGAATTTTAGAATTTTAGAATTTTAAAATTTTAGAATTTTAGAATTTTAGAATTTTAGAATTCTAGAATTTTAGAATTTTAGAATTTTAGAATTTTAGAATTTTAGAATTTTATGATTTTAGAATCTTAGAATTTTAGAATTTTAGAATTATAGAATTTTAGAATTTTAAAATTTTAAAATTTTAGAATTTTAGAATTTTAGGATTTTAGAATTTTAGAATTTTAGAATTTTAGAATTTTAGAATTTTAGAATTTTAGAATTTTAGAATTTTAAAATTTAAGAATTTTAAATTTTAAATTTTAGAATTTTAGAATTTTAGAATTTTAGAATCTTAGAATTTTAAATTTTAGAATTTTAGAATTTTAGAATTTTAGAATTTTAGAATTTTAGAATTTTAGAATTTTAGAATTTTAGAATTTTAGAATTTTAGAATTTTAAATTTTAGAATTTTAGAATTTTAGAATTTTAGAATTTTAGAATTTTAAATTTTAAATTTTAAATTTTAAATTTTAGAATTTTAGAATTTTAGAATTTTAGAATTTTAGAATTTTAGAATTTTAGAATTTTAGAATTTTAGAATTTTAAATTTTAAATTTTAAATTTTAAATTTTAGAATTTTAGAATTTTAGAATTTTAGAATTTTAGAATTTTAAATTTTAGAATTTTAGAATTTTAAATTTTAGAATTTTAAATTTTAGAATTTTAGAATTTTAAATTTTAAATTTTAGAATTTTAGAATTTTAGAATTGTAGAATTTTAGAGTTTAAGACTTTTCGAATTTTAGAATTTTAGAATTTTAAAATTTTAGAATTTTAAATTGTAGAATTTTAGAATTTCAAAATTTCAGAATTTCAGAATTTTAGAATTTTAGAATTTCAGAATTTAAGATTTTAAGAATTTTAGAATTTTAGATTTAGGATTTTAGAATTTTAGATTTTAGAGTTTAAGAATTTTAGAATTTAAGAGTTTAAGAATTTAAGAATTTTATAATTGGTCAAACTTAAAAGAGACGAACAGTTGTTGTCAAACCATCGGGGTTTGAGTGTATAGTGTTGGTAAAGGGATTTGGTGTAGAAATTTTGAATTTTTGGATTTTAGAATTTTAGTATTGCAGAATTTTAAAAATTTCAAAATTAATAATCTTTAGAATTGTAGAGTTTTCGATTGTTAGGTTTCAAAAATGTCAATGCGTTGAAATTTTAAAATTAGAGAATTTTTGAAATGAGAATTGCAGAATGGTATAATTTTAGATTAGAGTTTTGTGGTGGTAGAGTGTAACAAAGTGTGTGTGGATTTTCAGCGCCTTCTGCACGAGCGACCTAAGCTGGCCAGAGATCGCCTCCAGGATGCCGACGGAGATCAAGTTCGACTGGAACGGATGATGTTGGCCGTGTCGCTTTCCTAGTCGTCTTTGTCCTTATCCGAGGTGGCTGAAGATCGGTGGAATAGGTCGGCGTCGCAGTCTGTGGCGGAATAGGTAGAAAAGATCGATTAGATCGATAGATTAAAAATTTTGGGATTGGAGGAGGAGGAGGAGGAGGAGGAGGAGGAGGAGGAGGAGGAGGAGGAGGAGGAGGAGGAGGAGGAGGAGGAGGAGGAGGAGGAGGAGGAGGAGGAGGAGGAGGAGGAGGAGGAGGAGGAGGAGGAGGAGGAGGAGGAGGAGGAGGAGGAGGAGGAGGAGGAGGAGGAGGAGGAGGAGGAGGAGGAGGAGGAGGAGGAGGAGGAGGGGGAGGAGGAGGAGGAGGAGGAGGGGGAGGAGGAGGAGGAGGAGGAGGAGGAGGAGGAGGAGGAGGAGGAAGAGGCGCGTTGATGATTTCCTACCGCTATATCTTCTCCCTCGGCGGTCGTGGAGCAGGAGGATAAGTTCTGCGCCGCTGCCAGGAATCGGCATTCGTGATTCCGCGCCGGCGCCGTTTTCGAAATCCTGGCCGAACTAAGTGTGGGCAACAACGTCGGACGAGCTGCTGGTCAACACGCGGACCCGGCGAACAAAAACCACGTTCCGCTGGCCAACGCCGAAAAAGCACTAAGGGCCACTGTCCAACAACCATCCTCGCCGCAGGACCACGCGCCGCAATGCTAGCGGATTCCCGAAAAACTAGGACGGTTCGTCCCCGTCATTCCGCGGCAGCAGAACCGAACGTGATCCGGAGGGATAACCACACGGCGACGTTCCTTCCATTTTATGTCACTTCCACTTCTGGCATTCGTTCAAAAAAAAACAAAAAATAAACAAACAGTCGCACTCGCGCGGTAGAAAATATTGGGTTGCGGTTTTGGTTGCGTTTGACAGTTGTTACGCTTCAGAAAATTTGTGAAAAGCGGGGGGCGATTTCGAACACAAATGTTTTCGAATGTGATGAAAATGTTGTCGTTTTTGATAACATTCGAAACGAAATCGAGAACAGACGATGTTTTCGATTTCAAGACAATTTGATTTCAGATTTGCGGAACGGATTTCTATCCGTGTACAAGCTGAATATTGTTCCATGACCTATTTTAGGACTCTGGGCCAAATATGAGCAATATCGGTCAACATTTACACAATGATATTTAAAGGAGAAGTTTGTATGGGAAAAATCGAAAAAAAAATGTTTGAAAACCCCAATTTTCTTACGGTTTGCTCTGCACGGTGGGCTACTTCCATCCAAATATTCCCAAAAGTTAAAATTTTATTATTATTTTACAATTTTGTAGAACATATCAAAGCTTTACAGGTCGATCCCGAAAAGTTATTAGCTATTTAAAAATGTAATTTATGTATGAAAAACATTTTTTACGAAATTCAGGCTCGGGTATAAATGCGTTAATCTAAACCAATTTCGCTCATAGTTGGCACAGATGCTTAAAATACCCCAAAACCCCATTTTTAACAAGTAAAAAAGGTTAAAAATATAGTTGAAAATATTT
Source organism: Culex quinquefasciatus (assembly GCF_015732765.1). NCBI lineage: Eukaryota > Metazoa > Arthropoda > Insecta > Diptera > Culicidae > Culex > Culex quinquefasciatus. Next base: position 224,058,495 of record NC_051862.1, on the reverse strand, counting down.
AGAACAAAAACCATGAATTTAAGTATCAATTTGAAATTATGTCTAGGTCATTCACAAAGCTTAAGCTGGTATTCCATTACGAGAAACTTTGTTTGTAATCAATACAAGACTCATCACACCTTTGACATGTTTGACAGTTTCCGTGTTTCTAAAGAATTTTTTGGTATTTTGGTATTTTCAATCCGCCCGACATGCAACAACGTAACCAATTTTCAAAAAATTTCAAAATTGAATTCACAAAGTATTAGAGTTTATTAAACATAACAATTTTATTGAAAATGTTTGAAAAGGGTTCAACTACTTAAAAAAAAATCTAATTAAAATCACTTTTTTATAAAAGAAGCACTAAAATTGGATAAGCAATTATAAACTTCCAAAATTCATTACCAATTACAATTTTTCATCAAAAAACATTTAAATTGTGAACTAAGAGAAAAAATTTATAAAGCCACAATCATTCCTCAACCTTCAGAAATCTTCATAAACTTCGCGAAAAAATTGCGCTTCTGGAACCAATTTCAGCAGAAACAGCAGAAATAGTTGCCAACATCAGTAGAATTCAAATAGCCAAATGCACAGTGCTCGTTTGGTAATGGAACTTCTCTCCGTGTTTAAGTTTGAACTGTCTTTTTTTTTGGTCATAAAAATCAAATAAAAAATGGATACTAAAAAAAACGTAGATTTTTGTATTTTTTTTTCAAACCCACGAAGCTGGCACCACTTTCCTCACGCCAAAATTTCATCTCACTCGCGTCCCGCTCATCTCACCCTGCGTGACCTGTGAGGAATTCGGATGCTGGAAAACGAACAAAAAAAGGAAAACGAGTCAATATTTCCCTTCTCTCGTTCTCTCCGCGCTCAACGCTCACTTTGATGAAATTCATTCTTGGAGAGAACGCGCGTACCACGCGGTTTCCCTCAGAAAAGAAATAAAAATCTCTCAGAATTTTCTTCTCGTTCGGTGGAAACTGGAAGCTGCGGTAGTTGAAGAAGGTGGGCGGGAAATGTGATAAATGATAACGAGATTCGCGGTAAATGCTTTGTGTGTTTGCGGGAGGGTGGGAAAATTGGAGTAAAAAGTTTTCCTGGAAATGAAGAAAAACAGAGCGTAAAGTGTGAATCAGTGTTTTCGCCGTCGATATATCAAACCAGAATGCGAGATGAGATGACATCAGAGAGGAATAATCATGAAATGAATTTGCTGATTATGCCATAATTTTCAGTTAAAGGGTGCTATAAAGTTTGATAATTCAAAATCAAAAAGTGACGTCCGAATTTCAATTTGTCAATCACCTACATCTGAGCGTTCTGCTTGACCTAAACTGTCTAGGGGAGATTATATGGCCCCCACGAGGAGCAAATAGCCTAAAATTTTGGCCCAGACGGTGGACCATAAACTACGCGCGCGCTGTCTGGCTGCTATCACTTATTGTCAAAAAGATTAGCCAAAAGTGTTAAATTTTTGCACCGAACCAGTTCTAACCAAGGTTTGTTGACATGTCGTCTGCGAAATTTTCGTGAAATTATAACTCATGTTTGCACCTTTGAGACGTAAAACGATATTTTTAGCCTTTAATTTTATCATAAAATAAACAAATCAGGTTTAATTTTTGAGGTTGTTCAAACAACATATAGATTCATTCAACTGTGAAAGATTGAAAAGCGATTTGAACACAATATTTAAAGAAAAAAAAATAAATAAAAATACAAAACATCTCTGATTGAAAATATTTCAATGACAGATAACCTGCTGGAGACCGTCTGGTCCGCGCCTGCTTGACAAATTAGTCATAAAATTACCCACAGTATTATCTGCTAATTATCTCCCAAAGAGTCACGTTCCACTCCCTCCTGAGCTCTCCGGTGACGTCTACCTGACATAAATTGCTTTTCGTTATCGCACTCAAAGTTCGCGCCGACACGCACAGGTTCCTGCTCCCCATCATAAAAAATCGCTCTGATTTGTTTTCTCACGCAACAGTGTCGTTTAATTGTTCCTTTTTCTTACATTCATTCTTAAAACGCCAGCGCAAACTAAACGCCGGACCACTTGAGTCTGCAAACTACATTCTTTTCGCCAACTAAAAGATAAGTCTCCAAGATAAGACCCGTGCAACGTGAGCAAAGTGAGAATGCCATCCAAGCAGGCTATGCTAATGGCAAACACCAGTAGTATTGTCGGTTCCGTTCCAAACTGTACCAAGAAAGCGCGCCAAGCGCGCCAAGTGCCCCAACAACAACTGCCTGCTGCGATCTGTGAAAGCCAGTGAATTTTTGTTCGTAAACTCTCGGTGTGATAGTGTCAAACGGGAAACGGCACAAAAAATAATAACTAAAAGCACAAACGTTTAAATTTTTTTGCGGCAGATTTTTGCCCACTTGGTTTAGTGAATCAAAGAAATAAAAAGAAGAAGAAGGTGCCTCAAGAAGACCAAATAAAAACAAAACAAGCGGAAAAATGTGGTCTCCTGAATCGGAAATCAACTCAATTGCCTTCACAACAATGCGGCACTCGGTGTCCGCTTCGTCTGGTGCGTATTGATTTTTGCATTAAGGTTCATTAGGATACGATATTTATCTATCTCTTTGCTTTTTTTATTTCATTTTGATGAGGGATGTCCGAAAACATTAAAATATCATGAATATCGATTTTTGTATCAACTAATCTAATCTAATCTAATCAGATCCTAGCGCAGCCAATCTTTCGAAGGGATCCTGGAGAGTGCCTTAGGTTAGATGACGCCTAGCACTCTTCTTGTCATTTATTAACATTTGTAGTGCGCCATTGCATTGAAATGCATTGAAACATCACAAGCGTTAAAGCGGCCAGGCCTACTGCGTAAAGCCGTATCGCAGAGATGACTCGTAATTGGGTTGAGTTTGAGCACTGAGTGTTCGAACAGCAACACAATTCTGAATCGACATGGGAGGAAGAAGCGTGGGGACACACCACCATACGCTCCGAGATTATGGTTGTATTCGTTGGGAGCACCACGCTAAGAACTCCGGGACCCTCTGGGATGGGACACTGTATTTCCACGAATGCCCTGGACACTATTTGCCGTGGTTATAGCGCCACAACTCGCTCTCTGTAACAGTATTCCTAATTCCAGTCCACGCTCACCAAGTCGTCATGGCCTAGTGGTTAGCATTTTTGCTTACCAATCTAAAGGACGAGGGTTCGAACCCCGCCTAGAGCGACTATGATTTTTTCGTTCAATTTCAAATTTATGTGTTCTTAACTTTCTCGTTGGGAGCAGATGGGCATCGAACCCAGAACCATTCGCTTACAAAGCGAACACCGTAACCAGTCAGCCACGGCTGCTCCTGTATTTGAATATCGATTTTTGTATCAACCCTAAAAAACTACGTTTGATCAAAACTGTAAAATGACCTGCATCGAAAAAAGAAATCCCAATCCAAGCAGCCTGGCATCAAATACTCATGACACAGCGATCGTTTAGTCGTTATGACTACGGGTCCCACAGACTGCACACAGTAGCGCCCCCACCAGCCTGGCGTGAATGTGAATGAACCGATTTGAATAATAACGACATCAGCGAAATTTGAGCCTTTCATTTGCAAAAACTAGATCCCAGCTGGCCATAGCTATAAGGCAAAACAATCGTGATAAATACGATGCGATTCAAATTTCAAACCCCGCCGGCGGCTGTCACATGGCCTACTGATTGTCGTTACCGACCGGCGAGCTGCTGGTTGTTGCCATCCGACACAAGATTTGGCATGGCACTCTTGGTGGCTGGAGAAATGGCATTAGAGCTGAAGGGTAGGGCTATCAGTTTGGATTGCAAGGATTTCGTAACAAATTGCAATGTTGTTTTTTGATGAGAAAGAGTTTTTTTTTCCAAGTTTCTGAAGCAAGTTCTACTTTTTTTTAAATCAATAATTTTAATCATGAAAAATAATCAACATAAAGTAGTGGAGAAACCCTACCATGCAACACCCATCGCGCGCGCTGTCATTTTTCTCATCAAAGTGACCGTGGGGAAATCACTCAATTATGCATTAGCCTACTACGTCCTTGAACCTGGGCTGGGTGTCCAGCGACCGAACAACGAAGAGCCAACAAACCACTTATTTCAAGAGGTGAGGTGGTGACAACACACAAAGAGAGAGTAAATTCATCAAACAACACCACACCAACAAAAGTGGATAAAAAGGACACTCTTCAGGCGGGAGGAAGTGACCATAACACTAAACTCGATTCCTTCCGGAGGGCACCACGCGGGACACGGCCTGCATGTCAAGCAGCCATCGTCAAAGGCACAATCTATACCTAGGGGGAGGTGCCACCGACCAACCTCACATAATTAATTAACTCGTTGGAAGCGTTTGTTCGCTAAATAATAACGGAAAATGTAGAGAGGTTGGGTGGTGTACGGGTGGTCAACTAAATTATTCCCAACTACAAGCCGCACATAAATTAGAACGTGCGGACATTTTATTATTATGGACATCGCAGGAGGCGACGGCTTAACGCCCACCCTGGCCCAGCTGACACAACAGGACAGATGCAAGGCACACCTGATGTTGTGCGGTGCGGCAGGGTTGGACTCAGATAACAAAGTTGAAAGTGAAATTGAACTTGTCCAACTGTAATTGATTGCCATTTTTCGACTGTTTCGCGTTGATGAAAAACTCAGAAGTGACGGAGCGCACCATTTTTTTCCGGAGCCCTACTGAAAATTTAAATTAGTTTGTTCAGAGAGGCTCTGTGTCACGTCGTTTTTATTTTTTTTTTTTGTTCTCTTTTTGCTGCTCCCAGCAGTGTAACAATGTGTAAAAGTTAATTTAATTTTCCGGCAATTTCCACCATGTAGAAAGAAAAGTACTACTTTTTTTATTAACATGACGTAATGCAATTTGAATTTCAAACGGGGTTTGCTCTAACACCTGCAAAGGGCCAGCAATTTGGATCGATTACGATCCAGGAGGGAGAGCCGGAAGCTCCTGTCCAAAGCATGCATAAAAACCAGAAGAAACGTGATGAAATCGGGCTGAACATCGCACATATGACTTTTACTTATATGAGTGGCACCGGAAAGCTCATAAATATGTTAGGTTATGGGAACCGGGCTGCTTGGATGACTCTATATCGGCATATCAGCTCTCACCATGGCAACCAATAGCAGAAGTCGAACACACAGTAAAATTATTTTTTTAAAGTGAAATTGAGACTAACATTTTGTTATGTTCAACACTGAAATGTCGTTTTCCCTCAAATAGAGCTAAGCTAGTAAAATTTAAATTTAGATGTAAGTACGCTCCCAGCAAAGGCTTATGAATTGATTTCAAATGGATTTATTTATTTGATAAAAATGAGAAAATTACACAATGTTCACATTTTTTAACACTGAAAATCACATCATTTGGTATACCAATGTAAACAACATGTTGCCAAGAAACATCAGTTGAAAAAAGATATACTTCATCAAAAACTTTGCATACTACTTATCGATAAAAAGTTACTCAAGATACTCATTTTAACTTAAATCGCGAAATGTAACATTAAAACTTAAATAATTAATGCCCCAATATGAACCGTAAAATATTTTTCAACACTCCAATATTTGTTATTTTTTATATAGGTATCACGCAACAAGAAACGTTTTGTTGACCAAAATTGCAAACCAAAATCGTTCAACTATTTTAGAAATGTATTTTTTAAAGTACTTTTCCTTAAAATAACTTAATTTGTAGATATCGATAGGCAACACCATCCAGTATGTTTAAAATCGGCCTAAAATGCAAATATTGACCATTTGAGTCTTAAAAAAAAATATTCCGCAGATGAAATTCTTAAGAATAGTCTTTCAATAATAATACCAAAATTGAGTTATTCGTTTTCCATTTTTGAAAACTACGGTTTTTATTTTGAATTCCTGAATAACGTATTTTTTAAGTTTCATTTTTTTTATGTATTTTAGGTGACTGTAAATACATATAGATCGGTGCGGAAATTGGTATTGGAGATATAATTTAAAAAAGTGGTATTTGTAAAAAGTAAAAAATAACTGTAAAAAAAAAACAAAAAAAAATTAAAGATCAAATTTGCAATTTAAAATGAATCTATAGTTTTTTTTATGAATTAAACTCTATGATCGAAAAGCGCACCGGCAATTTTTTGAAAGGCTTTATATTTTTCTACAAAAATATTTTTTAATTTAACCATTTCCAAATTCAAGACATTTTAATGTATTGTAATATAGCAATAAAGTAATGCTTCATGAAGGAAAGGCACACCGCAAAAAATATTTTCGAAATGTTGGGAAAATGTATGACTGTTTTTTGTGTTTTGTGTTTTTCGATATAGTAACCATTTTCAAGTTTTAAATATTCATCTTTTGGCAATTTACAAATACTTTATGAAGGAAGGCAATCCTGAAAAAATATTTTTAAATGGCTGAAAAAATCTTCAAAAATTTTTTTTTATTTTGTTAATCAGAATTCTGCTGGTTGCTGAGATACAGCTTCTCTAAGTATTAAGTCTGTGTTTTCTAATCAGTTTTCATTTTCAACTCACGATATTTCGGAAAATATTTGTTTGTTTTTAAATTAAATAAAATGAAACTTTTGTCAAATTGACTAATCATATTTAAAAATTATAAAATCAAGAGTAAAATTTTTATTTTATAAATGAAAAGAACAAAAATTTCATAGAAGTAATATTTTTCGGCATTGAAAATTAAACCAAAACTGTTGAATAACTCGTTTGTGTATTTTTGTAATTTCAAGATATTTACGAAGGTAAAGCAGACCTGCAAAAAAAGCTAATGTTGAGAAAATTTCCCACATTTTTTTTTACTTTGATCATCGGACTGCTGCTGGCTACTACGATACAGGCTATTTAAAGTTAAAATTTTGTTAGTAAAGTTTATTTTTGTAAAATTTACTGACATTTCCAAGAAAAAATATTTAGATATTTTAGAATCAAGTTTAAACTTTTAAAATGGTATAACACTTTACAAAATTTTAAAATGTTAATCTTAATTCCAAAATTTCACAAAAGTTTCATTTGTGACACAAAAACTGTGCAAGATAAAATATTTCGTGATATGCCATATAAATTTTTGAGCAAACATTAAAAAAATTAAAAACGCAACATTTTGTAAAATAAATCAGTATTTCAAGAAAAATGGTACAAATTTTATTTAAAGTTTTTGTTGCCCGAAAAATCGGGGGGTAAAAAAAAATATTTTCAAAAAACTTCAATATTTCAATGAAAATTTAAGTGCAATCAGTTGAAAACAATTTAAAATGCATTTCCCTGCGTTTAGAATCATTTTTAGCTATTTGGGATGATTAAAAAATCTCTTGAATTTTTGAAAATTTTCCATTTTCTTAATGATTTTACATTTTCTTAATAATTGCAAAACAACTGAACTAGTGTAAAATGCATTTTAAAACACTTTTTTCATGCAAATGTTTAAACTTTGGCTTGTTATTTCAATATTCATATTTTTTATTAATGAAAAAGTTTGATTTTTCATATTTAATATCACGTACTAAAAAAAAAATGTGTATAATGTAGAATAACACAGAGAGTTATGTAAATTTCAGCGCTTGTTCTAGATTTGAGGTAAAATTACACCACGTTTTGATATACACAAAAATAAAACTTGAGTTACAACCTTCAATTTTCAACATCCCTTTCCTACACTTTTTTTAACTGTGCACCGAACCCATAACCCTGCCAAACTTATGGACTATTTCTGGTGGGAATTTCGGGGCAGTAATCTCCGAGTGCCGTTTAGAGATGGAAAAATCCAGAGGGCGCCCCTCGAACAACCAAGTCACGTAACGTGCCACCCAATTTAGTGGATTATTGATTCGAACCTATCAATAGCGAGGCGTTCTTTTTTCTTTCGAGTGACATCCAAGAGTCCGATTTTTTTCTTTTAGTAAATGTCAAAACTAAAATATTTATCACGATCGTAGATGGCGGCGGTGAAACGGAAGGAAAAAGTTTTATCTTTTTTTGTGAATTTGTGTGTGTCGTAAAATGAAGAAAACGTCAACTTTTAATCAGCGGTTGGCAGGCGAACTGGTCGCTTGCGCGACCGGAATGATTCTTCGAATCAATAACAATAAAAAAGTAAAAAAAAAACAACCCCGAAAGGATAAAGATAGCGTAAAGCAAAGGACAAAACGGTCATTACAGCCGTCACAAAAAACAGGACGAATTTTATTTACTGACATTTTTATGTCTTTTTCCTTGACAGTTTTTCGTGCAGGAGCGAGTCCATTTTTACTTTTTTGACTAATTGTTTGACAGTTTTATCTGTTTCACCGGCGTGCCATCATAGTAGGTCAGTTCGTTTTTTTTTTTATTATTTTCTCTGCGATGCGGCGGCGTTGCATGAAATGTTGCACTACTAGCATATAGCCTACTAGGTGTGCTACTGTGGAAAGCAAGATTTGCCCGGCATAGATAAGCGCAACGGCTAGGTTATTTTTCTTTCGTGGTGGAAATTTTCACCCCGCAATTGTGTGTGTGTGTGTTTGCGGACAGTAAATAGTGGCGTGCAGGAAAACATCCAAAACTGGGCTGCCATCTTGCGGGCAGAAAAAGGAAGTAGTTGAGCTGAAATGGAACCGAGTTGGTTGGAATTTGAATGCAAATGAGTATTTTTGCTGGGGAAAAAAATATGCCGCATCAAAATTGCAAACGAAAAACAAGTATGAATGAATATTTATTGCTAAATTATTTTTTGAATTATTTAGAGTACACAAAGTTTGCGTTTTACATTCATTTTTTTTTGCCGCCACAAATATTTCAAAAAGAAAAATTATTTTTTCACAATTTTCTTCCATTAATTTTTTTTTTCGACTGTTCAAAATAAATTTCATCATCGAAATGGGTCTCCCTGCTACGATCACGCTTCAAATAGTCCAACAAGAAGCCAATGCTGACAGCATCATAAAAAGTGTTTTCCTCAAAATGAAATGCCATCTTGCTAGCCTTCCCCAAGTGACAATAAACCAATCATAAAACGTTTTCCCCCAAAGACAGTCCGACTGTCAGTGCCTGCTACGATGTCCAAAGCTTTTCGGCAGATTATCGCACACTACTAGATTAAATTTTCGGCATGGTGACACTATCTGTCACATAAAATCGCACACATTTTATGCGAGTTGAGCGAAAAAAATAACAAAATTATGTATGCATGAAAAATATTGTCATCTGCCAGGCTGCTGGTGGCGCCTAATTCAGTGCTTTCGTCCGGATATCGCAGATAAAACAGCCACGACGTAGATGAAACTGAGCCGAGACAAAAAAGGTCGTAAACTCCCCCCACTACACCCCCTCAATCGCTTCATTGACATTGGCACAGGATCATAAATCGTAATCGACCCGCGCAAAAAGAAAAGCGCAAAATATTTCCAACACGTGTCCGGCTTCGATTCTGCCCACGTGTGACGCCGACGTCAACATCGCTTAAGGTCAAAGGTTCACTCTCTTAAGGGTGACACCGACGCCACGACGCCACTGGCCAAAATTGGGTCAACTTGCCACACTTGTGCCAACCTTTTTTTTTCGTCGCTCCCAAAGACTTCAACGCAAAACTAGGAAATGTTTTTGAACTTGAAAAAGTTTTCTTTTTCGCGTGTCACGAGTTCGTATTTTTTTTTGTTCCGCTTCCCAGCTGGCAACACCGCAGCACTTGTTCGTGTTCAAGTTCAGTGACAGAAAGAAGTTTCGCCCTTTGGCCCGGGTGGCGGCGCCACCAGCTCCGACAGTGCTCACAGAGCCTGCTGCAAAAAGCCATTCCTTGTTTGCCAATAAATCATTCCACACACAAAAGTATTTATTTTCTCCCCCCCTGCCAAAAAAGGGCTCTGCCTGCCAAAATAAGACCGGGCCCCAAGTTTGCTTTGCTGCATTTTACGGTTCTTTGCCAATTTTACTTTTCTTTGCGTCTTGTTGCTTAAAGTGCTAAAGTATTATGACAAATTGAGTGCATATTGTCTGGAAGGGTATTTGCCGGAACGAGCTTTTCTGCACTTGCGACTAATTGGTAGTTTTTGGGGGGAAAAAGTTTTTGCGACTGATTGACAAAAAGTGTGGAAGCCATTTTGAAGAGAAAAAAAACAGCATGATAATTTCACTGTCACGAGCACGACCCCGAGGCGCCATTTTGGCTGGGGCCATAATTTGTGAGCGTGTTTACCAGATAAGCAGGCCCACAAGGACATCCGTGAGTGAGCGATTTCAATAATAGCGCAAAATATAAACTTTTGGTTCACAAGTTTATGATTTTGCAATGAAATTTGCCAATGAGCAATAAATTCTCTGTGAAAATAAAAAAAAAATACAAAATTTAAAGATGTTTTTATTATACTTCAGAACTAAACCTTTTGACCTTTTAGATTCCACCCGGGCAGACAGTAATAACAAAATGCATGTCATTTCAATAACAAATACTGTAAAAATCACAAAAAGTGTTATAGAATCATCTTGAGATAGTAGTTTATGCAACAAGTTGCAAAAAGAGGATTTTTTCAGCACGAGTCGTACATTTATCCAACGAGGTTCACCGAGTTGGATAAAACGAAGAGTGCTGAAAAAAATCAAGTTTTGCAACGAGTTCCATACAACATTTTTTGCAATTCCAAAAAACACACACTGAGTGAAATTTTATGTCAAATTTTTATGTATTTTGTCAATAAATCGTCTAAATCAAAAAAATGTTGAAAAGTGTTACTTTTCGAAACAGGTGCTGAAAAGTTCAACTTTTCAGCACCCATTTGAGTGCTGAAAAGTAGAACTTTTCAGCATTTATTTTGAAAAGTGTTGTTATTCGATTTTGTTATTTTTGGTACAGAAAAGTAGGCTATTTCGTCGTTCCAGAATGACAGGAAAAGTAAGTAGTTTCACGACGGAATTGCAAAAATTCATTTTTTGAAAGCCAAAACAACTTAAAAATAACATTTTTTATTATAGAAGAATACCTCAAACTGTTTGAGATGATCGGATTAGTTGTTAAAATAACAAAAACTAATAACAAAGATTTGTTCGAAGAATAACTACAAATGTTATTAGTCTGTTATTACAATAACAATCCAATAACAAAAAAATCATAACGACGAATAACAAAACTTGGTAAAAAAACATAAAATGTTATTGACCTAGTATTTTTAAATAACAAAAAATGCTATTCACACGTTATTTCCGTCTGCTCGGGCACACGATCTTTTAAAATGTTAGGCTAGATTTCTCAACTAATAACCGATAATTTCTCGTCAGAGAGCTAAAATCGTTTTAAAAGATGAGTTTCGATTTTTCGAAAACAATTTATAACATTTTTTAAAGAAAATCTCAACGTCAATAAAAAAAACTTTTTGAGGAGCAGAGAAAATTTCACAAAAAAACGCTATCTCAGGAATTTTCAAAATCTAGCAATAAATTTCTGAGGTACAGCCTTACGAAGAAATCGAATCGATGAAAATGTTTTTTTTAATGTTACCTAATTAACCCACAATTTTTAACTGATGATATTTCAGAAATTATTGCTCCAATTTTCAATGTGAAAATAAAAAAAAACTTTTGCAATATTGTATGGTTTTTCATTTGATGCAAGATCAAATTAGCATTAAAAAATTAATTGACTCATTTTTCCATAAAGTTAAAAACACTTTTTTCTTGAAATTTCTTTTAAAAAGAATTTCAATTAAGAAACATTCTCATTAACAGTCATACAATTTTTCTTAGATACTTTTTATCGAGTTACTGGTTGCTGAGATATAGATTCTTTATGTATTAATATTATTGACTTTTCAATTAATTCTATTTTGGCATCTAGAATGCCAAAATAATTGTGTTAAACCTTTTGGTAAATGTCCTTATTTGAAAATGTTAAAAATACTTTAAATGGAGAAAAATTTAATAATGCAACACCAAATGTTAGCTTTAACATTGAACCAGAAATTGTTGTAAAAAATACGATGTTTAAAAAAAGTTAGTATTGTACACATAAATATAGGAAAAAAATTCCATTGTTTATTGTGCTGATACCAATACAGTCTAGACTCGATTATCCGAAGCCTCGATTACTCGAAGTTTCGATTATCCGAAGGTTTGTATGAGACTTCGGATAATCGAATCCAAACAAAAAAAAAGTTTTCGTATTTTTTATTTTATTTTTTATACATTAAATTTTAGTAGTAGGATCCCATTTCATCCCGATCCCAGTCAAATTTGAGTTGTTGATTCGGCTGGTACAAATATTTTTAAAAGTATTTGTCACCCCCACCTTCAAAATTGGCCCGAAAAAAACAGGGGGCAAAAAATTTTTTTTACAATAAACTTCAAAATTTCAATGAAAATTCAAGTGCAACCAGCTGAAATCAAATTAAAATACATTCTTCTGCGTTTAAAATCATTTTTTGCATGTTTGGGTTTATTAAAAAATCTTAAGATTTTTTGAAAATTTTCGATGTAAAATCTTTTTTTCGATACAATTTTTGTTTTTGTCAGATCTTAGATTTTTTGAAAACTAATGATTGCAAAACAACTGAACTAGTGTAAAATGCATTTCAAATTTTTTTTATTTTTTTTTTAAATAATAGTTTACCTACGTATTTGATACGATCAAAGTAGGCTGTTATCATCATCTATTTGTACATACAAATCACTATATTATTACTATATTATTTTGCTGTGATGTAGATTATTTTAAATGCTAAAAATATGATCGAATAAATATGTTTTGTTGAAAAATGTCGAAATTACCCTCTGGAGAAAATATGGCTTTATTATAGAATATATCTGGCTTATGAAAAAAATCCTTACAGACACTTTACTTAAGAAAACTGTTTGCACGTTTTAGTAACTTTTAAAAAACTGTTTCAAAAACATAAAAAAATGTTTGGTTGTTGCTCTCTAACATCTTTTAAATAATAATGATTTTAATGACATCAGAAAAATAAAAAAATAAAACATTATTATTTGGCATGCAGTAAATGAAAAATGACAATTGAGGATTTTAAGTGCAACGTAAAATGTTCACAGCAAATATCTAAGCAATTCGTTGCTTGTGTGCTATCTTGTGACAAAAGAAAGGATGTGTCACAACATAGCACATAAGTGACGAATTTTTGATACTTTTTTTTTAAAGAAACAAGTTATTGATTTTTTGATATTTAATTTTGATATCAAGAGCATCACAAGATTAAAAAAAAATATCAAACATTATCTACACGTCAATAAAAAAAATCCAACAAATCGCAATCTTCACAGCTAGATTTCACAACTAAAACCACCCATGAAAATGAGGGGGCACAAACACAGCCCGTCCCGATTGAGTAACCAATAAAATCGATTATTTTAACAACTTGTTTACACCACACACTGACTGTGTATGTTCGATGAGATTTCAGTTTCGCCCGGATGCTACCCGGCGGCGTGCGATTGCTACATCTCACGACTTTTCCGGATGTGGCCGCGTTGCAGAGAAATCTTGTTTAGCTTTCCAACGGAGGAATTTATCGTGAAAATTTGCCCAAGTTCAAAATCAAAGCAGAGGCGATTCATCACAGCGAGAATCGATTTCTGATCGTCGCCTACTTGGCTGCGCAATGTTTACAACTTTTGTCGCGAGCTCAACTGCCAGCGTGTTTGTTTTGGTGTTTTGTGCGGCAAACATGCACACGCCTCTCTCTTGCAGCCGTATCATTGGACAAATATTTATCGCCCGAGACCCGTGTTTTATCGTGACTCCATGACCAGACAACATTCTTGTGTTTGAGTTTGGATGCATTTGGCAACGTGCATTTATCGATTGCCAGATAGTGCACGTGGCCTGCCACGATTGAGTCTTGCGGGAGTCGCGGCTGTCAAGGTTACAGTTTCCAAAGCCAGCTTTGTTTACAACGCGAAACTAACATCTTTATTAAGCCAAAACCAAAATCAACCATCGCCGTTGCGGGATGAAAAGCCAGCTTTGGCCGTGGATAAAAGTCGTGCCAGTATGAATAAACAATTTAATCCGTTCTCGGATCGTTCGGAGCATTTTGCGCTACTTCACAGGTCTAAGACCCGACCATCGAAACGGACTAATAAAAAGATAATTTCCACTTTGTAAACATGATGAAACTTATTTGCAATAATAAACGCTCTCGGCGCAAATGGTTGTCAGATTTTCCGAGCCGACTCTTCACTCATCATTGCGCGGGATCAACCGTTTCACGTTGGCTTCTAGGAAATGTAACAAGAAATAATCTGATCAAAAACATGCCTCATTGTTTTTCCTGCTTCAGTTGAGAAGTGAATCTACTCAAGAATCTCGAGAGCACCACTTGGCGTCAACAGACTGAATTGGCACTTGACAACCATTAGGATACTTCCGAGCGCATCCAAGTAGGCTGACTTTGACGTTGGCCAGGCTACTCGATCAAGCTTTTTTTGTTTCAAACTTTAAAATTGATGATGACGAGAATCCCGTCGCGTTTATTCATCACTCAGCTAGAAAAGACCCCATTTCGGACGTGTTTTGCATCATTAAACGGTTACACCACATCGAAATGGTCGGCTCACCGCCAAAGGGAGCGTAGAGCACGCGGAAAATCGTTTATGGCCGTTTAGGGAAATGTGGTAAGCAAGAAGAGGGAGAGCAAAAAAAGAACAAGAAACACGAACGACAAAAGCCAACATAAAGTGCCATTACGAGCAGGGAGCAAAGGAGGTATAATGGTTACCGATAAGTGAGGGCCGAAGGACGTGGTAAACAACATTGATGCACGAACCAAACACAAACACACACACACAAACTGTCAAACATATTTAATGGATGGCACTAGCACCCCGAAAAAAAAGTTCTCTCCATCCTTGGGAGGCCATGACCGCGAGAGGGCGGTCGCGATGGGTGAGAGCATAACAAAGCAGGCCAACAAACTAATAATACCGCGGGCGACACAGCGAAAGCAATGTAAAAGTGAGCGGAACGGTTAGGGTTACTAGGATGAAGTTCATCAATTGACCAAGGATAACATTTTAAGATTATATTACTCTTCTCATTGAAAAGTGCCAGCGACAAAATTGGGCGAAAAGTTCATCGCCCGGAGATCGCGAGTTGGCGCGAGCGAATGAACACCGCGAAAAAAGATTCGGGGGTGCATTGGGGTTAAATGATTATTTCGTTATTCGGTTTAATTAGAAAATAATTATTTTTTCGTACATATCGCTACTTTGATGCGATGTAATTAATTTTTACAGTAAATTAGGCATTGTTACATCAAATTTGACCATTCAATCGCACTAGAATGGCCAAATTTTAAAACAACAATGTTTGCCAATTTGACCTTTTTACCCCCAATTCCCCTTGTAGAACAAAAGAAAAGTTCATCCGCGAACTGTCAGCAGCACGCTGTTTTGTTTGCTAGATCAACATTTGGAAATATCGAACGTTAAAGGAAATCGCTCAATAAATGGAAATTAACCGATTTCAAATGTTTTGGCCTCAAATGAAAGGTAAGGGTGGCTAATTTTTGATTCCGATCTGTAAAACTTGTTCTTGCGAGGGTTCTGGGCACTGCTGCAATCGATTTTAACGGCGGGTTGCTTCCGGTTGCATTTAATTTGCGGAGAAGGTTTTTCAATCCATCAGGGGCTTATTGGGGGCAACAGTTTCGGTAATCCGGAACTTCTGGTAAGTTTAATATTTGCAGTGTTTAGCATGAAAAACAAACTTAGACTATTGAATACAAAATAACGCCTCATTTTTCTGTTTGTATGTTGTTGTGCAGGTTTGGTTTCAAATATTTCGTTTGATATGTTTCAATTGGGTCCTAAAGTGAAGCTTAAATTTGTGATATTATTGTTCACAACGATAAAGCTTATATTTCTGAGTACTATGACACTTTGTACGACCGAGAAAGATTTAAAATCGATTTTTAAATCGAAATTTGAAAAAAAAATCGTGGCCCTTCTTGACAAAAAGGTCCTACTTCACAGCTCGTTCTACGCGGACCTTAGTGGATTCATAAAAAAAATGTTGTCCTGTCCTATTTTTTGCATTTAAATAAAAAAAGTGATCAGAGATGGTTTTTAATCTGTTTTTTACCGTTGAACATAACAATTGACTTAGGGCTTTTGGACCCTATTGCCCGCCATTACGGGGTTTGTTTTCCGGTACCCCCTGAGATCATGCGTGATCAATGGAAGCCTATAGGCAGCAATTCCCCACGAAAACAGCATGGAAAAAACAAAAGTGCTCGGATCGGGCTCAAAATTTTTCTGAGGGTTCCCTGGCCGAAATAATTCGGCCCGTATTTTTTTATTTGGCCATTAGGGTGACCTACGCCGTATTAGGGTGGTCTGAAAAATGGAAATTTTCGTCGATTTTCGCAAAAACCATTTTTTTCGAAAAATCATAACTCCTCGCCATTTTAACCGATTTCAATTGTCTTATACGCAAATGAAAGGTGATAAGTTGGTGATAAGAAAAATAGTAAGAAGTTTCAAAAATCTAGCCTAACATATGAAAAGGGCGTATGAAACTTTAAAATGCCGTTTTGACGGTGTCTGAACCAAAGAGCTTATGTCTGGAAATATTTTTAGCGGATTTCCCGGACATTTTACGTAACAAACCAAAAAATGGGAGGAGTTCATTAAGGGACCATCCACAAACTACGTGGACACTTTTTTGGAAAACCCAAACCCCCTCCCCTCGTGAACAATTGACCATACAAAAAAACTTTTTGTATGGAGCATGAACAATCGCCAAACCTCCCTCCCTAAATTGTCCACGTGGTATATGGATGGTCCCTAACAGGATTCGAGATATGATTTTTGAAAATAAAATCCGTGTTTTTGACGCTCCGCGCAAAAACCGGAGAATGCCGAAATTGGCAAAAAATCAACTTTTTCACTAAAACTGCGATAACTTTAAAATTTCAGCGATGACCTATAGATGTTTGGGGATCAAAATTGTTTTAATTAAAAGACGTAACTTTTGGTACCCAGACATGTCATCGTTGAAATTTTAAAGTTATCGCAGTTTTAGTGAAAAAAGATGATTTTTGGCCAAATTCGTCATTCTCCAGTTTTTGCGCGCGGAACGTCAAAAAACACGGATTTTATTTTCAAAAAATCATATCTTGGAATCCTGTTAATGAACTCCTCCCATTTTTCAGTATGTTATGTAAAAATGTCCGGGGAATCCGATAAAAATATTTCCAGACATAGGCTCTTTGGTCCAGACACCGTCAAAACGGCATTTTAAAGTTTCATACGCCATTTTCATATGTTAGGCTAGATTTTTGAAACTTTTTACTATTTTTCTTTGAAAGGCTAACTTATCACCTTTCATTTGCGTATAAGCAGCGCCGTACCTAGGGGTTGGCGCAGTTGGCGACCGCCAAGGGCGCCAGCCCTTGGGGGGCGCCGAAAACGATGATTGTACAAATTTGTCATGTTATTATAAAATCCTAGAAAGGTATTCAGAACAAAAGGGGCGAGAAATTTTAAAGTAGGACTACAAAATAACTCGATAATCTTGGTCGGAATATTACAAATATTACTTATAACACTTGGGGCGCCAAAATCAACTATTTCAATAATTGTACCAGAATTAAATTTAAAATTAAATTCTCTCAATTCATTTACCAAAGGGGCGCTCAAGTGGCAAAAATTTCAGGGTTTTATAACAATTCTTTGAAATAGCTAGAGATTTTATATTCCAACTACAGTATATAAAATTCAATTTAAATTTCACCATTTTTTCCAGCATCAGGAACCATCAAGCTTTTTTATGTTTTGAAGTATTTTTTTTATATAATCAGCTATTTAACTGAAATTTACACATTTCTATTGAAAATCTGAAATAAAAAGAATAAGATATTTCAAGTTTAAAGAAAATGGCATTTGAGATATTTTTATCGTTTTAAATGCAAACTTGTGCGTTGAGATTGGCCTACATTTTCGAAATACTGAAGTGTTTAAATTGAATATTTCTAACACAAAAAATGCTTTGACTTTGTTAAATTTCTAGCAAAATATTTTATTTTTTTCAACATAAAAATGTTGGTTTTTTAAGAGCACATAAATTGCTCTAAATATATTATATTCTGCTGCTTGTATTCAATTGCTTGTAGCAAGAGTGAAAAAGTAAAATTTGGGTGTCTTCGACAAAGTTGCATAGATTGGCATGCCCACCAACTTTTTAGTCGTAAAAGTAAAATATTATACAATTTCTTGTATAATTTTGATTTGCAGAAACACCATTATCGCGGACTCATTAGAATTTAAACCAAAGCAAAATTCCAACTCCAAAAACAGCAATATTTTTTGGGAAAACACAAAGTTCTACTTAATTTTGCTTCTAGGGTCAATAATTTGAAGAATGTTAGTAACATTTTTCTTGAAAATTTTTGTTTTGTTATGTTTTAATGGAATGGATAAAGTTGCTTATCTTTCACATACATTTTTTTTATTTCATGGATTCCATGTGTTGGGCTATCCAGTGTAATTTCGCCTAAATTTTCACATTCACACAAACGGTTCTAAAAGCTTTGTGTGTAGAGGGTGACTATTCTCGAGATTTTCAATTTCTCGGGAATCGAGAGTTGAATTTGGAAATTTCCCGGGAATTCCCGGGACCTGATAGTGTTTATAACTATGCCAATAGTGCCAGTAATGTATAAAGAAAAGTTATAAATGTATTTCTATTTAATGAATTCAGTTACGATTTATTCATGCTTATTTAATGAAACGTTAATTAGTAGCCTCATTATTTTTGGGAACTATGATCTACTTCTTGATTTTTTTCTGATGATGAACTTGTTGTATGAACTTGTTATTAGATTTTTGTGAAATAACAAAATAGCTAATATATAATTTCCCAGTATCAGGATTTTACAATATAATAAATAGCGACTCAAAACAACAATTTTAATATTTTTCTTTTTAAAACTGTAAATATGCATTGAAGAAATAGTGATCCGGAAAACCCGAATGTTCACATTTGGCGGACTTTACAAAGATTTCCAGAGTTTTTTTTAAAGATATAATTTAATATTGAGGTTAAAGCGAAACACAAAAGTACTCCATGACATCAAAAAGGAAATTACCTTGATACAGCGAAATTAAAATAATAAGAATAAAAAAAATGGATTATAAGAATTGCTATGCTTGAAAGAGGATATGAAAATTATACTCTTAGAGATAATAAACAAAAATATAAAAAAAATTAGACATTCTTCTTGTGGCTAACTGCTAAGTATGCTTTAAGGTTAATTTTGGGGTCCACATTATTTTAAGTTTTCCCAATTATAGTTATTGGAATTTTTAATAAGTTAAAATTTACACTTTCTGAATTAGAAGATAAGAGAAGCATTGGTTCATTCGAACTTGAACATCTTACATTGAACACCCAATACCCAATGTTCTGAACAATTTCGAATTTTCAATTTTTTTTTTATTTGTTTATATAAATTTGCTTCGACCAAATTTCCCGGGAATCGAGAGGTCCAAAAATGGTCGATTTGCCGGGAATTCCCGCTCGTCACCCTCTATTTGAGTGTAATGGTTTTATACAAAATTTTAAGAAACTTTAGATGTCGAAAAAAAAACACAAAAAATTTCAATGTGTTAAAAAGGTAAAAACTAATTGCCTTTGTTTGAAGCTATGAATTTTCAAAAAACAAATTTTAGGAATTTTATATCAATCAAAAAACACAGTCACAGAGAAGAGAAATATTGTTTTCAAAAATAAATTGAAAAAAAAAATAGTTTCAAAAGGAATCCACCCAAAAACAAGTTTGAAAAGGAGTCCATTTTCTAATCAGTTAAACTATTTTTTCAGGAATGCAGGAAAATGCTGATACAATGAAATTTAAGCTAGGTCAGATCAAATTCTATTAAAACGATAAAACAACACTCTGCTATTTTCAGTCAACATTAATCCTAAAGCACCTTTTCGTTACAACCTATCTGTATTGGAAAGATATAAATTGATTGAAATGGTTTAAAAATAATAAAACATTAATTTGAATATTCTTCAAAGAAATAAATTGTGGTTGGATTTTTTAGCTGTTATATTTATTCAATCAATTACCATTATATTATTAAAACTCTTTGAAGCAATCGCTGAAAATTTAAGTAAACATATCAAAATGATGAAAAATTTGGAGGGGCGCCAAATTGATGCTTCGCCAAGGGCGCCGTAGACCCTAGGTACGGCTCTGCGTATAAGACAATTGGAATCGGTTAAAATGTCGAGGAGTTATGATTTTTCGAAAAAAAAGTGGTTAGTCTATGTTTGTTTTTCATGCTAAACACTGCAAATATTAAACTTACCAGAAGTTCCGGATTACCGAAACTGTTGCCCCCAATAAGCCCCTGATGGATTGAAAAACCTTCTCCGCAAATCAAATGCAACCGGAAGCAACCCGCCGTTAAAATCGATTGCAGCAGTGCCCAGAACCCTCGCCAGAGCAAGTTTTACAGATCGGAATCAAAAATTAGCCACCCTTACCTTTCATTTGCGGCCAAAACATTTGAAATCGGTTAATTTCCATTTTTTTGAGCGATTTCCTTCAACGTTCGACATTTCCAAATGTTGATCTAGCAAACAAAACAGCGCGCTGCTGACAGTCCGCGGATGAACTTTTCTTTTGTTCTACAAGGGGAATTTGGGGTAAAATGGTCAAATTGGCAAACATTGTTGTTTTAAAATTTGGCCATTCTAGTGCGATTGAAAGGTCAAATTTGATGTAACAATGCCTAATTTACTGTAAAAATTAATTACATCGCATCAAAGTAGCGATATTTACGAAAAAATAATTATTTTCTAATTAAATCGAATAACGAAATAATCATTTAACCCCAATGCACCCCCGAATCTTTTTTCGCGGTGTTCATTCGCTCGCGCCAACTCGCGATCTCCGGGCGATGAACTTTTCGCCCAATTTTGTCGCTGGCACTTTTCAAAGAGAAGAGTAATAATATTTTGACCCATCGTAGGCTCAAATATTCATTTTAAGTCCTTTTTAGCAGAAAGATCTTAAAAAATTACTTGCGTTCATTTTTTGTAATATTTCGTTTATATTTAGGAAGTATTATCAATTTGGGATTAAAAAGTACTTTTTGTAAAATTTGATTAAATTCATTGTTCAGGAGTTTTAGACAGTTTTCAGGCTAATTTTTATTTTAAATAGTGTTATTCTCGTCTATAACTTCAACAAAATATTTGAAAAGCTGAGATAATTCTCTACAATTATCTGTTTTGGACATTGCACAAGGGTCCAGATCGTAAAATTAAGTGGAAAATTGATTTTTCGAAAAAAATTGAAGTATTGGAGCAGAAGAAAAAATTGGAAGGGACAACTTAAGGCTTTGTTTAGAATTAGGGTGGTTAACGATTATTTTCAATCTATGTTTCCAGCAATATTTTTGGGATTTTTAATCTCTTTTAAAAAGTTGTAGGGTATGTCAATCCAAGCAACTTTGTTGAAGATACCCACGTTGTATCTCGCAATCTACGCCTTCTACGACTGATTTTGTCGCTAGCATCACTGAGTATTTCTTATCAACTTTGCATTTTTTTTCACGATTTTTTAATTTTCATTTTTTGATTTGGATGAAGCTTTGTCCATGCATTCCCTACGTCACAAGAAGTCATTTTGATTTAACAGTTTTTCCATACATGTCTTTATGCAATTTTGGGGGCTGTCCATACAAAATGGGTATGTAAATGTATGAAATTCTGTTTCTTGAGAAGGAATTATCTGATCGATTTGGTGTCTTCAGCAAAGTTGTTGGTTGTGATTAGGACATTTCTAAAAAAAAATCACAAGGAAAAAAACGATTTTTTTATTTAACTTTTTATTACTAAAAGTCAAATTTCCAAAAATATGTATTTTTTGTTATTCGAATTTTTTATATGTTTTAGAGGACTAAAAAATACATCTGGCGAGATGTATTATTTTTCTGCATAAGAAAATGCTTCTTGAAAGAAATGCACCATGAAAACCAATATTTTTGTAAAGCTGAGGAATTTTCTAACAAGTTTATCGCTGCATTTTCGGGCAATTAGTTTCTGAGATACAGCCTCACGAAGAATTCGAATCGATGACAATAAATTCTTCGAAGTGTTACCTTATTATCCTGTAATTTTCAACTGACGATGAAAAATGAGCTAAAAAATCAGGATAATTATTTATTTGTTGAGCTTTACCAAAGTAATGCTTGGTTTTAAAATCTTGAAATTGTTTTAAATGTAAGATCAGAAAATTTTACAAAAGTTTCAATTTCAATATTGATAATCGGACAAATAGTTTCCTAGATTCCGTCAGTTACTCGGGAAATCTATATTTGAAAATGTCGTATTTACGAGGGAATAGTGTATGGAACCACCCTATCTAAATTCGAAAAAAATTCAACTAAACGTTTTCCATTTAATTTTGCCTGCTGAATCTGTATCTTCCTTGCGATTTGAGCCAAAGTATCAAAACTTTTTTTTTGTCACATATTGGGTTGCTATGAAATAAAATAAAAAAATATTATTTTGAAATAAACAGGAATGCACAAATTGAGAAAAATGCTTCTAACAAATCACCAAAGAAACTTATAAAAATTTCAAAGACAATCCAAAATCCAACCCTGGTAACCCTCCGGCAATATCATATTTTGGCCGTCACCTTTAGCAGCGCGCCGCCGGGCGCCGCCTACTATGCCGTGTCACCATCCCATCGAAGTGACGCGAGCTTTCTCACACTCCACAGCCAAAAAAGGACTCGATTTCAAGCCGAGAGAGAGCAGAGCGGAAATTATGCTTATCGGGTGGCACTTTTCCGTCAGAAAAAAAGAAAATGGTACCAACGCAGGGGGGGGGGGGTCTTGGAAATGGGAAAAGTAATCAAGATTTGGGAGGGGGAAGGGAGGGGTGGAAAGCGAAACTCATCAGTAAATACAAATTGATAAGGAAAAGGGGGAAAGAAGAAAAACATTTCAAGGTCAAAGGGGAAATCAACTATTGCAACGAGCTTCGAATAAATAACAGAAGGATCTTATCTAGTCATGAAATCGGTGCACTTTTGCACCGTATTTCAGCTTGGATTAAACGTGGAAGAGAGTGACGATTAAGTGAGTAAATTCGTGCCACTTCATCGTTAGCAAAGGGGATAAATTACCGGCCTTAACCTTCAAATAGCAGCGTCGTTGAAAATGTAGAATTTTGATAGCAACCCCACTATTGTTGTCGTCCTCATCACCGTTTGACCTTTCACGTGACGCTTCTTATCTTGGCGCCCAACTGGGACTTGTTAATTGAGGAGACAACGTGGCGCCACGCCGACTTCGATTGCTTCTGTTGCTGAGGTGAAAAGTTGAAGTATCGTGCGGCTCCATCAAAGTGATGTGAATTTGTCATGTCAGCACTCAATCAATCGAAGAATTGGTTTGGAAATTCAATTTTCTAAACACGGCACGCTAATTATAACATCTCCTAGCTAACATGTTTCCAATTAATTGTCGAATTGTAGCACGCTCCGTAAAAGCACGGACTATCGTTTAAAAATGAATGTGTCTTAATCATGCAATTCGCACCACCTCCACGCTCGCAAACAGTTGTTTGCCCCGAAAACGTGACTTGATTTATTAGCTGAGAGAATTTTCTTTGGCACCTTGAGCTCCCCCCTCACCCCCTACGCTACATCACAGAAAACAACTTGTAGTACACTAATAGTAGTAAAAATTAAGGCCCACATCCACTAATCGCGCCACCCAGCGCCGTCGTTCATCGGTTGCTCTCTAGTGTCGAATGAAACGAAAGAAAATTAAACAAACACTAGAACAAATCCCTTTCATCATCATCTTCAAACTGGAGGGAAGAGGAAGTGAGTTGGGGTTAACGGGCGACGCACCTTTCGGGATCAAAAGGCCAAACAAATTACGGGTGGATAATTTCTCAATGGAAGCATAATAAAAGAGGTGTTTTTGGCACGAGTCCATGAAAAGTGGAAAACAAAATGAAACTTGTAATGGCGGTATGGTCACCTTTAAAATTGTTCTTAGACGGAAATACAAAAATACAAAAATAAAAAATACAAAAATACAAAAATACAAAAATACAAAAATACAAAAATACAAAAATACAAAAATACAAAAATACAAAAATACAAAAATACAAAAATACAAAAATACAAAAATACAAAATACAAAAATACAAAAATACAAAAATACAAAAATACAAAAATACAAAAATACAAAAATACAAAAATACAAAAATACAAAAATACAAAAATACAAAAATACAAAAATACAAAAATACAAAAATACAAAAATACAAAAATACAAAAATACAAAAATACAAAAATACAAAAATACAAAAATACAAAAATTTAGAGAGGATTGAAAAAATAATGTTGGGAGCTTTATGGGTAATAATAGCATTTAAATGAAATACTCTAAGTTTAGCAATGGCTTAAGGTCGAATTTGTATCCGGGCAATTTGTTGCCGTATTTTCATGACAAATTGTACAAAGAAAAGATTTTTATTTTGTTGTTTTGAGGTTTCCAGTTTGGATGTTGGGGTTATTTCAAAGAAAGCTAGAAATTTGGTAAATTTGGGTTAGAAACTTTTAAAGAAATTTGATGGATATGAACATGTTTCTCCTGTCTCGTCAGAGGCGCTGGAGCAGAAATCCCACGTTAGAGGAAGGCCATGCCCCGGGGGGCGTAGTGCCAATAGTTTCGAACATGATTCTATCGATTTCCATCGACTTTTGAAAAATCGTATAAAGCGAAAAAAAATCTTTAAAAAAATTGCTCTAGACCTCCCGACGAAATATTTAACCGGACCCCGCAAAATGTCGAGAAAAAGCCCTTCTTTCATGGTGCCAAATATCAGACTTGCCAAAATTTTTATCTAAAGTTTGTTCTAGGAAACACACCGTGAAAAGTAGGACAAAGTTTAACGCAAATTGAAGAGGGGTCGGGCAACTGCTGTGTGCGTTGGCGGAGAATCACCCATGTGTATCTCAAAATACCTGAACAAAAAACACAAGTCCAAAAATAATTGTAAACTCTCAGGTAGTTGTTTTGTTGTTTTTTTTACCAATTATCCTCAAGAGTGAGATAACTTTGAAAAAATGTGCTCTGTGACTTTTTAGAATTAGAATGAAGCTGATCCATGTTGATTAGTTTCCGATCTAGCGTTCGATGCATTTTAGGGATCCATGCTGCCCATATTCGAATAAATGTCCGTTATGCGAAATCAGCAAGCTATGTCTTTTTAATAAGGTTTCTTGATAAAATTTCAAAACATATTATTTAAAGTTCAAAAAACTCAAAGACAACGTTTGATAATACAATTGCATGTATTCTTCATTGAATGGAATCTAATGCATAATTATATAATCACCTATGTTACAACTATATTAGATACCGAAAACCGGGGTTTGTCCAAAATGATCTGTGAATTCTCCAGTTTCAATTTGTGAATGTTTGAAATTTGATAGAAAATTCAACACCACAAGTCTGCTTCTACGTTGGTACAGTAAATATGAACTTTTTCAAGATTAAGCTCCAATTTGATCCGATTGTGTCTGAATCATCATCACGAAAATCATTCTCTTGTATTTTTATACTGCGAACACAATACATTATTAAACGTTTATGATTGAGCAAAACTTGACCAGTTTTTAACAAAATCTGAAAGAAAACGTTCTCATTATAATATTTAATTAAACACTGAACCACCTTTCCGTGCACATAGCAGGTATCCAACTTACAACCTGCGAATAAAACACTTTAGGCAAACTACTTTTGGAGAAACAAATCGTCGTTGCCGTTTTTGGCATCGTTTTTAGCCGGTGTTGCCGGCGCGAGGTAGTAATTTGCACCACGTTGACGACACGACCTTTTCGGGCGCCAAACAGTGCCAGCACAAACGGTCGAAGCTGGCCATGTTTTTGTAGTGTTGCAACAAACACCTGTTGTTGGTGCTCCGTCTTTTCCTCCACCTTCTTGTTCAATTTGAAAATGTGGTCTATATTCTAAAGCGATTAAGAAGCATGACAAAATTGCACTTTAAGTAATACAGGTGTTTGATTTTAATCTTTGAGACTCTTTTTTTCCCGCAGCCAAAATGTCTACAGTGAAGAATTTGACGACGACGGTCAATATCTCACCAAACCCATCAGCTCAGCGTACCAGCTCAGTGGAATGCCGAACATTGGCCAAACCGGCAGACACTCCATGCCCCATGCCAATAGTCGTGAGAAACATACTCTCAATCGCTCACGAAAAGGTCAGGGTTGTTGCTAAGTGCATACCTGAGTCACTTCTGTCGTGAGCCAAAAAGATAAATTTAAACAAAAATTAACGAAATACGACCTCTTGAAATGCCACTCTAGAAATCATTTCAACTCATCCCTAAAATCGACAGTTTAGCGTTGCCGCGGCTCAGCCAAAACAAACTAAACCCCACTTTGAAGGTTTCAAGGCAACTGACCTATCACAATATACAGATACACACTCACCAAGGTACAGTTATACTAAGCACTCAGTCAATGGGTGGGGATGAGTCAGCTTAGCCAGTAATGATTGTAGGATTAGCTTCAATAAGGGGGGTCGTCCTCGCGTATAAGTGAATATCGATCAAGCGCTTGGAAAACTCTCTCTCTTTTCCTCGATATGTGTTGTGCTGCACGTGGTGGACGATGGAAATGCATTTTTAATTGGACTTGTTGTTGTTGTTAACATTCATTCTGGGTTGTGGATGGTTTGCAACTGGGCCATGGAGAATGGGAATCAGCCTTGGTTTACTGGTTTTCAATAGAGGAAACCCTTAAATGATATAAAAAAGAAGCGACAATTCGACCATCATTGAAATTCAGCTTTTATGTAGTTTTCTCAAATAAAAACACGTTGAAGTATCTCCAAATCTTATTAAAGCCATTTTCTCAATAAAATTATATCTCATTTTGATGAGAAATTGTCGTTTTTTATTCAACTTTATTAATTTGATAAACTTAAATTGATGTTCCCTTGAATATTTTCATCTTTTTTTTCAGAATTCGCCAAAATTTGTTTTTAAATACCTGTAATTGTTTTGCACCTTTTTTTTAATAATTTTGTAACATTTTGAACATATATTTGCCCAAAACCGTTTCTTTTATAACATTTTTTTTAAAATAAGGCCGTTTCAAATATTTTTCAAAGTTTATGTCGCCCCCTCCCCCCCCCACCCCTTCAAAATTGGTCTGAAAAATCAGGGGGCAAAAAAATAATTTTAAAAAACTTCAAAATTTCCATGAAAATATTAGTCTAATCAACTAGAACAATCTAAAATGCATTTTACTGCAATGATAATCATATTTAGCATGTTTGGGCTTGCTTAAAAATGTTTTGAATTTTTATGGAATTCCAATGCACAGCACAGCAAAAAAAAAATCGCAAAAAAATAAAATTTTCGTCAATACTTAGAAATGATGTCAAAACAACTGGACAGGTGTATAATGCATTTTAAGACACTTTTTTCATTCAAATGTTGAAACCATGGCTCGTTATTTCAATTTTTAATACCTTTTTTTCATTTTTTTTGCAATGGCCTAACTCATATTTTCAACAGTTTTCAAAATTTGTTTAAGACTTGGTTACGACTTTTCGGTTACAAATTAAATGGTCAAATAAAAAATGAATAGCTAAAAAAATCGTATTTTCAAAAAAAATTAAGTTTTTCTAAGTTAAAACTCCTGTTTCAGATTTTGAACCATTCTAAAAAGTGACTTAGATGGCTTATAAAAAAAAAAGTTTTTTTCAGAGTTATTTTTTTTTCTTATCATAATCTAGAACTTTACGGAAGACATCAAACCAATAAGAAGGCCCGTTTAAAGAAAACAGATAAATAAATTTTAGTCCTTATAAAATGTATGCTGCCCATGTTGACAAAAAATTTCCCATATGCAAAAACAGCAAGCTGAGAAAAACGCATTTGAAGTTTGTCCCACACATAAGGCTACGTGTTAAGTTTTCACGAAAAAACTGGATTTCCTCCTGATTTCTAGATTAAAGTACTGGATGTTATAGGCTCTTTTGAAAGAGCACACGATTTTGAACCAACCTGCATCAATAACTCAAAAGTGATGAAAATACATATGGGACATTGATGCGATCATAGGCAGTATGGCTTGTTTGAAAAAGATATTATTTTAAGTGAAAATTGGGCAAATTTAATTACTAAAATTTAAAATCGAACTGGTAATTTCCTGAGATATCGTCACTAGAAAAATAAAGTGAGGTTTTACTGAGATTTTTGTATTGCAAAAATAAAACTTTCAGAAAAAAATACCTGTCAGTATCGGATGTATATAAAACAAATGTGTCTATTTTAAACATTTTATCTCACGAAAAATTCAAAATCATTATGAAGGGAATTGTTCAAATATTAATATGTGGAAACCGCAAAGAAGTTGGAGTCATTGTTTTTTCAAAGCAATCGATTTTGAACCAATTTTATTCACATATATTTGTTCTTTTCATTGAAATATCAAAATTGTTAATTCAGTAAATTCTGAAAGAAATTTCAACAGAAAAAAGTGTAAGAAATTGCTATATATTTAATTTCTCTAAACAAAAACATTGATTTAATTTCAAGACATTCATGTTCTTCAGAATTTGATGCACTTTTTAGTTACTTAAAGTTATTTCAATAATTATTGTGATATTTTAATTCCGAATTATGAAACGTTTACTGAAGAATCAAATAGTAAATAACAAAAGGTCGAAAGAGATAAAGTCGAATGAAAAAGGTCGAATGCCAAAAGTTTGAATGAACAAAAAGTGTTCATTCAATGATCGAAAATGGACAAAAGGTCGAACGGACAAATCGTTGAAAGGGCAAAGGGTCGAAAGTTTTTTTTTTCATCATGTTTGGAAGAATGGAAAAACTCATATAAAATATTACCGATTTTTGTTTCACTTTTTCAACATTCGATAATGTTGTCCCTTCGACCTTTTGGCATTCGACTTTTTGTCCATTCGACCTAATATCTTTCGACCTTTTGTCGCACATCCGTTATCTGAATATTATGTGCCTGGGAGCCATATTTGGTGGCTTGTCCAAACAGATTTAAAAACACGTTTTGCCTTTAAAATCGTTTTTTAATTACCTTAAAATTGTGATGTGATTGGAAGGCCGCATTTTTTTTAATTGCCGCGAAGAATGAGCATGATTATCCGAAATGGAAATGTTGTTTTAAAATTGTCACTTTTCAGATGTTATAATTTTATGGGAAATGTAGCATATTATTATGATATGAACTATAAAAAATATATAGAACTGAATCAATTTAATGATAAAAATGATGATGATAAAATTATGGAATTGCATTGCCTTTGGATTCGTTGAATTATTACTTGAAATTCCTCTTTACAATATAATTTAAAATTTCAAATAATTTAAATAATAAGAAAACATATTAAAGACTGTCAAGAATGGCAAAGTGTTGGGGAAATATTTGAAAAGTCAATTAAATAACTATTCCCCAAAAATCTCAATTGGCCCCATTTAAGTGTTCCTGAATCACCACAAACTCGTTTATTACCTCCAACAAGACAATAACAAAGTCTCATTTATCGATTCAATCCAATCGCGTTCAAAGTTCAAAGTATACAATCCCATTTCCTTCTTTTTAATTCTAAAGAATCGAGTTCGTGGGTGGATTGGTTGGTTGGTTTTGAATATTTCATTGCGACGACGAGGCAGGACCTTCACTGAATAGTCTTTGCTATTGTGGTCAACCGACGTCGACGCCACACCAGTCTTTGCCAACAACTTGAGCCCATCAGAACTGGCTCACAAAAGACGTCGACGAATTGTTTGTGCGGTTTTGTTTGTTTGAGGTTTGCCCCGTCGTCGTCGTTCTAATCCCACACCCCCGCTCTATCTATCTGAAAACACTCAACCCGGTATTACGTGAGAGCCCCGGCATGTCAGCGCCATTTCTCGTTTTGCCGGCGTCATCACCGCCATCATCTAAAATTGCAAAAGCAGCCTCGTCAGCATCGCCATCATCGTTCGACTGGAACTGGAAACAGGCTCGGCTTGCGCAAGGTGAAATTGGAAGAAGCTGCTGCTGCTTATCTTGCGGTTTTTCGCTTTTTTTAACCTTCAAGTGCCGTGGTGTTGTTGGCAAACATTACGATAGTAACTGGATAGTAACGGTTGTTTTGGCTAGTAGTGGTGGACTTAGCCGCTTAAGCTAGAGTTAAGTGGGCTTTAGTGCTAATGGATACTAAAACTTGGTGGATTGTTGACAAATCTGTCGCGATAATTGTGTGTAAGTGACTCAAAATATATAACCCCTCAATTGAAGCAATCCTGTGGAATGGGTCATAAATGGGTTTAAAAATCTGGTAATCTTATCAAAGGTTATAAACACTTAACCCTCTACCTGCTTATATTTTTAATTTTGGTATTTTCACAAGCAAATGATTATTTTTCGCCAAGAATTCGGCAAAGTGGCTAAAAATT
Source organism: Culex quinquefasciatus (assembly GCF_015732765.1). Taxonomy (NCBI): domain Eukaryota; kingdom Metazoa; phylum Arthropoda; class Insecta; order Diptera; family Culicidae; genus Culex; species Culex quinquefasciatus. The sequence goes on along the minus strand of NC_051862.1, from coordinate 224,027,998 downwards.
TGAAAAAATTGATCATTTTTTTTTTTTGGCTGGCAATACAATGTTCCGAATTTGACAAAAAAAATTGGATGTATACTGATGTTGTTAAACGATAAAATTACACATCTCGAATTTTTTAAAGTTGATGTCAGTAAACGCTTCAGTTTCATAAAGGTATGATACATTTGGGCTCCCTTAACACGCTCCTACCGACAGACTTGAATTGTAGTGAATTCCTTGCCAATATTTTTTTTAATTTCGCGTATAAATGGTATAATAAAATCATCTTGAGCAACCATGCGTATCCTCTTATTTATGCTACCACCACAGATAAACGTGAATGCACATTAGGGTGGCTCGACATGAGCGATTTTACAGAACAGGCCATTTGTCAATAATTTTAAATAAAAGCCACATTTATATACAACAACTTTTCCTAAGACACCATTTTGCTAGGTTACTTCCATATTACGTTAAAAAATAAGATTTCGAAATATCTACCGAAGTACTGGCAGTGTTGGCAAGAAATATAATTTTCAGCACTTATTTTGAAATGCCTCTTATAAAAACTCTGTATCTTTTTCCAGAAGCAAGATAGGACCATACTTTCTTGGGGAAGTTCCTAGCCCAAAATAATTAGACCCGTCTTTTTTTTTTTGGCCATTAGGGTGACCTACGCCGTGTTAGGGTGGAAAAATCGCAATTTTCGTAATTTTTACCTGATTCCTCGAAAAATTTTACATAATATATCAAAACAGGTGAAGTTATGTTTTCAATTTTCTAAGATACGATTTAAAAAAAAAAACTGGGTTTTTTGAAGCGCCACGCGCAAAAATGAGAGAAAAACAAAAAATGGCAAAAAACGACATTTTTCAATAAAACTGCGATAACTTGAAAATTTCAGCGATGACCTATACATGCTAGGGTACCAAAATATTTGTAATTGAAATACGCAACTTTTGGTATCCTAACATGTATAGGTAATCGCTGAAATTTTTAAGTTATCGCAGTTTAACCCCTTCCCGCCCAGAGCAAAATCGAGATTTTTTATGTTTTTCACCATTACTCGTAACTGGATCGACCAAATTGGATGAAATTTTAATGGTTATAAGCTAACATTATATATAAACTAACGCAGCTTGAACCAGGTTGAAAAATTGCATGGATGCAGAGAAATTTCATTTTGAAGACAAAAATTAGTGGTGCTCTGGAGTAACCATGGGCGTTAGAGGGTTAAGTAAAACAACTGTTGTTTTGTCCGTTTTCGTTTTCCCACCTCAGTTTTTTTTTTTTAAATCGTATCTCAGAATATTGAAAACATAACTTCACCATTTTTTGATATCCTTTGTATATTTTTTCAAGAAATTAGGTAACAATATTTTCAGACATGGGCTCTTTGGTCCCGAGACCTTCAAAACAGCATTTCAAGTTTTCATACGACCTTTTCAAATGATAAGCTAGATTTTTGAAACTTGTTACTATTTTTCCCAAATAGCCAAGCTAATCACCTTTCTTTTGCTTATAAGACAGCTAAAATCGGATTGAATGGCGCGGAGATATGAATTTTTGAAAAAAATGGGATTTTGCGGAAAATGACGAAAATTGCCATTTTTCGGACCACCCTAATGCCCAAACAAAAAAATACGGGTACAATTATTTTGGCCAAGGAACCCCCAGACATATTTTGAGCCCGATCGGAGAACTTTTTTTCGAATCATGCTGTTTTCGCGGGGAATTGCTGCTTATTTAGATGCAAAATCAAAATTGCAATTAAAAATTACATTATGTATTTTTTAATAATTGTTCGGTCCTGAACCGAAGAAGTTGACGTTTTAGAGAAAGGTGAAAAGTTTGCGCAGTGTCCAACCCCAAGCCAAACGCATCGACGAACCCCTCGAGAAACGCGCGCCGTTAGCGGAAAGTTGTGCCCAAGCCCAATCACAAACAATTATGTACACAATTTTTGAAATTTTGGTATTTTGAGGTGAAATTTTTCAAAAATGTGCAGTTTTTTTACTTGATGAAAAAGAAGCACCTAACAAACAATATATGCGAGAACTCAAAAAAAATGTGCTACAATTTTCTCTTTTTGATTTTGTTTACCGGATTGCTGATTGCTGCGTTTTCCTTAGCGCTATCATTTTGAAATTGCGATATCTCGGAAACCATTGGATTAAGTTATTCTTTGGAAATAAACATTTGAGAAATTCTAAATATAATGAATACTAAAAATTAGTAGATTTTGCACCTAAAAATTATTTTTTGAGTTTTTTCATAAATTACATTTATGCCGCTGCAAATATTTTTCAAAGTTTATGTCGACCCTCCCCTTCCCCTTAAAGTTTAACCAACTGAAAACCAGATATAATGCATTTTCCCGCGTTTATAATCTTATTTAGTACGTTTGAATTCCCTTGAAAACAATTTAGATTTTCATGTAATACCAATGTACAGTCCCACAAAAAGTTTTTTTTTTGCGAATTGATTGGAAAGCAACTGTACGCCTGTTAAATGCAACAGTTTTTTCATCTAAATGTTGAACCCTAGGCTTGTAATTTCATTTTTTTTTATTTTCTAATAATAATCTAAAAATTGAGTCAAAAAAATACGTAAAAATGCGATACGAATACGACGAAATGTTATAAAAAAAATGTCTTTGTAAAAGCTGGAAAGATGGAATTTATCCTCATCGAAGAACTCTCTTTTATATAAAATTCAAATTCCTTCTTTAATGAAAATTGTGCACAAAATTGCAATTTTATTTAAATGAAATTTTTATTGCCCACAATAAACTCCAGCCACCATTAACTTGCATAATGTTAACTTCCTGGCTGCAACTGCAACCCATTTGCAGATATGCAAATGAATGGCAGCTCGTAATTCATTTTGATTACATTCCGTCGAGGCAGAAAAAAAAACCAAGAAAAGGAGGAAATGGAAACACATTTCAAGCATTACGCTTTCACACTTGTACTTTGTTGCGTGATTGGTCGGTTGGTGGGTCGGTTAATGCTGTTTCATGTTAATGACCAGCGACTTTCCACCAACTTCAGCTGGGGAAAGTTCTGTTGGTATTAGGGTGAAACCAGTTGAAATTTTTGGTGAGACATTTTTATATTTTGGTTTCTTAAAGATGTTAAATTTATGATTTTAAAAACGTGCTCTGAAATAAAATCAATTTAAAAATGAATCCATTTTACCTATAAAATTTGAATCTAAACCTTCTTCAACAATGCCACATTCACCTGGAGACCTTTTCACCAGTAAAACAGTGAAAAATGGCACCGTTTATCACGCGACGGCTGAAAAATGACCATTTAACACTACTCCACTCTTACTGAGTAGCTGGCCTCAAAGAGGCCCATCAGATATCAGGGGCAAAAGGAATAATAGTTTCAAAAGGTTGCTCACATTCTGGAACAGCTGAAAAAGCACATTTTCCACGGTGGAGCAGTTTTGATTAATGGCGAGGGCTCGACGAGAGAAGGAATTTTGCCGAGAATATTCTTGAGATTTTGAGAAGATTAATTGGTTACACCTTGAAGGGGGTCATTTTTCTTGCACATTTATTGAATAATCTAAAGATGTCGGAAGAAACTTTTGTCTTTTTGTCTTTTTGTCTTTTTGTCTTTTTGTCTTTTTTGTCTTTTTGTCTTTTTGTCTTTTTGTCTTTTTGTCTTTTTGTCTTTTTGTCTTTTTGTCTTTTTGTCTTTTTGTCTTTTTGTCTTTTTGTCTTTTTGTCTTTTTGTCTTTTTGTCTTTTTGTCTTTTTGTCTTTTTGTCTTTTTGTCTTTTTGTCTTTTTGTCTTTTTGTCTTTTTGTCTTTTTGTCTTTTTGTCTTTTTGTCTTTTTGTCTTTTTGTCTTTTTGTCTTTTTGTCTTTTTGTCTTTTTGTCTTTTTGTCTTTTTGTCTTTTTGTCTTTTTGTCTTTTTGTCTTTTTGTCTTTTTGTCTTTTTGTCTTTTTGTCTTTTTGTCTTTTTGTCTTTTTGTCTTTTTGTCTTTTTGTCTTTTTGTCTTTTTGTCTTTTTGTCTTTTTGTCTTTTTGTCTTTTTGTCTTTTTGTCTTTTTGTCTTTTTGTCTTTTTGTCTTTTTGTCTTTTTGTCTTTTTGTCTTTTTGTCTTTTTGTCTTTTTGTCTTTTTGTCTTTTTGTCTTTTTGTCTTTTTGTCTTTTTGTCTTTTTGTCTTTTTGTCTTTTTGTCTTTTTGTCTTTTTGTCTTTTTGTCTTTTTGTCTTTTTGTCTTTTTGTCTTTTTGTCTTTTTGTCTTTTTGTCTTTTTGTCTTTTTGTCTTTTTGTCTTTTTGTCTTTTTGTCTTTTGTCTTTTTGTCTTTTTGTCTTTTTGTCTTTTTGTCTTTTTGTCTTTTTGTCTTTTTGTCTTTTTGTCTTTTTGTCTTTTTGTCTTTTTGTCTTTTTGTCTTTTTGTCTTTTTGTCTTTTTGTCTTTTTGTCTTTTTGTCTTTTTGTCTTTTTGTCTTTTTGTCTTTTTGTCTTTTTGTCTTTTTGTCTTTTTGTCTTTTTGTCTTTTTGTCTTTTCTACTTTTACTGCCAATTTAAAGCAATTTTTCAATAAAATCTCCTATTTAAATTGCTCTGCACATATCCACTTCAATTATGCCATTCAGCATCACATTAGCATATCTCCCTCTCTCTCTCTCACTCTAAAAAGCAAATTCAGCGCCAAAACTCGAGGACGAGGTGAAGCCATCGAAAGCCCACTCGTCGGCACCTAATTTGCTGCACTATGCTGATTCTGATGCTGCTGGTTTGGCAGCTTGTCAAAATATTTCTGCAATAATCCATTCCTTGCCAGCTGGCTTGGCTTGGACTTGGGCTTAGGGTTTGGGGAGCAGATCGAATCATCTCATCGCCATCGTTGTGACACATTTGGGTGGTAGATTTTGAAAAGGGTGCATTTTAATAAATTTTTAAGATTGGTTCTACTGTAAATAACTTTTGAAAAAAAAATCTATATTCAAAAAAAAATAAATATTGCTGAATTTTAAGCTTTTCAAACATTTCACCAAGCGATAATCCATCAGCAATAATGTATTTGCGTTGAAATTTTACACCACCCAGAACGCCTGGACAAAATCTGCCAAACATCTGCTCCTCCCCAGAATGCTGCAGCAGTCCCTTGCCGGATTTAAGGGGTGGCGGAGTGTGGGTGGATGCGAATAAACCAAATCAAACGAAAACGTTCGGAAGAATAATAAAGAGTAAGAGTTGTTTTTCTTTGCCTGTTTAATCCCAAGAGCAATGCAGCAGCAGCAGCAGCAAAATCGGTTGCAGTTGCTTGTAGCATGCGGTGGGCATTGTGGAGGAAAAGCTGTCTTCTGTGGGGAGTTTTTTGATAGGGGAAGGGGGTGTAATTTAGTAGAAAACTGTTAAAGTTTAAGGAAAAATGCGTATTTACTCAAACTTTATATTAATTCAAGCAAAACATGACAAGTTTTTTTTGCTCAAGTTCAATACTTTACTAAAAATCAACAAGTTTAATATCATGACTTTTGATATCCTGATACTTTTCGCGAAAATGGCTCCGGAGTTTTCTTACTGTTGATAGTTGGTACGGTATTTTGAAGCCCCAATTTGATTTGGCAACCCTGTGAAAGCCGATTTTGTGACAAACCGAAAATTATTTTTTTCACTTTATCGGTTATTCCTCTCTTTAAAGTTCATCGTCCAGACCATGAACGAGCTATCAATACCAACTTGTCGTTGATTTGGCTACTCGTCATTCTCAGATGGTTTTTTTTTTTGCTAAATTATGTTATTTCTTGCTGGAGAAATAGAAATTTGGCTTGGACATCACTTTTATCTCGGTACGAGAATAAATATTCGAGAAAGTTTTGTCGGAAAAATCGAAAGTCGCTTCATCAAATTTCGACGCTTTGTTGCCAAGTCAATTTTATTTACAGAATTATGTAAATAAAAATTGCCTTTGAGCATTCTACTCATATATTTTTTTTATTTTGATCAAACTTTGTGGGGCCCTTCACTATGACCAAAGAAGTAATTTTGTATCATTGGTTCACACATAAAAGTCTTCATATAATTTTGGCAGCTGAAACTTTTCAAAGAAATTTTTGATTGATTTGGTGTATTCGGCAATGTTGTAGGTATTGGTGGGGACTATTAAAAAAAATCGGTACAATGTATAAAAAATGGTTAATTTTTCGATTCCAGATTAAATTTTCAAAAGGTTCTATTTGCATAGGCAACCCATGACTCATAGGTTGTTTTGAAAATTTAAACAAGAATTAACTTTTTTTCACAAAAATTCAATTTCTCAAAATCCGTGTTTTTTGGGACAAAACCTCGCACCAAAATTTTGCCGACGAGTTATGAATTTTTTTAATAGTGATTTTTGTAAAAATTCGGAATCTTGTATTTAAAATTTTTAGACCTAAATTTTTAGGGACCATTAAATAATCACTTGGATACTTTAGGAGGGGGGGGGGGTGATTGTCCACGATCCATACAGAAAGTTTTTCCACGGTTTATTGATGATCCCTTATCCCTTACATATATGAAAGACAATAGCTTATAGGACCTTTTCAAAAATAAAACTCTAATAACTTTTGTCCGAAAAATTCCGGCTTTTTAAAAAAAATTAAATAGTGTCCATGGTTATCCATTACTGAAAATATTTTTTTCGAAAAGTTCAGCAAATTTCCTAAATATCGTCTAAAAAACGTTGAAGTTTGAACCACGGGTTGCTGCAATACAGCGGATAAAAGAAAAAGAAACATGACATTTGTTTTTTTAAGTCTCACCCAAGCAACTCTCCATTTTCTAATGACCCAAACAACCCTCAGCAACCAATGTAAACTTGTTTTTTTTTTATGATGTATCTCATGCATCAAAAATTAAAAAAAAAAACCATGAGTAAAAACAGAATGTCCTCTCTGAGAAAATGTTTAGCAAGCAAAACAAAAAAATATATATATTTATAAAATTAGGGGAACTATACCCTTTTTCAGCCTATTTCTATTATCGGCCTATCAGCACTTTGAGCATGAATTACAGCTTTAATAAAGTGTTTTTGACTGTTCCAAAGTAATAAATATCTCAAATAAAAGTGAGCAAGCAACTCTCCATTGTTGATACATCGGAAAATGTTGATTTAATAGCGGAAAACGGCAAAAGTGATGAGAATTGGTCGAACGGCTTAAAGTGATTAAAATGGGCCATACTTTGCACTATGGTACATTGGGTGACCAAGTTTCAAAAAAGTTACCTTCTCCAAATATTTTTTGGTATTTTTTTCTCGAATGTAAACATTCTAACTAAGAAAAATCCAAATTTTCAAAGCTCCAAGTTTGTTTATTACGGAGATACGCAAGCTGAAAGTCAAAAAATTGAGTAAAAAACTAGCGTTTGTCGTAAAAACGGCTGATTGTTTAATTTTAACATAAATCAGCCATTTCAAATATTTTATTAGGACAATTATACATCGTTGGAAAGGCTTTGAAATAGCTTTGAAACTATTAATAGATAAAATGTTGTTTCCAAACCAAAAACTGAAGTTTTCATCGAATAACTGAAGCATTTTTTTGACAAAACTTATTTTCTTGTGTTTGTTAATCGAGTACTTTTTTTGCTAACCGATGCTAAACATGAAACTAAGATCATATAGTGTTAAGCACTATATCAAATAATGTATTTCGGACGAAAGTTAGAACCTCGTATAACCCGAACTCTTACAAGCGTCCTATTCGGACGAAGGTCTTTTATTGATTGGTCGGGTGTTGTATGCGTTGCGATCAGCCTACAAGCCAATCGAAGTTGCAGAGTGTGCCATAGAAGATAACACATATAAAGAAGTACGATCGTGTCTTTTTAATCGGCGTCTCTGCTTCCTACAGTGTAGGGGAAGTTTGGGGCGTATGGGTCGCCACAATACTCCCCCCTTAGATTTTCCAATATTGCCGGGAAATCTCACTTGTCGGCCTGATCTGGTTCTGTAGGAACTCTGCTCTGAGGATGCTGTAGTAGGTTCAGCTTGGCTGGTATTAGTGGTTCTGAATGCAGGTTTTAAGGATTTGGGTTCAGATAAACTGGTTTGAGGATTGGGTTCAGATGTACTGGATTTAGGTTTGGGTTCAGATTGACTGGGTTGAGTTTTTCTTGGTTCAGATGTTCTGGAAGGTTCGGATGACCCGGAAGTTTTGGGTTGAGCATGTGCTCGAATTGGTTCGTCTTCAGCTTGCGTGAAAGCTGCCTTTAGACGGTCGACGGAAATGGGGACTGTTTGCCGTTTATTTCGACTATGAAAACTTTTCCTTTTCGGCGTATCACTTTGTGAGGTCCGGTATACGGTTGTGTGAGTGGAGGCTTGATGGCTCCAACTCTCACAAACACGTGACTGCAGGTATCTAACTCCTTCTGCACAAATGTTGTTCCCTTCGAGTGGTTCGATGTTGGGGTAGGACGTAACTTTTCCATTGTTGCCCTCAAGTCAGTCACGAACTCTGGCGTAGGTGATTTCGGTTCTTCTGCTGCAAAAAAATTACCGGGTAAGCGCAACGATGTTCCGTAGACGAGATCAGCAGCTGTTGCTTGCAGGTCTTCTTTCAACGATGCACGCATTCCGAGAAGTACGAGTGGAAGTACTTCAGTCCAGTTCGTAGTTTGGTAGCACATGATTGCTGCTTTAGCGTGGCGGTGAACTCGCTCAATTTGGCCGTTTGCTTGTGGATGATAAGGTGTTGTTCTCAGATGGGTAATTCCTAGCATCTGTGTGAGTGTTCTAAACAATTCGGACTCAAATTGTCGTCCAAGGTCTGTTGTCACGGTAGTTGGTACACCATATCTGGCGATCCAACCAGCGACGAAAGCGCGAGCGACGGTTTGTGCGGTCATGTTTGGTATCGGAATGATCTCCGGCCACCTAGTAAACTTGTCGATCAGCGTTAGACAGTAACAGTTACCTTCGGAAGGTGGTAATGGTCCGATCAGATCCATGTGGACGTGCGAAAAGCGACTGTCTGGGGTGGCGATCTGTACCACCGGTGAGTGATTGTTTCGATGGACCTTCGACTTTTGACAGGGAATGCAATTTTTGACGAATTCCTTACAATCTCGTCGCAAGTTTGGCCACACGTAACGCTCCGTAACGAGGGCCGATGTTGCTCGTACACCAGGGTGGGATACACTATGAAGTTTCCGGATAATGCTGCGTCGAAGCTGTGCGGGTACAAATGGACGAATTGTTCCAGTTGAAACATCGCAATAGATTGGAATTTTCGAGATCGGCGAATTGAGTGCCTTGAGGTTCAGCGTGGTGCTGGCAGGGGGTTCTTCAAAAGGTTTTAAGTTCCGGATCGGTTTTCTGTTGTTCTGCCATCAGGTCGAAATCAATAGAATCGGTAGAAATGATCGAATCAATACGACTCAACATGTCCGCGACTTTATTATCGTCACCAGGCACATGACGCACGTCGGTCGAATACTCGCTGATGAAACAAAGTCTGCGTAGTTGAGTAGGGTTAGCTCTTTCTGGCCGCTGTTTGAATGCTGTTGTGAGAGGTTTGTGATCGGTATAGATGCAAAAATCGCGAGCTTCCAAAACATCTTTGAAATGTTTTATCGCTTCGTATATTCCTAGCAGTTCTCGATCGTATGTGCTGGTTTTCCGTTCGCTCTCGCTTAACTTCTTTGAGAAGAATGCGAGGGACAAGGGCCGTTGTCGGTGATCTGGTGAAGAACGGCGCCGATGGCTGTGCTTGAAGCATCAGTCTCCAAGGCGAGTTTCGCATTTGGTGATGGATGGGCAAGGATTGCACAATTTGCTAGGTCCTGCTTGCATTTTTCAAACGCTGCACTAGTTTCTGTGTTCCACTGGAGAGGAGTGTTGTCATTTCTTATGTTGCCTTGGATCATCGAGTGCAGAACTTGCTGATGAACAGCAGCGTGCGAGATGAAACGACGATAAAAATTTATACTTCCAAGGAAACGCTTGAGCTGCTTGGCCACGATGGGTCGTGGAAAGTCCATGATCGCTTTCACTTTGTCCGGCTTTGGTTTAATTCCTTCTGCAGTGATGAGATGTCCCAGGAATTCGACGTTCGGGAGACCGATTTGACACTTGCCGGCATTGATGGTGAGACCATTTTGCCTCAACCGTTCGAATACCGTACGAAGGTGATCCTTATGTTGCTCAATATTGACAGACGCGATACAGAGATCATCGACATAAGGGAAAACAAATTCTAGATCTCCGAGAATGCCATGCAGGTGTCTCTGTAAGGTTTGACCTGCGTTTCTAAGTCCGAATGTCATGTATTTAAACTCGAAAAGGCCGAAAGGAGTTGTAATGGCGGTTTTTGGAATGTCTTCCGGCGCGACAGGGATCTGATGATACGCGCGTTGCAAATCGATACATGAAAAATCTTTTGTCATGTAAAATATTCGAAAAATCTTGTATGTGTGGTACAGGATACCGATCGGGAACAGTGATAGCGTTTAGATTCCTATAATCACCACACGGTCGCCATTTCCCGTTCGATTTTCTCACCATATGTAGAGGGCTAGCCCAGCAACTTTTGAAGGCTGACAAATGCCCTGCTCTAACAAAAATTGAATTCTGCTTTGGCCTCGTTTAGTTTGTCAATGGGCAATCTTCGTGGGCGGCAAAACACGGGCTGTCCAGTGGTTATGATCTGATGCATGATGTTTGCATTAGTGGGCTTATGGTTCATATCAAGTATGGTTAAGTCTTGATATTCTTTTAGAATTTCAGCGAATGGCGAATTTGTGTCGAACGTTTTAATCGAAGGTTCGGACACGGCGTTGATGTTACAAATTTCCAACTTAGTCGTGTTGTCGATCAACTTGCTTCGACGAAGGTCCACCAATAAATCGTAATGTTTTAAAAAATCTGCGCCGATGATGGGACTCTTGACGTCAGCAATAGTGAAAATCCAAACAAAAGGACGGCGAAAACCTAAATCGACGGTCAAACGCTTCGTACCATAAGTTTGGATAGGGCTACCGTTAGCTGCAAAAGTTGGTGTAATTTCGCTACATTAAGTAAATCTTTCGATGTGGGCGGAATTATTGAAATGTCTGCGCCGGTATCGATAAGAAATCGGTTTGACGATTTTTGATCGTGGATATGAATACGTTGAATGCTAACGGGTTGATAGTTCAGATCTTTGCTGGTTAAATTAGTTTGTAAAGGTTCACTAAATGTGGTATTTTTGAGAATTTTGGTTCACTTGAAGTGGTTTTCTTCGCTTGAACAAGTTCACTCCAGGTGGGTTGTCTTAACTTTGATGATTGATAAGGTTCACCAAAGGTGGTTGATTGAATTGACTTTGGTTCACTGAATGTGGATTTGTTTAATCGATATTGTCGATCAAGTTTCATCGAGAGGGAATGTTTGGATTCGCTAAATTTTTTAAGTTCACTTAAAGTGGTATGATTACTTTGAAAAGGTTCACATAAAGTGGAAATTTTTGGTTTGCTTGAGCAGGGTTCACTTGTTGTGGATGAAAAATTGATTCTTTGGGTTCGCAAATGGCGGAATTGTTAAGATTAATGGGTTCGCATTCAGCGGATGACTTACCGTACGGCTTACTAGGAATTAATTTTGTTGAGGCCGTGCGTAGACCTCGTTCTTCTCCCCGAAAAAAATGCACGGGACATCGGGATTGCCGCCTTTCTGCTTCTCGCACTTTTGAGCCTGAACACCATGCCGATAGTGAAACCAGCAAATCCAACGACGCTTGGGTTTCATTGTTGAGCGGCCATGACGACGCTCGAGCTCCCGGGAACGATTACGCAGCACTTCATCTAAACGGTGGGACAACTCTTCAACCCGCTCGGACAGGGTTTGCTGTCTACGCTCCGAGGGATTAACCGGAGAACGACTCCTGGATCTTCTACGTGAACTTGAAACTTCCCCCACCCGGCGTTCAAGCACATTTATTTGTTCTATGGCCGACATAGATTGCGATTGAACACTACCGAATGCCATCGAACCATTTTCACCAGCAACACATGGTTTTTCGACAACGAACTTTACTCTTCGAGCGCTGCGATCGAAACTCTTTCGACACGAATCACAGCACTTCTGATCGAAGGCCTTGGCATTTTAATTAAAAATAAAGCTAATCAACACGACAAAATTAAACGCGATGAGATCACTTATTTAATAATTGCACTGGTTCACTTTTAGTGGATTTATTACGCAACTCGCGTGGGTTCGCAAATAGCGGGACAAAAGAATATTCGCGATGGCGGCTTTTTTGGTTGTTGCACGGTTTCACAAAGCTCACAACAGTTCACTTTGTGGGCAAATTCGCGTACGCGGGAATAATTAAACGATTGGGGTCACCAGTTATAGTGTTAAGCACTATATCAAATAATGTATTTCGGACGAAAGTTAGAACCTCGTATAACCCGAACTCTTACAAGCGTCCTATTCGGACGAAGGTCTTTATTGATTGGTCGGGTGTTGTATGCGTTGCGATCAGCCTACAAGCCAATCGAAGTTGCAGAGTGTGCCATAGAAGATAACACATATAAAGAAGTACGATCGTGTCTTTTTAATCGGCGTCTCTGCTTCCTACAGTGTAGGGGAAGTTTGGGGCGTATGGGTCGCCACAATCACTTGAAAGATTGGATCATAATCTAACATTGCTGAAATTTCCAGCCTGCGATTTTTTGCGTTTTCGGAGATATGCCATTTTGAAACCTGGCTGAAGTTATCCTGGACGGTTATCCTACGGCCGCTAACGACGGCCATCTTTATGGCATCCAGGATAACTTCTGGTTATCCTACGACCGATTATGACAAATAAAAATGATTAAAGGAAGTAAACATTATTTAAACAATTGCAAGGTTCAGTGTTAAAAAAATATAAAAATGAAAAACAAATAAAGATTAATGATGCAAAATTCAAATTTACAAAAAAAAAAATCTGAAAAACCTAAACGCTCCTAAAAAGAAAAATGAATGAATGAAAATAAAAATTCAAATCCTCGTTGGGCCAGCTATAAGAGGTTAATACAATTAATTTAATAATGCAGAACATTATTACCTAGTTCTACAAGCATGTTTTTCAATTCGGCATGCTGGCCAAGTAATTTAAAAAAAAATTCCTCATATTATAGTAAAATTTGGAATAAATTCAAAGAAATTCTCAAAGAACCTCGTAGGGCCAGCTATGGGGAGTTGATAAAAATATTCTAAAAATGTAGAACATTATTTCCGAGTCCTACAAGCATGTTTTTCAATTCGGCATGCTTGCCAAGTAATTTTAAAAATGTTTCCTGAACATATTATAATAAAATTTGAAATAAATTCAAAGAAATTCTCAAAGAACCTCGTAGGGCCAGCTATGGGGAGTTGATAAAATTATTCTAAAAATGTAGAACATTATTTCCAAGTCCTACAAGCATGTTTTTCAATTCGGCATGCTTGCCAAGTAATTTTAAAAATGTTTCCTGAACATATTATAAAAAAATTTGGAATAAATTCAAAGAAATTCTCAAAGAACCTCGTAGGGCCAGCTATGGGGAGTTGATAAAATTATTCTAAAAATGTAGAACATTATTTCCGAGTCCTACAAGCATGTTTTTCAATTCGGCATGCTTGCCAAGTAATTTTAAAAATGTTTCCTGAACATATTATAGTAAAATTTGAAATAAATTCAAAGAAATTCTCAAAGAACCTCGTAGGGCCAGCTATGGGGAGTTGATAAAATTATTCTAAAAATGTAGAACATTATTTCCGAGTCCTACAAGCATGTTTTTCAATTCGGCATGCTTGCCAAGTAATTTAAAAAAAAATTCCTGAACATATTATAGTAAAATTTGGAATAAATTCAAAGAAATTCTCAAAGAACCTCGTAGGGCCAGCTATGGGGAGTTGATAAAATTATTCTAAAAATGTAGAACATTATTTCCAAGTCCTACAAGCATGTTTTTCAATTCGGCATGCTTGCCAAGTAATTTTAAAAATGTTTCCTGAACATATTATAATAAAATTTGGAATAAATTCAAAGAAATTCTCAAAGAACCTCGTAGGGCCAGCTATGGGGAGTTGATAAAATTATTCTAAAAATGTAGAACATTATTTCCAAGTCCTACAAGCATGTTTTTCAATTCGGCATGCTTGCCAAGTAATTTGAAAAATTTCCTGAACATATTATAGTAAAATTTGGAATAAATTCAAAGAAATTCTCAAAGAACCTCGTAGGGCCAGCTATGTGGAGTTGATAAAATTATTCTAAAAATGTAGAACATTATTTCCAAGTCCTACAAGCATGTTTTTCAATTCGGCATGCTTGCCAAGTAATTTTAAAAATGTTTCCTGAACATATTATAATAAAATTTGGAATAAATTCAAAGAAATTCTCAAAGAACCTCGTAGGGCCAGCTATGGGGAGTTGATAAAATTATTCTAAAAATGTAGAACATTATTTCCAAGTCCTACAAGCATGTTTTTCAATTCGGCATGCTTGCCAAGTAATTTTAAAAATGTTTCCTGAACATATTATAATAAAATTTGGAATAAATTCAAAGAAATTCTCAAAGAACCTCGTAGGGCCAGCTATGGGGAGTTGATAAAATTATTCTAAAAATGTAGAACATTATTTCCGAGTCCTACAAGCATGTTTTTCAATTCGGCATGCTTGCCAAGTAATTTTAAAAATGTTTCCTGAACATATTATAATAAAATTTGGAATAAATTCAAAGAAATTCTCAAAGAACCTCGTAGGGCCAGCTATGGGGAGTTGATAAAATTATTATAAAAAAGAACATTATTTCCAAGTCCTACAAGCATGTTTTTCAATTCGGCATGCTTGCCAAGTAATTTAAAAATGTTTCCTGAACATATTATAATAAAATTTGGAATAAATTCAAAGAAATTCTCAAAGAACCTCGTAGGGCCAGCTATGGGGAGTTGATAAAATTATTCTAAAAATGTAGAACATTATTTCCAAGTCCTACAAGCATGTTTTTCAATTCGGCATGCTTGCCAAGTAATTTTAAAATGTTTCCTGAACATATTATAATAAAATTTGGAATAAATTCAAAGAAATTCTCAAAGAACCTCGTAGGGCCAGCTATGGGGAGTTGATAAAATTATTCTAAAAATGTAGAACATTATTTCCAAGTCCTACAAGCATGTTTTTCAATTCGGCATGCTTGCCAAGTAATTTAAAAAAAAATTCCTCATATTATAGTAAAATTTGGAATAAATTCAAAGAAATTCTCAAAGAACCTCGTAGGGCCAGCTATGGGGAGTTGATAAAATTATTCTAAAAATGTAGAACATTATTTCCGAGTCCTACAAGCATGTTTTTCAATTCGGCATGCTTGCCAAGTAATTTAAAAAAAAATTCCTGAACATATTATAGTAAAATTTGGAATAAATTCAAAGAAATTCTCAAAGAACCTCGTAGGGCCAGCTATGGGGAGTTGATAAAATTATTCTAAAAATGTAGAACATTATTTCCAAGTCCTACAAGCATGTTTTTCAATTCGGCATGCTTGCCAAGTAATTTTAAAAATGTTTCCTGAACATATTATAATAAAATTTGGAATAAATTCAAAGAAATTCTCAAAGAACCTCGTAGGGCCAGCTATGGGGAGTTGATAAAATTATTCTAAAAATGTAGAACATTATTTCCAAGTCCTACAAGCATGTTTTTCAATTCGGCATGCTTGCCAAGTAATTTGAAAAAAATTTCCTGAACATATTATAGTAAAATTTGGAATAAATTCAAAGAAATTCTCAAAGAACCTCGTAGGGCCAGCTATGTGGAGTTGATAAAATTATTCTAAAAATGTAGAACATTATTTCCAAGTCCTACAAGCATGTTTTTCAATTCGGCATGCTTGCCAAGTAATTTTAAAAATGTTTCCTGAACATATTATAATAAAATTTGGAATAAATTCAAAGAAATTCTCAAAGAACCTCGTAGGGCCAGCTATGGGGAGTTGATAAAATTATTCTAAAAATGTAGAACATTATTTCCAAGTCCTACAAGCATGTTTTTCAATTCGGCATGCTTGCCAAGTAATTTTAAAAATGTTTCCTGAACATATTATAATAAAATTTGGAATAAATTCAAAGAAATTCTCAAAGAACCTCGTAGGGCCAGCTATGGGGAGTTGATAAAATTATTCTAAAAATGTAGAACATTATTTCCGAGTCCTACAAGCATGTTTTTCAATTCGGCATGCTTGCCAAGTAATTTAAAAATGTTTCCTGAACATATTATAATAAAATTTGGAATAAATTCAAAGAAATTCTCAAAGAACCTCGTAGGGCCAGCTATGGGGAGTTGATAAAATTATTATAAAAATGAAGAACATTATTTCCAAGTCCTACAAGCATGTTTTTCAATTCGGCATGCTTGCCAAGTAATTTTAAAAATGTTTCCTGAACATATTATAATAAAATTTGGAATAAATTCAAAGAAATTCTCAAAGAACCTCGTAGGGCCAGCTATGGGGAGTTGATAAAATTATTCTAAAAATGTAGAACATTATTTCCAAGTCCTACAAGCATGTTTTTCAATTCGGCATGCTTGCCAAGTAATTTTAAAAATGTTTCCTGAACATATTATAATAAAATTTGGAATAAATTCAAAGAAATTCTCAAAGAACCTCGTAGGGCCAGCTATGGGGAGTTGATAAAATTATTCTAAAAATGTAGAACATTATTTCCGAGTCCTACAAGCATGTTTTTCAATTCGGCATGCTTGCCAAGTAATTTTAAAAATGTTTCCTGAACATATTATAATAAAATTTGGAATAAATTCAAAGAAATTCTCAAAGAACCTCGTAGGGCCAGCTATGGGGAGTTGATAAAATTATTCTAAAAATGTAGAACATTATTTCCAAGTCCTACAAGCATGTTTTTCAATTCGGCATGCTTGCCAAGTAATTTGAAAAAAAATTCCTGAACATATTATAATAAAATTTGGAATAAATTCAAAGAAATTCTCAAAGAACCTCGTAGGGCCAGCTATGGGGAGTTGATAAAATTATTCTAAAAATGTAGAACATTATTTCCAAGTCCTACAAGCATGTTTTTCAATTCGGCATGCTTGCCAAGTAATTTTAAAAATGTTTCCTGAACATATTATAATAAAATTTGGAATAAATTCAAAGAAATTCTCAAAGAACCTCGTAGGGCCAGCTATGGGGAGTTGATAAAATTATTCTAAAAATGTAGAACATTATTTCCAAGTCCTACAAGCATGTTTTTCAATTCGGCATGCTTGCCAAGTAATTTTAAAAATGTTTCCTGAACATATTATAATAAAATTTGGAATAAATTCAAAGAAATTCTCAAAGAACCTCGTAGGGCCAGCTATGGGGAGTTGATAAAATTATTCTAAAAATGTAGAACATTATTTCCAAGTCCTACAAGCATGTTTTTCAATTCGGCATGCTTGCCAAGTAATTTTAAAAATGTTTCCTGAACATATTATAATAAAATTTGGAATAAATTCAAAGAAATTCTCAAAGAACCTCGTAGGGCCAGCTATGGGGAGTTGATAAAATTATTCTAAAAATGTAGAACATTATTTCCAAGTCCTACAAGCATGTTTTTCAATTCGGCATGCTTGCCAAGTAATTTTAAAAATGTTTCCTGAACATATTATAATAAAATTTGGAATAAATTCAAAGAAATTCTCAAAGAACCTCGTAGGGCCAGCTATGGGGAGTTGATAAAATTATTCTAAAAATGTAGAACATTATTTCCAAGTCCTACAAGCATGTTTTTCAATTCGGCATGCTTGCCAAGTAATTTAAAAATGTTTCCTGAACATATTATAATAAAATTTGGAATAAATTCAAAGAAATTCTCAAAGAACCTCGTAGGGCCAGCTATGGGGAGTTGATAAAATTATTCTAAAAATGTAGAACATTATTTCCAAGTCCTACAAGCATGTTTTTCAATTCGGCATGCTTGCCAAGTAATTTTAAAAATGTTTCCTGAACATATTATAATAAAATTTGGAATAAATTCAAAGAAATTCTCAAAGAACCTCGTAGGGCCAGCTATGGGGAGTTGATAAAATTATTCTAAAAATGTAGAACATTATTTCCAAGTCCTACATGTTTTTCAATTCGGCATGCTTGCCAAGTAATTTTAAAAATGTTTCCATATTATAATAAAATTTGGAATAAATTCAAAGAAATTCTCAAAGAACCTCGTAGGGCCAGCTATGGGGAGTTGATAAAATTATTCTAAAAATGTAGAACATTATTTCCAAGTCCTACAAGCATGTTTTTCAATTCGGCATGCTTGCCAAGTAATTTTAAAAATTCCTGAATATTATAAGTAAAATTTGGAATAAATTCAAAGAAATTCTCAAAGAACCTCGTAGGGCCAGCTATGGGAGTTGATAAAATTATTCTAAAAATGTAGAACATTATTTCCAAGTCCTACAAGCATGTTTTTCAATTCGGCATGCTTGCCAAGTAATTTTAAATTTTTTCCTGAACATATTATAATAAAATTTGGAATAAATTCAAAGAAATTCTCAAAGAACCTCGTAGGGCCAGCTATGGGAGTTGATAAAATTATTCTAAAAATGTAGAACATTATTTCCAAGTCCTACAAGCATGTTTTTCAATTCGGCATGCTTGCCAAGTAATTTTAAATTTTTCCTGAACATATTATAGTAAAATTTGGAATAAATTCAAAGAAATTCTCAAAGAACCTCGTAGGGCCAGCTATGGGGAGTTGATAAAATTATTCTAAAAATGTAGAACATTATTTCCAAGTCCTACAAGCATGTTTTTCAATTCGGCATGCTTGCCAAGTAATTTTAAATTTTTCCTGAACATATTATAGTAAAATTTGGAATAAATTCAAAGAAATTCTCAAAGAACCTCGTAGGGCCAGCTATGGGGAGTTGATAAAATTATTCTAAAAATGTAGAACATTATTTCCAAGTCCTACAAGCATGTTTTTCAATTCGGCATGCTTGCCAAGTAATTTAAAAAAATTTCCTGAACATATTATAGTAAAATTTGGAATAAATTCAAAGAAATTCTCAAAGAACCTCGTAGGGCCAGCTATGGGGAGTTGATAAAATTATTCTAAAAATGTAGAACATTATTTCCAAGTCCTACAAGCATGTTTTTCAATTCGGCATGCTTGCCAAGTAATTTTAAAAAATTTTCCTGAACATATTATAGTAAAATTTGGAATAAATTCAAAGAAATTCTCAAAGAACCTCGTAGGGCCAGCTATGGGAGTTGATAAAATTATTCTAAAAATGTAGAACATTATTTCCAAGTCCTACAAGCATGTTTTTCAATTCGGCATGCTTGCCAAGTAATTTTAAATTTTTTTCCTGAACATATTATAGTAAAATTTGGAATAAATTCAAAGAAATTCTCAAAGAACCTCGTAGGGCCAGCTATGGGGAGTTGATAAAATTATTCTAAAAATGTAGAACATTATTTCCAAGTCCTACAAGCATGTTTTTCAATTCGGCATGCTTGCCAAGTAATTTTAAATTTTTTTCCTGAACATATTATAGTAAAATTTGGAATAAATTCAAAGAAATTCTCAAAGAACCTCGTAGGGCCAGCTATGGGGAGTTGATAAAATTATTCTAAAAATGTAGAACATTATTTCCGAGTCCTACAAGCATGTTTTCAATTCGGCATGCTTGCCAAGTAATTTTAAATTTTTTCCTGAACATATTATAATAAAATTTGGAATAAATTCAAAGAAATTCTCAAAGAACCTCGTAGGGCCAGCTATGGGGAGTTGATAAAATTATTCTAAAAATGTAGAACATTATTTCCAAGTCCTACAAGCATGTTTTCAATTCGGCATGCTTGCCAAGTAATTTTAAAAATTTTCCTGAACATATTATAATAAAATTTGGAATAAATTCAAAGAAATTCTCAAAGAACCTCGTAGGGCCAGCTATGGGGAGTTGATAAAATTATTCTAAAAATGTAGAACATTATTTCCAAGTCCTACAAGCATGTTTTCAATTCGGCATGCTTGCCAAGTAATTTTAAAATTTTTCCTGAACATATTATAATAAAATTTGGAATAAATTCAAAGAAATTCTCAAAGAACCTCGTAGGGCCAGCTATGGGGAGTTGATAAAATTATTCTAAAAATGTAGAACATTATTTCCAAGTCCTACAAGCATGTTTTTCAATTCGGCATGCTTGCCAAGTAATTTTAAATTTTTTCCTGAACATATTATAAAAAAATTTGGAATAAATTCAAAGAAATTCTCAAAGAACCTCGTAGGGCCAGCTATGGGGAGTTGATAAAATTATTCTAAAAATGTAGAACATTATTTCCAAGTCCTACAAGCATGTTTTTCAATTCGGCATGCTTGCCAAGTAATTTAAAAATTTCCTGAACATATTATAGTAAAATTTGGAATAAATTCAAAGAAATTCTCAAAGAACCTCGTAGGGCCAGCTATGGGAGTTGATAAAATTATTCTAAAAATGTAGAACATTATTTCCAAGTCCTACAAGCATGTTTTTCAATTCGGCATGCTTGCCAAGTAATTTAAAAAAATTCCTGAACATATTATAATAAAATTTGGAATAAATTCAAAGAAATTCTCAAAGAACCTCGTAGGGCCAGCTATGGGGAGTTGATAAAATTATTCTAAAAATGTAGAACATTATTTCCAAGTCCTACAAGCATGTTTTCAATTCGGCATGCTTGCCAAGTAATTTAAATTTTTCCTGAACATATTATAATAAAATTTGGAATAAATTCAAAGAAATTCTCAAAGAACCTCGTAGGGCCAGCTATGGGGAGTTGATAAAATTATTCTAAAAATGTAGAACATTATTTCCAAGTCCTACAAGCATGTTTTTCAATTCGGCATGCTTGCCAAGTAATTTTAAATTTTTTCCTGAACATATTATAATAAAATTTGGAATAAATTCAAAGAAATTCTCAAAGAACCTCGTAGGGCCAGCTATGGGAGTTGATAAAATTATTCTAAAAATGTAGAACATTATTTCCAAGTCCTACAAGCATGTTTTTCAATTCGGCATGCTTGCCAAGTAATTTTAAATTTTTTCCTGAACATATTAATAAAATTTGGAATAAATTCAAAGAAATTCTCAAAGAACCTCGTAGGGCCAGCTATGGGGAGTTGATAAAATTATTCTAAAAATGTAGAACATTATTTCCAAGTCCTACAAGCATGTTTTTCAATTCGGCATGCTTGCCAAGTAATTATAAAAAAATTTCCTGAACATATTATAATAAAATTTGGAATAAATTCAAAGAAATTCTCAAAGAACCTCGTAGGGCCAGCTATGGGGAGTTGATAAAATTATTCTAAAAATGTAGAACATTATTTCCAAGTCCTACAAGCATGTTTTCAATTCGGCATGCTTGCCAAGTAATTTTAAATTTTTCCTGAACATATTATAATAAAATTTGGAATAAATTCAAAGAAATTCTCAAAGAACCTCGTAGGGCCAGCTATGGGGAGTTGATAAAATTATTCTAAAAATGTAGAACATTATTTCCAAGTCCTACAAGCATGTTTTTCAATTCGGCATGCTTGCCAAGTAATTATAAAAAAATTTCCTGAACATATTATAATAAAATTTGGAATAAATTCAAAGAAATTCTCAAAGAACCTCGTAGGGCCAGCTATGGGGAGTTGATAAAATTATTCTAAAAATGTAGAACATTATTTCCAAGTCCTACAAGCATGTTTTCAATTCGGCATGCTTGCCAAGTAATTTAAAAATGTTTCCTGAACATATTATAATAAAATTTGGAATAAATTCAAAGAAATTCTCAAAGAACCTCGTAGGGCCAGCTATGGGGAGTTGATAAAATTATTCTAAAAATGTAGAACATTATTTCCAAGTCCTACAAGCATGTTTTTCAATTCGGCATGCTTGCCAAGTAATTGAAAAAAATTTCCTGAACATATTATAATAAAATTTGGAATAAATTCAAAGAAATTCTCAAAGAACCTCGTAGGGCCAGCTATGGGAGTTGATAAAATTATTCTAAAAATGTAGAACATTATTTCCGAGTCCTACAAGCATGTTTTCAATTCGGCATGCTTGCCAAGTAATTTTAAAAAATTCCTGAACATATTATAATAAAATTTGGAATAAATTCAAAGAAATTCTCAAAGAACCTCGTAGGGCCAGCTATGGGAGTTGATAAAATTATTCTAAAAATGTAGAACATTATTTCCAAGTCCTACAAGCATGTTTTTCAATTCGGCATGCTTGCCAAGTAATTTAAAAAATTCCTGAACATATTATAATAAAATTTGGAATAAATTCAAAGAAATTCTCAAAGAACCTCGTAGGGCCAGCTATGGGGAGTTGATAAAATTATTCTAAAAATGTAGAACATTATTTCCAAGTCCTACAAGCATGTTTTTCAATTCGGCATGCTTGCCAAGTAATTTAAAAATGTTTCCTGAACATATTATAATAAAATTTGGAATAAATTCAAAGAAATTCTCAAAGAACCTCGTAGGGCCAGCTATGGGGAGTTGATAAAATTATTCTAAAAATGTAGAACATTATTTCCAAGTCCTACAAGCATGTTTTTCAATTCGGCATGCTTGCCAAGTAATTGAAAAATTTTCCTGAACATATTATAGTAAAATTTGGAATAAATTCAAAGAAATTCTCAAAGAACCTCGTAGGGCCAGCTATGGGGAGTTGATAAAATTATTCTAAAAATGTAGAACATTATTTCCGAGTCCTACAAGCATGTTTTCAATTCGGCATGCTTGCCAAGTAATTTTAAACTGAACATATTATAGTAAAATTTGGAATAAATTCAAAGAAATTCTCAAAGAACCTCGTAGGGCCAGCTATGGGGAGTTGATAAAATTATTCTAAAAATGTAGAACATTATTTCCAAGTCCTACAAGCATGTTTTTCAATTCGGCATGCTTGCCAAGTAATTTTAAAAATGTTTCCTGAACATATTATAATAAAATTTGGAATAAATTCAAAGAAATTCTCAAAGAACCTCGTAGGGCGCTGTATGGGGAGTTGATAAAGTTATTCTAAATATGCAGATTATCATTTTCAAGTCCTACATGCAAGTTTTTGAATTCGGCATGCTTGCCAAATAACTACAAATATGTATTTTAGAACATATTTTATAATGTTAAATTAATTCAATGAAATTCAGAAAAAAAAACTCGTGAGACCAGCTATAAGAAGTTGATAACTTTATTCTAAAAATGAAGAACATATTTTTTTTATTAAACATTTCTCGGGTGAGTTTTCAAAAAGCCGTAAAAGCCATCGTGACCTCCGGCACTAATTTTCGGTTTTCTCAAATTTTAAACAATATTTCATTTGTTTTAAGTATAGGGCACTTAAAGGACGTGTAGATGAACAATCTCAAGTATTTTTGAAAATGATTTTTCGTAAGCACGTCGATTACCGGTGCAAAAATGGCTTGGTTTACCAATGGCTCTTACGGCTTTTTGAAAACTAATCCGAGATTTTCTTAAAAATATTTTTAAATTTACTTGGCAATTAAGCATGAATAAAAGTACATGCTAATAGAACTTAAACATTGTGTTCTGCATTTTCAAATAATTTTATCAACTCCTTATAGCTTGCCCTACGAGGTTCTTTGAGAATTTCTTTGAATTTATTCCAAATTTTATTATAATATGTTCAGGAAACATTTTAAATTACTTGGCAAGCATGCCGAATTGAAAAACATGCTTGTAGGACTTGGAAATAATGTTCTACATTTTTAGAATAATTTTATCAACTCCCCATAGCTGGCCCTACGAGGTTCTTTGAGAATTTCTTTGAATTTATTTCAAATTTTATTATAATATGTTCAGGAAACATTTTTAAAATTACTTGGCAAGCATGCCGAATTGAAAAACATGCTTGTAGGACTCGGAAATAATGTTCTACATTTTTAGAATAATTTTATCAACTCCCCATAGCTGGCCCTACGAGGTTCTTGGAGATTTTTTTTGAATTTATTTCAAATTTTACTATAATATGTTCAGGAAACATTTTTAAAATTACTTGGCAAGCATGCCGAATTGAAAAACATGCTTGTAGGACTCGGAAATAATGTTCTACATTTTTAGAATAATTTTATCAACTCCCCATAGCTGGCCCTACGAGGTTCTTTGAGAATTTCTTTGAATTTATTCCAAATTTTTTATAATATGTTCAGGAAACATTTTAAAATTACTTGGCAAGCATGCCGAATTGAAAACATGCTTGTAGGACTTGGAAATAATGTTCTACATTTTTAGAATAATTTTATCAACTCCCCATAGCTGGCCCTACGAGGTTCTTTGAGAATTTCTTTGAATTTATTCCAAATTTTACTATAATATGTTCAGGAATTTTTTTTTAAATTACTTGGCAAGCATGCCGAATTGAAAAACATGCTTGTAGGACTCGGAAATAATGTTCTACATTTTTAGAATAATTTTATCAACTCCCATAGCTGGCCCTACGAGGTTCTTTGAGAATTTCTTTGAATTTATTCCAAATTTTACTATAATATGTTCAGGAATTTTTTAAAATTACTTGGCAAGCATGCCGAATTGAAAAACATGCTTGTAGGACTCGGAAATAATGTTCTACATTTTTAGAATAATTTTATCAACTCCCCATAGCTGGCCCTACGAGGTTCTTTGAGAATTTCTTTGAATTTATTCCAAATTTTACTATAATATGTTCAGGAAATTTTTTCAATTACTTGGCAAGCATGCCGAATTGAAAACATGCTTGTAGGACTTGGAAATAATGTTCTACATTTTTAGAATAATTTTATCAACTCCCATAGCTGGCCCTACGAGGTTCTTTGAGAATTTCTTTGAATTTATTCCAAATTTTATTATAATATGTTCAGGAAACATTTTAAATTACTTGGCAAGCATGCCGAATTGAAAACATGCTTGTAGGACTTGGAAATAATGTTCTACATTTTTAGAATAATTTTATCAACTCCCCATAGCTGGCCCTACGAGGTTCTTTGAGAATTTCTTTGAATTTATTCCAAATTTTACTATAATATGTTCAGGATTTTTTTTTTAAATTACTTGGCAAGCATGCCGAATTGAAAAACATGCTTGTAGGACTTGGAAATAATGTTCTACATTTTTAGAATAATTTTATCAACTCCCCATAGCTGGCCCTACGAGGTTCTTTGAGAATTTCTTTGAATTTATTTCAAATTTTATTATAATATGTTCAGGAAACATTTTTAAAATTACTTGGCAAGCATGCCGAATTGAAAAACATGCTTGTAGGACTCGGAAATAATGTTCTACATTTTTAGAATAATTTTATCAACTCCCCATAGCTGGCCCTACGAGGTTCTTTGAGAATTTCTTTGAATTTATTTCAAATTTTATTATAATATGTTCAGGAAAAATTTTTAAAATTACTTGGCAAGCATGAATTGAAAAACATGCTTGTAGGACTTGGAAATAATGTTCTACATTTTTAGAATAATTTTATCAACTCCCCATAGCTGGCCCTACGAGGTTCTTTGAGAATTTCTTTGAATTTATTTCAAATTTTATTATAATATGTTCAGGAAACATTTTTAAAATTACTTGGCAAGCATGCCGAATTGAAAAACATGCTTGTAGGACTCGGAAATAATGTTCTACATTTTTAGAATAATTTTATCAACTCCCCATAGCTGGCCCTACGAGGTTCTTGGAGATTTTTTTTGAATTTATTTCAAATTTTACTATAATATGTTCAGGAAACATTTTTAAAATTACTTGGCAAGCATGCCGAATTGAAAAACATGCTTGTAGGACTCGGAAATAATGTTCTACATTTTTAGAATAATTTTATCAACTCCCCATAGCTGGCCCTACGAGGTTCTTTGAGAATTTCTTTGAATTTATTCCAAATTTTTTTATAATATGTTCAGGAAACATTTTTAAATTACTTGGCAAGCATGCCGAATTGAAAACATGCTTGTAGGACTTGGAAATAATGTTCTACATTTTTAGAATAATTTTATCAACTCCCCATAGCTGGCCCTACGAGGTTCTTGGAGATTTTTTTTGAATTTATTTCAAATTTTACTATAATATGTTCAGGAAACATTTTTAAAATTACTTGGCAAGCATGCCGAATTGAAAAACATGCTTGTAGGACTCGGAAATAATGTTCTACATTTTTAGAATAATTTTATCAACTCCCATAGCTGGCCCTACGAGGTTCTTTGAGAATTTTTTGAATTTATTTCAAATTTTATTATAATATGTTCAGGAAACATTTTAAAATTACTTGGCAAGCATGCCGAATTGAAAAACATGCTTGTAGGACTCGGAAATAATGTTCTACATTTTTAGAATAATTTTATCAACCCCATAGCTGGCCCTACGAGGTTCTTTGAGAATTTCTTTGAATTTATTCCAAATTTTTTTATAATATGTTCAGGAAACATTTTTAAATTACTTGGCAAGCATGCCGAATTGAAAACATGCTTGTAGGACTCGGAAATAATGTTCTACATTTTTAGAATAATTTTATCAACTCCCATAGCTGGCCCTACGAGGTTCTTTGAGAATTTCTTTGAATTTATTCCAAATTTTATTATAATATGTTCAGGAAACATTTTTAAAATTACTTGGCAAGCATGCCGAATTGAAAAACATGCTTGTAGGACTCGGAAATAATGTTCTACATTTTTAGAATAATTTTATCAACTCCCCATAGCTGGCCCTACGAGGTTCTTTGAGAATTTCTTTGAATTTATTCCAAATTTTTTTATAATATGTTCAGGAAACATTTTAAAATTACTTGGCAAGCATGCCGAATTGAAAAACATGCTTGTAGGACTCGGAAATAATGTTCTACATTTTTAGAATAATTTTATCAACTCCCCATAGCTGGCCCTACGAGGTTCTTTGAGAATTTTTTTGAATTTATTTCAAATTTTATTATAATATGTTCAGGAAACATTTTTAAAATTACTTGGCAAGCATGCCGAATTGAAAAACATGCTTGTAGGACTCGGAAATAATGTTCTACATTTTTAGAATAATTTTATCAACTCCCCATAGCTGGCCCTACGAGGTTCTTTGAGAATTTCTTTGAATTTATTCCAAATTTTTTTATAATATGTTCAGGAAACATTTTTAAAATTACTTGGCAAGCATGCCGAATTGAAAAACATGCTTGTAGGACTTGGAAATAATGTTCTAAATTTTTAGAATAATTTTATCAACTCCCCATAGCTGGCCCTACGAGGTTCTTTGAGAATTTCTTTGAATTTATTCCAAATTTTATTATAATATGTTCAGGAAACATTTTTAAAATTACTTGGCAAGCATGCCGAATTGAAAAACATGCTTGTAGGACTTGGAAATAATGTTCTACATTTTTAGAATAATTTTATCAACTCCCCATAGCTGGCCCTACGAGGTTCTTTGAGAATTTCTTTGAATTTATTTCAAATTTTATTATAATATGTTCAGGAAACATTTTTAAAATTACTTGGCAAGCATGCCGAATTGAAAAACATGCTTGTAGGACTTGGAAATAATGTTCTACATTTTTAGAATAATTTTATCAACTCCCCATAGCTGGCCCTACGAGGTTCTTTGAGAATTTCTTTGAATTTATTCCAAATTTTATTATAATATGTTCAGGAAACATTTTTAAAATTACTTGGCAAGCATGCCGAATTGAAAAACATGCTTGTAGGACTTGGAAATAATGTTCTACATTTTTAGAATAATTTTATCAACTCCCATAGCTGGCCCTACGAGGTTCTTTGAGAATTTCTTTGAATTTATTCCAAATTTTATTATAATATGTTCTGAAAACATTTTAAAATTACTTGGCAAGCATGCCGAATTGAAAAACATGCTTGTAGGACTTGGAAATAATGTTCTACATTTTTAGAATAATTTTATCAACTCCCATAGCTGGCCCTACGAGGTTCTTTGAGAATTTCTTTGAATTTATTCCAAATTTTATTATAATATGTTCAGGAAACATTTTTAAAATTACTTGGCAAGCATGCCGAATTGAAAAACATGCTTGAAGGACTTGGAAATAATGTTCTACATTTTTAGAATAATTTTATCAACTCCCCATAGCTGGCCCTACGAGGTTCTTTGAGAATTTCTTTGAATTTATTCCAAATTTTATTTTAATATGTTCTGAAAACATTTTTAAAATTACTTGGCAAGCATGCCGAATTGAAAAACATGCTTGTAGGACTTGGAAATAATGTTCTACAATTTTAGAATAATTTTATCAACTCCTCATAGCTGGCCCTAGGAGGTTTTGACTGTTTAGTTAAATCCTTTCATTTATTTCTGAGGAGCCTTGGGATTTTTCAGAATGTTTGAATTTATTTAATTTTGAATCCGTTATCCAAATTATTCACCTTTTTTAAGATTTTGGAAAACCAAACTTTGTTATTGTTTAAACAGTGTTTAATTTCTTGAATCATGTTTATTTTTCATAATCTGCCGTAGGATAACCTAATGTTATCCTGGATGCCATAAAGATGGCCGCCGTTTTTAGCCGTAGGATAACCTCCCAGGATAACTTCCCATCTAAGAGGAAGATGGGAAGTTATCCTTTGACAGTTATCCTACGGCCTGCGGCCGCCATCTTTATGGCGTCCAGGATAACTTCCCCGGGATAACTTCCACGATCTCATTTTGAACATTTACGTGTTATCAAAATTTGATGCAATCTACATATGCGCCCGTTTATTTCACTTGCTTTGCTACCTACTTCGTGGGCATCGTCGCTTCAAAAATCAATACCTGGTTTCAAGAAGTTCGAAATGACTTTATTGGAATTTTCTGTACATTTAAAATTGAGTACCTTAGGCAAAATAAAGTATTCGTACCGAAGTTTCTCAAGCGAAACAGGAGAATCTCAGTTTGATACCGAAAAAAGTATTCAGCAAAATATTGACTTAGCATGATGAATTTCTGTGATCAATCTATGAAACTGATCCACATCTAAGTTCTATGTTGGTTAGTACAAAACATCATAAAAGTACCTACCTTAACATATCCTGAAGAGTTTCTGACATCAAATGAATTTTCATGAACAAGAACATTAGGATTAGTTAGTAATTTTGAATAAAATTAAATTTTCTGTTATTTGATTTTAACAATTAAAATTTTCGCAATTTTTGCCCATAAGGGTGGAGGAAGGGGGGGGGGGGGTCTCAAGTTATATGACATGGACTCACAAAAAGAAACACACAGCAGTAAATAATAAATATTTGACTTAAAATGAATTTATTACGCTTAACAAAATTTTGTTAGAGGGGAGGAGGGGAGGGGGGTGAAAGAAATAGGAGGGAGGGGTTGTGTCCTTAAAGTGGGGATGTATTAGCTTATCCATAATTTAATAATATAAACTTGCAATACAATATATACGCAATTCTGTTGCATTTGCAAATGTATGAAAAGACTATTTATTATAAACAATCAACTATTGAAAGACATGAAAAGTCATAAAACTGGACGTATATCATTTCAATACCATACAATTACCCAAATTTTTATGAAAAAACATTTAAAAAGCAAAAAAATAATTTGGCCGCCTGTTTGTATGGAGATGGCCCATAGTGCTTTGGTCACCCCTGATATACAACATCCTTTAAATATCGCCCAAGTCTAGTGCTGAATCCATGATAAAATTGAAATAAAACTTGTTCGTAACATTAATCAATGTGATGAAGAAACAAGTCAGCCAGGATAAAAAAAAATCGTTACCTTGGATAAAAAGGCGGTGTAAAACTTTTAGTTTTTTTTACGGTACTCATAAATCAAAAAATAAATAAATGATGAAACAAGTAAAAAGGAAAGTCCTCACCGGGAATATTGATTGCGATCCAGCATAATTCTCCTTCACGATCAAAATTCCGATCCATCGGCTTGGTAGATTTCGTAGGGAACGGGAACCCAACATTCCAATCTCCTCGGAACTGCTTCCCGACGTCCCGAAATCCCTTCTGGACCAAAATTCGTAAAACTTCACTCTCTCTATAGTCTTCCGCGGATGATGACATTACAACCAACTACCAGAAAAGGCAAAACACGGATCTATAATCTGGTTTAGACACTTTTCTTTAATTTTCTGACGCAGCAAAAACTTTTCACGCCCGTACGCACCGATTACTACGATCCCCTAAAAATCAAAAAACTAAAACGGGATTTTTTTTCAGTTCAAATTAAAATAGCGACTTATATCTTGAAAACGGTTTCGCATTTTCGATTGCAAATAATAACTGAAGCCATTAATTTTTTTAAAACACTTTCTATTTAAAAAAACACATTTTTTTCAAAAAAAATATCTTGGATTTAACATATTTCTCTATTGCTCTAAAGTTGTGGTTATTTTAAATAAAAAAAATCGGTATTTTTTCAGTGTATTGTTTTCCCATACCCATCATGACAGTAAAACTGAATATAAAATTACTCATAATATTAAACATTTTTTGGAAGTCATAAATTTTCTAAAAGGGTTTAGTCTAAAAAATAAACATATGAAACCAGTCATTTCATCTGTTTCATATTATCGATAACTTTTCCATTTTAAATCTAAGGGGACTCACAATTTACTCGTGTGTCGTGTACTAACCTACTTGATTTGTTCAGTTCTGTTGTATTGTACAAATATTTTTCCTGCTGTTGTTTGTATTCTGAGAGATATGAAACAAAATAAAACTCGACCAAAGTTAACTTTAATAAAACTCAAAGCTTAATATGTTTTGAAAATGTCAGAGTTTTCCTTCCAAAGATTTCAGAAGTCCGCAAATTGACTTATCGCACACTTTTTGACTGAAATTCTTCCAGATCTAGAATTGAGTTTCGGAGGGTTATCTATTTTAAAATATTTTTCCTTTAAATTTTGAAAACTATCCAGTTGAAAATTTAGTTGGTTTGAAACATTTTTCAAGATTTGGACGAAACTGTCACGTTTGGTAAGAAAAAATGAATTTATTATGTGTGTAATTTATAATTGTATTGTTTAAATAAATATAAACATTTTCTAAAAAAGTTGACCAATGTTAAACTGACGCTCCCCTAAGTTGTGCAATCCGATGCCTTTATTCAAAAAGGGACCTTGTGGGCTCCCTTTGTATGCCCTCACAATCCAGTTGACCGTTGACGATGTCGATGATGAGGCCAATGATGGCGCAAAACAGAACAGTTTACTCTCGGAGTTGACTCCCGGCTGATTGCACAACCATCACAAACACATTCCAGCAGAGCATTTCTGGACGAACGTGACAAAATGCCAACCGAATCGAAACGGATCAGATTCAGTGGAAAATAAGCCACTCTCCTTGGGGTTGTTGTATGTGTGTGTGTGGATTGTGTGGAGAAATATTGATAACCGCATCGTCGTTGTCGTCCCACACACGACTGAGTCGACCGACGATTTTGTCACATCCCAATGCAGAAATTGAGAGCAAGTGTAGAGTTACAGTGTGTCACAGTTGGATGAACAATGAATGCTTTATAATTTTAACGTAACATTGAAAAACTGGAAAAGCCTACTTGGATTAACCCAACAATACTGGCACATCCACCACGTGGAGCAAGTAGAGATATTTTCCAAAGCCTACCACGATCGATTCACCGTTACTGCCCACAAATCCAACCAGCCCATGGTCTAACAACATTCCACAGTGTAGTGCTACAATAGTGCAATCTCTCTGCTAGCTCTTTATTTAGTACGTAACCCACATTCACACTGGCCGCCGCCGTTGCTGTTGAACAAATTTGCTTCCGCATTTTGCAAAAACCACAACCTCTCTTCTTCTGCCAGACCACTGCTTGCTGCCGACCGAGAGGCAAGCATTCAGGATAAAATATGCAAAAATAGCAATAAAATTCAGTTTTATGCATACGAAGAGTGTGGAAAGTCCGGCCAGGGCCATGCTCGCCGCCAGTGTTTTTTGGTCGCCAACCCACAGTCACAAAAGCTATTATAGCGTAAATTAAATTTTACAACAATAACCATATCAACAACACACTACACCGATCCGGAGTTGGCCAGCAACGCACTTCCGCAGTTGCGCGTCCTCCCCCGCCCAGACCAATCCCAATCTATATAAACATGAGATGTGAAAGGCCATTTTGCTGCCCTTTACCGCATAATTACCACTACCCGGGGGGGGTGAACTTTACCATTATCGGCGCACACCACGCGATCAAAGCAGGCAAAACTAGGACAACCCCTGTCAGAAGCTGCCTACTTTGATGGCTGTTTATCGCTCAATGAACCGTCACTAATTGAAATCGCTTTCGCTCTTCCCGTTCTCGATTTTACAGGAATATCGACCCTGTCCAGCTGCGGTGACCCGGAACGGCTGCCCGAGCTTCCGCCCGGGGACGAGCAGCGGCTGCAGCGGGCCGCCCTCAATCTCCAGCAGAAGCTGATCCTGCGCGAATGGCTCAAGGAGCACCGGCTGCAGCACTTTTACTCGAGGTCAGTATTTTTAATATTTATAGAATTTTGAAATTTATTTCAATTATTTTGTAATGAATTTTACCTTTAGTTTTTTTTTCTTCGAAACAACCCGTTTTTAATAAATTTTCTCATAAAATAACAAAAAACTGTACACTCAAACCCCGTTGGTTTGACACCAACTGTTGTCAAACGAACGGGGTCACTTTTTAGTTTGACACCCTTTTTACACGGAGTTCACACAAACTACCAAACTCTTGTTTTGATAGTGTGCGTGAGCGCCGTGTAAAAAGTGACAGTTCATCACTTTTTAGTTTGACTTTGACCAACTAACGGGGTACAAACTAAAAAAGTGTCAAACGAAAAAGTGACCAACCACCGGGGGTTGAGTGTATAAGAATCAGACTCAAAAGTTTAAAATAAAATTTATTTTTCCTATAATTTTCGACAAGGTTTGTGGTTTCTTGCAAAGAGAAACAATTACATCTCGCAACTATGCATCCTTCGGGAAAAAGAACAAACCATTCAACATTGTGTAATGAACAGCATTTCTGCTGATGACAGCTCTTATACTGCTTTGTGGTGTAGAAACCGCAGCCATTTTCGAATTAAAAAAAACCTCGCCAAATGTAACAGTTTACATGTGAGCAAAATTCGCCCCTGTGCAAGGTTACCCAGAACGACTTCCGTTGCATACTTTCAGGCGCGCTGCTGGTTTGAGGTTTTTTTTCCTGCCAAGT
The DNA here is from genome assembly GCF_015732765.1 of Culex quinquefasciatus. Classification (NCBI taxonomy): domain Eukaryota; kingdom Metazoa; phylum Arthropoda; class Insecta; order Diptera; family Culicidae; genus Culex; species Culex quinquefasciatus. Next base: position 223,994,844 of record NC_051862.1, on the reverse strand, counting down.
CATCTATTGTTTCGCGCGATGACAGCTTCAGCAAACATTGTAAGACTTTGCTCAAGCTGACAAAAGGGATAGAAATAATGGCAAAAAGGCAGTGACACGATTCTTGCTCTTTTTTTTTCTTATTGTTGCACATTTGCATACAGTCATCGTCACGATTGTTTGCACAATTTGATTGCCTCTAATTTGGAAAGGAAATTGCACCAACGACGACGCTGAGACGCCGGAACGAGGAAGGAAGTCGCAATGTTTGCTACCTTTACAGAACCACGACACGGTGATTTTCGTTACCAATTCGTTACTACTGGTGTGGTGGTGGAATAACTGAAGAAAAATTTTGATGCTAAGCATTTTTTCAGAATATTTGTCGGGTACAGTCATATTCGGAACGGTTTCCAGATTGTCCAATGTTCAAAAAATCATAGCAAATCGATAATTGGGTACTAAAATGAAGCTTAGATTGCTGATATTATTGTTTACAGCGATAAAGCTTATTTTTCTGAGTACAATAACCCTTTGTACGACCACAAAGAGTTTGAAATGGATTTTTAAATCAATTTTGAAAAATTAACCTCGCGGTCCTTCTTGACAGAAAAGCTCCTACTTGACAGCTCGTTCCAAGGGGACCATAGTTGATCCATCGAAAAAATGTTGTCTTGTCAAAAAAAAATTTTGCATTAAAATGAAAAAAAGTGATTAGAAATGGTTTTGAATCGTGTTTTTTACCGTTGTACATAAAAATTTACATAAGGCTTTAGGACCCGATTGAGCTTAATGATTCGTTTTTACCTTCATTTGAAAGCTTTTCTTACGATCTTTCGAATGCTGTATCGAACATCTGCAAATTTTAACTTTTATATGAAGTTTTTGAAGAATTACTTTGACACTTGAAATCCACAAATTTGGAGCACTTTTTTCTTGCGAATGTAAACAAACTTTGGATCTCTCCAGGGGTATATATTTATTACCAAATAATGACTTCACACACTGAAACCAATGAAACTCAAGCTTAGTGATGTTTGAATACCTAAATTAAACTTTACAATTTTCAATAGGGGATAGTGCGGAGACTTGATCCCCTTTTTTGTATCGCACATATTTCTGTCAATTTCTCACAAAACTATGAACTTTTTGCAAGAATTGAAAGTTTAAATATTCAACTATGTTTGGCTGACAAGGGTATTTCATCAGATAAACTCTTCGAATCATGCCAAACGTTTTAAAAAAATATTTAAAACCGGCATTTTCAAAATGTTGGGGGTAATTTGATCCCCCTTTCAACATTTTGAAGAAATCTTAAGCAAAATGTTTATTATTCATCCAAACTTTGAATTTTCTATAAGTTACAGTAATTTCACATTAAACCCGTACGTTTGTGTTCAAAATATAACAAGTATAGCATGCAAATTTTCTTTTTTAGACCAAAATTGAGCATGTTTACAAAAGCTGGTAATTTTTGTTTACAAAACTTTTGAATAATGGTTCAAACTGCAGTAAGTTATGTACATCTATACTAAAGGAAACTATGTACAAAACCCAGCCTAATTATTTAATTTTGAGGCTGATTCCAGTGACTGTAAAAATGCAGGGATCAAGTCTCCCTAAACGCACTTTTTTAAACAATTGATTGTAAAAATAGTATGACGATAAATTTAACGTCAAATGCGGAGTTGATATGTTTATCAAACAATTGATGTATAAAAATTTTTTTTAGAATATTTTTAAGTGTTTTCAATTCTTATCAAAACAAAGAAAAAAGATCTCTTGGAAGTTTTTTGCAGCACTTTTTAGAAAAATGTGTGTTACTCAATCAAAACATTTTTTGATTTTTTTCTTTGTTTTCTATTTACAATGAGTTTTAGTCAATTTCGCACAACTTTCTAGAACAAAGCTAATGTGTGTTAGATCGGTTGACAGAATTTTGCGCGTCGCGTTTTTCTTCCTTCTTTGATAGAATAATTATTCATTTCTGGTGGTTTGTCCGTTCCGGATTTGTTTGAGTCGTGTGAATTTCGCGGGTTTACCGGCGTGTGGATTTCGTTCGTTCCATTAGCTGGCGAATTGTGCGGATTGGAAATTGTCTTAAATTTGGAAGAAATTGGGTGCAAGTGTGAGGTGGTTGAGAGTTGCAATCCTTGTTCGCGTTTTGAAATTGTGTCTTTTTTTTGCCATATCAGGCCTGCAATTATTATTCAATATTTAAACTAGCGTTTCAAATCTGTTCGATTTACTATTTTATTCAATTTTTTCTCTCTGATTCAGTTTTATTATTTCATTTCCATAGTAACCTGAGTGAGGGGGCTGTTGAGGTTTTTTTTAACGATTAATAGTAAGCTACTTTGATTGTTGGTGTTTTTTGGCGGTTTGCAGATAGCAGCTGGACGTGATCTGCCCATTTCGGTGTAGCTCAGGCATGCGAGTTGAATTCAAAGCTAATGCCGTGAAGCCCTTATATGCTGTCTGTTTCCGGTGGTGTCTGGAGTGCGCTTAATCATGGATTGGACGGCTCGTGCATTCCCTAGCAAGTCTGGCGTTTGTTGTTGTCATAAGCCTGAAGACGTTTGAAGAGAAGCTGGTTTTGAAGAATCTGGTGAGCTCGTTCCTTTTATAAGACATTCATTCTTTCATTTATTCTGACATACACACACATCAATCAAGACATCTACGCAAAATTATTACTACATACGCGGTAGGGTGTTCCTTTGGTCGTTCGCTGTGAGTTGTGGATTGCCTGCTTCTCTAATGAAGGTTCGACTAAGGGGGCATGCTTATTAATTTCTCGTCGCTCCATACCCTCAGTGACGTGATGGGAGCAAGGGCGTCTATGCGAAGTGTCCCTACACCCGCTACAAATTTCCGGCGCTTGGGAAGGGAAGCGGGAAACCATTTTGATCTATGCGCCGGTATTTGTAGCATTAAAATTCGTGCAAAAAAAACTTATGCACGTGGGTGTACAGATTACGGAGTAAAAGATGATCGAATTGTTCACCTAGCGCTCACATGTGTTTCAGGACCAAGTTGCCTGCGGGTATGGGGATCATACATACATACATACATACACTTTTTAGAAAAATGTGTGTTACTCAATCTAAACATTTTTTGATTTTTTTCTTTGTTTTCTACAATGAGTTTTAGTCAATTTCGCACAACTTTCTAGAACAAAGCTAATTGTTTTACCCACATGCTGACGAGAAACAGGCTTGGGATCAAGTGTCCCCGGGGATCAAGTCTCCCCACTCTCTCCTACTAGTTGTAGGACCCTAAGCTGGAATGAGTAGACCATATCCGGACAAAGTTCGTTCGAGAAAACCAAATTCATGTTTTTATCAACATCCATTTTTCTCAGAAATTGATTCTGAGTCGATACGTATAAATTAAGATTAAAAAAATTAATTAATTTTTTTTAGATTGATTTTATAGTCCCTCCTTAGTGAGGAAGGCAAAAAATAAAAATTTATCTAAATTGTCCTAAAATTATCAATTTCACCGGATTCAGCAAAAACCAAATTATTCAAAAAAAATCACAACTTCTCGTCGTTTCAACCGATTATAACCCTCATGAACGAAAATTAAAGGTGATTAGCAAAAATAGTTTCGAATTTTAAAAAATCTAGCCTAAATTATATGACTATGATATGAAATTCAAAAGCCGTTTTTTATCGAATTCCTCGGAAAATGTTACCAAACATACTTAAAAATGGGTTTATTATACGAATTTCGAGATATAATTTTTTTAAAAATAAAATCTGGGTTTTTGGGAAAATAAACAACTTTTCACTGAAACTGCGTTTAATTTCAAATGTAAGCAATGCAGTATACTTTTTCGGTACCAAAAGTAGCGTCATTTAATTACGAAAATCTCATGAATATCAAGAAAATTGCATGAAAAGTTTAAATTGCACAAAATACACTGATGTTGACATTCAAATCACCGTGCACACAAATTTTTTTTATAAAAGATGATCGAGTTTTGTTCTATTTTTTGTTGTTTCCAGGACATATAAAAACAGACATTTTTAGAAAAAAATCCGCCAGATTTGAGCATGGTCAGAAAAAAATAATTTTGAATTTGAACTATCTTGTGTACAGTTTTCAAAATGACCCAAATAGAGCTATTCTCTGAGACATTGGACAGCTTTTTTACATTTTTTTATTTGAATGAATCTTTGTGTGTCCAGTTTCAATGGCCAAAAAGTAACTTTGCATCATTAGTTCGACCTAGAGAACTTAAAGTTTATTAGAGAACGGCCATCTCAAACCAAAAGTGCCAATCGAAGCACGAGAACTGTCAAACGGAGGTACCAATCGAGCAAAATCCTTTTATTTTGCTCAATTGGTACTTTTGGTTTGAGGTGGCCGTTCTCTAATAAGCTCCAGGCTCTCTAGTTCGACCATACAAATCTTCACACAATTTTGACAACCGTCCAAAAAGACTGTTAAAATATTCGAAAACCTTAATTTGCAAAATTGAATTGGACTTTGCATAATTTATGGCACATGTTCGTTAGAATTCATTGACCAATTTTCGAACTGAAAAAATCATTACTTTAGTTTATTTTTTTTTTAAAGGTCCGTTAAACAAAATTTTCATTTTTGGCAGTTTGGGTGTCTATGAAACAGCCTTGAGAATTCAAGAAAAGCAAAAAACAATAAAAAAAATTATCGGACCTTTAAAAAACTCTAAAAATTTCGAAAAAACGGTGAGGTGAACCAATTTTAAGTAAGAGCCCCCTTAAAATCATTTTTTTTGTCATTGACCATCTTTGATAACAGATCAAAAAAAGATCAGAAAATTTACCCTAAATCTGCTTCAAAGCCATTGAAGATAAGACCAATGGTTGCTGAGATAAAGCCTCTGAAAGAAAGCAAAAATAAAATGAGGTCTTCTTCAGGTCCTACATCACCAAAACTAATTTCATTTTTAAAAACGATTGTTTAGAAAATATTCGTCGGATTTTCAATGTCAAAAAAAAATTAAAGTATCGTGTGACTTTCCAAGCTTTGATAAACATATTTTCTAAATTTTTAAATAAAACCAAACATTTGACATGGTGGAAAATATGTGTTTAAAAACAATTTGTATGATTAGATAAGGTACTTAATAAATTGCTATAATATATTAACAAAAAAACACAAACTAGGGGAAATTCTCGTATCTTTGGCAGGTTAAGCACTCGCTCCTAACTCCATCCAATTTACTGATTTTCACTATTTAAACAACTAATTTTGCAAAACTTTTTATACAAACTTGCTTGCTCACTTCTTATTGAACTATTTATCACTCGAGTTCAGTTGAAAACGCTTTTAAATAGCTTTAATTGAATGTCAAAGTTCTGACCTGCCAACATTAGAGGCACGCTGGAATTAGATGCTGTTCCCCTACATTCAAATTTACTTTAACTGCCTTGTTTACTCTTTTCCTCCACACAGATTGGTCTCCATCGAGGTCACCTCGCTCGAGGACGTGTACTGGCTGGAGGACTCCCGCGCCAGCCAAATCCTCGGCAAAGACTGGCAGGTATGGTCCGCGGCGCGCCAAAAACTGCCCACCTCCAAGTCCAACCTGGAGGCGCTCAAAGCGGACCTCTGGTCAACGGTGGTCAAATCCAGCCAACACCAGGACGCCTGGACATGGGGCGGGATGCTGGTCGTGTCGGTGTCCGTGGCTGGGTTGGTCACGTTGGCCGCTATGACACAACCCTCGTTGGCACCGGAAGCTAGGCACTCGCTGCTGCAGTACGTAACGGGAAAGTATTTGCTGCCGGCGAACTGCAAGGTCCACTGGGACTGGCAAGATCCGGCGATCGTGGGTGGGACCATGTGCTTTACGGTGCGATTTCACCAGCGGAATGGGCAGGCTTACCCGATCTGTGATACGGACCAGTTCTTTGTGGAAGTGACCGAGGGTACGAGGAAGATCATCACGATCAGTGAGTTGGGGTCACCGACTGACCCGAATAATGCCAACATTGCCAAGATCAAGTTTACCGTCCGAACGGCGGGTCAGTACAAGATTTCTGTGTTGATCGGTCAGAGTCACATCGCTGGGAGTCCGTTTGTGAAGACGTTCATTCCGGGTCCTATGGACGCGAGGCGATCGCGGTTGATCCGACCTGCGAGTACGGTGGTCTGCTGTGCTGGTGCTCCGACATTTCTTCACATTGAACCAAGGGACGAGCACGGGAACACGTGTCAGTTCACGCAGGACAGCGATCCAATCAAGGGTTACAAGATCGACATCTTTGATTTGTACGGGAAGTTGAGCGACAAGTACTGCAACGCGATCACACTGTCTTATGACAAGGTCAACGCGAGGATCAGCTTGACGGCGCTCTTCCCGGAACCGGTTTGCCTGCGGGCGGTCATCAGCTACGAAGGTCACCCGATCCCGAACGGGGACTTTGACATCATCGTGCTGAGCAGCAGCGATACGACGCTCGTCCACAAGAACATCGCCTCCAGGAAGCACAACATTTGCTACGAGGCCAAACTGTTTGGCATCTACGGCCAGCAGCGATGGTCCAAGCCGCGGAAGGTGCTCTGTTACGTCGGGCCCAAGCAGGTCACCATCAAGGAGATGATCCTCAAAATCATCCCGAAGCGAATCGCCACCTTCCGGCTGTGTCCGTCCACAAAGGTAAGTCACGCGATCGCGCGATCGTGATCGCATACTTGATCTTATCCTTCTTTAGTTCCAGTTCCTGCCGCCTCCGGCGGGCACCAACGTTCCGGTCAGCAACAACAACAACAACGGCAACGGTCACGGCGCGATCTTCATCATCGACGACGGCTGCCAGCCCAAGATCGAGCTGGCGTCCAAGGAGCGCAACGTGATCGCGGCCACTTTTACGCACTTTCTGCTCAAAAACATTGGCGGCTCGGAGACGTTCAAGGACAAGCAGGACTTTTTCTACCACGAAGTGAGACTCGTACGAAAGCGCGCTGTCCGGTGATCATGGCGATGTTCATTTTCTGTGTTTTTGTGTTTGCAGGTTCGCAAGTTTCACTCCAACTACTACCACGAGAAGATCGCTGTCAAGGTGACGCGCGAGAAGATCCTCGAGTCCAGCATGAAGGCCACCAAGCACTTTTCCGTGTCGGATTGGTGCGGTAACTTTGAGGTCACATTCCAGGGCGAGCAAGGTGAGTGCGATCAAGAGATTGAAGGTGATCTTCTCAACTGATCTTTCCCTCTCTTCCAGGTATCGATTGGGGTGGTCTGCGGCGCGAGTGGTTCGAGCTGATCTGCAGTGCCCTGTTCGATCCGCGCGGTGGCCTCTTCTGTACATTCCACGACAAAAGACAAGCCCTCGTACATCCGAACCCGAACCGGCCGCCCCATCTCAAGCTGAAGCACTTTGAGTTTGCCGGCAAGGTTGTCGGCAAGTGCCTGTACGAGAGTGCCCTCGGCGGAACCTACCGGCAGCTGGTCCGAGCGCGGTTCTCCCGATCCTTCCTCGCCCAGCTGATCGGCCTTCGGGTGCACTACAAGTACTTCGAGCAGGACGATCCCGACCTGTACCTGTCCAAGATCAAGTACATTCTGGACACCGACCTGGACACCAGCGACAACCTGGAACTGTACTTTGTGGAGGAGATCTACGACACCAGCGGTCAGCTCGTCAAAACCGTCGAACTCATCCCGAACGGGGCCAAAACGAGGGTCACGAACGCCACCAAGAACCAATATCTGGATGCCTTGGCGCAGCAGCGGCTGTGCAACAACGTGCGCGAGGAGATCGACAGCTTCCTCAAGGGACTCAACGGGATCATTCCGGACAACCTGTTGAGCATCTTTGACGAGAACGAGCTAGAGGTATGACCCTACATCCAACCTAAACCTCAAAACAAACTAAAATTTAACAAAATTTTCAGCTCCTCCTGTGTGGAACGGGCGAGTACTCGATCGCGGACTTCCGGGCGAACCACATCGTCAACGGGGGGTCGCCCGAGTTTCGGCGCGTGCTTGGCTGGTTCTGGGCGGCCGTGGGAAACTTTTCGCAGACGGAAATGGCCCGACTGCTGCAGTTTACGACCGGGTGTTCGCAACTGCCGCCAGGAGGGTTTCAGGTGAGGGACTGCAGAGTGGCATTTGGAAAAAGGGGAAATTCATTAAAATGGTCTTGACATTTTTAGGAATTGAATCCGAGGTTCCAAATAACGGCAGCGCCAACGTTTGGAAATTTGCCAACGGCACACACGTGGTAAGTTGCATTACAAAAGATCCATAATTTTATGAATGCAATTCTTAAAATTCTAGTAATTTAAGACAAATATATTAAAATTTTGTCTAAATATTTCAGTTCGCATTAGCATCAAATTCTTTATTTTTTTACTATCAGTAAGTTTTCACTTCTGAGAAATTTTACACGTGACGTTTTCCACGCCAAAACGACCAATAAAAATACGATTTTGAGCCGAACGATTCTCGATCTTAATGAAACTTGCAGGATCGTTCACTCGAAAAATGAACTTCTTTATTCGACCTCGTAGACCCACCTTCACGTATACCTATCGAAAAAAAAACTTTTATGCAAAAAACAGTAAAAATCTAAATTTCTTTGAAATTCAGGCTGAAAAATTCACTCTTCAATTCAATTTTTACCATTTTTATTCGACAGAGCAGAAAATTTCTTACGTTTCTTCTGTAAACTTTTTTTTACCAAATTATTGTTGAAACACCAATATAGCTGAAATTTCAAAAGCTTTTGCATTTTGGATTTTTTTTAAATTCCTTGTTTTAAATTTAGGTATAAATGATAATTTAGCATGGAAACCCAAAATATGACCAAATCGATTTTGCGATACTTTGTTTCAATTCTGACGGAAGATTCAGATTCAGCGGGCAAAATTACATGGAAAAACATATATTTGAACAATTTTCAAATTTCGTTAGGGTGGTCCCATATGGTTTTTCCCTTAAAAGTTAGACTTTTTCAAATGAAGATGCCTCGAGTTTAAAAAAGAAAAACACCCCTTAGATTTTTTCAGCGTTTATAGTGCTAGATCTCCTCTTTCAAATGCAACCTGGTTCTAAAAATTTGGCTTGCGAATTTTCGAGACATTAAAGTTTTAAATTTGCATCTTTTTTACCTTAAAATGGCTGTAACTTTTGACTCTTAAGTCCAAATTGACATGTCAAAAAATAAAAATGTTTTTTTAGAGCTCAAAAAGTGCTCCGAATATCACTTTTCTTTAAAACTTAACCCTGAATTGCCACGTTCAAAAAACTGATTTTTGAAGGTTTGCTCAGATGCTTTCTATAAATTTGGTCGTAGAAGGCGTAGATTACGAGATAAAATTATGGCGTCTTCGACAAAGTTGCTGAAATTGGCAAGCCCTACAACTTTCTAGAAGACAAAAAATAACCAAAAATATTCCTGTAAAGTTAGATTCTCAAAATCACCCTAATCGTAAACCACTCTAATTTTCAACCAAACCAAAAGTTACCCCTTTCTATTTGCAACAACTCTTCTCAAGACACCAAAGCTCCAAAACGTCACCATTTTTCGGAAAATCCATTTTCCACTTAATTTTTGACTGTGCATTGATGAGGACTGTTCATAAAAAATAGGCTTATGGAATTGTTTTTGCAAAAACAAAACTATTTCCCTAAACGCGTATGTTCAGATTTTTTAAATTTTTTGATGTGTTTTAGAGAACAAAAACAAACGAAACTTATGAGCCATAGGAAAAAATAGACAAAAAGATTAGATTGTTTTTTTTTTGTAAAAAAATCTTGGTCAAAAATGTTTTAATGTAAAATAAAATTTGCAATTGAAATGAATTTAACAGATTTTTTTTATTAAGTGCACCGTTTTCAAGATAAAGCCGCTTAAAGTTTAACCTTAACTGAAAAATTCTCATTGTTTTTAAATAGTTCCCATGATTGTCCATTCCTTTTCTTTTTTTTGTTGTTATTTGAAAAAAAAAACATTACTTTAATCCTTTTTCAGCTTCAACCAACTCTGCCTGCCCGACTACGAGAGCTACGAACAGTTTGAGCGAGCACTCGTGTTCGCCACCAGCGAGGGCACCGAGGGCTTCGGAATGGTGTAAAAAAGCCGCATCAATGATCTTTGTTGTTGAAGAAAGAGTTCCAATTGTCACAAGAAAGCACAAACTTTTGAAGCAAATTTGTTGAAAAACCATGAAAAGACCAAAACTATTTCATACGCAGACAAGAGAAAACATATTTGTCAATTCCGTAACATTTGTCCAACAATTCTCCCAGTTGAAAGGGAAGAACAGAAATCTACTAACCGAAAACTAATTTGTCATCCGTAGCATTTGCCCCCTCTCCAGAGTAGGTAACTAGACAACATTTTCCAAGTTTTATCCATCATACCCTAATAAAAGCCTTCTTCGAAAAAAAGAACAAAAAAATAGATTTGCCTAGCTGCAGTTTCACACAAACACACACAACCCTCATTAGTTTTTGACGAGGAGGCACAAAACCGTCATCGGTTTTTGAAAATGTTGTGCCAAAAATGACATAAATCGTGTAGTGAATTATCTCGTAGTAAAGTTGTGATGCCAGCAGTTTTCCCCCCAAATCCCTCCCAGCGCGCGCGTAATTGTTTAAAATAGTGCCAAATGAACAGAAGAAAGCGAGATCTCATTCAAATTTGAAAAATGCGCCTTAACAAAATGAAATTGTAGGGATGTTTAGAAATTACCAATTTAATAAAAAGTAACAACTTTGATAAAAACAAGTACAGCAATGTGTGTTGAATTGTGTAGAAGTAAATTTAACAAAAAGCAGCATGTAAGTTATACTAGTAGCAATGAAAAATAATACAAACATGTGATTCGTAGCCGATTAGGAGCAGTGCAGCGCGTTTAGTAGAATCAACCGTTATTGACTCATCGAAAAAAAAACTCACTCGAAACGTATCAGCCATCGCGGGAAGCCATAATTGAACCGAATGTTACAAAGCGTTAGAAAGCTTAGTATTCTACATATACGGAATATATACTGTCCATTTTATTTTATCTTTGAATTTCAATCTACAAAACGAGAGAAAACGGTTGAGCAAAGAGCCCTAACAATTCATTCCAAAAAGAATAACAACAAACTTGTAATAATTACTAACAAATAGAATCCGAAACAAAACACACAAAAATATAACTCTGATTCTGTGATAATTCAAGCAAGCTACAAAAAAAGCCATCAAAAGTTTATGTTCCAAGAGTTAAACCTCGATCGCAGCAAGCGTTGAGAACAAAGGTGTCGCTAGTTGAGTTGGGATAGGCAAAAGCTCCCCCTCGCCTACTATGCATGCGCGATAAAATTGTAGCGTTTGTTCGTTTGGTCGAAAGCTTTCAGACATTGCGAAAAAGAGAGGAGAAAAAAGCTTCCAGTGTTTCAGTTTTGCAGGCAAGCCGCCTACTAAGTTAGAAACGAAACGCGTTCGATTTCCTTGTTTAGAAATGTTATCATTGAAAATTTGCTAGGTAAGTTAGCTACAAAAACAGTTTCCTGAACCCGATTTAGTCTGCTGAAACCAATGAGTATTATTCCATGAGCGATTCAAACGTACAGCTATTTGAAATACTAAAGATGAAAATACAACCAAATAAACAAACCCATTTATTATTCCTCAGTAATAAATTTGAAGTCATTCCTGGTATATCACAAGTCCGTTAAATGAGCAGATAAAAATTAAGGTTTATTATAATATTTATTTCATATCATCTAGATCACTAAAAAATATCACATACCTCAATGCCGAGCATCATCATCAAAAAATCGATAAAAACTAAAAATATCAAATAAACCAAATCTCAAACCACTCTCAAATCAAGCAATCATCCGTCGCACGGCCTGACCATGTCGGAGAACCCGCTTCCCGCGACTCCGAGGCACCGGAACGCCCTGCACAAACAGATACAGCGCGTATTGCACGTAAAATCCAGGCTTGCGGGGCAAATTGGTGAAAAACTGCCGCACTCGATAGCCGTAGGTCGCGTGGTAGCTGCTCTTGACCGCGGCCAGTTCCTCCGCTAGCCGGACGTTCCACTCCTTCAGCAGCTCGCAGTCCGATTCGCGTAGCTCCAGTTGACTGTTAAAAAATAAAACGGTCTAAAAACGCATATTTAAACCGGATTTTATAGAAACTGACTTTTTAGCATCTTCCAGCAGCTTTTGATGGTGTTCCAGTCGAACTTCGTACACCTTATTGCTGTTGGTTTGAACCTGCAAGGAGTTCTCATAGTCTCGCTCGAAATTTTTGAAGTTTTCCTCAAGTTGATCAATCTGAAAAAAAGTTATATGAATTAATTTAAATTAACCACGTTGTTGGTAGGGCAAATGCTAAATAGTTAAACTTTTCAGCCCTTGTATCCAAATGCATAACTTTCGTTTCAGTTATATTTACTAGAATAAAGTAGGCCGTTTCGTAGTTCAAGAATGACAGGAAAAACAAGTAGTTTTACAACGAACGAACGACAACGAAGAAATAAAAATTCGATTATCTGAGATGAAATTATTCCAAGAATGCCTAATGTTATCCGAGTCCAGTCTGGACTGTCCACGTAAAACAACAATTCTAGATTTCATTTTTTTAAATGGTACCAATAAACATATCAAAGACAATAGCTTATAGGACCTTTTTTAAAAAAAAATAGAATTCCTCCTTTCTAAAATTTACTGTTACTGTTAATATGAGTTGAATTTGAAAAAAAAAATATATTTTATTTGTAAATTTATATCAAATTATTTTTTTAAATAACTTTAAATGATTAAATGATTTACGGAACTAAAAAAGACACCAAGATGGTGTTTTTTAGAAAATATCAAAAAACGGAACAATAAATTATTAACACTTGTAGGGGTCAAAAAAGTTGGAAATGCAACTTTAACCGGCTATATCTCGGCGAAAACTCAACCGATTTGGATGATTCTAGTTGCATTCGATCCGGAAGAATATCAAGAATCACCTCCAACAAGGTAGATCCAAAACAGATGCGTCTACCTAAAGTTATAATAAAAAAGTCATTTCCAACTTTTTATTCCAAGGGTTGTATGAGCCGGTGAAAATGCAATTCCAACTTTTTTGACCACTTTGGGGCAACAAGTGTTAAAAAAAGTTCAACTTTTCAGCACCCATTTGAGTGCTGAAAAGTAGAACTTTTTAGCATTTATTTTAAAAAGTGTTGCTATTCGATTCTGTTATTTTTGGTACAAAAAAGAAGGCTATTTCGTCGTTCAAGAATGACAGGAAAAGTAAGTAGTTTCACGACGGAATTGCAAAAAATATTTTTATTAAATTCTCAGGTGAGTTTTCAAAAAGCCGGAAGAGCCACCGTGACCTCTAACACTATTTTCGTTTTTCTCCAAAATTAAACAAAATTTAATTTATTTTTAGTTTGGGGCACTTGAAGGACGTGTAGATGATCAAGTATTTTCGATATTGGATATTGGTAAGTAGGTCGAATACCGATGCAAAAAGGACTTTGTTTACCAATGGCTCTTACGGCTTTTTGAATGCTAATCCGAGAAATAGATTGGAAAATTCCCCAATTCGTAATATATTTTAACTTGTTTTTTCTATCAACATCTCCTTAAACAGGTTTTGCACTTTGGCTCAAATTTTAGTACACTAAAAAAAAATCACAAACAAGAAAATCATAATTTGGAAAATCAATTTTAAGAGACAAAAAGTTAGATAAAAAATAAAATGTTTTGGTATGCCTTTTTATATAACCAATAAAAACCTTTAACTGTGCCGAACCAAATCGATCAGAAAATCCCTCCTCAAGATACAGAATATTGTATGACCAGCCCCCAAATTTACGGAGACTTGTATGGAAAACCATAAGATGCAAAAGGACATCTTTGGATAAAGTATCTCAAAATTTTGCACAATAAATTTTGTTTGCATCTGGTTTGGACTCGCCTTTTTTGGAGAGAAATAAATCCCACATTATTTATGAAAAGAAGGATTCTCTGAAACACCCTAACCGTGAACCACCCCAATTTTCGCCTAAACCAAAAATTACCCTTTTCCATTTAAAACAACTTGCAGGAAACAGTTATGCTCCAAATCCACTCAAAATTGTGGAAAATCCAATTTTGACTTTTTCAATTAATTAACATTTATTCAGACAAGATATTACTAACTGTGCAATCACAATGCGTGATTGCTCAGCTCAATGCAATTTCCACGAAATTTTGCAATCTAGATCACGTGGACACTCCGGGCTTCCTCGGAGCTATCCCCCGAAATCGAAGATTGGCCCATCACTAGGCCAAATTCCTAATTTGAGCTCATCCTGACCACGGAAACCCATCCCATTAAGCCCTTGAATTATGTATGGGAAAAATCTTCAAAATGTATGGAGAAAAGCAACTGTTTCTGTTTTTTACTTGGGTGCTATAGTTTCCAAATGTTCACCAACTATCGGAAATAACCATTATTGCGCGGATTTTAATAATGCCTTTCAACTCGTGGTTAACCGCCCACACGCGCAAACAATGTGGGAAATTCCAAACCACCGAAAATCAATAGAAATTTTGTTTTCTCAACGGGGTCACAAATCACATTTCACCAGAATTCATCTTGGTGCATTTTACATTCATTCATGATTTTCCCTCCCACTCGCGTCGCATGATAGACAGACAGCCCATGCATGCAAAAGTGTATTCCCATGTATGTGTGTGATGGTGTAAGTGTGCTTCTTCCCGTCCCGACTGCCACGATGAATGAATGCAACCATTATCTCTCACCTCACAGTCGACTGACATGCATAAATTATCACGATATCCAAACGAACCAACCCCCGGAGCAGCTGCTGCACTTCCGGGCGGAAATGGATAGAGAGAAAAACGGGACGAAGAGAAAGCGCCACCACACAGGCACTGACTGCACTCACCTCGGTCAAGTTCAATGCCGAACCCCAGCAGTTGGGAAAATCGATAATTTCATCATTTATCCTCACTTCCCCTTTTTGCAGGCCGATTTCTTACCAGGAAATAAAAGGGGGAAAAAAGTTTAAAAATTTTGCGAGCAACTGCAATTCGGGGAAGGTTGGAGCAGCTTAAGGCAAAGTTATAGGTATAGATTTTGGCAAGGTCGAACCGAACCGAAAAATTCCAGGAATGCATCCATCGAACAAGCAAAACAGGCAGCCGGTTGAGCATAAAAGGGCGGACAGTTCTGGGAACCCTTGCATAGAATCTGATACATACGCCTCGATAAATGCCTCTTCATAATATATCGTAATAAAATAAAGGTTGTACGAAAAAACCAAAATTTACATGGGCGGGAAAACCGAAACCATTTTGTGCGGTCGATCAAAGTCGTTTATGACTCCGGCTAGGGGAGACGATTGAGTACAACTATGTGGAAATGTTAAGAAATCAACAAGAAGGTACGAGCCGCAATCAATCAAATTAATTGCCACTCTTGGTATAGCTAACAGCTCCTGAACTGGCGATCCAAAACATTCTTGAATTGATTTAAAAAAGGTATAAAACGATATTTTTTTTATTTCCAACTTACTTTCAAAACACTCAAGTAATATCTGTCAATAAATGTTTAAAGTTCTACTTTTCCCTGCAAATAACAGTAAAACAGAAACAAAAAGAAATCCTTTCGTTTTTCGAAAATGGCAGGAAAAGAAAGTAGTTTCACGATGGAAATATTTATTATAATGTTCATCGGCAGTAAAATACCAAACATGATAAAATTCTTCAATAAAGTTGATAATTTTACACCCACATTTCACTAAAATAATGATTGATAGTCACTTTACGCAAATGCAATTTCAGAGAAGTCAACTCTCGATAACTGCATAACTGTTAATTTTATTTTCCCAAAAGCGATATCTAAATTATACGGAAAAACCAAGCAACTGCAACGTATTCCAGGAGCTTGTGATGTGGTAATATTGAATTTGCTAGTAAATGTTACAAACTTCAAAGCTACTACATTGGAAAAACGAAAGCAGTCTGAGATTTTATCATGAAACAAGACTTGCACTAGACTTTGGTTGGTCATAATGCTGCTGTAATCAAACATTTTAAATGTTTTATTCTGACTGAAAGAATCTTTCAAGAGGGATAAAATTTACATTATAATCAAATATTCTACAACGCAAGTCGCGCAGCATTACTCACCACCAGCATCAAACACCCACATGAGCCTCGCGAACTTCTCCCACAGATGTGCAAAACAATGTTTCGTTCTAGCCCACCAAAAGGACACATAAAAAAAAGAGTGAATCATGTTTGCGGCTCAAGCACGGACTGCAAATTCACAATCACCGATGCTCCTTAATCACACCACACCACAAATGTGTCCCAACAGTCTTAGTCAGCACCGGCACCGATCGGCCAATTCTTGGAATTCAAACGCAGGATGACTTTTCATCCTTTCCTTCGTTTCCCGGGAGAGAACACACTTTTCCTCTCCGAGAGAAAGAAATTTCATGAATGAATAGAGTAGTGTGCGTTTCATCACCTGGGCCGGAAAATGCCGCGCCACCCGTTCGTTGGCCAATCGGAGCCGAGGATGATGTCAACTATGGCACAAACACTGCCGAACAAGTTTGTTTTCAGGATGTAGGAAAAGTGTTACGAAAGCATGCCAAGTGCGAGTGGGAGGCACTCAAACGCACCCGTGCCAGGACATCAACGGGAAAAGGATACACATCGAAAAAGTGAAATTCCATTCGCGTGAGTCATCACTTTACGAGCAGCCCTTTTGGCGGGAAAGGATATCGACCTGGCGATGGAATGCAATGTTTTGCATATTCAATAGCAGAGCGGTTCTTGTTTGACTTTAGGGGTACGGTAAACCGGGGTGACATGGAGCGGCCGTGGCTGACTGGTTACGGTTTTCGCTTTGTAAGCGAATGGTCCTGGGTTTGATTCCCATCTGCTCCCAACGAGAAAGTATAGGAAATATAAATCTTGAAACTCTGAACATGAACGAAAAATCAAAGTCGCTCGAGTCGGGGTTCGATCCCCCGTCCTTTGGATTGGTAAGAAAAAATGCTAACCACTAGGTCATCGCGACTTGGTGAGCTATGACTGGAATTAGGAATACTATTACCACCATCAACTATATACGCGCTGGGTCCTTGTCCATTTGACAAGGGTTCGGAAGTTCTAAATAACGTTTGAATCTGATTGGTCCAAACGTTCTTCAGGGCGGGGCTTGTCGACAAAGCTGAAGTACCTCGCGCTCGGCTAGCCAGCGTAGAAATGGGTCACCGAAGCTCGGCAGAGCTAACACCTACCAAATGCCTATGCGAGTTATTTGCATGTATAGAATGAGAGCTAAAAATACATGGAAACAACTCAATTTGTAAGAAGCGACCGCGTGGTCCCGTTTGGTTGGTTGCACACACACACACACACACACACACACACACGGTAAACCGGGGTGACATTGATAGCTTGGGTTGCTTTGATGGGTTTTAGATTTTTCCGCAAAATAATGAGTTCAAAATATTTGCAACGGCCCAAGTTTATTATAAGATATGATTTTTTTTGTTTTGGAATTCTAGTACAATTTTTACAAGTACAATTATAAATTTGCAACCCAAGTTTCATTTTTTTTTTTTTTTTTAGATAGTCGGATTAGTTGTTATAATAACAGAGCCCAATAACAGAAAAGTGTTCTCAGAATAATAAAAAATATAATCTTTGATATATTTAGCGACATCAAATAAAAAAGGGAATGCAGATGCACTGACCAACCGACCTCTTTTCAATTTCGATGGTCCCTTAGTCAGATCTCCATACTTCAGGGCACTTATGTGCTTATAACTTTTGATAGGGTTGTCAGATCTGCAATCTATCGAACTCGTTAACTATCCATCGACA
Organism: Culex quinquefasciatus; assembly: GCF_015732765.1. NCBI lineage: Eukaryota > Metazoa > Arthropoda > Insecta > Diptera > Culicidae > Culex > Culex quinquefasciatus. The sequence goes on along the minus strand of NC_051862.1, from coordinate 223,977,011 downwards.
GGTTGCATGATAGATCCGGACAACGTTTTCATCGAAATATATGAGATCCGGTCTCTAAAAAGTTCATAAATAACACTTAAGTGCTTATAACTTTTGATAGGGTCGTCAGATCTTCAATCTTTTGAACTCGTTGGAAAGGTCTTTTGATCACCTATCCATCGACAGGTCGTATAATAGATCCGGACAACGTTTTCATCGAAATATATGAGATCCGGCCTCTAAAAAATGCATAAATAACACTTAAGTGTGCATAACTTTTGATAGTGTTATCAAATCTTCAAACTTTTGAACTCGTTGGAAAGGTCTTTTGAATACCTTTCTAAAAATGTATAACATGACAAGGTTTCTTACAAAAACCACCCTTTTTACAATCTTCCGGACTTTTGTTAGAATCGTTTTTTTAGCATAACTTTTGAAGTACTTTACAAAACTTTATAATTTTCAATAGCGACTTATGGGACCCCAAGACGGATCGAATGAGACCAATACGGTCCAAATCGGTTCAGCCAGTGCCGAGATAATTCAGTATAATTTTTTTTTGATCAACATCCCACCACACACACAGACATTTGCTAAGAATGTGATTCTGAGTCGATAAGTATACATGAAGGTGGGTCTAGGAGGTCAAATTAAGAATTTCGTTTTTCGAGTGATTTTATAGCCTTTCCTCAGTAAGGTGAGGAAGGCAAAAATCTTTTTTAAAGCAATGGCACAAGTTTACGTGAAACATTAGGGTGAAAATAAAAAAAAAACGACATAAGAGATACCCCCAAATCGATACATTAGGCAAAAATAAGTAGCTCAATAGCGACCACCACCTTAGCCGATTTGGCTTAAAATTGATACAATAACTAAAAATCGAGCCTTGAGATTTTCCGATATCTTCAATCTTTCTTGTCACCCTATTACAGCTGAAATTATCGAAATTATAGCCAAAGGTTTCAAACGAACAACAGAAACTTTTTTTCAAAAAGTATCGTGACAGGTCCAGACTTTTTTTAATATTTATCAGAATATTGTTGTCAAATTAAGGGGTCCTCCATAAATCTTTTCTTCTCCTTCATATGGACAGTTGTCCATTCAAATAAAACATAGATATCTGTTTAGAATTACAGAGCCATTACATTTTTTGCAACATGACGTGATTATTATGTTGCAAAAATCGGGAAATCTATGAAAATGTATTTTTAGAAAAAAAAACTTCTAATATCTATGTGAGAACCATTAATAAACATCATTATTCTTGACAATGTCGGATTTGCTCTAAAGAAAAGTTTGTAAATCATGTAATGAACGAAATAGATGATTTTTCGACTTTATTATTTTAATAATGATAAAATGCAGTAGTTGTTCGGTAACTGCGCTGAGAACGTAACCCAGTCACCGAATGTTGCTCGTTAACTGTGCTGAACGGAAAATAAAGAGGGAACCACCGATGGATAATATTTTCCAGATGAAATCTGGAGTATTTTTTTAAAAAGTCCAATAAACCAAATTTTCAGTTTTTGCTTTTTGGGTGTTTTTTAATACCCCTGACTCAAGGTGGTTTCAAAAACACCCAAAAAGCAAAAACTGGAAATTTGGTTTATTGGACCTTTAAAAAAAAACTCCAGAAATATAAAAATAAAAGTTACTCTAATTTATTTACAATGCTTACTTTTAATCTTTTTTGATTGTAACTTGAAATTATGAAATTATTGAATATGATTTTTTCATCCATTAACCCCTCGGTCATTTTGGTTTTTTGACGTTTGTCTGCTTTTTAACGGCCCAGTTATCGAGCGCCCAGATAAAAAGCAGCCCAGTTAAACAACGCCCAGTTACCGAACAACTACTGTATATTTATTTACATCAATTACTAATTAATTGAGGTTATGAAGGTGTTACGAGACCAATATTACCAAACTTACATGAGTGTTGCAAAAATCGGGAAAAGTTGAATAAATTGTTGCCAAAATCGGGATGGTAATGTGTACTAAACCAAAAGAAGCAAGCCTTAAGAAGCACCCAAAAATATTGCTAAATATTTAAAATTTGTCATGTTGAGTCATTCTCCAATAAATTCATCCGAATCATAGCAAAAGTCGCCTGACATCGTATTGACGTCTTTGTGAACTACATCATGTAGCATGTAACAAAACTGCGCCACAATTACGCATTGTCCCGCCAAATAGTCACCATCACCACGTGACTAATAACGGCCAATTCAAGTCGCGCCAGCGTTCCTGCCGCCATCATACTAACTAACCTGTTTCAACAGCTCCTTCTTCTCACTCTCCAGCAGGTCACACCGTTCCTCGTACTCTTTGGACCGGTACTCGAAGCTGTGCCAGTTGATGATGGCCTTGGCCAAGTCCCCTTCAATCTTGGTCAACTGCTCCTGCAGCTTGTCCCGCTGGATCACGGACGCTTCCAGCTCGGACACTTTCGACAGGTGGGACGTTTTCTCCTCTAGGAGATTGGTTTTGAGTGTTTCCAGCTTCTTCTTCGTCGATCGCAAGTCGTTTCGGGCCGCTTCATGGTTCTTGCACTCGTTTTGGTACAGGGATTGAATCGTGTGCAACTGGTTCCGGTATTTGATGGACTAGAGGGAGAAACGTTGTTGATTTTGGTCCTAAACTCACTCAACTCAACCTTACAGTATTGTCCTTGTGGCTAAGCTGCGCGTTAAGTCGACTTATCTGCTTCTTCTTGTCGCGCCAGCACTTGAGCAACATCCGGAACGCCGTCTCGTAAACCAACTTGCTCGTGTTGGAACTCCTCATCCCACCCTCGCACCCACTTCCGGAACCGGCCAGAGCCGTAGTTGACGCCCACTCCCCCTGTTCCGGCTTGACCTTCGCCGGCGAACCCATCTCGATCATCGTGCGGGACTTTTCCATCGCGGGGAAGAACTGCTTCCTCGGAGTGACCTCCGACGGAAGTGCCGATTCGGCTGCGGCCGCGGTCGTCTTTGGCGGAACTTCCGCAAACAACTTTTTCACCGGGAATTTGCTGCGTGACGACGACTTGACGACGGTCACCGGTTTCGAAAGATTGATGGCCGACTTGGTGGTGGCCAGGGCACCTGGTGGCTTCTCGGCAGGATTGCGAGCGGCGGAACCCTTGGAACCGCGGTTCACCAGTGCTGCATGGTCGCTGTTTGATCGGTTAATCTTCTTCGGCTTGTCCATCGTTAGTTGGTTTTCGTGCAAAAGTGACGGGTTTTCGGCTGCAAATGATTGCTTGGATCGATATTGCCTTTTAAGAGTTTTTCGAGTTTTTCAAGTTTTATGAGTTATGTGAGTTTTGTGAGTTTTTTTTTGAGTTTTTAGAGTTTTTAGAGTTTTAAGAGTTTTTAGAGTTTTTAGAGTTGTTAGAGTCTTTATAGTTTTTTAAAGTTTTTAGAGTTTTTAGAGTTTTTAGAGTTTTTAGATTTTTTAGATTTTTTAGATTTTTTAGATTTTTTAGATTTTTTAGATTTTTTAGATTTTTTAGATTTTTTAGATTTTTTAGATTTTTTAGATTTTTTAGATTTTTTAGATTTTTTAGATTTCTTAGCTTTTTTAGATTTTTTAGATTTTTTAGATTTTTTAGATTTTTTAGATTTTTAGATTTTTGAGATTTTTAGATTTTTAGATTTTTAGATTTTTATATTTTTAGATTTTTAGATTTTTAGATTTTTAGATTTTTTAGATTTTTAGATTTTTAGATTTTTAGATTTTTTAGATTTTTTAGATTTTTTAGATTTTTTAGATTTTTTAGATTTTTTAGATTTTTTAGATTTTTTAGATTTTTTAGATTTTTTAGATTTTTTAGATTTTTTAGATTTTTTAGATTTTTTAAATTTTTTAGATTTTTTAGATTTTTTAGATTTTTTAGATTTTTTAGATTTTTTAGATTTTTTAGATTTTTTAGATTTTTTAGATGTTTTAGATTTTTTAGATGTTTTAGATTTTTTAGATTTTTTAGATTTTTCAGATTTTTTAGATTTTTTAGATTTTTTAGATTTTTTAGATTTTTTAGATTTTTTAGATTTTTTAGATTTTTTAGATTTTTTAGATTTTTTAGATTTTTTAGATTTTTTAGATTTTTTAGATTTTTTAGATTTTTTAGATTTTTTAGATTTTTAGATTTTTAGATTTTTTGATTTTTTGATTTTTAGATTTTTAGATTTTTAGATTTTTAGATTTTTTAGATTTTTAGATTTTTTAGATTTTTTAGATTTTTTAGATTTTTTAGATTTTTTAGATTTTTTAGATTTTTTAGATTTTTTAGATTTTTTAGATTTTTTAGATTTTTTAGAGTTTTAGTGTTTTTAGAGTTTTTAGAGTTTTTAGATATTTTAGAGTTTTTAGAGTTTTTAGAGTTTTTAGAGTTTTTAGAGTTTTTAGAGTTTTTAGAGTTTTTAGAGTTTTTAGAGTTTTTAGAGTTTTTAGAGTTTTTAGAGTTTTATAGTTTTTATAGTTTTTATAGTTTTTAGAGTTTTTAGAGTTTTTAGAGTTTTTAGAGTTTTTAGAGTTTTTAGAGTTTTTAGAGTTTTTAGAGTTTTTAGAGTTTTTAGATTTTTTAGAGTTTTTAGAGTTTTTAGAGTTTTTAGAGTTTTTAGAGTTTTTAGAGTTTTAAAATTTTTGTGATTTTAAACCACAACATTTTAGTGAAAGTCACTCTCGGTCATACCCGGCCCGGGGTTTTCCAAACCATTTGGCTTCTACAGCTTTTTCTACTCCTTTCTACACTCATTCTAATATTCTACCGCACAACATCGAACATCTCGCGTGTGTGCATGCTAATTTGCAACTTCCACTCATTAATTGCTTAGCCGTCACCACCCTCACTGTGTTGAGATCTCTAACATCAAGCAGGCTGTGCAGATTAGATATGCTGGTGTTTGTTCGATCGTAGTTGGCTTATCATATTTATTATTCAATATGTGTAAACTAACAAGTTGTCGTATCCAATAAACCAACAAATTACAAGTATATATTTTTTATGATTTGATTTCAATTTTGATATTTTTTCTCAAAGTGCCTTTTACATGGACACACTTCAATCTCCAACATCTATCTATATGGGCAGGAATCAAAATACAAACCATTCACCCATCAAAGTACCATAACTCACTGAACATTAACATACACAGTGAGCGCAGCAATCAGGGATGCCAGATGAAATTTTGAGTTATCTGCAAATTTGTTTTTCAAATATCTGCAAAAATCTGCAAACTTAAATACACGTAAAACTAGGTTAATGGATTCGTATCCTACAATTCTGTTTAACTAAATTATGATGTTTAACTTAAACAACGTTTAATGTATGTTTTATGTCCTTAAATCTGTGTGAAAACAAATTATTTAGCTACAACTATTTGCAATAAATTCAATTAGTTTGAAAAAAAAAACGAAATAAAATGTAGATTCTCTTTTCGATAAAACGACATGAACTATACAAACAATATTTTTAAAATTAAAACATTTTTATCAAGATACATCAAGATGTATTTTTATAATATAAGTCTCTGAATTATAATTCATTCATACAAAAAATTATTGTTCGCTACACCCAACCGGCGGTCGCATGATTGTGATACATGGTGGCATGAAAGTATATCAGAATCTGCATGAAATCTGTCCTCATGCATTTTTTGGCGATATAGGGGTATGACATTTTTGCCCGTTACCGACAATTATCGACATAACCGACGGCTGATTGATTGTATTGCAGAAAAAAAATCTTGACAGAACGAGAATTTAACCATCAACTTCTAGGTTGCTGAGCCGACACGCTACCACCGCGCCATGGACGCTTGTTGAATTCTGAGTGACAGAGCGCGAACATAATGTTCTCTCTGGAGTGTTGCTCGGGGACTCGCCAGCATTATATGTGTTGGTGAGAACTGCAGATCGCTGACATGTTCACACGCGGGCAAAATTGAGCTATGAGCTTGCTGCAAAAACTGTTATAAAATGTAACATTTTCTGTAGCAAATCCACTGTTGCAGATTTTGAGCTATATATTTTCTTTGGGTGTATTCACGATAAAAAAGAAAATAAATGGGAATGGAAATGCTAACTAAAACAATTCAATCGAAAAAAATAATTTGTGATTTATAAAGATCCAGTTCAAAAATATCACAAAAACTAAAAAAAATGTTTATAATTTTAAAACTAATTTCAACAACTAAGTTAAATCTCTCTTGCTCATGGTTACTTCAGTGCACCAAAATTTTGAACTCAAATACACAGACTCAACTTTTCATGGTGATTCAAGTTGCAGATGTTCATGTAGTATGTATGCTAACACCTCTCCAAATTTAATCAAATTTGGTTTAGCACAGGCAAAGTTACAGTGCGAAATGTAAACAAAAATGGGCCAATTTCAGGGGAATAAATAATACCTGTTTCCGAAAGCCCGTAAAAATTACTAAACGCAACATTTTATGAAACAAAAAATTGTTGCTATCATTTGAACATGTCAGTTTGGACCGATTTTGAGTGTTTTTCAACCATTTCCGTTAGGTGCAACAGAGCATTCCCTGGGCATATGAGCTACTAAATATTCAGGAGCACTTTTTCCAAATTACAAAAAAAAAAACATTTCAATCAAAACAAAAGTTTCTAAACGTTATGACTATTCAAAAACAAGACAAAACATTGTTATTAGACCGATGGTTTTATTATCTTCCTTAATTTTGATGAAAATGGGTGTTTGTGAGTTTTGAATGAACCAATTAAAGAAATTTAAATGTGCAGAGATTTTAGAATTTGTATTTCATATTTCAGAAATATGGTCTTACAGAAAAGAATATGTAGTTTTAAACCAATTTCGATGCATTTTCAAACAACTAAACTAATAGTTTTGAAGAAAATCAGTTTTTGTGATTTAGAAAAAAGTTGCTCATCTTCCTGATGGTGCTCTGGGTGCACCAATTCGATGTTTATGGGTTAAAGTAAAGTATTTCCTGCATTATTGTACCAAAATTTTACCATTTACTTTGTTTTACGATAAGCAAACAGCCCTGGGCGTTAGAGGGTTAACGAAATAAATCAATGTTTTACATTTTTAATTTTCTTGCAAAGCCGTAGCAAATATTTTTCAAAGTTTATGTCGCCCCTCTTCAAAATTCGTCAAAAAAAATCAAAAAATAGTTTTAAAAAACTTCAAAATTTCAATGAAAATAGAAATTAAATCAACTGACAAGAATCTAAAATGCATTTTTCTGAATTGATAATCATAAAAATGAAATTTTCGTCAATATTTAGATATTTTGGAAACTAATGATTGCAAAACAACTTGACAGGTATAATGCATTTTAAAACACTTTTTTTATTCAAGTGTTTAAACCATGGCTCGTAAATTCAATTTTTAATCTTTTTTACTTTTTTGCCCCCCTTGGTCAGAGTCGAGCGAGAGACATAAACTTCAAAAAATATTTGTGATGGCCTAATTAAAAAATAATATAATGAAACAGTTAACAAAAAGATAATATTGTCGATGGTAAAATTTTCAACAGTTCATCACTAACAAATTTTTTGGATGATTTTGTGATCAGAAAAATCACCAGGCTAGCTCAAATCTGGCCCCGGAGAATCCAGAATATCTCCGGGCAGGAAACCGGAATCTAGGTTTTGAGGCATCGCGTTCGGTGTTAAATTACTGAGCGAACGAACCCAAAAGAACTAAAATTTGTTTAGTTTGAGCCAAGATATGGAAATTATTGAATATTAAAAACCCAAGTGATATTTAAATGGTTAACAAATCTGTAATGTAAACATTTAAAACTGTAAAATAAGGTCCACACCAAAATCTCCTAAGCCTTCGTAATTTGCTTATTATGAAAAATCAAATCACGTTAAAAATAATTTAAGTCGTTGAGCTCATTTATGCCCCAAAATCATCCGAAGTGATCTGGAAAAATGAAACGTGTGTAAGAATGTTTATAAATATGTACCCTTTAGGCATTTCAAACATTATGTTCAGAAACATGAAAAAATCTTTAAACCTAACTCTAAATTTTGTAAAGTAACTCATGCTGAAAATTGTGGAACAATAAGTTAGTAAAAAGATGAATTCTTAAAAATCTTAAAAAAGATGATAAAATTTTTTTTTGAAATATTGTGTTTGTTTATTTGTTTATCACAAGTAAATCTGTAGAGCTTCATAAAAGTAAAACATGGATCAGTTGAGTTTCGGCTGTATGGGTTATCATAAATAAAATGATTTTTTTGTTAACATGTAAAAGTTAACACTTTATTGTCGTTTTTATTCTCGATAAACTCGATAAACAAAAAAAATGCTGTCGTTTTGATACAAACAGTGATGAATCCATAATCTAATCTCTTGCAAAATCGATTAATCTTTTGTTTGATATTTTCGCTCAATCTTTCCCTAAACGGTCCCATAAATTTTAATGCATGGAGAGACGATTGTTGCATATTAAAATAAATAAAAATATGTAAGATATTAAACTTCATATTAATATTACCAATGTGTTTTTTTTTATTTAAATGTTTCATGTTTTTATTTATTTTTTTGTATATTTTAATCAAAACTGAATTGAAAAGCACTTAAATTGCAATTAATGTTTTAATTTTATGTATAGCCTATAGTCCTATAGTTCCATTTTTTGTGAGTTTAATTCATCCTCCAATACCTACAATTTTTTTTCTACGTATTTTTTTCAGCATATTCTGGATTTATTTTGTTAACAGTTGAACTTTATTACAAGATATTCTTCCAGATTTGATATTTTTGTGTACCATTAATAGACCATTAATTAAAAAGATTTGATGGTGAAAGGGTATTGAAATATGTATAAAATGAAGATTTTATGTTATTTATAAATTGAATTATTTTACTTCTATAGCGATTTTGCTATTTCATGTTAAATATAAAAAAAAATAATCAAAACTAATGTCATGTGCCCTTTCAGACAACTAGAAACGTTTTTTTTCTTCTGTTTTTAAATTTATCTTCATTGGATTCTTCTGTGAGCAAAAATTTCTTTTAAAATATCTATTGCATTAAAAACTAATTCTAATTATTTTTTTTTTTGAATCATTTTTGTGCCAAATTTTTAAGAAAAATTGTAATAGTCGTTCAGAAATTTAGAATTATAACTATTTTAATGAATCCAATTAAATAAAAAAATAGGCGTGGAAAAGAACTATGCAACTAACGCTTTTTGTAAAATTTACAAAAAATATTTGAAATATTTTGAAATGATTCGAAACACAAACCCAAAATTAAAAACAAGGCAAACAATATGTGTTGAAATAATTTTATTTTAATCACTTAAAAAATCTAAACTTATCATTCTTTATATGTGTACGCCTTAAGTTATCTTTACATCAGACAAAATCATACATGATTTTTTTTCTTTTACATCTAGAGTTTTTCTTTAAAAAGGTCCTATAAGCTATTGTCTTTCATATGTTTGTAGAACCCTTTCGAAAAAAAATTCTAGATATGTATTGTAATACAAACAGTAATGAAGATAGTGCTACAAATTTATTAGTAAAAGTGACCTTTTTAACTGTGTATACATGATCGCTATATAGTTTAGCCTGTCTCACTTTTTCGCATTTGAAGAATTGGTTAAAATTTGAGTTTTTGCGTGACTTAAGAAAAAAAAACTCCTTCAGTGCTTTGGTCAATATTTTTAGCGACTTAAATAAAAAACTAATGAAAATCATATTTGAATAATTGAATCTTAATTAAAATTAAATGTCTTATTTAGGAATTTCCATTGAAAATCATTCTTTTATCTTATAATAACAATATACCAGGAGAACAGCTCCTACGGAATGACTTAACGGCTTAACAACAACTAAGACCGAGACCAACGTTTTACTACTGAGAACCACATTGAAAATCTTATATAACTTCGCACTTCCATATATTTTTTTGTTTTTAAAAATAAACAGAGGTAGACTTAATACTTAATTAATACTTGATTATTTCAAAACATGAAGAAATTAATATTAAAAATGCCTGAACTCAAATAAAATTGATTTATGACACATGGATATATTCCAAATTTGAGCTTCCCGTTTGGTTGGTTGCACACACACACACATATATTCCAAATTTGAGCTCATTCTGACCACGGATTCCTAAAAATATGATGTCTTGAGGGAAGTTTTTCTAAAATTAATGAAAGTTCTACATCTTAGAAATGGTTAGAATCGGATAACTATTGCGCCCTCCACGGGTAAAAAAGTGAAACAGTTGCCATTCTCTATACATTTTGACGATTTCTCCCATACAAACTTCATACGATTAGAGGGAGGGGTTCCGGTGGTCCGAATAAGCCTCATATTTGGAATAAGGGACAGCGTTTTTTTTTTTAACAATAGCCAACATCTTGGAAAACAAGCAACTGCAACCTTTTGAACACCTAGCTTTGAGTAGGAATCTTGCAGTAGAGTATATCAAAGCTATGTTATAGAACGCACAGTAACCAAACTTGATGACAGTAACCAAACTTGATGTAGGTCTAAGAAGATTATTTCTGAATTTGTAAAATGCTATGTACAGTTGGGTTACTCATCTTATTCAAAGAAACTGTCACAGAAGGATTAAAGTTTTTTGGCAAACCTTACCGGTAAAATATCTGCAAAAATCTGCAACAAAAAAGTTGTCTGCAACAAATTTTGGAAATCTTCAAATTTGCAGAGAAATCTGCAAATCTGGCATCCCTGGCAGCAATAGTATTGGTGGTAGCCGTAATTACTACTAACATATCGATGGATTTCATTATCGCGCTTAGGCACGGTAAAAAATCAAAAAAAAATACGAAATGTTTGATTATTAATTCAAGTAAAATGGAAGCCAATTGCATATTTTCAAAAACTCAAATCAAATCTCACTTTATCGGAATTCACTAAAACCATCGCAGCAAGCCAAAACGGCCCCCATCGTCTATCGACAAACGCGGACGATGCGTCATACTCAACCAGCCAGCTGCGATTCAGTGTTAGTGCTAGCGCGCTCTACTCGATTCCATGCCGATGCGAACTCGCCAACCAAAGCCTACCTTGTTGGCCGTCCAGCCCCGGCAGTGCTTCACCAACATTCGTACGGGAGCAACGCGGGGTTCGCCACTCTAATCGTAGTAGCTATCGCAAACTGTTTTTTTTTTCTTTCTTTTTTTTGCTCTTTTGACTTTGAGAGAGAGCGACTAAATTTGTGTGAGTGTGCGGGTTTGGACTAGTGCGCCTGCGACGAGTTTTCCTTCGGCGTTTTCCAGGATAATCGGTCGGAAAAGTGTCGTTTGCCGGTCAGACGGGTTTTGGCGCTTCATGTGTTTGCAACGTGGTTTAAGGAGTGCAAAAGAAGCTACAACTTTTTGAAATTGTTTATAATAGTGTTAGAAGTTTACAAGTGCTAAATACAATTTTTGTCCCTGGATTTGAAAATCGGTAATAATAACAGAATCGTGCAAACCAACATGCTTAATCGACGACACGCAAAACAATTAAAAAAGTTCTTTATTTGAAAACAATCCGCAAAAACTAGGATTTTCACAGCAACTTTCTCACACAGCCGACTCTTATTTGTTTAGTGTCCACGGCGTAAAATGATTATGAACTCATCGTGGGAACCTTGAAATCCCCAAACCAAGCGCAATCCAAGCAACCTTTGAGCAGTTCGCGAGTAGTCACTCCCGTCCATATATATTCGCATATCGTACTCGGTGGTGATAACAGGTGTAAATTGTGCCATTACCTCTGCGCCCTCACGGCCGCCACCGCCTACTGAGTTCATTATCTGGGTGACAATTTTATTGACGTGTTATCTTGGCCTGCTGTGCTGTGAGAACATGTGCGATCGAAAACAGAGCGCGCCCTGAACTTCGACAATCGCCAATAAGCTCGATTAAGTAGTTGTTGGTTGGATTCACAACCAAGTAGCCTGCGGACGTTTCCTGTGCAGAGATTCGTCAAGTATTTGTCTGTTTCTATTTGCCAACAGATTGACGTCACTCTTTGAAAAATCTGCCCATCGTCGCGTGTTTCATATGGTGAGTACAAGCTTGAAACTCGTTCTAAACCACTTCTTCTTCGTCTTGTAACTGCAATTCCAGTTTTGTTTTGAACGATAGCGTTTCTGTGTGCATGCAAATTCGCACTCACTCACAAAGCTCCCCGCACTTCAATGCCACCTTAAGGCATCTCATTAACTCATCCACGCACCCTAGTGACATTCCATGCTTGATCGAAGAACCCTCTGAATAGTGCTAAAAACAATAAAGTCCAAGGTGGCGCTGCCGAATAGTCATCACACAGCTGAACGAATCAGACGGTCGTCGGGCAGTGCCGACTGAGATTGACTTCCGAGATGTTTGGGCGCTCGGAATCGATTGCGTGCGTGAATGAGTTCAGCGAACCCTTACTGATGAGCCATCAAGGTTTTTGTGTGACTCAAATTTGACTGTTTTGTTTGTTGGGGTAGGTTGACAAATTAGTGGGCTTGGTTGAATGGCTGAATAATTTAATTTACAGTGATTAACGAAATACATCTTTGATGCCTTTTTAAAGTTTTTTAAGGGTTCCATTTGATGATTGGATGCAAAAAAAATTATTGACATGATCCCTTAAGTCTTGGGCTTGAAACCCAAATATTAGCCGAATTGGTTGCGCCAGAACCAGGCACTCCAATTATGAAGCTAAAACTAGTTTTAACCATAGCTTGTGTTCCAGGACACAACATTGCCGAAGAAAGCGATAAGATTCGTCCACTCTGGAGAATGTAACATAATTTCACCCCTCACGTTTTTTCATGCCTTTTGGCATCACGCTGGGTTGGTCAATCTTAGTCGTAAATTTGAGGTTAAGTATTCTTCTGATTCTTAGTCTAACAAAAAAAAATAACACGAAAACATTTTTTTTTTTGTTTTGTCCATGCTTTAATTATCCGAAGTTTCAATGAAACCGTCGGGTAATCGATTCTGAACCCCACTCCTAAATTATGAAAGCATTTATGAAGGTTTTTTGGAGTTCAATGACTCAACATTTCGTCGGTTGTGCGCTATCTATCGACACGTGCCATCTTTTTACAGCAGACGTGTCACAAGATAGCATACAAGCGACAATTAGGCAACGAAATACAAAGATTGATAATTAAAAAAATAAAATTGAAGAAAAACTATTTTTTTATCATTTTGAATTTGCTTTTGTTATTTAAAAAAAAGCTTGAATTTGCAATAAAAAGTACGAGATTTTCTGAGTGTTACCCACTCTCGTTTGTTATTACCTTGGAAACTAGTAGTAAAACAATAAAACATATTAAAATTTGAATTACTAGCCATAATTTCAACATTTCAATGAAAAAGTTGTTGGAAAACTGTTTTCAGCCTATTGCACCTAAAATTTAAATGAAATTATAAAACATTTCAAAAAAAATTTTGCTCCTCGACTCTTTAGGTCTACGGGAAAGGGGACAAAGAGATTGAAAAATATTTGCAACAGCCATTTTTATAATCTTCATAATTTTTGAAAGGGCTCAAATTAAAAAAAAAAACATTTTCCAATGTTGGGCTTGATTTTAAAAATTTTGAAAAAGCATTTTTCAGTTTTTTTTAAGGAAAAATCAAAAAATCATAGCTTGGTTCAAAGTTTTGTTTGTTCCATATGAATCCAGAAAGGACTAACATTGTTTGTTTGTAATTTTTTTTTCTGGAAGGTCGAAAATTGTTTGTTTTCAGCTATAAAAATTATTTTTAAGTGTTAAAATCGAGCCGATTTAAGATTGTCAAAATAAGCTTTTATAGCCCTTTCAAACATGTGTCCTTGATTATAAAATTTCGAAATGATTTGTATTGAAAAGAGTTGTGCTCTACTTTACTTTTTAACATTGAAATTCAATCCATTAGTTTCCTAAGTAAAATAATAGTGTTTTTTAAATCAACTTTTCGTAAAAAATAGTGATTTTAAAATAAGGCAGAAAAAATGTATATTTGTATGGAATAGCTGCCAAGTTTGTTTAAAAAAATATATGGACAAACTAATGATGCAAAATGGTATCCAAAAATACTCATTCAGATAAAAACTTTAAAATTAAAACTTGAAAAAAAACTCACTTCGTAGAGAATTGCTCTTCAGATAATTATTGCTCAAGTCATAAAATTTTTTGAATTATGTTTCATAATTATGGTGAATGATATAAAAAATCAATTTGATTTTTTTTTTCATGAAACGATTATCTGAAGTATATAATGATAACAAAAATCCCAAAATTAGTTAGTAAAATACTTAACATATCTTTTTTTAACATGCTTCTAAGATATATGCTTTGCAAAGAATCCAAATTGATACAAATAATATGTTTGGATTTTTTTCGGTCCAATGCGCAGTATTAAAAAAAAAACATTTTTATTTTAGAAGGTCTTAACACATAATATTTGACCCTGAATGAACCTCAGTATAGAGTACTTATATATGCCAAATAAGCTCTCTACCTCAGTCCTCAATTGGTATTCGACGACTCTTGAATTGATCTCTTGACGAACCGGAACATCTAATTAAAATCACGCCTTCATAATTCCAAATTTCCCAGCAGGATGTTGACTCTCTCCCTCGTGATAAAAAAAACACACACACACACCCATCATAAATCATCATCGTTTATTAATTAATCAAACAACTCAAGCCTGCTCACTTTGCAAAATCCAACCTCTTCCAGAAAAACCCATATCACCATTCTCTCCCAATATGATCCAATGACGCAACTCTGACATCTGGCTCTCCCCACCATATTGTTACCCCACTCTCCACACTCGACTTAACTCACCTCACCACCCACTTGCTCAAATCAAAATCGCTATCACGATCTGGCCGACGCGGCGCGCGCGGGATGAACCCATTTGGGTCAATCCACCTGCGCCGGGAATTCCACCCATTCGCCTCGCACATCAAAGTTCATCCCGTTTGTTTTATTTCTCCTTTTTTTACTAAATGACGTACCTCCACAAACACTAAGTGCACTCACTGCTCTCTCACGCTCTCTCACGACGCTGTTCTAAGAGTGCGGTCACTCACTTAAGTGTGCTTTAGCCATGTGCGCCCAGGATGGGGTAAAACCCAAAACGTAGGGTTTTCCCCATTCACTAAAATCGCAGCATGCTGCGACAGCGGCGACGGCGTCTACCGTGACGTCACGACGTCCGAAGGCACCAACACGCGCGCGCACGCGGTCATAGTAGGCGCATGCGTCGCGCGCACACCCATCACCTCGCTACACTGAAAGACTTTTTCCGGTTCAAATCGCGAGATTTGCCTCACAAACACTGCTGAATGGAGATGTTTTTTGCGTTTGTTTTGTTCGTTCCGCCACTTGTTTACAGTTTTCGTACACATAGCTGTTGTGCTGCGCTGATGATGTTACGTGATTGTGTTCAGCTTTCCATCCCACTTTATCGATGTTGTTGTGTGTTTTGGTTTGTACGTTCCACACAAGCCTAGCCTGGCTGCCTGGTTTGCTTTCATTTAATCCAAGCTTCCTCACTAGTATCGACTTGAGTGGCGATTCAATTTGTCGCACATTTTCGCCAGATTAACATCTCGCGCTCGTCGTTCCGTCTTAGTTTCGCGACTTAGTTCGGTGACTTGGTGTCAATATTTAGCGTTCGTTAGTCGTCGTTTCAGAACGCCGGTCAACGCCAGAGATATTTTTGTAATCGTTCGTGATTGAGTGATTAGTGAGAAGAAAAAACCAAATATTATCAATCAATCAGCAAGGTGCGAAATCATTTTAAAAATGCAAATTTTGTGTGTTCTTTTGTGATTTGTGCTGTTCGTCTTCTGGAAATGTCAAGCTTAACCGCGTTCCTGTTAACATGTGTTTGTTGAAAACCATTCGCGCAAAACGTGATCGTCCCTTGCAATCGCGCGCGCGGCGTAGAAAAAAGCAGCATTTAATTACGTACCAGCCCACGCCAACTGCAATCTTGATGTTTCCGACAAAACTGGAAAAAAATCTAAATGTCAAGTTCAAGTTGTTTTGTCGTGAAGGAATGTGTGAATATCTCACTTAGACTCTCAAAAAGACTCGTCATATTCAAAATTGTTCGAAATTCTCACCCGCAAAATAGTCTATAACTTACTTTCAATCGAAAACACGCGATTGCACACACCTTCTTCCCCTCAGTTATCATCTTTCCAACCCACCCGGTAAATCCACCCAAGCTGGAAGAAAAAAAAGCTTGTTTTTGCTTCGTCTCACTCACTCACCTTAGCAGCAGTTTGTGTGATGTCTGATTGTTGTGTTTTTTTCTTCCTTTTTTCTCTTTGCTTATACTTTTGATGCTATATTTTATTGGCGTGTATAGTCTGTAGTGTGTGCTTTTAAGCGGTTGGTTTATAGGGTAAAGGTGAAAGTGGTTGTCTTGAGTTGGTGTTTTAATTCGTTTATATGTTATAATTCCTAAATAGCCTTAACAGTGTTTAGAACGCCTTTTTTAAATTTTCAAAAAATAACAAAATTCAATAATTTGAACTGTTTTTTGTTTGTTTATGATCACTGAAACGACCCATAGGGTTAAAGTTCCCCTGATAAAATCAACAAAAGCAACAAACGTTCCAATCGAAATTTTAATTCATTTCTAGCCAGTACTAAACATAACAAATTTCGAGAACTATTGTTATGGAATCATTGTTAGCCATCAAGTAAAAAAAAAAAAGTAAATCTTTCCCAATTCCTGAGTTGAACACCCTTGAAGAGTATCGGGGCCGGCATTTACAAAGCGGATTCAGTGGCAATTTCATTCTCAACTTAATGTTAACATGTTAAGTAGGGTGGTCCAAATCCGGACTTTTTTGGGGCTACCCCCTGAAATCAAAGATTGACCCATCACTAGACTAAATTTCAAATTTGAGCTCATTCTGACCACGGGAACCCCTCCCTCCAATCGCTTAAAGTTTGTATGGGAAAAATCGTCAAAATGTATGGAGAAAAGCAACTGTTTTACTTTTTTACCTGTGGAAGGCGCCATAATCATCCGATTCTTACCATTTCTCAAATGTAGAACCTTCATTAAATTTAGAACAACTTTCCCAAAGACACCATATTTTTAGGATTTTTTCCCGCGAAGTTATTAGCGCCCAAATCTGACCCTTTTTGCGCGGCCAGCTGTAAGAGGCTACCTAACAACGATGTTTATTTCCAATTCGTACACGCACGTGCTCTCTCTCAGATTCAAATTCTCTCACGAGCTTGCTCGCCTGCCTGCCTGCCTGCCTGTTTACCTACAAGCGCGCGCTGTTTCTCTGCTTGGACTTTTGTCGTCGTCGTCGTTTTCGTTTGCCGTCCGCTGTGCCGCGTTCCTGCATGTTTATTATAATTTTCAACTAAAATAGCAGGTTTGATTCGAGATATATTTACCATATAAATTCTTATATTATGTCAAAATAAAAAAAAAAGATTGAAAAAAATAATTTAAAGAAAATGCAGCTTAACAAATGTCAGGTGAACAGGGTTTGTTTGTTTCTCCAAGCATTACAAGCAGTTGTTCGTAAATGCTAAATAAACATAATAATAATTCAATTATTTAAAAATATCTTCAGGTAATACAAATTTGGTTACATTAGGTAGTTTGTTTTAACAAAAAAAATACTTTATTACAAATCAATACAAATTCAGGCAATTTTACAATTATTGCTGCAAATTTTTATTCATTCACTCTCTAAAATTATTTTTTTTTGTGCTGTCTGGACATTTCTTTCTGTGGTCCTCTTCCACCTGCAACAAATATTGTAACTTTTCTTCTTTTTTGTCAGATTACCAGTAATTTTTTTGAAGAAAGTTCAATTACAATATTAAAAAAAAAACTACTCAATAATAACAGATGACGATTCATGAATGAACTAATTCATCGACATTTTTATTCTCTCTCACACGCTCTGATAATATGTTACCTATTGTTAATCACATATAACATTTAGTTTTATATCTCGAATCAAACCTGCTAACGTCATGATTCGAAATCCGGACACTTAGTAGCATATCATTTTTGTTATAGCTGGCAAAAAATCATGTAATAAGTTGGAAATGTAGAAATATCATCAGGATGTAGTATGAACAGTCAGTTTCAAGAAAATGCATGCAAAATATGTCTTTTCTAACAATTTTTCATCAAAATTTTAAAATTAAAATGACTTGTTGTGCTTCGAATCTGATTCGAAATCCGGATACTTTTGCTTCGAATTCCGGACACTCAATTTTCCTATGAATCGCACAAATTTGGACTGAAATGTTAGTGAATGGCATTCTTTAGGTCTCAAATAAGCTGTGAACATCAAAACAATCGATAGTTCATATACAAATTTGCTATAATTTAAGGAAATCGAAACCATAAATTTCTGCTTTGCCTTCCCGGTGCTTCGAACGCCTATGAAATGTTTCGCATTTTTGGTAAACATATAATTTTATTGTATTTAATTGTTTTGGCATTAACTACAGCGTTCAAACAAACTTTAAATGAAAGTTGATGCTGGAATTCATCAAATAACACAATTTTGACATTCATAATGCGAACTTATATCCAAATAATTGATAAAACAAGATGAAGTGTCCGGGTTTCGAAGCGTCCGGGAATTCGAATCATGACGTTATTTTAGATGAAAATTATAATAAACATGCAGCGGAGCGGAGCGGACGGCAAACGAAAACGACGACGACGACAAAAGTCCAAGCAGAGAAACAGCGCGCGCTTGTAGGTAAACAGGCAGGCAGGCAGGCAGGCGAGCAAGCTCGTGAGAGAATTTGAATCTGAGAGAGAGCACGTGCGTGTACGAATTGGAAATAAACATCGTTGTTAGGTAGCCCCTTACAGCTGGCCACGCAAAAAAGGTCAGCTTTGGGCGCTAATAACTTCGCGGGAAAAAATCCTAAAAATATGGTGTCTTTGGGAAAGTTGTTCTAAATTTAATGAAGGTTCTACATTTGAGAAATGGTAAGAATCGGATGATTATGGCGCCTTCCACAGGTAAAAAAGTAAAACAGTTGCTTTTCTCCATACATTTTGACGATTTTTCCCATACAAACTTTAAGCGATTGGAGGGAGGGGTTCCCGTGGTCAGAATGAGCTCAAATTTGAAATTTAGTCTAGTGATGGGTCAATCTTTGATTTCAGGGGGTAGCCCCAAAAAAGTCCGGATTTGGACCACCCTAAGGTTAAGGTTAATGTTAACATTCCATAGGTCGCCTCCATAAGGTGTCGTGATAAGGTCCAGTTTGTGACGATACACTACCTTCCCTTTACTAAGCAATCGATTCCAGAAGGGAAAAGATCACCAGTTGTGTTGGTCCGAGCCGGGATTCGAACCCCGATCTACCGCTTACGAGGCGGAAGCGTTACCACTGGGCTACGTGGCTCGGTCATCAAGCGCCTTCATTATATCTTTATTTCTGAGAATGAATTCTTGGTGACAACTGTCTTCTCATAACGGATCCAAAGAATTTGTATCCTAAATTTGTTTAGTTTGGTCGAGCCGGAAATAAAATTAAATTAAATTTATCGATTTGAGCGTGGTCAAAGTGCTGAATTCTCAAAGAACGTAAAGACAAATTGAGTTTTGAATGGTCGAATTACATAAAATTGTATATGTTATAAGGCATGTGTGCTTCCATGGAAAATTTTCTTAAAATTGAAAACATCATAAAACTGTATGACTCACGTTTACTTTATGACTCATCGATACAGTTATCATATATGAAACCTTAATTGCAATCAGATTTGGTTCGGAGTGCTACTACATCTGACTTAAAACAAAGCAGATTTCTTAAATAAAAAATCCTAATGGATAGCAATATTATCAATTTATTGTATAGGTTTATCGAATACAATTATCAAATGTATTAACACAAGTCAAACATATTTTTTTTCAAGTTTATTTTTTAGGCTATTTATTAAAACTTTATCAGAATTGAATTGATAATATCAAAATTAAAAAATAATATTGCTGGAAATTACCTAAACTGGCTAGAAATAAATACAATCAGTAACGAAAAGCTTCTTTCAACTCATTTTTTCACAATCTTAAATATAATTTGATCAATCTCGTTTCAACTGTTTAATTATTTTTAGTTGTTTGTAACTGAATACTAGGCACTCAGATTGAGTGGAAAACGAAAATACGGAAAAGCCAAAAACCTTAAATATCCTATTTAAAAAAAATATGAGCAATACGATAAAAAAATATTTTTACTTTACTGCATTCAAGCTTTAAGATTAGGTTTTTTTTAAAGATACATTGGTTCTAATTTTTGTTCGATATTTTGCTTCAATTGAAATCAAATTTCTCTCCGTGTTTTTCATACACTAGACTGATAGCAAAAGTAATCAACATTTTTAACTCAATAATTTGAAACCATTTAGCCTCTTTTAACTTTCCAGGCCATTAATGTAAAGAATCGCAATTTGTAAAAGGCGTCGTTACTGTTAGCTAAAAGTTTTCAAAATATCAATGAGTAAATGTTTGTTTCCGGATCTGAAAACATCTATTTTATTGCTTCGAAATCGCAAAAATGCCCAATTTATTCAATAAAGCGAAAAAAAAATATCAAGAAGTTTCCTTCACTTGGTTTTGAACGGTTTGCTGAAGTTTTTAAAATGAAATAATGATAATAAGAATAATAATATTTCATTTAGTCTCTTTGTTTTGGAAAATGATTACCAAAAAAATTGTATTTCTTCTTTTTTTTCTTTAGGAATATTTGTACCTGCTGCAGTTTTTTAGAAAAAGTATGAGTTTTGAAAAAAAATAAATAGAAAAAAATAAAAACAACGTTGAAGACGTTTTAACATTTCAATGAAAAAAAATTTAGTAAATGCAAAACACTGTACCGTCATCTGGGGCGAATCAGGACTACAGTCTGAATAGGGACAGCAGGTTTTAGAGCTCTGTAAAATTTGAAATTTGGCAAAATAAACAGAAAAAAAAATCTTGGTAATATTACATCTGGGAAGGGGTACATCTTTTATGTCAGAAAAAATGTGTAATTTTACCTCTGGAAATGTGTAATTTTACCACTTTTCTGGTGTAATGTCACTTTTTCAGTCTAAATTGAGGTAAAATTACATCATAAAAGTGGTAATATTCAACCTTCCAAAATTACAGCTTCCAAATTTACATTATTTTTTACTGTGTATGCATCATTTCTATTGTCTGTTCTGTGACATCCAAATATTGTGCAGTAACAAGGCTAAAACAGCTGTAACAATTCACCCCAAATGACGGTACCAAAAATATTGACGTTTTTCTCTTAAATATATTTTTTTGCGTTGTTGTACATAGAAGTTCGACAAAAACCCAGAACCTAAAAATAATTGAACCGCAGGAAATTGCATTTTAATTTGTTTTTAGTTGAATGCACCGACGTTCCATTGAAACTTTGTAAAAAATAAAACATTTGTTTTAGTTTTTTTGGTTTCGAGCCAATTTTTAAGAGGCATCGACTTGATTCAAAATTTTAAATGCTATGATAAACCTTCTGAAAACAGAAATTTTTGACAAAGTTTGCTCAATTCGACTTTTTTTTTAAATAAATTACGGTTTGAAAAAAAAGCCAATTTTGATACTTTTCAACGAAATAAAAAAAAATCAACCACAACCACCGGCACCATTACCCTCTACCAATCTCCGCACACTGAAACACATCTCACCCTGTTCGACCGACCCGGTGCCACTACTAAATTAATGCATGATGTATAAAACCAGTTTGGTGACTTGAGTCGTGGACGTCGTCGTCCCGGTCTCCGGTCTTCACCATCGCGCGCGTCGTCCCAAAACGAAATCAAGTCTCACTGCGTGGAGACTGGCTGCTGATTATTTCACAGAAGTTGACCCAGCAGCGACAATCGCACTTTTTTTTTCTTGCAGAAGTTTAGTTCAGTTTTGCTTCGCTTAGAGAGTGTGTTTTTTAGTGAAGAGGGGCAGTGCAAAAGTAATCATTGTTTGTGTGTACTATTTCTTGCAGCTAATCAACCCCATCGAAGATGAGCCGTTCGTTCGGTGGTGGTTAAGCCTCGTGTTCGAAGTGTGAAGCGAGAGAGAAAAACTTAAATCTATCAGTTAAGCCAAAACAACAACCAACTCGTGCGCGTCTGCGTGTATCATTAGACGAATATTCAAGAATCGTTGATCTCTGCTACCGATCTCGACTTTGGACTTTGGTGAAGAGAGTGCGGATAACAACTCTGGAAATCCCAGACGCCAATTAAACCGTTCGATTTTTTTCGGTACTGGCGTGAGTGTGTTCGTTTCGTCTGGTTTGCGCGGGTACAAAAGTGTTTTCGTGGTTTTGATTGTGCATAAACATAGAGCAAGAGTAGACGAATAGCCAGACAGACTGCCAGACTGTGAAGAATTTTATTAGCTACGAAGATCAGCCACAACATGGGACCCGCAGAGAACATCGTGGAAGGTACGTGAGTGTTCTGTAGAAGGTTGTTGAGCCAGCTTCCTGGTCTTTCTCCACCTCGTTTGTCGGGCACTTATCAGTAATCAGCACAATTTGGTTTCCCCCCACCGTTGAAGAAATCTGCTGCCGGTTTGGTTTTTCCAGCATTTACCAGATAACACATTTCTTGTTATTCCATTTTTCGAATTGGTTCACTTTAAGTAGACAAGGTTCCAAACCTCAACAATCACCCAGAACAAATTGATTGAACAAATAATTGCTGCAACACTGCAATATTCATTCGGGCGGTGCCTCCGGTGTAGAATTATCTACCGGTCGCCGACCATTTATTACCTCTCACCAAACGATCACTATTACCAGCTTGTGTGCTACTCAGCTTGAATACTAATCACGGTTTGCGGTGATTACCCTCTCTGGTTGATCTTTTCCAAGGTGGGATTCCCCAGGATAACTTCAATTAGAATTCTCAAAATGTCGCGGGACTTTACCGTGTTGAGCACGTGTCACGTGCCAGTAGATTCCTAACAAACCCGCAAGATCACGACCCAATTCGATCACGCCCCCGTCAAATCCACCTCTTTAATTGTTGACCTTGAAATAGAATTTGATCAATAGCCGTGAAAGAGCTATTGTTTTCACTGCGCGCTCCGGCGGTCGAACATAGCAAGTGCACGCGATTAATTTCTAGCAGCAGATTGCCGGTAAGCAACCCACCATACTATAGTCAACCCGGTGCCGGTGCAGCCGCGTGATGGATGGCGATGAGCACATTTCCATACAAAGCTGCCGCGTAGTAGGGTGAACTTTCAAGTTTGACGCGTTTTTACCGAAAAAATTCTTTCCGTGTACGAAACTGCGAGGAAGTGGCCAGAACAGAAGTCATGGCCTCCTTCGATAACGCAGGATGAAATTCGCGCCAACTTCAAATCAGCACGTGGTGCGTTCGTAATCAGACTACTGCGATCGGCACCACCCTAGGCGCAACCGGATCAACTGCAGCAAGTGCTGTTTTTCGCGGCTGCACTTCATGTTATATAAATTATACAGCTGATACTGAATATCCGAACACCGCGTGCTGACCGACTGGAAACATCAATTCCACGCCGTCGAGTGTTGATGCAGTGATTAGCGAATTTTTCCAATGATCTGTACGCCCCACTACTCCCGTCGCACTCTAGCTCAACTTTTAGCAATGACCGGGAATCGTCGATCGACCCAGCCAGTTCTAGTCTGGAATCTAGCGCGAGAACATCTCGGATGATGGGTCGCGATCGCGTCGACACTGTCGCAATGGGATCTACACTGCTTGCGGTGGTTCTAGTGTTGGGCCTTTTCGGGCCGACCCTGGCCATCAACCCGCTGGCCAAGGACGAAGAAGTGGTCAACGCTACGAGCTCGATCTTTGAAAACGTGCAAGCTGCTCAGGCTTCGACGGAGTCGCTGAAGAACGACATGCCGAGTTCGGACTACCTTCGATTCGGAGCCCAAGGTCTGCTGGAGTACGTGTCGAACGTGTCCACCAAGTTCACGCCCGTCTTTGAGAACTTTGACCAGAAGGACCTCGATCAGATTCAGCAGAGCTTGATCGAGGCAATTCGTTACCTCAACGGGTACGAAGTCGTCAACAGTATCTCGCTGCTGCAGAACGTCGACTACAACCTGTACAATCACAACCAGTTCCGGTCGATCAACAGCGATCTACGGATAGCGTCGATCGGTCTGTCCGAGGCACTGTTTGATCAGCGTGATGTAAGCTCGGCTCTGGATGATTTGCTAGCCTCAACAGACAAGCTGACGGAGCACGTCGGCCGAGTTTCCGACGCAATTCAACGCGGTGAAGCTTGGACAGCGGAAACGACCGCTCGGGCTACTGCAGCCCAGCGTGCCTTCAACGAGTCCATCGACAACTACCTGAACGGATCACTCACCCAAATCGACGACCTCTCCGAATCGCTTACCAACCTTCGCACCTACGAGGAAGAACTGTACCAAAAGATGAAGGACAAGATCCCAATGTTCCCCAAATCCACCGTCAACTACTTCATCACCCTCAAAAAGTCCCTCGAGAACCTCATTCAGAAGGTCCTGATCAACTTCGAGAACATGCGCCTCTACAAACACCGCGAGATCGAACAGTGGAAGGTCCGGTCGTCGATCAACGCCCCGATAAGCTACATGACCCAGGTCGCCGTTCAGGTCTCCGCCGATCCCATGCTCGCCAACGACTGCACCGAAGCGTACATCGAGAAGCTGCTTGCCTTCCCGAACTTTACCGTGAGTCACGTCAACGGCTGCCTCACCGACCAAACCTCCAACGAGGAGAAAACCTTCGACGTCATCACGAACGTGATCGACAATTACGTCGCGGGCGCGATCAACGCCTCGTACGCCGCCTTCGACATCTGCTTCCGATACGCCCCGAAAAAGCTCAACTACTGTCTGGAGCTGGTAAGTTCGACCTTTTTCCCCTAAACGCGATCAAACGATCATTCCCTACCTTCCCCTCCCCTCAAACAGAATGGCTACGAAAACACCTGGGCCAACGGGCGCATATACACGGCGTCGAAGCAGATCGAATCGCTCGTCGACGGCGAGATCCAGAACAACTTCAACACGTGCATCGCCCAGATCGGATACTTTCTCAACTACCACAACCTGCAGGAGATGTGCTTCTACAACAAGAAGCGGAACCGACCGCGTGGGCGCTGGTGATCCCGACAGTGATTTTGTTATTGTTTGTTGATGTTTATTGTAACCGTTGAATAAAATTAGGGGCAGTTGGCTCGAAGACCTCTGTTTTGTATGTACTGAAGAAGACGGGAGTTGCAGTTGAACAGCTCCGACTGGACCTGCTCGTACAGGTAGGATGACAGCGTATCCAACAGGAAGAACTTTCCGCTGAAGTCGATTTGTGCAACGATCTGGAAGAAAAACGCGATCGTCAACCCTCAACATACTTTACAATTTCACAAACTCACCGCCTCCAAACACTCGTTCATACTTGCAAACGGATGACGGAAGCAGATCTCCAGCCCCGCGTACACTTCGGTCGCGTACGATCGCAGAAATCCGTTCGCGATCGACACCACCTGGCTCGCTCCCGACCGCTCCAGCCCAAGCTGACTGTTGATGCACTGCGTCAGCACGGTCTGCACGGTAGCCGGAAGCGCATGGAACTGCGTCCGGAAGTTCACCACACAAGCGCTCGGGTTGATCACGTTGACAAGCCGGCGGGTCAACAGTTCGGCTTCCGACGCCAGGTACTGCTGGGGTTCGTTGGCATCTTGAAACACTTCGCGCGTTAGAATGAAATGATCCTCAACGACCTGTCGACGGTAGTGCAGGTTCACGATCAGGTTCTCGATCGAGCGGTTCAGCAGGTCAAGCTTCTGCTCGACGGGTTCGCTGAGCAGGAGTGGCCAGCGGAACACGAACGAGTCGTTCAGCGTCTTCAGGTGGTTGAAAAGGCTGTCGGTGGTCGTGAGGATCGAGTTGAACGATGCGTTCGAGCTGGTGATATAGTTGTTGACGGCTGTGTTAGTTGCGGTTCGGCTTTGCTGAATTCGGAGATTGGAGGTCGATCGGAAGTTGTTGGCCTGGGTGATCGCTGCTGCTAGCTGAGCTACAACGTCTGCAAACTCTGCGGAGGCTGTCGCAGCGCCTTGACCTGCGTCCAGCAGTTGTTGAAGCAGACCGTTAGCTGACAAGGCAGATAAGAACTGTTGGGTGTTGAGTCCCTGACCAGCGATCGACTCGATCACGGTGGAGACATTCTGCAAGATCACTTGCAGGTTGTGGCTGTTAACCCTGATTCGTTCGTTTCGATCGGCAAAGTAGTTCGATACACTGCTGTCTCCTTCGTAGTCGAACGATCTTGCCAAATCTTCAATGTAAAATGAGGAATTTTGAATCAACGGCTTCAGCGCTGCGAACTGGGTGCTGATCTTGGTGAACACGACGGCAGGTGCGCTCGTACGGTCGGTTGCAGCTCGAGCAAGTTCCGAGTAGACACCACCGACCAGTTGGCTTACGTTCCCAACGTATTGCTGCAGAGTGATCGCGCCAGCCCTCAGACTCGCTGAGCTCGTCGGTGGAAACCGTGCGTACGAGGACACGGAATTACGAGCACTGTTCAGACTGGTCACTACGGCGTTCGCATAGCGAGCTAGTTCCACACTTTGCGGGATCAGGAAGTTGTTACCGAAAAAGGGATCGCCTCGGGTACCAGTGAGGATCGCAAAGGCCAGAATAAATTTCAAGAATGACATGATCGTGACCGTGACACCTGAAGAACTGAACTTGGTGCCCATTCAGATGGTAACTTATATCAAACTTTAGAAGTCTTATCTTTATGGTATGATAGTTGCCCGGAGACCATTCTACTCAACGAAATCAGAGCAAGAGGAAGTATCTCAACGAAGAGCAAATGTTTACCACAGATTCACAGGAAAATGGGGATCAAGCTAGCGTAAACAAAGTAGGCCGCTTGATTCGAAGAAACGCCGCGCAGCCAGTAGTCCCGGAGGCATGGCCTACTGAGCGCGAATTAAGACGATCGCGCAAACAATTTGCCGGGATGATTGACGGGCCCACTTGGTTATTAGCGGGTGGTTACTTGTCACATTCCCAATACGTAACGTTTCAAAGTGCATGCGGGAATCTGCATCAGCTGGTCGTAAAAATCCCTCCACCACACGACAAAGAATGTTGAACTGGCGTGTAGAACTATTTTAATTACCCTGCGAAGAATTCGCACTTTGGAAGGATCGAGTAGGCTGGGTGACAAACGAAACAGTTTGCAGCTTTAAGATTTTGTTAAAAATTGTCGAGAAGACCATAAATCTTGAAATAAACAATGTTCAAACGGGTACCTATTAAGGCAAAAAAAATGCATCTCAATGTATCTATCACAGAACTGGTGATTTATACATTTTAATTAACGAATGACGACTAAGTACCATTTATCACTCTGTTCTTGAACACCGGCTAAACCAGTTCCCGTTCACCTTGAACGCGGCGCGTTGCCATCCTCCATGAAGAGTGGCAATTGTGGCATTAACCCCCGCGCGGTCGAGAACATCTGATCAAAGCAAATCTTTGCGTTGGATGCCATATAAATTCGCTATCTGGCGACAGTAAATCGCACAAGGAAATAAATCGCCGCGAAATCTTGTAAGTGACTTACACCCTGAGTGCGAGCGCAATGACAGTTCAATGCCGACGACGACGGCCAAAAACAAGAGAAAGAAAGCGCCCACTAGTTCGAGTGATCCAAGCAGCCACTGACTTTATTGTCCGCGAAATGCGCGTAGCGCAGTGGTCGACGGGTTCACAAAGATCTTAGTAGGCTGGATGGATTTCCAGAACATTGACGAGCATCGCGCTAATCAAAGCAAGCCGGGTAATTGCCACTTCATAAAAAGATATTCAGCAAAAGTGCAATATTTATGCGTTTCGCTTAACGATCTTCAAAACGATCTCCGCCGTGCCGCGGCCTGTTTGTACAAGCCCTCGCAGGCCAGATAATATATCGCCATGTTATTGTTATTGCACGTTTTAAAATCTACAAAAACCTTTGTTTACTCACAACACGCGATCGTCTGCAGTTGCACTTGGTGCAGTCCCATGTTCACGCAACTCGCCACCCCCTGCACAGCTGAGTGATCGGTGCAGCAGGCGTTGGAAAAACGATCTGAAAAGGTGCCAGTGTCAGATGTGAAGATTCGCTTTCGCGATCAAGTTCGCCATGACTATTACGCGCGCAGTAGGGTCAACGTACACGTCGTGGGACAAGGTTTGCACCACTTTGGGTTCGGCTCGGGTGTTGGCCCTTTACCCCGACGTCGTGACGTCGCTGTGGAAAAACAAGAAAAATCGACTCTTTCTTCCTTGTTTGTTGGAAAACGTCGACAGGGGGAAGTGTCAACAAAAGAAGATCTTGCGCTGGTCGAGCGAGATATTTATTTTAGAAAAACCGACTAGAGCTTCCCTGCTGCGGTTGACGGGAAACAACAAAAAATCAAAGTAGACGCTGGTACCTTGGCTTTCACCGCCTACTAGAGCGCGCGCTCGCAATTGCAGTCCGATCCAAGTGTGCTCCGAATGTACGCTTCAGCGAAGATCGGTCTGCCCGGTTGTCAAGCGGTGCAATAAAGATAATATAAATGTGTAAATCGAGCGCGGAATCGCTTTCGGGGTTTGGAGATGAAACACGACGACGGGATGAAATAACACTAATCGGTTGTACGGTAAATTAGAACCGTGGCAAACGCTTCCGCGGATTCGAGGTCAGCCAGCTGGACGGAGCTGGTGACAGATGAGTAATGAATTTGGTACGCATTTGGTATTAGATTTTAGTGCAGCCGTGAACTCGACTTCAGACAAAGAACTATCCAATTATTTCACCACAGGACTCTTACACAACCATTCGAAATTAAATCATCCGCCCATAACCCTTCACCCCAGTAGCTCCCTAATTTCCATAACATCAACACTCCACGAGCAAATATCGATTGCTTTATCCGCCCGGCATGTTGAACCTGAATTGCGCCAACTCACGCCATCAGTTCAGGCCGGACGAAAGTCGAAAGAGCAACCATTAGTGGCCACAAAGGGTAGAACAGGGGGCCCGGAACCAACCACCCAACATTCCAAAGTCTCCTCCTTTTGTTGAGCCAACTACCTTTTGAAGGTGTGAAAAAAGAATTTTACATTTTTTCCCTCGAAATAACTCTAAATAATTTTTTAAAAAATATTTACAAAAATTTTAGTTTGATACCAAATGTCCAAAACTCACACATTTACCCTTACTTGATAGAAAAAATCACTATTTTCCTGAATACATAAGCAGACGTGGAAACATCCACCCCGTCGCATTTTTCCTCATTTTTCTCACCTACTTGGATTGATGAGTACATAAAATAACATTATAATCACAGCTCTTTCACGTGCTGTCAAGTGATAAAATATCCAAGCAGGCCACATTCCTCGCATTCCCCACATTCACGAACGATGCGTGTGGTGAAATTTCCCGCGAGCTACTTCGATCACATGTCCGTGGCAGTGAAAATTCTTTTCCCACGCTCGATTTACTCAAAAACAAACTCACTTTCAAACCAAATTCCTTCGAAAATTCCTCCTGTACAAATCAATAAATATCTCGATTTGTTTTCGCCCTCTTCCCTTCTTTTCCAGATGAGCCCAGTCTGCCGGATCTGCCGAAGGAAATAATTGAAGCGAATGACCTGTTGGATCTAATTTGTAAGTAGATAAACATCACACCTCAGCACAGAGTAGGCCACGTGCACTATTCGCGGACATTCCCAGACTGTCAAAACGGGGCCAACCAGCCAGTTAAATGGGGTGTGAAATAGTCACACGATTCACTTGAGACTAGAAGGGCGAGAGATTGAAAAATGCATTTCGGCTAGACGCCACGACGGCCCTCCCGGGTTCAAGTTCACGGTGGGACATAAACAAATTCTTTGGGTGGGGTGTTTCAGCTGATCGTGGTAGGCCTTGGTCTTTGGTTTAGCATAAGGGGGATGCTGGTGATAGTTGGGATTGTTTGGTTGGCGAGATCCGATCGTAGTAGGCACTGCTACCGATGAGCGATTACAAGGACCATTTGGGATGGCGCGGAATTTGGTTCGGCTAGACGTTTATTTTGAAATAATGTTGACGATGACTCATTGTAACACTGCATGTGGAAACCGCTTGTTACAAACTGAACAGTTTTCATGGAGTTGCTATCCATTTTCAATAATGCACAACCAAGCGTCTCCACTCCTTTCGTTAAATACTTTTTATCATGATGATAAGTAATAACGATTATCTCAAATTTCCACAATTAAAAAAAAAATAGAAAACAAAATGCGTATTGATGTTTTTTAATTGCCAAAATTTGAACTCACTGGATGATAATTTTACATCACAATACTTTAATATTGAATGTTAAGACTAGAAAACCTCATCACCTTCCGTCAACAGTCCCTGCTGCTGCAAGTGTTCCTCAGAAAATCACAGCTCATAGCTTCCCTTGTTGTCCTTCCGGGATGTCCAACCCCAGATTTTGGATTCCTCCTTGGTGTCCAACGTCTGAATCACGTGGACGCCGCCATTTTTCTCGACCGTTTCACGCGTTGCCAAGGTAACGGCTTGATTGACTTGTTCAGCACCTGCTACGACGGTATCACCAGCCTCCTCTTGTTCAAACAGGGCCGTTGATCCGGAGAGCACACTTTCTGTCATGGCTTCCTTAGGTCGGTTTGTTTCCTCCGACAGCTTTATTTAATATTCGTTGCTTGAAATCATCAACTGCATTGATGAAATAACAGTCTTTTATATTATTTAAGTTTTTATTTATTTTTTTCAAAGGAGGTTAATCCGTACCTTTTTATATCACTTTTACCATAGCTACCGCCGAGCTTTTGGATCTGTTTAACTTACCAAAAACACAAAAATGGTTGAATTCAAAAATTTACTAACGATAAAAATTACAATTCACTACATTTATTAAAAACTGAAAATAAAAGGTGGGTTGGGAACATCCTATGGTAACTCTATTAAACATCTACGAAAACTCAATGGAGATTTAATAAACAAAACAACAAACGCAACAAACATTGCTAGGTGTAAAAATTACCTCGCAGTTACTGACCAAACCTTTAATTAAAATTGGCCGTCATGCACTCATCGAGAACAAACTGTTTATTAGTCACCGACTACGAAATTACTCCAACGATTAAATTTCCACTACATACGATCCCACCACCCCAAACAGTTTGGCCCTCATAATTCACGACATTAGTCTGGAATCAGGCACCACTTGTCGCTCAACAACTTGCCCGAATATCAAGTTTCCCCTTCCCGGCCGCCAACAAAACTCATCCATCTGTCTGTGAATCATCCCACGATTAACCACACACACACTCACAGACAATCAGACAGACACTCGAACGGGCGCCAATCTGCGCACCCAGCCCAGCAGCGAGCGCAACCCAACTGTTAATAATATTGCGTGAGTCAATCGCTTTTCCGTGGAAATTCTAAATGATCCTCGCGTCGCGACGTCGTCGTCGCCTGCTGCGTTACGTCATTGTCAAATGGGCGACACTTTTCGCCTCACCTGCCACCCCCAAAAATTGATGGGAAAGAAAAAGTTGCCACAGAAAAAATAAACAACGATCGTCACTAGAAAGATAGACTTGTGCAAATGATCATCAGTGTCAGTGTTGTGACTATAAATCTTCGTTGCTAGGGCTACCCTTGCACGATCACAGTAGGCCAACGAACGCTGAAACCGCTTCAGGACCAGCCTACTAAACTTGCGTGCTCACATGTTTATTTTGGTTTTTCGCGATCACGATCGCGTCTTCAAGATTTGAGGATCACGTTTTTCTCAAGTCGGCTGTGCGCCGACTGGTCTCGTTTTTTGCCTGCTTTTCGCTTCCCTCAATGATCTTGTCAAACCGATTCTTCTTCCACCTTTTTGCAGGATTTCTTTTCCCCCCACAAGAGGTTATATCGTTAATTCACGAAAATTTTGCACGACGCCTGGCCGTGATCGAGCCGGCTTCCTTCTGTGAAACGGTGGCGACACGCAAGTTCGGCCAAAGATGCGTTCAGCTTTATTTTTAAACGCTTTTCGTCACCAACTTATCTTGTGTGAGGTTGGCTTGGCTCGATCTGCGGTCCAACAATGATTGGCAAAATGTAGTGAGTTTTTCTGGGCGTAATTGTGTGGTTTTTGGGTAATTTAAAATATTACCTCATCGAAACTGTCCGACTTGCCAAAAGTAGTTGCACAAATTTCACGTGAAGAGTGGTCGTCAGAGGTTGCAAGTGTTGGTTCTTTGGTGAGTAGTCATGAACGCTATGGATAAGAGGCTCAATTGAAAACTGGCCTACTTGATTATTTAGAACACATGTTAGCAAAAAAGACAAAAGTGATAACCTCTAATTTAAGGGAATATGAACACAACAACAATTCTCTATAAAATGAACTTCTTTACCAAATTTCAATTTTTAAAACCATTTTGCATCATCAGTTTGTCCAAATTTCCATACAAACTTTACTTTCCATGCAAAGATGATATGTGAAAATTCATAAATCTGTATCTCTTGAAGGATTTTTTAATCAATTTGTTTTTTTCGACAAAGTTATATAATTGAATACAACTAAACAAATTGATACACGGAAAAAATGGTTTTGATGTTTTTTTTTTAATCTTTTTCACCATAAAATTATTTTTGAATAAAAAACACTACTTTAAATTCTATCTTTTCAGAAAATTTCAGGAAGTACATAACATATTTTTGACTTAATAAATTTAATTGAAATTGAAATTTGCAATCAAAATTATGCGGTATTTGAATAAAAAAATGCCCATTTTTGTCCATTTTTCCATTTTTTTTTTGTTTTATTGACTGAGATAAATCTCAACATACAGCTTTATATTAAATTGTTGATATGCCCTTTGGTTGCCGAGATATGGCTATGATAAGATTAAAAAAAAGGAAAATTAATGTTGCATAATTAACTCTCGTTTTGGAATAACCTATATCTCAGTAATTTTCAAACCAGGGAAATTATGAAAATTTCTCTTTTTTTTGAGACAATATTTTTAGTAAATGTTTAGTTCATTTCAATAGAATAATTTTCAAAATTTTAAAATCCAGCTCAGCAATAGAAAATTTCAAATCAAAAAATCAAATCAAATTATTCGCTCTACAGCATTGCCTTGGCGT
This sequence comes from Culex quinquefasciatus, assembly GCF_015732765.1. Lineage (NCBI taxonomy): Eukaryota > Metazoa > Arthropoda > Insecta > Diptera > Culicidae > Culex > Culex quinquefasciatus. The sequence goes on along the minus strand of NC_051862.1, from coordinate 223,943,861 downwards.
TCTCGATTGCGAGATTCCTACTCGAAACTAGGTGTCCGAAGGATTGGTTGTTGAGGCAACTGCAAACCTCTTTTTACACCTTAGCTTCCATCCACCCCGGGATTCGAACTGACGACCTTTGGATTGTTAGTCCAACTGCCTACCAGCGACTCCACCGAGGCAGGACCCAGGGAGACGACTCCTACACCTGGATTGAGCTAACGACCTAACCCTCTAGGTTAGACCGGGGCCAACATTTACTTCCCCATCCGACGGAAGGCGTAGTCAGACAAATCTCGTCTCGAAATATGCCACCGGGACCGTCTGGGATCGAACCCAAGCCGACTGGGTGAGAGGCAACCACGCTTACCCCTACACCACGGTTCCCGGTATTTAAACTCTTTCAAAAAGTTTTCTCGATTATAAAATTCCGAAAAAATAAATTGTGTTATTTTTATTGAGCAGAAAAAAACTGCAACATTGATAAAATACCTATAAATGCCTATAACTTGAAAAGAGTATCTAAAGGTCCATTCGATTGCAAAACTGAACTGAAATGAATTAAAACAAAATGTCTATTATTTTTTGAAAAATCACCATTAAAAAAATATATCGGTTGGTCAAACATATTTTGCCCATTTTTGTATTTTCTGAAAAGATGACAATTTAAGTTTTTAAAATATATCTAAAACTCTAAAACTCTAACTCTAAAAAATTTAGTGTTTTTGTAAATCAATTTTAAGTGATAATTGAATCATAAACAATTACAATCTTACTTTTTACATCAATGTTGAGTTCTGCGACCTCATTTTAGTCAAATTTGGATGGACAATTGTCTGAAAAATTACAAAGTGCATTTGTTTTTCAACATTTCAACACCGCCATTTTGGCCGCTAACTTGAATTTAAAAAATCTTAATCACTTCAGAGTAGTAGTACTTCAGTCATACTTAAGTTCGGCAACCAAAAATATGACAACGCAGAAAAAATATTTTTCGTGATTCGATTATCCGACTTTCGATTTTAGAAACAAACATTTAACTAAAAGTTGTATTGACCCTTTTAAAATGTTACTTCCTCTCAAAACAAAACTTAAATTTTCCCACGTCATCCAACCCAAAATCACCACCGAAACTCACCCAGCAAGCAGCATACAATTTCTCACCACGATGTGCGCACAGCCTGCTGAGATTTATCACTTTCCATCTTTCACCAACTCAAAACGCGCTCGGAAAATCGCAGCAGGCCAGCACAACGTGAAACAGAATGCGGCGATTCGCGCTGACCAACACGTGCTGTGCAACGCACACTTTGATTAGCCCAGCTAGTGTGAGAAATTGAGAGAGAGAGAGCGAGTTGGATTTGCCAATACTGACCTGCGATTGGGGAAAAAGGAGCTTAAGCCGGAAAATTTTCACTCTCAAGCTACAGGATGAAGCCGATTTTGAGTTTCAAATTAACGCCAAAGTTAACTAGAATGAAGGAAGTGTCAAAATCGAACCGAACCTGTTTACCCAACTTTTCGTGAGAAAATGTCTCCACAAACGAGAGAGAATGAGCGGAAAAGGATTGCTCTGAACGTTTTTGTTCGCACCTAGCTCGCTTCGCGAGCAATTTCCCCATTCAGTACAAGATTTCTAACCCGTGTACAACTAAGTCGCTTCGGTAGTGCGCGGTTCTATCGCCAACAAAAAAATAACGAAAAAAAACTTGAAAATATTAAGCGTCAAAAAGTGACTGTTTGCTGCATAATTCGAGCTGTGCGACGAGACGGTTCAATCAAAGGAGGCATTGGATTTTGTGGTACGCAAGAAAATGCTACAAACGTCACGGCATGCTTCGAGTTAAGGTCTTTTTCGTCGAATCCTGAGCCAACTCTGGACTTTGAACCGCCACCTACTACGATTGATCGTGGCCACAGCGTGTTCGCCGTCAGTTTCGTGACAGATTTCCTACCAGAATTGGCCATAAAAAGTGTCAAAAAGTGACATTTTCTCGATCGCTTTCAAACAAGTGAAAATTTTCGCCCTGCAGTTCTGCCAGTTCAATTTGATGCTCATTCGGAAGAGAGTTTGAAAATGTTTAAAAATAGACTTCTCCATTCTCGAAGGTGATCCTCGAGCGCGATCGCCACCACCGAGTTGAGTCCAATCTCTCGCATTTTTACGCTCGCACTCTCTCTCTCTCTCTCTCTACTAAGTCAGTCCAAGTCAACGGGCGATCGGGTTGAGTTGTGCAAGTCAACAGCACCGTCACTTGAAGGAAAATCATCGAATCGTTGCGAGAGTCTTTTACTTTTTTTCGCGCGCGCTTAGTATCGATCGCGATCGATTTCGCGGCAACTTTGTGTGGTATTTTGTGAATGTGTGTGGAGGCCGGCTGGTGTGGGAACAACAATACTATAAACTATGCTCTGGCTCTGGTCAAACAACGGCTTAACCAGCACTAAGTCATCTGTAAAATTAACCAAAATGCTGAACGCTAGAACGCGTAATGTCTGCAAGTGAATGGAATTTTTGAGCCGATCGGTGGTTTAAAAACGCTCCGCTGATGGATCTATATTTATAACGGAACTCTGGAAAGATTTTATTGACCGCGTTTTTTTCCCAAAGGAAAGGAAATAAAATGTGCGAAATATCGGAATGCTGGTTCAAACGCGAGAAAAATGAGCTGTTCGGAATTCCGAGTGACCTTGGGATAACCTAGGCGAATCGTAAAAATTAGTTCAGATCGATTGAGAACGCGATCATATTTCATTGGATGTATGCTTGTTTATAACTGAAACGGATGAATGAATCGTGAATATTCCAGTTTCTTGTTTCCAAATCAAATTGAGGTTGAAACTTCAAAGAACCATGCGTCCTCAATTTGTATCAGATGGAGAAGCATGGTGTTTGGTGATCAAGCATCTTATTTTAAGGGGATACTGGACAGTGTCCAAAAGAGATCTCGATCTCGTTAATAACAAGGAGACTTTGGCAACACTTCGTCATTTTAAAATAGTTTATTATTCATGTCTCACCTCAAGATACCAAATTTAGAAGAAAAAAATCTAAGTCTTAATTTCCTGATATTAGTTAAAAAGTCTCAAAAAGGACCATGCGCCTCCTTGAAAAATGCTTTCTATGCTTTCAATAGAGGAACATGGCTTTCTGTGTTTTCTCAAGATATGTAAGGTGGAGAAATCAAAACTTTCCGTACAAACAAATCATACGATATTGAAAAATTATTCATATTATTATTTATATATTGGATCTTTCAAAAAAATCACTTGGTATAAACGAATTCCAAAAATAATTCTTTGTCTTAACTTTTATTGTTGAACTTGAGTATAATCCCTTAACTATGCTAAAGTGATTCAGAATTTTGAAATCCAAGATGGAGGTCAAAATGGCGGTGATTTAAAAAGAACTATGCTAAAGTGATTCAGAATTTTGAAATAAAAGATGGAGGTCAAAATGGCGGTGATTTAAAAAGAACATTGTTAAAATGCATTAATTAATTACGAAGCAATCACTCTTCAAATAAGACTAAAATGGGATCGCAGAACTTGAATTTGCAAGGAACGTTTTTGACTGCAAAAATGATACTCATTTGTTAGCTAAAGAGAATAAAACAGATTTTTTCAAAACTTTATAGAATCCATAAACTTCACATTCAATTATCCGAAGTCTTCATTATGGGAAACTTATTGCTAAATTTAGGAAAAAAAATATTGAAACTTACACCATTTTATAAACTAAAAAAGGAGCTGGCAGAAGACTTACGTGGTGTGTTTCGTAGAGCACACTCAAGCAAAAAAATTGATCATCAAAGAGAGACACGCCATGGCTAATAGTTTAACAGGTCCTTTTCAGATTTAAGCAATTTTAATTTTTTTTCATATATTTTGATGGAGGCGCACGATCATTCACAAAGCATCGTTTCAAGTGAATATTCAAGAAGTATCGCGCGCCTCCTTTGAAACATGTGGATAATTTTAAAATTGGAATAAATCAAAAATCCCTAAGGTAAAATATTGTCTAGGCCACGAATATTTCAAGAGGACCCTCTAAGCGTTTCAACGAAAAAATGTTTTAGGTACATTGATTTACAATGTTCAACCATGTCGTGAGGGACTCTTACCCAACTTTTCGTGGATTAGATTGAAATATAACTTCAGAGGTTGGCTATGGGTGTTTTCTTGAAGAATTTTTAAAGGTTTATAGAATATCTCTCACTTACTTTTTCAAAAGGTCCAATTTACATAGGAAACCCATGGCGCATTGGTGGTTTTGAAAAAGTAATCTAGATTTCTTAAAAAAGGCGCTTAAATTCAATTGAAATATTTTAATTTGTCATAAAAATTCATCACCCGTCTACAAATTTCTGCAACAAATAAAAACAATGCCTAACTTAAAAAAATACATTAAAAGAATTTCATCCAATAACATTTAAAGTTGGTCTCTTGATTAAAAGAAGAGTCGTTTAAAATAGCAAAAAAAAACAGAAAAATTAGCATTCCAAGCATCATACAATTTTTGAATGCAGATCAAGGTAAAAAATTGAGTTAAATGTTGTTCAATTTAAACTTTTTTTTCAATTCTCAGTTCATTTTTTTTTATTTTTCAAAATCTTAAAAAAATATGTACAATTAGTTAAATTACTGATAAGGTTGTTGCATCTAAAATCATTTTAGTGAATTTTGGATGGATATCTATTTTCATCAGTTCCTATTTTTTGAAGTAATGATTGCAAATCAAATTAAATGTTGAAATCCTGGCCTTTGGCTGAATTTTTTATTTGTATTCTTTTTTGCGTTTATAATCATTTTTAACATGTTCGATTTGATTTTAAATTTAAATTTTTGATGGCAAACCGACTGTATTGTTTACAAAATATCAATCTATTTTTAAATTAATTATTAAGGAAATTCAAAAAACATTACAATGCTTATTTTCAAAAAAAAAAGCTTAACAAGCATAACGACACCCGGATCTTTTGTTTGGCGTCCGAAGATTATGTGTGGTGATTCACGCAAAATCTTTTTACGCAAATGGACCGACGTTTTACTTCCCATCCGATAGAAAGCTTCTTATTTTCAGTAAAACCTAAAATGATACATAAATCAAAATCTGTCAAAACCGGAAACATGACAGGGTTTAGCCTAGAGCCCAATAATCTGCAGGAAACTTGTAAGCAGGATTGTCAGGTTGCCAGATTTTTCATGTGCCGGCCAGAATAAAAATTCATCCTTTCCAGAGCCAGATTTTGACAGATTTTGCCAGATTTTTCACTTCATGCCCATTTGGAATATTTTTTTGAATATTTTTTGAATTTAATTGAAAATTTAAAATAGAATGAGTTTTTCTAAGAGGAAATGGTAATTGAACATTTTTGAGGTCATACAATCAATTAAACCACCTAAATTCTTCAAATGTTTTAATTAATTTAAATCATTGAGAATTGTTAGTTTTTTTTTTTTTTTGATCGATACTTTGCTAGATTTTTCTTATTTTAACCTGGTAACCCTGCTTGTAAGTTTAAATAAATAAAAAAACTTCAAACGGACGTAATATTTGAACAACCCCTTTGTTCTAACCCGCCTTCTAACGCCTAAAGGCTGATCTTTAAAAAGCATTTTTGTAATGTCACAGACTATGCTTCTATGCATGTTTCTACAATTAGCAGAAAATGTAAAAAACAAGCAAAAAATTGAAAAAGTGACTTTTACAGTCATGACAAATCTTATAAGGCACAGGGTTAAGCCAAATACTTTCAAATACAAACATAAAACAAACATGACAAATGGAAATTAAACACACTAAGAAAAAAACGTGTAAATTTACGTCTAATTTGATGCACATAACTGGAGCGTCAAATAAAACGTATTATTACGTCTAATTACACGCCATGCATTGGTCGTGTAATATTACACGCTTGATTTTGGATTGGTCGTGTAATATTACACGATTGATTTTGGGAACGTGCGCTCATTGCGATTGAGAAATCTTATTGGATTCTACGTTTTCTCATTGTACACAAAGAAAGAATCTTGTTTACGGAAACTCATTGTTTTATTTGCACAACTCCAAAATCATCGAATCATTACACATGCCAGTCACATTTTCTGATGCCTTCACCATTCACTTGCCATTCACAGAGCATTTTATGTTGATTGTTTTCAACCGAATTGTCGATCATTTTCACTGCACAGTTTGGGCTTCCTTTCCTCTTCCTAACAAGAATGCTCCAATGGCACTTTTCATGATGCCTCAAGTGAAACGTTGCTGTTTCCACGTTGTTACGGATCAGTCCATGGTTCTGATTTCGATACACCAGCAATCAGGTGACTCCTATCTGCGGAAAAAATTGTGTGAATTTCACAAGACACAGATAAATTCCACCAAGCTTACCTTGTTTATCAGTTTATAATTACTTTGACCGCCAGATTTGGCGAAGAATCCGGGTTTAACCGGGCCATGGTACGGCAAATCTTCGAAAAAATCTTCTCAAGAACAATTTTCTACACGTTGTTAAATATGGCGGTTGCTGCGATGATTCATGGAACTGTCAAACACGAAAGTGCCAAGAACTCAAAACTGGGTTTGATTAGATGTACGATTACATCAACTTTGATGTAACGTTACATCAAATTTGATGCTCCAGTTATGTGCATCAAATAAGGCGTAATGTTCGGTTTTTTTGTGACGTATTTTTATGTCTTGCAAGATGTAAAGCTAAATCAATGGGAATTTGATGAATTTCCGTCAAAATAAACCGAGATTTACATCAATATTACAATTACACGATTAGATTTTACGTTAGATGAACGATTGCGTTAAATGTAACATTCCAATTTTTTAGTGTGAAATACTAAAAATAGAACAAGGACGACAAAAAAATAAGAGAAGTAAAGATTTTCGTAGATGATATGTTTCTTAAAATGATTTTCCTGAAAAAATGGGCATTTGAGGGTTAATTAGCAATCAGCGCGCTTGCGATTGATTCCATAAATTAAACTACAATTATTAAAGTAACGAATAAATCTGTAGTAAGTGTTCATGACAACCAGCCTTCAAACCAATAAATCTAGAGCAATGTCCCCACTCGAACCAGCCTTCCTCCATTTCTCCAGAACAGCACAAACACAACAAACGCGTTCCTAAAATAGTTTTCACCAGAATCACGCGCCTTCAAAACGCGGTCACCAGACTTCGATAACACACCGCGCCCGACCGCCCTATCGCCAGAATGTCCTTCCCAACGCGCTCCAATGCCGGCTACGCGTCGACTCGTACCCGCAACAACTCTTCCGCGTCCTCTTCTTCGTCAACGTCTTCGTCCGACTACGAGCACGAGAACTTGTTCCACAAGCTCGATCCCCTCAAACGATCTCCGCTGGCCGGCCTGTACAACGTGGTCTGCCACCGGGGACCGCCCAGTCCAAGCCCCTCGCCCCAACCCCCGATCGTGTCCGTCACGAAGCCCCCAAGTCCCGAACCCGAAGGTGTGATGCCGCGGATGCCGCGTGATCTTCAGCGGTTCTCTGATCGACGATCTTGTTTTTTGGTTCTACTTCCAGCACATATAATACAGTCAGACATGCCACCGACAGCGCCCGAGAAGCCGTACGTGGTCATCACCGAGCAGCCCCAGTCGAAGGCGCTGCGCTTCCGGTATGAGTGCGAGGGTCGTTCGGCGGGGTCGATCCCCGGCGTTCACAGCACCCCCGAACAGAAGACCTTCCCGAGCATCGAGGTGCGCGGCTACAAGGGTCGGGCCGTGGTGGTGGTTTCGTGCGTAACGAAGGATCCACCGTACCGGCCCCACCCGCACAACCTCGTTGGGAAGGAGGGCTGCAAGAAGGGCGTCTGCACGGTCGAGATCAACAGTGCCAGCATGAGCTACACGTTCAGCAACCTGGGCATTCAGTGCGTCAAGAAGAAGGACATCGAGGAGGCGCTCCGGCTGAGGGAGGAGATCCGGGTGGATCCGTTCAAGAGTGAGTGTGGTGGGGATCGCGAGGTGGTAGCTCGGATGATCATGATCTCTTTTTTTCCAGCTGGTTACAGTCACGCCAAGCAGCCGGCCACGATCGATCTCAACGCGGTGCGGTTGTGCTTCCAGGTGTTTCTGGAGGGTCAGCAGCGGGGGCGCTTCACGGAGCCGCTGCAGCCGGTGGTGTCGGACGTGATCTACGACAAGAAGGCAATGTCCGATCTGGTGATCTGCAAGCTGAGCGACGCGTGTGCCTCGGTTGCCGGTGGGAAGGAGATCATCCTGCTGTGCGAGAAGGTTGCCAAGGAGGACATTTCGGTGCGGTTTTACGAGGAGCAGCACGGACACATACTGTGGGAGGACGTGGGAGAGTTTCAGCACTCGAACGTGCACAAACAGGTGGCGATCTCGTTCCGGACGCCCCGCTACCGAACGCTGGAGATCGAGCAGTCGGTTATGGTGAGTTTTTGGCGAGTGAAAAGTTGAGTCTGTTGAAAGCTAATGTGTGTTCGTATCCTTCCAGGTCAACATCCAGCTGCGACGACCGTCGGACGGTGCCACAAGTGAACCGCTGCCATTCGAGCTCTTCCCGCTAGACTCAGGTAGGCGTAGATTCTGGTCCCTCCAGAAGGATATCCTGAAGAATGACTCTCCGGAGAATGAAGTGTTCAAGAAGATTTTGCTCGAGGGTAGTAGCGGTGCGGTTGCGCCCAAGAAGGTCGTCGTTCCTCAGCAGCAGCAGGAGGATGAGGTTATTGTTTTGTTGGATACTCCGCTGGTGGAGGACAAGCCGATCGTGGCGGAGCAGATGCCGAGTGAACAGAAAACGACCGAATGGATCGAACGAAACGAATTTGATGATGGGGATAATAGTGTGAATGCCAGCGTTGACAATCAGCTCATGGATGATGGGGGGTCGGTTGAGCAGCAGGTTCCGAAGGAGGACGAGGACAAGACGTTGAACGAGCTGTTGGAGCAGGTCGCGGAGTTGGATGAAATCTACGAGGATCATCAGTTGAGGCGAGAGAACATGATCTTTGAGAATGAGTTGAAGAATTTGGAGAAGAGTGTTCCGACGGGGTTGATTGGGAACGGGGGTGACAAGATGGACATTGATGACGTGTTTGACGATGCCGCGACTTATACAAGTCTGCAACGTGCCTTTAAGAATCCGGTTTCGCTTGCGTTAGGTCCTCCGGTTCCGCCGCGGCCTCACAACGCGCTCGAGCTGGAACCGGGTGTTTACGATGCGGTTGAACCGATGCTCATTTGTCCACCGAGCATTGAGGTTAGTTCGCTGAAGCGGGAGAACAAGGAAGATGAGAAGTTACCTCCTCTTCCGCCGAAGCGGGCCAAACCGAACGGTTCCCAGAACAAGGAGAACGCCATCGGGGACACTGGCGATGAGGTCATTCTGCACAGTATCATCCGGAAGGGTTCGATGCGTTCGTTGACTCCGCGTCCTCAGTCGGATCAGATCATCATCATGAAGAGTCCGGACAGTCCGCCGAACAAGAAGCTTCCTCCGACACCTCCGGCATCGCCGAACAAGAATGAGTACGGAACTCTTCCGAAGAACAAGAAACCCGGATTCTTCTCGAAACTGTTTTCTCGAAAGAAGAGCAAATCCGACCTGTCGGCCAGTACGACCACGCTGACCCAGAAGGACACTCCCGGAGCGTCCAAGGAACCTAGCTTGGCAAATTTCGAGGCCACCGAGACGACTCGCAAGAATTCCGAGAAGCGCAAGGCCGGCAAACCAGTCGCCCGAAGCGTCAGTAGCGTGTCCTGCAAGCGACCCTCGACCGATGCCAACCCGGACGTGATCTACATCCCGTTGAAGGGCGATGGACCCTCGACCACGAATCTGACCTCCCGCACCGGCAACGGCAGCGGAACGCATCTGTCCCTGCCAGGGAATGACTCGTACGAACGGGCCAGCACCGCTTCGCTACCACCCCTGGACCGGAAGACGGTCAGCGCCCTGCAGCTGGACGTCCCCATCCAGGACGGTAACCTGGAGCTGGTCGCCATTGCCGATGCGCGGAGTATAAAGAACCTGGTCGAGGGCGACTTTGGCATCAAGCTCGACCCCAGCGTGGACCTGACCGAGGCCGAACACTTTGCCCTGTACACCTCGATAGCCCCGAACGCCGCCCTCAGCGAGTTTGACGAAACGTCCTGCTACTACGCTCCGGTCGAACCCGGCCCACTTCCCCAGCAACCGATCCGCCTCAACAGCAACTCGTACAGTGCGGACGTCTAATCATCACGCACACTCTTCACTCACACGCACACAAACGCGCGCGCATTTACTTAATTTTCTCTTTATTTTTTCATTAGTTAATTTATTACCCCACCCCCATTCGAAAAACCAACTGACAATCTTCCGTTTTTCTTTTGCGTGTATTTTTGTAGCCAATCTGAAGCCAAAGCGCAAACGGCCAAACACCTGGGATGCCCCAGAACACATCCCGGAGGGAGCCCGTAAGTGTCCTTCCCGCTCCTTCCTTCGTTTTCACCCACACACACACCCATCATTCTTCCTCCTATCGCTCAAACGTCATTTCGCCACATTTTTGTTTAATCCAGGTTTTTAAGCAAAGATGGCGCTCGAATGGTGAACGTCCGAAATGTCAAAATCGCGCAGTAGCACCAACATCAGAAAAAAAATATGGCTGTCATGCCATGGCACACTTGTTCCGTAATGTTGGTACCACTGCGTGATTTTGACATTTCGGGCGTTCACCATTCGAACGCCATCTTCGCTTAAAAACCTCGATTCATCGCAGTTGGCGTTGGTCACAACACTACCTACCCATTACACACATTTTTTTTTCTTTTAACTTGGAGGTTGTTGGTCGTCCACATATTACGTCGTCGACGTCGTTGTTTAACACTTTTTTGGGAAAAACAAAAACATTGGTATACATTGGCATTGGTATTTGGGAAAGTCTCCCCCTCCTCCTTCGGTGTTGGTGTTGGTGTCTCACGTTTTGTATTTGTTGGGAAAACAAAGGTGACAGGGGCAATCTTTTGCCGGAGCGCACACATTTGAATCGTAAAATAAAACAAACAAAAAACAATAACAATTGGTATTACAGAGAACAACAAAACAAAGAGGGCCATTTTGCGGAAGTTGGTTGGATGAGAGTCGCGTGAACTACTTTTTTGTAAGATAAGATTTTTTTTCTTCGTATTTGTGCTAGGAAAACTATTGTTGATTGGTGAAACCAAAGAAAAGTCGTGTAACAAACTGCTAGTCAATGCTAGTCAAATTTGGTGTTTGTGCAATCAGACTGTCAACAAAACCACTTAACTATTTTTATAACCGAACCGAACTGGCATTGTTTGTATGACAAACTTTGACGAAACGGAAAATGCCAAGCAGCTACCCAGGTTCTTGACAGTGTGAAGAGCCCGATCCTCACGCCGCCATACACTATTTACGCGGATAGTTATTTTAGTCCTAATAAAAACCCGTTTTATAATGAACAAACTCGTAGGTTAAGATTATTTCTACAACTTTGATGGAACAAAAAAGCAAAAAAAAACTTTGTACGTTGGTCGCTGTATTGCAAGGCAGCGAAACTATTAGCAAATAACAAAAAGTGTTTTTAAAATCGAGATTTTATGTCAGGAGACGTTGGAACCATAGGCAAAAGGAACTAATTGGTGCAATATATGTAGAGTAAAAGCGAAATAAAGTTTCCACAAACCATTGAATATGCCTTTTACTCTGATTGAGGAAATATGTTCCACCTTTCCCCCCTTAGGTAGAGGGTTTTCTGAGCTCTGAAAACGCAATATTTAAATGTAAGTTTAAACTAATTTTATAAGAGTTATTGTAAAGCATGGTTTTCGTTGAGTTTTCTGTTTTGTTGTTCCGCTTTTTCATCATCAGTGATGGCAGGGTTGTAGTGTTTGACCCAGTTTTGAATCATTGCATTGCATTACACAAACTTCATCCAACTAAATCATGGCATGCTATACCTTAACCACCTTCACTAAACCACGTTTGATCACTGTAGACTTGACTTGGGCTCCTTATCGTCGTAGTAACAGGCATTTCTCAAATCTACTTCCAGCCGGCGCCTACTACAACCTGTTGAACGTGCCAGGAGAGCAAATCAAAATCGAGCCTATAGGTACTAATTGCTCATGGCATGCTCTGATCCCCAAAACTCTAACACCTAACACCTACACCTTTCAGATTCTCCAACGCGCCCGTTCAACGTCACGTACCAGGGCACCTACCGCAACCCTAACGAGAGTCCGTCCCCGTTGGCGCAGTCCCCGATCGCCCAGCACGGGAACACAACCCCCCACGGCCCCGTTTCCCCGTACGCCCCCCACAGCGTAACCCCGTCCTACCAACCCAACGACCTGCTGTACCAACTCCCCCAACAGTACAACTTTGCGACGCCCGCCCCCGGAACCGACCCGACCCTGTTCCAGCAGCAAGCCGGCCAACCGCAACAGCAGCAGCCCCAGTTCCAGATGCCCTCCAACATCTCAAACTCCCAGCAGTTCAGCCTGGGCAGTCTGCTGAACGGGGTCCTGTCGGCGGCCGGTCCCAGCGGAATGTCCGCCCAGGGCGCCACCGGTGACGTGAACCTCAGCAGCCTGCTGGACATGGACCTGGGTAAGGATTTCACCATGAACTCGTCCGAGATCAAGTCGCTCATGGGCCACCTCTCCAACTCGGAGATCCGGCAGGAACTGTTGCAGCAGCAGAATCAGCAACAACAGCAGCAGAATCAGCAGCGGATGCAGCAGGAAGAGGAGAACCTTTCGAACAGTTTCACCAGACTGACGACGAACGTGCTCAACGATTTGGGCAAATAGTTAGTAGGCTGTGTGGAACACCCGAACCCGAATGTGCCTGTCTAGGTTAAGGCTAGGTTGATCAGTCAACTTTGAAATGAAAAAAAGAAACGAGCTTCGTAGCAGGCTGCGCCCGAGCGAGCGAACAATATTTGTACATCAGTGACGATTTTTCTTCGTAGATTGTTAAGTTTGCTATAAAAAAAAATCTTGAAAATATGTGAACTGTGTTTTTATTTTTACACCTAAAACCTCCAAACCCCATGAAAGCCATGTGGAAAGTTTCAGACAACCATGCGACTCCATCGTAAAATGAAAGGACATAAGCCATAGATGAAATGCATATTATCGAATTCCCAGTATTATCAACGGTAAATGAACGGCCCATTTTACCTAAACGCAGTTTTCAGAAAAAACATAAAAACTTTTGTTTAATCACGTTGTAGCGCTTTGCGATTTTTTACAAACTTGATTTTCAGATCGAAGGTGGTTAAACTGGAATTCCAGGGGGAATTTTTTTCTTTGTGTGGTTAAGCAATGATTTTTTGTAAGACCATAAAGGGTTCACATTGACTTTTAATTTGTTTTATTTTAATTTATGAAACTCCAATAAATAGAATGTTATAAAGCAATTTACTGCCCATGTTCACATGAAGGTCCCACATGCTTTTTGATCGACTTTTAATTTTAATACTGGACTAGCTGATAATATTTATCACATAGTTAAACATATTTTTAAAAAATCGCAAGATTGTATGTCCCATAAAAATACAATATAAAAAAAAACTATTCCCAACACTTCCAAACTTCTTTTTCTTATATAGCTGAAAATGCATATGAGGCATTTATGCTATCATTGGCTGAATACTTAGCAGGAGCCTAACTGCAATCCAATTATCCAGTCCACAATGTACACTATACTTAAATACCACTTACCACAAATTGCCTACCCATATGCAACCAGCAGGTCAAACACTAACACGTTAAAATCAATTTATTTGCATGTTTGTAAATTATTCAACAACACTCGCGAGAAGCTAACAAAACGGGTACGCCCATCACTATGAGTAAGCTTTTTTTGTCCAATCAAATGTATGGCAGCTGGTAGATGGCATCTTACATTTCAAGATGGCAGCAGTTACAACATAATTGTTCATCCGCCATCTTGAAATTTATATCGAAGGTAACTTTTTTCCTTCAGATTTACTAGATTCTTTAAGCACCCACTGACTCTGTTCCCATTTTTGAATTAATCAGCTGTTGAAAGGTAGTTCAAATCTCCCCTCAGTAATTAAAGGTAAATAATCTAATGCAAATACTTTATTTAAAGTTTTTAACACCTTCTAAAAAAACCGCGGAATAAGAGGGCAAAATAAAATTAAATTTTATTTTGCATTTTTTAACAGCAGCATAACTGAGCAACTCTCTATGAAATCGGCCGATTTCGACCATTTTTATTTTTTGTATTTTTTTATTTGACTTAAACTTTGTGGGGGCCTTCCCTATGACCAAATAAGCTATTTTGCGTCATTGGTTCACCCATACAAGTCTCCATACAATTTTGGCTGCTGTTCATACAAAAATGGTATGTAAATATTCAAACAGCTGTAACTTTTGAATGAATTTTCTGATCAATTTGGTGTCTTTGTCAAAGTTGTAGGTATTGTTGAGGACTTTTGAGAATTGCAGATTTTTTTTCAACTTTTTTTTCACTAAAACTCAATTTCCCAAAATATGTATTTTTTGATTTTCAAGATTTTTTGATATGATTTAGGGAACAAAAATCCGCAACTTTTGAGCCATAAACATGGTCAAAAAATCTGCCGCCGAGTTATGAACTTTTGAAAAAACAGTGATTTTTGGAAAAAATCGAAGTTTTATGCAAAAACAAGTTTGACATTATTTTTTAATGCAAAATTGAATTTGCAATCGAAAAGCACTTTACTGATTTTTTGATAAAGGGCTCCGTTTTCAAGATATAGCGACCGAAAGTTTGATTTTAGCGAAATATTTGCAGTTTTTCAATTTTTTTAAATAGTGACCATTGAAAAACTGCAAATATTTCGCTGAAATCAAACTTTCGGTGGCTATATCTTGAAAACGGAGCCCTTTATCAAAAAATCAGTAAAGTGCTTTTCGATTGCAAATTCAATTTTGCATTAAAAAATAATGTCAAACTTGTTTTTGCATGAAACTTCGATTTTTTCCAAAAATCACTGTTTTCTCAAAAATTCATAACTCGGCGGCAGATTTTGACCATGTTTCTCTATGGCTCAAAAGTTGCGGATTTTGTTCCTAAAACATATCGAAAATCTCGATAATCAAAAAATACATATTTTGGGAAATTGAGTTTTAGTGAAAAAAAAGTTGATAAAAAAATCTGCAATTTTTTTTCCGTGTTCCTATTTTTTTCTCAAAAGTCCTCAACAATACCTACAACTTTGCCCAAGACACCAAATTGATCAGAAAATTCACTCAAAAGTTACAGCTGTTTGAATATTTACATACCATTTTTGTATGGACAGCAGCCAAAATTATATGGAGACTTGTATGGATGAACCAATCACACAAAATAGTTTATTTGGTCATAGGGGGGTTTTATTTGGTCATAGGGTCATCCCCACAAAGTTTGAGCCAAATAAAAAAATACAAATAAAATCCATTTCCGGTTTTGGTAGAGAATTGCTCAACTGTAACTCCTTTTGTGATCATGTGTTTCATAATTTTGTAATTTTGAAAATATTTGCAACGGCCTAAACTAAGCAAAATAGTTTTATTTTTATTATTTTGAAGTGTTTACTGCCCT
Organism: Culex quinquefasciatus; assembly: GCF_015732765.1. NCBI lineage: Eukaryota > Metazoa > Arthropoda > Insecta > Diptera > Culicidae > Culex > Culex quinquefasciatus. The sequence goes on along the minus strand of NC_051862.1, from coordinate 223,928,270 downwards.
AGCTTCGAGGGCAGTAAAAAATTTGGTTTTTTAGACCTTTCCAAAAACGAAAAAAAAACTCCAAACATTGTTCAACCTGAACTGCGTTTTCAACCAGATGTAAGTGCATTTATAGAAAGATTATTTGAGTATTAGTGAGTCATTTCACTTGAAATCGCGTTTTTGTGATCATGCCAAATTTGGCGGTGCTGTTTATACTATCGAAACACGTGAGAATCCTGAATTTCAGCAAAATCAGAGCAACCCTTTTTTGGCACCGCCTCAAAGTTTTGTGATTATCGCCAAATGTAAAAAAAAAGTGTGGACCAAAAAAATGATAGAACAAAACTCGATTGCTTTTTTGTTAAAGAAATTTGGCGGTTTGTTTTTGGAGATAGTTTTTTTTTTAATTTGCATTAAAACTAACTGAGTCAGAACGATGTCGAATAGTAAAGAGGGTGTGGTATATACAATATAATTTAAAAAATTAAAATGCAGATTATTTGTAATTAACGTTGCGCTTGCTGTTTATGAAGTCCATATGAATTCATGTAAAATATAAACAAGTAGATTTATTTAAAAAGTATTCATTTGTCCAGCAATCCCGGGTCCACATCTTGTAATTACGGTGCAACCGCAATCGAGAGGACTCCGGTTCAGGTACCAATGTGAAAATCGTGGTTCGAGTGCCGGTTCGATCCGAGGCGTTGGTTCAACTGATCAACATTCGGTTTATCCCACGGTTGAAATCCGAAACTACCAAGGACCCGCTAAGATCATCATCACGTGCGTCATCTCCGACGATCCCACACGAATCCACCCTCATCGTCTAGTAGGCCACAAAGACTGCGGCGAAGGGATCTGCGAAATGCTCGTTGAATCGACGACTCCAGCCATGGCCTACTCAATTGAAAATCTGGGCATACATCAGGCGGAAGGACGTCAACGAGGAACTGAGCAAAAGGGAAATGCTTTACGCTAATCTATTTAATGGTTTGTTTTAGAACTTTTTGTGTTCTGTGTTACCTCCGATAGTGTCCAACACGATTTACGATAAAAGTCCAACCCCAATCTGGTCATCTGCTCGCTGAGTGATTTATCCTCTCCAGCATGCGGTGGAAAGCAAATCATACTTCTTACGGAAAAGATCAACAAGAATGACATCCAAGTAAGGTTCTACCAAGAAAATGGAACAAACCAAGAACCATGGATCACTTACGGCTCGTTCAGACCAGCACAAGACGTTCACAAGCAGGTTGCCATAGTGTTCAGAACACAGGCCTACTACGATTTATTTATAACGAATCCTGTCAAGATAAGTAGGCGTTGGATTTCAAACATGGTCTAACAAGAGTTACAATTTTAAAGGTTCTAATTCAACTTCAACGTAAACGAACCAACGAGCTGAGTGATCCTCTACTGTTTGAATTTCTTCCATGTGAAGATAGTTGCGATTCAACGATTATTTTTTAAAACGTTTTCAACAACTTGTTACCATTTCTTTTACAGACTATTTACGAGAGCAACTTACGCAAGAAACCCTCAATTTTAGTTCATCCGGGGATCATGTCTTGCCAATCCAATTGTTGCCACGCTTTGACGATACGTTTTCCAGCTAAATCACTAACAAGTTTTTGGAAGATGCATAGTAGGCTACGACTTCACGGAAACTCTGAATCAAACTTCAAACAATACATTTTGAATTAATCCATCGACTGTTGGATTTACATTGGTCAGTCTTTCCGTGCTGTGTTTCTACGTTAATAATGTTAATGGTTTGAAGATGCCTGATTTTTGTATTGTTTCGAATATTCAACTAAAACTGAATTAAAATATAAATCGATATTATTGCACAAATCATGTAACTGCATGAAGTCCGTTCAACATCATTGCTGATCAGAAGGCATGTAGACGAATTTTATCTAAGGGTTTTTAAAATGTGTTCGCAATCGGATAAATCATGTATTTAAATCCAATAAGTTGATTTTTGTGCTAAAATGAAGTTTATGGCACGGTAACGTGATTAAAATGAGGCCATTTAGTGACTCCCGAAGAATCGAAAAACTAAATACAATCAGATCGAAATTTGGAAAAACCACTTCAACGAATATCGACCAAAGGACATAATTGAATTTTATAATTTTTGTTTCGTTTAAAGGCGAATGTACAAAAAATCTTATAAACCATTCGTCAACAAACAGCGACTTGTAGGAATTTCCAAGTTAGATAACCGCTTTTCAACAACTCCTTAAACTATGCTCCCAAACCAGTGAGGAATTCCCCCCTGAGGAAAGTTTTTGTCGAGAGCGTCTTAGAAAAAAAAAACTTTATGCTTTCAATATAGTTATACCAGTGAATTTCTGCGAGCTTAGAAAAACTGACATGATACAAAAAAATAATGTGAAAGGGGCTGCCAATTCTAGGACAACGTCTGTCCAAAACAATTTCTGATCTCGACAGATTGCTTGCTGTTGAACTATTTAGCGTCGGCAAACAACGTCGTAAGTTACGACATTTTCATTAAATGTGCTTCCTTCTCGTTTCACCTTAAGCTTAAATATTAAAACCTAAATCATGAATTTTTTTGTCTGGTACCAATTTGTTGAAAATTGAGGCCAAGAGGGATTTAAAAGCCTGAGAACCACTGTTCCATTAACCCAGGCTACTTGGATGCTGTAACCGAAATGACATGTCTGTACGGCGATAACAATATTTTGAAACCCCGAAAAAGCGTCCGATAAAGCAACCAGCTTCTTGGATCGCTAAAGTTAAGTCCTAGAGTTTTTTTTTTTTTTAGAAGGTCCAATAAACCAAACTTTCAGTTTTTACTTATTGGGTGATTTATACCCCTGACTCAAGGCGGTTTCAAAAACACCTAAAATGCAAAAACTGGAAATTTGGTTTATTGGACCTTTTCAAAAAAAAACTCCAGAGTTTATTTTTAGGAAACGCGCGCTTTTGCCTTAGGGGCCATCCATAAACCATATGAACACACATCCATTTTTTTTTGTTTATGCAGACAATTACACTACAAATAAGATTACATTTGCATTTTTATTTTTTGTTTTCTATTTTCAACTGACATGCCCCAAAAAGAGCAACCTACCCTACAGTTGGTGATTGAGTCAAGAAATAAAACACAGCTGGTGAAAGCGATTGCGACCGGTCCTTCCGAGTCATTTGGAATTCTCACTCCACGAGGAACAGTTCGTTCTTGTCGGAGCCCGCACGCGACCATAATCTAACCAGCGCTTTGTGGCGTTGCAGCACGTGTTTCAGTAGCAACAAGTGATTGAGATAAACTGTGTGTGAATTTGCTTAAGTAATCGAGTGGGATGTAACCGTTGGTTACAATTCTGGATAATTGAAGCTTCGCCTCAGCATTTTATACCACTTACACTACACTACAACAGTTTTGAGGGGGCGAAGCGTATCAGTGTAAGCGAGGCTGATGTCCACCAATTTCCTGCGGGCGCATTTGCTTACGTCAGAAAGGAAATGGTGGGAAAATGGACTTGGGCTAAACTTATGAGGGAAGTCGATTTGGGGAAAATCGCGCTCTTCCAAACAGGCGTCCGAGTGGACAAGTCGTGCTCCCGCGAAGGGTCGTCAATCGCCCTTCCCATCGGCGGAACCAGGAGGTTTCCGCGAGCAGCTCGTCCATCTCGGATTGGTCGGCCTGGGTTGCGTAAATCCCGTGCTGGTAGCTTCCCACGTCTAATCCGTAATAGGACCACCCCCGTCGTCTGGCGCCTCCCGCGCCATCACCGTCAAGGACGACCACCCTCAGGCCGCTGGCCTTAACCGCAAAGGAGGGTCCCCTCTCGGCACGCCCGCATCAGTGGACTCTGGGGCTGCCGATCAGCCAATGAGGGAAGACGCCTGCCCATCGGAACCAGCAACGCCCGCTGGTCGTCCATCATCCCGGCACGGAAGCCGGAAGAACCGACGCCGCCCAAGGAGGCCGGCGAACAACGCTGCATCTGGCGCCGAAGTCCAGACTCGCAGCCAAGAACAAAGGGCCGCCGCATCCGTCAGCAACAACAATACCCCCCCCCCCCCCTTGGGGCAGTTCCCGCCGCAGAGTGGAGGTTGGACGAACTCCTCTGCCGGCCCGCAATCGCCGGAGGCGAACCATCAGCTGAGCGGATCACGGTACGTTAGCCCCTGAAAAACCCACACTCCACACACCCACACCCACACGAACAAAACCCCAAAATAAAGTGCTGATGAAAAGTGGAAATCCTTCCGTGTTTTTCTGTTGTAACCGATCCTCCCTTGAATCACCTAGTAGTTTGCCGACCCTGGGATTACCCGGTTTGAGTCTTGTGCTACGCTGGCCAAGCCATTAGTTTCAATTGGCGCCCAGCTCAAATCCGCGAAAAGTGATCAAGGTTGGTGAAGTCAAGCAGAAAAATCAAAGGATTTTTCCAACGGGAGGTGGCAGGAATCCGAGTAAGCTCGGTTGGTCACTGTCCACCTACCCTGGTGCAAAACTATGTGAAAAGCACACAAATCCGCGGTTCCTTTACGGTCCTGTTGAAAGAGGATCTTGCGCGCTTTCCAAAATCGTTTTCGGCACGATTCTACTCGTGGATTTTGGTCAGCAGCGACTTTTACAAATCTATGCTGCTTGTACATAATTGTAATGTCCCTATGTGTGATACTCGACAGCCAACGCAGCAGCATTTATTGTTATTTATTCCGTCTCGTCCCTTTTGTGTTCGGACTTGACGATGAAATTGATTGACAACACAACACACAGATCTCCCAGCACACACAATAGACAGAAAGTGAGGAGCAAAACGGAGGAGTGAAAAAGCCGTACTTTCTGCACAGCAGCAGCGGTGTCGATCGTCGAGTTCGACAAAATTGAGTAGCTCCAGCCGAAGTGTTAGGGATAATTAAAATAACGACCCCGAGCAGGTCGTCAGTCTGCTCCGCGCGGGTGATTAGAGACCGCCGGCAGAGTTGAAAATTATTTGTGATTTTTGTACCTGATTGAACCCACATTTTGTCGTAGACCCAGACCGTTGATGTGACGTCATCCCTGGAGAGACATTTGCACCTGAATCTAGTCAAATCTTACCTGTTGGATGAAGCCAAGAACTTAGGCAATAAGTAAGTCCTGTGAGGCGATCCTGAATCAACAATTTCACCTGTGATTCACCCGTGACCCAGCCATATGACAAGTGACGTCATCCCTGGTAGGTGATAGGTACCTGAAAAGTCTTGTTTCTTTCTTAATTGAGGACAAGCAACCAAATAGGGGAAAGCCCCGACCCAAAAGCTTTATTTTAACTAATTTCTTTTTAAATTTTCTTAATTCTAGAACTTAAACTTAGTAGGAGATGCTGAGGAAATCGGTGGCTACGATCGGCACCGATTTGGGTGCTAGGGGTTTATTGCGGCGTTGTCCCATCTTCCCTGGACCAAGTCAGCCGGTCTGGATTACCACGATATCCCAGTAGTCATTCCGAAACGTTGAGAGTACCTGGAAAGAAAAATAAAAGAGAAATATTAGTTGAAAGAATAAAGTAATTAGAACACTGTGATCTGATAAAATTAGCCGTCTGTTGGTTTTAATTTGTTAGTAGGATTAGTGTGTGTTTTTGTGTGTTGATCTTAGCCACTCTCCCCTAAAGAAGTGTGGGTGGAGAATCCCACCTTCGTGAAAAGGGATGAGAGTTGCAAGATGGCATAAACCTTGGTGCTGTAACGAACCTAAACTACTCACCAGGTAAAACGGGAATCCATAGCCCAACGGGCCAGTTCGCGAAAGATCAAGGGGTTATAAACGTTGTTTCCCTCGGTCCGAGCGCGGCTGGTGGTGTTGTGGTGAGGGGATCTCCCGAAAATTGCAAAGGCCTAAAAATTTGTTTTACGATCCATTAGTGATCAAACATTTTAAAGTGTACACTGTTTTGTCTTACCTGTAGCTCATCTTGCGCGTCAAGATGGCTAGCACGGTATCCCAAAGACCATTAGTGGACTCCTGCAGGCGACTTTTTGTCCAAAAAGTTCGTTCTGGCAGCGATGTTCCACGTCTCAGTCCAAATCCCCGCTGGGATGGACGAGAATGAGTCAACTTACCCTATAAAAGAAGCGCTTCGTTATGTTGTATTTTGTTTTGTACTTACCTTAACGTTCGTTGAAAATTCTGCAGGTTTTCAACACTTTTCACCGATAAAACTTTACGTTTTCACTTGCACTACTTTTGCATGTTCGCTTGTGTAAACATTGCGATATGCTGACGTTTGACAGATTAGAGATGTTTCGGGAACTGTCAATCAGTTTGCCCGTCAGGAATGAACCCTTGTGGTGAATTTCCGAATAAGATCGAATGTGATCTAAAATTGGATTAAATGTAAATAGTTCATGAAAATGAACATCGTGGCCACGATTTGTAAATAGAGTTGTCTACTAATGTTTTGGGAATTATTTTAATTTATTCTTTTAATTTGTAGTGCATGTCTAATTGTTAATTTATTTATTTATTTAATTTATTTATTTTGCCTATTGGGCTGATTTGATAAATACCTCTGTGATATAATCTGTGATTGGTTATCACATGGACATGTGCATATTTGCCTAAAATGAGGCTTGTACATAAGAACTTGACCACGTACGCTAGACCACGAACCTGATGAGTGCCGAAGATGATTTTGGAAAAGCAGTTCGATTAAAAAAAATGTTCTTGAACTTCGTGCATTCACATTTTTCGCCGGGGTAGTGGATAGTGTAACCGTTGGTTACAATTCTGGATAATTGAAGCTTCGCCTCAGCATTTTATACCACTTACACTACACTACAACAGTTTTGAGGGGGCGAAGCGTATCAGTGTAAGCGAGGCTGATGTCCACCAATTTCCTGCGGGCGCATTTGCTTACGTCAGAAAGGAAATGGTGGGAAAATGGACTTGGGCTAAACTTATGAGGGAAGTCGATTTGGGGAAAATCGCGCTCTTCCAAACAGGCGTCCGAGTGGACAAGTCGTGCTCCCGCGAAGGGTCGTCAATCGCCCTTCCCATCGGCGGAACCAGGAGGTTTCCGCGAGCAGCTCGTCCATCTCGGATTGGTCGGCCTGGGTTGCGTAAATCCCGTGCTGGTAGCTTCCCACGTCTAATCCGTAATAGGACCACCCCCGTCGTCTGGCGCCTCCCGCGCCATCACCATCAAGGACGACCACCCTCAGGCCGCTGGCCTTAACCGCAAAGGAGGGTCCCCTCTCGGCACGCCCGCATCAGTGGACTCTGGGGCTGCCGATCAGCCAATGAGGGAAGACGCCTGCCCATCGGAACCAGCAACGCCCGCTGGTCGTCCATCATCCCGGCACGGAAGCCGGAAGAACCGACGCCGCCCAAGGAGGCCGGCGAACAACGCTGCATCTGGCGCCGAAGTCCAGACTCGCAGCCAAGAACAAAGGGCCGCCGCATCCGTCAGCAACAACAATACCCCCCCCCCCCCCTTGGGGCAGTTCCCGCCGCAGAGTGGAGGTTGGACGAACTCCTCTGCCGGCCCGCAATCGCCGGAGGCGAACCATCAGCTGAGCGGATCACGGTACGTTAGCCCCTGAAAAACCCACACTCCACACACCCACACCCACACGAACAAAACCCCAAAATAAAGTGCTGATGAAAAGTGGAAATCCTTCCGTGTTTTTCTGTTGTAACCGATCCTCCCTTGAATCACCTAGTAGTTTGCCGACCCTGGGATTACCCGGTTTGAGTCTTGTGCTACGCTGGCCAAGCCATTAGTTTCAGGGATGACAGAAAAGTGAAAGTGGTGTTGATCTTAAGGAAAGAAAATAACGGTGAAATTAAAAAAAAGGTGATGAGAAAAGATGTACAAAAACTCGTACAAAATTATAAGGAGTTCTAAATTTGATTTATTTATTATAACCGTTTTAAAAGAGCGTTAGAGAAGAAGCTTTTTTTATTTTACTATCATAAACACATTGACACAAATATAATTGTATATTTTACAATAAAATTGTAACCGGGACCCGTGGTGAAAGGGTAAGCTTGGTTGCCTCTCACCCAGTCAGACTGGGTTCGATCCCAGAAGGTTCCGGTGGCATTTCAACGTATATGTTATCTTGAACTACCATATTTTATGATTGCAAGCACAGTGACTAAAATGTAGTTTCATGACGCAAATGACAATGTTGATAATATTCGCAGGAAAACCCGCTCAATATCAATTTGAATTGGCCAATCTACCACTCGCATTTACCATTACAAAGTGCGACGGGTTGGCAATCATTGAAGTTTCGTGGTCACTGATAATTCAAAGTTGTTGAGAGTTCCTTGGGAGAAACCCAAAGTGATTGAAGACTGCCAATGTACAATCAAAGACAGTTTTTATTTATTTTTTCAATACTCTTGGGAATTCCAGATCAGAAGTGCAATCAGTACAAAGAAGATTCCACATTGAATTCCCTTCAATGTCAGCTCATCGCGGAGAGCCACGTCTTGTCATCACGGAGCAGCCTCAATCCAGAGGATTAAGATTCAGGTATCAATGCGAGAATCGTGGCTTTACACCTGGATCGATTCTCGGCGCAGGTTCCAGCCCACAGCAACGGAGCTATCCTACGTTTGAGATTCGAAACTACAAGGGGCCTGCTAAGATCGTAATTTCTTGCGTCACCACGGAAGATGTCCCAAGACTTCACCCGCACCGTCTAGTAGGCCATGAGGGTTGCCGAAAAGGTATTTGCGAAATATCTGTTTCAGCTGAAGCGACCATGGCCTACTCAGTGAAGAGTTTGGGCATTCAGTGCATTCGCCGGAAGGACATCGAAGCGGAACTGAAGAGCAGGGAATCGCGGTATCAGAATCCGTTTAAAGGTGCGATCGTGTAAAAACGTGGATTTTTAATCAAAATTTTATCATATTTTTTTCTATAGTTCCAACAGGAAATCCACTGGCCATAAATCTGAATGCAATTCGGCTTTGCTTTGAGCTGCACGTGGAAAATTACGACGGCCAGTTTGTGCCCATTTTCCCACCGGTACTGTCCACCACAATCTACGACAAAAAAGCTAGCCCCAGTCTGGTCATCTGCTCGATGAGTGCCACCGATGGCCCGGCCTCGGGCGGCAAACAAATCATCCTGCTCACGGAAAAGGTCAACAAGGACGACATCCAGGTTCGCTTCTACAGAGAACATGGTCCAGAACGCAACCGTGGATTGCCTACGGCAAGTTTAATCCGGCCACCAACGTCCACAAGCAGTTTGCAATCGTGCTGAAAACTCCTGCCTACTACGATCCAAGAATAACGGAACCGATGACGGTTAGTAGGCGGTGACTGTTCAAAAAGTTTCGTGATAAACCGAAAAAAAAACTTTTTACAGGTTAAAATTCAACTTCAACGAAAACGAAGCAACGAATTGAGTGAGCCTAAGGACTTTAAAATCCTACCTGGTAAACACAAATGTTTCTTAAAAATTTCAATTTTCTAATTTTACTTTTTATTCTCAGTTCCCAAATTGTCACGCAAACGAACCAATAAAGGACACTTGAAGGTTGGGCCAGAGAGTCCCCCGGGCAGGACCGAGGACGAGAACGGCAATTTTGGGCAGTCGATTGGAACCTTGTTACCCCAGTTTGGAACGGCTTTTTCTCGCCCAATCTGGCAGGAGGAAGTGCAGGCGTGGGAACAGGTCGAAGGCGGTAGCAGTGACGGGTCAGCTGTTGATGGAGAAACAAGTCTCTACGAATTCAGTCTGGAAGATATTTTCGAGTGTTTATATGAATAAATGGATGATATATAAGTCAAAGTAGAATAGAATGACGTTTTGTAAATTGGGCATGTTGTTTTGAAAATATAAATAAAGCATATTAAAAATAAGTGAATTTAATTTAATATCCGAAAAAAAAATTGATGTCGTTAAATAAAAACAATTCTCGAAACCACGTTCTCTATAACTGAGATTAATCATCCGAAATAGTCGTACACTGAATTTGGGAACAAAATAGGCTATGCTTCCCACTTCTTCGAATTCCAATCTGCAACTTCCAATGAATTCGGCGCCAAGCAGTCTACTGCGACTGGAACAATCTGCAGTGTGGTTGCTGCGATGAACGCGTCGCGTAAGAGAAACGCGACTCTCGCGGTTTGCGATAACATCTGTTATATTTTGTGATTTTTGACATGTCGTTTAAACGCATAATAAGTTAATTTTCAATGTTTCTTCTCAATTGCTTGGAGTATAGAGAGCAAATTTTATGGAATCATTTACATAAATTTAGAAAAAAAAATAAACAAATAACTTTTTTCACCATGTCAACGACCTGGAAAATCTAAATTCACCCAATTTGATCCCATTAATCGCACCAGCGAGGATCATCCGAATCGTTCATAAATCCCACAATTGAGTCACAATCACGCGTTTCGCGCGCGCATGGGCCCACGTTTCGCGTTCTCAGCATCCGCGCGACACTTCACTTGCTCGTCACTCTTCTCGCGGTTCAGTTCATTCGGTTCCCACTTCTCCGGCAGTGGCGGCACACGTGCTGGATGAAAGTGTTTCGCACGCTTCCTGGAACTCAGCTGTGTTAACGTTCGCGTTGTGACAAAAAGTGGCGAAAAGTTTTGTTCTAGTGAAGTTTTCTTGGGTATTTTTTGTCTAAAAATGTACAGAAGTGAAGAAGGTAGGAAAATTTTATATTATAGTATGTGAAAAAGTTTTTAAAAACAGAAGCAGACTTCCTCAATAAAACCCTGTTTTGGAATAAAACTAAATAATATACTAAGCAATGAAAATAGTGGTTGATCTGTACAACACAAAAAAAAATGGAAAGAAGGATGAAAATTTGGTTCGTTGAATATTACTTCTTTATAAGTAATTTTACCAAAAATGTTTCAAAATGTCAACCCGATGGATTTCATCAGGATCTGATGAAAATTCACAAGTTTCTGTGTAGTGCATTGCATTCAATAAAGTTCTAGAATAATTCATAATCCACAAACCACGTTAAATGCGAGGACTTTAATTTTTTTATGAGATGTGAAACTCATCATTAAAAATGCAAAAAAAAAAATTTTTCCATATAAGGTGATTTTTGTTTATTTAATGAACTTTTTGCCTTCCTCACCTTACTGATGAAAGGCTATAAAATCACTCGAAAACTGAACTTCTCAATCAGACCTCATAGACCCACCTTCATGTATACCTATCGACTCAGAATCAAATTCTGAGCAAATGGTGGGATGTTGATCAAAAAATTGTCACTCGATTATCTTGACATTGGCAGAACCGATTTTGTCCGTTATGGCGTCATTCGATCCGTCTTGAGGTCCCATAAGTCGCTATTAAAAATTATGCGGTTTAGCTAAGTACTTCAAAAGTTATGCTAAATAAACGATTTTAACAAAAGCCCGGAAGATTGTTAAAAGGGTGGTTTTTGTAAGAAAACCTGGCATGTTATATATTTTTAGAAAGGTATTTAAAAGACCTTTCCAACGCGACCAATACATCGAAGATCTGACAACCCTATCTAAAGTTATTTGCACCTAAGTGTTTTTATGTACTTTTTGGAAGCCGGATCTCAGATATCATGATGAAAACGTTGTCCGGATCTATCATGCAACCTGTCGTTGAACAGGTAATCAAAAGACCTTTCCAACGCGTCCAAAACATTGAAAATCTGCCAACCCTATCAAAAGTTATAAGCATTTAAGTGTTATTTATACACTTTTTGGAGGTTAGATCTCAGATATTTTGATGAAAACGTTGTCCAAATATATCATGCAACCTATCTTTGGATAGGTAATTAAATGAGGAAGGTACCAACCACCTAAGGGTGGATTAAGTAACATTTTTTTCATATCAGGTGATTTTTGTTTATTTATTGAACTTTTTTATTATTAAAACCAAAAATTAAAATAACTCAAAATCGAAAAAAATATTAGGTTAGTGAATCGTATTAAAAAAAGGTAAAACATTTTTTTTAAGACTTTGAAATCGGAAAATTTTGTTTAGAAACAGCAAATAAAATTACATCTTCTTATAAGCCATTTTGTTAACTAACAATGCTTCCCATAACCACATGCTTACCCCGCGTAAAATGTTGTAATTGTGGTTTGGTTGAGCATTTTAGCAGAATGCATTACTATGAATACAAAGAGACGAGTTGTTCCTAATATCCTAATATATAGCGGAATTAAATGGAACAACTCGTCTCTTTGTATTCATAAATGTTGTATTTTTTTAAGTTATTCGGACCAAATTGTTCTATTCAACATGAAGTTTTAAAAACAGTACACAAAAATGATTCTTCCTTCTATAGATTCCGAGAATTTTTTTTTCTGTCATGTAAGGACAACTGCGATTCTGATTTGGACCACCCTAATGTATACAATTGCTCATTGGTCCTTATCAATTAAAAGTCCAGAATTTAACAAGGTAATAGATGGATTGAAAAAGTGTTGCATCAATTAATTTAACTTGCTCAGGAAGAATCCAGGTTGATAACGCTGAGGTTGGCAATTCCAAATTAAAATCACTTAAAATTCGTCACCTAACAGCATACAGTGTGTATGTGTACTAGGGTGGGTACGGATTTTGAAAAGTTCTCAGATCAAGTTCTGGTGTGGTTCCCCGTGTAGGGCATACCCATAGGGACTCTCACGCCAAATTTCAGCTCATTTGGTTGAAAACTGGCTTGTCTCAAGCGAGTTCAAGTTTACATGGGATTTATTAATAATTTCGAGAAAAATTAGAATCCTGCGCTTCAATTAATCGCCGCAGAAAGATATCGTCGCAATGGGAAAGCCCTGGAAAACCTAGAGATGGCAGGAAAGTAGGCTTAGACAAATTTTTAAAATAATTGTTGACTGTCAATCTGAGATGTTCGTAGGGACTTTTTCTACTGGCTGACGGTTGCTGGTTGGTTTTGGCTGCGGTTGTCTGGTTTCCGGTGGCGGAATCTACGGTTCTGAGACCTTTCGGACGGCTTTATGGAACCGGGTACCGGGTCGGATGGACGCACAGCGGGCATTGTTGGCTCCGTCGGGCAGGTTTCCCCATCGTTGCAAAACTTGGTGCCCACTCATACGCTAATCCGGGCATGCTTAGAAGGGACACTTCCTGACGGTTAAGGTCAGCGGCCTGAGAGATGTCGGCCTAGATTTTGATGACGCTAAATGGCGCAAGACGATGGGTAAATGTGAGAAAATGACCAAAAATTTACCGAAACATTCTACCAAAGTGTGCGTCTCTCTGGTTCCACGTAAACCATCAAAAACTATCAAAAGCAGAATCTGATGAAAAATCACCACACAGACCGGTGGCCGGGAGACGGTCCACCAAATGGTCCAGATTTGTCAAGAATTTTGACTTCATTTTTATATCTTTTAACATGAAATCTCATGCAAAACTATCCTAGAATAGCAAAAATAAATCCATGAGATTGAGCATCGGAACCGGTTCCACGGTCTTCGGTGGTCACATCCAGAACCTTATCTAAGAAACAGCGTTAACTCGTCGGTTAACTGGCTATGCGACGTATAAAACTTGTTGATTTTGAATTCTTTAGTGTATAAATTCGGCTCCTGGCCGGTTCCCATATTCCCCGGTGGTCACATTCGGAATCCGTTTTTGGCAAACAAAAGAGTAACTAAGTCTAACTGCGTTTCATAATAAAAAGAACGCTATTGTGATGAAGCCTCTAGATGGAAATACAATTTCATATCAAGAATGATCCCTGCAATAAAAGGAAAAAGTTATATTTTTATATAAAATATTTTTTATTTCCATTAAAAACGCTCACCATATTTGAAAAAAAATCTAAACGAAAAAATAGCATAAACAGTTGAGCTGAACTGACAACGATATAAAGCGAAAATCAAAACGATTGCTGCGATTAATTGAAAAACTCTTTGCGCTCCTATATTTGAAACCCCCTCAAGATAATCACCAAAACTGATTATTTCTCAATACGCGCAATACTCTGGGAAATTTTGAATTTTCGTTCATTCGCTCCATCGAGCTCAACGGCAATACATCCGGGGTTTTCGGAACCAACGGTTTTCCCCAGAGAAGCATCAAATTTTCCTTAGCATGCTATGAATGTTTGATGAACACCGCGACGCCACATGTCAAACAGCTACCACGTGGACTAGCATCGCCTATAAAAAATTACTTTTTATTACTTTTTGAACCGTAGAATTATCATTTATGGTGGTCAGGATACTATTTAGCTGTAGTCTGAACCTTCAAATAAGAAAAAAAACTGTCATGGTGCAAATTTTACAATCACGTGGTAGCTGTTTGACACGTGGCGTCGCGGTGTTCATCAAACATTCATAGCATGCTAAGGAAAATTTGATGCTTTTCTGGGGAAAACCGTTGGTTCCGAAAACCCCGGATGTATTGCCGTTGAGCTCGATGGGGGTTGACCGAATCGACCTGGTCTCTTAGGGAAAGTTGTTCTCCAGACGATTTCGCTCATTTCTGGCCATCCTAGAAGTTTCTACATGCTTTCCCTAAGCCTGTAGGAGCGAAAGAACGATAATTCAAAATTTCCCATAGTAAATCCCATGTAAACTTGAACACGCTTGAGACAAGCCAGTTTTCAACCAAATGAGCTGAAATTTGGCGTGAGAGTCCCTATGGGTATGCCCTACAAGGGGAACTACACCAGAATTTGATCTAAGAACTTTTCAAAATCCGTACCCACCCTAATGTGTACAGTACCAACAATGGTCCACCACATGTTTTGCTGATAATGATACATTGTACTGTTTCGGCAAAAGATCACCACGCGTGTTAAGGATCAGTAATTTTAATTGTAAACAATTTAATTTTAGTCGGCTGGAATTTCACACTCGACTTCAACCTATTATCAGCAGGTCATGCAACAAAAAATAATCACTCATAACAATTTTAATTTCTGTCTCTCCTCCTCGAAGGCCCCCATTTAGTAATTACGGTTCAACCGCAATCCAGGGGATTACGTTTTCGTTATCAATGTGAGAACCGAGGATCCACCGCTGGCTCGATTCTCGGCGTTGGCTCAACTGCCCAGCGTCGGATCTATCCAACGGTTGAGATCCGAAATCACCAGGGGCCTGCTAAGATCGTCATCACGTGCGTCACCTCGGACGATCCCCCGCGACTGCACCCGCATCGTCTAGTAGGCCACAAGGATTGCAGCGAAGGCATCTGCGAGATGCTCGTTGAGCCGGCACTGACGCCCGTCATGGCACACTCGATCAAGAATCTGGGCGTACAGTGCATCCGGCGGAAGGACGTAGACGCTGAGTTGAGGAGGAAGGAGATGCGCTACGCGAATCCGTTCAACGGTTTGTAAGAACAATTTTGATTTATTTCATGTTAGAATAATTTTACAATTTCCTAACAGTGCCAACGGGTAATTTGTCAACGATCAACCTGAACGAGATTCGACTCTGCTTCCAGCTTCACATCGAATCGTACTCTGGACAGTTCATTCCCGTGTCACACCCAGTTCTGTCCACAATAATTTACGACAAAAAGTCCAACCCAGATCTCATCATCTGTTCGATGAGTGACTGCACTGGCCCAGCATCCGGAGGGAAACAAATCATCCTTCTGACGGAAAAGGTCAACAAAGATGACATCCAGGTTCGGTTCTTCAAAGAATTCGGACCCGACCTAAAACCGTGGATCGCCTACGGAGCGTTCAACCCAACGCAAGACGTTCACAAACAGGTGGCCGTTGTGTTCAGGACACCGGCTTACTACGATCGTTTGATTACGAGTCCCGTTAAGGTAGGTAGGCATTGTCTCTGGAAAGCACAATCAAATGAGAGAACCCATTTTGCAGGTTCAAATTCAACTGCAACGTAAGCGAAGCAATGAACTGAGCGATCCTCTGGAATTTGAAATGCTACCAGACGACGCAGCAATTTTGCCACGATTTGATGATATTTTTAGCGGCACGCCTCAAAACAACAACTACAGCGATCCTGGATTTTATGGATATCAGTAAAATTTAAATGTTATTTTTAGTTAGAACAATTGAGAGTTAATTGATAAAATAAATAAAAAATAACACAAATATGTCTGACCTCGAAGTACTTTGTCCATTTTCGCAATGTTATCAACCCTCGTCCAGTTCGCTTGACTTCACGGTTAGAGTGCGTGCCACTACTCTAGGTTTACGTCAGACTTTGGGAAAATCCCGAATGTGCCGCTGGAACGTAGTAGGCGAGTCAGTTATTCTGATCGTGATTGTTACGATGTTCTTCACCAGAGTATTTCGAACCAAAATAAAAACTCATCACCTTTTTCTCACAATTACCTATTGCTTTGACTTTATTGCTCTACCGAACACAGCACGCAGTATAGTGATCTATCATCTAATGTTAACCCCAATAGTACCCTCACCTCTGGTCATGTTTGATGTATTTCTGCTTTGTTTTGCACTTGGTCTACCGTGAAACCTCCTATAGTATGGTTGTTTTACCCTAAATTGGCCTGAATTTCTACCGTGATCGCTCAACACTTTCCCACCCCGTTCGCGAACGAGTCCATCGACTGCCACTTGATCGTGGTCGGTTGATTCGAGCCCTGCAAAACCTCACAACTCTTCACCGTCAGGAAGCTCATCCGAGGCAGCGTTTGCTGATCGCCACCGGTCATCATCAGTTCCGTCATGCTGCTAGCCGTGGGACACACCCGGTGTGGAAACCGCGGCGACCCTCGGATCCTTTCACGCAGAGTCGGTTGTGAGTGCTGGTGCACGATTGACGGACGCCGATGCTCGATCGTGGGCAGGACAAAGTTGACCCTGGGTTCCGATCCCGTAAGCCGCAGGTTCTCGTTGGAGGGTTGCTTAATCGTGAAGACCTCCCCGGCGCCGGACACGTCATCTTCGGCGTCCACCTCGGCGAAGATCGTCAACGTTGAGGGACGTACGGCCATGTTGGGACCTCCGAGGGCCGAGATCGAGGAGGTTTTGTGCACTCGCGATCCGAACAGATTCTTGATGCGGCTTAGTACACCACCACCTTCTTCCGTGTTTGATAGTCGCAGCTCGGACAGACAGTTGCGATCGCGACCGAACGCGATCCTCGGTTGTGAGCTGAAGGTGACATTACGCTTCATGGGGGACAGCATCGGGTCAACGGTGGGCCAGCTTGCGCGTGGAATGATCGGTGGCAGGACGGACAGAAGCAGCATTGGTAGACCAGTTGGGGCACTTGGGTTCATTAGGGGAGTTCCGTTGAAGGTTTCCAACGAGTCTACCAGAGGCTTGACGTTGGGATCAGATGATCGTGACGACGACGACGGACGATCGGTGAGCAGTCTCTCCAGCCGTACGATCTCGGCGTCCAGCATTTCGATTTCCTTTCGGTAGACACGGTTCTGAACCTCCACGCGGAACTGCAGCTCACGACGATCGTCCACCACAAACCGACGCGTATTGCACTCCATCTTCAGTCCCATGCTGTGAATCACCGGGTCGTAGACTTCCCTTGTCAAAAATGTCTTTCAGCTTTGGAAGGAAAAGCAAACACAGCGTAGCCGTCGTAGATATCAGAATGAAACCTGCGGTG
Organism: Culex quinquefasciatus; assembly: GCF_015732765.1. Taxonomy (NCBI): domain Eukaryota; kingdom Metazoa; phylum Arthropoda; class Insecta; order Diptera; family Culicidae; genus Culex; species Culex quinquefasciatus. Next base: position 223,910,740 of record NC_051862.1, on the reverse strand, counting down.
ATCGCGAACGCCAGCGTGACCTTCTCGTACAGTAAATTCGCCAACACGACGACACTAGCACTGGTGATCACCACACTGTAGACCGATACGCCAATGTATTGGGAATCGTTTAGCGCAGGGATCTTAACGTTGCGCGTTTGCCATGCCATGTACACCCCCACGATCAGCAGCAGTCCCTTGTAGGCGTACAACGTTCCAAGCCAACTTTCGTAGTGCCGCGATCGACACAACTCAACCTGAGGCAGGTAGACAACACCGCGATCGGACGCACTAATCTCCAGCGTAAGGTTATGCAGATGTCTCTCCATGGGATCGGCAGCCATCCAGAACGACACGACACAAGCGTCCAACAGAAGCAACGCTCCAATTACCGATATCAGTTGGGTATCCCGAAGGATCTTGTCCTTGCACAATCCTCCTGCACTGTGCGTAAACAGTCGGTACACCCGGAAGGTCTTGGCGAACATTGATCCAAACGCAAGCGAGAACCCAGCCGATAGGAAGTAGATCCGGGCCATGCAGATCGTCGAGAAGGTCACCGACGGCCACGACGGTAGCGTTGAGTCGTCCAACCCTAGCAGGATCGTAGCCATGTACACCAGGATGCACCCGCAGACGGTGATCGTACTCAGCTTCGGGCTGGACAGCTTCATGGCCCTAGAAAAAAATCACGATAACTCATCCTTCTTAAACCAATCCCCAAACACGTACTTCAACTTCCGAAAATGAAGATTCATCGCCAGAAACAGCACCGAAATTCCAATGCCCACGAATGACAAGATCACCACGGTGTAGAACGCCATCGGCGAGATCGTGTCCACGCGCAGTCGCAGAATTCGCTTCGCGATCGGCACCTGACCGGACTCCCACCGGATCGCGCCACACTTGGGACAGCCAAAGTCCAACGAGGCATTCTTCGGGTAGTAGAACGCAATCTGCCGCAGCACGCCACTCTGAATCTGGTGAAACGAGGTCGTGCCGACGCGATCGGCTCCGTCGAACGAAACCGGTCCGGAGATCCCGTTGAACCTGAGGCTGTCAAACTGCCGCAGTAACTCCTTGGCCATGTCGAAGCGCGTGTAGTCGTAGTGGGACAGACGGGTCCGGTTTTGGTGGGCCACCTGGGTCCAGGTTCGCTCCGCACCCCGCAAAGCTAGCGCCATAGCCCAAACGGCGTCGTACGTCTGCGGGGCGAAACGGGACACCGCTCCGGTCACGTTCATCTCCGTCAGCTTGCGGTGAAACATTTCGTCGGTCTACAAATGAAAGTTATTATCATAGAACTTTGATCTTCGAAACAACCAACTAACCAGTCCACTGAGGGCGGTTCCCATGCCCACGATGCTGTTGTAGCTGGACACGAGCAGCACGTTGTCGAGGGCCTTCAGCAAAATGGCCGACGGACAGGCACTGGTCGGCGCCAACCACCAGGACGAAATGTGCGTGTCCTGCAGGATCCACGCGTAGTCCGCGCCAAACATTCCCAAGAAGTAGGCCTTGAACCAGATAAAGCGTGTTAGCGGAGACTACTCGCCTACTACGATTTTAGTAAAATTACCTCACAAAACACTTTTGGCGCAATTTCGTGTGAAAAGCTTCCAACGATTACTCGGATGTCCTTGTCCTGGAATGTTTGAAAAAAACCTACTAAGTTTTTTTCGATTTCAAGACCCTCTCAAACGTTAAGAACTTGTAACTTTAAAACAAGCATCAAAGACATCGTCTCAAGTGTCTTACCTAGGAAAAAACGGGGTGCCATCGTGTGTCCTACTGGGAGGAAACCAACGGGAGGAACATCACACTACTCACAACGTACACTACTGAGAAAAGGGTCTAGTATTTGGTTGCGTTTTCTTCGGACAGCGGGTGGAAAGGGGGTCAACTCTACCGTGGAGGGGTACATGTGAGGGGAAAATTAAGGGGGTGTGATTTTCGGGGAGGCAACGGTGTGGTGTACACATTTATACCCGCAGCAGTTTGAGCTGTTCCTTGAAGTCGGTCTCGGCGAAGGAAATGGTCGCGGCGCAGGTGATGTTGGCCCGCTCGAGCTCCGTCACCAGGTCGTTGACGGCCAACGAGTGACCTTCCTCGTTCTCGGCAAACGTGGCCACCGTGTCCCAGCCAAAGTGTTTGATGAAGGCAATTCGCGCCGGATTGTGGGACGAGTCCGGGGCGACGGTGCGGTAGAACAGTGGGAACTCGCGCCGATCGCTGAGGGCGGGCGACGTTGAGCCGAACGAGACCTGAACGATGTTCCAGTACGGGACGACTTTGGCCACACTTTCGGTTACTTCGGAGCAGGCTGAGCCCAGGACCATGATTATCCGCTTGTCCTGGTGGGTGTACAGGGCGTGGAAGAAACGGTCGATGCCAACGCCGGGGTCGCACTGGAAATGGGAAAGGAAAATATCTATTTGATATTTTATTTTATTTAAAAAAACAGGCAACAACAACTAACAAGTTTTCGTAATGTCGTGTCCAATATACGAACAAATTACAAATAACGTAAAACAAGTTAAAATTGAATAAATTTGTAATACATAAGTTCACCAGAATAAGGTCCTAAAGCCCTATGTACAAAGGAAAAAAAAAACACTATTAAACCCCATTTCTGGTGACCTTTTTTAAATTTCAATGCACATTATTTACAATTTTACGATGGGTTATTTATGGTACCCTTGGAACAAAGCCATACTGTAAAAAACTGAAATCTGGAATAATTTTTGAAAATACGTAGCTTTGTGAAAATTTTTTAGTATTTTCAAAAAAGTTGTCTTTATATTTGAAATTTATAGAAAATTCTTTTTTGTATGGAGCGTATACAATCGACAATCGTCATATCCAGAAGAAGCCTTTTTAGTTTCCTAAAACACAAAGTCCAAACTCGATTAACCGAAGGCCCCGGAAAAAATTAACTTCGGATAATCGAATAGAGATATTTTTTCGTTGTCTTTTTGCCTTCCTCACCTTACTGAGGAAAGGCTATAAAATCACTCGAAAACTGAACTTCTCAAGTAGACCTCCTAGACCCACCTTCATGTATACCTATCGACTCAGAATCGAATTCTGAGCAAATGTCTGTCTGTGTGTGTGTGTGTGTGTGTGTGTGTGTGTGTGTGTGTGTGTGTGTGTGTGTGTGTGTGTGTGTGTGTGTGTGTGTGTGTGTGTGTGTGTGTGTGTGTGTGTGTGTGTGTGTGTGTGTGTGTGTGTGTGTGTGTGTGTGTGTGTGTGTGTGTGTGTGTGTGTGTGTGTGTGTGTGTGTGTGTGTGTGTAGGGATGTGGGTCTGTGCACCAAAAAATATGCACTCGATTATCTCAGCACTGGCTTAACCGATTTGGACCGTTTTGGTCTCATTCGATTCATCTTGGGGTCCCATAAGTCCCTATTGAAAATTATGAAGTTTAGTAAAGTACTTCAAAAGTTATGCTAAAAAAACGATTTTGACTAAAGTCCGGAAGATTGTAAAAAGGGTGGTTTTTGTAAGAAACCCCAGCATGCTATACATTTTTAGAAAGGTATTTAAAAGACCTTTCCAACGCGACCAATACATTGAAGATCTGACAACCCTATCAAAAGTTATTAGCAATTAAGTGTTATTTATGCACTTTTTGGAAGCCGGATCTCAGATATCACGATGAAAATGTTGTCCGGATCTATCATGCAACCCGTCGTTGAACAGGTTATCAAAAGACCTTTCCAACGCGTTCAAAACATTGAAGATCTGACAACCCTATCAAAAGTTATAAGCACTTAAGAGTTATTTATACACTTTTTGGAGGCTAGTTCTCAGATATTTAGATGAAAACGTATTCCAAATATATCATGCGACCTATCTTTGGATAGATAATTTAAAGACCTTTCCACGAGTGTGTCTATTTTGGATAGCATTACCCTTTGAATGAGAGGAAGGCACCAACCACCTAAGGGTGGATTAAGTAATGTTTTAATTGTAAAGCTTATGTATGACCCCAAAACTAGAAAAAGTAGAACTTTTCGGCCCTTGTCAGCCCTTGTCAAAATGAGTTCTTACAAATTTTAATTTTGAGACCCCAGATCAAGCTATTTTTTAAATAAATGAATTGAATTATTGAAAGTAACATAACAGTAATAATGTCAAAAGCTTGTTCTGTTTCTTTTTGATTTGATATTTATATTTAGATTGTTACGTTTTCCTGAATACTCCTGATTATTATTTATCATCAAATACAATTTTACACTTTAAACATCTTTTTTAACTTCTTTTTAGTGTGGCACAAAGTTAGGATGACTTCGTTAAAACAACATTTCCTGCACTGCACAGATAACAAACAGAAGGAACAATCAATTCAACATCATCCACCCACCTTGGTATCATTCGTAAGCAGCTTCAACGTGTATCCCAGCAGCAGTCCTCTCCTGTTAATATGTTGCACAGCAAGTTGAGCCGCTGCCAGCTCACTTTGCCCCTCGGCCCTCATCCCATGTCTCGTACTCAGCTCAAACAGTCCCAGAATCGAAACTTCCCGTTGTCTCCTCTGTCTACTTCCTATCCCAACACCACCACTGTCACTGTTGGGTCTTGTCCTCTCTTCAAACACCGTATTGATGGAATTTCTGTTCAACACCCGCGTCGTCGTCGCCGCCGAACCGTTCACCATCCTCGACTTATCAACGACGTTCCGCAGGATCCGACTCCGGGCCGCAAACTCGGGCCCGCGGGTAAACTTGTCGAAATTTTCGCCAGAATTCGAAGACGGAGACGACGACATGCCGGCCACAAATCCACATAAGAGGATCACGGTGAACCGCAGGACCATTGTATTTCACTAAGAAAAACACAAACAGGCAGCACAAAAACCCCTTCTGGTTCCGTTTTTCACTCAGTGGCAACGCTGACGAAGGATGTACAACATCTCACACGTGTCTCTCTTTGTGTTTTCGTTTTTTTACTGATTGTTACAAGAGCACTGGAACCCACATCCGAGTCAGGCCACCACTCGATGAAGACTGACGGCTGATTGGTGTCTGGTTTACATTTAAGTACTAATGTTCTACTCTCAGAAACTTTTCTCTAGCTGAAAGAACAAAAAATAGGTGTATGGATAGAAATGCTAATGAAAACTCCATTTGCTCAAATTATCCGAAAGTGCCAATAGATGGCGTTGATTTTAGCTAGATTTACTTTTAAGCGCCAGAATGTATGCAATGATACAGTTTAGCTTTAATCATTTCATGAAATTGAATATCGTCTAAAGTTATACATCATCAAATGAGAATTTCTTGAACGTCTAAATGCTTGGCAAGGTTTTAAAATTTCAACGGTACTGTGAACCCTTTTCAAAAAGAACCACGAGTTTTAAAAAGACAACAGAGAGAATATCTCAATTTTTCTCTCACTCTCATTTTTCACTCCCAATTTCTCACAAGAGAACAAGCACTTATCAAGTCAAAAGCACGTGCTTGTCATTGTCGAGAGATGCAACGAGGCGATAACGAGCGCAACCCCCTCTCTCCGAAACTTCACCACGTGGCATCACCCCCCAAAAAAACCACAATCCTCTCAGGCAAACAAGGCGTAGAGAGAGAGAGAGACAAACACGATATCAAAGAAATTAAGATGCCCTTTCAGAGGGAAACTTTCCTTCCTCATTTTCTACGAGTGGGCTGAGGTTGAGGCAGAAAAGACCCTCATCTTCAGCCTGATGTTGCGGTTGGTCGGCTTGACCTTCCATCTGGCGTGTCTTATTGTCTTACAGGCAAAATGCTTTCTCCGTGATTCTAGGGCTTCCGCAAGTTAAGGGACTACCCCACCGAAAATGAGGGGGTAAAGAAAGGGTGAAATGTTTTAGCAATCCATTTGGATGTGATGTTTTCCTACACTTCATACTTTTCCCCCTCCGCTCACCGCAAAACAACACGCTTCAACTCGGGCTTGCTCCGTTCAGTACGTGACCATCACAATGGATTGGAAATATGTCATAGAGTAAATATTAAATCTAGCCTCTAATGGAGTTGGCATCGGGGAAGGTCAGTGGTGTACAATAAGTTTACTTTTTTGTTTATTTTTTTTCAAAATTAACTTTTCAATATCAGCTTGATTAACCGAATGCATTGGAAAAAAATATTTCGGGTAATCGAATAGCAAAAAAAATCAACTCAGCTTCGCTAAAATGATTAAGACTTTTAAATCCAAGATGGTGGCCAAAATGGTGATGATGAAATATTAAAAAAAAATCTCAAAAGTTTTTTTGAGTTTTATACAAACATTCTCTGAAGTTCTTTACAAACAATTTCGGATTATAAAAAAATTGGTTGATCGAATCTGGACTGTAATCTGATGTTACAACTAACAAATAACATCCACAATTTTTCTTTTTTCAAAAAATAGGCCTGAAATTTATTTGATCCATACAAGTATCTATGTTAGTAGTGAGACAAATTGTATTCGGATAGAGAAATAAAATGACGGAAATACCTCTTTTTGGAAATTTTCTTGACCCTTTAAAAATAATAAGTAGCTGATTAAGTAGTTTTTTAATCAATTTTCCCTTAAATTAGTACTTATCCAAAATAATCCAACTTAATGCATACTCAATTTAATTTTAACAACTATATAACGCAAAGGTTTTTTTTTTATTTTGCATCACAAATAAATGTAGAAATGAATACAAGCAATGAATTGAAAGCAATCAAAACAATCACAACATCTTGTGATTATTTGAAAAAAAATATTTATTTAACCATTTTCCCGATTCTTTTTTTTTTTTTTTTGAACCGCGGTTCTTGGACCACCCTGAAGGAGTCCCGAATAAAATTATATGATGATTTGCATTGTCAAAACCATGCATTTATAAAAGATATTATAATATCTATGGTAAGTTTATGGTTGATTTTTTCGAACTTCATTGGAATGTTTCGGAAATGGATAATTTAAAAAAATCGAAAAACTGGATTTTTTCGATTAAAATTAAATTAAAAGAAGCTAGCTCTTGAAATCGCTAAACTTTATCAAAAAATCTGTGAAGTTCTTTTTTGATAGTATGTTTGCTTTAATTTGATGTACAAAAATGCTGTAGTAAAAAAATCGAGTCAAACTTCTAACGCATGTTGGTTCATGGTCATGGCACAAAAGTTGTGGTTTTTGCCCCCTAAACCTATCAAAAAATTTATGAATTAAAAATATGGATTTTTGGAATTTGAATTTGGTAAATTGGAATAGATTTTTGTATCATTTTTTTGCAATCAATACCCACAAGTTTGCCGAAGGCACAAACAGATCATAAAATACATATTTTCGAATATTTACGTACCATTTTTATATGGACAGCTATCAAAATTGAACCAAAAACAGAAAAGTTTGAGCCAAATAAAAAAGTACGAAAAATAAAAATGCAGTAAATCGGCTGAAAAAATATTACTGAAATGACATTGAAATGACGAAGAGTTCATTTTTTGCGAAATTATCGTTTTTTTAGACCACCCTAACATGACTCGGATCACCCGAACTTGGCTAGGACCACCATAAGGGCAAGGCCGGATAAAAAACGTGTCTAATTATTTGAGCCAAGACGCCTCCTGACCAATGTTGGCCAATTTCTAAATCTCGAGCTTTAACTTTCATACGGAATTGCTGTATTATGATTTTTTTCAAATCAAATCAATATTTTGATGAGAGCAACTCTCTCAAGAGGAGCTTCAAAATTTTATATTTGAGCATTTTTGTATTTTTTTATTTGTCTCAATCTTGGTGGGGCCTTCCCTATGACCAAACAATTTTGGGCTGCTGTCCATACAAAAATGGTACGTAAATATTCAAACAGCTGTAACTTTTGAGTGAATTTTCTGATCAATTTGGTGTCTTCGGCAAAGTTGTTGTAGGTATTGTTGAGGACTATTGAGAAAATTTTTCAATCTACTTTTTTTCACAACAACTCAATTTCCCAAAATACGTATTTTTTAATTTTGATAGTGGACAAAAACACGCAACTTTTGAGCCATAGAGAAACATGGTCAAAAAATCTGCCGCCGAGTTATGATTTTTTGAAAAAAATAGTGGTTTTTGTAAAAAATCGAAATTTCATGCAAAAACAAATTTTACGTAATTTTATAATGTAACATTGAAATTCCAATCGAAAAGTACTTTACAGATTTTTTGATACAGGTCTCTGTTTTCAAGATATAGCCACCGAAAGTTTGATTTTAGCGAAATATTTGCACTTTTTCGATTTTTAAAAATAGTGACCATGAGTGACCATTTCTAAAAATATTTTTTTTCAAAAAGATCAGAAAATTTGCTATAAAATTGTCTAAGAGACATTGAAGATTGGATCTCGGGTTGCTGAAATACAACCTATTTTAAGGATGAAAACATTTGCTGAAACATAAAACTTATATAAAATTTTGATGAGATTGATGGAAATTATTTTACTTACTTTACTTACTTTTGTTGGCGCTACACCATTAGCTTGGCCTGCTGCACGATTCTCCGCCAACAAGCTCGGTCCATGGCTGCTTGTCTCCAGTTTTGCGGGGCACCCACTCTCTCCAAATCGTTCTCCACTTGGTCCACCCACCTCGCGCGTTGCACCCCCCTACGTCTTGTTCCTACCGGCTCCGACACAAACACCAACTTCGCAGGGTTGATCCTCTGGTTCCGCTGGCTTAATTGCTCGGGTCGCTCCGGCATCCTAGCAACATGACCCGCCCACTGCAACCGTCCAGCCTTCGCGACCTTCCGGATGCTTGGTTCGTTGTAGAGCTGCGCAAGCTCGTGGTTCATTCTCCGCCGCCAGCCGTCGTTCCCAAATACGCCGCCGAAGATGGTCCTGAGCACTCGACGTTCGAATACGCTTAGCGCTCGTAGATCCTCCTCGAGCATTGTCCACGTCTCGTGCCCGTAGAGGACGACCGGTCTTATCAGCGACTTGTAGATGGAACACTTCGTATGTAGGGAGAATTTCCGGGACCTTAGGCTCTTGTGGAGACCGAAATAGGCACGACTTCCAGCGATGATGCGTCTCCGAATTTCCCTGCTGCAGCTGTTGTCCGACGTCACCAACGATCCGAGGTATACAAACTCCTCTACCACCTCGAATTCGTCGCCGTCGATCGTAACGCACGGTCCAATGCGAGCCCTAAGGGACTCGGTTCCTCCTGCCAGCAGGTACTTTGTCTTCGCCACATTCACCCTTAGCCCAACCTTTTCTGCTTCCCGCTTCAAGCCGGTGTACGCATCAGCAACCGCCTTGAGCGTTCTGCCAACAATGTCCATATCGTCGGCGTAGCAGAATTGGTTGGACTTGCTGAAGATCGTGCCCCGCATATTGAAGCCCGCTCGTCTCATAACACCTTCCAGTACCACATTGAAACAGAGGCAAGAAATCCCATCGCCTTGCCGAAGCCCCCCGAGTGAAGGAAACGAGTCCGATTCCGCACCCGATATCTTCACACAACACCTAGCACCAGACATGCATCGGCACTATGAGCTCTTTTTAACGGCACTCAGCTTGTTCTAGATGGCATTTTCGTTTAAAGCAATGTTATGCTTGTTTCTAGGTAAAAATCTCTTGGTTTTGGCTTGAATAATGTGTAGAAAACATTGGTTCATTGGAAAACCCGATTTTAGCTATATTTTCATATAAATGTTCTCTTAAGCTCTCAAGAAGAACTTCTTAAAAGCTCTTTGAGTGCAATTAAGAGTTCTTAACCTATATCTCGGTTGGGTTTCAACATAATCTCTCAGGGTCTTCGGGAGCCTAAAAGACAAGCGTAATTAGCGTATTCTAATCACTGGCACAACATGCTGGGTACCTTCTACGTGAAATGCCAAACAAGTTCTTCTAAAAGAGGAGTTAGAGCGGATGCATGTCTGCCTAGCACCATCCATCGTCATTCTGGTCAGTCTTATCAGCTTCCCGGGAAAGCCGTTTTCGTCCATTATTTTCCATAGCTCTTCGCGATCGACTGAGTCGTACGCGGCTTTGAAGTCGATGAATAGGTGGTGCGTGGGGACTTGGTACTCGCGACACTTTTGGAGGATTTGTCGCACAGTGAAGATTTGGTCGGTCGTCGATCTCCCACGACGAATCCGGCTTGATAGCTTCCAACAAAATCCTCTGCTATCGGCGATAGACGGCTGAAGAGGATCTGGGAGAACACTTTGTAGGCCGCGTTGAGTATTGTGATGGCACGGTAGTTCTCACAATCTAACTTGTCCCCCTTTTTGTAGATCGGGCATATCACTCCTTCTTTCCACTCCTCCGGTAGCTGTTCTGACTCCCAGATCCTGACTATCAGACTGTGCAAACAGAACACCAGCTTCTCCGGGCCCATCTTGATGAGTTCTGCACCGATACCATCCTTCCCAGCCGCTTTGTTGTTCTTCAGCTTCTTGATGGCATCCTTAACTTCCCTCAGCGTGGGAACTGGCTCCACACCTTCTCCTGCTGCACCGATGTAGTCCTCTCTTCTGCCGTCTTGGACCCCTGCCTCTGCTTCTGTGCCATTCAGGTGTTCATCGAAGTGTTGCTTCCACCTGTCGATCACCTCGCGCTCGTCCGTCAATATCACTCCATCTTTATCACGGCACATTTCGACTCGCGGCGTGAAGCCTTGGCGGGATCCGTTGAGTTTTTTGTAGAACTTGCGCGTCTCGTTTGAGCGATGCAGCTGCTCCATGTCCTCGAATTCCAACTCTTCGTGGTGGCGCACTTTCTCCCGGAAGAGCTGGTGCTGCTGCCTTCGCTTCTGTCCATACGCCTCTTCGTAATCACGGAGATTATACTGCAGCATTGCCCTCCGTGCTGCATTCTTCTCCTCCAAAATCGCTCGACACTCCTCGTCGAACCAATCGTTCCGTCGTCCTCGTTCCACAAATCCGATGGTGCTTTCCGCTGCGTTGGTGATGGCTGCCTTGACGCTCCTCCAGCAGTCCTCGAGGGAGCTTCCAACAGCTCACCCTCCTGGCAACGCAGCCTCCAGCGAATGCGCGTACCGGGATGCGACTTCCGGTAACTTAAGCCGCTCCAGATCCAGCCGCGGAGGGCGGCGGTACCGAACGCTTTTCGCCAGGGAAAGTCGTTGGCGCATTTTCACCATCACCAGATAGTGGTCCGAGTCGACGTTGGCGCCGCGATAGGTCCTGACGTCGATGATGTCGCAGAAGTGTCTACCGTCGATTACGACGTGGTCGATTTGCGATTCCGTTCCTTGTGGCGAATTATTTTATTAGAATCATTAAAAAAAACTTAGTAGGCGGTGTTCATCATTTGAAAGGGGAAAATTTTGGGGAAAGTCACTTTTTACTTTACGATATTGGGTATATCTCTGCTTATATTAAACCAAAATTAAAACTTTTTTAAATTGTTCAGAAAACTGTTCTCTACAATGTGATTGATTCGAATATGTTTTAAAATGTTATAGTGTTGTAAGGCAGAGGATCGAAAAATAATGTTGGGAACTTTTGAGTAAAAATAGCTTCTAAATGAAATACTATCAGTTTAGCAATGGTTTAAGCTCGAATTTGAATCTTCATGCTGTATTTTCATAACAAATTGTACAAAGAAAAGATTTTTATTCGGCCGTTTTGAGGTTTCTAGCTTGGATGTTGGGGTTATTTCAAAGAAAGCTAGAAATCTGGTAAATTTGGGTTGGAAACTTTTTATTTGAGGTCAAATATGTAATTTGGAGTCTCTTGAGGCACATTCATAAGAAATTTGAAGGATATGAACATGAACCCATCGATTTCTATCGACTTTTCTGAAGAAAAATCCTATAAAATCAAAAAAAATCTTCAAAAAAAAACCCCCCCGACGAAATATTTCGCCGGACCCCGCAAAATGTCGGGAAAGACCCCTTCTTTCATGGTGCCAAATATCAGACTTGCCGAATTTGTTATCTCAAGTTTGTTCAAGGGAACAACCCGTGTCCAATAAACTAAATGTTAAGTTTTTTTCTTTGTGAGTTTTTTTTAATACCCCTGACTCAAGGCGGTTTCAAAAACATCCAAAAAACAAAAACTGAAATTTTGGTTTATTAGACCTATTAAAAAAAAACTCCAGAATTTTTAGTGGATAAACTCGAAGACGGTGCAAGATATTTACATTTATTTATGTACGTTTCGATTAAAATTTTAATTTGACATCTAATAGTCAAGTTAAAGATCATGATGATTTAATTTTAGTTATACCAAAAACATAAACTTTCGACGTCTCTGCCCAATTCCATCAAACCGTACCAAAATCCAAGGCAAAAATCCCCAAACGGTGCAAAGAACCCCCCGCTTCCGCACACCCAAAACGAGGCTTACAAATAAATGAGGTACCGAACCGGGAAAAACAACCGACCTGAGCTGAGGCTGAGCCTGAGTCCGTTATTAACTGAAAAACAGTTTCCAGCGCCAAGTCGTCGGTGGACTTTTTGACGATGATGGATGCTGTGTTTGGCTGTTTGACTGGTGGAAAACCGGGCAGGTGAGGGAAAGAGTGAGAAAACAGTCAGCAAAAAGGACTGGAATCCACCACAGGAAATGATGAGGATGACGAGTTGAGGTCAGGACAAAGAGAACTTGGGCGGCAAGGATTAACGCGGGGACGAGATTTTGCTACCCCATCAGCGAAAAGCGGTGTGTTTGGGAGCGTTCTTTTATTACGTAACGCAGTAGGGGGGGAGGGGGGGTTGGAGGCCGTGTTACGCTCCATACAAAAATTTTAAAATTTGTAATTTTGAAATTTTGTTACGAGGGGGGGGAGGGGGTCTAAAAGTCCGATTTTTCGCGTTACGTAATAAAAGAACGCTCCCTTTTCACTGGCGCTTGAGAATAATTTTGTTGGAAAGTGAGCCTACCGTCCGTTTAGCTCGATTTGGGTGGATGAAAGCACAATGGGGTAATTTGTAATTCAGCAACCATACAATGTATGCACCGTGCTGCATAACTTAAGGCCCAATCGTGCTACAGTTTGCATACATTTTGGCGTTTATATTAAAAAGAAACATTATTTATTGCCCACTCCCATAGTGCAATTTAATCTCTTTGTTGTGGCTGAGGACCTAGGGATGAGTCGGGGGTCACAGGTAAAAAAAATAATAGATAGCAGTGAAAGATCGTGATACGGGGTGAAACCGTTTCTTTGGCAACCCTCGTGCAGGTCCCCATCCAATCTTGCTTTGCCGCACGTGCTTTCGCCAACAACTAGGTGAACTAGTGTGGGCTATGAATAAACGTTGAGTCGTTCTGCACGAAATAATTATTTAGATTAAACCCGTTCTAATGAATACCTGAAATAACTCAACTTGACTTAAAGCTACTTTCTAAAATAATTTTAGTCAAATAACAATTGTTTAATGTTATTTTTTGAAAAGTGTCAACGTTAACGGAGCTCATTTCACTGAGAACTTCCGAGTGGAATTTTATTTTTAAATCATCATTTCTTAAACAGAAGGAAAAGCTCCTGTTGTACATGTGCTGCTAAAATGTCTGTATTTGATGGTGTGTCTGTGTATGCTCGGAACTTAAGTGGGAAAAGGGTACGGAGTACTTGTTTACACCTCCACCCTTCTATTTTACCCGCACCGCCCACCCCTCAATTTCCATCAACAGCTCCCAGGAGAAGGTAAGTAGCGAATTCAGCAGAAAACTTTTGTTTCTCGTGATGCATGGAACACTGAACAGAGAAAAAGGAGGCAAGTACGAACATGTTGTGTGAGTCGAGCTGATGCTGAGTCGGGCTGAAGCCACATTGTGAGGCCGACAATCAGGAATCAGGCATGAAGGCATAACGAGCAGATAATTTTACCCCAGTTTTGAGGGTGGTGGAGAGTTGTGGGGTTAGGTGGCATTTTCCACATGCTCTTTTGAAAATTATGACTCACATCACTGAACGATGAAGAGCGATGGTGGTGAACCCACCTCACATCACGTTCGTTTGCTGCTTCAACGGGCGTTTGTTAACTCTGCGATGACCAAATGTGTGAGTGAACGATGCTGGTTCTGGAGATTCCGAGAAGGTCCGGGTTTTTCTCCGAGGGAAAAGTTTTCTTTCGTTTGAACCCTTTTTAATTGATCCCGCTTTTTTTCGTTTATTTTGCGATATGAAAAAACTTTGATCAAACAAGAAGTGCTTGTCTACCAGTTTGCATGATATGGTCCTTCCATGGAAGAAGTTGTTACCAAGAAAATATTCAATCAGGTGAGTGGTTTTCGAGTTTGATAAAACACACCTGCAATATAATCAATTCAAAGTTATAAAGTTAAATAAAACTGCAGAGCACTTCTCGTAATACTCAATAAAGAATATATATTTATAGTTTTATTACTGGCAATTTTTATATAACTTTTTTACAAATTTTCCCATTTATTCATATCAGAAAACATGAATTATCAACAAAAATTAAAATAAAATCTCCCATACCCCATTTAAATAAAACAAAAACTAAAAAAAAACTATAAAAAATATGAAAATTGAAATTGTTTCGCAATCATTAGATTTCAAAATATGAAGTATTACCAATTGTAAATGCTGGCCCCGATACTCTTCAAGGAAAGATTTACTTTTTTACTTATCGATTATTTTTAGAAAAATAAAAACTTTTAGCATCGGAATTTTACTAAAATCTAAACGTTTCAAAAACAAGCCCAAACATGTTTGCATATAAAATTGTTTGCAGTTGATTAGACTTCTATACTTGTTACAAAGTTTCTGGATAAAAAGTTTTTGCCTCCTGGTTTTCCGGATCGATTTTGAAGGGGAAGGGCGACATAAACTTTGAAAAATATTCACAAAGGCATTATTGTAATAATTTTAGGAATTTTAATTATTGATAATTTTAATTATTTAAAATTTGTTGACCAATAAAATGAGATTATAAATATATATTTATTAATGCTACTAAAGGACGCGTTGTCTTGTTTTTGCATGCTCATTTTCATTTCTTTTGTGTCGCTGTTTGTGTGCTTGGGTGCGTGGTTATTATAATTAAATAATGGCATCATTAGTGCGCTGACCACGGGGACGCGCTGTCTTGTTTTTGCATGCTCATTTTCATTTCTTTTGTGTCGCTGTTTGTGTGCTTGGGTGCGTGGTTATTATAATTAAATAATGGCATCATTAGTGCGCTGACCACGGGGATGCGCTGTCTTGTTTTTGCATGCTCATTTTCATTTCTTTTGTGTCGCTGTTTGTGTGCTTGGGTGCGTGGTTATTATAATTAAATAATGGCATCATTAGTGCGCTGACCACGGGGACGCGTTGTCTTGTTTTTGCATGCTCATTTTCATTTCTTTTGTGTCGCTGTTTGTGTGCTTGGGTGCGTGGTTATTATATATAGGTGAAGGGATTTTATTAAATGATCATTATATTGCATTATTATATTTATTTGATTATATAACCACACTATATTTTACACTTTACACATCATACAAAACACATATGAAACTGTAAACAGGAGCGTTTGGTACGGTATGTCCACGCATCCTTCCTCTTCTGTAGATTCTGTGAAATGTGATTCGTTCTCAGAATCCTCTCTGCGGTAAACACAACGTAGTAGGGCTGGCCGCTTTAATTTTTGCAATACATTTTCGGGTGTTCTCGGATGTACTGCAATTATTAATAATGACAAGAAAAGTGCTTGGGGCGTAATCTAATCACAAGACTTTCCAGCATGCTTTCATCGGACTGGCTGCGTTTGTGTTAGATTAGATTAGATTAGATTAGATATATTTATTAATGCTACTAAAAGATAAACCAGTGCTAATATATTTTTCATAATTTTCATAATTTTCATAATTTTCATAATTTTCATAATTTTGATAATTTTCATAATTTTCATAATTTTCATAATTTTCATAATTTTCATAATTTTCATAATTTTCATAATTTTCATAATTTTCATAATTTTCATAATTTTCATAATTTTCATAATTTTCATAATTTTCATAATTTTCATAATTTTCATAATTTTCATAATTTTCATAATTTTCATAATTTTCATAATTTTCATAATTTTCATAATTTTCATAATTTTCATAATTTTCATAATTTTCATAATTTTCATAATTTTCATAATTTTCATAATTTCCATAATTTTCATAATTTTCATAATTTTCATAATTTTCATAATTTTCATAATTTTCATAATTTTCATAATTTTCATAATTTTCATAATTTTCATAATTTTCATAATTTTCATAATTTTCATAATTTTCATAATTTTCATAATTTTCATAATTTTCATAATTTTCATAATTTTCATAATTTTCATAATTTTCATAATTTTCATAATTTTCATAATTTTCATAATTTTCATAATTTTCATAATTTTCATAATTTTTATAATTTTCATAATTTTCATAATTTTCATAATTTTCATAATTTTCATAATTTTCATAATTTTCATAATTTTCATAATTTTCATAATTTTCATAATTTTCATAATTTTCATAATTTTCATAATTTTCATAATTTTCATAATTTTCATAATTTTCATAATTTTCATAATTTTCATAATTTTCATAATTTTCATAATTTTCATAATTTTCATAATTTTCATAATTTTCATAATTTTCATAATTTTCATAATTGTCATAATTTTCATAATTGTCATAATTTTCATAATTTTCATAATTTTCATAATTTTCATAATTTTCATAATTTTCATAATTTTCATAATTTTCAAAATTTTCATAATTTTCATAATTTTCATAATTTTCATAATTTTCATAGTTTTCATAATTTTCATAGTTTTCATAGTTTTCATAGTTTTCATAGTTTTCATAGTTTTCATAGTTTTCATAATTTTCATAATTTTCATAATTTTCATAATTTTCATAATTTTCATAATTTTCATAATTTTCATAATTTTCATAATTTTCAAAATTTTCATAATTTTCATAATTTTCAAAATTTTCATAATTTTCATAATTTTCATAATTTTCATAATTTTCATAATTTTCATAATTTTCATAATTTTCATAATTTTCATAATTTTCATAATTTTCATAATTTTCATAATTTTCATAATTTTCATAATTTTCATAATTTTCATAATTTTCATAATTTTCATAATTTTCATAATTTTCATAATTTTCATAATTTTCATAATTTTCATAATTTTCATAATTTTCATAATTTTCATAATTTTCATAATTTTCATAATTTTCATAATTTTCATAATTTTCATAATTTTCATAATTTTCATAATTTTCATAATTTTCATAATTTTCATAATTTTCATAATTTTCATAATTTTCATAATTTTCATAATTTTCATAATTTTCATAATTTTCATAATTTTCATAATTTTCATTAGGCCGATGCAAATATTTAAAAAGTTTTGTCCCTCGGCCCTGGCCGAGTCAAGGGAGGCAAAAAAATATAAAAATTTAAATAACAATCCATAGTCTTCACATTTAAACGAAAAAAAGTGTTTTAAAATGCATTTTACACTAGTTCAGTTGTTTTGCAATCATTAGTTTTCAAAAAATCTAAGATCTGACAAAAACAAAAATTGTAATGAAAAAAAAATTTGCATCGAAAATTTTCAAAAAATCTTAAGATTTTTTAATAAACCCAAACATGCTAAAAATGATTTTGAACGCAGGAGAATGTATTTTAATTTGATTTCAGCTGGTTGCACTTGAATTTTCATTGAAATTTGGAAGTTTATTGTAAATTTTTTTGCCCCCTGATTTTTCGGGCCAATTTTGAAGGGGGGGGGTGACAAAAACTTTTAAAAATATTTGTACCAGCCTTATTTGCAATCTTAATTTTCTAATATTCACAAAAAAAATCAGACATACTTAAAATGATTATCACCACAGGAAATGATATTTTAAGTAGTTTTAAGTTCATTGCAGTTTATAATAAATGGACACGCAACAAAATAAACTCTCGTGAAGTGTATCGCCTCGGTAACCAGGAAGAAACCGTTTTTTTTTTAATATTGCAACAATCTTTTTCTTCCAGGCTTCCTCCTAGTACCAATCATGACCTATTTCTCCTCCAATCCAGCACAAAACGCTCGCGCAATTACACTATCGGTCAGTCGGTAATTGAGTTTACTCAACTCAATTCAACTCTCGGGTAAACGATATCCACCCACTCTGCTGGCTATGACAACGCAGGGTTAAGCCTCCACCGATAAACAGCAGTCCCCGCGAGCGTGTGTGTGCGCCCTGTCAACTTCCGTATCCGCCAAGGAAAGGAAAACCTACTTTGAAGGTCCTCTCTGTCTCTGTATCCTCTTCGCCAAGACTTTATCCATTCTATCAACTTGGAAGGCTCGCAAGATGATGTTCTACATCAGCAATCGATTTTGTGCTCAACCCTTTTCCCTTAGTCCCAACCCGTTTGGTCCAGTTTCACCCCTCCACTTTATGAAGAGTGCTCCAAACTCCAGATCCACCCAACCTCCCACCCTTGATTCTCTTTGAAATGTAATTGAATTTTAATTTATTGCATTTAGTACCCCCTCAAAAAGTGCATACACTCCAATGCAGCTCGTTAAACCGGTTCGCTTGACGAGGCCCGTCAACAGTGACGATTCCGGGACAACGGACCAACGACAGAAGGTGTGGGGGCTGCACTTGAATTAGAATTTGTCCTCCACCAGCGATGTCCTCATCACAGAGCAAAATGTGCACCGAAAACAGCCTCCGGGCGTGATTTCCATTTGAGGGAAATATGTGCTGTGGCACAGTGTGCCATGCCATTTCCCCCACGATTTTCCATTAAAGCTGCAGCAGCACTTTCTCCCTGCTTCCGTTTCTGTGTCTGTCTGTCTCTGTCTCTGTCTCTCGGTCTCTTTTGCACACTCGAAAAAGCAACAGCAGATTTGATTTATTTATAGCCTTTAATGTTTTTTTCCATTTTGAATGTGTCAACTGAATCGAGAAACAGAAGGCTAAAGCGGACTAACAGAACGAAACGGTTTATCTGGATGCTGGCGGCTTAGCGCCACCAGGTAGCACTGGAATGGGGACCGTTCGGTGGGGTGAATTTGTTGAAAAAAGGACGACTTAATTTAAAAAATTATAGATAACGGTTTTTTGGATGAATTTTACCGAAATTTTGTCAATCGACACCCGGTATTATTGTCATAGAATAATTTTAGAGTTTTCTTAAATATCCAGAATTGAAAAAATAAATAAATGACACGTTGCAACGTCACAAAGTTATTCACTTTTTTCGAAATATGTGATGTGAAACCCATTCTAGAACATACGTATTGTTACATACTCGGATTAGGGATCATGAGTCAGCTTGAAAATTTTATTGTCATCGATTTAGTTTAGTAGTCATTGTAAAAGAAGAAACAAGTTTAGGCTGAAATATTTCAGGAATCAACAAAATAATTAAATTTATTCCTGAAATATTTCAGCCAAAACTTGTTTCTTCTTTTACAACCACTAGATCATTTTGTAAATTTTTGAGCCCTTCTTGACAATTGTAGAGCTTGTCAAAATGAACATTTTTATTCTTGAAAAATGAATTTTGGTCAATTCTATCAAAAGTTATGGGCAAAAAACGATTAAAAAATGCTCATTTTCAAATTGAGATTAAATAAGTTAAACAAAAAAGACCCCCGAGATATTTTCAGCAAATGTACTCTAAAATGTGTACTTTCAGATGCTTCTAAGAGCGAGGTGAAACTCCACCACCTTTTCGAGTTATTCACATTTCAAAATGGCGTCTTTTTCGTCGTATTTTGGCTATAACTTTCGTTTTAAAGGTCCGATTTTTTTTCTCTTTAAAGATAAATGTGTGTTTTGAAAAGCTCTACAAATGTCTAGAAGACACCAACTCGCTACGACACAAGCCTGAGTTGATAAATTCAAAAAACTCATTTTTTCATAAACACTTCAACCTAAATTACAAAAATGGCTCTTGAAACTTCCCGTTTGAAGATAGGGCTTTGTGCTCTTGAGCAAAGTTGCTCAAAACTAGCAAAGTTCTCTAAAACTTTTCTGAAGACATCAAAGCGCTATCTCGACATCCCGTCAAAATAAAAATTCTGCACCACCCTAAAATTTGGACCACCCTAATGTCCACCATACCAAAAGATGCCCCTATTGACCCTGATCATTTGTCCCGAAGACACCAATGCTCTAAATCTTAACGTGTGGCCGGTATCAATTTTGTCACGCTAGATTTCGGTTTCGGACCACTGTGCAATGAGACAGTTGAGTAACTCTGACTGTAGATGTCGGATCGATCTCATATTTTGGTCAATGTTAGAACACATTAAAAGAAAAAAATGCAACAAAAAGCTCATTCAAATATGCTGATGAAAAAAATAGAAAAATCGTTGAAAGTTGAAAACCAAAAGTGTCTCATTGATGACTACCCTACCCTACAATACCAAAAAAGTTTTTCCTGCAAAAAACATATTTTCTAAAAACTTTGTTTTTATCAAAACAAATTATTGCAAACAGACTGTTACTGATGTATAATGCATTTTCCACGCATTTTTAATTAAAATGTTGAAATTCTAGATTGTTATTTATTTTTTTATTTTTTTTACTGGCCTTCCCAGCGTCCTTGGCCAAAGCCGAGGTGCAAACATTTTGAAAAATATTTGCATCGGCCTTTAAGTTTAATAAATATGATTATTAATTTGTGCAGTTAAGCAAAAAAAAAATCAATATTTTAAACTAGTTTATTTATATATCTTAATGTTTTACTGTTGTCTTGTTTTGAGCCTTTGTGCTCAAATAATTAAATGATTTTAAGTGATTAAAAAACTTAATCAAAGATGGTGGACAAAATGCTGTTATTGAAATAATAAGGAAATAGTGTCTATCATTACAATTTGACTAAATTTTGGTTTGCAGAACTCGACTTTGATGTTATAAGATAGAAAATGAAAACACGAAAAAAGTAAAAGAGGCTTCAGATAATCGAGTCTAAACTGTACACCAAAATGGAAAAAATAATCCCATTTCTTCAAAATTAAATCTAAACCTCATTAAAGGATACTCAACAACATCCCACCACGGTAGGCAAATTCCCTCTGGATTTGCAACAGCAGCAAATAAATTTATCCCAAATGCAGAGAGACACTCGAAATTTCATAACCCTTTTCTCCGTGTGCACACGTACACCTACACATCCCACCCACCCACACACACGTGAAAATCATCACCAGGCCTAGACTGCCTGCCTGCTTCTGAGAATATCCTTTCTATTTTTTACCACCGTCAGACGCAAATACACACACACACACACAACCACACAGAAGGCACAAATTGGCTTCGGCCTCCTTCAACAGAGAGTGAGCTCAAATACCCATTAAATTGAAGCTTTAAAGTAGTGTAGTGAATGAGTGTGGCAGGGAAGAGAGAGAGAGTGAGAAGAGAGAGCGTTCATGTAGCGTAATGAGAGAGCAGGTCAGCCGAGAGAGATGTTGAGAATGTGTGCGTAAGAAAACGAGAAATAAATCAGTCGTGTGTTTTGCTTGGGCATGAAAAGACGCGTCTTGTTATTTGAATCCGAAATATTGGTAAATCGTGGAATAAATCGGGTGAAAGTCACGACAATGGCGCAGCAATTGCTCCCATCGCGAGTGCGTAGAGTAATTTTGTGAAAATTAAGTGAATTTTGCGTTTTTGCTAGGCGAAACGTATTTGCAGTGCAGCAGCAGCAGCAGCCATGATGGCGTCGGTTTTTGTTTGACCATGGTGGTAGCAGAGGATTTGCAGCCGAGCTTTATTGTTTTTAATGACGGAGTGGCGATTTTTCACTTCCTTCAGTTGTGTTTGGATGGTTGAAGAAGAAAATTTACAGCAGCTGTGTTTGTGAGATTGTTTGGCGTGCGGCTATGAGCAGCCGCCATGATGGCGTCTGTGTTTTTTTCTTGAAGTTGTAGCAGTGTTGAAAATCTGACTCCTGTGACCTTGGTGGCAGCAGAGAGGTTACAAAGGAACTGTGTTGTGGGGAAAGACATAGTGGCGATTTTTGTTTTTTTGTGTGCTGTGTTTGGGTGGTTCTTTTTTGATGAAAGTTTACAGTAGCCCCCGAAAGAAAAAAAAGTGAAAAGGAGAAAAAAAGATGACATCTATGTGGATGCGTTTCCCCCGCTAAGGTAAGACGAACAAAGTACAGATAAATGTGGGCCGGCCTTTCACGAAGGTTTTGTGTAGTAATCACGATTTTTCGATTTTTGTAGTACCGGTGCTGGAATTGAAGAGTTATGTACGACTAATACTTTTCTCGAGTGTTGTTGTTTAACAACAAGATAAACGTTCTTGAGATTTAATCATGGGTAATTTAAATGCATAATGTTTGGACTGCTTCTTGTGAGAGGCCCGGATTGGTTCGGGTTAGTTTTGCGGTTAAAATTGTTTAATAATTGAAAGGCTGTATAAAAGTTTACAACATTTTGTATGCGATTTTAAGGTTTCCTTGTTTTATCGTTCAGCAGAAAAATGTGAACGATCTGTTTGCCGGTCATTGGGCTGGAAGACTCGTGTTAAACTTGCCTGAACATTATCACGTTGAACCTTGAAAACAGCAATGTCGTTGTTTTTTGTGCTTGAGTGCTTGAGTATGCGAGGATAGATTGTTGAAGTTATTGAACTTGAGTCCCCTGTGAGGGTAGAGCGTGATTGTTGGAGTTTTTGAGCCTGAGTCCCCTGAGAGGGTAGAGCGTGATTGCTGGAGTTTTGAGCTTGAGTCCCCTGTGAGGGTAGAGCGTGATTTTTGGAGTTTTGAGCTTGAGTCCCCTGTGAGGGTAGAGCGTGATTGTTGGAGTTTTGAGCTTGAGTCCCCTGAGAGGGTAGAGCGTGATTGCTGGAGTTTTGAGCTTGAGTCCCTGTGAGGGTAGAGCGTGATTTTGGAGTTTTGAGCTTGAGTCCCTGTGAGGGTAGAGCGTGATATTTTGAGTTTTGAGCTTGAGTCCCTGAGAGGGTAGAGCGTGAATGTTGGAGTTTTTGAGCTTGAGTCCCTGTGAGGGTAGAGCGTGATTGCTGGAGTTTTGAGCTTGAGTCCCTGTGAGGGTAGAGCGTGATATTTTGAGTTTTGAGCTTGAGTCCCCTGTGAGGGTAGAGCGTGATTGTTGGAGTTTTGAGCTTGAGTCCCTGATAGGGTAGAGCGTGATTGCTGGAGTTTTGAGCTTGAGTCCCTGAGAGGGTAGAGCGTGATTGCTGGAGTTTTGAGCTTGAGTCCCCTGTGAGGGTAGAGCGTGATTGCTGAAGTTTTGAGCTTGAGTCCCTGAGAGGGTAGAGCATGGAAGATGATTATGATTGTTAGAGTTTTGAGCTTGAATCCCCTGTGAGGGTAGAGCGTGATTTTAGAGTTTTGAGCTTGAGTCCCCTGTGAGGGTAGAGCGTGATTGTTGAAGTTTTGAACTTGAGTCCCCTTTGAGGGTAGAGCGTGATTTTTGGAGTTTTGAGCTTGAGTCCTCTGAGAGGGTAGAGCGTGGATCATAAATATTTAAACTTGAGCCCCCAGCGAGGGTAGAGCATGGAAAATGATTTTTTTTAGCTTTATTGTTTTTAATGACGGAGTGGCGATTTTTCACTTCCTTCAGTTGTGTTTGGATGGTTGAAGAAGAAAATTTACAGCAGCTGTGTTTGTGAGATTGTTTGGCGTGCGGCTATGGGCAGCCGCCATGATGGCGTCTGTGTTTTTTTCTTGAAGTTGTAGCAGTGTTGAAAATCTGACTCCTGTGACCTTGGTGGCAGCAGAGAGGTTACAAAGGAACTGTGTTGTGGGGAAAGACATAGTGGCGATTTTTGTTTTTTTGTGTGCTGTGTTTGGGTGGTTCTTTTTTGATGAAAGTTTACAGTAGCCCCCGAAAGAAAAAAAGTGAAAAGGAGAAAAAAAAAGATGACATCTATGTGGATGCGTTTCCCCCGCTAAGGTAAGACGAACGAAGTACAGATAAATGTGGGCCGGCCTTTCACGAAGGTTTTTGTGTAGTAATCACGATTTTTCGATTTTTGTAGTACCGGTGCTGGAATTGAAGAGTTATGTACGACTAATACTTTTCTCGAGTGTTGTTGTTTAACAACAAGATAAACGTTCTTGAGATTTAATCATGGG
The DNA here is from genome assembly GCF_015732765.1 of Culex quinquefasciatus. Classification (NCBI taxonomy): domain Eukaryota; kingdom Metazoa; phylum Arthropoda; class Insecta; order Diptera; family Culicidae; genus Culex; species Culex quinquefasciatus. The sequence continues at coordinate 223,886,722 of NC_051862.1, read as the reverse complement.
TAATTTAAATGCATAATGTTTGGACTGCTTCTTGTGAGAGGCCCGGATTGGTTCAGGTTAGTTTTGCGGTTAAAATTGTTTAATAATTGAAAGGCTGTATAAAAGTTTACAACATTTTGTATGCGATTTTAAGGTTTCCTTGTTTTATCGTTCAGCAGAAAAATGTGAACGATCTGTTTGCCGGTCATTGGGCTGGAAGACTCGTGTTAAACTTGCCTGAACATTATCACGTTGAACCTTGAAAACAGCAATGTCGTTGTTTTTGTGCTTGAGTGCTTGAGTATGCGAGGATAGATTGTTGAAGTTATTGAACTTGAGTCCCCTGTGAGGGTAGAGCGTGATTGTTGGAGTTTTGAGCCTGAGTCCCTGAGAGGGTAGAGCGTGATTGCTGGAGTTTTGAGCTTGAGTCCCCTGTGAGGGTAGAGCGTGATTTTTGGAGTTTTGAGCTTGAGTCCCCTGTGAGGGTAGAGCGTGATTGTTGGAGTTTTGAGCTTGAGTCCCTGAGAGGGTAGAGCGTGATTGCTGGAGTTTTGAGCTTGAGTCCCTGTGAGGGTAGAGCGTGATTTTGGAGTTTTGAGCTTGAGTCCCTGTGAGGGTAGAGCGTGATATTTTGAGTTTTGAGCTTGAGTCCCCTGTGAGGGTAGAGCGTGAATGTTGGAGTTTTGAGCTTGAGTCCCCTGTGAGGGTAGAGCGTGATTGCTGGAGTTTTGAGCTTGAGTCCCCTGTGAGGGTAGAGCGTGATATTTTGAGTTTTGAGCTTGAGTCCCCTGTGAGGGTAGAGCGTGATTGTTGGAGTTTTGAGCTTGAGTCCCCTGAGAGGGTAGAGCGTGATTGCTGGAGTTTTGAGCTTGAGTCCCCTGTGAGGGTAGAGCGTGATATTTTGAGTTTTGAGCTTGAGTCCCCTGTGAGGGTAGAGCGTGATTGTTGGAGTTTTTGAGCTTGAGTCCCCTGATAGGGTAGAGCGTGATTGCTGGAGTTTTGAGCTTGAGTCCCCTGTGAGGGTAGAGCGTGATATTTTGAGTTTTGAGCTTGAGTCCCCTGTGAGGGTAGAGCGTGATATTTTGAGTTTTGAGCTTGAGTCCCCTGTGAGGGTAGAGCGTGATTTTTGGAGTTTTGAGCTTGAGTCCCCTGTGAGGGTAGAGCGTGATTGTTGGAGTTTTGAGCTTGAGTCCCCTGAGAGGGTAGAGCGTGATTGCTGGAGTTTTGAGCTTGAGTCCCCTGTGAGGGTAGAGCGTGATTTTGGAGTTTTGAGCTTGAGTCCCCTGTGAGGGTAGAGCGTGATATTTTGAGTTTTGAGCTTGAGTCCCTGTGAGGGTAGAGCGTGAATGTTGGAGTTTTTGAGCTTGAGTCCCCTGTGAGGGTAGAGCGTGATTTTGGAGTTTTGAGCTTGAGTCCCCTGTGAGGGTAGAGCGTGATATTTTGAGTTTTGAGCTTGAGTCCCCTGTGAGGGTAGAGCGTGATTGTTGGAGTTTTTGAGCTTGAGTCCCCTGATAGGGTAGAGCGTGATTGCTGGAGTTTTGAGCTTGAGTCCCCTGTGAGGGTAGAGCGTGATATTTTGAGTTTTGAGCTTGAGTCCCCTGTGAGGGTAGAGCGTGATTGTTGGAGTTTTTGAGCTTGAGTCCCCTGATAGGGTAGAGCGTGATTGCTGGAGTTTTGAGCTTGAGTCCCCTGAGAGGGTAGAGCGTGATTGCTGGAGTTTTGAGCTTGAGTCCCCTGTGAGGGTAGAGCGTGATTGCTGAAGTTTTGAGCTTGAGTCCCCTGAGAGGGTAGAGCATGGAAGATGATTATGATTGTTAGAGTTTTTGAGCTTGAATCCCCTGTGAGGGTAGAGCGTGATTTTTAGAGTTTTGAGCTTGAGTCCCCTGTGAGGGTAGAGCGTGATTGTTGAAGTTTTGAACTTGAGTCCCCTTTGAGGGTAGAGCGTGATTTTTGGAGTTTTGAGCTTGAGTCCTCTGAGAGGGTAGAGCGTGGATCATAAATATTTAAACTTGAGCCCCCAGCGAGGGTAGAGCATGGAAAATGATTTTTTTAGCTTGAGTCCCCTGTGAGGGTAGAGCGTGGATATTGAATGTTTTAGCTTTAGTCTCCTGCGAGGTTAGAGCCTGGTAGATGAATCTTTGAGCTTTGAGTCCCCTGCGAGGGTAGAGCCTGGATGATGACTTTATTTTAGCTTGAGTCTCCTGTGAGGGTAGAGTGTATTTGCTGGAGTTTTGAGCTTGAGTCCCTTGTGAGGGTAGAGCATGACTATTGGAGTTTGTGAGCTTAAGTCCTCTGAGAGGGTAAAGCGTGATTGCTGTAGTTTTTTTAGCTTGAGTCCCCTGTGAGGGTAGAGCGTAATTTTTTGAGTTTGTGGGCTTGAATCCCCTGCGAGGGTAGAGCATGGAAGATGATATATTTTTTACCTTGAGTCCCATGTGAGGTTAGAGCGTGAAGGACAAATCTCTGAGCTTGAGTACCCTATAGGGTAGCGCGTGGATGTTTGTGCTTTTGACTTGAGTTTTTGTGATTATAAAGCTTCGATGTGGGAGTCTTTTAGCGTGAATTCCATTAGAGGGTAGAATTTTAAATCACCTTCATGACTTAAATTAGAGCTCATGATTGGATTTCCGGGAAGATAGTATAACATAAATGATATCGATTTATTAAAGTTTGTAAAAGATTTTTCACATCTTCAATCTTTAAACGTGATAGTTTTAGAAATGATAGGCTCATAACCTACATTACTTAAATTTGAGCTCATGATTGGATTCAAGGAAGGTATAGTAGAAATAAATATTTTCGATTGTTGGAAAAGTTTTTTTTTCTTTCTTCAAATTTTCAATACTGTTGAAGTGATGGTTAAAAATAGATAGGCTCATAACCTGTACGATTTAAATTGACTTTATGATTGGATTTCAGAGAAGATTTAGTAAAAGATAAATTTTATCGATTGTTGGAGAAGTTGGAATTAAAAAAATCTGATTTTCAATATTGTTGGAGAAATAAATTGAAATCGATTGACTCATAACCTTCACGACCTAAATTTGAGCTTATTTTTTTGTCCAAAATATTCAAAATAAATAGAAAATCGGGCGAAAGTCACGACAATGATTGGAATTCATATATTGGTATATTATCGGTTGTTGAACAAGATGGGTAAGAAATTGTTAAGATTTCCAATCTATTGAAGTGGTGATTGCGATAGGCTAAAACTTAAACTTGAGTTAATGATTTGATTCGGGGAGTTATATTGAAAGATAAATATAATCGATTGTTGGAAAAGTATGTAATTTTTAACGAAGTTTCAATCTTTTGAAGTGATGATTTAAGAATCGATAGGCTTATAACCTACACGGCTTAAATTTGAGCTCATGTTTGGATTTTAAAATATAAATATCGATTGTTGGGGAAGTTAGGAATGAAATTTTCAGATTTCAATATTGTTAAAGTTATGGTTTAAGAATCGATAGGCTCATAACCTACACGACCTAATTTAGAGCTTATTTATGTGTCCGAAATATAAAAAAATCAAGAATCGATAGGCATCACTTGCAAAACTTAAATGTAAGGTTATGATTGGATTCAGGGAAGATGAAGCAAAACAATTTTAGGAATTTTATAGGAATTGTTTAGATTTTCAATCTTTTTGAAGTGATGATTTAAGAAACGATAGGCTGTAACCTACACGACTTGAATCAGAGCTCCTAATAGAATTTCTGGGAAGATTGTAGGGTATATTTCCAGGTGTATTATTCAACAATTAATTACACGATAGCTTTCCAAGTTGTCGTTTTTTATTTCTTTAATTGCAGGTAACTACGTTGACGTTGGGGTTCTGGCTGATATGTGTCACGATCAAGGATTCCGGAGAAGCATCTGCTGAAGCCGAATTCTGAGATGAGCTGAATTTTCCGCATAAAAGGATCACCAAGCTGATGTTAATCTGAATAAATGATTGAATTTTTAGAGTAGGAAAGAACGAGGATGTAGTGAATGAGTGTGGCAGGGAAGAGAGAGAGAGTGAGAAGAGAGAGCGTTCATGTAGCGTAATGAGAGAGCAGGTCAGCCGAGAGAGATGTTGAGAATGTGTGCGTAAGAAAACGAGAAATAAATCAGTCGTGTGTTTTGCTTGGGCATGAAAAGACGCGTCTTGTTATTTGAATCCGAAATATTGGTAAATCGTGGAATAAATCGGGTGAAAGTCACGACAAGTAGAACCACTTGTGTCCACCACTTCACGGACAGGCCTTTCGCCCTCCCCCCTCGACATAAGCATCAAGTGCAGCCACTTAAGCCAGTACAATACTAAGGGGAGAAGAAGAAGAAGAAAAATAATCACTGCTTTACTTCTTTTTGCACTGATAGTCCACCGCGAGCAATAAAGACCGAACCGAACGCAACCGAATCTCTGATGCAACTGGACCACCGAAAGTTCGCTCCAGCATCCAGAACCCCTCCGATTTTGGGCAAGAATCTTTCTCTCTCTGGTTCTTTTGAAGCTCACACTATCTTGCAGTGAGAGTGCTCTCTTCTCTCAGTCACAGTGCGCGCCAAATGCTTCTGCCATGCTGATGATATCAAATTTTCTAGAAAGAGATAACTCTTGCAGCATGAAGTGGATGCAAGTTTAATATCAAACTCTCGCAAATACTCGGAACCGGAACCTTCGAGGCTCAAGGATGTGCCACTTGCTGGTATCAATTTTTCGTTCTAGGAAAATCAACAGCGCAAGGCAGAGTTCATAGGCCCAAACAATTCTGCGAAAGAGAGATAAAACTGCTCGTATGAAAAGATTTGGAGGGAAGTTTGAAACAGCTGGTCAATAATCAGCTATGGACTTGCGCAGAAGAGTAACACGTGCATGGCTAAGAAGTGAGGGGAGAGCGGTGGCACGTGGTGGCGCCTGCTGCGATGAACCACCTGTACGAGCCGAACACCAGTTGTTGGTAAACAATGTCGCGAGGTGGGTTCAATGGGGCTCGAAAAAAAATAGTTAAAGAAAAGTCTTTATGTTATCGAGACAATAATCGAATTTAAAGGGAGCATGTTTTTAATATTTATTATCTTATTTTGCTTCTAGATGTTAAGCAATAGCTCCATAGCAATTGAATACTATCTTTTCAGACAAAAAATAATATTAAAATATAGATTTCCTATTTCCATTTCAAAAAACCAGTTATTGATGATTTTGAAAAAAATATTTATTTTTATTTTTTCTTTTGGTGAAAACGCAATCTACATGATAAGAACTTCCATACAAAGCTTCATAAAACTGTGGCACAAGCACTCCATTTCACAATTTCACACAAAACGTGTGAATGTTTTCGATTCTTGGGTTGGATTAAGATTATGCGATATGTAATGTTTTGTGCAAAGATACTAAAAAAATCATTTTGCATAATTTTTAAAATGAAAAAAAAAATCTGTTTTCTTTATTGAACAATATCTTCAAAAATACTCTTGTATCACTTTTAACACACAACCAAAAATTTTAACGTTCGATAAGGCAGATGAAAATATAACAAAAATTGTCCCTCGGCTCTGCCCAAGTTCGAGAGGGGGGGGGGAGGATTCAAAAAATATAAAAAAAAATGAAATAAGAAGCCGAAGTTCTAACATTTGAATGAAAAAAGTGTTTAAAATGCATTTTATACTAGTTCAGTTGTTATGCAATCATTTCAAAAACGTAAGATTTGACGAAAACCAAAATTTTGCAAAAAAAAAGTTTTTGTTGTACTTACATCGAGAGTATTCATAAATTCAAAAGTATTTTTGATAAACTCAAACACACTAAAAAATATTTTAAACGCAGAGGAATGCATTTTAAATTGATTTCAACTGATTGCATTTGCATATCTATAGGATTTTTTTAAGTTTTTTTGAAAAAAAAAATGTTTTGATCAGGTCCGATTTTGACAAAAATTTTTAGAAATATTTGTACCAGCCTAAATACGATAAATTTTGATGTAAACAATTAAAAATATTTGCAAATGCCTTAGTAAATTAAATTGTATAATAATCTTAATATGAAAAGAATTTTCATAAGACTAAAAATCTTTCTTCTCACCACTAAAACTAAATTGCATCAATGCACGGTGGTCCTGATTGCAACAGTAAGTGGAAATGTGAATTTCCGAAAAAAAATGCAATCAATATCAAAATTCTAAATTTCAAATATTTAGCCCACATTTAGAAAAGGCATAATTTATCATAAATAAGGGTTATGCAAAATTTAAAAATTGCCTTAAAGTTCTCATTTTCTAATAATACATCTAGTTGGGAATCAGTTAAATAAAATTTATGAATATTTTTTTTGAGACAATAATTCTTTATGTTCTTCTATTTAAGCGGAAATTTTTTAATGTGCGACAACAATTTGAAACACTGTTGACAATATTTAAGTATATGAAAAGCGTAGGACAATTTAGAAATCTCTTTGTAAATCTATTTGCAATACATTATGCAACGTTAATATGTCTATTTTTCACAAATAAAGCACAAATTCATTTTAAAAGTCATAAATTTTGGAACCAGAGATCGGGAAAGACATAAAACTTCAGGAATTTTCCCGAAAATTCATTTATATTTTCATTTGAAAATGTTAAGATTTTAAAACTTGAAAAAAATCAAAAATTAAGTACTTATTTATTTAGTTTTTAAATTATTATGCTTTATTTTTACACACCGTTAAGACCGCTGAATTGAGTTAGTAAACATTTTTGCTTTTATTCAAAGTTACTATTTTCAAAAGGGGCCATATTTAAACCACGTGGACACCTTGGAAGGGGGGGGGGGGTTCTTCATATTCAATAAAAAATATCAACAATAATTCACTCAAACTTGCCACCTCAATCAGCTAATCAGCAAATGCAATCAATTAGAAATAAACGACAGTAATTTCAAATTGTGTTACTCCACTTTGCGCCCGGAAATGCAATAACAAATTGACTCATCAATACTAAATGAGAGCACAATTTCATAGAGCGACAAATTGAAACCATTACAAAAAAATATCACATTACCTCGCGCAATCGTCACACCGGAAACCAATTATTCTAACTTGCTTTTTCGCGGTTTCAGCAATGTTTTCCACTTTCACGTAGTGGGGCCACTGAATGCTAATGATAATCATGAATCATAAATTTTAGCACGACCTCATCACCAGCTCCGCACGCCAACATAATTCTACACATTGTGCACGTGCTTAGGGGTAGCAGCACCGAATGAAACAATAATTTACGGTTTATCAATTAATAATTAAAATATCAAATTGGAATGATTTTTGCTGCTTTCATTAAATAATTAACAAGAGCAACCATCGACGTGGTAGCAGCCAGGTAGTGAGCGTAAGAGTGTAGTAGGCGGTGAAGCTTCGACAAACCGTAGGTATCGTGGATTGTTTGTGACGTTTTTGGAAATCACTATGGGAAGGTAGACTTAAATAAAAATCATGAAAGATGAGACTTTCGTGAGATCTGAGAGACATAAGATATTGAAGTTTTTAATGTTTAATGTTTAATGTTTAATGTTTAATGTTTAATGTTTAATGTTTAATGTTTAATGTTTAATGTTTAATGTTTAATGTTTAATGTTTAATGTTTAATGTTTAATGTTTAATGTTTAATGTTTAATGTTTAATGTTTAATGTTTAATGTTTAATGTTTAATGTTTAATGTTTAATGTTTAATGTTTAATGTTTAATGTTTAATGTTTAATGTTTAATGTTTAATGTTTAATGTTTAATGTTTAATGTTTAATGTTTAATGTTTAATGTTTAATGTTTAATGTTTAATGTTTAATGTTTAATGTTTAATGTTTAATGTTTAATGTTTAATGTTTAATGTTTAATGTTTAATGTTTAATGTTTAATGTTTAATGTTTAATGTTTAATGTTTAATGTTTAATGTTTAACGAAACGAACATTTGACAAAACCATTCCACAGCATGCTACGATATCAAACGTTCCAATAGCACAATGTCAACTGCCAAACCACAAAGCACAACAATCACCTTATACTTTACACACCCAACAATTCTCATTCGCTCATCACTCAGCATCACCTTTCTCATTATCTCACCGAGGGGCGTCGCCAAATCGCAACTGATAAGACCATTTGCGCAGCAAAACAAAGAGTTGCCTCTGTTGCTTGGCGATTGACGTTTGACCACGCCTACTGCGTTTCTCTCTCTGAGATTTTCGCTCTCCCGTTCCGCTCGTTACAACGCGAGCGCAGCCTACTCTGGTGAAAAACCATGGCATGCTGCTGGTGGGCAGGAAAATCGTTTTTCTTTTCGCCCCCACTCGACACGGAGGGTGAAATTTGCATGACGGCCGAGGACGTTACATCGGCCTCCGGTTGGGCGCTGATTTATCACCCAATCTCAGTTGACTGCGGGAATTTGAACGATCCGGACGGAACGGAACGGGAACACCTGAACCCTTGTGGGCGAAGGCTATTTGGATTTTTATGTGGAACAGTTTAAAGTGATGTGAAGATGAGTTGGTACTTTTAAATTAAAGAAGAAAAGTGATCAAAAAACCGTTTAAAATTGAGGATTAAGTGGAGAAAAAGTATGAACACATTGGTGCACAATCTGAGCCCGATTCAGTCCAACATTTCACGGCTAGTAAGTGTCCGAAATGTGTCATAAAAATCAATCTTTTTTCGCGTTTAAAAATTCATCGTAACCATTATCGTTGGTGCTTTCGAACGAGCGAAAAAGTGAAAATTTGCATTCGAAATGGCCGACATTCGAACTTTCGTTTCGTCGGGTGCGATTGGACAATGTGGCCACGTGAGCGTGTCTGAGTGAGGTCGTCAATGTTTTCCCGGAAATGGACAAATTGTTGCAGCCGAGTATCGATTTTCAATTTTCGCACACGCTTCAATACCTCCGGAGTGCCAGCGGATGCCGATGGTGGTGTATTGGTGGAACTTTTGAACCAGCTTGAACCGAACCAGACCAGACAGATAGCTGAGTGTGATGATTTAATTCCTGACGGGATGTGAACACACGGATGCACACATCCTGGTGACAGGAAGGGCAAAGTGATTTAAATGGCATCGAGCAGGAACTTGTAATATAATGTGATCTAAAAGCGCGTGGATTGTGGAATATCACTTTCAATGAGCCGGGATAAGCCTGTGGAAATTGGTTGTGATGACCTAATGACGGAAGATTTAGTGGAACTAGTAGATCATTTTAATATTATCCAAGTAATCACTGTTTATAAAACTAATTCAAAATAGTTGCAACAAGCTTTTCAAAAATGTTTAAAAAAATTTATGCAACAGAATATTTTTCATTATTAATCAAATGTTATCTTTTTCGATTTTCAAAATTATTAACTCTTTCACATGAAAACATGAGAATGTTGGACAATAAAAGATAACTTACTTTTTTTGCATTCCGTTATCATTTCTACATTAAATTTTCAAAAGGTCCTATCTGCATAGGAAACCCATGACTAATAGGTGGTATTGAAAATTTACTCTAAATTTCAGTTACAACTTCTTAACAATGCTTGTTTTTGTTTTTTTTTCTGTTTTAGTGACAAATTAGCAATTAGATTATATTCACATTTCGTTAAATCATATTTGAATTGATTTTAAAATAACAACAAATCGTACCCTTTTTGTATAAATATGTGAGTGAGTTGCTGCTTTGAATTAATTTAATAAAAAAGAAAAAAGTTTAATTTTGGAAGGTAAAAATTTTGATGGAACAATATTCCTCTTTTTTGTGTAATTCTAACTACAAAAGAGTGAACAAGTGAAATTCAATATTAACTGATGGAAGCTTCACCAGTCCTTGATTTTTTTACACAAAATCGTTAAAACAAAATGTGTGATTTTACATCAGGAACTAAGCAAAACGGTTTCTTAATCAATATCTTTATCAAGAAATCCGGTTTAATATGTACCTATTAGCATAAATAGGGTTGAAGTCGAGTCCTGGAACTACTTAAATGATTATGATTTCGATTTACATATTTTAACATTAACATATTTTAAGCCATAGTGCACGATGGCGCAAAATCTGGTTCTAAATAACTTCAAGCCAGCATAGAAAAAAATATTTTCGAAAAGCTGAGGAAATTTCCTTGGTCTAAAATATGAAATAAGGAAAATTATCAATTAGAACACATTTTCGAAAGTTATGCTTGATTTTAAAATTTATAGAGTATATTTATTTAAAAAATCAAAAAAAGTCCAATTCAATTCAAAATTTCGATTTTTTTTTATAACCTGATAAATAACCAAAACAAACGAAATGAAATCGAATTATTTCGATTTCAATTTCCTTGGTCTAAAATATGAAATAAGGAAAATTATCAATTAGAACACATTTTCGAAAGTTATGCTTGATTTTAAAATTTATAGAGTATATTTATTTAAAAAATCAAAAAAAGTCCAATTCAATTCAAAATTTCGATTTTTTTTATAACCTGATAAATAACCAAAACAAACCAAATGAAATCGAATTATATGAAAAACAGATTTTACTTGAGAACGGTACTCTATTCCTGCCCAACGTTCGGCCCGCGGGCCGGATCCGACCCGTGAGGCTATTTCATCCGGCCCTCGACAGCTTTTCAAAATAGTTCTTTGAATGGCCCTTAAGTCTTATCATGAAATATTGAATAAATAAGTCCAGTGTCCAAATTTAAAAAAAAATAGGTTCAAGATCAGTGGCAGTGCGTGGCCGATTGGTTACGCTGTCCGCTTTGTAAGCGGATGATTCTGGGTTCGATTACCATCTGCTGCAACCTTCCATCGGATGAGGAAGTAAAATGTCGGTCCCGGCCTTGGTTGTTAGACCGTTAAGTCATTTCTAGGTGTAGGAGTTGTCTCCATGCCATAAGTACAAACAACACACCAAACCAAGCCTACTCCAGTGGAATCGCTGGCGGCGGTTAGACTCGCAATCCGAAGGTCGTCAGTTCAAACACTGGGGTGGAAGGTTCCTTGGAGTAGAAAGAGGTTTGGGTGCTCTCCCCATTCAAGCCTTCGGACTCCTAGGTTCGAGCAGAAACTTGCAATAGAGACCACAAAAGACCCGGGGGTCGTTAATGTGGATGGTTTGATTTTATGATTTTTGATTGGTTCGAGATCAAATTTGAATCAGGAACATTAAGTTTTATTTTTGTTTCAGAAATAAAATGTTGCTAATTCAGCTTATTATTTGGATTTACCTATTTCTTCAAATTCAAACATTGTGTATTGTGAATTTGATTCTTATCATTTCTATATTGATATTTTCAGAATCAATTAGTAAACTGAAAAATGGTGCATGAAAATAAATGAAAAAAGGTAAAATATCTAAATGAAAAAAAAACTTGAATTGTTGTCTTAAACTGTACATAAAGACACTTAATTAAATTATTATCAGTTTTTAATTGAGGAACATGATTAAAATTGATTTTTTAAATATATTATTGAGCAAGCAATTACGCATTTCATCAAAACAAGTTTTTAGCGATATAGTTTCATTTGAAAAAAGGTTAAAAAAGCAAATTGGTCACACTTAAAATGAAGATTGCGGCAAATATTGTTTAACATGAAAAAAAACCCAAAATGAGCCAAGAAATCATGCAGAAACACTATTTTTTTTCGTAAACTCAGAAATTCAAAAAATAACGAATTGAAAATATATTTTTTTCCTACACTGTTTAAATTTGTGTGTTTTTAAAATAACTTTTAAATATTTTGTTAAATTGAGTAAGGGTGCACAACAACACAAAAGTGACAAAACTGTATTTTTGTAATTTGCATCCAAATTTCGCTTCAATACATTTTATCATGTCTCATTGATTTTTTTCTTGCATTTTTGTGTTAAGGAAATTAAACTTTTAGAAACTTGCAACGACCAATTGAATTTGAATATTTTAAAAAAATATTGTATATCAGGGTATTTACTATATTTTTAAGCAAATAAAAATAAATCAACACCAATTGTTGAAAGTTATGTTGTATTTCTTTCTTAGAATCAAAATATATTAATCATATTTGCAACACGTTTTATAAATTTGTTCACTAGAAAAAATATTAAAATAATTTTATGAGAAAAACTTGTTCACTTTTTCAACCAACATTAAACATTACTTCCGGCCCGACACAGCTTCCTAAAAATCAAATGTGGCTCGCAGGTTGAAAAAAGGTTGAGCACCCCTGCTCTATTCGGTTTTAAATTAGTAGTTTATGCAGTAAAGTGCAAAAAAAGATTTTTCAGCACGTTTTTCCAACTCTGCTCTGCCGAGTTGAGTAGTTTGACGACGGAATTGCAATAAAAAATGTTTTTTTTTTTTAAATTTGTATTTATCGATTTTTTGACAGTTAAAAACATTTTTTTTAATATCTACGCAACCAGATTTTGTACCTTCATGCACTATGGCTCAAAATATGTAAATTCTGGTACCCTTATATAAAAATTATTGATAACTAAACGTATGTTGTGAACTTTTAGTTGAAAAAGTTAAATTTATGAAGAAAAAAACTCTTAGTGTAAAAAGTTAAATACAAAATCCATATCACCTCAATTTTGATGTAATTTTATCTCAATTTAGTCTGGAAAAGTGACATTACACCAGAAATGTGGTAAAATTACACGTTTTCAGAGTTAAAATTACACACTGTTTTTCTGACATGAAATATATACCCCTTTCCAGATGGAATAAAACTATGGTTTTGTTTACTGATAAGATACATAATTTAATACATTTACATACCCATTTTGTATGGCCAAAATTTTATGCCAAAAATAATTAAGCAAACTGGCTTCTTTCGACATAAGGAATACAACGGAGAGAACTACTCATGTTTGGTTTTTAGCACGAAAAACTTCCAAACAATTCTTATTGAAATATGGAATTCGGCTACCAAACCAAAGAGTGGTGCTCAAAATAGTATGGTCCTGATTTTATTTGGAAAGGATCATTTTCATTTGATGTTTTATTGGCAATTAATGTAAATCGCTCCTTAACCAAACTGCATGTTTTTATTTTGACATGAATTCAGCAAATTCTTATGGAACAAAAATATCGATTGTGGAGATTTTTTTTTGTAATGAAATGAAAAAAGTAAATGAGACCTTATCACGATAACCAAAAGTTCTACAAAAACAAATCATCCCATCTGAGAGAACACTTACACTTTCAAATCCCAAAAGAAGCCTAAAGAGGGGTGTAAAATCAATTCCGCGGCGGAAATCGGGCAATTCTGCTCCGGCGGAAATTGTGTTCCAAGTCGGGGTGAAGATTGCAATGTCTCGATGCCGTCTTCGGCAGATTTGCAGCAGCAGCGTGTCAAGGCTGAAAAGTGTGATCAATAATTCTCACTATCGCGACACTTTCAGTCTATTGATAGTGGATTTTTTTTAGTTGCGTTATTGAATTCTATCGATGAGGTGTGAAAGTAGGTGACAACATTGAGACTTCCTCGGGGGAAAACTGATTTTTTACCCCTCTCTACTTCAAAAACGATATATGTTTATGTGACAAAGGATCCACCGGGCAATTACTTAATGAGTTTGCACATTACGTGAAGAAAAAGTTACACAAAAGTCAGCCACACTCGCTGGAAAAAAAAGCGACCTGACATATTGTTTTACACATTGTCATTGTTTGCGATAGGGGCAAAGTCAGGGCAAACATCGCAGCAGGCCACAAAAGGTGGTGAACCGTGTAGCCAATTATGTTTACTGGAACAATTACTACCAGGCCTGCTACGGTTAGCCACGCGGTCGGGGAGGCCACAAAATGAAGATGTCCCCTTTTGGGCGAGCAAGTGTTGTGGCGTGTGTGGGAAGACTGGTCAGATACAAGAGGCAACTCCCCTGCTGATTTACTTGCTGGTGACAATGGTGATGATGATGTGCTAAATATTGTGTCATCACACTCGACGACAACCAACAGCTGCTCAATAGCAAAGTGTGTATTCCCACCGGGGGTTTGGCTTCGTACTTGGATTGTTTTCCGGTAGAAGGAGGAGAGAGAATCGTTTTCTTCGGATTCCATTAGCTAATAAAGATTTCATTGATGTTAAGACGTTGCAGCTTATCCAGTCCATATTGTGAGCGAATAACTGGGCTGGTAAATCTGAAGTTTGATTAATATCACAGTTAAATTTATTTCTGACAACTTCATAGTATTCTTCATTGAAGAAAAATAATTTACTTATTTTAAATTTAATTTTTAAATTGGGTCAAATTGAATTAGTAAATAAATTATTTTGATTAGACTTAAAAACATTTGAAATTGTTTTAAATTAAATTCATAATTTTTAAAAGAACAGCGTCAACGTTGTTTTTTTTTTAGAATGCCAATGAAAATAGGGTCACTCTACGCCAACTCACACAGCAGTGGGCCCGACTTCTCTTAGATTTTCGTGAAACTTTGCTCTAACTCACGAATCCGTACGAAAACAAAACACAGTTGCTCTACCTGGCTCCATTTTATCTCGTGACGGTGGGGCGGTACGACCCCTTTCATTTTTCTGGATTTTTACTAAGACACGTTTTTCAGTGATTTGTAGCTCGGAATCATGAAGAGATAGAATATTTTAACCATTATTGGACCCCCTAGTAGAGCAGACCGGCATTTTTCACTTTTTTTTAATATTTTAAGCACTATTTCATAATCCTTTGTAAAAAACAATGAAATCGGAAATCTTTTGAACAATTCTTTGTGCCTTTGTGCAGAAAAATAGCCTTTTGAAAAAAGTGTTTTTTGCCAGTTATGGACTTCCTTTTTCCTATCCAGGTTTTTAAGCGAAGATGGCGTTTGAACGCCCGAAATGTCAAAATCGCGCAGTAGCACCAACATTAGAAAAAAATGTGGCTGTCATGCCATGGCACACTTTTTCCGTAATGTTGGTACCACTGCGTGATTTTGACATTTCGGGCGTTTGCCATTCGAACGCCATTCGAACCTCGATAGTGGACCCGGGTCCATAATCCGATAATGGACCCGGTTCTGCTATAGGAAAACTGTTATTTATAAATCAAATTTAACCGATATTTGATGATTTGATTAACTGTGTGAGTCTTATGATAGATATAAAGCATAACAGAGGGCATTTGCTAACTTTTCATTGTAAACAAAAATAATTGTTAAAAAATCGAGCATTTCCAGCCCAAAGACAGATTTTTTAGGTACATTTTTCTCGACCCTCTCCGATTTCAATGAAACTTTGTAGACATGTTATCCTAGGCATATATAGGTTGATTACAACAAACATTTATTGCAAGTTTAAGAAAAACTTTTGCCTAAATACACAGTTTTCTTCATTTTTGTAGAATAAATGAACTTTAGAAAAAGTAAGGATTTTCGTTGTCCTACAATGGACTTCCTTAAATTTGCTCAAAATTGAGCAGTTCTTCGTTTTATTTTAGTAAAGTTCATTAAACTTACATTATTTTGACTTACTGAAGTGAAATAATCAGTCAAAAAAATATTAGATAGCTAATTCAATCATAAAATAGAAATGCTATTTTGTTGTCGAACTAATAAGGCGTCATCCATAAAGTACGTCACGCTCTAGGGGGGGAGGGGGGTTTTCGCAAGCGTGACAAAGTGTGACAAGGGGGGGAAGGGGGGGTCCGTGAGACTGTGACGTCACGCTAGATTATTTCTTGAGTACTGAAATTTAGTTTTAAAATATATTTTAAAAAAGTTTAAAAGAGTAATGATTCATAAACTATATTCATAAAAGAAACACGATACAAGGTTTTTTAGAAACAAACTTTTTTGATAATTGATTTAAATGTTCAAATCATATTTTGAAAAAAAAATCAACACGCAACCTGCAATAATAAAAAAACTTCCTCGATTGAACCCCAAATAAAAATATAATCCTACAATTATAAATCGTGCCACATGGATTTCTATCCAGATAGAACATTTTGAAAATTTAATCGAGATTGTACAAAAAATCAAAATGGGGGGGGTCCGACAAAGTGTGACGTACTTTTCGAGGGGGGGTCAGAGCCAGCGTGACAAAGTGTGACATAGGGGGGAGGGGGGGTTAATTTTGGCCGATTTTAGCATTGTTTTAAATTATGCGGAACATGTCAAATAAAAGATTTATAGACAAAACACGCTTGAAATTGTGACTTTATTGAATTTTTCACCAAAAAAACCTACAGAGGGTCCACTATAGTAAATGGGTCTACTAATGGATAACGTACCCGATAACGATAACGTGATTTTTTGCCAAAAGAACTTCAGTGTAAAATTGATTAGATGAGGTACTCAGAATCCCGAAAAAAAAACGTTTTTTTTTAATTAAAAAAAATATATATACTTTTAAATCCCTTCTCTCATTTTTTTACGAAAAGTTCAACTAATTTTGCATAAGAATAACTCTTTGCCTCTTTGCCTTCAACCCAACATTATCACTAGAGTTAGTGAAATGTCACGATTTCGCGGGCAGCGTGAACTTCGCGAAATTTGCTTTTTTCGCGAAATCCCGTGAAATTTTATGTTCAATTACTTATATAGGGTTAGTGAATTTTGACGATTCCGCGGAAGGGTGAAAAATTCTTGAAATTTATCAATTTTCTCAAATCACTTTTTTCAAATTACTTCATAATAAATATTTCAACCATAAATACTATTTAAGTAAATTTTATTAGTCTTCGTTTGATAAGCTTGAACCATTTAAAGAATTATTAAAATTGTCAGTTTCTATAGAAACTAACTAAATTTAGTAATATTTTAATGCGCTGTAGTACAAATTTTACTGCTATTTTATTTAAAATGTATGATTTCAAAAGAAATTAAAAGAATCAAGCATTGTTTTATTTAAAATAAAATGAAAAGTATTTTTAATCTTTGAAAACACCTTTTTAAAACATTTCAGATTTTTTTCTGAGTCCTGTTTTAAAAAAATATATATTTGATTATTTGTGTGTATAATTCCCTTGAAAGTAAAAAAATACTTTTTTTTTTGTTTTCTGTTCTTGTTTTGAATAAAAATTTCGATTTCGTAACAATTTATAATATTTTTGCCTATGGATTTTAAATTTAGTTTTTTTTAGATGAAAACCTTAAAAATTATTTTGAATGGTCTAAATGTTGAAACAAATTTAAACTATTTTACATATTTTGGATGGACAAGATTGTTGAATCTTGCTTTGATATGAAATTCAATAAAATTTAAACTGATAAAACAGAAGCAAATCAGCGAAAACTTTTTAACCTTTTTTAGTTGAATATTAAAAAAGCAATTCAATAAGTGAGAATATATATGCCGTACATTTTGTTTCAAAATATAAATTGAACCCATCCGTAAATCAGACGTTTTTCTTTTTTTTTATGATTAGGAGATTTTTTGTCACGTTCACGTCAGTTTATTGAAGAATAATATATAATGAAGCATAAAAAGTAGTTTCTGTGATTTAAACATAAGATTTTAAGCGTTATTTTAACATTTTTCACGTTCCGCGAAATTTGCGTGAAATTCGGTGTTTTGAAATTTTGGTCCCCGTGAAATTTACTATTTTCGAGCGTGAACAATCACTAAGCCTAATTATCACTAAATCAAAGAACTAATCATCTGCAAACGGGGTCAGTTTGTGCATGGATTTCAATTTTCTTTGAAACATAACCATTTATTAACTCCCGGGGAGTTAATTTGAATGTTCCGTTTAAAGACAACCTGTTCGTGCGTTCACCCTTAGCCAACCAACCAAGATTAATAGACTTGTCGCAGGGAGAAGGTTCACCCCCTCTTTTTCTGCAATACCTTAAATATAGACTGACAACACAGTTGCTCTACCTGGCTGACGGCATTTTCCTCGAAGAAAAGAAACCAAATTTTGATAAATGATAAACATGATTGAACTCACAGAAGCAATTCTCCCTCTCTTTTTTCCATTGAACAACAACAAAAAAAAACCCGTCACCCAGCAGGACACCGGAACCGCACAACTCCCGTCGACGACCTCTAACAAATCTCCCCCCGCACCAACCATGGTCGTGGTGGCCTCACTTGTCAGCGGGGGTGACATTCGTCCCTCCCAGTCCACGTCCTCGAACGACGACGCCCAGGCAAATGACTTTCTATCGACGTCCCTCTCGTCGCCGGCGTCCGCCGTCTATCTGCTCCAGCATCATCACAGCCAAGGACTTCATGACCATCAGGACCATCTTCAGGACGGTGGTGGTCAGCAACAGCAGCAGCAACATCACCAGCATCATCACAATGGGAGTGCGACCACCACCAGCAGCAGTAATGGAACCACGGGAAGTGGCAGCAAACGAAGCATAACTTCTTCGCCGACCGCCGGAACGAGTTCGGCGTTGGCGGCGGCCTCGGCGACCGTGGTGACCAGCCACGTGAATCCGTTCCACCACAATTCGGCCTCGGCGACCACGTTGGCAAATGGTAGGATAGTGTGCCTTCAATTAATGTTATTCTTCTAAAACTCAGTACCTCAAAGTTTTGTCTTTTATGGTCAAGTAAGATATTGTTTTAAATTGCTGATGAAATATTACATTATTATTAATTACATAAAACAAAGAGCAAATATTTTGAATGATTCAATTCAATCTGCATTTTACATACATTTTACATAATAATCACTTATTGTCTCTTTGGCCAAATTAATATTTCTCGAGATATCGAGTTTATAAGCTTGCGGTTGCCGAATTAAGGGGAAATATAACCATATTTCCATATTCTCATCACTTTTTCAGTTTTCCGTTATCAAAACACCATTTTCATAGAAATGAACAAAAGAAAGTTTCTTGCCAACTTTTATTTTAGCTATTTAATACTTCGAAATAGGGTGTATACCCCTTTATTGGGCTAGTACCCAAATTGGGCCTACTAAACATAGTTTAACGAAATACTTATGCATTCCCAAGTTGGGATTGCTACTTCGACGCTGTCGTGCCATCTTGTCGCACGTCGCTATTTGACGTTTCGAGAAAACGCGTATTAATGTTTGACCTTCAATAAACAAATAAAAGAGCTCGCAATGTAAACAAAAACTTTTTGTTTGGTTGACCATAATGCATTGTCGCGAAGCTTGGTTGAATTTGGTTGCCGGAGTCCCGAGTTATAATTACACATGTTTACGGTAATCTAACTTGTACGTGCGTCAAACGCGTTCTGACCTCAAATCCCTTTGAACAGTTGTCGCACATACATCAATTTTCAGGGTGTGTCAAGTTAGCACGACAAGATTGAAACTACATTCATATGTAAAGTAACAATAATGCACGGAGTTTTATCGGATTTTATTGAATATCTCAGGATTGAATTAGAATTTTGGGGATCTGTGAAGGTGAAGCATTGTGAGCTGCTCAAAAAGGCGTTCTTAACTTAAGTGGCTTCATCATTTTTTATTTTTTTTTTGCGGTATTGATAAACATTTCAGATCTTACTATTCTAATGTTAAACAACTACTTACTTTTTTATCCTGTTTGATGTTTATTTTAGTTCATTTTAAGTTTTTTTATTTGCATTCATCTTGTTCAGTTTTTTTTTATTGGTAATCTTTTGCCTATTTGTTTTTTTTTTAGTCAAATTTTCGATTTAATCGGTTTTCCCCTTTTTTGCCTTCCTCACCTTACTGAGGAAAGGCTATAAAATCACTCGAAAAATGAACTTATTAGTTTGACCTCGTAGACCCACCTTCACGTATACATATCGACTCAGAATCATGTTCTGGGCAAATGTCTGTGTGGATGTGTGTAGGTGGGTGGACAAAAAATTGTCACTCGATTATCTCCGGACTGGATGAACGGATTTTGACGGATTTATTACTCTCATTCGATCCGTCTTGGGGTCCCATAGGTCTCTATTTAAAATCAGCAAATTTAGCTTAGTACTTCAAAAGTTATGCTAAAAAAACGATTTTTGCGTATGTCCGGAAGATTGTAAAAAGGGTGGTTTTTGCAAGAAAACCTATCATGTTATACATTTTCAGAAAGGTATTAAAAAGACCTTTCCAATGAGTCCAACACATTGAAGATCTGACAACCCTAACAAAAGTTATTAGCACTAAAGTGTTATTTATACACTTTTTTGGAGGCCGGATCTCAGATATTTCGATGAAAATGATGTCCGGGTCCCTGATGCGACACGTCGTTAGTAAGATAATTGAAATACCTTTCAAATGTGCCTAAAAAATGGATGATCTGGCAACCCTATCAAAAGTTATTAGCACTTAAGTGTTATTTATACACTTTTTTGGAGACCGGATCTCAGATATTTCGATGAAAATGATGTCCGGGTCCCTGATGCGACACGTCGTTAGCTAGATAATGGAAAGACCTTATCAATAGAAATGAGTAATAAAGTTGATTTGTTAAACATGTTGCTATTTTTACTGAATGTATTGACTTTATGAATATGAGGAAGGCACCAACCACCTGAAGGTGGATAAAGTAACGTTTTATCAACTTAAATCATTAGATTTAAGTCGCATAATCTGAGTCATGATAAAAATTACTGCATACTTATTTTGACATAAAAAGTAGGGGACATTAGTTTTAAAAACATGGCAAAAGTTGACCCCAGAGAAATACAATTTTCAAAACATTGGTAAAACCACATGAAACAAGTAAAATCATCAAAACGAAGATTTTCTAAAAATTAAAATGTTCTCCTTTCGAACGCTTTTTTTAAGATTCTCAGTTGGTTTAAGATGTATTTTTAATTAATTTAGATCGTGGCCCGTGTAGAGGTGAATTGGGGCGAAGAGAGTTAAACTTTGTTCTAAAAGTAAGTAAATTTTCAAAGATGGAATATATCAGAGCGAAAAATCTTTTCAACGAATGTCGCATTTTTTTTATTTAAAAAATAAGCTCTTTTCCCAAAATGTTTATTGACCATTTTTTCCACATTTAGAAATAAAACCATAAAAATAGGTTTTGTCTTTTTTATAGCTATTTGTTATACAATTAATTAAATTTAACTATAGGAAGGAAAAAATACTCATTTTTCCAACTTTCCCACCCCACTCTAGACTACTACTCCGAGTACCGTCTGGGGGCCGAGTACCGGCTCAACTCGCACCATCACCACCACCACCACCATCATCATCCGCGGGACCTGTGGACGGCGGTGGCCACTTCCCACGGAGGTAGTGGCGCCGTCGCCAGCAGCGGCACCGGCATCGTCGACGGTCTGCTCGACGAAAGCTGCGAAACGAGTTCGTACGGTTCCTTGAGGCACTCTGCCAGCACGACTGCCGGTAAGTCAGACACTACCGTAGAAAATATTTACTCAACTATTTAGCCAGTTTTCACTGCAAACGTCAATATTTGCGCAAGAACAACGCAGCAGCAGGCTGTGCGTCGACGTCGTCGTTGTTCTATCTACAGGGTGATGTTTGTATGAAAAGCAATAAAGGGCGTATCGTTGCGTTGCGATACAGAAAACCAATATTTATATAAAATATTAATCGAGCAATACCTTCGGGGCGTAATAATGTAATATTAAACTGTACTGAATTGGTGATGGGATAAAATGTCGATGTTTTTATTGATTTATGAACAACATGATAGGAAATGCTTGGGAAAATTTCGATCCGTATCTTTAACATTTTACCTTTAATATCTATTCAGAATCTCCACAAACGCTAAAAATCTCATCAGAGTCTTTAATGATATCATCACAGCAGGATACTTTCCTCTCTTTTCCTTGTACTTTGACTGCCAAAAAAAGCTATGACACACAGTGTGTCTCCCCCCTCGTTTTATGAAGATGCCAAAAAAAGGAAGTTCAATCTTAGCAAACCATGCTCCCACAACAAACTAGATTTTCCACCTTAATCTACTTGTTTTCCCCACCTCCAACAGCCACAGCCTTCTTCAATTGACGATATTAGAATAGCGTCCCATTCTTGACTTCTTGACTCTTTTTCATTTCCCAGGAAAAACGCTCCGAAACGAACGCTCGGCATTCTTCGATTTCGCGACAACCCCTTCGACCCACCCTGCCGCTGCAGCCGCCGCCTACTGCTACCGTCTCTCAACCCCACCCCAGCTCGTGAAACGCGAACCCAGCGACGGTAAGTCAAATGTCTCACCTTTTTTCCACTCGCTTTTCCGGATACGCACGAAAATTGACTTCCAAATTTGCCCGCGAAAAATTCCCACACTGTCACCGCGAATCCGATGAATAATCCCAAATCAAAATTGCCGCATAATTTAATTTTACAACCCCCCGGGTAAATAAAAGGCGACGAAAAGAAAAATAGAAGAACATCCTGCACCAATTTGCACTCCCCTCGCAGGGAAGAAAAAATCCTCAAATTTTCTTCCCAAAAGTGACTTCCGACGACGCCTGCTGCTGCTGCTGGTGGCGCGCCGAAGGCGAATATGTTTTTCTCCACTTGTTTACCTTGTTCCACTTTGTCACCCCTGCATTTTTGAGAAGCATTTGTATAGCATTTATGGTGCTTTTGTGGTGAAATCCTACACGCAGAAAAATGTTTTGTAAAATCAGCCAGTACGAGGTTTGATTCAACAAAATATTTTGTTGAATATAATCAACAAAATTTTTGCATTGAATCAACTCTCAAGTTTTGTTGTTTCAAATCGGGCTTATTTGTTACATCTAAGCTGTTTTTTGTTGATCAAAATTTGACAGAAAGCACGTTCAAATCAGATTTTTGTTGAAGCAACATCGATTTTTTGTTGAAACAAACCTGATTATTTTTTCAAAATGAGGATAGTGTTTCAATTGAATTAACACAATGTTTAATTGAAATGATAATAGTCATTATTTATTGATATTTGCATATTTTTATTTCATCGAAAAGAAAACAATTCAATCTGGTCCTCCAAGTGTTGCACCTTGTTCGGTCCGAGTGCCGTTTCGCAGCTTTTTGACCACACTTGGTGCCACCGCCGCCTCCTGATGAACCAACGAGTTTGTTAAGTTGCCTCCCGCGTTGAATGGGCCATGTTGCCATTGACGTTCCGGTGAACCGTGGTTACGTTGTTTTCCGCCAAGGTCTGCTAGGATGGAAAAGCATTAAAAAAGGTCATTTGAAGTAAAATGCTAGAGCGCTTACCAAGCATGTTCCGTTGAGGGGTTGGGGAGTTTCTTGCAATCTGCAAAACTTGGTTTGTTCCGCCTTTAACTCCTAGAGATGGCAGGTGGTGTCCTAGCTGATGGAGATGAAATCGGCCCAAATATCGCACTAACTTCTCGCATTGTATAACACTTCGCTCACCGCAAGCGATGAGATCAAACACACGAACGGAATTATCGCACGGAACGGAAACTTGTTCACTGGCCACTCTGATCTAAACCAAGAAAAACTTAACATTTTGACGTATAGCGGGCACGTGTGAACAACAATTAATTTAATTAAAATCAAAAAGTATAGTTAAGTTGATTCAACGCCGATCATGGTAGAATCAACGCAATAATTTTGTTGATATTTCCATAAAGATTTGACAAAATACACAGTGTAGATTCAACTCAAAATTTTGAGTTGTTTCAGTTAGTTTTGAGATCTGTTTCAACAAAAAATCGTCAAGTGAAAACAACAACATATTTTGTTGATTCAAACAGGCCTGATTTTTTTGCGTGTATACACTGGTTTTTCCCTCCCACGTCGTGTGGAAAATTGACTGATGGCTTAGGGTGACCGTGCAAAAAAGATGATTAAATGAAATCACAACTTCATCTGGTTGATATATTTCGTAATGTTTGAGTGTGTTAAACATAAGGATATAAAATGCAAAAAAAAAATAACAAAAAGTTTCATGTAAAAAGATTAATCAGGAATCTTGCCTATCTAGACTAAATATAAGCCTTGGTAATAAAATGGAAAATGATTCAATGGAAAAAAAAATCGATTAACAGTCCAAAAACTTGTTTAAATTTCGTTGTTACTTTTACAGTCAAAGCTATAAAACAAGTGTAGCATTAAGATTGCACAAATCAATTTATTTAAGTAAAATTGATCACTCGCAAGGCTATAATTCATGTTGATATTAGAAAAAAAAATTACTTTGTAATATTCTTTTAACAAATTGACCAGCTTTGCCTTATAAACACAAAATTTATTCATGTTATCACACTTAACAAAGTTCCATGTTTCATTTATGAGATTATAGCATTTGATTAGGGTGGCCAGATTTTATGGCATGCTCCATTTTTAAATGCATAAGGTCGTTCTTCTAATCCGACTTCAAGCATTGAACGAAATTTTCATTAAAACAATATTTATTGATTGTAATGTTCCGAATAATAAGCCGTAGCAAAAAATTCGCTATAATCAGTGAACAAAAACACTTTTATCATAAAACTTCAAAATTTTAATGAAACTAGAAGTCTGATCAACTGAAAACAATTTGAAATGCATTTCCCTGCGCTGATTATCATATTTTGCAGGTTTGGGCTAATTAAAAAAATATTTGATTTTTTTTCGAAATTTATTTGTACAATGCCGTCTAAACTTTTTTTCTAAAAAATATCGCCAATTATTATTTCCTTGGATTTCATCTTTGTAGCTAACAAATAAAATGTTTTTCGAAAAAAATGGTAAATTCCGTGAATTTGCGCTGAATTATTTAAAAAAATGGGTTTCTTGAATCAATTTTTGTGATTTTTTTTTACATTATTATTTGAAAGATTACCCGAAGTTATATATTTGTGTTATGTTTTATTCCCAATTTATTAAAACAAAAGGCTTTGAAAAATAACATCTGTTTATCAAGAATTCAGTAGTCAGCAGTCACCCTAAGGAGCCTTCCTTTCAAGTGAGAAGCAAACAAACCGCACTCTCCCCTCACAAAGCGGATCACAAAAATGACAAATTCAATTTCGTCTAATGAAAATAAAATTGTCACCTACTGTTGCCGATTGACGGTGAAGCAGGCCATGATCTTTTAAAATACAGTCACCTTTCTTGCAGCCACTCAACACCGAGGGAAAAATGCAAATTTTGAAACGAAAAAAAAAAAATTAACATTCATGGTTCGCTTTACAGCAAATTGCTTTTATCCGCGAAATCTATTCGTTCGCGGTTCGTTTTCAATCCCACTGATTAATCTGATTGGCACACGATGGATTAGCGGGTATTGAAAAATAACAAACTGCTGCTCAGTGCTGAATAAATTATGACGATCTGTTGCGATTGTTCGGTGAGTTTAGAATTTGAAATTTGGTTCTTTCTTGTTTGCCTATAACTCGCCTTCGCATCGACTTAATAATTAATAATGTTTCATCAAACTTAACCCTCAAATAGCATAAACCATTAGCGTTCGCAATACAAACAATCGGGTCAACCCCTTTCGAGTGAAATTTACACCACCAGAAAGTAGGCGAGATTTTCATTAGCATTATCCCAGTGCTCACCCCTCTCAAAAGCAGCACACCCGTAATGTTTGCAAACAACAACATATTCTAAAGTCATCATCGCTCAGTGCTAAATATCATCATCATAATGCTCATCAAATGTTAAACAAGCCCCGAAACCTTTAGAAAAAAAAACGAGAAGAGAAAATTGTGCATCAGCTCGAGCGAAAGGGGTTAAATGGACGTCGACATCGCCGCCTACTGGGAGGGAAACAGAAGGTAGATTAGAATGCCGGTGCTGGCCTGCTTGGACGGGGTTTAAAGTTCAACCCCAAAAGAAGACTTTTAGCGAACGGGTTGCTATTTTGGGGTGGGTGTGTGTGTGTGCATTGTTTATACAATCGACCGTGAAATGAGAAACTAATTGTTCATACTAAATAATTGATATAAATGAAATGATGCTTTTAATTACTGTTTTTGAGGGTGAGTTTGCATTGATACAGTTGGGTGCGGGAAAAGGGTTGAATTTATGACGAATGAAATCGATAGAAAGCTAGCAATGTTTTTTTTTTAATTTAAAATGGGTATTTAGTTAAAAAATATGAATCATTTCACAAGTTGTAAGAATATTGTGCTCAAACTCTGTCAATTCACACGAAATTTGAAAAAGTTGCCCGACCCCTATTTGGTTTCGGTTCCAGCGTTATTATTACGTGACAGTGGAATGACCCCTTTCTTTCGTTTGAATTTGATTTGATTTTGAACAAAAACCTATTTGAAAAAAATGTTCTTTTCATAAAAAATGTCAGATTCCCAGAAAAAAAAAACGGAAAACAGTTTTTCAGGCTTTGTAATTTTAATCGGTTAAGATCTGGGTGCTGAAAAGACAGACTGCGTAACGTGATTTTTGAAAGCTCTCCGCTGCTCCTCACTAATACAGCTGCACTACAGCTGTAAACATAAACAAAGTAGAAGGCTATGTTCAAGCTCAAGTGTGACATATTTTTTGCTGCTTAAGTGAATTGTTTTGAAACAATTAGGATCTGTTGATATTAAAGTTTTCGCTGAAAAATTAAGTGCTTTGCGCTTTTTTTCTTCGTAGACTAAACGATGGGAAGCCAAAAGAGGCATTTTTTGTTTTCCACGTGATGACAAAACAAAATAAATGATAGATCGATCACAATACTTGCCACTTCTTGGTAGCATTTTGCGAACAGTAAATTGGTTCCGCTTTGACAGTTCTAAATTGAGGCCGCTTTGCGAACCACTATTCTGCACCCAGGTTAAGATTAACCCAAAGCCAGGGATGGAATAATCGCAATAAAATCATTCTTTACCCGCGAACTTTCTTTAACCGTGAAAGAAAGAGAATGCAAATCCAATATCTCGAAGAAAATCATGTTTTTTTTTAGATTTTTGTGAATATCTTTGTTAGCATCACTTAAATTTATTTATTTCGTTTTGTTCACACACATTGCCCATCTACAAAAAGGGACAGGCCAATTTAGAAAAAAAAATGGAAGCAAGACTAACATTCCAAATTGGATTAATATTGAATTATTGGCCCTTTTAAAATTTTAGTCTAGGTTCAAAATAAAAAAAAATGTATTATACAGCAATTCCATCTGAAAAGAGCCTAAACCGAAAAAAAAGTTCTCCGATCGGGCTCAAAATTTGTCTGGGGGTTCCTTGGCTAAAATAATTAGACCCGTATTTTTTTGTTTGGCCATTAGGGTGACCTACATCGTGCTAGCGTGGTACGAAAAATGCCAATTTTCATCATTTTTCAGAAAACCACTTTTTTCAAAAAATCATATCTCCGCGCCATTTTATCCGATTTTAGCTGTCTTAGACGCAAAAGAAAGGTGATGAGTTTGGCTATTTGAGAAAAATATTAATAAGTTCCAAAAATTTAGCTTAACTATTGAAAAAGTCGTATGTATACTTAAAATGGCGTTTTGACCGTGTCTGGACCTAAGAGCCTATGTCTGAAAATATTGTTATCGGATTCCTTGGAAAATTTCACATGACAAATCAAAAAATTGGCGATGTCGAACTGTACGTTTCCGAGATATGATTTTTTGAAAATAAAAAAATGAGTTTTCCGACGCGCCACGCGCAACAACAGGAAAATGACGAAATCGGCAAAAAATCAACTTTTTTCACTAAAACTGCGATAACTTAAAAATTTCAGCGATGACCTATAGATGTTTGGTTTTCAATTTTTTGTGATTGAAAGACGCAACTTTTGGTACCATAACATCTATAAGTCATCGCTGAAATTTTGAAGTTATCGCAGTTTTAGTGAAAAAGGTTGATTTTTTGCCGATTTCGTCAATTTTCCGTTTTTGCGCGTGGCGCGTCGATAAACTCAGTTTTTATTTTAAAAAAATCATATCTCCGAAACGTACGGTTCGACATTGCCAATTTTTTGATTTGTCATGTGAAATTTTCCAAGGAATCCGATAACAATATTTTCAGACATATGGACTCCAGACACGGTAAAAAGGTGGTCCAGACACGGTAAAAACGCCATTTTAAGTTTTCATGCGATTTTTTCAAATGATAAGCAAGTTTTTTGAAACTTCTTACTATTTTTCCCAAATAGCCAAACTCATCACCTTTCTTTTGCGTCTAAGACAGCTAAAATCCGATGAAATGGCGCGGAGATATGGTTTTTCGAAAAAAGAGGTTTTTGCGAAAAATGACGAAAATGGCTATTTTCCAAAAAAATCAAATCAGACCACCCTAATACGGCGTAGGTCACCCTAATGGCCAAACTAAAAAATACGGGTCTAATTATTTTGGTTAAGGAACCCCCAGAAAATTTTTGAGCCCGATCGGAGAACTTTTTTTTCGGTTTCGGCTCTTTTCAAATGGAATTGCTGTATATTTTCAAGACTCTATTCGCTGCGCATTTTCAGTGATACTGAAAGAAGAAGAAAAACCTTACATATTTTGTTTAACTCCTGAATTTGACATATTTCGCTTTGTTACAATTTTAAACCTTTTAGTTTTGATAAAATCTCAATAAAACAATTTGCGCAATAAATATTTACTTCTTCACATCATAACATTACAATACTCTACTAAAAGCATTCACTGTATCATGGACGGTACGCACCTAAGCATCATCATGCTGGTAATAATCCCTCCTCTGCTAAAACCAAAGCAAAAAAAAATCTCCCTCAGAAACCATTATACGCCGAGATCGAGAGCTATAACTCCCAGGGTGAAAAACTGAGCTTTATTAAATTTTCATACGCACATTGTTTCGCTCGAATCTCGACGTTTTCGTGAAATACCCGGCGGGATTTCACCGCTCTTTTGCTGCTGCTGATAACGATGATGATGTGCTAAATGTTTTAGGACTTACCTACCTTGCAGAATCAGAATCAGAACACGTGTAAAATCCGATTACAGCATGAACCGTGGGAGCGTCCCATTAGAGCAGAGAGTTGGAAGAAGACTTTTGGCCTTTTTGCCAAAACCCCGAAATTAGCGACATTAATTATGCAAACACAGTTGTGTTCGCTAATGAAATGTGCGTAATTCTAATGTAAAATTAATGAAATTGTTCTCCCTCCTCCAACAGTGACGGCATGGCACACGGCCTACTCGGATCTCCGCTTTTCCGACCCGCTCTACAGTTCGCTCAAATCGCTCCAGAACCAGTCGGGATCGGCCGGATCGCCGGTTCACCAGCTGACCGGCGGTGGAGTCCCAACGCCCCAGTCCCACTCGTCCATCTTTCCGGATTCGACGTCCCACCTGGTCTCGTCGTCGGCAGCGGCGGCCGCGGCCCTGGACCATCATCATCACAGTCTGACGGCGGCGGCCACGGAAGTGTTTTTGCACCATCACCATCACCACCATCAGGGTTACGGTGCGGCGGCGGGAACCTATCGGCAGCCGTCGGATATTGTGACCTCGTCGGAACCGGATTACAGTTTAGCTGGTGGCACCGGGAGTGCCGTCGGTGGTTCTTCGGCAGCGACGGCATTGGCGAGCATATCGACGACGAATCCGTCGCCGTTGAATTCGTTGCCAGGTAGAGTTATAAATTGTTGGATGAGTTTTAGTATAGGTTTTTTGCACGAAATAAATATCATTAGGTCGATTTTAAGTTGTTTTTATTTTTTCCGTATAATATCAGTTTTTTTATTAGAGAAACAGAAGAAGTTTATTTTATCATAATTATCATTGTGTATTCTGTGACTTATATTATTTTAGAATTGCCATTACATCTCGATTTGCACTCGCTAATGAAAATAAATTTATTGTTTTTGTGTTTTGAATGAAGCAATAATTCTCAACATTTTTCGTTAAATCGATCCTTTTTCTTTATTCTCTATGATCCTTAATTTGGAATGAATGATAGTAGGTGTGAGCTGTGTAAAAAGGGTGTCAAACTAAAAAGTAACCCCGTTCGTTTGACAACAATTCGTGTCAAATCATCGGGGTTTCAGTGTATCACACGAGGTTTGATTCAACAAATTTTTTATTGAATATGACAACGCCGATTTTGCATTGAAACAAACCTTGATTTTCTCAATTCCACAAAAATCTTTTGTTTGTTTTTTTTTTAAAGTTGCTTTGACGTTTAGCGTTGATTTAACAAAAATCTTGATTTTCAAATCAACAAAACGTTTTGTTGATTCAAATATGCCTTATTTTTCTGCGTGTATGAAGTTGGGATTCACGAGTGGCAGTGATGTGACCATGAGCAATTTGTTTATCGGTTGAAAATTTTAAATCGTAGGCAGCTAGCTGCGGAAAAGTAGCTTTATAAAGATTTAAATATATGATTAATTCGATCGCGAAAGACATTTTTCGTCGTCGTGCCTGGTTAAAAGGAAAATATCGAAAGGACTTCATGTATTTAAATCATTTGTGCAATATCATGAACCCTAACAAATAATCGCCGGAGTGCCTTCCAATCAACGATGATTTAGAGAGGACTTTATCAAGCAAAACGACTTGCTTGTCTCAACAAAATTCGTCTCATTTCTGTCCGAAAAACACGACTGATTCTGCAAACGAAACGCGAGGCTTCGCTACTCGCAATCGACCAAAGCAGGAACATCATTTTCGTGGACGCCGAAAACAGGATCGATCCTGCCAAGCAGCCACGTGGTCCTGCTGCCTGCAATCGTTTAAAAAATGTGAGACAATAGGCACACAAAAAAATACCTTTCACTCCAAATCATTATTTTCAACCACGCGCTCCTGTTCCAAATTGGAAAAATAATATTTTGTTAAGGTTTAAAAACCTTAAAAATATTAAAATGTCTGTAACTAAGGCACAATTCAATTAAATTTCAAAATTCCTGAAATCGTCAAAAGCACCTGAAATCGTCTCAAAATGAATTAAAATTAATAGTAAAGCATGCCAATTGGTTGAACCCAAAGAAAATTATTAGTATTTTAGCAAATATTTTACAATCAAATGGAAAAGTGTTCCATCCAGATATCTCATACTCATTTTGACCTAGAGCTTGTAGGGGACATCTGGAACTACTCTCTGAGATTGAGAACAGTTTAGCAAAGGCAGTTAAACAAAAAAAAGACACTTTTCCTTAAAGTGAATAGATCCCATTTCTAGAGTTTTTTTTAAAGACCTATAAACTATTGTGTTTCATATGTTTATAGGACCTCTTAAAAAACTCTAGATTTTCTGGAGATAATTTTATCAAGATCGAGTTCCTGGTCCAATTTCACAATAGACATTTGCTTAATTGTTTTTTTTTTTTTTTCATCCATCAAGGTTGTGTCAAATCTAGTTGCAAATAATGTTCAACGTTTTTGTCACAGCCTAGTGCGCCGCCGAGCGGTAAGGATTGGCGCATATGATGTGATATTAAAGTAATTTAAAGTTCAAAGTTTATCTCTAACAACTATATTATGTTTCTAAATAATTATTGACATCGACGTTACCACTACCGCGGCCTAGCACTTAATAATCGAATCAATTCCCTGGTAAGACACTCGATGTCCCCAGGGGAAACCCAAAAGCCCACATCAGCAAAGCTGGCCGTGTGCTGCAAAAACTGCACCGCCGCGCGGAGCGCTCGTCTGTGCTGACGGTGTGAATAAAAGCACCTTTGGCCACTGTGCCCAACTCAAGTGAGGGTCTTTGCTATAATTTAAGTTAGGGTAGGTCGCACGGACTAAGTCCGGTGCATGTCCCCCCCCCCTTACCGAGCTTGAGCTTGGCCTTGAAGAGGCCGAGCTCAAGAGGTAAGACGCTGGAATAAAATAAGGTTTCGTGGATACTAAAGACATACTATCAACTATTTTTATTTTAAAGCTAGTTATAGCCTAACCGTTATGATGGAGCTTCTTCGCGAACCGGCTTCTAAAATCGTGCAGATAGCCATTGGCGGGTCGGGCGTTTAGATAACTGGCTTAATTCCTGTTGTTTTCGGTGATACATCCATCGTCTACTATTCCTTTCGAACCCTCTGTACTAGATTTTGATTATTTTGCTGTTTCGTTGGGGCCTAGAACCAACTACGCCTTTTTTAATTGCTGTTATCGTTGATTGCGTAAGGTACTGTTTGCTAAAATACACTGCCACGAATCTTGATTATTTTGCTGTTTTGTTGGGGCCTAGAACCAACTACGCCTTTTTTGTGAAATAGTTTTGCAGTCTTAGCGTATTTGTATCTTCAGTAAAAGTCTTCGCTCTATCCATGGACCGACTTACGGGATGCTGTCCTTAAATTAAGATTGGCTCAAATTTTGCCATGCTCTTGTTTCTGGTGTCCGGGGTTCGAATTCTTCCTTTCGCTGTCTTGTAATAATGAATACTCCTTGGCGTCACAAATTCACCCGCTATCTAATGTCCGACAGTGCCATTTCGTGCTATCTGTCGCTCGAGCCCCTTGGCGAGCCCCCGTCTGGTTCTGCGCGTGCCGTTTTATCCGTAAGCTCAGGTGCAACTAAACCTATTCTGATTGATTCTTTTGTAAAAGACCACTAGGATACCTAATTGTTTTTAATCTACTCAAATTCCTCTTTGCTTTTAGTTTGAAATGTTCCGATTTACATATCATATTTAATTTTATCATACATTGAAATATTTTTGAAAAGAAAAAAAAAGGATTTGTTGAAACTACTCCTCTATTTTTAAAATGTCAATTCATATCAAGAAGATCAAGAATTCCAGCGTTTTAGTGTCATCAATGCGTTAAGTCGCCCTCTCCCTCCTTGAATGGTGTGCGTTTTTCCTCTGGTTGCTAATCCAAGGGATGCCTGAAATTTGTATGGAAAGAAAGAGAGAAAAAAAACTTGCCACGAGGCATTAGCTCTATTATTAATGATGTTTGTTATTTTCTAAGTTCCATAAAAATTAAAGGTTTTAAAGGCCATCTTCGGAAATTAATCATTATATTTTTTAAGTCGGTTGTTATGAACCTTTTCTTCTTTATTTCCATTAAGAATGGTCGAAGTTTGCTCGCTATCTAGTCTAATTACCAAATAGGGCCCCTCCATAGCTGTTGGAGTTTTCTCCCCATACCCATGGGGTTATCGTGAACCATAACCGGATCTCCCAGCTCTGGTTGCCAATCTTCAACATTTACATCGTATCTTATCTTATTCCTTACTTTACTAACAGCAAGGTTTTCCTTAGCCATTTTATGTATACTGCTGAAAAGGTGCTTAATTTCGTCCAGATACGTTTCGTAATTTGCATCCGTTGTGCTTTTGTAGATTGAAGCTGGCATTCTTGCCACTCTTCCGTATAGTAACTCATACGGTGAAAATCCCGTAGATTCGTTCGGTGCCGTGTTGTACTCAAAAGAAAATATGGCAATTTCTGATCCCATGACCCGGTGTCTTTTCCGACGAATTGACGCATATATTGCTTCAATTCTCGATTCGATCTTTCGACCAAGTTTGCTTGTGGGTGATAGGCACTTGTGTTGATTTTCTTTATGTGAAGTAACTTACAGACTTCTTTCAGCATTTTACTCATAAAATTTGTACCTTGATCTGTAACTATCTCACATGGCGTACCAAATTTACAAATCACACCTTCTACTAACGCTCTAGCAACTGTAGAGGCTTCTTGGTTATGAATTGGAATGATTGTTAAGAATCGTGTCAAGTCATCTTGCACAGTCAAAGCGCAGTTATTGCCCCAGTGTGATTCTGGGAACATTACTATATCCATGTATAGTTTTTCAAAAGGCTCTGAAGCCGTTGTTGTTATTTTCATCGGTATCTTGTTTGATTTGTGAATTTTGTGTCTTTGGCAGGAGTCACACTGCCGCACATAGTTCAAAATATCCCTATTCATATTCTTCCAGAAATATGCTTGACTTATCCTTTTATCATTCTGCGGGCCCCAATGTGGCCGCCCAAAGGTGCATCGTGAAATTCTTGGAGGATAGTTTGAATTTGATCCGCCTTTGCGTTGACGATCTCTGAGCGGTTATTGTAGAAACATATCTTTGTTTTTGTCTTCCAAGCGGCGAACTCTATAATTTGCAGGATTTCTGGCTGCCGAATTTTTCTAAACGATATTAGATGAATCCGTTTATTTGCACACTCGCTGAAGGTGTGAATGTAGAACAAAGCAAATGTTTGGAAAAACTTTTTGCTGTCGATTATAGAATTGTGTTTACCATCTAGCATCACCCCATAAAGATTATCATTAGGAAATGCAAAATTTCCCTCTTGAATTATGTTTCTTGCACCATGTGGAAGATTGTAAACCTGGGAAATCTCGGAAAACCCTGACTTTTGTTTGCTATCACGAAAGTATGACTGCAATTTGATTCATTGTCTAAGGTTTTGCAATTCTTAATTTCCGTAGCGTATGACTTGTTTTCTTCGGCATATAATCTAAATTCTTCGTATAATTTCGAAAAGTATTCCTCTTCGGGTAAATCGTCATTTCCGTCACTAATATCAATGTTTGACAGCTCTCTAAACATCACATCATCGGATGAATCGTAGCCTTTATTTGCAGAAGTATTATTATTCCTATTTTGGTTTCTGAGTTGCGCTCTAGTTGTTGCGCCAACAGTTTCTGGATTGATTTGTTCTGTTTTATCATGATCAATTCGAGATAGAAAATCTGCAACAGCATTTTCTCTTCCCTGTTTATAGCGAATTTCACGGTCTAGCCCTAACAATTTAAGGCGAAGTTTTGAGAGTGTGGTAGACGTTTCTTTCAGGCTATCGATAGCGACCAGTGGCCTGTGGTCTGTATACACTATAAATTTTTGGTTAAATATATAGTGTCGGAAATACTGGGTTGCCCATACAATAGCTAGTAATTCTTTCTCTATAGCATGGTATCGAAGCTCGGCACCTTTCAATGCTCTACTTGCAAAAGCGATCGGTTGATCCATGGTTTGTGCATTGGATAGTACTGCCCCAATGGCAAAATCACTTGCATCTGTAGTGATTACAAAAGTGTCCTTATAATTCGGCCTGATCAGTAGAGGCTCCGATATCAGGCACTGTTTTAAATCCTCGAATGCTCTTTCACATTGGGGAGTCCATGAAAATTTAACGCCTTTCTTAAGAAGGTCATTTAATGGTTTCCTTCTAGCGGCGATGTTAGAAATAAACTTACCGTAAAAATTTATAGTGCCTAAAAATGATCTAACCTGTCGAATATTAGTTGGTCGCTTAAGATTAGTTATGGCTTTAATATTTGCATCAGTAGGGCGGATACCATTTTTGTCAATAATGTGCCCTAAATATTCAATCTGTGTTTTCAACATCTGGCATTTTGTCGGTTCGATTTTAAGATTATGCCTGCTTAGAGCGTCTAGAACCTTTTTGAGAGTATCATTGTGGTCTTCCACTGTATTCCCAAAAACAATTATGTCGTCTAGATATACGAACGCTTTAACAGCCCCTAATTCGTAAACTACGGTGTGCATCAGTTTTGAAAGGTACTTGGGGCATTTTTGAGCCCCATTGCCATACCAACAAACTCGAAGTGCCCTTGAGGCGTTGAAAACGCTGTCTTTTCGGTATCATTGGGGTTTATAGAAACTTGGTAAAAACCCGATTTTAAATCTAGGCATGTGAAGAGACTATTTTCACCGATGTTATCCAGAATTTCGTTTATTAATGGAATTGGATACACGAAACTTCTAGTAATTGTGTTAAGTGCTCGGTAGTCTACGACCATCCGGTACTTCTGGTTGCCATTTGCATCTGGTTTTTTTGGGATGCAAAGGACTGGTGCGTTCCAGGGGCTCGTGCTTGGTTTTATAATTCCTTGCTCTAGCATTTCTTCGACCTGCTCTTTTATATGCTTCTTGGTTGCTTCCGGAAATCGGTATTGGCGCTTGTTAATCGGAATGCAGGTTTCTGTTTCGATATCATGTACCGCTGCGTCAGTACGCGTAAGGCGATCCCCTTCTATAAAAAAGGTATTTTTAAATTCAGAGATTATGTCAGTAATAGATTGTCTATGAGATGAATTCAAATGGCCTAGATCTATCTTTTCCATCAGAGTAGCTACTCGTTGAGGACCTTTTATCTCTTTATGGTTCTTGTATTCTAGGAAATCGCAATCTTGGTGAGCATCAAGATCGATAGCGCTTTCCAGTATAGCCTGTTCCATGGATTTTGTGGTGTCAATTGCACCACATGTTGCAATTGCTGCTTCTGCTTGTATTATTACGGTTTTTCCAATACGTTGGGATTTTTGTTCGTTTATTGTTTCCTTATGGTAGTCGTTTTTCGTATTTTGTTTCGTGTTATTCGTTGATTTCTTTACTGGAAAGCGTTGAAATGTAATATAATCAAAGCAACTTCCAATTGTTGAGGTGTGGTTTTTTAAAAATTCCAGCCCAATGATTGCTGGAACTATCATATTATCCAGAACGTGGAATTTAATAGGGAATGTACTTTCTCCAATTATCAATTTTACCCATATCGAACCACAAGTCTGTGTTAACTGTTTGCCGATCCCTTGAACGGTGTGCCTGTCATAATGATTTATATTCTGCATACTTAAACCTATAACTTCAAGGTGATCTTTATGAATGTAGTTATTCGGTGACCCCGTATCTAACATGTAACTTGAAGGCGTTTGTGGGTTGGTTATAGTAGCTAGTTGGATGGCCATATGTTTTCCAACGGTTTTGTCTACTGGAACTATAATTTCTTGATTAGCTTTGAAGCCAATATAATTACCAGCGCTTTGATCTATTTTAAAGGGGACTGAGCCGTATCCGACTTGTACGTCCCCTTGTATTAGTTTTTTGGTACGTGTTGCGTACTGTTTTGATTACTATTGAATGTACTATTAAAATCTGGGTTGAAGTTCATTGTATTATTCAGTTGACTCATTTGATTTGATTGTGGTGGACCTCTACCCCACCTGTCCATTGTCATGTTTTCATGATTTTGTACATGACCGTACGGAACTAGTGTTCTGTTTGGATTACCAAAGTTCTGAGTTTGATTGGGTTGCCATCCAATCATTTGATTCGGCATCATGGTATATGGTTGGGGAATTGGACCCAACGGTGGAGGTTGTGTAAGGTTACTTGGGTGACCCCATACTGGGTTTCTCCACGTGTTATTTTTTTTATTGCTCCAATTTTTATTTCTGAGGCTGTTTCCGCCACCATCACCGCCTTCAGTCGCATTTGAAGAAGAATTTTTCATCTTCTCTTTGTGTGCTTCGTAGATACGTTCTAGCGTTTTGCCTCTTTCTAGAATTGTGTTCGCCAGGTCTTCATATGAACATTCTTCTATAGTTGCAGCGAACTGCATGAGGGTGGTACTTTGCAGCCCACCGATGAAATTTTCTTTTAAAATTTCTTCGGCTGCATCGTTTCCCCCTTTTTGTTTAATTTGCCTATTGAGTTTATCAGCTCTGCGGCGGTATTCTTCCAGGGATTCTTGTCTAGTCTGTACTAATTTATTGCAAGAGTTAAGAATCTCTGGCCATGTATTTTTTTCTTGGTACAGAGTGTTCAAGTTGTTTTGAACCTCTTGCCAAGTATCAGCCATAATATCTATCGCCCTCTCCTTGGCGTCTTCTTTTAACTTTAACCGAATCACAGCTAAAAACTGGTTTAGCTGGTCGGCGTTTCTCGCCCCAATTCTAGCATGGAAAATATCAGCGATGTTGATGAAATTTTCAACGTCATCGAAATTACGGGTGAATTCCGGTATACATTGGAGGGCTTTTTCAAAATCAAATTGAGCCATCTTAAGTGCGCTGTCAAAATAAGCACTGGCTGATAAAAATTCTTGAATTACCGTTTCGCGTTTTTTATTCAAAATTGCCTCGGGTGTATCTTCCAATTCTGGATACAGGAATTGGTCAAAAGGCTTTATCGAAATTGACTTCCTTAAGAAAATTTTCGAACTTTTCAAAACTTTTTTGGCACTTTTGCGCAGTACTTGCTGAGCCTGATGGGTGTTGACGAAGTCTGACACTCTTCCAAATTTAATTTTTCTAGCCCTGAGTAGGACGTATTTAGTTGTTTACTAATGTTTGTCTTCGTCGAGAGAGAGTTCGACCTCTTTATAGGATTTTCTACGGTTCGGACTAATGTTTTTCTTGGACGAAGACTTAATATTCTATCCGTCATTCGGACCCTGGAGAAGCGCACTATGACACAAACTGATCAAAGTTAATTTGTTTAAGTTTATTTTGCAAACATTTAAAATCTGCTAAAATTTTGTGTTTTTAATTTTTTTCAATAAAATCCAATCTAGAGTCAAGTTCTGAGGAAATGTCTGTGTGTGCAGGATTGTGTTGATTATCTCACTACTGGCTGTACCGGTGATGATAATAACGAACGAACGAAATAACGAAATAACGACACACTTAATTAAGTAGTTCCCAACACAAACCGGGGAATAGTAAAAAAAAAGGTACTTACCAGCACAATAACACTGCTCCAAACGACACGTTGCACATTGTACTCTAAACTAAATTACTAAATTAATTTAAGTTACCGACTGTCACCACATGCGCCGCCGAGCGGTAAGGATTGGCGCATATGATGTGATATTAAAGTAATTTAAAGTTCAAAGTTTATCTCTAACAACTATATTATGTTTCTAAATAATTATTGACATCGACGTTACCACTACCGCGGCCTAGCACTTAATAATCGAATCAATTCCCTGGTAAGACACTCGATGTCCCCAGGGGAAACCCAAAGCCCACATCAGCAAAGCTGGCCGTGTGCTGCAAAAACTGCACCGCCGCGCGGAGCGCTCGTCTGTGCTGACGGTGTGAATAAAAGCACCTTTGGCCACTGTGCCCAACTCAAGTGAGGGTCTTTGCTATAATTTAAGTTAGGGTAGGTCGCACGGACTAAGTCCGGTGCACTAGAGATCAAGTGTCCTCGGGGATCAAGTCTCTTCACTCTCCCCTTCAATTTCCCGGAAATTCAGAACAATCATTGAAGTCCTTGCTCCAAATGCGAATTACACTATCTACCTACGACCTTTATTTATAAATCATTATTAACTCTATTACCGCCAAAAAAAATCGATTTTTTTTATTTTTCCCTTGGAGGTCATTTTAAGGGGTTACATACATGTAAATCGACAAAAAAAAGTTAAAGGTTGGTGTGAGCACACACTTAATTTTATTTAAAATCTGTTTTCAAGGCATTAAAATATACATTTTTATCTATTATCAAAACAAATTTGAAGACATTTGGTTGTATCATTGCCGAGATATAGCTATTTGAAGTTAGCAATTTAAAAAAAAACGGGTGCCACGATATCTCAATACTGCCTAAACCAAATCTGCTCAAAATGTTGGTGAAGACTCGTTAAACCGGTCCTGTGTGCATGACGAAAGCCGATTTTTAAAAAACTTATTTTAAAAAAAGATAAAAATATTTTTATGTTTTTCATATAAAAAATCGTCAGTTTTTGATTTTTGTATTTTTTTTAAAGAAAAATTTCAAAATCGGGCTTCGTCATGCACATGGGATATGTCTTGAGCGTCTTCATCCAAAATTTCAGCCAATTGGGTACTAAAGCCCTATGTCAATTTGTATGTACAACGGTAAAAAACACGATTAAAAACCATTTCTGATCACTTTTTTTCATTTTAATGCAAATTTTTTTTTTTTTGACAAGACAACATTTTTTCGATGGATCAACTATGGTCCCCTTGGAACGAGCTGTCAAGTAGGAGCTTTTCTGTCAAGAAGGACCGCGACGTTATTTTTTCAAAATTGATTTAAAAATCCATTTTAAACTCTTTGTGGTCGTTCAAAGGGTCATTGTACTCAGAAAAATAAGCGTTATCGCTGTAAACAATAATATCGGCAATCTAAGCTTCATTTTAGGACCCAATTTGGTCCATCCCATCTCGAGTTATCGTGGCACCCGTAAATCAACTCAACTCCGGCACCGGCACTCAGTGTGGAACTAGCCATCAAACGAACGTACCATTTGCTATTTAGTCTTTCTATTTTTTTCATATTTTTGCAGTTTTTTTTTTTATTTTTATTTTTTTTTAAATTGAAAATTTGTTCTCATTGTAGGTCAAAACGGACCGCTGCACCAGCGCCGTGGATCCCTTCAACTGTGGCAATTCCTGGTGGCACTCCTAGATGAACCCAACTCGGTAACTTCTCACAAATTATGCATAAAGGAAGAAATAATTTTAAAATAATGATTTTTATCAGAGCGCCGGCTGCATCGCGTGGACCGGCCGCGGCATGGAGTTCAAGCTGGTCGAACCGGAGGAGGTAGCGCGCCGCTGGGGCATCCAGAAGAACCGCCCGGCCATGAACTACGACAAGTTGTCACGCAGCCTGCGATATTACTATGAGAAAGGAATCATGCAGAAGGTCGCTGGTGAGCGGTACGTGTACAAGTTCGTATGCGATCCGGAGGCGCTGTTCAACATGGCGTACGGGACAACTGCGTCGGCGGCCGCCAGTGGTGGGGCAGGTTCCGGAACGGGATGCGGGGGATTGGATGGGTCCGGGATGGGTCATCATCATCACCACGGGCATCACCATCACCTGCTGCAGCAGCATCACGGGGCGGGTTCGTCGTCGCCGACCAACTGCCACCAGGGCTCGGGGAGTAACTTGGCCGGTGGTGACGAACCTGACGTGGAACGGAGTTCGTACTTTACGAACGGCTCAGCGACGTACAATCATGGCAATTGAATTGTTTTTATTTTTAACGCTCTTTTTTGCTTAAACTTGAATGTGTAAATTTAGAAGATTAGTGCGAATTGTCGTTGAACCAGCTTGAACTATTAAAAATTTCAAATTTTCAGCAAAACTTTGGAGAACCATGAATTAAAAGCAATAAAGTATATAAAATCTGTGTATAGTAAATGATGTTCAAAGTCTAAAAGTCTTTATTTCATTCAATTGAAGAACGTGCCTACATTCAGGCTATTACAGTTTGAACGGCAGCTCCCAGTTCTTGCGTCCGTCGCCAAAGTAACAGAATCCGTAAACGGCGCCGGTGTTGGCCCGATGAAAGTTGATCATTCCCGGCCAGTGCATCGAGTTCAGCACGAAAACGTCCCGTCCAACATCTCGACGCACCACAAAGCTGCCCTCCTTTGGCACCACGTCGTCCGCCGGGTCAAACACGTCCATGAAGTAGTTGCACTCGTCCCTCTTGCCCAAATTCACCGCCGGATCGGCCCGCGGCTCCCGGAAGTGATGATAGTTGTTCAAGATCAAGCTAGCTTCCGTCGAGATTCCACCGAAATACGGGTTAATCACGCAGTTTCCATCAGTATCATGGTACAGCACGCCACGTGGAACAAGTGCGGCCTCCTGTAGAATCCGCGACACGACAAACCACAGCCGGTTCTGCTCCTTCACCTCAAACCTAATCCGCGCACCCTCAACCGGAACCAAATCCTCGTCCAGTGCAAAACTCGGACCAAGATCAACATCCATCCGGTACGCCGGATCCCCCCGGAACGGTGCACCAATTTTGTCCCAGCAGTGATCCCACTGCTTCGGTTCCAGCAGCAGGAACCATTCGTGCAGATTCTGGCTGTAGTACAGCTTCCTCGCGGCGAAAAGCTCCCGCTCCGCGCAGCCAAACGCCAGAAAGTAGTCCGCGTCGTGGCCCTCGAGCCGGCCTAGGAAATAAACTGACCGGAGGCGCTGGGCGCGCTGGAGCGTGCGGAGGGAATGGTCCAGCTTGAGCGCTTCATCGTTGGACAGGGTCCGGAAGGCGTACGACAGGTACGGAGCGTGGTCAAACAGCGTTGACAGGTTCATGACTTTTGGTGCGTGAGTTGGGGACGCGGATGCAGGGCATGCTTTGATTTTTTTTGGTTGCGAGCTTGGTTGAGAAAGCTTTTCGAAAAGGGGAATCGCTTTCTATCGAGAAATTAAAAGTGAGAGTGTGTGCAACATGGAGTTAAACTTTCTGTGCAGTTGCTGTGAAGGTTCCCATGGCACTTCGAAAAGTTTAACTCCATGTTGCACGCACACACTCTCACTTTTAATTTCTCGATAGAGATGTCACTCTCAGGGTTCCAATCGAACTGTCAAATCGGGGTTCCAATCGAGCAACAAGGTCATGTAAGAACAAGGTCGGAATCAATTTAAAATCATTTTGGCAAAAAAACGAGACTTATAACAATCAAAAGTATTGTAAAACTGTTGTTGATAATAATCTGATAGTTTGTGTTATGTTTGTGCTTGTTCGGTACAAGAAAAGTGCCAGCACCAAAGAAAAACTACAAGTTTTTCAACCTTAAATTTAAATGACTTTGAGTGTTTGAAATTTCTCCCAGAACATTTCATTTCCCTATGTAGGTCCCTACTCAGAATCATCAGCTGAGCAAATGTCTGTGTGTTTGGCTGTATGTAGACATGTGTACCAAATCAGTGTCACTGGAATATCTCGTCACAGGTTCAACCGATTTTGGCCGGAATGGTTTTAATCGATCCGTCTTAACGTTCCCTAAGTTGCTATTTAAATTCATGTAGTTTTATCATGTATTTAAAAAGTTATGTTAAAAAACTGTTCCATATTTGTAATAAAGACGTGTGCTTAGTCCGGGTGTCTCAAGCAAACTGTTTTATTTGATTTCCAGTGATAAATAACAAGGTGTGTGCTATTCGATACTTGACAGTGTATGAGTGCGTACACTCTTAAGTGAACTACATTAACTACTGTTACATCTTCCCTTTTCAAGGAAACTAATAATAAACGAAATTATCATCTCTCGTAGATCTAACTACTCGACCGCTTCTTGTAATCATGTTCCTCAGCTCTCTCTCTAACATCGGTGGGTGCTCGTCCTCTGGTTCTGCTGCTTGTGCGTTTTCTGCTCTTGGTTCACCTTGTTGCTGGTAGATGTAGATTGGTTCAGGTTCTTCGATCGCGGTGGGGCTTCGTGCTGGTTTCAAGTCTCGCACATTTCTTCGTACGGTGCTCCCGTTCGATAGGTGAACGATGTACGACCTCGGAGCATCCAACTTCTTCTCTACTCTTCCTTTCTCCCACAGCCGTGATTTGATGTTCTGAACAGTCACCCACATAGAAAAATGGGCGGAAAACGGCCAAAAAGCGGGGACGTTTTGCCTGAAAGCGGGCCCGATTTTCAGCACGCTTTTTCCCCTCGTTGTGGCCCATTGCGTGCCAGAATGCAACATTTAGGCGGGCGTTACGCATTTTGGCCGAGCTGTTACGCCCGTCTGTGGCACGCTTCTGGGCACAATTTGACCACGATAACGGGCAAAAAACGATGGCAAAACGGGGCGCATTTTGG
The DNA here is from genome assembly GCF_015732765.1 of Culex quinquefasciatus. Classification (NCBI taxonomy): domain Eukaryota; kingdom Metazoa; phylum Arthropoda; class Insecta; order Diptera; family Culicidae; genus Culex; species Culex quinquefasciatus. Next base: position 223,843,744 of record NC_051862.1, on the reverse strand, counting down.
GGGTGCTTCTTCTTCTTTAGTATTTCCGGATTCAGTTTAGAGCGGTTAGGGTGATCAATACAAATAGGGTGACAAAAAAACAAAACAGATCAAAAAGTTTATTCAAAGAGTTTCTAAAATTACAATAAAAGCCACTTAACCTATTTAAAACTAGCCTATATAAATAAAAGTTGAATTAATATGTTTAACTTAATTTAAAATGGTCCTATAAGGCTTTCTAGGCCCAGTGAAAAAAATATAATTTAACTCAAAAATGACGAACTCCTCGTCACAGTGTCCTGATGCAAACAATGATCGAGCTGTAGCTGTCACAGCCCTGCGAAGTATGTTGGCTGACATATCGGGCAGTCAGTCAAAAAAAACCAGCTAGAAGTCGCCTGACAAAAAATTTTTGCTAGAAAGAGATAGGAAACCTGATGCAAACAAATGTCCAGCTGTCATGTAAACATACTTTGAATGTGTTGGTAAATTTCTGACTAGAAAGCCTTATTGGTTTAAATAACTGAATTTGATAAAATTATTTTACTAAACTAACCAAAATAGTTTAAATAACTTTAAATTAGTAGTAATTATTAAAATTTAGTTGAATTTAGGTAAATTTTGTTAAATTAAGGTAAATTTAGATTAATTAAGTTAAATGTCAAGTTTAGTTTAGTGTAAATAAATACAGTTGAATTTAGTATATTTTAGTTAAATTTAATTTAATTAAGTTGAATTGAGTTAAATTGAAGTAAATTAATTAAAATCTAGTTAAATTTTATTAAATTTAGTTAAACTTATTTAAATTTATTTAAAATTAGTTACATTAACAATAATTTAGTTAAATTTAGTTGAATTAAGTTAACTCAAGTTAAATCAAGTTTAATTTAGATAAATTAAGTTAAATAGAGCTAAATAAAGTTAAATGAAGATAAATAGAGTTATATAAATTCAGATGAATTTAGTTAATTTAAGAAAAATTGAGTTAAAATAAGTTAAATTAAGTAAAATTTTGAAAAAAATAATTAAATTTATTAAAATTTGGTTAAGTTTCGTTTGAATTTAGTCAAATGTAGTAAAATTTAGTTTAATTCAGTTAAATTTAATTTAAATCAGTTAAATTTAGTTAAATTCTGTTAATTTTAGCTAAGTTTTGTTAATTTTGGTTAAATTTAGATAATTTTAGATAAGTTGAAATAAAGTAAATTGTTAAATTTAGTTAAATTAAGTTTGATTTATTTAAATATAAATGAACATAGTTAAATTATGTCAAATTTAGTTAATTTTAGTTAAATTCAGAAAAATATAATTAAATTTAGTTCAATAGTTCCGTTTGGTAAAATTTTGGTTTTTAGTAAAATTAAGTAAAATTTAGTTGAATTGAGTTAAATTGAGTTATATTTTGTTAAATTTAGTTGAATTTAGGTAAATTTAGTTATATTTAGTTGAATTTAGTTTAATTTAATTGAATTTAGTTAAATTCAGTCGAATTTAGCAAGATTTAGTTAGATTTAGTAAAATTTAGTTAGATTTTATTATATTTAGTTGAATTTAGTTACATTTAGTCGAAAAAATTAAAAATTAGTAAGATCAAGACAAATTTAATAAAGTGTCGTAAATTTTCACTTAATTAATTTCAATTTAGTTAACTTTGGTTAAATTAAGTTACATTAAGTTAAAATCAGTTTTTTAAGTTAAATTGAGTAATATTTAGTTAAAATAAATGTAAGTCAAATTGGTTTAAATTTAGTAAGATTTAATTAAAATTAGTAAAATTTAGTTGATTTTAGTTAGATTTAGTAAAATTTACTTAAAGTTTAGTTAAATTCATGTGGACTTAATTGAATTTAGTTGATTTTAATTACATTTAGTAAAAATAAGTAAAATTTATTTAAGTTACGCAAAATTTCACTAAACTTATTTTAATTTAGTTAAATTTAGTAAAATTTAGTTAAGTTAAGTTCAATTGAGTTATATTTAGTTAAACTTAGTTAAATTTAGTTGAGTTTAGATAAATTCAGTTGAAATTAGTTAGATTTAGTGAAATTTAGTTAGGTTTAGTTAAACTTAGTTAAATTTAGCAAGGTTTAATTAAATTTAGTTGAATTCAGTTACATTTAGCCAAAATAAGTAAAATTTAGTTAGATTAAGTAAATTTCAATTAAGTTTCGTAAAACTTCGCATAATTTATTTCAATTTATTCGAATTTTGTTAATTTTGGCTAAATTAAGTTAAAATTAGTTAAATTAAGATAAATTTAGTTCAATTGAGTTATATTTAGATACACTTAGTTAAATTTAATTATATTTATTTAAACTGAGTTCAATTTAGTTAAATTTTTGTTGAATGCAGTGAAATTAATATAGTTAAATTAAGTTAAATTTATTTAAATTTAGTTAAATTTAGTAGAATATAATAAAGTTTTTCAACAAAATTAATTTGAATTTAGCTTAATTGATCAACATTTGTTTTAATTCAGTAATTATTGAGTCAAATTCAGTTTTACTAAGTGAAAGTAAGCTAAATTAGGTTTATAAAGTTATATTAATAATCTAACTAGTTTTTACTTATTTTGACTAAATATAACTAAATTCAACAAAATTTAATCAAATCAACCTAAATTTTACTAAATTTGACTAAATCTAACTAAATTTAAATAAATCTTACTAAATTTAAATAAATCTTACTAAATACAACTGTACTTAACTAATTTTTACTAAATCTAAATAAATTTAACTAAATTCAACTAAGTTTAACTAAATATAACTAAGTTTAACTAAATATAACTAAATTTAGTTGAATTAAGTTCAATTTAGTTAAATTTAGTCGAATTAAGTTCTGTTTAGATAAATTTAGTTAAATTAAATTAATAAATATTTAATATAATTTTGCTGAATTAAGTTCAATAAAGTTAAATTTAGATAAATTTAGACAAATTAAGTTCAATATCGATATATTTAAAAAAATATATTTCAATTAAGTAAATTAAGTTGAAATTATTTGAATTTTGTTTAGTTTATTTAAATTTAGTTAAATTGTGTAGATTTAGTTGAATTATGTAAATTTAGTTAAATTATGTAAATTTAATTAACTTAAAATATTTAAATTTAGTTAAATTAAACAAAATAAGTACAATTCATTTGAATTTAGTAAAATTCAGTTGAATTTCGCTGAGTTATGTTTATTTTTGTTGTATAAAGTTAAATTTGGTTGAATCAAGTTCAATTTGAAAATTCAATTATGTTTCATTTTGTATAATTTAGCTAAATTTAGTAAAATTTTGTAAAATTCAGTTGAATTAAGTCCAACAAAGTTAAATTTAGTAAAATTTTGATGAATGAAGTTCAATTTGGATATATTTAAAAAAAAATATGAATTAAGTTCAATTTAGTTAAATTAGATAAAATTCAGATAAATTTAGATGAATCAAGTTCAATTTAGATAAATTAAGCTTAATTAAGTTAAATTTTATAAAATTCAGTTAAATTTTGTTGAGTTAAGATCAGTTTAAATTAATTTAGTTAAATTAGGTAAATTATGAAAAAAAATTGTAAAATCTAGTTTGTGTATCTACGGTTTTTTTTGTATTTGTTTAGTTTAGTAATTCTCGTATTTTTGTATTCTGAATTTTTGTATGTTAGTATTTTGTGTTTTCGTATTTGTATTCGTTTTAGATTTTTTATGTGTTCTTTGCGTTTTTTTATTTTTGTTATGTGTTTTGTATTGTAGTTGTGTATTTTTATATTTTCTTTTGTGGTTTTAGATTTTATGTTTTCCCTTCTTTTTTGTGTTTATGTATTCATAAATTTCTGTTTTTTTACTTTCATACTGTGTAGCTTTTGTTATTTTTTTGTTTCACTTGACTGTTGATGACCGGATTTGGGTTATTCGAGAGCCCAGTTAAGAAGGAACGGGAACCACACACTGAACCCCGCTGTGCAGAATCTCTGGAACAACTGGTGCTGATGGAGGATGTTGCTAGGAATTCGGCACCGCAGTATCGTTCCGGTCAAACTAGTACTTGAAGGTTGTCGCTTGGCCGGCGAAACCGGCTGCTCCACAACCGGAGACTTTGGCCGCACATTTTGGTCCCGAATGATGACGTCTCTCTCAAACCATGGCAGCAGGTCCTTCGATCGGGAAAATAGAACGTTCGCGGCAGAACGTTTTCGTTTTGAACTCGCCACGGCGAGGACGCCCCCAGGGAGGAGAACCCTAGGATCACGTTGGGCAGCTTGGTACGGTCTGGGACGTCGAATTGAATGACACACTTGAAGAGTAGATTCACTTTGTTGGGCGGACGCGGTATTGAGGACGAAATGATGAGGGGTTTCACGTTTGCGGGTTCCTCGGTGCGGTCATTGTCGTCGGGAGACGTTTGACAGCGGGTTGCGGTTGACGTTTTGCTGAAAAAAGTGAAATAGTCAGTAATCTAGGGTTTAACTTATGAAAATCTGTAACTCACCATCGCCTCAGCTGCTGCTTCTCCGGTCCTCCCCCAAATCTTCTGCACACCAATCCGGTTCATGGTGCCGAAAATGGCAAACGTCAGCGACGTCTTTTCACCGGCATAACCCGCTTCCCGCGAGACAGAATTGAGCTCCCCAGCCGTGGCTTTTTCTTAACTGAATTTTCTTGCCGGTCTGCCCCCCCTTCAGTTTCCGATTGTTGCTTCATTCCGACAACACGGGCAACGAGTACTGTTGCAGCTTGTCCGCGTCCAGTTGCATGAGGTGGGCGAAACGGTTCCCTGGCGGACGTTCTTGGAAATCAGGTAGAAGTCGTTGCTGTGAGAAAGATGCGGGGAAAGTGAGGTTAGGTGGTGGTCGATTTGTGATTTTGTGGGGATCTTACCGTTCAAGATGTGTGATCACGTCATCTACGATGGTTCCGGGCACGGGATTCCCGGAAAATCAAACTGGTTGACTGATTGCTTTTTCGCGGCGTTAACCGCTGGAATTTCGATCGGATCGGGTCTTCGGCGCCGGACTTGTTACAAACCCCGCGGGCCCGGGTTCTTTTGTCGTTGGGTGGACGACTTCTGGTTCGAGGAAACCGGGAAACGCGACTGGGGAACTTCGGAACGCGTCCCGGAACGTTCGCGAGCTTTTGTTGTTGAATCTGGTGATGCACTCAACACGTGTAAATGAAAATTTTTGACAGTTGCTGGTCGCGTTACGAAATGGGACTGTGTGTGTGAGAGCGGCAAAGAGCAAATATGTTGGTGTGTGTGTGCAGAACAAATATACATTTTTTTAAGGATTGTGTCTAGACTAAGCGTCTTAACTGGCACTGGTGATGCCCGATTCTCGCCCGCAGCCCCCCTAACGTTAGAGTGGGCACTGGATCTCCTTCTTCGTATTCTGCCGGTTTCGTCGCTCCTTTACCCACATAGAAAAATGGGCGGAAAACGGCCAAAAAGCGGGGACGTTTTGCCTGAAAGCGGGCCCGATTTTCAGCACGCTTTTTCCCCTCGTTGTGGCCCATTGCGTGCCAGAATGCAACATTTAGGCGGGCGTTACGCATTTTGGCCGCTGTGTTACGCCCGTCTGTGGCACGCTTTTGGGCCCGTTTTGACAACGATAACGGGCCTATAAACGGGGGACCGACGTGCCGGAAACCGGGGGGTTTCTCCTTCCTGTTTACTTCGGATTTCAAGTTAGGGCGATTAAATAAAATAGGGTGACAAATAAACACGACAGATTATTATTTTATTTAAAAAAATATTGAATTAACAACAAAACTTAAGCTATTAACCTAACTAGCTAAAAAAGTATAAGTTGGGTTAGTATGTTAACAGGACTTTAAATTGATTTTATTAGTGATTTGGTCAAATTTAGTTTATTTTGGTTAGATTAAGTTAAGTTTAGATAAATAATAGATAAGTTAAATTTATTAAGATTTAATCAAAATTAGTTGAAATAAGTTATATATAGTTAAAATGAGTAAAATTTAGTTAGATTAAATAAAATTTAATTAAGTTGTAAAAGATTTCGCTTCATTTATTTCAATTTAGTAAACTTTGGCTAAATAAAGTTTTATCAAGTTGAAATTAGTTAAAGTTTAGTTAACTTTAGTTAAATTTAGTAAAATTAATTTAAATTTAGTAAAATTAGGCAAAATTTAGTTAGATTTAATTAAATTTACTTGAATTTAGTTACATATTGCTTAATTCACACCCACTTAGTTATCTTTGGCTAAATTAAGTTATATTCAGTTAAAATTAGTTAAATTAAGTTAAATTGACTTAAATTGAGTTATATTTAGTTAAACTTTATATTTAAATTAAGTTTATTTTAGTTCGATAAAATATACTTAAATTTAGTTAAATTTAGTCAAATTTAGTTAAATTCCGTTAGATTTAATTAGATTGAATTAAATTTAGTAGAATTTGGTTACAAAATAAGTCAAATTTAGTTAAGTTAAATTAAGTTTTATTTAATTAAGTTTCGTAAAATTTTGCTTAATTTAATTCAATTAAGTTGAATTTAGTTAGATTAAGTTGGATTTAGTTAACTTCAGTTGAATTTAGTTAGATTTAGTTACATATAGTAAAATTTAGTTAGATTTAGTCAAATTTTACTTAAATTTAGTTAAATTACGTTAGATTGAATTAAAATTATTTGAATTTAGTTACAACTAGTCAAAATAAGTAAAAATTAGTTAGATTAAGTAAAATTCAATTAAGTTTCGTAATATTTCGCTTAATTTATTTCAATATCAATAACTTTGGTTAAATTATGTTAAATTAAGTTAAAATAAATTAAATTAAGTAAAATTTACTAAAATTTAGTTATATTGTTTTAAATGAAATTCAGTTACATTTAGTTAAATTTAGTTGAATTTAGTTACATTAAGTCAAAATAAGTCAAATTTAGGTAGATTAAGTAAAATTTAATTAAATTCCGTACAATTTCACTTAATTTATTTCAATTTAGTTAAATTTAGTTGAATTAAGTAAAATTTTGTTAAATTGAGTTATATTTAGTTAAATATAGTGATATTTAGTTAAACTTAGTTAAATTTAGTTAAATTCAGTTAAATTTAGTTAGATTTAGTTTCATTTAGTTATATTTAGCCAAGTTTAGATAAATTTATTCAAATTTAGTTAAATTTAGGTTGATTTATTAAATTTAGTTGAATTTAGTAACATTTAGTCAAAATAAGTTAAAGTTATTTTAATTAAGTAAAATTTAATTACGTTTCGTTAAAATTTCGCTAAATTTATTTCAATTTAGTTAACTTTGGATAAAATTAAGTTATATTTAGTTAAAATTAGTTAAATTATGTTAAATTGATCTAGATTGAGTTATATTTAGTTTAATATAGTTATATTTGGTAAAACTTTGTTGAATTTAGTAAAATTTAGTTGATTTTAGTTAGATTTAGTTAAATTTATTTGAAATTAGTTAAATGTAGTCAAATTTAGTTAGATTTAATTAAATTTAGTTGAATTAAGTTACACTTAGTCAAAATAAGTAAAATTTAGTTAGATTTAGTTCAATTTAGAAAAAAAAAATCTAAAATTTAGTTTAATTGAGTTATATTCAGTTAAATTTAGTTATATCTAGTTAAGCTTATTTAAATTTTGTTAAATTCAGTTGAATTTCGTTAGATTTAATGAAATTTAGTTACATTTAGTTAAAGTTAAAAAAATTTAATTAGATTAAGGTGGTTAAACTTAGTTAAATTTAGTTTTGTTTAGTTAAGTTCAGTTAAATCTAGTCGAGTTTTGTTGAATTTATTTAGATTTAATTAAATTAAATAACATTTAGTGAAATTTAATCAATAAAATTTTACTAACATATAGTTAAATTCAGTTAAATTTAGTTGTATTCAGTTAGATTTTATTAAATCTAGTTGAATTTAGTAACATTCAGTGAAATTTAGTAAAAATTAGTTAAGTTTAGTTAAATTCAGTTGAAATTAATTAAATTTAGTAAAAATAAGTTAAATTAAGTTTAATTCAGTTGAAATTTATTAAATATTAAATAAAATTTAGTTAAATTTATTAAATTTCGTAAAATTTAATAAAATTTAGTTAAAATAATAAAATTTATTTAGATTCAGTAAAATTTAAATAAGTTTAGTTATATGTTGTTTAATTTATTTCAATTGAGCTACATTTGGCTTAGTTAAGTTATATTAAGTTAAAATAAGTAATATTCAGTTAATATTAGTTAAGTTCAGTTAAATTCAGTAAAAAAAAAAAGAAAAAAATATGTAGGTTCATAAAAATTTTCGTAAATTTTATTCAAATTGGATAAATTTAGTTAGATTAAGCTTGACTTTGTTGAATTTACTTAAATTTAGTTTAATTCACATAAAATTGGCTAAATTTGAATAAAATCAGTTTAAAAAAAGGTAAATTAATTTAAATTAAGCCGAATTAAATTAAATTTAGTGAAATTAGGTTAAATTTAGTAAAATTAAATAAAATGTTGTTGAATTAAGTTAAATTTACCTAAATTAAGCAAAATTATGTTTAATTTACCTAAATGTGATTAAATTTAGTTGAATTTAACTAAGTTAAGTTAAGTTTGGCTAAATTTAGTAAAGTTTTGCTAAATTTAGTTAAATTTATGCAAAATTTGCTGAGTTTATTTAAATTTTGTTAAAATGAATTAAATGAAGTATAATTTAGTTAAATATGGCTAAATTTGTTGAAATTACTTAAATTTGGCTAAATTTAGTTAAATTACGTTGAATTAGGTAAATTTAGAAACTAAAATTTAGTGAAGTTTAGTAAATCTATGTTTAATTTGATTGAATTCAGTAAGTTTAATAATTTTTAGTAATCTTTGTTAAATTTAGTAAAGTTAAGTAAAATTGAGTAAATTTTATTTAAATTGAGTTAAAATTTGATTAAATTAAGATAAACTAAGTTAAATTGGTAGAATCAAGCTAAATAAAGTCAAATTTAGTTAAACTATGTTATAATTAGTAATATTGAGTTAAATTTGGCAGAACTTAAGTCAATTAATTTAAATTAACCTAAATTTACTTAAATTAAGTTAAATTTAGTTTAAAAATGATAAGTTTAGCAAAATTTTGTAAAATTTAGTTTAAATTGGCTAAAATTTGTTAAATTCAGTTAAATTTTATCAAAGTAAGTAAAATTTGGTTAAATTAAGCAAAATTTATTTATGTTTAGTAAAATATCGCTTAATTGAGTAAAGTTTGACTAAATAAAGTAGTTTAAAGCTTAATTCGCTTTAGTTAAATTGAGATTAATTTACTTAAATAGGGCTAAATATAGATAAAATTAATAAAAGGCAGTTTTATTACTTTCAAATCAGTCAAATTAAATTAAATTAAGTTAAATAATATAGAATTTAGTTAAATTTACTTCAATTAAGTTAATTTAAGTTAAATTTATCAAAATTAAGTTAAATTGAGTTAAATATTGTTGTTTGTTTGTTGGGTTTATTTATTTGACCAGTTAAATTAAAACTAAATTTAGTTCAGCTTGGTTAATTTTTGTTTAATTCTGTTGAATTAGGGTAAGTTTAATAAATTTTATTAAACTTCAAAATTGATTTAAATTAGGTTAAATCGAGTTAAATTAAGTTAAATTGGGTTAAATTAAGATAAACTTAGTTAAAATTGGTAGAATGAAGTGGAAAAAAGTCTACTTTCGTTAAATTATGTTATATTTAGTAAAATTGAGTCAAATTTGGTAGAATTTAAGTCAGTTCAATCAAATTAAGGCAAATTCAGTTAAATTTTGTAACATTTAGTTCAAATATGTGAAATTAAGCAAAATTTGGTAAAAATTTAGTCTAATTCGGCTGAAATGAGTAAAATTTAGTTGAATTAAGTTAAAATAAGCTCAATTTAGTAAAATTTTGTTTAATTTAGTTCAATGTGGCTGCATTTAGTTTAATTTAAATAATTTTGCCTAATTTTTTAAATATTATGTTAAATTTGATTTAATTTACCTAAATTAACTTTGATTCAGTTAAATTTAGTAACATTTTGCTAAATTCAGCTAAATTTAGTAAAATATAGTTAGTATAGTTTTTTTTAATTATTGTATATTTATTTTTGTATTTTTGTATTTTTGTATTTTTGTACTTTTGTATTTTTGTATTTTTGTATTTTTGTATTTTTGTATTTTTGTATTTTTGTATTTTTGTATTTTTGTATTTTTGTATTTTTGTATTTTTGTATTTTTGTATTTTTGTATTTTTGTATTTTTGTATTTTTGTATTTTGTATTTTTGTATTTTTGTATTTTTGTATTTTGTATTTTTGTATTTTTGTATTTTTGTATTTTTGTATTTTTGTATTTTTGTATTTTTGTATTTTTGTATTTTTGTATTTTTGTATTTTTGTATTTTTGTATTTTTGTATTTTTGTATTTTTGTATTTTTGTATTTTTGTATTTTTGTATTTTTGTATTTTTGTATTTTGTATTTTTGTATTTTTGTATTTTGTATTTTTGTATTTTTGTATTTTTGTATTTTTGTATTTTTGTATTTTTGTATTTTTGTATTTTTGTATTTTTGTATTTTTGTATTTTTGTATTTTTGTATTTTTGTATTTTTGTATTTTTGTATTTTTGTATTTTTGTATTTTTGTATTTTTGTATTTTTGTATTTTGTATTTTTGTATTTTTGTATTTTTGTATTTTTGTATTTTTGTATTTTTGTATTTTTGTATTTTGTATTTTTGTATTTTTGTATTTTTGTATTTTTGTATTTTTGTATTTTTGTATTTTTGTATTTTTGTATTTTTGTATTTTTGTATTTTTGTATTTTGTATTTTGTATTTTTGTATTTTTGTATTTTGTATTTTTGTATTTTTGTATTTTGTATTTTTGTTTTTTTTTTGTTTCTTTGGGTATTTTTTGTATGTTTAAAGAAAATATTGAGTAATGTTGGAGACTTTTGGCCTTAAAAGAACTACTGTAGGAACGAAACTTAGTTAAAAGTAAAATCGATCAAAAATTAATGTTTTTGGGGAAAATAAATTAATGAGAACTTTGAAAAGTGAAGCGCCTTCGGCAATGGAACAAAAAGAGTGTGAAAAGTGATTACACTCTCGCAATAAGAAGCAAAAAAAAACACAGTAGATCAACGCTGGTCAGTTGAGGTTCATCGTGACGGAAGCCTTGCCGAAGTGATCCCAGCCTGAATTGATGACGTGACGCCCCCTGTGGTAGAGAGAGATGCAGCGAGTTGGACAGCACGGTCGCGGAACATTGAGTTGGCGGATAACTGGTTCGCTAAGGCGGCCGTTTGGCTCAGCACCGGCCACCGGCTGCGCTGGATGTTGGGGCAACAGTTGGACAAACTGCTGAACTTCCGGGTTGGCTACGGCCGATTCGACGGCCAGCTCGAACAACATCTTGCGCTGGTCTTGCAGCTTTTTGCGCCACAGCACGTTCTGCAGGATGCTCTGGGAGTAGAACCGCAACTCTTGATGGATCGGCCGATCGCCGTCGCTGGTTCTGCTGCTGGGGGAAGCGAATGTTGCGAAACCACCTGGCGAAAGTTTGCCCTATCTGCTGGATGTACACATTCGCACCACGCACAGCTTGCTGAAGCGCGATCCGGATTGGTCGCCGGTGCCGCTCTCGGTCTCCAAAGCCGGGTCAAACTTCATAAAATTTCGCGTTTTTCACGTTGACCCCGTCCCGCCTGCTTAACTTCTGCTTCTCATCCCCTTCCGGCGACCATCCACTCCGGATCCTCCTCGATGACCGTGTCCTGGAGGCGGTAGAATTGGTGGTGATCGTTGCCGGGGTGGCGCGTGCCCTTCGTGAAGACGGCTGCGGAAACTGCTGCGATGCCACCCATGGTATTGTTCTGCAGTTCATGTGCGGCAACTCGAAACAGATTCCTTTTTTTGGCCAAGGCTACGGTGGCCGTTTTGGTCCTTGGGGGGGGCAGCGGAGCGCCGCTTGGAAGAGGTTGCGGAGGGGGAAGCTGTTGTCGTCCCGTCCCCGGTAGTTGTTCCGCAGGCTGAAGATACTAACGAAATCTGTTGCCGGGAAATGAAGATTTTATGTCTCGAATGATTAATTAAAGTGGTTACTTACCTTCAATTTCAGAAATTATTTCAAGAATTCCAAAGAACGGACCAACCAATCAATTATTTTAAACACGTTTGAAAAAAGCAAACAAACATGTTTGACAGCTTGCGCGTTATGAAAACTGAAGCAGTGTGCGTGCTGGAGAGCGTGTATGATGTTGGTGTGAGTGTACAACACAAAAATCGAATTTTTTAAGGTGTGTGTCTTGGCTTAAGAATCTTAACTGGCACTGGCGATGCCCGATAATCGCCCGTTCCCCCCGCAAAAGTTAGAGTGGGTTAAAATTAGTTAAATTAAGATAAATTTAGTTCAATTGAGTTATATTTAGATACACTTAGTTAAATTTAATTATATTTATTTAAACTGAGTTCAATTTAGTTAAATTTTTGTTGAATGCAGTGAAATTAATATAGTTAAATTAAGTTAAATTTATTTAAATTTAGTTAAATTTAGTAGAATATAATAAAGTTTTTTCAACAAAATTAATTTGAATTTAGCTTAATTGATCAACATTTGTTTTAATTCAGTAATTATTGAGTCAAATTCAGTTTTACTAAGTGAAAGTAAGCTAAATTAGGTTTATAAAGTTATATTAATAATCTAACTAGTTTTTACTTATTTTGACTAAATATAACTAAATTCAACAAAATTTAATCAAATCAACCTAAATTTTACTAAATTTGACTAAATCTAACTAAATTTAAATAAATCTTACTAAATTTAAATAAATCTTACTAAATACAACTGTACTTAACTAATTTTTACTAAATCTAAATAAATTTAACTAAATTCAACTAAGTTTAACTAAATATAACTAAGTTTAACTAAATATAACTAAATTTAGTTGAATTAAGTTCAATTTAGTTAAATTTAGTCGAATTAAGTTCTGTTTAGATAAATTTAGTTAAATTAAATTAATAAATATTTAATATAATTTTGCTGAATTAAGTTCAATAAAGTTAAATTTAGATAAATTTAGACAAATTAAGTTCAATATCGATATATTTAAAAAAATATATTTCAATTAAGTAAATTAAGTTGAAATTATTTGAATTTTGTTTAGTTTATTTAAATTTAGTTAAATTGTGTAGATTTAGTTGAATTATGTAAATTTAGTTAAATTATGTAAATTTAATTAACTTAAAATATTTAAATTTAGTTAAATTAAACAAAATAAGTACAATTCATTTGAATTTAGTAAAATTCAGTTGAATTTCGCTGAGTTATGTTTATTTTTGTTGTATAAAGTTAAATTTGGTTGAATCAAGTTCAATTTGAAAATTCAATTATGTTTCATTTTGTATAATTTAGCTAAATTTAGTAAAATTTTGTAAAATTCAGTTGAATTAAGTCCAACAAAGTTAAATTTAGTAAAATTTTGATGAATGAAGTTCAATTTGGATATATTTAAAAAAAAATATGAATTAAGTTCAATTTAGTTAAATTAGATAAAATTCAGATAAATTTAGATGAATCAAGTTCAATTTAGATAAATTAAGCTTAATTAAGTTAAATTTTATAAAATTCAGTTAAATTTTGTTGAGTTAAGATCAGTTTAAATTAATTTAGTTAAATTAGGTAAATTATGAAAAAAAATTGTAAAATCTAGTTTGTGTATCTACGGTTTTTTTTGTATTTGTTTAGTTTAGTAATTCTCGTATTTTTGTATTCTGAATTTTTGTATGTTAGTATTTTGTGTTTTCGTATTTGTATTCGTTTTAGATTTTTTATGTGTTCTTTGCGTTTTTTTTATTTTTGTTATGTGTTTTGTATTGTAGTTGTGTATTTTTATATTTTCTTTTGTGGTTTTAGATTTTATGTTTTCCCTTCTTTTTTGTGTTTATGTATTCATAAATTTCTGTTTTTTTACTTTCATACTGTGTAGCTTTTGTTATTTTTTTGTTTCACTTGACTGTTGATGACCGGATTTGGGTTATTCGAGAGCCCAGTTAAGAAGGAACGGGAACCACACACTGAACCCCGCTGTGCAGAATCTCTGGAACAACTGGTGCTGATGGAGGATGTTGCTAGGAATTCGGCACCGCAGTATCGTTCCGGTCAAACTAGTACTTGAAGGTTGTCGCTTGGCCGGCGAAACCGGCTGCTCCACAACCGGAGACTTTGGCCGCACATTTTGGTCCCGAATGATGACGTCTCTCTCAAACCATGGCAGCAGGTCCTTCGATCGGGAAAATAGAACGTTCGCGGCAGAACGTTTTCGTTTTGAACTCGCCACGGCGAGGACGCCCCAGGGAGGAGAACCCTAGGATCACGTTGGGCAGCTTGGTACGGTCTGGGACGTCGAATTGAATGACACACTTGAAGAGTAGATTCACTTTGTTGGGCGGACGCGGTATTGAGGACGAAATGATGAGGGTTTCACGTTTGCGGGTTCCTCGGTGCGGTCATTGTCGTCGGGAGACGTTTGACAGCGGGTTGCGGTTGACGTTTTGCTGAAAAAAGTGAAATAGTCAGTAATCTAGGGTTTAACTTATGAAAATCTGTAACTCACCATCGCCTCAGCTGCTGCTTCTCCGGTCCTCCCCCAAATCTTCTGCACACCAATCCGGTTCATGGTGCCGAAAATGGCAAACGTCAGCGACGTCTTTTTCACCGGCATAACCCGCTTCCCGCGAGACAGAATTGAGCTCCCCAGCCGTGGCTTTTTCTTAACTGAATTTTCTTGCCGGTCTGCCCCCCCTTCAGTTTCCGATTGTTGCTTCATTCCGACAACACGGGCAACGAGTACTGTTGCAGCTTGTCCGCGTCCAGTTGCATGAGGTGGGCGAAACGGTTCCCTGGCGGACGTTCTTGGAAATCAGGTAGAAGTCGTTGCTGTGAGAAAGATGCGGGAAAGTGAGGTTAGGTGGTGGTCGATTTGTGATTTTGTGGGGATCTTACCGTTCAAGATGTGTGATCACGTCATCTACGATGGTTCCGGGCACGGGATTCCCGGAAAATCAAACTGGTTGACTGATTGCTTTTTCGCGGCGTTAACCGCTGGAATTTCGATCGGATCGGGTCTTCGGCGCCGGACTTGTTACAAACCCCGCGGGCCCGGGTTCTTTTGTCGTTGGGTGGACGACTTCTGGTTCGAGGAAACCGGGAAACGCGACTGGGGAACTTCGGAACGCGTCCCGGAACGTTCGCGAGCTTTGTTGTTGAATCTGGTGATGCACTCAACACGTGTAAATGAAAATTTTTGACAGTTGCTGGTCGCGTTACGAAATGGGACTGTGTGTGAGAGCGGCAAAGAGCAAATATGTTGGTGTGTGTGTGCAGAACAAATATACATTTTTTTAAGGATTGTGTCTAGACTAAGCGTCTTAACTGGCACTGGTGATGCCCGATTCTCGCCCGCAGCCCCCCTAACGTTAGAGTGGGCACTGGATCTCCTTCTTCGTATTCTGCCGGTTTCGTCGCTCCTTTATCTGCATACTGTTTCTGCCGCTGTCGTCTCTGCTTCAGGTTCTCCGCTACTCCTTCAACTATTCTTGGCTTCAGCACCCCACTCTAACTTTTGGGGGGGGAGCGGGCGATTATCGGGCATCGCCAGTGCCAGTTAAGACGCCTTTAGTCTAGACACAATCCTTAAAAAAATATTTTTGTTTGCACACGCACACCAACATATTTGCTCTTTGCCGCTCTCACGCACACAGTCCCATTTCGTAACGCGACCAGCAACTGTCAAAAATTTTCATTTACACGTGTTGAGTGCATCACCAGCTTCAACAACAAAAGCTCGCGAACGTTCCGGGACGCGTTCCGAAGTTCCCCCGGCCGCGTTTCCCCGGTTTCCTCGAACCAGAAGTCGTCCACCCAACGATAAAAGTACCCGGGCCCGCGGTGTAAGAATTCCGGCGCCGAAGACCCCCAGTGATCCAATCGAAATTCCAGCGGTTAACGCCGCGAAAAACCAATCAGTCAACCAGTTTGATTTTCCGGGAACCCCGTGCCCGGAACCATCGTAGATGACGTGATCACACTTCTTGAACGGTAAAATCCCCACAAAATCACAAAACCACCACCACCTAACCTCACTTTCCCCGCGTCTCTCCCACAGCAACGACTCCTACCTGATTTCCAAGAACGTCCGCCAGGGAACCGTTTTGCCCACCTCATACAACTGGACGCGGACAAGCTGCAACAGTTCTCGTTGCCCGTGTTGTCGGAATGGAGCAAGAATCGGAAACTGAAGGCTGGGGAGCTCAATTCCGTCTCGCGGGAAGCGGGTTACGCCGGTGAAGAAGACGTCGCTGACGTTTGCCATTTTCGGCACCAGTATGAACCGGATTGGGGTGCAGAAGATTTGGGGGAGGACCGGAGAAGCAGCAGCTGAGGCGATGGTGAGTTACAGATTTACATAAGTTAAACCCTAGATTACTGACTATTTCACTTATTTCAGCAAAACGTCAACCGCAACCCGCTGTAAAACGTCTCCCGACGACAATGACCGCACCGAGGAACCCGCAAACGTGAAACCCCTCATCATTTCGTCCTCAATACCGCGTCCGCCCAACAAAGTGAATCTCCTCTTCGAGTGTGTCATGCAGCAACGTCCCCTCAATTCGACGTCCCAGACCGTACCAAGCTGCCCAACGTGCCCCTCGGGTTCTCCTCCCTGGGAGCGTCCTCGCCGTGGCGAGTTCGCGACGAGTTCAAAACGAAGCGTGTGGTTCCCGTTCCTTCCTAACTGGGCTCACGAATAACCCAAATCCGGTCATCAACAGTCAAGTGAAACAAAAAAAAAACAAAAACACACAAAAAGAGAAGGGAAAACATAAAATCTAAAACCACAAAAGAAAATATAAAAATACACCACTATAATTAAAAAACACAAACAATTTTAAAAAAACGCAAAGAACACATAAAAAACGAAAACGAATACGAAAACACAAAATACTAACATACAAAAATTCAGAATACAAAAATACGAGAATTACAAAACTAAAAAATATAAAAAAAACCGTAGATACACAAACTAAATTTTACTAATTTTTTCATAATTTACCTAATTTAACTAAATTATTTTAAATTGATCTTAACTCAACAAATTTAACTGAATTTTATAAAATTTAACTTAATTAAGCTTATGCATCTAAATTTATCAGAATTTTATATAATTTAACTAAATTGAACTTAATTCAATTTTTTTTTCAAATATATTCAAATTGAACTTCATTCATCTAAATTTGACTAAATTTAACTTTATTGAACTTAATGCAACTGAATTTTACAAAACTCTACTAAATTTAGCTAAATTATACATAATGAAACTTAATTCAATTTTCAAATTGAACTTAATTCAACCAAATTTAACTTTATACAACAAAAATGAACATAACTCAACAAAATTTAACTGAATTTAACTAAATTTATATGAATTTTACTTATTTTGCTTAATTTAACTAAATTTAAATAATTAAAGTAAATTAAATTTACATAATTTAACTAAATTTATATAATTCAACTAAATCTACACAATTTAACCAAATTTAACCTGGTTTAAATAAATTTTACAAAATTTAAATAATTTCAACTTAATTTACTTAATTTAAATATTTTTATTTTAAATATATTGATATTGACCTTAATTTGTCAAAATTTATCTAAATTTAACTTTATTAAATATATATTTATTAGTTTGATTAAATTTACTAAATTTAACTAAATTGAACTTAATTCAACTTAACTTAGTTATATATAGTTGAACTTAGTTGAATTTATTTAGATTTAGTAAAATTTATTTAAATTAAGTAAAATTTAGTTGAATTTAATTAAATTTAGTTCAATTTAAGTAAATTTAGTTCAATTTAAGTACATTTCGCTTAATTTATTTCAAATAAATTAACTTTGGCTAAATTAAGTTATATTAAAATAAAATTTGTTAAATTGACTTAAATTGAGCAATATTTAGTTAAACTTAGTTATATTAAGTTAAATTTAGTTCAATTTAGTTAAATTAAGTTAAATTTAATTACATTTAGTTGAATTTTGTTAATTTCAGTCATATTTAGTTGTTTTTAGTTAGATTTCGTTAAATTTACTTAAGTTTGGTCAGATTTAGTTAAATTTAGTTAGATTAGGTTAAATTTAATTAAGTTTCGTAATATTTTGCTTAATTTCTTTCAATTTAGATAAACTTAGTTAAATTTAGATTATTTTAGTTAAAATTAGTTAAATTCAATTAAAATCAGTTATCTTTAGTTAAATTCAGTTAAATTAAGTAGAATTTTTTTGAATTTAGTTAAATTCATTAAAATTTTATTAAATTTAGTTGAATTTAGTTATATTTAGTTAAAATAAGTAAAATTTAGTTAGATTAAATAAAATTTAATTAGGTTTCGTGAAATTTCGCTTCATTTATTTCAATATAGTTAACTTTGGCTAAATTAAGTTATATTAAGTTAAAATTAGTGAAAATATGTTAAATTGACTTAAATTGAGCTATATATAGTTAAATTTAGTTATATTTAGCTAAACTTAGTAAAATTTAGTGAAATTTATTTAATTTAAGTAAGATTAATAAAATTTGTTTGAATTAAGTGGAATTAAGTTAAATTCAGTAAGATTTAGTTAAATTTAGTTGAATTTAGTAAAAAAAATCGCTTAGTTTATTTAGATAACTTTGGCTAAATTAAGTTATATCAAGTTGAAATTAGTTACATTAAGTTAAATTGACTAAAACTGACTAAAAAAAATAATTAAAATTAGTTACATTTAGTCATAATAAGTCAAATTTATGCAAATTAAGTAAAATTTAATGAATTTTCAAAAAATTGCGCTTTATTTATTTCAATTTAGTTAAATTTAGCAAAATTTAATTAAATTGAGTTATATTAAGTTAAATTTATTTATATTTAGTAAAAATTAGTTAAATACAGTTGAATTAAGTAAGATTTATTTAAATTTAGTTAGATTTAGTCAAATTTAGTAAAATTTAGGTTGATTTGATTAAATTTAGTTGAATTTAGTTATATTTAGTCAAAATAAGTGAAAATTAGTTAGATTAAGTAACATTTAATTAAGTTTCGTAAAATATCGTTTCATCAATTTAGTTAACTTTGATTAAATTGAGTTATATTAGGTTAAAATTAGTTAAATTAAGTTAAATTGATTTTAATTGAGTTATATTTAGGTCAATTTAGATAGAAAAAGTTAAATTGACATAAACTTAGTCAAATTTAGTTAAATATAGTTAAATTTAATAAAATTTAGTTGAATTTAGTTACATTTAGTCAAAATAAGTAAAATTTAGTTAGATTAAGTAATATTTAATTGAGTTTCGTAATATTTCGAAAATTTATTTCAATTTACAAAAAAATTAGTTATATTTAGTTAAACTTACTTAAATTTTGTAAAATTTAGGTAAATTGAGCTATATTTAGTTAAATTTATTTATGTTTAGTTAAACTTAGTTAAATTTAGTTGAATTCAATTGAATTTAATAAGATTCAATTACATTTAGTTGAGTTTAGTTACATTTAGTTAAAATAAGTAAAATTTAGTTAGATTGAGTTAAATTTAATCAAGTTTCGTAAAACATAATAACGCATAATTTATATCAATTTAGCTAACATTGGCTCAATTTAGTCATATTAAGTTCAAAATAGTTCTATAAAGTAAATTTAGTTATATTTAAATACATTCAGTTAAAGTTACTTATATTTAGCTAAATTAGGTTAAATTTGGTTAAATTTATTTTAATTTAGTTAAATGTAGTAGAATGTTAAAAAATTTAGTTAACAAAATTATGTTGAATTTAGTTGAATTGATCAACATTTATTTTAATTTAGTTATTTTTTATGAATTTAGTCAAATTTAGTTTAATTATGTCAAAGTAAGCTAAATTAAGTTAATTAAGTTAAATTATGTAAATTTAGTTAAACTATGCAAATTCAATAAAATTCAGTTAGATATATTAAAATTGAGTTAAATTTTGTCGAATTAATTTAACGATTTGTCCAATTATTAAACAAAATTTAACTAATTATAGCCAAATTTAACTTAATTTAACTAAATTTATCTAATTTGGACTTAATTCAAAAATATTCAACTGAATTAAACTAAACTGAACTAAAATTAACTAAATTTAAATAAACTCAACTAAATTACATAAATTTTTATATATTCGACTTAATTCAACTAAACTTAACTTTATACAACAAAATTGAACTTAACTCAGCAAAATTTAACTGAATTTTACTAAATATAAATGAATTTTACTTAATTAAGCTTAATTTAACTAAATTTAATTAAATTTACATAATTTGAGTAAATTCAATTAAATTTACATAATTAAACTGAATTTACATAATTTAACTTAATTCAGCAAAATTAAATGGATATTTTGCAAATTTATCTAAATAGAACTTAATTCGACTAAATTTAACTAAACTGAACTTACTTCAACAAAATTTAACATTGTTCTACAAAATTTAACTAAATTTTACTATATTTAACTGAATTTAATTTAATTTGCATAATTTAACTTAGTTAACCTACTTTCACTTAATAAAACTAAATTTGACTCACTGCATAAAAAATAACTGAATTAAAACAAATGTTGATCAATTTAGCTAAATTCAACTTAATTTTGTTGAATAAACTTTATTATATTCTACTAAATTTAACTAAATTTAAATAAATTTAACTTAATTTAACTATATTACTTACATTTAACTGAATTCAAATAAATTTAACTAAATTGAACTCAGTTTAACTAAATATAATTAAATTTAACTAAGTGTATCTAAATATAACTCAATTTAACTGAATTTAACTTAATTTAACTAATTTTAACTTAATTTAGCCAAAAATAACAAAATTTAAAAAAAAAAAAATTATGCGAAGTTTTTCGAAACTTAATTTAAATTTACTTAATCTAACTAAATTTTACTTATTTCAACTAAATGTAACTAAATTCAAATAATTTTAATTAAATCTTACTAAATTCAACTTAAGTTAACTAAATTTAACTAAGTTTTACTAAACACAACTTTTCTCAACTAAATATAACTCTATTTTAGTAAATTTTACTAAATTTAACTAAGTTAAACTAAATTTAACTCAATTGAAATAAATTAAGCGATATTTTGACTAAATTTAACTTATTTCAATTAATTCTTACTAAATTTACCTGAATTTGACTAACTTTATTTTTACTAAATATAACTCAATTTAACTTAATAAAACTGATTTCAACTTAATATAACTTAATTTAACCAAAGGTAACTAAATTGAAATAAATTAAGTGAAAATTTACGAAACTTTATTAATTTTTTCTTAATCTAACTAATTTTTACTTATTTTGACTAAATCTAACTAAATCTTACTAAATTCGACTGAATTTTACTAAATTTAAATAAATTCATCTAAATAAAACTAAATTTAACTAAATATAACTCAATTTAACTCAATTCAACTAAATTTTACTTAATTTTGCTAAAGTTGACTAAATTTAACTAAATTGAAATAAATTAAGCTAAATTTTACGAAACTTAATTAAATTTTACTTATCTAACTAATTTGACTTATTTTGACTAAATGTAACTAGTTTTAATTAAATCTAACTAAATTTAACAAAATTTAATTTTTTTTTAAATGAATTTAACTAAATTTAAGTCAATTTAACTTAATTGAATTAGCTAAATCAATTAAAAATTCAATCAGATTTCGTAAAATTTAACCTTATCTAACTCAGGGGTAGCGGCTTCGGCTGCCGATCCCGATGATGCTATGAGACGCGGGTTCGATTCCCGCCTTATCCACTGAGCTTCTATCGGATGGTGAAGTAAAACGTCGGTCCCGGTTTCTCCTGTCTCGTCAGAGGCGCTGGAGCAGAAATCCCACGTTAGAGGAAGGCCATGCCCCGGGGGGCGTAGTGCCAATAGTTTCGTTAACTCTATTTAGACAAATTTAACAAATTTATCTATATTTGTC
The DNA here is from genome assembly GCF_015732765.1 of Culex quinquefasciatus. Taxonomy (NCBI): domain Eukaryota; kingdom Metazoa; phylum Arthropoda; class Insecta; order Diptera; family Culicidae; genus Culex; species Culex quinquefasciatus. The sequence continues at coordinate 223,821,784 of NC_051862.1, read as the reverse complement.
TTAGTTTAACTGAATTCAACTAAAATTAGTTTACTATAACTGAAGTTATCTAAAATTATCTAAATTTAACCAAAATTAACAAAACTTAGCTAAAATTAACTGTATTTACCTAAATTTAACTGAATTAAATTAAATTTAACTGAATTTAACTACATTTGACTAATTTTAAACGAAACTTAACTAAATTTTAATAAATTTAATATTTTTTCCTGAATTTTACTTAATTTAACTTATTAATTTTTCTTGAATTAACTAAATTCATATGAATTTATTTAACTTTATTTAACTTAATTTAACTTCATTTAACTTTATTTAGCTCTATTTAACTAAATTAAACTTGATTTAACTTGAGTTAACTTAATTCATAACTAAATATATCTAAATTTAACTAAATTATTCTTATTGTAACTAAATTTAAATAAGTTTAACTAAATTTAATCAAATCCAACTAGATTTTAATTAATTCACATCAATTTCACTCAATTCAACTTAATTAAAATAAATTTAACTAAAATATACTAAATTCAACTGTATTTAACTACATTAAACTAAACTTGACATTTAACTCAATTAATCTAAATTTACCTTAATTTAACAAAGTTTACCTAACTTCAACTAAATTTAATAATTACAACTAATTTAAAGTTATTGGAACTATTTTGGTTACTTTTGTAAAATAAGTTTATCAAATTTAGTAAATTTATTTAAACATATTAATCCAACTTTTATTTATATAAGCTAGTTTTAAATAGGTTTATTGGCTTTTATTGTAATTTTAAGAATCCTTTGAATAAACGTTTTAATCTGTTTTGTTTTTTTGTCACCCTATTTGTATTGATCACCCTAACCGCTCTAAACTGAATCCGGAAATACTAAAGAAGAAGAAGCACCCCCAAAATGTGCCCCGTTCCGCCATCGTTTTTTTGCCCGTTATCGTGGTCAAAACGGGCCCAAAAGCGTGCCACAGACGGGCGTAACACAGCGGCCAAAATGCGTAACGCCCGCCTAAATGTTGCATTCTGGCACGAAAAAGGCCACAACGAGGGGAAAAAGCGTGCTGAAAATCGGGCCCGCTTTCAGGCAAAACGTCCCCGCTTTTTGGCCATTTTCCGCCCATTTTTCTATGTGGGACGTGGTCCGTTGTGGGAATGTTCGTGCGTAGCAGTCTTCCGGTTAGTCACTGGTTGCTTGATTGAAGCTCTCCGTCCCTTGGTGTGTTCCTGTAATGCAGGAGCGCCAGCTGTATGTCAGACCCATCGTTGTCGCAACGCTTGAGCAGAGATTTTGCTGTTTGTACGAATCTCTCCGACAGCCCGTTACTTTTGGGGTAGTGTGGACTTGACGTGATGTGATCGAAACACCACTTCTTGGCAAACTGGGCAAACTCAATGGACGCATACTGGGGGCCGTTATCTGTAATCAACTTCCTTGGAACTCCGTGCGTGGCGAACCAGCTTTTCAGCTGATTAACTACTGATTTGGTGGTCAATTCTCTCAATTTGGCGAAGTCAAAAAATCCGGAGTAACTGTCGGCAATCAGTAGATATTCATCGCCTTGGAAATGAAACAGGTCAGACCCGACAATTTCGAATGGCAGTGTGGGAATCTCGTGGGTCATAACTTCGTGTTTCTGGTTGGATTGTTGGTATCGTTCGCAGGTAGTGCAAGACTCCACGGTGTTGGTAATGTCGCTGCTCATTCCTACCCAAAACAGCATTTGCTTGGCTCTCCTTATACATCCTTGCACGCCAGTGTGCCCAGCGTGTACGTACTTCAGCATCAGTGGACGCAAACTTCCTGGTACAACAATTTGGTGAGCTCGGAATACCAATCCTTCATAGTATGAAAGTTCGTCTCGGAAGGTCCAATACTTGCGGATGTTGTTGGGTACCAGCAGTTTCTCGTGTGGCCATCCATCCAAGATGGTTCTTGACAGCTGGTTCAGCTCTAGATCCTTCTGCGTCTCTTCGACGAACTCCGCCTTCACTGCCTTGGACATTTGGAGAACGATATGAACTTCGAGTTCATCGGTCGGGTCGTCCTCCTCCTTGTTCTCTACGTCTCTACTCAAGATGTCTGGTAGCGGAATGTCTGACCCTTTCTTGTAGACGACGTACGGGTTGTACTGCATCACATCCAAGAGAATCCGTTTCAGTCTGGGTGGAGCGCGATCGAGAGACTTCTTGTAGATCGACTCGAGTGGTTTGTGATCTGTCTCTATTGTCAGCGTCTTCCCGTAGACGTACACATGGAACTTGTTGCATGCGTAACGCATCGCGGCCGCTTCTTTCTCAATCTGCGGGTAATTTTCTTGGGCCTTGGAGAGCGACTTTGATGCGTAAGCGATCGGTTTGTTGTTCTGGAGAAGTACTGCTCCAAATGCCTTAGAGCTTGCGTCGACTGACAATGTAACCTCAGCGTTGACATCGTAGTAGGCCAGTACTGGAGGAGAGACCATCAACTGCTTTATTTCTTGAAAAGACTGTTCCTGCTCTACGTGCCAGACCCACTCTGTTCCCTTCACCAACAGTTTTCTCAGGGGTTCCGTGATGGACGATAAGTTGGGTTAATTAAAATTAAGGTTAAAATTAAGGTAAAAAGGGTGGTTTTTTCATGAAATCCTCACATGTTATATATTTTTAGAAAGCATATGAAAAGACCTTTTAGGTGGAGTAAGAATTTTCAAGATCTGACTTACCTATCTTAAATTACAAACAGTTTAGTCAGTGTGTGTTTTAACAGTGTGGTCTGAATTCACATAACCTCAACTGGTCGGGTCTGATCGCCACGAAAAAGCCGTGTAGAGAGATGCCATTTTCCTTAAAGGCCGTGTCTGTATAATCTTGACAAAAAGTCTTTAGGTAGTCTGTTATTTTTATTAGGACCTCTTAGGTGCTGCGATCACGTTAGGGGAGATCCATAAACCATGTGGACACTTTAGGCGGGTTGGAATCACTCTATAAATGAGAGGAAGGTGGATTAAGTAACGTTTTTATTGTAGTTTTCAGAACTTTTGCTATCTGAGACACACTCCTATGTCGAAAACACAAAACCACAGTCGAGACACGCACCACTACAGGTGATTGAGGTGTAGAAAGCCCGCAAAGCTATTTTTTCAAAATTCATTTGAAATCCTTTACGGGCGTACTAAGAGTCATTGTACTCAGAAAAATAAGCTTAATTGTTGTGAACAATAATATCACAAATTTAAGCTGAATTCAAGGACTCAATTTTTAATTTAACTTTAATATTTATCAGATACATAACAGTAGAGAACGACCGTAATTTTGATTTAAAAAACACAATTGTTTTTCAAATGTGATTTGGTAATTTATTTGAAATCACGACCATTTACAGTGCATATTTTTTATGAAACGAGTTCAATTCAACGTCAAGATTAATAATACTGTGCAAAAAGTTAGTATTCAACGACAGGACGAGGGCGGCGCCATGTTCGTCTCGCGCCGTTCCTTGTTCAGCTTCTCGAAAAACTCCTTGATGTCCTTCTCCGTTACGACCTGCTGGTTGGTGACGAATGTGTCCAGGAACGATGCCAGCCGATCCTTCATCAGATTGTAGCCGGACAGGATCTCCACCTGCTGCACCCGTCCCATCTTGTTCCACATTTGCATTCCCTGCTCGTAGGTGCTTCCGTTCTCCTCGCGCTTGGCGCGGCCATTCTCTTCGTACCACTGCACGGTGTCCTTCTCGTCGAGCAAGAACTCCACCTTCAACTTCCTGTAGCATTCCATGCACTCGGTGCAGCGGCAAAGTTGCTTTCGCCAGCCATCGTGCCAGAACGTGGCCCCCTTCTTGTACGCCTTGTCCCCTTCCTCCAGTGCAGGCTTCGAGCAAATGTCCAGCTTAATTCGCTTGCTTTCGTTCAGATCTTCCTCCGACTCACTCGGAGCAACGCTCGTATCAGCCGCTGTGGCCACAGAATCGTCCAGCCCGGTCACATCCAGCTGAACCGTTTCGTTCAGCAGCGTCCGGTTGCAGTCCTCGAGCTTCCCAACGTAATTCCTCAACGGAACAACCCGCTCCATGCACAGGTGGCAAACCATTTCCGCATAGTCCTTCGAGTTCTTCGGCTCATCGTTCTCCAGGTGGCGCGTGTGGTACCAATCCTCGCACACCACACACTGAATCATCTCGTCCGGCACCGTATCTTCCGGATCCGGATACGGCCGGTGGCAGGTGCAGTAAAGCCCACCAAAGTTCTGATTGTACTGATTGCCCTCGTTCTCATCCAGTTTGATCGGGTCCAACTTGCAGCGCACATCCGGCATCCGCTTACCCCCGCAATCGCACCGGAAGTTCCGCTTTGTGTACAACTCAACCAGCTCGTGTCCTTCGTGGCAATGATACGAACATGCCAAGCAAACTCCCGCCCGCTTCTCCTCACCAACGGCACTCTCTGGCGAGCACGTCACACAAGCATACAACGCCTGCCGACCAATGTAGCCCTAGAACAAATTCAAGAAATTAAACCAAACCCTCAAACGGAACCTTCCCCCAACTTACCAGCGCATAAGTACAGTTCTTCTCGTCGGAACCGCCGAGCACGGCGTCACTCTCCGCCTCCAGCTCGTTCTGCTCGTTCAGCACGTCCAACATGGTCACGGAGGATTCGTCCAGCTTGGAGCTTCCGGACGATGCCGTCGCATTTTCCTTGGAGTCCATTTTGCAAAACTTTCTTCTTGTCGTTTTCTGAAACCCGCAAGGAGACAATTGTTACAATTTCACTTTATTTCGATGAAAAGCTGGCTCTTACCTTCTGTGCGGGAACTTTTTTCCAGTTGAAGACGGCGAAAAATACAGGAACGAACAGGCAACTGGAGCGCGGGAATCGACTGGCAACGGAATGTGTGTGATGAAGTGAAGGAGGGGAATTTCGATTGTATTTTGTCCGCGAAAAAATTTGTTTGTCAGCTGGCGGCGCTGTCAAACGGATACACGTTCGCGAGAAAAGGATTAAATTTCTAGTTTTTACCCAACTTTCAGTAGGCACAGACCTGTTTTGCATTTTACCGAACCCAAGGGGCTAGACACTTAAATATGGTCCTATAGCTATATTTTAATTTTAACATATTTACGATGAAAACATGCCCGTGATTCATTATTGCGACTATGCCGAAAAAGACACGTGGCATACCAGCCTTAGAACGACACGCCGCTCGTTCATCAAATGTTTGTGCACGTACAAAACGTGATAGCACTCAGAAAAATAAGCTTAATCGTTATGTATAATGAAATCTGCAATCTAAAATCATTTTAAGCACATTGAGTTTTTCTGGCATTCTAATTCTAATTTTAAGAATTTCTGTATTGAGATTTGCAAGCTTACAAAAATACTAATATATTTTTAACAAATATATATAACCAATCCATCCTCCCAGGTTGAAATTATCATGCGCCCCTCATCATAGTAATATTTACTACACAGTTCATTCAATTGGGTACTAAAGCCCTATGTCAATTTTTATGTACAACGGTATAAAACACGATTAAAAACCATTTCTGATCACTTTTTTTCATTTTAATGCAAAATTTTTTTTTGACAAGACAACATTTTTTCGATGGATCAACTATGGTCCCCTTGGAACGAGCTGTCAAGTAGGAACTTTTCTGTCAAGAAGGACCGCGAGGTTAATTTTTCAAAATTGATTTAAAAATCCATTTTAAACTCTTTGTGGTCGTACAAAGGTTCATTGTACTCAGAAAAATAAGCTTTATCGCTGTAAACAATAATATCAGCAATCTAAGCTTCATTTTAGTACCCAATTCAAGCACAACACGAACGAAAAAAAACTCGGTGAGTATTCTTAATTACAAAAAAAATACACTCAGAAAAAATGTTTTGTGTAGTCACCGCTTGTATGCTATCTTGTGAAACAGCTGTTCGACGGCAACATTTCAAAAGGCATCACATTTTGACACTTTCTGAGTTATTGCATATTCTGAAAGTATTTGTAATAAGCTACCTCTCCACCAAAAATTAGCAAAAAATACTTCAGTAAAGTCCGTCTAATAATGATTTTAAATCAAGTAACATAAACAACATCTCTGGCATCAGCAAAAAAAAAAAACAAAAATAATTAAATTATTCGCTCTACAGCATTGCCTTGGCGTTCTCGATTACGAGATTCCTACTCGAAACTAGGTGTCCGAAGGCTTGATTGTTGAGGCAATTTCAAACCTCTTTTTACACCTTAGTTTCCATACACCCCGGGATTCAAACTGACGACCTTTGGATTGTGAGTCCAACTGCCTACCAGCGACTCCACCAGGACAGGACCCAGGGAGACGACTCCTGCACCTGGACTGAGCTAACGATCTGACCTTTTTAGGTTAGTCCGGGGCCAACATTTACTTCCCGTCCGACAGAAGGCAAATCTCGTCTCAAAAATTGCCACCGGGACCTTCTGGGATCGAACCCAGGCCGATTGGGTGAGAGGCAATCACGCTTACCCCTACACCACGGTCCCGGCGTCAGCAGTGCCTGTTTATATAGCCCTGTCAACCTGTCAAATAAAAGACTACATGAACCTCGTGACGAAAAAAAAGCATCATGAAAAAGATGCCATGCACATTTGCCGACGAAAAACGAATCATAACAAAACTTCCCCTCCACTTGCAAAAAGCGCCATGTACATTCGGCGAAGAAAAACGAATCATAACAAAGCTTCCCCTCCAATGACAGCAGGGTAATATAAACATTGGTGATTTCAAAAGAAAAGTTATGTTTGTTTTTCTTAAATATAATGAAATCAATGTTTTATTGAATATGGATGATCAAGTAACAATAAAGCAATGTTTTTCGTTGTTTGTTATCAATAGCACACCTTCTTTTGCTTTCATATTAACCCACCGGCAGTCGCATACGTGTACTTTGTACACACTTTGTAAGGGTACTTGTAAGAAATGGTGGAATTGAAAAATGATGCTCAACAGTTAAATGCGTTTTTCTCAAATCGCACGGTTTGTACATGATGCTTTTTGAAATGTTGCCGTCATGTTGATTTATTGATTTTTAAATTTTTAGCTTTTTAAATTCGATGCCAACATTTCAAAAAGCATCATGTACAAACCATGCGTTTTGAGAAAAACGCATTTGAATGTTGAGCATCCATTTTCAATTCCCATTTTAATATAAAAGCAAAATAAGATGTTCTAATAATAACAAACGATGAAAAACGTTGCTTTCATTGATACTTGATCATCCAAATTCAATAAAACATTATTTCCGTAATTTTATTTGAGAAAACCAAACATAACTTCTTTTGAAATCACCAACGTCGATATCACCCTGCTGTCATTAAGCGGGACGCTTTGTTATGATTCGTTTTTCTTCGCCGAATGTACATGGCGCTTTGTTCATGATGCTTTTTTTTCGTGACGAGGTTTATGTAGTCTTTTGTTTGACAGGTTGACAGGGCTATATAAACAGGGACTGCTGATGGCAGAGATTTTGTTTATATTACTTTATTTAAAATCATGATTAAACAGACTTTACTGTAGTAATTTTTGCTCATTTTTGGTGGAGAGGTAGCTTATTAAGAGTACTTTTAGAATATGCAATAACCCAGAAAGTGTCAAAATGTACATGATGCCTTTTGAAATGTTACCGTCGAATTTTTAGATTTTTAGATTTTTATATTTTTAGATTTTTAGATTTTTAGATTTTTAGATTTTTAGATTTTTAGATTTTTAGATTTTTAGATTTTTAGATTTTTAGATTTTTAGATTTTTAGATTTTTAGATTTTTAGATTTTTAGATTTTTAGATTTTTAGATTTTTAGATTTTTAGATTTTTAGATTTTTAGATTTTTAGATTTTAAGATTTTTAGATTTTTAGATTTTTAGATTTTTAGATTTTTAGATTTTTAGATTTTTAGATTTTTAGATTTTTAGATTTTTAGATTTTTAGATTTTTGGATTTTTAGATTTTTAGATTTTTAGATTTTTAGATTTTTAGATTTTTAGATTTTTAGATTTTTAGATTTTTAGATTTTTAGATTTTTAGATTTTTAGATTTTTAGATTTTTAGATTTTTAGATTTTTAGATTTTTAGATTTTTAGATTTTTAGATTTTTAGATTTTTAGATTTTTAGATTTTTAGATTTTTAGATTTTTAGATTTTTAGATTTTTAGATTTTTAGATTTTTAGATTTTTAGATTTTTAGATTTTTAGATTTTTAGATTTTTAGATTTTTAGATTTTTAGATTTTTAGATTTTTAGATTTTTAGATTTTTAAATTTTTAGATTTTTAGATTTTTAGATTTTTAGATTTTTAGATTTTTAGATTTTTATATTTCTAGATTTTTAGATTTTTATATTTTATTATTTTTAGTACAGAAAAGAAAGCTATTTTGTCTTTAAATAATGACAAGAAAAGTAAGTAGTTTTAAGACGGAATTGCAAAAAAAAGTTTATAGAGCATTCTACGTGTGCATGTACTGCTTGTACGTACGCGAAAATAAAGTAAGGTTAAAGGCTAGTATGCAGATCGGAAGGAAAGGGGTCAAGAAACAGCTTTACGAACAGCAGAACAAAGGAGAAAGAGCGATTTCTTGGGGCTTTTCTTCACCCTCTTTGGCTTGCTTCCGCTGCCGCTACTGCCCATTTGAAATTTTTCTTGACCGATTCCTTCCGAAGTGCGTATACCGCTTAAATTTTGTCAGCCAGCAAAACCAAATGGTGCGCTAGTGTGCGTACGCGAAACGTCATAAAGCTCTTTTGAACCTTATAGAGCTATCTAAACCCGATCCCACACACACTAGCACACCATTTGTTTTGCTGGCTGGTACAAAATTTAACCTCACTTTTTTGCGTGTACGTACACTCAAAGTCAGAAGTATCCCTCAAAAGGGTACTTTCAATCCTCAAAAAGGATACTTTCTATCCTTTTTTAAAGTTCACTCGGCGTCACCCTTTTAAAAGGGTATGTCAAATTCAGTACATTTTCGATACCCTTTTAAAGGGTGACGACGGGTGAACTTGAAAAAAGGATACTTTTTACTTTGAGTGTACACGCAATAGAGTTATCTAAGTGCGCATGTATTGCGTGTACGTACACGAAAAAGATTGAGGTTAAATTTTGTCCGGACAGCAAAATCAAATGGTGCGCTAGTGTGCGTGAGCTCGAGCTTAGATAACTCTATACATGCGCACGTTGCTAACTCTATTCAGCAAAAACTCGGTGTCCATCCCCTACGGCACAGCTCTACCCATTTTACCGCGCGCGTTTGACAGCTTGCGTCGATCGCAAAACTTTTCCGTTCCTGTTTTTCTCCCGTCATCGCGATTCGCACCAGTTTGAGTTGAGATTTCGAACGGATCGGACGTGTCTTCCTCGGTCGGTCAGCTGTTGCGCGTTTTTCCTTTTCCTTTCCTTCACACTACCCAGCAGCCCGAATTGTTTCCTGAAAAGTGTGGGGGGCGCCGCGGGTGATTTCGCGGAGGAAAAAGGTTTTTTTTCAAGCTCTAGTGTGTGAGTGCGAGTGTGAGAGAGAGGGCAAGTGTGGAAAATATTTTTTCTTCGATGAAAAAAAGTCGGTGACTGGGCGAAAAAGAAAAGAGAGAAAAACCTGTGTGTGTGGGGAAAATCTTGCATAAGCTTTTCGTCCTTTTTTGAGGGCGCTGTCGATCCAGATTCCAGCGCACCCAGGAGCAGTCCACCCCGGACGCGGACGGATTCGCAAACGCACACACACGGTAGGTCGCAACACGAAATTCCGCAGCGCAGTTGGGAAATCGCGAACAAAAAAAAAAAAACGGCGAAAAGAACGAGTGCGATACGTCAAAATGGTCGACCATCATCGTAGCAGGCCGTGGTCGATGAAGATGGGTTTTGTGTTTTTGTGTTCAATTTCTGTGAATCACAAAAGAGTGGAGCACGGCGAGAAAATTTGTGTTTTGAACACAAAATCCCGTTTTCGGTCGGAACATTGCAAAGGGGCGTAGAAAGTTTTCAAAACAAATCATTAAGTTGAACGCACAAGTTGACCTATTTTTAATTCCGTCGAAATCCTTCTAGAGTGAGATGCTTCAAAAAACGTATTTTTAAACACTTTTCACTTTGCTTTTCTTGCGTTGCGGTGATCGACCTGCGGAAAATACTTTTTTCTCCTCTTTTTTTCGCATCAAGCTGATGTTTTCACTCGTCAACAGGGCGAGAAAAAACTGCGTTTTTTCTTTACTCCTCACAAGTCTTGTTTATCCCATTCTCGCTGAACGTTGTCGCTCATTTGCGTAAATAAATAGAACTTGTCGAAAATTGAATTTCGGCATGATTGATTTGTTTTGTTCCTCCGGAAGTGGCCACCGGAGTCCAACCCACAACAAATACAACAGCGACGATGACAACGATAGGTGATGATTTATTGAACTCTTGAGTATTGATTTTTGCCTGCCAATGGCCACAGGTCAAGGGTGTTTTCTCTTATTTTGTTCCGCCCTTCGTCATCATAGTCGTCACTGCCGACTGGCGCACGGGAAAATCAATGTCAGGTATTGCTGCCTTCTGGTGGCCACTTTTGGGTACGAAGGCAGCAACGAACGAACATCGATTCGTGATGGGGAGTGACTCAAATAAAAGATCGATTGGCATGAGCACGCTGCAATGATTCATAATTGAAGCATATTTCGTAATATTTTAAGCTGTGTTGAAGAATATTGATAAAAGTAACCCTGCAAAAAATCCAGTACATAACCAAGAAATAACACATACTTATTTAATATTTCAAAAAATAATCTCTTTATTTCCGGTAACGGAACCGATCTCACGACCTCTTCATTGGAAGTCAAATTAAAAATATATATTTATTCTTGTAAATTGTGACTATTTTTTCTGAATTCAGTTATTACCTACAAGAGCGTTTGGTGCGGTATGTCCACGCACTCTTGCTTCCCTGTAAATTCTGTAAAATGTGTTCCGTTCACAGAATCCTCTCTGCGTTAAACACAACGCAGTAGGGCTGGCCGCTTAAATTTTTGTATTAAATTTCCGGGTGTTCTCGGATGTACTGCAATTGTTAATATTGACAAGCAAAGCGCTTGGGCGTAATCAAATCACAAGGCTTTCCAGCATGGTTTCATCGGACTGGCTGCGTTTGTGTTAGATTAAATGGATTGCCTTGGCGTTCTCGGTTGCGAGATTCCTACTCGAAACTAGGTGTCCGAAGGCTTGATTGTTGAGGCAATTGCAAACCTCTTTTCACACCTAAGCTTCCATCTACCCGGGATTCGAACTGACGACCTTTGGATTGTTAGTCCAACTGCCTACCAGCGACTCCACCGAGGCAGGACCCAGGGAGACGGCTCCTGCTCCTGGACTGAACTAACGACCTAACCACTAGGTTAGACCGGGACCAACATTTACTTCCCTGTCCGACGGAAGGCGTGATCAGACAAATCTCGTCTCAAAATTTGCCACCGGGACCTTCTGGGATCAAACCCAGGCCGACTGGGTGAGAGGCAACCACGCTTACCTCTACACCACGGTCCCGGCGATTAAATGAATACAGTTTTAATTATAACCTATAACTTTGCCGAAGACACACATCAGAAAATCTCCAAATACAGATTTGCATGTTGTATAACCAGACCTCAAAATTGTATGGAAACTTATGATTCTTTTGACATAAGGAATGTTTGGAAAATCACGAAATAATTTCGGAAAATTTAGAGACCTACTCATTAGATTTTATTGCAGTAAATTTTAAAATGTAGGGTTAAAGTCTCCCAAAAGCCCAATTTTCTACACGGAAAGGGGATCCATCGCCAAATCGCGATAAAGTTCGCTAAAACTAGCGAAAAATGTCGCTAATTTCTCAGCCTGCACAAAAATTACCTAGAATCGCTAATTTTTTTTCGCTGGTTTGGAAACCGATGAAATTCTACCAAACCAGTGAAAAAAAAACACTGGTTTGGTGAAAAATGTCGCTGTTTGGGGGATCAGTTTTGCTAGAATCAGAAAATTTTCTCGCTGGTTTGGAAAAAGCGGCAGGGCACCAAAATCAACCAGGAGATTATTGTACTGGTTTTGGGAAACAATTCGCTGGTCCAGCGGATTTCTTCACTGGACCAGTGTTCTTTTACGCTGGATCAGCGTTTTCTATCGCTGACGTCCGGGTTTTTTTCCGGCGGCAGCAGCTCGTACCAAAATCAACCAGGAGATTATTCTACTGGTTTCGGCGAAAAATCCGCTGGTTCAGCGAATGTTTCCACTGGACCAGTGTTTTTTTTTTGCACTGGATCAGCGTTTTTTATCACCGACGTTTGTTTTTTTTGTTTTGACGGAGGTTTACGGATGGAACAATCGTCAGAAAAGATTTCGCAGTAACGGAAGCAGAATTAAAAGAAAGTCCAGCCAGGTTGTACTTACTTGCCACAGCACAGCACAAACTGTTCCGCGGCCATGGTCAAGATCCTCGCCTACGATTCTTGCTGCCACCTGCGACAATTTCTGCACTCATCTATGCAGCAGTACAAATACATCTCCAGCTTCACGGCACCGTATTTTTCTGCTGCGAGAACTTTATGGAAACGTGCTTCTTTTCATTGAAAAGAACCATCACCTGTTGAGTATGTATTTTAATGCTGAACACTTGATGCAGAACTTTTTCATGCTTTTTTGTTTTGAAAAAACCCCTAAAGCAATTCGATTGCCACGCTTCCAAACGTGAACAATAACAAACATTTATGACGGCTGTCGGAAGGATGTGTATCAAACCAGCGAAAACTTTCGCTGGAAAAGAATCCGTTTCGGAAATAACAAACCAGCGAAACCAAATTGCTGGATTTGATTTCGCGCAGCCACCTTTTTCAGCGAAAAATTTCGCTGGTTAAGAAAAAAAATTCGCTGATATCAGCAAAACCAACCCAGCAAAATTTGGTCGCTGGTTTGGCGATCGATCCCCTTTCCGTGTAACAATTAGTTATTGGAATGTTGCTGTTTTTCGAAACCATTGCATCGTATCAAAAAGTTCTTAGAAACAAAGAACTTAGAAATTTGACGAGCATTCAAAAAAAATTCACCGGAAAAATACATCCTATTTTTTTAGATTTCAAGGTAAGAAGGTGATTTTTTTTTCTTTTATACTGTCGTGTCTATCCATAAAAATAAAAATAAACATTTATTGAAACATGGACATTGACATACGGTGTGAGGGAGATACACACAATGTTTACCTAATAAAAAATCCAGAAACCACGTTTTTGATAAGAAGTCTGGTTTTAGAAATTTTGATATAAAAACATTTTTTTAAAACTGTGACTCCCTCAAAAACCTACCGAATGTTTTGGTATAAAAAACAAAATTGATAAATAAAAATATGTCATGTAAAAAAACGTTAAATGCAGATTTAAAAAAAAACATTCTCCCGCGACGTGCCACCCGAGTAACATTGCTGTGTATTGGGCTTGATTTAAAATTTAATTGATTCATAACACATTCAATATTAATTTTAACACATCAAGAGACGATCCCTAGCAACTATCTGCAACCATGTGGCCGATCAAAGCATCAAGGTTGACCCTGGACTCGTACGCAATGGTCTTACATTACTGATGGCCATCTACACCAAGCGACAATAAGCCTCCAAAGTCCACAACCCCTCCGTGCACAGAGCTAATGATGTTTTTATACAACTTATTCGCGCTGAAGATTATAATTAACGCCACCCGTAGCAACAACACCAAAAACGTCTGCTGCCACCAGGCTTCTTTTTTTGATGGTCAAACGCAGCATTGAACGGCATTGAAATGGGTCGATTGCTGCACAAAACGATGGCCAATAAATTGCTTGTTTCGTATCTTCACTTTTGTTCACCAATTCTAAGACCTTTGCCACTCTGAGCGGTTGAAAATTTATTTTTCCTCTTCATGCAACAGAAAAGTTTGATTCGTTTCCTCTATGACGGACAAAATGTTGCGTGCGTTTTTTTCTGCTTCATCTTCTTCTAAGGTGAGAGGACTTTCGTAATATAAGACACGAAACAAAAAATAGTTGTATTTTCGACAACCACTTTGCCGAAATGACTTATGATGGTGCACGTTGCACCGCACTGGTGCGCCGAAGTGACTGACTAGAGCCAATATAATAATGAAATACAATAATAATAAAATATGCTATAAGTACCACCCTGTTCGTGCGAGCGAGGTGCAACTAAACGGGTAGGGGAGAGTTGGTAAAAGTATCACTTTCGCTTATTGGAAACATTGAAGAAATTTTTTATATTTTGTGAAGAGCGTTTTATTCTGACAGTAGAACATAATTTTACAAATTCATTGTACCTAGTGCTACAAAAATGAAAAATCATATACTTCTAATGCTATGAAAATGAACAGTGTTAAAGCACGAAAAGCAAACGAAAGCTGAAAAGCAACAGCTGACCACTTATTATGTGGCCATTTTTTTTGTTGTATTTTTTGATTTGACTTAAACTTTGTGGGGGCCTTCTCTATGACCAAATATGCTATTTTGCGTCATTGGTTCACCCATACAAGTCTCCATACAATTCTGGCTGCTGTCCATACAAAAATGGTATGTAAATATTCAAACAGCTGTAACTTTTGAGTGAATTTTCTGATCAATTTGGTGTCTTCGGCAAAGTTGTAGGTATTGTTGAGGACTTTTGAGAAAAAAATAGGTACACGGAAAAAAAATCACTAAATCTCAATTTCCCAAATATCGTCATTAGAATCGTCATTAGAAAATGGTGGGTTATTTTGGTGAGATTACGAAAACTTCAATTTTCGTGTT